>NC_135371.1:130227500-131477500 GCF_049243985.1 Paroedura picta | reverse complement strand
CCAGCTTACCTCATGCTGGCTCTTTCTCCCCAGGTAAAGTGGGAGGAGGATGGGGGCAGGGGAGAAGCTCCCCGCAGCTCTTGCAGCAGAAGGCAGAACGGCAGGAGCATGGCAGAGGACATTTTTACCATGCCATCAATGGGGCAGAGGCATAGGCAGGGAAGATGTGAAGGGTCTCTGCAGACGAGGCTGTGTTCCTTGCCCCCAGCAGTGGCAAGGAGGCAGCACACAATGGCCTCCGCAGAGGAGGTGGCCAGAGCTCACAGCCCCTGCCAGCAGCAAGGAGGCAGTGGAGGGTGGCAGGGCCTCTGGGAAGGAGGTAGCTGGACTTCCCCACCTAGGAACCTAAAAGATTGAGCAGGAGTAGAATATCTATTAAACATTAAAATGTAAATATTTATTTCAACACATGTGCACATATAAAACTTAAAAACATCAATATATATATATCAAATCCAAAACATTTTGACACATGGACAAATGACAAGAAACCAGATAACCAAGTGCCTTTCAACCCCCCTTGGGGTCTTCCTCAATGGTCTAATATTTAAATGAATGCATTTAAATATTTAATAGATATTCTGCTGCTGGTCAACCTTTTAGGTTTCTAGCTAGTGTATACAGGTTGGGTTACTTTGTTCCCTCGTTTATTGTTTCATTGGACTCCCCCAGAGGAGCTGGGGAGGCTTTCAAGAGCAGTGGAGCCTTTGCTATGGAGGCAGCCTGGCTGGTCTGTCCCCTGCCGGTAGCGAGGAGGTAGGTGTGAGGTGCTGGGCCTCACCAGAGGATGGGGCTGTCATTCCCAGCGTGGGCTGTGGTTGGCCCTCAGCCTTCCCTCATGAGGGCCAATCAAGGGGCTGGCATGTCACTGGAACTATGGACACAATTATATGTGGTATGATGATTATTTCCTTCACCTGTTTACTCTTCCT
The DNA here is from genome assembly GCF_049243985.1 of Paroedura picta. Taxonomy (NCBI): domain Eukaryota; kingdom Metazoa; phylum Chordata; class Lepidosauria; order Squamata; family Gekkonidae; genus Paroedura; species Paroedura picta. The sequence goes on along the minus strand of NC_135371.1, from coordinate 131,476,568 downwards.
AATTTTCTTCCATACAGGAAACATAACAGATGAAACATCCCTGGAGAATAAGCAGTCTGATGATGTTTCTTTGCCAGAAACAGACAATGCAAACAGTCTGGTGCTTCTGAAAAAACTAAGCGTGGAACTGCAGCAAATCAGAAAACATCTGGTACTAGAAGAACATCAGGTTGAATCAGACCTTCAAGGGAAAGCTTTCCTCCTTGTGGACAAGGGACTCTGTTATACCCGTTTGGTGTTATCCATATGTTTTTTGCTCTTTATTATTATACGATGGAATAATTAAATTGCTGGCATGAAACACTGGGTACAGGGCTGTAGCCTCTATCCTCCTGGCACCTTTCCTGACTCTGTTTGGTCATTGGCCCTTGTATTTTTTTACCTATAGTCTCCCCCACCTTGTACCTGTAAACCCCACATCAGCAGCCCTAACTGCATAAGAAGTATATTGTGTCAATCAATCTGAAGCAATCTTCAGTGTTTAGAGTCCCAGCAAGCACAAATAGAACTGCCTGGTTCAATATTAGCTTCTGTGCTTCATATCCAGTGACTTCCTTCTGCTAGGAATCTTGCACCTGAGGAAAGGGAGTGATTGGGAGATATAATCTACTGTGATGAATAGTTCCCTTTCAGCAGGTGTTACTCTCCTGTATTAAAACGGCTTTGCTTACCGAAACTGCTTCCAACACACAACTACCCTCCTACAGCCCTTTACTGTAATGGACATGGACTTTTTGAACCTAATCATATTAAAGCTTTGAATGATCGTTTACTTTCTGTGTGCCACTGCCATGAACATTCCAGCTGCCTGACCTGATAAAATGTGTAATAAAGAAAATAAAGACAACGCTCTATGACAAAGTGAAGCTATTGGCCACAGTATTCTGATATACTCCTCATCTTCCTCATAAATATTCTTTGATACCAAGAGATTGTGGGTCCAAAGTAAAACCTAATCAAAGCAAAACCTAAAATTTAGCAAAGCAGAACCTAATAGAGCCCCCTTCTAAATACAGCATGGAGGTGTTTGCAGTCTCCAGAACTCTTCATCAGGCTGTTTGTTTTGAAGAAATGGGTGTGGGAGGAAAATGTTTTATTCCATAATCTTAATGTCTTGTCACTATCCTGGGCAAAATGCTGAGATTGCCTTGAGTCTTATAGCCTTGATTGATTCTTTTTATCATATGTGGTGGAACTGTAAGAAAATTAAAACATTTCAGATAAAAATCCATCAGGTTTTAGAAAAAATTATACATATTAAATTCCCCATTTATCCTGATTATATGTTATTAAGTGTAATGCCAGGAAATATTCCTCTAAATGAGGAAGATTTCTTTTTTTCATGCAAGCATGGCGGCAAGAATCAGCAGAAATTACCCAAGGTCACAGATTGGTTAGACAAACTTGGAGAATTATGCAAAATGGACAAGTTGACAAGCCTAGTCAACAGCAGACGTATAGAAGAATTTCAAGACCAGTAGCATTTCTATATGGACTATATAGATAAGTAGTACCCTACTGTATTAGTAAGGGAAATGATGGAATTTTGAATCTTAGCATTAACTCCATAATATATAATTACTAGAAATTAAGCCCGCTGTAAGAAAAATACAGCGGGTGCTAGTGGATTGGGAGGGAGAATGTAGAGAAGGAAGGTAGAAGAGGTAAGGAGGAATGGGAGGGAGAAAAGAGGTGAAGGGGTGGTGGAAGGGATAGAGAGAAGGGAGAAAAATGATGTGAGGAAGGAAGTAAGAGGGGAAGACAGGAAGCAAGTGAGAGGGAGAGATAGACAGGAAGGAGATGAAGAGAGGAAGTCAAGAAGTCAGAAGAAAGGAAGGCAGGCAGGCAGGGAGGTAGGTGGAATGGGATGGGACAGGGGTGTATGTGAAGGGGCCGGTGGTCTCAGGGACGAGGGGGGGAGATGTGTGTGTGTGTGTGTGTGTGTGTGTGTGTGTAGGTTGAACCGGCGGCGTAGGGTGGGGAGATTGCGGGCGCGAAGTAGTGTGGGCGGGGGAAGAGCACGCTGTGTGAGTGTGTGTGTGTTTGTGTGTCTATGTGTGTACAAGTGGCAGCAGAGCGAGGGGGCGGGTGCAAGGTGGGGTGGGAAGAGCGTTCTGTGTGTGTGTTTGTGTGCCTGTGTGTGTGCAAGCAGCAGTGGAGTGTGGGAGGATCGCGGGTGCGAGGTGGGGAGGAAGTGCACACTGTGTGTGTTTGTGTGCCTGTGTGGGTGCAAGCAGCAGCGGAGCGCGGGGGGATCGCGGGGTAGCTTGGGGGGGTGGAAGACCGCGTTCGGTAGCTTGGGGGGGTATCTTGGGGGGGTGGAAGACCGCGTTCGGTGGGTGGGGGGAAGTGGTTGCGGAGCGGCCCCCCTGGGCGAGGTGTGGAGGGGATGTGAGGGCGTGGGTCTGCGTACCTCCCGTCGCCAAGGCATCCTTCGGTCAGCGCCTCCACCCGCTGCCACCTCCAGCAGGCTGCCCATGGTGGGTGGCCGGCTGGCACAGCGGTCAGCATCCTAATGGCGGTGTGGGTGGAGGGCAGCGGTTGGGGGGGCGGGGCAGGAGATACTTCGCGCTTTCCGACTGGTCAGTTCGGTGGCGAGGGGCTGATTGACCCCTTGGGGTCAGAATGGCAAAAAGAGGGCCCGGAATGGCAAGGGATTGGGCCCTCCGCTTGCCATTCCGGGAGGAAGGTGCCAATGGCTACCTTTCCTCATCCCAGACAGGGCCCTCCGCCAGGGCCCTTACTGTTTTATTTATACCGCTCCCGTGGAGCGGTTTAAGATACCTTTTTTCTTTCTTTCTTTCTTTCTATCTTTCTATCTTTCTATCTATATATCTAGAGAGAGAGAGAGAATCATTTAATCATAGAGTTGAAAGGGGCCTCATGGGTCATCTAGTCCAACCCCCTGCATTATGCAGGACACTCACAACTCTATCACTATACTATAACTCACTATAACCTGCTACCCCCTTAAACCTTCACATAATCAGCCTCTCTGTCAGATGGCTATCCAGACTCTGTTTAAAAATTTCCAAAAATGGAGAACCTACCACCTACCGAGGAAGCCTGTTCCACTGAGAAATCACTCTGTCTGTCAGGAACTTCTTCTGGATGTTGAGATGGAATTTCTTTTGAATTAATTTCATCCCATTTGTTCTGGTCCGTCCCTCCGGGGCAAGAGAGAACAACTCTGTTCCACCCTCTATATCAGTGGTCCCCAACCTTTTTATCACCGGGAACAGTCAACGCTTGACAATTTTACTGAGGCCGGGGGGGGGGGTATTCTTTTGCCAAGGGACGTTGCCACCGCCTGAGCCCCTGCTCCACTTGCTTTCCTGCCGGTGCCCCTGACTTGCCAACGCCCACTGGTGAGCACTGCCAGCAGCAGCTGCGCAGTGCCATGCTGAGGGGGAGCCCCAGCCATGGCGACCGCTGGAGAGCACCAAAGGTGAGCCAGTGGCAAAGTGGCAGGGCTGCCCCCGAGGCAGCAGCCGGGGAGGAGGAGGAAGAGGAGCTGCGGCCCAGTACCAACTGATCCATGGACCGGTCCCGGTCTCCGGACGGGGGGGTTGGAGACGATTGCTCTATATCAGCGGTCCGCAAAGTTTCGCTTGCTGCGGACCGCTGCGGCGTAGTGGAAGGAGAGGGCGGTCCGGGGACCTGCACACGCGCGGCAGCCCCAGCGCAAACGCGCATGTGCGGACTGCCGCACACGCGCGTTTGTGCATGCGCGGCAGTCCGCGCATGCGCATTTGTGCTGCCGCCATGCCGGCGGCCGCGGCTCTCCCTCCCGGCCCCTAGGGGCCGCGAGCAAATCGGCAGCTAAAGCTAAAGCGGCCGACTTGCTTGAGGCTCGGCAAGCTTCTCTTCCCTCCCCTCCCCTCCCCTCCTGAAGCGAGAAGCTTGCCGATCCGCGAGCTAATCGGGCGCTTTGGCGGCCGATTTGCTCGCGGTCTGGCGAGCTTCTCGCTTCAGGGGGGGAGGGAAGAAGGAGCCGCGGCCCGGCACCGGGCCGTGGCCCGCGGGTTGTGGACCACCGCTCTATATGGCAGCCTTTTAAATATTTGAAGATGATTATCAAATCTCCTCTCAGTTGTCTCCTCTCTAGGCTAAACAGATCAAGCTCCCCCAACCTTTTTTCATATTTCTTGGTCTCCAAACCCCTCACCATCTTTATTGCCCTCCTCTGGACATGCTCCAGTTTGTCTACATCCCTCTTCAACTGTGGTCTCAAAAAGTGAACAGAGTGCTCCAAGTGAGGCCAAGCCAGAGCAGAGTAAAGCGGTACCATCACCTCCCGTGATCTGTTCACAATACTCCGTTTGATATATCCCCAAATCTCATTTGCCTTTTTAGCACGCTTGCTCTTGTAGGAGGAAGAAGACAAAAATGTTCTAAATTCCATATGTTCTAAATTCTAAAATGTTTCCCTGGAGTCCTGCATGCATGTGTTCACATTTGCCAGCCTTCTGAACCCTTGGGGAGACTCACTGTCGTCACCTGGAGAATTTTAGGAGTTATCAGATGAGTATTGGCAGAATGTGTGAAAGTGAATGACTGAGGGGGGAAAACCAAAGAGAAGCAAGATCACCAGCTTCTTCCTCAGGTCTGTAGTGTGAGCTAAAAACCCTGCCTCATATGAGAGTTTGTTCAAGTTTGTTTATTTGCAACCATTTAGAGCAGTATAATAGAGGAAATAACCTAAATTGTACAAATTGTAACAGATTTATTCTACAGACTAGATTTAAAGCCCGTTGTATGTTTAAATACAACGGGCGCTAGAAAGGGTGGAGTCTCCTTTCTGCATCTGTCTTTCTTTCTCTGCTTCTATCTTTGTATCTCTCTGTCTCTCTCTCCGCCCAGCCCCAACGTGAGCGGCCGGCCCCGGCAGAAGCCGGGAGAACGTTGGGGCTGGGCGGGGGCGGCTTCTGCCGTGGCCAGGCGCTCCTTCGCTGTGGCGAAGGAGCGCCCGGGCCCGGCAGAAGGCGAGAGCGAGTGGCAGGGCCAGAAGACTTACCCCGCGTGCTGTGAGGGCGATCTGCGAGGTGAGTCTGCGGCCTGCCTGGCAAGGCCGGGCCAAGCCGCCAATGGGGAGCGGCTCCCCATTCGCGGCTTGGTCCTGGATGGACACTCGGATGGACACTTGGTCCTGGATGGACACTCGGAGCCGCTTCGCAGCTCCTGATTGGTCCCTCCGAGTTTTTATGCCGGACAAGGCCCGCCCTAACTCCTCCCTGACAGGGCTTACTCTTTTATTTAGTCCGTGGCGCTCCGCGGGCGCCACGGGATGTTTAAAGATACTGGGGAAATCTACAAGATGAGTGATATGAAATAACAAGAGAAAGGCCTGGATCAGGGGTTGTGAAAGTAAGCCACAGAATGCCAGCAAGTGGGGTGACTTACAGAGGGAAAACACTGTTTCTTCATAAAACTTTGACAGCCTTTTGACATGTCCCAGCCCTAGGTTTCTGTGTTTTCAGTGGGAGTTCCTTAATAAAAAACATGCACATAATAGACCAACACTCAAACTAACCATAACTAAACTGAGGACACAAGCTTGACTTAGACTGGAGTAACTGCATATAATTGCAATATGAGTGTGACATACACATTCATGGAGCTGTTCCTGACAACTACACAAACTGTAGTCAAGAATGCTTTGATGATTAATCCAAGATGAGTCATTTTTTATTTTTTCCACCTTTTGCAAACCTTCGCTAGATGCTCAATGTGTCAGGCCACAATACAGAGAGTGGATTCAACAGATATATCTTCAACAGATAAACTACTGTGAAAGAGGATACAAATATAACTTCTGATGTCCTGCTCTTTTCCTAGTCCTATTGTCCATCCTCTCCTTTGGCTCACTGGAGCAAACAATATTCTGTTTTGACTCCCAGCAGAGAGGATATCTACAGGGCCTATGGGATCAACCGGACTATGATGACCGCAGAATGCCACAAGAAGAATGAAAACACAGAATTCCTGTAAATTTTCAGGATGTGGCCAAGACAATGATCGTCTGAGTCTTTAGAAGTGAGCTAATTGTTTTTAGGAAATTAACTTTACGCAACTTTCTCCCACAAACGAAAAGCATAATGGCCCTTCTCCATTATTTATGACCTAAGAAACTTCAGATGCTGAAGGTATGCATTTTTAAGAGTCATATTAATAATGTGCAGTTCTCATTAATGGCAGCATCGAAAATGCAGGCAGTCAGATCTGGATGGGAACACAAATGTTCCATTAGGGTCCAGGGACTCTGCCAATCCCATCTTTCTCTTTGGTTCTTGCTTTCCCCCGATTCTTCTCTCCTGTGGTTTAGGTTGATTGCAAGTAGATGAATCAAGCAGGTGAAATGGAATACACTAAAGCGACTTGGCTTTTGAGGAGACGCGGAAGAAAGGGTCATAATTATCAGAGATATCTGAAATTACCAGCCTCTTTCCAATCACAAAGAGAAAAAAGCACTTAGAAGAACTGTTTCTTTGATTACTTCCAAGGAAGTATAAAATGATTTCAAAGGGACTTACATTCTAGGGCTGTAGTGCTGGCGATTATACCATGAATACACCTCATCCCTGCAACCCAGTCCTCTGGCCTTCCTCATCAGACACTCCATAGAGTGTCACCGGTAGATTTTTTTTTTAAATTTCTTCAGTGTAGAAGAAGAAATGTGGAGATCTTTTATCTCTTGCTCAGTTTCCATGTGAGATTCACAATTGTTTGTTCCTAAGCAAATGTGATGTTCAACTTAGCTGGTTGCATGGAAAAGCAAGGCCCTTTCCTGCAGTGATGGGATAAGGGTGGGCTTGTTAGTTTCTGAAAGTAGGACAGTGGTTTTCAATTCACATTTTACCACCAGTGGAAGATACACAGTCCATGGCCACCTTTTCATTTTATTCTTTACATGATCTGCTTTGGAACAGAACAGTATGAAGTGATTTGCTTCAATATCTGAATATTTCTAAAGACATAAACTGCTTTTGTACACCAGAAGTATTGGACAAAAGTTTTAGAAGTGAGGTTGGACTTTACTCTGATCTCCATCATGGAAGAAGTAAGAAGGCAAAGTTTTTAGACTTGCTGTGCCCTTCATCTTCAAACAAGCAAGGAGAGGGAAATTGACCTTACCAATGCTAAGCGCAGTTCCACACCCAGGAAAAATAGTGAGACGCCTTTTGAAAACGCCATATTTTTGGCGCTTTGCACAACGTCATCAGCATCCAGAGACCCAGAAGCAAACTGGCAGCTACATCCTCCGTTTTAAAGTGTTAGTGGGGGAATCACGTAAACTGGATTCCCCCAACATCGTAGCACAAGCAGGAGGAGAGCTACCAGCAAGCCACACGCCAAGGAACTGTGCGGAGCCAACGTAGTGCTATCTCCATCTCCGGGGCCCACCTTTGCACCCACTTCCCTCCCCCTTCTCCTGGGGATAGTGAGCTCCATGGCGTCGATTGTGTTGCAGCCTTTGAAGTTCAATTTTCAACTCTTTTTGGCTAAATATTGGAGGCTTGTGCACTTCTGTTCTTTTTACAAGAATAGAGTATTCTCAACACTGATGGTGATATACTGGTGTTTGAGCCTGTGGTCTCACATTATGGTTTCCAAGACAATGTGTGTCTTGCCACTCCTGCTTGAAATGGCGAAAGAGGGGAACATGCTAGACATACTCCTCTCATCCACCTGTCAATCAAGACAGATGGCCAATCACCTTTCTCCCTCTTTTAAAGGGACCGTGATGCAAGGCAATTAAAAAAAAAAGTTCTCAGTTTAAACGCCTATGCACCTATCCATAGATGTAGAGTGCTTTTTTTTACTGCCATGCCTCTTGGAATCCTGAGCCTTGAAGATTTTAAGAAATGATCTTTTTCCCAAAATTTTTTTTGGGGGGTGGAGAGGCATGCTTTGCGTGTAAACTGGTGGGGAAGAGTTTTCTTTTTGCTCTGCCTGGGCTATTGTACCACTATTTGTTGCTCCAGGCAGTTAGAATTATAACTGTTCCATTTGCTGTTTTCAGTTCTCTTTGCCAGCTATGCACACTACATCTGAAGGGTCATTTTTGAAACCTTACAGCTGAGAATTCAAATTACCAAATAATTCTAATACATAAAGTAATGAAACAAAATCAAACTCAAGGTGTGAGAAACAGCTGTTGTTGTTGTCAGCCATTCAGTCATGTCTGACTCTTGGCAATCCCATGGCACAGCTGTCGCCATGATCACAATCTTGTGCCTCCTCCCTCAGCCGTGCAATGTTCTGGCCGGTGTCCATCCTAATCGCATCCAACCACCGTGCCCTTTGTCGGCCTTGTTTCCTTTTTCCACTGACCAATCCTAGCATAATTCCTTTCTCCATTGAGTTGGATCACATGATGTGGCCAAAGTGAGCCGGAGATTCATGATTTTGCCTACCAGTGATATATCAGGTTTTATGCACTGTAGTATTCCCTTGTTAGTGACTTTTGCTGTCTATGGAACCCACAGAAGCCTTCTCTAACACTAGAGATCAAATTAATTAATTCTTCTCTTTTCCAGTTTCCATCGTCCAACTTTCACACCCATAAGTGGCTACTGGAAAGATGATAATTCTAACTAATCTATATTTGGTAAGGCTTATGTCCTTGGTTTTCCATGTTCAGTTCAAGCTCATAATTGCTGAGCAACCCAGAGCAATTTGATGTTTTATTTCCATACTGCAATTGCCACTCACATCAATTTGTGATCCAAGATAAATGAATTCTTGAACACATTCAATCGTTGTTGTGACATGCCTGTGTTTTTTTGTAGTGGTCAATATTTTGGTCTTTTTAGTGTTTAAGGCCAAATTTCTTCATTGACCTTTCTAATCAGCTGTTCTCGGCCTTCCTTAGTTTCTGACAGGAGGGTAGAGTCATCAGCATACCAAAGATTATTTATATTCTTAAATCCAATCTTAATTCCAGTGTTTGATTCTTTGAGTTCAATCTCTAATGATCTCAGCATACAAGTTAAACAGGAAGGGGGAACTTATACTTCAAATACTTCAAACCTAACCCCATTTGTCTCTTTCTCATTTAACCAGAACACAATAAAGTAGAAAAGGGTTTTTCAATGGAAGGAACAGTACATTTTTCTACCTATGCCAGGCAAGGCAGCTTGCACCCAATCTCTCAAAGCCTGACCTAGCCAGAGTAATCCATGCAACAGTCACCTCTAGATTAGACTTCTGCGATTCGCTCTGTGCAGGGGCTTAAGATTGTTCCATAAACTCCAACTGGTTCAAAATGTACCTACGCAAGTCCTAACAGGGAAAGCACATATAACTCCAGAGCTTGCTCTGCCGCATTGGCTCCAGACTGGAGACTGAATCAGATTCAAAGTGTTGGTGTTAACCTTTAAAGCACTAAATGGTCTGGGACCAACATAGCTGCAGGACCTCCTCTTCCCCTATAATCCCCTAAGAGCCTTATGAAGAAGAAGAAGAAGAAGAAGAGTTGGTTCTTATATGCCGCTTTTCCCTACCCGAAGGAGGCTCAAAGCGGCTTACAGTCGCCTTCCCATTCCTCTCCCCACAACAGACACCCTGTGGGGTGGGTGAGGCTGAGAGAGCGCTGATATCACTGCTCGGTCAGAACAGTTTTATCAGTGCCGTGGCAAGCCCAAGGTCACCCAGCTGGTTGCATGTGGGGGAGCGCAGAATCGAACCTGGCATGCCAGATTAGAAGTCCACACTCCTAACCACTACACCAAACTGGCTCTCTGATGATCAGCTCACAATCTGTTCAGGGTTCCCAGTCCGAGAGAGGTGAAACTGGCCTTGACCAGGGCCAGGTCCTAGCCTAGAGGAATGAACTCCCAGGAGAGATCAGGGCCCTGTGGGATCTCAATCAGTTCTGAAAGGGCGTGCAAGATGGAACTGTTGCACCGGGCTTATGGTCGAGGCCCACTGTAACATCTGCCGAAATAGCTGGCTCCACTGCTGGTACGAGAAGTCAGAAGATCAGCTCCCTGCTAGAGCAGTGGTTCCCAACCTTTTTATCACTGGGGACCACTCAACGCTGGGGACCACTCAACACCTTTTACTGAGGCCCGGTGGGGGGGGGTAGTTTACTCCTCTACTCTCAACCACTGCCCTAGCGCTCTCTGATCGCTATGGTAATGTTTAAACATCCCTTCAAAATAAGATACAGACACGCCACAACAATGAAGTGTATTGTAAAGGGCCGGGGGGGGGATGAAGTAAAGGGCCGGGGGAGGGAGAAGGCGTCCTTCGGGGCCCACCTCCAATTAGTCGAAGGACCACATGTGGTCCGTGGCCCACAGGTTGGGATGGCTATGCTAGAGGACTCCCCTGTCTGGAAATTTTAGAGGGGGTCATTTTGTATATTGCAACCGCTCTGCACATTTCAAAAGGGCAACCTAAATATAAAATTATTATTATCATCATCATCATCATTATATGGTGATGATGACGATGTAGAGAAGATCTTGTCAACTTTTACTCTGTTTTGGCATTCTCAAGTTACAAAGAAAATGTGTTAATTTTAACAGCCTCAAAAAGCTCCTCCAAGAAATTACACTGTATTGAATAACATATATTAGTTGAGTCACTGTTTGAGACAGACAAGTAATTAATGATGAGAAAAAACTTGGGGCAATTCCACACATCTGCCAGTGTTGCTGGATGTCCACGGCAGCCTGAACCACTACAATTTGTAGTGGAATTTTGACATTTCACACAGTGCAGTTTGTAGTGCAATATTCATGCACCCATAGCGCTTTTTTGGTAACGCACATGTTATCGGTCTTGCAGAAATTGCAAACAAGTTGTTCTAAATCTGTGGCGCTTCTGCCTGTCTCTGCCCGTCAATCAAACTGAAGAGCCAATGAAACGGCTCTTTTGTGGCTCTGAAATGCCCCTTTCCCTTTAAATTTTATTTTTAAACAATCCAAAAACACACGTGGCAACGAATATGTGTTAATTAATTTGTATTTTGTGGTAATTTCCTCCAAAAAATGGCTTTTTACAGAAGGCTAAACCAGGAGGGAGGTATACCTTCAGCCAAACAAAAAGCATGCTCATTTGTTTGTTGCTTTATATGGTTTGTAAGGGGGGGGGGGCATTCCTGTCCCTGGGAAGCTTGGGGGTGGAAGCAGAGGAGGGACCTTCTTTCTAACGCTATTTTGAGAACGCACAAGTCTTTTGCTGATGTGTTGCAGGCTGTTCTCAGAAGTCAAGCACTTTTTTTAGGGAGAATCCTCTTTTTACCATTCCCTCCGAAGTGCTATAAAAAAAGCAAATGTTACGGGAGTGTTTCAGTTTATGTACGACTTTGTGCGTAATGTAGCATTTACAAAGTGTTACAATTCAGCTACATTTATGTTGTGGGGAATGGACCTTGTTTGGAGCTCTTCTAGCGCTGAATCAGTGGGTGACTTTCTACTATGGAATATGGCATTAGGATCTTCTTCATTAAAATAGATTTGTGGCTAGGTGTGGTTTTAGTGAAGTATGTTTTTTATTTCTCTACCTAAATTCAAGTGTTAGGTCACTCAATAGATCTTTGCAAGTAACAATCGCATGCGGCTAATTAGAATTTGGTGACTTTCAGAAGCAATTTGTGCCATGGTATGGGAGTTCAAAGGGAGAAAAAGATTTCACACATACAAAGCACACCTAAAGTAGCACTTTTGAACACTGTATTATTCCTGAACCAGAGCATATATATATTCCTATGCAATTACAAACTATTACACTTTTAAACCATCTTCAATTTGATTTTTTCCCTTTTCTGCTCTCCAGCTTGAGAATTAAAGTAATGTTCTTAGGACTTCAGTTATAAACACCTTTGTTTTGAGAGAGATGAAATACACACACACACACACAAGGCCAAGCCAACTGCATTCATGGATACAACAGGCGCTAGATTAGAGGGGTGGAGTGGAAAATTTTGCGGACAGCCTTCCCCATCCCCCAGGACCTAGAAAGACTGCAGGCAGCTGTTATGGAACTCACCAGCAGGGGCAATTCTCACACAGCAGCGATCTGCAGCCTCCAAGCCTCGGAGGGAAGTGGAAGGAGGAGTGGGTAGTCAGGGGTGGGGGCTGGCCACTGGACAGACAGCCAAGCCAGTTGGAGGAGGTGGCACTCAGGGGCGGGACAGCCACCCTGACTGGGTGTTAAGCACTGAGTGGCACTTAAGCCATGAGACACTCCTCCTCCAAGGCCTTACCAGAAATATATAGTGGAACAGATATCCAACAGAAGTTAAGAAATACTGTTTTATACTATTTGTTTGAATGCAAATTGTAGAGAGAGCAAAACAACTCGTGGAACTGCTGTCATTTGGAAAGATTTTTTAAATCTCTGATGTTAAGAAAATTTAATTATTATACAGGGAATTTTGGCAGGAAAGACAATCAGAGCCACAATCCCCCTTCCTTTCAAGTTATATTTGTATTGGATCAGATTAGCCCTGATCTTAGCCTGTGTGTCATGTCCATTAATGTAACTGGCAATTCAGGTTGTCCAGAGAGTTAACAAAGTGCTTTGCACATTTACCACTGCATTTTCACTGAGGGAATTTAGTTACAAAGGCTTCCACTCTGACACTTCTAACATCTTAAAGAACTCAAATGCAAAACCTGTATAGGTAACCTTGCTAAAGTTGGTTTGCTAAAACTGGCTTCCATACCAGTGGTCTAGAAAGTAGAACATATTACAGTGTTTTCAAGGGGGCTAAGGGGAATCTGGAAAAGTACAGACAACTTAACATCTGTTCTGGATAAAATAGCAGAAATGGTTCTTAAAGACAGGTATATTAAACACATCAAGGGAAAACTAATCCCAGCTGCTATGAAAGAAAGTCCTACCTCACCAGCCTTTGGGAATTCTTTGACATTATATACTTGGATTCCCAAAAGACTTTTGATAAAATACTGCCACAAAGGCTCCTTTTATAGATTAAAATTGGTTAAATGGCTAGAAGCAGAAAGAAAGAAAAGGTCTATTAGATCTGCTCCCACTCCCACCAGAAGAGGACTTGGCCTCTGGCTGAACAAGGAGGGATAGGATTGGGTGAAGAGGATGTGACCACTGCTGCCTTTGTTGTTGTAATTTTATTGGGTTTTATTGTATTTTAATGTTTTTAAAGGTATTTTAATGTTAATCTGGCAAGCCGGGTTTGATTCCACACTCCCCCACATGCAGCCAGCTGGGTGACTTTGACCTCACCACAGCACTGATAAAGCTGTTCTGACCGAGCAGTGATATCAGCGCTCTCTCAGCCTCACCCACCCCACAGGGTGTCTGTTGTGGGGAGAGGAAAGGGAAGGCGACTGTAAGCTGCTCTGAGACTCTTTCTGGTGGAGAAAAGCAGCTTATAAGAACCAACTCTTCTTATTTTGCGAACCGTCGCAAGACCATTCAGGGAGTGGCGGTATATAAATTGAAAAATAAATAAATAGACAGTTGTTGCAATTGTACGGGAGTGAGCAGCAGGATCCCACAATAGCATTGGGAGATGTGCGATTTAATGCATACATATATGATTTGGAATTGGAGGAGTGATGAAAAGAGTATCAGTCAAGTTTGATGTAGGTAATGCAAAGTGGGACAAAAATTCCAAGTTTAAATACATGCTGGTGAGGTCTGAGCTGGCCAAAACTGAAGGGGAAGATATCTTGGGGCTGTAGTGGATAGAACAATGCAAACTACAGGGTGTAATACAATTGCTTTATTTGAGAGATTCTAGATTCGACTGTCATCACAAGGTGCTCTCAGACATGGAGGTTTCACAACTCTGAAATCGGATAGTACGGCCAATATGGATTTTTTACTTTGTCTGGTTTCGTTTCAGGAAATGCCTCATGGTAGTCATCAATTGTCATCTGCTCAAAAGGAATCATGTTTTTTATCTTTTGGAGCTTGAAAGAAAGGAAAAGAAACAAGAAGCCATCAGTTCATAAAGAAGCATATTTAACACAGAACTTATTAGGTTGGATTCAGTGATCCACAGGGTGCAAAGTATGCAGATCTTTGCTGTATTCCCTCATATGGACTTACTACCAAGAAAGCCCGTTACAAACAGAAATGTAATGGGTGCTAGGACCCAGGGGACACTGGGAGGTGCAGATCTATCTGTGTGTTCCTTTCTACCCACTCCCTGCGTGTCAGTGTGCTATGCAGAAGGCAAAGCAGGTAATTAGGGATGGTTTGTAGGAGGGAAGGAGAGCTGGTGTGCAGTTTGGGGCAGCTCTCTCTGTCTGACTCTCCCTCTGTCACAGCAGGGGTGGCTGTGTATCTCTCTGCCTCCTTTGCAGCAGGAGCGATAGGAGGGGGATGAAGGCTCGTGTTCAGTCTGGCAGGGCTCTCTGTGTCTCTCTCTGTCTCTGGCGCAGCTAAGAGGAATGTGGCTAGCGTCCAGGGAGGAAGGGCGGGAGCTGTAGGGGCAGGGCCAATCAGGGTGCAGCCAGCCCTGTTTGGCTCTATTCCAACTTGGGCAGCCGGACACGCTCCACCCCCCAGGCTGTTTCACAAATATATAGAGGAACTATGGATAAAGATTTAATCAGATGACGTGTGTGTAGTGTACCCAGGAGATCCAAGGACTGTCTGGCAGGCAGGCAAAGGGACGTTTGCAGGTGGTTTGCCATTACCTGTCTCCACATAATGACTCTTAATGTTCCTTGGAGGAACCATCAAAATTCTTGGAGGTCTCCCATTCAAATACTAGCCAGGGTTGGCCCTACTTAGCTTCCCAGATCTGACTAGATCAGGTTTGTCTTGGTTATCCATATCAGAGCCCTCACATGGACTAACAGTCACACAGGCTAGGGTTGAAATTGAGTAGAGGGAAGAAAGCAAAATTCTCCCCTCTACTTCCACAAGGGGAAGGAAGGGATAAAGCTGTCCTCCTTTACCCTACTAAACCTCTGGCCAGCAGGGCCATTGGTCCACACAGGTCCTGCAACCCCAGGAATTAACTACCCAGGAGTCAGAAGGGACTGTGTGCATGTGGGGGGGGAATGATGCACCACATCCAGCAGCATCGCTTGCTGACAAACTGATAGATCCATCCCACTGAGAGACAAACAACATGAACTTGTGCCCGTTTGTATCAAGGAAACCACCAGCTTACCTCTTTTTCATGCTCGACAACACGGGCTTTTGAGGCTTCTATATAGGCAGCAGCGCTCTTGTTCTGCAAAAAAAGTACATTATTCAGTCAGCATCCTGATGAAACTCTAAACTGCCAAGGAGGCTTAACTTTGTGGTTCAGATTCGAACACTCAGACGTATCCAAAGCTGCCATGAAAATTTGACTGATAAATATGAAAAGAAGCTGTAGTTGGCCTGATGATGAACTCCTGTTTCCAAAATGTCAGCCATTTAACATCTGTAAATTCCATACAGTGAAGGTATAGGAATTTACATTCAGTATTAATTTAATTTGATTTCTATACCGCCCTCCCATATGGCTCAGGGTGGTTTACATACAACATCATAGGGGATACATTACATTAAATACCATCCCAGAAATTATGTATTTTCAGCCATGGCCTCCAGAAGCCAGTAAAAATTCCAGTGGACCTTTGAAGAAGAGTAAACTCTCATAAGTTTCTGTCTATGGTTGCTGTTGTGTCTCTTTTAATTGCTATGGTCTCCTTTATTTATTGCCTTTTATATGCACTTTGGAGCATTATTGCCATTTCAAGTATTATGGTAAGCTGTTAGTCACTGGATTGTTGTTGATTCTTTGCCAATTTCATATGGTTGCACAGCAGTGGTCCGCAACCTTTGTCAGGCTGCGGAATGGGGGGGGCAATCTGGGTGCCGCTCATGCGTGGTAGCCCATGCGCAAACACACATGTGCAAGCGCGTTTGCAGCCGCGCATGGTATAAACGCGCATGTGCGGACCTGCCACGCATGTGCGTTGGTGCCGGCGGCCGCGCTTCCCTTTCCCTCCTCTCCCGCAAAAAGAAGCTTGCTGGGCCGCAAGCTAATTGGCCACTTTGGTGGCCAATTTGCTTGCGGCCCGGGAAGTTTCTCACTGGGGGGGGCAGGGAGAGGGAACCGCAGCCCGGTGCTGAGTCCTTCGCGGCCCGGCACCGGGCTGCAGCCTGGTGGTTAGGGACCACTGTTGTACAGCACTTAATTTTCTTCTTTGTGCCCACCCTAAATGCTGTAAGGTCTGTCTGACGATAGCAAGAGATCTCTACTTCTTTTTAAAATAAGAATATACTCAGAGATATGTAACTTTATCTTATCAATGTTAAAATTTCAGGAAAAGGAGTCTACGTATATGCTCCCACAACTAAGAGAGTAAGATAAGCTATGAACAGAGAATAATGTCCAAACCATTCTCCCAAGATACAATGTGAGCAGAAATTATGGCTCATTAAAATCTACCACTGACATATACTGAAGAAATGCTGGGCAGTTACTTACAGCTGCTTGTTCTTGGGCTTCTATCTCAGCCGACAGAGTGTCCACAGGCTCAGGAACTTTAAATGCCTTATACTGTGAAATATAGATAATATATTTTTAAGGTTGTTATCTTTTGAGTCTATCAGTTATAAATGCTGTCAGTTAGCTTTTCTCATGTAGCTCTGCCAGTGCCTTCTTCAAGCATAGTCTCTTAACTATGCACTGTTACAGATAAATATCCAAGCCAGAGAATGTAGGCATGTTCAATACATGAATCAGGAACTTGAAATCTAATTCCAGCTATTAAGGCTAGCCCTGCTATGACCTTATTTACAAATGGAGAAAAGAGTGGCCACATTAATGTCTTGCCTTCACAGGGATTCATTTTTAAAAGATCAATTTCCGGACAATACTAGGACCATGAAGCATTTATTGCTTCAATGAAGCAGGTTACGAATGCCTTAGAATTATACTTGTACAGGAACTATGATGCTTCATTCAAAAAAGCATGAGCTATCTTGACAGGCAAAGAAACAGCCAAGCACAAGGGACATATGATTTGGATCATTAATTTACACTGCACATAGAGAAGATTTATTGGTAGTATTAAAGACACATTAATGGTGCTAAGGTTAAAAGTTTCAACCTGCCAGTGATCTTACAAAAAGTAAAAAAGTAACAATAAAGACCAAGTAAATAAGGAATGGCCAGAATTCTGGACCATAAGTAAAATGCACACAATAAAGGAATATTCTGCTACTATTATATATTCTGACACATATTCAGAGCTCATGCCCTCCCCATGAAAATCAGCACAATGATTGCTTTGTTTTTATAGCCTTACTCTTAGAAGAAAATGAAGAGGTTTCATAGCTACATATCCTTTCCCTGGCAACAGTTGCTATACTGAGGATAGAAGGAAAAATGTTATCACCAGAGTAGGCCTGAGTGCTACAGCATTTTTTCTGCAAGTGCAGAAGCCTGCTGAAAAATAGTATCCCGATCAGTGTAAGTTCTGACTTAGTTCTCACACAGACAGTCCTACTTGAGATTCCAGAACATCCAAAGCAGTCAAATATTACAACTTGGCCTTACCTTCTTCTCAAATTCATCTACCATGCCAGGTTTTGCAACTGTAGTTTTGTAAAAAGCCCAGTCAATGGCTGGAGGAGATTCCGGCAAAGAAGTAAGCCTGTTAATAGAAAAAATACATTTCAACTATTAGAAACATCATGATATTTCTGGTTCTACTCCTAATCCCCATTCTACACCTAATCCCCATTCTTATCATGCATTTTAAGGGTGGCTAGTTAAAGCTGCTAATGCTATCTGAGCTTCAGCAAATCTTAAGTGAATTTTGTAAGAACTGTTAGTGCTAGAACTGTTAGTGGACAGCTAAGATTTAAATTTTCACACATATCCCAATGTGGTATAATCTGTCTGCCTATTCCTAAACTTTTCAGATCGCTGCCCTGTGAAGACAGCATTCTGTAGTGTTAAGAATGACAGAATATAATACCAAGGCTTGAATGCTTGCTCTGCAATGGAAGCTTGCTCAGTCACTTCAGCCAGTCACACATGTGCAACTAATCTATGTCACAGGGTTGTTATGAGAGAAAAAATTAGAACAGGAGAACAATGTAATGCACTTTGGATTCCCATTGTGAAGAATGGCATGGAGTAAATTATGCAAAATAAAAATGTTGAAAGAATGTTTTGGAAGTAGTTTGCAAAACATCATCTGATGGTTTTTTCATAAGGTCTACACAGGACTGCTCTTTTTCAGCAAGCTTATTCTTGACAGGTATATGGATTGTCAATATGCTAATCAAGAATATGCTTCCAACTCTAGACTCCAAGGAGAAAAAAAGAACTGTCAAAGCATAAAGCTGTTGTTTGGCTTTAAGGTCATGTTTGTAACCTCCCTTTTGCTATACAAGAATGGCAAGACAAAAATATTTCCAAAAGATGAATTTGCATTTAGCTATCTATATCAAGACTAGACTTGGCTAGTGCCAGTTTTGGACAGTTTTCCTTGATCTTGATAAAGGACTTTCAGTTAAACCTTAAAACAAATAAATGAATTTCAGCAGCTATAAAGGAAAATCATATTTGATATACTGTACTTCACACTCACAACTTTCAGAATGCAGTTGTATTAAACTTTAATCACACTATTGATAATGCAGATCACCAATATTTCATTACAACCATTTTTTCCATAAAGATAAGCAACATGTTAGGTTTGTAGGCTGAATAAAGGATAATATAAAGGCAATTATCCAAATCCATCCCCTTCAACCAACTTTTTCATTAACAGTTAATAAATGGAGCCCTGACCTTAAATACTTTGCCAAACCAGTGTAATAAGAAGAGTTGGTTTCTATATGAAGCTTTTCTCTACCCGAAGGAGTCTCAAAGCAGCTTACATTCGCCTTCCCTTTCCTCTCCCCACAACAGACACCCTTGTGAGGTAGGTGAGGCTGAGAGAGCCCTGATATTACTGAAGAAGAAGAGTTGGTTCTTATATGCCTCTTTTCTCTACCCGAAGGAGTCTCAAAATGGCTTGCAGTCACCTTCCCTTTCCTCTCCCCACAACAGACACCCTGTGAGCTAGGTGAAGCTGATATTACTGCCCGGTCAGAACAGCTTTATCAATGCTGTGGCGAGGTCAAGGTCACCCAGCTGGATGCATGTGGGACAGCGCAGAAATAAACCCGGCTCACCAGATTACAAGTCCGCACTCCTAACCACTATATCAAGCTGGTTTAGAGCCAATTAATTCTACCAATAGAACATAATTCACTCTAGTAAAAATTAGTGTCACCAATAAATCCAGCTTGAAACTCCTCTGCCCCAAACATAAAGAAGGATTTCTCCTGGAAAAAGGTCTTCCTGCCCCACAAATGCCCTTCTTAGAAAATACTTACTTGGCTGCGAGCGCATCACTGCGTGTTTTCAGGGCATTGAACATGGATTTCTGATTGGAAGGTACTCGTTCAGCAAAAGCCACCCAGTCTATTGCTTTCAAAGCAGCTCTGCGACCAGCCATTGTTGCAGTCTACAAAATCAAGAAAGTAAAGTAAAATGCACAATAGGGAGAGCAAAGCAAGACTACAGTGATTTGTGCCATGATAACTTTATACCTTCAAAAAGTCAAGGAAACACCCTAACCATTTAAAAAAAAATCTAATTAGCTATAGCATAAGCCCCATGAACACAGCAATATTTATCTCTGAGTAGACCTATATATTGCATGCTGTAAAGCTCAGATTTATTGAATGGCAGAGTTACACATATGCATATAATAATATGTAGCAAAGTATGTACAACAGTGTAAGGTGACCAGATTGTCCCACTTTTGGAGGGGCATCTTGGGGCACCTGGCAAATTGTACTTATGTTGAAATTAAAAAAAATATATATTACAAAACTATTTTTGCATTCTAGGAAAATATTTGTTGCTCCATATAGACCAAATTTTTAATCAAGGACCCCCCCCCCCCAGTCAATGGTGTCCCGCTTTACCAATGTTAAAATCTGGTCACCTTATACAACAGTTATGCAGATTGATTGAGCAATTCCCTTAAAGACCAAAATCGTATTATATACTCTCAAAGACTCAGACAATAAACTAAGAAATTGCTTTTCAAAGCAATAGTTACAAGCAAGTTGTGTTAATCAGCATCACCTTGTTTATACAACAGCTCCTCCAAAAGGGCAATATTCACATAACCAAAGACATGACTAGTAGTATTAACCTCTCCTTCGCATTGCTCTAATGTCCTGTTCCTAAAACCATAGGCAGGAGCAAGTGAACTCCAGGCCACCAAGCTCCTGCCATCCATCAGTACAAACAAAAAACAGCAAAACGTAGGAAAGCACACAAGACAGTAGAAGAGTAGATTGTTCAGCAACCTTGAACATTCTGGAAAACAAGACTGTGACCAGAGCAATGGGGCACAATCGTCACAACTAACCCTCAGTAATAAGCGGCTGGAGAAAGGAAGAGAGGCAGCCTAAGAGAATCTTTCCCCTGCCCCGCCAGCTTACCTGCTAAGAACTAGAAAAGCGAAGCGTTCTTCACTCACCTTCAGCAACTCCTTTACTCCCACCGGAAACGGCCTTCCGGAAACAAAGCTTGGGAGCAACCAATCAGAATTTCCGAAAAACCGGAAACAGCCCGCTGAAGAACTAGAAACGTAAAATAAAAACATAGACTTATTTTAAAATATGTATGACTATCGTAGACAAACCACAATCACCCCTTCCGCATTTTATTGGCCTTTCCGGACTAGATCTAGACGGTTTTTATAGGATGAGGGGCCAAGCCAAACACCCACCATAGAGAAGCTACAGCCTAGAGCGACGCCACACGGGACAGATAGAAACTGAAGGCCAATGAGGGTTTTCCGTTTTTACCGGAAGTTCCTTCTGCAGTTTAGTCCAGGCTTCCCTGACTCTATGCGCCGCCAAATTTCTGTTTTCTTCCGGTGTACTAAAAAAATCTATTCAGAAGTTTGCTTCTACGTTGCCTGAAGTATATTCACCTTCTACTTCAGAGTTTATTTAAAAACACACACACACACACAAAACCCCTCTGCGTTTATCGGCTTTGCCTGTGAGGCTGAAATGGCCTGAAAGAACGGTTGGAGACCCGGAAGTGGCCTCTCATCCCGGAAGTCCGGCTCTCCCTGTCAGCGGAGGCTTCGGCGATGGCTGCTGAGGCCCGCCGAGCCCAGCTCCGGTTTCTCCGTCCTGGCCGTTGAATGCGAGTGGCTGCCCGCCCCGCGTCCAGGGAGAGCTCGCAGTCGAGAATGGCGGAGCTGGCGGCAGGGGAGGGGCCGCCGCGGGGCCGCACGCCTAGCCCGCTGCCGCTGACTGGGCCGCCCAGCCCTCGCCTGGCTGTAGCTCCCGCTGGTCCGCCGCGCAGTCCGGAGCCTTCAGCGCCCGAGAAAGTCACGCCGGGCGGTGGCGGAGGCTCGAAGTGGGTCCGGCTGAACGTGGGAGGCACCTACTTCGTGAGCACCCGCCAGACGCTCTGCCGCGAGCCCAAGTCTTTCCTCTGCCGCCTCTGCTGCCAGGAGGGGCCTGAACTGGGCTCCGACAAGGTGAGAGGTGGCCACACGGCGGCCCTATAAAGCTTTCACGGCCAGAGTCGACTGGTGGTTGTGGGTATTCCGGGCTGCGTGGCCGTGGTCTGGTCGCTGTAGTCCCCGACGTTTCACCAGAAACTGAGGCTGGCACCTTCATAGGTAGGGCATGGCAAGATGGGAATCTGTCCGTGCTAAAGTATGGACAGTTCCTGGACACCCCTCCACGCACACACGAAGTAGATAAAATGCCCAACATCCGTTCACACACTCCACACTTTAGCACAGACAGATTCCCATCTTGCCATGTCATGCCTCAGGGACTAAAGCTACCAGACCATGGCCACGCAGCACGGAATAACCACAACAGCCAGCTGATTCTCTTTACTTGCAGCATTATTGAACAGTGCATCTCTGGCTCTCTTCCATCTTGTCTCCTAAGGGAGATGTATAGAGAAGGAGGATGGTGAATGGCTGGCAGAAATGCACTAAATCTTGTTTGTGCCTCAAGAAATCCCTTTCTCTTATAAAATAGGCCAGTTTATCTCAAGGTGGGAGAGTATGATCTGTATAGCTTTTCAGCTGCCCAAGGTTGTGGTAGGAGCCTCTCTTCCAGCCCAAAGTACAGGTGGTATATGCATCATATGTACACAATATGCTGCTGAAATGTAGGCCTCTGTGATCTCTTAGTAGCATTTACTGGATTTGCACGTGGAAGTGATGTGTGTACCTTTTCCTTTCACTTCTGATGTGGAGGGCATTGTATTTAGAGACTATCAAGTGTTATCTTACCATGGTTTGTGTTTGACCACCAGATAGATCAGTTGTTAATCTTGCCACACATAGGATGTGAGGCAGAATAGTATCTATACCCATATACAATACTACTGTTGTAATTGTACTATGCAGTATTTCCTATAACCCGCCATACACTAATCATATATCATACTACCTGGACAGTTTATTTATTTTATTCATATAATTTATATACCACTCCTCACTGTAATGTCTCAGGGTAGTATTAACATGCTTGGAGGGAGTGGGTCATTCTCACACGTGTTCAGAAGCATAACTGAAAATTTACAGTTTTGCACCTCATCTTAAATTGTTAGTGTTTCTAGATCATCCTTTATATCCCTTAATTGAAATCTTGTAACATAGTTCTCCAGCTACAGGAGAATATTAGTGATTAATATGAAACTAACATAAGGGACAGAGAACTCTCCCACTAGCACAGCTCATGCTACCAAAAAGTAGAGTTCTGCAAATTCCAATTATGTTTTGTTTCAGGCTTTAAAAAAAAGTTAGTCAGCTGTATACGCCAATATGTATACCTGAGAATCTTGTTGCACGCACATAAATGCCTCCTCTTTGGAAGTTTGCAGGATTATTGTGTCCATACCACAACAGGCAAACAATACTTTCAATGTTCTACATTTCAGAAGTACAGTTCTTTCTTGAAAATAACATCGGTAGTATCCAAATCCAGTCCTTGTTGCATTAGATCAAGATCCCCCCCCCGCAAAAAAAAACAGTTAATCCATGTCACTTTCCTTGGGAACAGCATATATCACTTTGAACCTGTAATTACAGTCTTGATATATTTGCTATAATGTGACAATTCTTACCTTTCTAGTGAAAATGTTGACTAAATATATGCAATTATGTTTTACCACAATCACCTGTTCTCCCTGATCCAAAAATATGACATTCTTTCTTTTCTATTTAAGGATGGGAACAGGGAGGACCAAGAAGTGTGCCAGATATATGAACCAGCTCTTTTGAACACAAGTAGTAGAGCTATGCATTATCAAAATTTGGTCTTGGATTAAAATTCTAAAACCAAATTCTGCATGCCATATCAAATTTTGTCACAGCTATGGGCAGTGGCAACAATACCAATCTTGGAGAAATAAGGAAGCACACAAGAACAATCAGCTGAATTGAAGAACAATTATATGCTGAAAGAAGCTATCCTATTTAGACATATTTTATTTCAGGAAACAGTTTTATGTATTAGATAGGAATGGGGCAAGCTGCCTTGTAACACAAAAACCTGTGTTACAAGGCAGCTTGCCCCATTCCTAATACATAAAATGGTTTCCTGGAATAAAATGTCTAAATAGGATAACTTCTTTCAGCATATAATGGCTGATTATTTTAAATATTTTGGAGGATTATATGACTAATCTATAATTATATGGCTCTTTAGGGTGAAATTTTGAAAAACTAGAGATATATTTAATGGCTACTGGTTTTGGGGGTGGAGAAGGCCAACATATGCTATAAAGTAAAGCAGTCAGAGATCTAGACTGTTCATGTTTCCAGCTTTCTTAATAATTCTTTTAATTAAGCAAATTACCAAATAAAATGGATTGCATTGCCCTATTTATATAGAGTAGAAGTATTTTTACCACACTGAGAGTGCTGATGTGGCAGTTTTCATGTCTGGCAAACAATAGGAATTCCAGTTTTGTCCTCCAAAGTATTGCCAATGTTAAGATGTTGCCTCTAATACAGACATGGACAGTTTCAAACATAAGAAACATGAAGTAATTAAGCAGAATGCCTTTGTGTAGGTGATGACCTACTTTTTAAAACAGCATCAGGGCATCATATGATGACAAAAGCAGGATTACTTTCTTCATAACCTGCAGGAGCTTAGGACCTCATATGCACATCCATTCCCTTTCCCTTTAGAAAAGTGGCACTATAACCATAGCAACATTTACAGTATCTCCAGTTTGCACGAAATGCTCAAAAATATGTAGATATATTCCCGAGCTTCCAAATAAAGGAAATTTTTGGTGTCACTGATATGCATGTATGCTTGTATACTATTGTTAAGTAATAGTCATCAAAATAATATTGATTGAATTTTACTAATAATTTTAGTTACAATTAATCTACCTTTGGGGGGTTTATAATTATTAGCTTGTCTGTGTTTCTGAAAGTTTAAGTTACTGTTTTAAGTACTTGAGCAATCAGTTTACCCAAGTTTTATTTAAGGAAAGAACTGATCAGAATGGTTACACTAGAAACTGTTGTGACTGAAGGCCCCCATTCTTTTGTGCTAGATAATCAGGATAGCTTTTACTAGTTCAAAAAGAGCCCACTTAATTTATTGAGAAGAATACAAAGTTGTTAAAGGAAATCAAACTCCCATTTTTCCTAACACGAATTGCCACAGCCAAATATCCTTGTTTTATTGAATTGTTAATTGTAGCATCAGAATCTGACACCGGTATATCCTTGACAGGATGAGACGGGAGCATATCTCATTGATAGGGATCCCACATATTTTGGTCCGATCCTGAACTACCTCCGACATGGGAAACTCATAATAAATAAGGAGCTAGCAGAAGAAGGTAAGCAAGTGATTGCTGTGCTTCGTATTCTTGCTATGCTTATGAATAACCAAATGGATCCTGAATGGATGTAGGTTATACTTTGGCTGTATTTGGTACATTTATCCACACAGATTACAGCAGACTTTAGTGTGTCCAACTTCAACCTGCATTATTCTTTTAACATAATAATCTGGTGGTTTACCATAATCAGATCCACTAAGAAGCAATAGAAAACTAGTTTTGCTGTTAACAGAAGCTTGTATTTTCTATTGTCAGTTCTGATTTGGTCAAGGCAAGTTGGTGGCTTTTTATATTAGATTTTGTTTTCTGTTAGAAGAAGGTCTGTAAAAGCATTCATTCCAACAAAGGGATATTTTCCTGCTAGAATCCCAGATTATTGTTCTTGTTTTTTGTAGTGAGCGAAGCAAGATGCAGTCACAGCTTTTTGTTTATGAATAGAAATTTCTTTAGGTGTTTCTAGCAGGACTGGTGATAGCATAACCTACAGTGGGACATCTACCAGGTCCCACAGCCATTGACCCTCTTGCTCACATTGATCCTTGCCACTCACTCACACACCCTTCCCCCTCCATTCACAAGCACTCCATCTGTGCTCCTGGCTGAATATGCTGCTGAGTGGCTCCAGGGAACGGCATTCAGGTGGTATATAGTGGTGGCAGCACTTCTGGTGGCCATGAAATTGGCACTCCCACCTGCACACCCATCCCCACGCTGTCAGTAAAAGGGAGATGATGAGTGGGTTTGCAAGCAGGTGGGAAAGCACAGGCCTAGGGAGGAGGATGCAAGCGGGTGGGCAGGAAGGATGGCTTACGGGTAGGCACAGGACAGGAGGGACTCATTGGGCATTTTCTAGCTAGGGCCTCCCAAAATTTGGAACCAGTCCTGGTTTCTACTAGTATTTTTAGTTCTTCTGTTTCATTATTTGGTCCTAACAAAATGAGATTTGAATAACTGTTGATTTGCAGATTTAATTATGGATTTTAAAATAAATTTGAATGTAGGGAACTTCAGCATATGGGAAACTTTAGAGAATCATTTTCTCTTTCTGAAGATTAGAATAATTCCTAGTTCTATTTTTATTCTCACTCTTAGGTGTGCTGGAGGAAGCTGAATTTTATAACATTGCATCTCTAGTACGACTTGTGAAGGAGCGAATACGAGACAATGAAAGCAGAACTTCCCAAGTAAGGCATGTTAAAATACACTAGAAGAGGAAAGCTTGTTGTTTGAAATCATTTGTCTTGGACTGAAGTAACTTTGTTTTGGATTGCATTGTAAGAACTCTGTGAAAGGAAAGAAGATGATTTCTCTTCAGGCATGACTACAGCTTTTGCCACCTCTTAAAAAGGTCTAGTGGAGCCAAGAGACAACCTCAGGGGAAGGCCTTAGCCTCTGTGCTCAATTTTTGGCCCTTCAGGATAACTGGTTGACTGCTTTGTGAAACAGGTTGCTAGACTAGATGGACCAGTGGTCTGATCCAACAGGCCTCTTTTCATATTCTTAATTGGGAGGGGGGATTTCTCTGCTTTTGTGTTGCCTTTCACCAAGACATCAGCACTTCATAAAGAGCTCTGAATAGCAAAATGGTCTTTGAAAGGGGTTCTGGGAGAGAGACTTGCTGGGGTGGGGAGGAGACTGCTGGCAAGCGAGTGGATTTTTGAAACCCTGCTTAGAATTCAAATTCAAATATTTTTAATGATACAGGGTTCAAATTCTCTAACTTTGATATAAGGTTAGAGTGGAGTCATACTACAGGAATTAATTGTATACATTTTATTTATTGGCTCCCAGTAAAGTTCCAGGTTCACTTCAAGGTTTGGGTTTTAACCTTCAAGGCCATAGATGGTCTGGGCTGAGCATATCTGAGGGACCGCCTGTCTGAATATGGACCCTAAAGGGCACTTCTTTCAGCATCTGCAAATCACCTGGCAGTCCCTGGCCCCAGAGAAGTCTGACTGGCCAGCTTGATGGAATGAGCTCCCCGAGAACATCAGGACCCTAATGGAACTATCACAGTCCCATAGGGTCTGCAAGATGGAGCTCTTCCTCTGGGCCTATGATAGAGGCCAATTTTGGACAAGTGAATACACCAGCCTCCCCTGGCAGCAAGTCAGACAGCTCCCCCTGTTTGTTTCCACGGTGGAAATCGAAACTGTCAGGTCACCAATTGGTTGGCTGTTTTTAACTGTTTTATTATTTTATTTACCTGTATTTATATTGACTGTTGTGAACTGCCCCAAGATGGCAGGGCCGATATGGATGGGTTATACATTTAATAATAAATAAACAAATATTTACTTTTCATGTGTTCTGATAATATGTTGGGAATTTGGAGGGAGGGTTAAGTGGAAGGAAGGGCGAGATTGGAATACTGGTAGCCATAGGTACTTAGCCACACATCACCAAGAGATTTTCAAGCATGCATGAATTCTAAATAAACCGAATGCTCAGCTGTGTTATTGCAGGGAAACCTAAATGCACTCATTCAGGGCTGTGCCTATTCTCAGAAGCAAAAAGGAGGATTTTTGCTGAGCAGAAATTCCATGGGTCTGGCAGCCGGAGGCTGTACCCAGCTGGGAATGCTGGAGAGAATGGTGGACTGGTTCTCCACCTTTCCCAATAGCACAGTTGTACTTTTAATCCTTTGTGGTCACTTGTGACAATTTTGTCATGTTCAAATATACATCAGCTTTGGTACAACATGTTGCTGTTTATTTTCCTGTTGCAAAATCTTCGTTATATTTCCTTTAAAAGCAACCATTTAGTACTTAGCAAAGTTACAAGGTTTCTCACTGGTGAGTTCTTTTTCCCTTTGTGTGTTTCAGGGACCTGTCAAGCATGTGTACAGAGTTTTGCAATGTCAAGAGGAAGAGCTCACCCAGATGGTGTCTACTATGTCTGATGGCTGGAAATTTGAACAGGTATCCAGCGCTACTGAATATTTACTGTTTGCATGGAATTGCCTCCAATTCACTGGATTTAGATGGTGACTTTCCTCTCTTTGTGGCAGAACAGTGGTGCTTGGGCCCAACACAACATACTGGCCAGCTAGTGGCTGCAAGCCAGAGACAGCTGGCAGGTCAGCAGCTTCCAATGGTCCATGCTAAGACTGAGAGGGTAGCAGCCACAGCAAGAGGCACCAGGAGATTGCCTGTTTTGCAGAAGCGCGCCTCTGGCCAGCCAGTTGGCTTTGGCAGGGGTGGGGGTGGAAGCATGGCTGGCAATAGTGGCAGGTTCTAGCCAGCCTCAAGGTCTGACTTCTTATGTGCCACTGCTGCCTGGCCTCTACCACAACCTCCTTCTTTGCTTTTAACAAGAGCAGGTTAAGAAGGGTGACAGAAGCCTAGTAAAATGTCTGTATGTATTAACTGCAGCCCTTTTAGAATTTTGTCCTAGAGAGCAAGAATTTTCCTCATTGGCTAAACTTTTCCAGCTCTAGAGGGTGGCAGAGTAAAGCAAGGAAAGGAATAAGAAAAACTTTCAGAGCTGCTTATAGACATAAAAGACCACTGTCACATAAAACTTCTGATATTCAGTTGAAAACTGCCATTTATTACTATTGTCTATGGCAGGGTTTCTCAACCAGGGTTTTGTGAAACCTTGGGGTTTCTTGGTGGTTCTGGAAGGGTTTTCTGAATAGATGGGAGTTAATTAATTTAAAATATATTTTTAAAATTTGTTAAACATTTATTGGTGTTATGAATGTATATGGTTATGTCAACCCTCCACCCCTCCCAAAATGGCCAACAATGGGCCTGGAGGGAGTGGAAGGGAAGGGTGGCTGTGTCCACAGCTATGCTTTCCAAACATATTTTGTGCAATTACACCACTTCTGGGGTTCTTGAAGCCTGAAGAATGTTTCAGGGGGTTCTGAATGATAAAAAAAGTTGAGAAAGGCTGATCTATACGTACAGAATAGCACATCTCTGTATCCTGAAATGCTTTGTGTAGGAACTGTGATTGTATTAGGACTGTATCTCCCTGGTGCTGCTCAGCCACTGTAAGTTCTTGATCAGAGCTTTTGGATTTGGGCATACAATTAATGCATTTTCTGACTGATGCTCTGAGGATAACTGGAAAATGCACGAGTGTAAGTGGTGGTGGCTTTGAGTTCCAGCCCATTGAAAGAGGAGGAACCTCCTTTAATCTCCTAAACCAGAGAATCTCTTCTCCCCCTTTGCAAAAAAAATTGTATTTTCCCATTAGCCACATGGCCAGGATAGAGTTCCCTCAATCTTATGTAGCCTGATAGGTCTTACAATTAATGTAGCCTGATAGGTTTCTGGACCCCACTTTGAGAGGTGCTGCTTTACTGTTTTCCTCTAATAACTCCCATGATACGTTTATTTCCCAAGCTGATATAACAGTGCTGCTGCTTTGACTGTTCAAGTACGTGTTGAATATGTGTACTGTCTTGAATCTCTGTTTTCAGATTGGTTGTTACTTTTGATACCATTGATAGGTTATTGTCACTACATAATCCTCATAATTATGAATTAACAAAATCCTCTTGTGCACCAGTTCTGATTCCTGTACTCTTCACCATATGTACACTGCTCTTTTTATTTATTTAAAACTTTTCTTATTTTGGCTTCATCTTGGGAATTGTATGCTCATACAAGCATGTGTGCATCTCTCATCAATTCAAATCTAAATGACATTTCCTAAAACAGAGCCAGCTTGGCATAGTGATCTGTGTCCAAATAGGATCCTGGAAAGACCTAGTTTCAAGTGCCCACTCTTCCGTCAAAGTTTGCTGGGTGACCTTGGCTCAGTCGCAGGCTCTTACATGCTTTGTATCTCCATTAAGGAAGAAAGGATATCCAAATCAATTAATATAATTATATAAATAAAATAATATATAACATAAAAATATAGAAGTCCACAAATGATATTATTTTTTTGTCACAGTATGGCAGAAAGGTGTATCTAGGTCAGCATCCTGTTTCCCACAATGGCTACTTAGATGCCTCTGAGAAGCACACAGATAGCTAATAAAGGCAGTCACTCTGTCACCATTAATGGAGCTTAGTGCTACACTCTGAGAAAGTATACCAAGACAATCTGTTCATTTCAGAAAATTACAGCATTTCTAGGGTTTAAGAAATGAAAGTCTTGCTGCTTCCTTAGGCCCTCTGAAAACTTGGAATGCAGAGGGACATAGCGCTCTTTATTACTATACTGGTAGCAAAGCCCATTTTAAAAATGGAGGGCAGAGCGGGCCCAGTCATGCTCTGGAGCGCCATGTTCTGCAGGAGACTTTCTACTCTCTGCAGTTCCACCAGTGGCTTGGCACAGGTTGCACAGGGTGTTGGCGGGGTTACCACACTGTGTAGAAGACAAGCGGCCATGCCCCATGGGCTTGCGAAGTTGCTTGTGTAGAGCAGAACAGGATAGATAGTGAATAGTGGCAACCAAAGCAAGGGACAGCTGGGGGGGCAAGGAGGAAGAGGGGAGGGCTCCTGCAGAAAAAGGTGGGCAAGCTCAACAGCTGGGGGGGGCGCTCTACAGGATCCCTACCAGTGTCCAGCTGGCACTTCTGGATGGACACAGTTGAGCAGCTCAGCATCTGGGGTGGGCCATTGTGCAGGATTCTTTTCATGGTTTCCCTGTGACCTCCCTACCTTTGCCTCTGTAGAGCAGAGCAAGCTGTGGGGCAACTGTATGGCCTTTCTTATCCTCTTGTCAAAGAGGAGGCCAGGGAGCATCCAGGCTGCCATAGATGAGCCTTTTAGCCCTTGCTCTGTGGACCCCTGCCTTTGTCTCTGTAGAGTTGGGTGGCTGGGGCAGAGTGCAACTGGCTAGTCAGCCAAAACTCCCCAGTTTACCTCCTGGCAGCTCTTCTTCCACTGGCGGAGTGGGAGGAGGAACAGAGGTTGAGGGAAAGCGTGCTAGCCTCTGATTGGCCCTCAGAGGGCCCTCCCCCCTGTGGGCGAGTCAGAGGGCCTGCACATTGTTGGGAGGATGGTCATGATTTTATGTGGTATGATGGTGCTGTTTGATACTTCCTCTCATGGTATCTGGAACTGACCACTGTTGAAGAAAGGGTACTATGCTAAATTAAGTATCAGTCTGCTTTTATAGGCTATGCTTCACAAGTACTGCTTTTAACGCATGCATTATCTGAGCTTCTTTCTTTTTCATCAGCTGATCAGTATTGGCTCTTCATACAACTATGGAAATGAGGACCAAGCAGAATTTCTCTGTGTTGTATCCCGAGAGCTCAATAACTCTACCAATGGCGTCGTCATAGAGCCTAGTGAGAAGGCAAAGGTGAGGAATCTGTTCGGGACTTTCTGAGAATTGTGTAGAGAAGTTAAAGCTTTGGATACTGTGAAGTGTGCAGTTTTTGCAGTTACAGTTTTGAGTAAATTATTGTAGGACATTACAGCCGGTTTCCGCTACCCCAAGATTGCAGTAAACAAGATAATGAACCATAAGAAAAAGAGACAAGCATCCAGAAGAGCGGAGACAGATGTTTCCTAGTGCACTGATCAGTTATTTTTCCATAATATCTGGGAAAGGCATTGTCGTGAGTGCTTAGTGGGCTCCTCTCACTGCCATTAAGACTTCCCACTTCCATTTCCTGGGAGTTGTTGAGGATTTCAGTTTTAAACTGAGCACATGAAGCTGTATTATAGTGAATCAAACCATTGGCCCATCAAGGTCAGTATTGTCTATTGAGGCTGGCAGCAGCCTTCCAGAGTCTCAGGTCTTGGACATCATTTGCCATCTTATTATTTTAGCGGGAAATGCTAGGGTTTGAACCTACGACCCTTTGTATCCCAAGCACCTGCCCTGCCACTGAGTCTCAGCCTCTCCTGTCGTCCTCTGTGATATGGAGATGTATAAGCAGTGGGCATGTTAACACTTATACAAACATTTATGTAGTTGCCTTTGTCATTAAATTTTATATTTTACTAGCTTCAAAGCCCATTCATAAGAACAGGCTTTGAAAGGGCCCTCCCCCACCTCCCAAGTGAGGCTGTGGCTTCCCCACGGCCTGCCATGCACACCCGGCGCTTCTGCGAGGCGGCGGGTGTCCTTAGCGGGCCACAGGGAAGTCATCTCCAGCCCCCATCCTGGCGAGTGCACAGCTTTCCCGGCCCCGTGGGCTCTTTACCGGGTTGTGTGGCCCCTGGGAGCAGGAGCGTCGGCTGCAGCCAGCAACTTCAAAGGCCGGTCCAGTCCAGATTGGCCTGCATGCTGGGCTCCTGGAGGCAGGTGCTCCAGGGGCCGGCCCAAGCTGGTCACATCCAGATTGGGCCGCTGACCCAGACACCACCCAGACAGGGTGGCTGTCTGGGGCCGGACAGGGCCGCCTACGTGGCTCTTTACAAACTATAAGAGCCACTTATGTTACAGATTTATGAGTGAATGATGGGAAGGGATTGTGTTTTTAATCTTACTTTCCTCTTCCTATTATCTTATTGCAAAAAAAGTGTAGCAAAAACTAAATTCAAGCTAATTGTTGTTATACTGGCGCTTTTATTTTCTCAGATTCTTCAGGAGCGAGGATCCCGGATGTAAACTGAGCATCTAACACCTTACAACTCCCTGATGTCAAAAGGGCAATTTAGCTGGCCAGAGCATTTCTCCTGCAGTCCAACCTTGCTTTTGTAGAGTAATCAGAATAACACAAAGCAAAGCTGAGCCTGTCCTGCCAGTGGAGAATTAATCCTGGTAAAATCCAAAGGCTTGTCCCACCCCTGTTACAGAAAGCAAAATGGCAAGAAAAGACTCTTCCAGCCTGGTCGCCCCCTTTCTGTTCTGGCTTCTTCTCCTTGGAATTGGTATCATTTCCCCCCTAATAATAGGTGGGCTTATTTCTTGTTTTTATTGTGAGGGATGTCCAGGCGTTATTAGTCTGGAGTTCATGATGGAGGGCGTTGGTTGCACAGTGCCAAGTTAGATTTATCCACATGTAGTGGAAATGGATTTGGGGGTGTCTAAATGCAAAACAAACAAACTTAGTGTTAGTTTTTATTGGGAGGATCACAACCTTTTTCATTTGCTTTATATATTTGTTAGTGACTCAGAAACGTAGAACATCTAAAGGGTGTGTGTGTTATATCTACCAAGGAACCTTGGCTGAAGTTTTTTCTTCTGATAACACTAAGAAAGATGCTTCAAATATTTGTTACAGTGTAGTTTGGTCTTTACTCATCTTTACGAATGTTCAGTTGCCCTTCCCAATCTAAAGCTTCAATTGTCTCAGTTTCCTCAGCAGCAGTGTGTCCCATTTGTCCTACCTGCCAGAGCCTGGAATACAGTCTTTTGGTTTAATTTAAAATTAAAATTACTCTTTTATCGGGCAGATTTGTTCCTGCCGAGTTCAGCTTTGCCTTGTCTTGTCTCCCAACAGCATGAAGTGACCGCCTTGATCTCTTGCTGTCCTGCATCAAAGCAACTTTTCTTTTGTACTATGGTTAATTTGGTAGGCTTTAATCATTCTTATCCAATACACTTGGTGGGGTCCAATATTTACACATGGTGATTCTACACTTGCAGTTCCTCACTTCCTCTGTTACGTCACGTTACCCAAAATAACTGAGGGGCATTGCACAGGTTTGGGGTGGGGGGATGCTGAAAATTGCCAAAACAGTTGTGATGTTTAATGTCCAGTGGTGTGTTAAATTTTTTGTAAACTTTTTTTTTCTCTTTGGAATGCCTTGAATGGACGTGAAAATGTTGTGCCTCTCTTGAATTCTAATCATAGCCAAATGGGACTCACTGATCTTGTCAGTGAATTTGTGCCATCCCTGATCAGTGAAATGTCCCCTTCTAGTTGTTGGTAAATCGAATCCCTTAAGCGTTTGCTGCATGATACCTCCCTTTCACATCCTGACTTTGTTCCTTGCTAGTCATCTTGGATTTTGGGCCTTTGAGTTAAGCCCCAAACATATTACAACCAAAGTTTGAGACTAAAAAGGTCTGCTTTGATCTCCCCTAGGCAATAATGGAATCTCCCATGTTAGGTTATGATCAGAAGATTCCTTATTCCGATTGGAGTGCTTAAAATTTCCCACTGAGGAATTGCAGGCACTGTGTCTTTTCAATGTTTTATGGTGTAAGGTCATGAGGCTTCCCATTCTATACCTTCTGTAAGGGGTGAGGGAGAGGACAGGGAGAAGGCTGCTAAAGGCATGGAAGGACCTCCTCATGAATGCGCTGAGGCATTCAGGTTTGGCACCCAATCCTCCCTGTCCAACATCCTCCATTGGTCTTCAGTAATTCTGTGCATATAACAATGAGCTTCCCCACAACTTCTGTCAGTATACCTCCATTAAAATTTTTGGAGGGTTCAGGGTTTGATTAACAATTACTGATTTAGTCTCTGTAACCACAGACAGTGCCAAAGGTCTTGAGACTTATTCCATCAGTGACAGGCTGCTGAAGCTCATCTGGCGCCAAACTGCATGGAACAAAACCGACTTTCCTATCCTACCCTGACCTTCCTGTTTATGGCGTGTTGATATTGGCTCAATTAGACTGTACGTCTTGGCTGGATCTAACTTAACACTGTGATGTGTATATAAGTCTGAGTATCTTGTACCTTCAGCCGTTGTCAGTGTATGTCCACAGCTGAGAAATAACCAGATGTGTGTATGCAGTTAGACCGTATAAGAACCACAGATGTATAACATTCATATGTATCCTCCTCATCTCTCCTTTTTCCCCAGGGAGGGAGGGGTGGAGAGTGGCGGGGGCAGTGTCCACTGAAGGAAGGAACAGGCTGATGATGCCAAGAGTAGCTGCCATTTCCAACATGACCTTGCCCAACTCATCCCCCACCTTGCTGGGCACATTGCAGTGTTAGGTGTGCTTGCAAGGAGACCTTACTATGTAGCTTTAGTCAATCAAAACAAATACCTCATTGCTTTATTTTATTTTATGGCCACCAAAAAACACCTTTCATGGAGAAGTCCCATTAGAAGAGTGCTTAATGTCAGGATGGCAGTCTGAATAAAAGGTATCTCATTCTTTTGCCTATGCCACTATGCCGTTGGAAACAGATCTGGAAGGGAAAAGATCATGTTACAAGAAGAGCCATAGCAGTCCTGACACAGCAAGACTGGAAATGGTTTCCATGTATTAAAGGCTGGAGCTGACCATCTCTGTGACAGTCATACAGTCCTTTGTGTTTCTACCTGATAAGTGGGGCAGACCTATCCTATCAACTGCACTTTACTCCTCATGACTAGAGAGAGATTTATAGTGGAGTACAGTTGCCTTCCCTTTATCCCATCTTAAACACTCTCAACTCAAGTAATCAAATTTGTTGGAACTCTTCCTGGAATGGCAAGCCGTTTAGTTGGAGATAGAAACAGTATTAGGGGTTAGAAAAGCTGTTGGCTTTCCCAGTATAAGGGCTTGAAATCCAGCTATGTCGGGATACTGTTCCAGGTTGTTCACTTGTGATATTCTCCTCTTTCCCTGCCCTAGGCAGTCACTCAGGCCCTGTTAGTCTGAACTGGCTTCTATTTTCTGTACCGGTTGCACCTCTGCCTTTTATAGCAACAGGGCTTTTCCTTCCATTTGCCTTTATAGTCATCAAAATGTTATCTCCTAAGCTGTAAAGCCGGAAAATAATTAAAAGGCCTGTTTCCCCTGTGGAAGGCAGTCAAATTAGGGGAGTGAAGCAAATGGTAGGATAGATGTGAATGTGAGTGGTTTTGCATCACTTGGAAAGGTTTTCTTGAAACGATGAGCTAGCCCCTGGGGATCAGTAGCAGGTCCAGTTTCCCAGTGGTCAGTTGTTCCGTTATAGCAAGGTTGGCGCTAACCTCTTCTAAAAGTGTCTTTGTTTCTGCACATTTTTAATCAGTTTTTCTCAGGGGTGACTGAGTGGTCCGAGGGGAGGAGGTTACCCACAGTGGGGCTGGGGGTTGCTCCTCAGACCTCCACAGCTGGGCCGTGGGCTCCTCACCCCTCAGGTTTTGCCTGCAGACCTAGAGGTTTTGTACAGTTTGTCACATGTCAGTGCCCTTTGCTACTGTTTCTCTTTGTTTATTAAATGTGTTTGAATAATAATGGAGATGCTGTGATTTTTTTTTCCAATAAAGATTCTGACATGATTTGGGAGTGTCATCTGTTTTCTTGTGCCTGTATAAAAAGGTCTTCATGCACATTTCACATGTAGTTTCTTCATAGCATCAGGGATGGCTTTAGATGCTTTACCTTGAGGGCTTTTTCCCCCTTCCTTAGTTAACTGAGATACTAAACGGTAAAATAGCAGGTGTTAGTGTTAAGTGTTGTTTTAGTGTTAAGTATTAAGTGTTGTTTTGTGAAAGGTTTTGCCAGAGGCTTGAAGCAGAAAAATAATTACTCAGATGGAGAAGCACCAGCAGATTACAAGGAGCATATATCTGTTTGCAAACCTAACTTGCACAGGCCAGAAACTAAGAGGGAAAGTTGATGTATTGTCAGTGTATCTTCTGTGCCTATGGATAATGCCATTTATAAGGTTTCCATTGTTGATCCTATTATGAATACACATATTTGCATTTCAGGTTTTTGAAAACGAAAGGTTTAACAGGAAATGTATTGTAATCTTGGAAATGGGAGGGTGGTTCTCTGAAAATTCTGTATTTTTAAACACCTACAACATCAGAGGAATCCCAGGTCCAAGACACAAGGAATGCATTCAGACTTCTTGAGGAATTCTAGTCCTGCAATTTCATGCTGAAGTTTCCCAAGATTTTAAGGAGGCCCTTGCATTCTTTGCTACAGGTATTAGCAGACTTCGCAAAATGTGAGCAATCGCCTTTACTGTTGTGTTTGTTCTCTACCTTTCTTGATTATATTTTATTCTTACATTACATATTTCACTCTGTTTCCTATATTTGTGAACAATCCTACTGCTGACAATTTTTTTCATTGCCACATGCATGAAGTGGATTTAAAAAAAAACCTGACTAAAATATTCAGACATTAAAACTACAATCCTGTTCCTTATATTAAAAATACCCTCCATATCCTTATCCATTGTTGTTCCTCTATATATTTCTGAAAGCCTAGGGGGTGGGACGTGTCCGGCTGTCCAAGTTGGAATAGGGCCAATCAGGGTGCAGCCAGCTTTGCCCTGATTGGCCCTGCCCCTGTGGCTCCAGCCCTCCGCCCCTGGACTCTATCCTCTTTGCTCTCAGATGCCTGGAGCCAGCAGCAGGTGAGAGGGTCCTGGGCAAAGGGTCGTGGTGGAGGGCCTGCTGATGAGGGCCTGCTGGCCTGCTGACTGCCTGCTAAGGAGCTCTGTCCCGGCCCTGATAATGAGCTGCTTAGCTCCTGCCCACCCCACTTGATTTGACTGCCAGCTGCAGCCCAAAGCCACCTTAAGCTGCCTGGCCAGGGGAGAGGACCCTTTCAGGGCCCATTCTTAGGAACGGGCTATGAAGCTAGTTTCTACATAACACTGAATGTATGGGAGCCCTTCTTGGTCTCATCATGCAAACCATTCGCGTCACATAACTTGTCAGAGATGCCTACTTCCTTTAGCCAAAGGCATTACACAGTGAAGCTTAATGGATATATCTGTGCAATGACATCACAACCAGAGTGCTTAACCTCTCTTGCAGTTTGAACTGTGATGTCACCTCACAAAGCTTAGACCCTCCCTGAAAGTCTTCAAAACAGGGATTCCTCAAGGGAAGGTGCTCTTTGGACAAGAGGAATATAGCTTGTCACTGGAGTGAGTGACCAAGACCTGGGTGGAGCAGTTGGGGTATTCTGTCTTTCTAGAAATGCTCATTAGTTGCTAATTTGCCAGACCCTCCCCCCCATTACAGTGCACGGCGTGTGGTTGTACCTCTGCTGACCTAGTGAGTGGAAATAATTTGTACTGATTATTATTCGTTAGTTTAAAATGTGTAGGGTCACACAATTTAAGAATTGGAGGAATATAACTTCGCCTCCTGTGAAGATTTGACCAATTAGCTAAGCAGTTTTTCTAGGTGTGTTAAGGACTCAAAAACATACACTGGGATATGTTCTTTTTCTTGCTTTAAATAAAGTGCAAAATGTATTTGAAATCATTACATGGGCTTCTATAAGCCATTAATGTTCACTCAAAAGAAGCTGACTGCTATGTCTATGTATGCAGTCTTGCTTCCTCCCAACCTGCCCGTCTCTGCATGATGATCCAGTCACACCTGATGCAGAGGTACAGAAGACTTATTCACTATAAAACAAGGCTGCCTTCTCTGCATGAACTACCTGACCAAGCTGACTGCCTTCCATGCCCATAGCAAAGACTCAAGCCAGAAACATGAAGTGGGCTTCTCAAGACAGATTGTTGTTACTGTTAGGTATTTGAAAAGAAAATTGTGAGCATGCAGTGTTCATCCAGTAGATTGCTTCTTAAATGCCTCTGGGTTAGACCCAGTTTGGTGTCGTGGTTAGGAGTGTGGACTTCTAATCTGGCATGCCGGGTTTGTTTCTGCGCCTGTCCCACATGCAGCCAGCTGGGTGACCTTGGGCTCCTCACGGCACTGATAAAGCTGTTCTGACTGAGCAGTCATATCAGGGCTCTCTCAGCCTCATCCACCCCACAGGGTGTCTGTTGTGGGGAGAGGAATGGGAAGGCGACTGTAAGCCGCTTTGAGCCTCCTTCGGGTAGGGAAAAGCGGCATATAAGAACCAACTCTTCTTCTTCTTCTTGTTCTTCTTCTACAGCTTCCTTTCCTCTAAGTGGTGGAGCCCTCCAATGCAAGGAACATTTTACCAGTCAAAGAGGCCTGTCCTACCATACCATGATCCCTGAGCCAGCAGATAGTTCCTTGAGTTGAAGAATGGCTAACAAAATCACTGCTAACAAAATAGGAATATTGGGTGCAGTTTCTATAAGGTGCCACAAATGGAGAAATGCAAGGTCTTTCTGTGCGATCCATCTTTGGAATCAAAAGTAGATTTTATTTTAATTTGTTTTGCAGAGCGTGTACATTCTCCTTCCAGATAAAACTTTGTTGTATGATATTGTGCTGCCAGGGCAGGTGCTGTGATAGGAAACCATGATATTTTCCTCAGATAAGCTTTCATTATTGTAGAAAATGATCGGTTGAAGGTAGTTGCATAAGTATCCCGGCCACCAATTGTTAAAATATGTTGCTGATTCGATGTCCCCTCATGTTAATGTATTGACCTCTATTATGCTTATTAGATATCTCTTTGATTTGGTGGTGGTTGTCTATATACACTGCATAATTCAACAGCACAGGTCAGCAAGCACTCAGGAGGGAGCTGACTGCCCATCAGCCCTCCCTTTGCCCCCAAAAGACCCACCAGGGAATCCGTGGGCCTTCTGGTGCAGCAACGGGGGAGCAGACTGCCCCCCCACGCTCCCCCCTAAAAAGGCCTGCCAAGGCCTCTGTGGGCCTTCTGGGGATGGGGAGGAACAGGCTGCCCCCCAGTGCTCCCCCCCCCCGAAAAGCCTCACTGAGGCCTCTGCAAGACTCGGCAGACCTTCTGGGCATGGCAGGAGGGAGTGGCCTGCCCACCAGCACTTCCCCCCCCCCCCTTAAAAGGCCTAACACCTTCAGAAGCCTTGGCAGGCCTTTTGGAGGCAGTGGGAGGGAAGGCCCTGGCTGGCCTGCCAGGGGAAGGAGAGGGGGGGATTAGCATCCGTTGTATTGTTAGATACAAAGGACCTTGTTGCTAGTGTCATAATAAAATAACAAGGCCTCAGAATGATTGTTATATATCTGTTTCCATAGAGTGAAGTTAATTTTTTGTATGGCTACTAAACCTTCAGCATTTATATAGGCCTGCAACAAATTAATAGTTTAAACTCCTATGATAGTTTTAAATTAATTAGCTAATTCATGTTAAATTTAACTTTAAGAATTTAAAATCGATTTGATGTGTTAATCTGATTTTTAAAATGTACCTGTATATTTTAGCCAGATTGTGTATTCGGATTTTACTTGTGATGCAATCTGTCCTGAGTCCCCAGAGATAGGGCAGAGAATATATGTAATAACAACAACAATTTTAATGCTCTGCAGTATAAAGACTACTGGGGGGCAGGCATCATCTTTGAAATGTCATTGCCTCTTTGGTCTCAGTGAGAAAAGCCTCTTCTAAGACGGGGCCGGCTGCTTGCAAATATGTAAAAAAAGTAAAACAAAACATTGCTTACCTTCAAAGCTATTTTTTTATTCATGTGTAAATGTATACTTTTTAAAATTTATGGGATTAATTGCCTACGATATCTTTGAACAAGTGACATTTTCCCTCTAACACTTTCCAGCTCATTGCAAGGCCTAGACTTATTTGCTGAGTCCAACCTGATCCCTCCCCCCAAGAAAGGTCTTCAGTTGTTATGAAGAAGTCTAGTTTGCTTTTCCTCGAGGACAACATTGTGTGTCCAATATGCCTCGAGGTATTCAGAAACCCCGTCACTACAGCCTGTGGGCACAACTTCTGCATGGACTGTCTGCAGGATTACTGGGATCATCAAGCTTTGATTGGGGAATGCCCCTACTGCCCTCAGTGCCGGGAGTCCTTCAACTCAAGGCCTCAGCTCCGCAAAAATATAACCCTGGGAGAAATTGCCATGAGATTTGAACAAGAAGAGGATCAGGGTTCAAGGAAGCTCCCCTTGGTGGGTCCACGGGAT
Organism: Paroedura picta; assembly: GCF_049243985.1. Classification (NCBI taxonomy): domain Eukaryota; kingdom Metazoa; phylum Chordata; class Lepidosauria; order Squamata; family Gekkonidae; genus Paroedura; species Paroedura picta. Next base: position 131,436,078 of record NC_135371.1, on the reverse strand, counting down.
GTCCCATGTGACTTCTGCTGTTCCAATAATAAACTCAAGGCTGTCAAGTCTTGCCTGCAGTGCATGGCTGCCTTGTGCCATAACCATATCCGGTCCCACTATGAAGACAAGACCTTCAAAAACCATCAGCTGGTAGAACCTCTCAATGACCTGAAGGCCAATATGTGCCTAAAGCATCGCCAGCTGTTGGAGCTATTCTGCAAAATGGAAGGCCAATTCATCTGCCAGATCTGTGTCCAGGAGAAGCACAAGAATCATGACACCATCCCTATGAAGGAGGAGAGAGCAAAGAAAGAAGTGAGTATTGTTCCTTTAAATCATGAAAAGCGATTCTGAGAATAGAGGAACGGTGGTGAAGACAACACACTAAGTACGATTACATCAAGCTACCCAACAACCCCATTCTGTACCACACATTTCATTTCCCTCATCTCCTAGTCCTCCGGGTTTATTTATTAGATTCTATTCAGAGATTTTGTTTAGCTGATACTTAAGTCCTGGTAGACCCCAGAGAAGGCTTAGTTTGGGGAAGGAATTGACCATAGAGTCCACCCTCCAAAGCATTTATTTTTTCTCAGCATGACTTGATCACTGTTGTCTGGAAACCAGTTAGATCAGCATTTCTCAATTTTTTTACCATTGAGAACCCCCTGAAACATTCTTCAGATTTTGAGAAACGCCAGAAGTGGCACAATCGTACAGAGTATGGTTGGGAAGCATAGCTGTGCATTCAAACACCCAGAGCCCCTCCTCTTCCCCCTCTCCAGGCCTATCATTGGCCATGGGGTCACATGGCCATATATGGTCATATCACCCAATAAATAACACATTTTAAAAACATTTTAGAAAATAATTTTAATCCCACCCATTCAAGAAACATTTCCAGGGCTGTCAAGAAACCTCAGGGTTTCACGAAACACTGGTTGAGAAAGCTTGAGTTAGATACTATCCAGGGAGTCACAGTGGGCCTCTTGAAAATTTTGACAGTAAACACAAGCATGTCAGTAAAATAAGATAGTTTGCGTCTTATCTTTCGGAATCCTGATGTCTATTATTTACTTACAAATGATGAACATTAGGATTCTAAAGGCCAAAACACTATTTTATAGCACATTTTTCTCCATTATCGCTGTACCACCAGGTTGTGCAGTTCATCTGACAGTCTGAGAAAATATCATATTAGTCTTTCTAATATTAGTCTTTGATACAATGACGATTAAAAAAGAAGGGGAACTTACATTATAGGTTTTGCTGTTATATATATTACTAAATAAAAATATATAAACATTTTAAAAGAGTGGAAACAACTGCATTTCATTGACCTCTTAAAGTTACAGGTAGCATTCACAGCTGACTCAGTGTGGGTATTTTTTGCCATCTTAATCAAGTGCTCTTCACAAAGTTGTTTTTTTGTCCAGCTCCAACAGTAGAGCAGTAGGAAATTACAAACCAGTTTAAATACCTACAATCTTTGTTTAGCCTATTCTTTTTCTTGAATTGTGAAATTAGTTTAATTTCTCTGGCATTTTTGCACAATGTTCTAAATGTCTGGAGGTGGCACAAGGCATGAATGATCAAAAAGAAGAATCATTATGTTGGCAGAATTGTTGGTTGACTAGTCAATAGCTTGTTTACAGTCTAGACCATCATTTCCTGCCATTGCCACGACTGCAGTGAACCAGTTAATAATGATGCTGACAAAAATGGTTATTCTTCTATTCTAGAGGTCATTCATTCTTGAGATTTCTTTGAGATGCTTCTGAAAACATTTATTTCAAGTAGAACAAAGAGTTCAGTAGAAGACAGCATCATATCCAGTTATAGTCAGTTTATTATGAGTTGTTGTCAAGGATTTCCAAACTGGACCCTGTGGGTTCCCAGGGCAAGTGGGCACAAAAGACAGACTCTTATAAAAAAATTAATAAAGTTTATTTAAGGACGTTAACAAATATCAATTTATTAATAGGCAACACAAGTCTCTAAAAGCAAGCAGATTCAGAAAATTAGAAATACTAGTTTAACGAACACAATTAAAAGTTGCATTAGATGGCATGGCACATTCTTATGTTCAAGCAGTCTCAGGCCTTAGCTCAAGTATTCTCTATGAGCTCTTCCACACGAGAGATTAGGTTGTGATCACTGTTTATTTGCAATTGGGGCTAATTCTCACTTCCAGACGAAACTGGGCCCAGTCTGAACCAGTCCAAGCCTGGCCAGACTCAGGCCGTCAGTTGCTCTGCAGCAAAGGAATAAATCCGCATTCCCTTTTTTGCTGCAGGACACAATGAGGTGCATGACAGGCCTGGGCCATGTATAAGTGGAAAATTCAGACCATCCTGGTGTGCTTTCCCCACCCTTCTAACCACCACCAAGCATCACTTCAGCTGGTTCCTGCCTCACTCAGTAGGCTGCCCACTCAGGCCTTCCTGCTTCTGCTGCTGCTGACAGAGCCTGGCCTGGTTTCTCCCCAAACTCACCAGTAAAAACTCCTTAAAAAATGAGGAGGGAGAAACGTTTCCTGCGGCTCTGCTGTACTGCAGAGTGGTGGGAAGCATTTTGCTTTATTTTCCTAAGAAAATTAAGGAAATGCTTCCCACCGCTCCACTTAGCTGACCCGGAGCCGTAGCTCCACATCGTGGATGTGTTTTCATTATTTAAAAAATAATCACATTGGGTTTTTTAATAAAAAAAGATTTCGGACGGGGGGTGCTCAAATGCAACAAAGTGGCTATGGAGTTTTCTCCATGTGGCAATGACTGACACGTAAAACAAATGGGAGGAATTTTTGACTTCCTGTCCCTTGGCTTTCCAATGTGTACACAACTCCTGGGGGCAAACAGGCCAAATACCAGGCAGCAGCACGGCATAATGCCTTCTGTGCGGGAGATGTCTACGACAGAGTCCATTTGCAAACAGGCAGATCATAATTAAGGCCTTGTCCCATCAAAATCACGGCTAGCTAAATTGATTCTATTCTTGACAATAAACCAATCAGAATACATTATGGCTAGAATCCTCTCAAAAATTACTTCACCACTCCTGGCTCTCCCTCTCCCACTGTGCCTCACAAGTCTTCACTATGGCCCATTATGCACGGCCGCCGAAACGGCGATTTCGGGTCACATGGAAAACGCGGAGGGGGAAGACACGACGCACACCGGTTATGCATGGGGCGGGGCGCGGTGGTGGCAAAACCCAGAGTAACCGATTATGCACGCGGCGATCCGGGCGCCGCTTCTGGTTGCGCCCCGGTCACCCGGAAGCTGCACTTTCTTCCGTGTTTCACTGACGCGGCTTTTTCGGCGGCATGCACCGAAGCTGCGGCTGGTTGCAGTCGGCTCCGTGCGTTATCGGTGATTTTAGTCGCCGCCATTCCACCCCGAATGTGCGTTATTCCCCCCGTGCATAATGGGTCATAGAGCCAGTTTGTTTGTTTGTTTGTTCTATTTATATATCGCCCTCCCATTATACCAGCTCAGGGCAGTGTACAGCATCAATAAAATAATACACAATTCAAATAAGTCATTAAACCATTTAAAACCATCTTTAAAACCATCTTTAACTATCATTAACATTAAACACCCTTTGAATTGGTCTGTTGCAAGATTGAAGAGAAGAGGCCCATATGCTGCAGAGCCCAATTAATAATACCTGCAAGATGGAACTATTTAGTCACCACACCCATTAACCTTTGAAGGGAAGTCTGGAGGGGGGGAGTGCTTTACCTTACATCTGGAATGGTTTTGAAAATTAAACTTAAGCTCCTGAAGCACAGAATAACTTTACAACATCATTCCACGGATTCTGTTTTTCCTAGCCTGGTATTTTGCTATGGGAGTTCATCTTTTTTATTACATTGTTGCAACACATACCAATAGTGCAACCAGAGATTCTATAGGATATGTCCAACAAGAGATATATAAATTAGAGATGCCAGCTTCCATTTGGGACCTGGGGATCCCCTGGAAATACAGCTCATCTACAGAATACAGAGATAATTTCCCCTGGAGAAAATGGATGCTTGGGAGAGTAGACTCTGGCGTTGTACTTCACTGAGATCCCTGTCTTCCCCAGGGTCCAACCCCAAATCTCCAGCAGTTTCCCATCCTCGATCTGGCAACCCTAATATGAATGCTCCAAAGTCTTTCCACATTGTTTTTTTCCCCCTAGGTAGAGGTCAAGAGAATTCAAGCCAATGTGGAAAACCAGATTTTGATGCTGTCATTGGATAGTCAGAAACACAGGGGTAGAGTCAACTACCTAATGGTGAGAAAAGCTTTTCAGAATACACCCACCAAATGCTAAATATATGACACATGGTGTAGTATTGTGCCATGCATTTTGTTGGTGTCCACCTGTAGTATGGTTTGGAATCAGGTGCTATATTTGGACACTCCTTTGGGTCTGGAGACCATGTCTACCTTGAGAGGTCTAGTTTCCCCAAAGTGGGCAGTATGCCCTCCCTGGGGAGTGGCAGAAGGATCCAGGAGGAATTTAGGGGCTGTGGGGGAGGGTTGAGAAATTTTTGGGCAGTAGGGGGCAGCAGACTGATTCTTCCTGTTGTGGCTGCATTTTCCTTGAGAGAGATGTTCCAAGGTGGCTTGCCTTTGCCTGTCTCTGGGGAGTAACAACCATGGACTTCCTTGGTAATCTTCTAACCGCTTAGCTTCCTGAAGAAATGACAGCTTCAGAAGGTGAGCTGGATGGGCTCATAATCCTGCTGAGCTTCACATCCTCAAGAGATATGGTTTGTTTTGAATTTGCAATAGACCTAATGCCAGAAAAAAAGGGGGTGTGCACATGTGTGCACATAAGGGGCACTAGGGATGCGCCCTGGGAGCTAAGGGGGTGGCAGCCTGAAAAAGATTATTAACCTCTCCCTGTCTATAGGAATGTTTGACCTAGTAGACCACAAGCTCCTTCTTCGCCACCTCCCTGATACTGGAATATGGAGAATAGCCCTCCAATGGCTGGTCTCCTTTCTCCAGAGTCACAGACAGAGGGTTGCACTGGTGGCTAAGCAATCACATCTCTGTCAACTCCCATGTGGAATTCTACAGGGAGCAGTTCTGCCCCCTCTTTCATTTAACATCTTTAGATACCCTTTTGCCTGACTGGTCTGGGGATTTGGGCTTGGATGTCATCAATACACCGATGACACCCAGCTCTACCTCCTGATTCTCCTCCAAAAACTTACCTAGTTGCCTGGAAGCAATGATGGTCTGGGTCAAGCAGAGTCTCCTGAAACTCAATCCCTCCAAGATGGAGGTCCTGTGGCTGAGAAGGAAAGGACCAGAAGAAGAAGTGAAGTTATTTATTTTATGACGCCGCTCTTCCAATAGTCTCGTGGCAGTTCACAACAATAAAAACATTACAATAAAATCCATAAGGCCATCCCTTACAACAAATAGGTGGCAGGTGATCACCTTTTAGTAGTCTTATAATTTCCCCAATCCTCTTCTTCTTCGTTCAGCCAGAGGCCAAGTTTTCTCCCATTGGGAGTGAGGCCCCATATCTCATTGTACCTTGTGGGGGGGGGATCATCAGATGGAATACTGGGACTCCACCCTGGCCTCAACCATACACCTGGTGGAAGAGCTCCGTCTTGCGGGCCCTGCAGAAAGCTGGCAACTCCGGCAGGGCCCTCAGTTCTTCCGGGAGCTCATTCCATCAGGTTGGGGCCCAGACCGAAAAGGCCCTGGCCTGGGTCGAGGTCAGCTGAATGTTCCAGGGGCCCGGGACAACCATTAGATTCATACCCACAGAGCGAAGAGCAGGGGGGCATAAGCAACCAAGCGGTCCTGCAGGTAAGTGGGACCCAGGCCATGTACAGCCTTAAAGGTCAGTACCAATACTTTGAACTTGACCTGGAAGTAGACTGGTAACCAGAGCAGATTTTGGAGCACCGGCTGAACATTGGCCCTCCACGGTGTTCTAGTGAGGAACCTAGCAGCCACATTTTGTACCAGATGTAATTTCTGGATCAAAGTCAAGGACACTTGCATGGATCACTGTGGCCAAGTGGTTTGAGGACAGGTAGGGCGCTACTAGCTGGGCTTGGCAAAGATGGAAAAATGCCATCCAGGCTACTTTTGTGACCTGAGACTCCATAGAAAGAGAGGCATCAAAGGTCACTCCCAAATTCCTGGCAACCAGTGCAGGTATTAGTTGCATGCCGTCCAGGCATGGGAGGCTCGCTTCCTGATCCTGCCCTCTTCTACCTAGCCACAAAGCCTCCGTCTTGGAGGGGTTGAGTTTCAGATGACTCTGCCTGAGCCATCCAGCAACTGCTTCCAAACAGCTGGCAAATGTATCGGGGGGGGGGGGTCCGTCCATCCATTAGGAAGTAGAGCAGGATGTCATCCGTATATTGATGACAACCCAGGCCATAGCCCTGAACCAGCTGGGCTAGAGGGCACATATAGATGTTAAAAAGCATGGGGATGGGAGCCCGCAAGGGTCCGACAAGTCATCCAACAACTCATCCCCTACAGCAACCCACTGTGTCCAGTTCCGGAGAAAGGAGACCAGCCATTGCAGCGCAGTCCCCCTAATCCCAGTCCCGGCAAGGCAGTGGGCCAATAATTCGTGGTCGACCAAATCAAATGTGGCCGACAGGAAAAGCATGAGAATGGCCTCTAGCTGGAGCCAGATATCATCCATCAAGGTGACTCCACCCCATGGCCAGGATGAAAGCCAGACTGGTGGGTCTTTTACCTATATATGGATCCATATTTAATTATGTAGTAAACCCCCCAATCTGGCAGACCCAGGAGGGGCAGGATAGAATTTTAACTTTTAGATTTAAGTAATAAATAAAAATAAATGAATTATGCACCTTTGGGGTTGCATGCTGGTCCTTTGCTAATATTACCAGTACAAGCAACCACTTGAGCTGCTTCTGTAGTTGGCCTGGTCGTCACAAGAGCACCAGCGGGGTTGGGTTGGTTACCCTGATGGACCATTGGATTAAATGGAGCTGGAAAACACTGCTCTGAAAGGGGCCACAGTACAAGGCTGCGGATAGACATCCCTGCACAAAGGAGCAGGTGATTCTTTCTTCCAGTGTAGGGGGAATGATGAGGCCTCCTACTTCAATGCAAACAATGCTGGTTTCTTCTTCACTGCTCCTTCCCATGCTTCAGGCAGATGGTTCAGTTCTATTATTGTTGTTGTTGCTATTATTTTCAAGCCACTAGCAAGTTTACCACAGATTTCTGGCGACTTATTTTTCTATCAAAAGCCACCCTCACTCTTTTTAAAAGCTGAAAGTTATGGCAGGGTGAAAGAAGGGACAGTGTGCTGTTCCAAACATCAATGTGCACAACCGGTTGTACTGGGAACTGGCAGAATCTCTTTCTCCTTAACTCAACGCTGCCAAGAAGCTTGTGCATCTGACCAAAAGGAGGACGAGCATGGGTCAACAGTGGCTTGCCCACTCTCAGCTTGGTGTAGTGGTTAAGAGAGGCGGCCTCTAATCTGGCAAGCCAGGGCCTATTCTGCACACAGTAGATAATGCACTTTCAATGAAGTAAATTTTCCTGTTTTGCACAGGAAAATCCAGCTGCCAAAGCACATTGAAAGTGCATTAGCCTATGTGTGCAGAATGGGCCCAGGTTTGATTCCCCCCTCCTCCACATGCAGCCAGCTAGATGACCTTGGGCCAGTCACTGTTCTCTCAGAACTCTCTCAGCCCCACCTACCACACGGGGTGTCTGTTGTGGAGGGCTGAAGGCAAAGCAGTTTGCAAGCTGCTCTGAAACTCCTTCAGGTAATAAAAAGCAGGGTACAAAAAAATTCTTCTCATTATGTGCATCTTTGTGCAGAGAAAGGTATTAAAGAAAGTTAAACAGAGAGAGGTCAAGATGGGTAACCGTGTTTGTCCGTCTGTAGCAGTAGGAAAGGTGCTACTGGACTCCGTCTTTTTTCTAGTCAGTGAAGAAAATGTGATGTACTTAGACTTTGCTTCCATTGTAGAAAGTGGCGAAGACTGCCAGAGATGAAGCAACCCGGACCTTTGCTGAGGTGTTCAAAGAGCTCAAGTGGCTGCAGGCCAAACTGATGGACTTTCTAAACCAAGAGGAAAGATCAGCTTTAGGGGAAATGGGACACTCCATTCAGCATAGGCAGGAGGAACTGACCCTTCTCAAGAAGCAGAACATATGGCTGGCCATGCTGGTTGACGACCCCAGTGATTATCAGTTCCTGCAGGTAGGAGGGCCACTTTTCCTGCCTGTAGTTAGAACACTGTCAAGACAATTGTCTAGCAGACCAAGAGCAGCGTAGCAATGGCCACTCTGATTTTTGTGTGTGAAGCTGAGGCATTTGGAGAGGTTGTTCCTTGATATGTAATTCAAATATGTAATGGCTTGGAAGGTGAAACTGCTATATTGAAATGTGTAGGCATTTGCCTCTATGGCTTCCTTAATTATAGGTGGCCTCTTGCCTCTACCTTCTTGTCTGCCTTCTCAGAGGTTCTTCCCTTCACTCCATCTGTCTCAGCAACCCATGCTAACATAGACAGGGTCCCACTCCAGGAAGGTTGATTCTTGGCTGTGTCTCAGCTGGTTTCACAGAGCTGAGCTTTGGGATGGAGATGGACATTTTGGGGAGGGTTTCAGAACCATTGACACTGGTGTGTTTCACACAGGGGTAGGGATGTGTAGTTTTCCCCATTGCCGCAGAGCTGCCAGTACAGCACAATGGCAACAAGACTTCCACATGACAAGTTCCCCTGCCATTTCCCTGCCTCCCACAGCAATAGTTATTGCCCTTCCCTTGGACTTAATTATATTGATATTAAAAAGTAAGAACAGTCTTGCATCTCCTGTCCCCTTTGTGCACCCACAGAACAGAGAGGAGCGGGAGGTGAGGTGAGGCAGTCCCCTCCAGCTGCGGCTCTCTGACTCTCCATTTCTGGCCTTTGCCTCTGCCTGCCTCCTTGGGAACCTTCCGCTAGATTCCTTCCTTTTAGGTGGGAAGAAATGAACTGACCCTGGGGGAAGGGACCATGGAGGGATCCCCACACACCTCAAAGTTTTTGGACTTGCAATAGACGGAGCTGTTGAGAATGGTGCTCAGCTGGAGATGGAGAGCTAGAGATGGAGAGTCAGAGAGCTGCAGCTGGAGGGAGCCCCCTCACCTCACGTGCCTCCATCACTCTTGGCTCTATGGGCACTCAAATGGGTGGGGACAGAAGACGCAAGAGCAGTGGTGGCAGCTGGCTCTGTGCCTTCCCACTTCTCCCCAGGGAAAGGACCACCTTGACATGAAAAAGACCCCCTTTCAATGCAGCCACTGAGGCTGGGTTGGTTTTTTGTTTTTGTTTTGTTTGAGTGGGAGAGCTACTGCTTAGGAGAAAACAGGCGTTTAAATATTTCTGCTGCTGTCATTTCCCACCCTCCAAAGCAGCCATTTTCTCCAGGGGAACTGATCTATTTAATCGGTTGTAATTCCAGAAGACCTCTAGGTACTTCCTGGAGGTCGCCACCCCCCGTGTATTGGCAGTTATAGAGAGAGAGCTTCTTGTGGCACAGGGTGGTGAGGCAGCCGACATGCTGTCTGAAGCTCTGCCCATGAGGCTGGGAGTTCCATCCCAGCAGCCGGCTCAAGGTTGACTCAGCCTTCCATCCTTCTGAGGTTGGTAAAATGAGTACCCAGGTTGCTGGGGGGTAATTGCTGGGGAAGGGAATGGCAAACCATTGAGTCTGCCATGAAAACGCTGGAGGGCGTCACCCCAAGGGTAAGACATGACTCGGTGCTTGCACAGGGATACCTTTACCTTTAGAGAGATAACATAAAACATAGAGAGAGAACATGAAAGCACATGGATTGAGAGTCAAAGACACAGGCCCATTCCGCATCAAGATCAATGTGGCAAATTGATTGCGGAAAGAAAAAACGGAATTTAAAATAGTGGAATTCGGCATAACACATACCTGTCTTTGTAGTGGAATCCAGTTGTGTTTCAATCGTTTCCCACAGGTTTCCGGTCTCGGCAAAAATTGCTAGAAAGGAAGCGATTTTTGCCGTGCTTTGTCCCACCTCTGGCCGTCAATCAAATGAGCAGCCAATGGGTGGTTGTTACCATGCTCCGGAAAAGCCCCTTTGCCTTTAAGAACATATTTTTTTTTAAAAAAAAGAAAAACACACGTTGCAATGAATATGCCTTGATTCCTTGATTCCTCCTAACCCATCTAGCTGGCAGCTGGCCCGTGAGCTGCCGATTCATCGTTGCCACGCTCCCGTGAGTGAAAAAACATCCCCCCCCCCCCTGTGCACAGGTGTGATTTTTGGCCGAAAATAAAGGGAACTTGCAAACGGGGCTGTGTTGTGCTTGGTGACTTGAGGCGAGCTTCAAAGCAGCTCTGTGGAGGGACTGCAGCCAGAGAAGCCTCGCTGGGTGAATGAAGGCTCGCCAGTTCGTTGCTCCCTGCTCGCTCCAAGAAAAAAAAAATGGCGATTGCTTCACCGGAAGTTCAGAGGAGAGAGCCAGGGGGAGGGACTTTGCTGAAACTGCAACAATGGTAATGAACAGAACTTTTTCGCTAGTGTTGCAGATTGGTTGCTAGAGTGTAGCGCTTTCCAGAGGGTGAATCCACTTTTGGGGATTTCCCTGGAAGCGCTACAACGAAGCGCTTTTAGCGGGACTGTTTCAGGAGTGTGGCAGATTGTGTACGACATTGTGCATAACTGCATATTAGTAGCGATTACAATTTGACACACTCCTGCTACATTAAACCTGTGCGGAATGGACCACAAAGTCCAATTGCTGGGCCAAGGAAATATAAATTCACTGCTCCAAAACGTAATCTCTTCTAAACCCTGGTTATTCCTACAGGACTTCCCCAAAATAAAGGCAATGTCTGGGTGCAGAGATGCTTTGATTGGTCTGAAATGTGAGGAGCCCACCAGTTTCGTTGGGCTCAAACAGGCACTGAGTGACTTGAAATCCCAGTTATCCAAGGCTGGACTCTCTTTTATCAACAAAGTCCTTCAGAAAGGTGAGTAAGCACGGCTGGCCTGAAGGTGAAGGCCTGAATGAGGACCATATACTGGGCCTCTGAGTGTCAAACAAGACTTGGCAATGGAAACCTGGGAGCTCCTCCCAAAGGACAGTTAAAACTTAGTTAAAAGACATGTGTCTTTCTGAGAGAACCTGCTCCCTGGTGATTCCTTGCATAGGTGCTTCCATGCTTCTGTGGCCAAGTAATCCCAGTGGTTGAAGTGCCTCCCTGTGTCCTAGCACAAGTGCTCTCCTATTGCCCATCTGAGAGGAGGCTTTTTATCCAAGGTTCAGGAGGAGATTTGCCACCTGCTCCCTAATGCCCATTGGCTCGTAAGATGTGTTCACCTTCTGCTTCCTCCAGTATCTAGTAGACGGTGGTGATTGTATTGCCAGTTATTGTTGGAGGGAACAATATCAGATCTGTGTTTTAAAAATCCATCACTCTCGCTGGTTCCACAATCCTGAGAAAGAACCTAAATTTGCCAAAAGAAAGGCAACTGAGACTGGATAGTCACAACAGGAAAAAAGCCCCATCCTTAACAGGATTGTTTTTGTTGCTGAATTCTTGGAACATCATTAACAAACTGATTCTATGCTTTAGTGCAGGTAGGCTAGAGAGAAAAACCATGCCCATGTGATGCTGTTGGAAAAAGGGGTTATTTCCTGCTTCATAACAACATCATAGTGTATTCATCTCTCTCCCTGGGTTTCCCTAGCTTTTCTCTGATGTTAACCAGGCTGCTTTGCTGTGAAGTTTTTCACTGCTGTCTAGAAGAAAAAGTTCAGATTTTGCTAATCCACAGGGACTAGCCATTTCCCCAGTCCCAGGATCCCTAGGGCCTAGGCAACTGATTCTATGGCTATTTCCCTTACCCCACCCCCAATTAAAAGAAAACTTCATGCTACCCTAACTGGGGGGAGTGGTTTGCCATGGCATCACCTCCCAACTGGTGGATTGCAGGTGAAAAGGGCCCTGCCCCCTGTTGTGCCCTTAGCTTTAACCCCAATGGAGGGGTAAAGAAAGAAGGCAGACAGCTCACCCCTGCATCTATTTCATGGTGTCCTGTCTCCACCCCCCTCCCCCCAAAAAAGTTACAGCCATGGAACTAAGCATGAATTTCACACAGATGCATAAAACAAATAACTCAATTACCTTTAATCTTTCAGGGATCACCATGGTACCTTATGAAGTGATACCAGTACCCACAGATCGAAAGAGTCTTCTAAAATGTAGGTGCTGTGGTTTCATTTGTTGAATTGCCATTACCATTAAAATGATTTGTAAAAGTAATCCCTGTTCTTGACTGACAGGCCTCAACAGATAAAAGTCATTGCCATGGTTCTGGACGTGCCTGAGAAAGAAACAGACACCAAAGTAGCAAAGTGCATGCTTATCAGGAGTGGACACTTGGCTAGAAGTACTGAAAGTGGCATTCTCAGGAAGTAATGTGGGGTGGGGTTCTAAATCCAACCCTTCTACGGTGCTGCAATTAGGGTTGCCAGTTCTGGGGGTGCAGCCTGCAGAGAGTTGGGGAGGGGAGGGATTTCAATGGGGCATAATGCCATACAGTTTACCTTCTAGATAGCCATTTTCTTCAGGGTAACTCTTCTCTGTTGCCTGGAGATGAGCAAAGAAGCAGAGGAAATTATACCTGGAGGCTGGCATCCCTCCCTGCAATGGTGATATTTCTGCTGGGATGTAAACTGTGCCAATCAATCAGTTTTTTTTTAAGGAGGAAAGTCTGCAAAGTATAAAACAGTGTATATTATAAATACAAATGCCAAATGAGGCTACACCATAGAATTAAATTAAATTAATAAATGCCGTATATTGTTCATAGCATGTACTGTGCACTTATATTACACATATACTTTGTTTTTTGCTACTTGTAATGCACAAGAGGAATGCCATGGTAAGCATTAAGGTAATCTACTACCCTGATAGAACAGAGTTTTGAGTATACTATCACTTTTCACCCATGCACACAAAAACTTATACCCAGAATTGAACTGTTGATCTTAAAGGTACCACTGGACTTAAACTTTATTCTGTTGCTTCAGATTAACATGGCTACCCAACCAAACCTACTTACTATTCTGATCCAAATAAAGCAAGTTTTTTTTGTAATTAACAAGGGAGGAAAACCTTTTCCTAATTCCTAGCTGCTTATCTGCTTTAATTATAGTTATCCCTTTGCAATGAGACCCAAGGCAGATTGTGTGTTGTAAAACAATTATAGGAGAGATCAAATAAGCAATGCAATAGAATAGGGATTACAACAATTAGAAAAGTTCAAAAATTTATCAGGCTTGAGATGGCAAATTATGCAGAACGTTGAATTACCAAGATAGGAAACAGTGCACTAAGAGCAGGGTTTTATTTGTACACACACAACAAATATTTTTTAATCATTATATTTTTATTATTATTATCTTTATATTCATTACCCACCCTTTCTCTCCAGACTCAAGGCAGGTTATTAATATTATTTATATTTGTTACCGACCCTTTCCCTCCAGACTCAGAGCGGGTTACATCAAACCACATGACATGATAAAAATATGGTCTAGAATAAATAATTAAAATCTTAACAACTAAAACAGTTCTGCCCTTCAGTGCCAGAGATTTTATGGCAACTGGAGGAGGAGAGGGCAGAGAGGTTTTAACAGGGCTGAAGGGAGTTTCTTGAGCCTCAACTATAGGCCTGATGGAAGACCTCCATTTTATGAGCCACGTAGAACTGTTCAAAGTCCTGGAGGGCTCTGATCTCACTTGGGGATGCGTTCCACCACAGCAGGCCTGGGGCTCTAGCTCTGATTGAGGCCAGTTTTATTTCCTTGGGGCCAGGGGGGCTTAGCAGATTTTGCTGGCACAATCTTATTAGTGCCTTTATATAATTTGCTCTTCTCACTGAGGTTCCAGATGGATCTCGGCATACAAATCATTGCAATCAGTAGGATGATGCATCTGATAAGCGGTTTAATAGGACTAGGATTGCATAAATTTGAAACCAATCTGTTGTTTGAGCAATATGTTTGCTCCAGATTCCCAGTGAGTCCGAGGAAAGGAAAATTAAGAGCCTCCTTTCTGGAAGAAACACTGAGGTTTCCAAACAGGTAGCCAGACATTGTGCCATAACATGCAAATTCCACCAAAAGCATGTTATTGGGAATCTGTCATGGCTTAGGTATACTACGAACACTGATATGTTTTAGTTTAACTGTTTTAAACGTTTGATTTGTAAGTATTTATTTGCTGTTAAGCATCTTATTAGATTACAATTTTAAAAGTTGTGCAGGTTTTATAGCTGGCTTGGAGCTGTATTACAAATAAATCTGAGTCATGTTAAATACAGCAGAACATGGTATTACATGGGTAGAAAAGTTGCATTTTCCTGGATCAGTCTGTTAGGATAACTGCTGCTTTATCATCCCCATAGTATTCAGGGGAGATGTATAATGTATCAAGAGTGATCCTGTGCATAGATGCTGCGCAAGATTTGGCTAGCTGTTGCATGGGGAGCTGACTGCATGGGAATTTCAAGCATCTTCTCATGTCCGTCGGAGTCATGGACTGGCTGGCTGGCTCAGTCTTGTGACTTCTTCCGTTTCACAAAACCAGGAGACGCACTATAAGCATTTGTATATAATCACATTAGGTAAATTTCCTGAGAACCAGTTTCATCTTGAGCACATGACATTGGTACAATCACTATTTATGTGCCAGGCTTTGTATCAAGGCCCCAATAATGGAAGCCCACCAAGGCAGCAACTTCAGCAGAGTGGATTAAATTGTCACATCATAAAACCATCCCCACAAATCCTATAATCCACCAGCAGGTGACAAAATAAAGGTCTCATTTAACTCTGAATTCTGCACCAAAGAATTGATTTCACAAAAGCAGAAGAAAGCAGCAAGAATTAGAAGAATAAGCCAGTAGTCCCCAACCCCCGGTTCAGAGACCAGGACCGGTCTGTGGATCAGTTGGTATCGGGCCGCAGCTCCTCCTCATCCTCCTCTCTGGCTGCTGCCTCGTGGGCTGCCCTGCCAGCTCACCTTTGGTGCTCTCCAGTGGCTGCTATGGCTGGGGTTCCCCTCGGTGTGGCAATGTGCAGCTGCTGCTGGCAGCGCCCCCCAGCAGGCATCGGGAAGTCAGGGGCACCGGTGGGAAAGCAAGCAGAGCAGGGGCTCAGGTGGTGGCAGCGGTGACATCCCTGGGCAAAAGACTACACCCCCCCCCGGGCCTCAGTAAATTGTCAAGCGTTGACCGGTCCCCAGTGATAAAAAGGTTGGGGAGCACTCTTCTTAGACCTCTTGTTCTTAGGGACTTCATCAGCAGCACTGAGGTCAGTTTAACAGATATTGCTCAGGAGTTCATTACAACCATAAATTTCATGAGGCTGTTCAAGAATATCTCCATCTTCAAATACTTGGCATGCCATCAGTTCAGTTTGCTCTTCAGATTAATAATTCCATATTAAGTAGTATCCTTGCTTTAATACTTGCAAATAATTCAGGTGGATGAGAGACCAACTGCAGCATGAACAATGAAATTAAGCAAAGATGACCAAAGGAAATTAGATGCTTGTGAAAGGAGATCCAAGTAGCATGCCTTTAAGTGGTGAAAAAATAACAATAAACTAATAGTATGCTGCCCATTAATTGTACCCCAAAAAATTGCTTCCTAAGATAGATTGTGAAAAAATGTTTTAAAACAATGCACTACATATTACAGAATTTTTCAAAAATGTGAAGCCTGAGCTTTTTCCTGCCATTCATAACTGGGCCAATTATTTAAGTTTACTTATTTAACATCTGACCTGGGTGATAGTTTATATGTCGAGGTGCTTGTCATATTTTAAATTGAAATTTTAAGATTTTAAAGTTTTTATTGTAAAGTTTTTCTATGTTGTAAGCCACCTCAAGGTCTTTTTGGAGACGGGTGACCTATAATAAAAAAAAGACTATAAGACCGGCCTTTAATTTCTGTGAATAAGTGAAACATCAGAAAGTTTCTAGGTATGACTCTCACAAATACTCACTGTCCTATTACAGTCATGGGAACAAAAAATATCAAAATAGATCTAAAAACAGCTTTGAACATCATATGCATCATATGCATGCACCAGTGTGGTTGTGTTGTTAGGATGTCAGATCCTAGTGAGATCTTGATTTAAATCCCAGGTTAGCTAGGAAACTCATTCAGTGATCTTGGGTTTTTGAGTCTAACTTACCTCACAGTGTATATTTCCTGAGTTGTTTGCCTTTCTATCTATTGTTGCAGTGATGGGAGAATAATCTTATAAGGTACTTCTGATTTCCACATTCTTCTGCATATAAAAATTCCTACAGGTGGGTGCAGACATCTTGCTAGGATGAGCTCCCTGGGTACATGACAGAAATGAAGCCTAAGTGATGAATTACCTATGTTGTTCCATAGAGTGATTGATGTATAGTCTGGATGAGGTGCAGCTTGTGGACCTTTTTGCTTCTGGACAAGGATTTACCTTCAGGTGCCCTTCTAGCCCCAGTGACGATATGTTTTTTAACACATTATGCTCACTTGTCCTCATTCATTGTAATATCTGATAATTTCAGAGAGACTGGCTTCTTTTGATACTTTTTTCTTTTTTCTTTCCCATCATACAGATTACTGTAACCTGAATTTTGATTCCAGCACGGCCAATGAAGAACTGTTCCTATTTAAAGAGACCCACTCCGTGCTGAACATGGGCATCCTGCTGGAGAGCTGTTCAACACCCAACCAAGGGTTCAACCGTTGGCCTCAGCTTTTATGCGGTCATAGCCTCTGTGAGGGCTGCCATTACTGGGAGGCTGAGATTTCAAATGGCTGGCTGTGCTTGGGGGTTACCTACAACTACCGGCATAGAACCGAAAAAGGGTATATATTCTACCTGATTGGCAGGAATAGCAGTTCATGGTGTCTAGAGTGGGATTCGATGAAATTCTCCGTTTGGAACAATAACATCCAAACCGTGGTAAAAGGCAACTTCTACAGAACCATTGGGGTCTTGCTAGACTACACGGCTGGCTCCTTGACATTCTATGGCATCAGCAACACCATGAACCTCATCTACCGTTTCCTCACCACATTCACTGAGCCATTGTACCCAGCGGCCATGGTAAGCAGCGGGGCCTCTATTACTTTGAAGCAGTATCCCGACTAGAGACCAAATTTCCTCATTCATTATAGAAGGCTCTGCTGTTGCTGATAAATAACTTCTCCCTCATTGCTGGTGATGCAACATTCTTTTTTGATTTTTTAAAAAATCACATCCTCACAAGCAGAAATGACAGATATGTTTGTTACAGTTACCAGTTTTCTGGATCTGCTCAGTGTACTTGTATGAGGCATCATATATGCAACATATCCTCTTATACCAGTGGTTCTCAACCTGGGGGTCAGGACCCCTTTGGGATTCGAACGACTTTTTCACAGGAGTCACGGCAGGGTGAACAGCTTGGCCGGGGGGGGGGGGGAGATGCCACCACTGTTGCCACTCCTCCTGCAAGTGCCTGCGCTCGGTTGTTTCTCTTCCATTTCATCCACACAACAGCCTTGCGGAGTAGATCGAGATAGAGGGTTCATCTGTCTGGAGCAACGGAAAAGAGCGAGATCGGCATGGTGGGACAAGAGGCAGAACTGAACTGAACTGAGAAACTCCAGGGGAAAAAACAATTTATATACAACTAGATATTAAGCCCGCTGTGGGCAAAATACAGCGGGCCCTAGCATGATGGGTGGGTGGAGGGAAGGGGCGAAAGAAGGAGGAAAAGGAGAAAGAGAGACAGAAAGACAGAAAGAAAGGGAGGAAGATAGAGACAGAAGAAGAGGGAGAGAAACAGGTAGCCAGAAAGAGGCAGATGGAAGAGAGGGAGGAAGGGAGAAAGGGAAAAACAAAGTGAATGCTGGGAGGAAGGGAAGGAAAGGGCAAAGGGAAAGCTGGGAGGAAGGAAAGGGCAAAGAGAATGCTGGGAAGAAGGGAGGAACAGAGGAAGGCGGAGGCAGGCTTTGAGGCCTACTGCCGGGCCGAGGAGCAGTCTCGGCTGCTCCAGGGCCTGGCAGAAGGCTCGGGACAGGGGCGGGGCTCCGCAGCCTACTGCCAGGCCTAGGAGCAGCCGAGCCTGCTCCAGGGCCTGGCAGAAGGCTCGGGACTTCGGGAGTGGGCTTTGTGGCCTTCTGGCGGGCCCAAGGGCAGGCGAGACTGCTCCTCGGCCCGGTAGTAGGCCTCAAAGCCTGCCTCCGCCTTCCTCTGTTCCTCCCTTCTGCCCAGCATTCTCCCTGGGCGAGGGGAAGCCGGCCGGAGGACTTACCGCTGGGGAAGGCTTCTTCCTCTGAGCGGTAACTCCCCGGCCGGCCCAGGCGAGGCTTTGCGCGGTTCCCCATTGGCTGCTTGGCCCTCGAGTGACACTCGGAGGGCCCAATCAGGAGCCGCTTTGCGGCTCCTGATTGGGCCCTCTGAGTTTTTATCCCGGACAGGGCCCGCCCTAACTTCTCCCCACTTGCCCTTACTCCTTTATTCCTCCCGCTCCTCCGGAGCGGGGGGAGGGTTAAAGATTATGAACAATGGATCTTCACACCTTTGGTCAGTTTCAGTTTAATTTCTGTGAAAGAACACTTGCATAATTTAATGGTTGGGGGTCACCACAACATGAGGAACTGTATTAAAGGGTCGTGGCATTAGGAGGGTTGAGAACCACTGTCTTAGACCATGAAATGCCTCTATGCCACCACATAGAGCTGGTAAACAAATTGATAGACTGCTTTGAGCCAGCTGAGCATTTTTTCAGTGCACTTTAGCCATAGTTGACAAGTGGACTTTGCCATGTTACACAGTAAAATCCAGTTCTGAAGTGCATTAAAAGTAGGCTGAAAATGTATTATTGAGTGTGTGCTAAAGCACCTTCAGATCGGGAAAGGAACTCACCTCATTTCTCCCTGAGATGGTAGTATTTGCTTGAATAGCCGGTTCAAGAGGAAAAATAATTCAGAGTATCCTACTCAGAGCCTGCTTGGTGTAGTGGTGAAGAGTGGCAGCCTCTAATCTGGAGAACCGGGTTTGATTCCCTACGCCGCCACGTGGAGCCACCTCGGTGACCTTGAGCCAATCACAGTTCCTCTGTTGTGAGGACAGGAAATGTAAGCAATTGTAAGCCGCTTCAAGACTCCTTCAGGCAGTAAAAAGAAGAGTACAAAAAACAGGTCTTCTTCAAGGACCAAATGGCATGATAAGCTAATGGGGAAATTGGAGATGAAGCTACAGAAAGTAAAATGAAAGGACTGTTTTCTGGCTATCTAAAACAAAAGTTGCCTCTCCCTTGAGATTGGTCATGTTTTGTACAGCAGGCACCCGAAAGAGAGGGAGGCAGAAGAGTGAAAAGGGCTTGCTCCTTGCCAGCACCTGTTTCAAGGAGACCCTAAGGAACAGGGAGTTGCTCTGTGATCCAGGCAGAAATTGGGATGCTCATTACAATTCTCAGACCATGAGAGAAAAGGGGTTGTGGAAGGACAAAAAAGCACCTGCTGGAGGTTTCCGAAGCCAGCCAGTTTCTGTGATGACTTGTCCGCTGCTGGGCTGGAGCTGCAGGCTCTCTACCGGGTTGGCCGGGAGACACTGGCTGGGCTTGGCCTTGTGCTGGCCTTGGAGCTGGCAGAGCTCCCAGCTGTGTGGGTATCAGTCCTGGCTGGAAACCAGCAAAGGGATGTTTACACACACACACACACACACACAGAGTCAAGGCAGTGTTTAACCAGTCTATGCACAACAGACAGGGTTGGTACACAGTCTAAAGGTCAGGAGGTAGGTAGCAAGGCAGCGTGGTCATAAGGCAGTCTGAGGGTCGAGGCAGGCGGCATTCTGTCAAGGTCATGGTCAATCCAAATCAGGAACAGACAAGAGATCAAACTGGACCAGGAGTCTAGGTGCACAGATGAGAACAAAGCAGCAATCTCACATGTTACACCCAGACTGAGCACTCAGTACCTCAGCCTCAAATAGGCATGAAGCAAAAAAGGACAGCACCTGCAAGGACCTACTCATGGAGTTCAGGTCTTATGAGGCTCCTCCTCTGCCTCATAACCATGGCCTGACTCCTGATATTGCCTCTCCATAAGGCCTTCCTCTCAGGCCCACCACTTCTATGGGGAGTGCCAGAGGGATGTGAACTGGGTTTGGGAGAGTCAGCCTCCCTCCTGAGGTAGGAGCATGTCATCAGAGTCACCTGGGACTGGTCACACTGCCTGGCCCACCTTGCAGGAGTGGTGGTGGTGGTGGGGATGGGGTGGTAGAGCGCAGTTTCCAGTATGCCTCCGCAAGAACCACAGAGATAGGATGAGGGAAGAGAGGAAAGAGATGGATTGTAGCCATGTTCAGCTTCTGCGGCTGAGCATATAGAATTGGTGCTGAAAAACTACCTGATTTACTTACAAGGAAGATGATTCATCTCCTAAAAGTGCTATATATACAAAAAGTAACTAATTTTTATTGAAATGTAAAACACCTTTTTATGGTATTCCTTTTGGGGGGGCTTGTCTTGTATACAATTCAATTGCTTTTGGTTTTGTTTTGAATTAAAAAAAACAATAGCATGAATTGAGTTTGCCTGTGTCCTTTATAAAGTTTGTACCTGGCATAACATTTTTGGCACACATGGTCCAGCCTGACAAAGTCGCATTTATTATTATTATTATTATTATTATTATTATTATTATTATTATTATTATTATTATTATTATTAGATTTATAGCCCGCCACTCCCTTGCGGCTCGTGGCGGGTAACAATATCGCAAACAATAATAACATTGCCAATATTGCCGGCATGGCAAGAATGGCAGCTCAACTCCCCCCCCTCCCACTACTAGCGGGTGGAGAGGAGGTCCTGATGATGTTTTGCTTCGGGTCCAGAATCCGAGTCCCCGGGGGAGGCATAGATCTATTATCAGCCCCGGCCTCAACCATAAACCTGGCGGAAGAGCTCCGTCTTGCAGGCCCTGCGGAATGTTGAAAGATCCCGCAGGGCCCGCAGCTCTCCCGGGAGCTCATTCCACCAGGTCGGGGCCAGGACCGAAAAGGCCCTGGCCCTGGTCGAGGCCAGGCGTGCTTCCCTAGGGCCGGGAACGACCAGCAGGTTTTCACCCGCAGAGCGCAAGGCCCTGCGAGGGGCATAGGGCGATAGGCGGTCCCTCAGGTATGTGGGTCCCAACTCGCGTAAAGCCTTGAAGGTTAGAACCAGAACCTTGAACACTGGCTGGATGTGGGCCCTCTAAGATGTGCCAGTGAGGACCCTAGCAGCTGCGTTTTGCACTAGCTGAAGTTTCCGGATCAAGGACAAGGGAAGGCCCGCGTAGAGCAAGTTACAGAAATCTATTCTGGAGGTGACCGTTGCATGGATCACTGTGGCTAAGTGTTCGGGGGACAGGTAGGGCGCTAATAGTCGGGCCTGGCGAAGGTGGAAAAACGCCTGGCCCGCTACTTTTTTGAACTGCGCCTCCAAAGTCAGGGAGGCATCAATTGCCACACCCAAGTTCCTGGCCTGGGACGTGATGGTGAGTTGCGTCCCTGCCAGGGTGGGTAAGCGCGCTTCCTGGTCCTGCCCCCTACGTCCCAGCCACAGGACCTCCGTCTTGGAGGGGTTGAGTTTCAGGCGACTCTGCTCAGATCCAGCCCTCTTAACAAATTAGTTTGACCCTCCTGGTCTAGAGCAGTGGTCCCCAACCTTTTTATCACCGGGGACCACTCAACGCTTGACAATTTTACTGAGGCCCAGGGGGGGGGTAGTTTACTCCTCTACTCTCAACCACTGCCCTAACGCTCTCTGATCGCTCTAGTAATGTTTAAACATCCCTTCAAAATAAGATACAGACACGCCACAACAATGAACATAAGGAACATTTTATTTTCATGGAAATTTTAACTCATGACAATGACAAATCAATGGGAACCCTGAGCTTGTTTTTCTGCAACGAGATAGTCCCATCTGGGAGTGATGGGAGACAATGACACCCAAAGTGTGTTGTAAAGGGCCGGGGGGATGAAGTAAAGGGCCGGGAGGGGAGGAGAAGGTGCCCTTCACGGCCCACCTCCAATTAGTCGACGGACCACATGTGGTCTGCAGCCCACAGGTTGGGGATCGCTAGTCTAGAGGACTATGATCAACCCTGGAATGAAGCATAATCTGACAAGCCTCTACGTTTTCAAAACTCAGTTTTCTGGCACATCTTTAACATACTACAGGCTTTTACAAAAATTCTGACATTGGTTTGGAGCTGATGAAAAAGGGAGGAGGGGTCTCCATTTACCACCCAAAAGGCTATCCTGGGGATCACAGGACCTCCACAGACGCAAGTCCTGTGAGATGGGGGCAAATCTCTGCTCAGAAGTGTGGGCTTCTGGAGCGAAGTCACTTTAAAAGAGGGCAAAAATTTGTCTTGGTTGGGAAGCCTTGCAACAGAACTAGGAAGTCTTTGACCAGCCAATCCGGGACAGACTGCTTCTCTATGTCAGCATTGCAGGAAGTTAATCTGGCAAAATGCAGAAGATCTACACTATATTGGGGGCTTTCAAAGGTGGTTTTTCAAATATAGCGACTTATATCTGCTCCTGGATATTGCAGGGGAAAGGTAGGGTCACCGCAGATCAATCATGCATGTTGCAGTGGGAAACTTTAAAGCACCCAAAATCAAAATGGAAATAGAATACAGTGCAGAGGGGAGGGATTTATTTGGGCTGGGAGAGGATAAAAAGCCAAGTGCAGACTCAACCCAGCTGAGAAAGCTGGCTGGATCCAACCACTTGCCTGTATAACTTACTACTGTTTCTGCAGTTGTCCATTTTCTAGGTCTCCTTTGTATTGGCCTCGGGAGGTCTTTGCTTTTAGGCCTGGTCATCTGCCCATGTAGTTTCCAAATGGTAATAGCAAGGATTTGCTTTTCATGCCATTCGCATTAACTTCGGAGCCATGTGCTCCCTTGTTTTTTTCAGAGGCACAGGGCAAGCAGCCCTGCCCCCTTCCTTTTTCCTTTTCTTTCTTTGCATGCAAGCTATAACGCACGTTCGATTTAATGTATTTTTGATATTTTTGTATCTGAGGAAGTGTGAATAAAACGTTGTTGGTCTTTAAGGTGCCACCAGACTCTAAATTTGTACTTCAAAGCTGAAATGGTGTGTGTGTGGGTGTGTGTGAGAGCCTGTTCAGGAAGAAGGCAAAAAGGCGAGAAAACAATGCCTTTTCAAACACTTTCAGACAAGCCCTCAGCAGCTGGGGGGGGGGGGGGATAGGAGAATCGCCTGGGACAAACCAGCAGGGAAAGGAAAGCTGGGTTGGCCCGGCTACTGCATAGATACAAACAGAAGGGTTTGGAAGGGTTTTTTTATTCAGACTGGGAACCGGTGCAGGCAGCCCAGAGATCCTGCGAGGGTCTGCAGCCCAAATTAAGAGCAACATGGTTGGGTCCTTTCTCATTTGGGATTGCAGCTGGATCAAACGACAGGCCATACAATGCCAACCGATTTGACGAAAGGCAGGGAGCGTTGCCTCATTCCCAGGTCTAAAGGGACTTCCTCACCAGTAACCTTGCTGCTGGCTTTCTTTTTGGAAAATGTTCTGGTCTTCAAATCCAGATTTGGAAGAGTTTAAAAGAAAAGTGGACATGAAAGAAATTATATTGTGACCAGGTTTTTCAGAGGCTTGAAAAACATACTTGTCTACCAATGAAAACTGGTGCTCCACCTATTCTTTAAATCTATGCACACAATGGCTCACTATCGAGATTGAGGTCCATTCTGCATGACTTTAATATAGTACTAGTCTTGCATTTTGTTTTTACCACTAAAACTACGTTCTGCATGACGTCATGAGCAATCTGCAACATTCCTGCAACACTAGCGCGAAAATCGCTTCGTTGTAGCGATTTCCAGGGAATCCAGAAAAGTGGATTCACCCTCATAAAATCGCTACACTCCTGCCAACAACCTGCAACACTTGCGAAAAAGACCTGTGCGTTCTCATTGTTGCGGTTTCAACAAAGTCCCTCCCCCTGGCTCTCTCCTCCAAACTTCCGGCAAAACGATCGCCATTTTTTTTCCTCGGAGTGAGCGGGGAAAGCAACAAACCAGCAAGGCTTGATTCACCCAGCGAGGCTTCTCCGGCTACAGTCCCTCTACAGAAGTGCTTTAAAGCTCCCCTAAGTCCCCAGGCACAACACAGCCCCCTGTTTGCCAGTTCCCTTTAATTTTGGCCAAAAATCGTGCCCGTGCGGGGGGGAGCGTGGTAACGATGACTCGCCAGCTCACATGCCAGCTAGATGGGTCTCTACGTTAGGAAGAATCAAGGCATACGTGTTTTTTTTTTAACTGTGCTTAAAGGGAAAGGGGCTTTTCGGGAGCATGATAACAACCGCCCATTGGCTGTTCGTTTGATTGATGGCCAGGGGCGGGAACAAGCACAGAAAAAATCACTTCCTTTCTATCGATTCCTGCGAGACCGGAAACCTGTGGGGAACGAATGAAACACTACTGGATTCCACTACAAATGAGCACTGATTGCACTTGAATTTTTACCTCTCTTGAATGTAAATGCACTGTGCCAAGGAGCACACCTCCATCTGGAGGGCAAATGCAGTAATTTGTTCACCCTTTGAGAACCCAGCAACACCTCGTATTAGATTCTGCCCAAGTGTATTTGCACAAATGACATGGTACAGTATTTGAAATGAAAGGCAAATACTATACCCATCCTTGGGAGAGTTATTCATATCTGTGAGGACAGGATTTTCTTGGGGGCTTTCCGCACTCCTTCAAAATCGCACAATGGTTGCCAATTGAAAACGCCACAGTTTTGCCATTATGCACAACGTCGTTGACAATCTGCCACACACCTGAAATCGATCCGCAAAAAGCGCTTCCTTGTAGCGCTTTCAGGGAAATCCCCAAAAGTGGATTCACCCTCCGGAAAGCGCTACACTCCTGCAACCAATCTGCAACACTAGCGGGAAAGTTCTGTGCGTTACCATTGTTGTGGTTTCTACAAAGTCCCTCCCCCTAGCTCTCTCCTCTGATCTTCCGGCAAAGCGATCAGCATTTTTTTTTCTCCGAGCGAGCAGAGATCAACGCACCGGCGAGCCTCCGTTTAGAGGCTTCCCCGGCTTCAGTCCCTCCCCAGAGCTGTTTAGTCACTAAGCACAAACAACAGAGAAGCCCGTTTGCTGATGTATTTTCCCTTTATTTTTCACACTGTTTTCGGCCGAAAATCGCGCCCATGAGGGGGGGGGGATTTTTTTTTCACTCGGGGGGAGCGTGGCAACGATGAAACGGCAGCTCAAACACACCTGCCAGCTGGATGAGTCTCTCCGTTGCAACGAATCAACGCAGATTCGTTGCAATGGGTGGTTTTTTTTTTTTTTTTTTTTTAAACCTTTCTTAAAGGGAAAGAGGCTGTTTGGGAGCATGCTAACGGCCGCCCATTGGCTGCTTGACGGCCAGGGGCGGGACGAGCTCGGCAATAGCGCTTCCTTTCTAGCGATTTTTGCTGAGACCGGAAGCTTGTGGGAAACGATGGAAACACAACTGGATTCCACTACAAAGTCAGGTATGCATAACGACGAATTCCACTATTTTAAATGGCGATTTTTCGTTCAGCAAACAATTTGCTACAAGGATCCCGGTGCGGAAAGCCCCTTGTTATTCCAATGACATGTTTGATTCATGTTGATCAACACATTATGCAATTAAGTCAGCAACCTAAGTGCAATTTTGCAGCGTTGCAATCTTAAGGGCACTTTCCTGAGAGTAAGCTCCATTGATTAGGTAGCTGCTCACCCTGCCGCAACCCCTGTGAAAGGGTCATCCAACCTCCAAAGGAGTCCTGACCCCCACGTTGAGAACCACTGACTTAAAAGGATAAGTTCATAGGTGATGAGGAAGACATTGTCTAAGACCCTAGAGACCACTGCCAGTCTGAGTAGGCAATACTGACCTTGATGGACCAAAGGTCTGGTTCTGTAAAAGGCAACTTCAAGTGTTGAAGTGCTTTCAGATACCAGTTGCCAAGTCTCCATGGCTACTTCAAAGCCAAGGGTCTGCATCTGTCGACCCAGGCCTTTCCAAATAGGCACAGACTCTCTACTGGTTCCTTGCACAGACAGATTAGCTTCACATGTCATCACAACCTTCTGACAAGCTCTTTTAAGTTAAGCTTTAAGAACTTTTGGATGTTAAATTGCCCTTGTTGGCAGCGATTGCCAGTGATTTGCCTCGGATGACTGCCCTGGCAGCTTCCCAGTGTCTCCAGGGCTGCATCTGAAGGCACTATGGATTGCAAAACAGTTTACATTTTAATTGCTAAGGGTGTAGTTCTCTGTTGCTTCCAAAAACATGTCTTCACTTCAGTATGTGCTCATGTTGAAGTGAAATTCAGAACATTTAAATTGGATTCTCATTATTCATGTGGCTTTGTCCTTATACTGGTTGGGAAAGTTTTCCTCCTCTACCTTTCAGACATCACTTTAATAGATTTAATAGACCATCATTTTAGATGGTCATTCTGCTCCCCCACAGAATCATTTTAGATTATTTGACCTTGTAGGTCCCTCTTCTCTTATTCCCTAACCTAATTCACCATATCCCTTTTGCTGACTTCTGTTCCAGTTAACTCTAAATCTATTTTATAGCTAGTAAGGTGAAGGTCAAATTATGTTTGCAATGGTATGGCATGTTTGAAGGCAACTCTGACTTGCAGTTATCCAACTAGAAGTAGCAGTGCCATGTATGGTTGCCAACTCTGGGTTGGCAAAATCCTGAAATTTGGGAATGGAGCCTGTGGATGGTGGCGTATATACTGCAATGCAGTATATAAAATTATTGTTTTTTTCTTTACTCAGGTAGCACCTGGAGATCTCCCACTAGTACAATTAACCTCCAGGTGTCCAAGATCAGTTCCCTCGGAGAAAATTGCTGCTTTGGAGGGTGGACTCTAATCTCCATGAATGTCCTAGTCTGGAGTTGGCACCCCTGTTTTGAACAGAAAATGATGTTTGTATGCCAGCATGATACTGGGACATTTGTTTCTGCCCAGTTCACTGTAGCAGGTTGCTATCTGCAGCTTGAAACACTACTGGCTATTTTTGTTTTTAACAAAATGGCTGCTGGGCTGACGCCATGATATCAGTTTCAGGGAAGAGGGAGAGAACTCAGTGGAAATGTGATTCTGTCGTGGTTCGGTCCTTGGTGGCTTGGGAACGGGACCGAACCCCGCCATCAGAGGCGCCCGCGATCACGGAGGTAGGGCATGGTGATCATAGGCAAGCCGGCAGCTGGGCGCCCCACCCGATCGTTGAGGTGGCAATGGCCGCTAAAGAACCTCAATGTCCCCCTCCACCTTTTGACAAGGGCCCGGAGATGGCCCTTTGTTCCAGGAAAATGGGCCATCAGGAACCCCGGAAAACCTCGCATATGTGCATGAGTCATGATTGTATCAGCATGTTCCCTCCGCAAGTACTGGGTGGGGCAATACAGCCTAAGGAGGTGGGTTTTGTATAAAAGGGAGCTTCCACCTGGAGTTCGGTGGAAGCTCTTACTCCATACCAGCGGACTCCACGTTGCTGAAATAAAGCTTGTTCCTGTTGTATCGTTCACCAGGCCTGGCGTGACGTTTTCTTCAAAGGGGCACCCTGTTTTTCAGTTAGCAAGCGGGTTCCCGACATCGTAAGAGCTTCCCACCGAACTCCAGGGTCGGCATCGCATCCGAGCGCTTATCGGGACGGATCCAGAGATGGCGTTTTCAAGCAACGGGGCGGTCTCGACCCCCACGAACCCCGGGAACATGAGTTTAATGTCCCCGGGAGATTTCCTCCGAAAATCGGGGGGCCAGGAGCAGCTGTCCGGGACCCCGAGACCCTCGGCAGCGGCGGCCAAGGGAAGGCGCCGGGCCATGGGTTTCCCAAGCACGGCGGGGAGCGCGCCGAGGTCTGGAGGGTTGGCCCCAACCTGGGACACCCAGCTGAGGCAGGCGCTTCGCCCGGTAGGACCTGAGGAATCCCTAGAGGACCTGCGGCGGGCCATGGCGGACTTGGCCAGGCGCTTGCAGGCAGCTGAAGCCCGTGAGCAAGCTCGGGCCGGGCCCGGGGGGACTGGTAATACAACGGCGGAGGGGATCGCGTCGAGTGAGGACGTCTCCAGCGACGAGGACGAGCCCGGTACTGGTGAGCGGGCCCCGGACCCCGACCCGGAGCAGTTTTCAGTCCCGAGTAGGCGAGACGGCCAGCGGAGAGGCGAGATAGCAGAGGATCTCGGGGGAGCGGGTGAGCCGACGGGGCGGCGAGAGCCGGACCAACGCAGGAGCGACGTGCAAGGCAGGGAGCGGCACGGCGTCGTTGGGCAAGTTGGTAGCCGGTGGAGCGGAGCAGGACGAGACGGCGGACGCCGAGAATCCCGGATCCGGAGGGGGTCGGACTACTCTCCAAAACGTTCCCCCCCAGAGCTTAAGGCTCGTTTCGACGGGACGCCGGACGACCTCCCGCAGTTCCTCCTCCACGCGCTGACGCATGCCCGGAGGTATGGAGACCGGTATGAGGACTCCGAGGACTTGGTCTGGGGGGTGGCATCGTGTCTCCAGGGCAAGGCGGGTCAGTGGTACCTAGGGTTGGCCGAGCGCGGCGACCCGGCAACTCGGGACCTGCAGGACTTCGTGGTCGCGCTCCGCCGACGATTCCAGGACCCCCAGGCTGAGGACAAGGCAAAGAGTCGGATCAAGGGACTTCGACAGGGTACTAGGGGGGTTATGGACTATATAGACATTTTCCGGAGGGAAGCAGGCAAGGTGTTCTCCTGGAACGAGGAGACCCAAATCGAGTACTTCCGGGAGGGCCTTAACCCGAAGCTCAGGGAATGGGCCGTGATCAAGGGGACGGAAGAAGATCTGTCTACACTGGAGGGGTGGTGTTTTGTGGTCGCCAAGCTGGAAGCCAGCCTGGGTTGGGCCGCCGCACCCCCCCGGGAGGCCAGAGGCGGGTCAGCCGAGGCGCCGAGACCGGGCCCCGACAACTCTCGCCCCAAACGACCCCCGAACCCCGAGCGGGAAAGGAGACGCCGGGAAGGTCTGTGCCTGAAATGCGGGGGGTCAGGAC
The DNA here is from genome assembly GCF_049243985.1 of Paroedura picta. Taxonomy (NCBI): domain Eukaryota; kingdom Metazoa; phylum Chordata; class Lepidosauria; order Squamata; family Gekkonidae; genus Paroedura; species Paroedura picta. Next base: position 131,406,927 of record NC_135371.1, on the reverse strand, counting down.
ATTTCGCAGCAGCGTGCCAACGGCAAGGGGGGGAGGACCGCGGGCTCTCCCAGGGGGGAGGTGCGACACGCCCCCAGCAGGCACGCCGGGCGGAGGACCTCCGCAACGAACCGGGAAGCGCCCAGGCGACGGGAAACGGCCAGGACCTGCTGTAGACGGCGCCGGGCAGCAGGTCCCGCGGTGCGAGGGAAAACCCCTGCAGCATGAGGCGCGACCTCCGAACGTGGTAATTTTAGAGCTCCGGAACCCGGAGAACGGACTAAGTTGGGTGGGGGAGGCTCTTTTGGACTCTGGATGCGACCACAGCATGGTCCACCCCCAGATAGCCCGGGCTTTGGGGCTACCGAAGCGCATTCGGAAGGTTCCCCTGGTCTTCGTCCAGATGGACGGCAGCCCGATTCAGGGGGGACCTTTCGGGGAAGAGGTGGGTCCTATCGCCATCCACATAGGGGACCACCAAGAGCTGCGGTGGCTGATCCAGGTCCCCGTAGCGGGATATCGGGCGGTGTTGGGCCTGGATTGGCTGAAGGAACACAACCCCGTGGTGGACTGGCGGGCGGGGACCCTGAAGTTCGACTTGACGGTGGGTGCACGGCATCGGGTCCCCCACGAGAATTCCAGCCACAAGAGGACGGCGGCGCGTCCCAGGGGAGCGGCGGCGGCGCAGCAGGAGAAACCAGAGCCCGAGGTCCCGCCAGAGTACCGAGACCTCGCAGCCGTTTTCAGCGAGCGGGAAGCGGACGAGCTACCCCCACACCGCCGCACGGACTGCGCTATCAACATCCCAGAGGGGGCGGTACTACCCAAAGGGCGCATCTACAAGATGAGTGAGGGTGAGCTCAAGGACCTCCGGGAGTTTTTGGATAAAAATCTGGCCCGAGGTTTCATCCGGCCCGCTTCCAGTCCCATGGGAGCTCCAGTCTTGTTCGTCCGGAAAAAGGATGGGTCCCGACGGCTGTGCCAGGACTACCGGGGCCTCAACGCCATCGCAGCGGGGAACGCTTACCCCCTCCCGCTGATCCCGGATTTGCTGGCCCGGCTGGGCAAAGGGACTCTGTTCACTAAACTGGACCTAAGGGAGGCGTACTACCGGGTACGCATCCGGGAGGGGGATGAGTGGAAAACAGCGTTTAACTGTCAATTGGGACAATTCGAATTTAAAGTGATGCCGTTCGGCTTAAGCGGGGCACCTGGGGTTTTCATGAGTCTAATTAATGAGGTGTTGCAGGACCTTCTGTTTCAGGGGGTGGTGGTTTATTTGGATGACGTCCTGATCTACAGCCAAGATCCCCAAGAGCACGTGACCCTGGTGAGGGAGGTGTTAAAGCGCCTGCTGGCAAACCACCTATACGTGAAGCTGGCTAAGTGCGAATTCCACCGTCCCTCCCTGGACTATTTGGGCTACCGCATCTCAGCCCAGGGCATAGCTATGGACCCCGAGAAGGTGCAGGCGGTGCTGGCCTGGGAAAGGCCCCGCACCCGGAAACAGCTACAAAGCTTCCTGGGGTTTGCTAACTTTTTTAGAGGCTTCATCCCCAGATACTCCTCCGTAGTGGCTCCCCTCACGGACTTGCTAGGTACCAAGGGGAGAGGTCCTCGCGCCACGCGGCCCAGCGCAGCGCTCGGCTGGAATGAGAAATCGGAGGCAGCGTTCCTGGCCCTCAAGCAAGCTTTCGCGTCTGAGCCCACGCTACTGCACGTCGACCCAACCCAGCCGATGGTGGTACAAGTCGACGCCAGCGACGCAGCAGCCGGGGCGGTTCTCCTGCAGCGAGACAAGGCGGGACAGCTGAGGCCGGCGGCCTACCTCTCACGAAAATTCGCCGAAACGGAGCGGAACTGGTCTACCTGGGAGAAGGAGGCGTTTGCGATTAAGTTCGCCCTCACCGAATGGCGGCATTGGCTGGAGGAAACAGAGGAGCCGTTCGAGGTCTGGACAGATCACAAGAATCTGGAGGCGCTCCGGCAACCGCGATCCCTGAACGCCAAGCAGATGAGGTGGGCGGAGTTCTTTTCGCGGTACAATTTCAAGCTTGGTCACATCCCCGGCAAAGAGAATTTCCTCGCGGACGCCCTCTCCCGTCTGCCGCATTATGGGGAGGGGTACGCTCCCTGCACCAGGTCCGTGTTTGGCGAGGAGCAGCTGGGACGGGGGGTCGTCACTAGGCGGCGGGCCAGGGAGGAATGGGAGCCCGACCCGGCGACCGCCCCGCTCCGAGACCGCCTAGTGGCAGCCTATGGGGCAGACGAGGAGCTGGCTGAGCTCCGGGACTCTTTGATTTTGGACTCCGGTCTCTGGCGGAGGGGGGAGGCTGTCTACGTCCCGGAAGGGCTACGACGGGAAGCCCTCAGCCTCTGCCACGATGCTAAGACCGCCGGGCACTTCGGTTTCGTAAAATCCTGGAAATTGGCCCGGCGGCGGTTTTGGTGGCCCAGTCTGCGGCGGGACACAAAAGCTTACGTCAGTGGTTGTCCTGTCTGCCTGACCTGCAAGCCGGGGGTTGGCAAGCCGAAAGGTCTGCTGCACCCGCTCGAGGTCCCGACCCGGCCGTGGTCAGTGATCTCCATGGACTTTATAACAGACTTGCCTCCCAGCAAGGGGAAAACGGTGATCTGGGTGGTGGTAGATCTATTTTCCAAACAGGCCCATTTCATTCCTTGCGCCAGTGTCCCCAGTGCTTCACAGTTGGCTCGGATGTTCCTGGATCACGTGTTCCGACTGCACGGGCTGCCGGACAAGGTGATTTCCGATCGGGGCTCACAATTCGTGTCCCGGTTTTGGCAAGCTTTCCTGCGCCTGTTAGACATCGAGCAAGGGCTGAGCTCCGCTTACCACCCCCAGACGGACGGGCAGACCGAGCGGGTTAATCAAGTACTGGAGCAGTACTTGCGGTGTTTCGGTTCCTATCATCAAGACACCTGGGTGCCCCTGCTCCCCCTGGCCGAGTTCGCGTACAACAACGCAGACCACAGCAGCACGGAGATGTCGCCTTTTGCCGTCGTCTACGGGACAGACCTGAGACACTTCCCGGAGCTTGGAGAGGTCCCCGCCCGGGAATCGGCCGACCTTCGCGAGTGGGGGAAGCGTGCCGGGAGCTGCTGGAAGTCGCTGCAGGAGCAGCTCCACAAAGTCAAGGCAGCGCAGAAAGAGGACGCCGACCGGAAGAGACGACCAGCTGAGGAGATCCGACCGGGGGATCGAGTTTACCTTTCCACCCGGAACCTACGGTTGAATTTGCCCAGCAAGAAGCTAGGCCCTCGGTTTTTGGGGCCTTTCGAGGTCTTGGCCCCGATCAACGAAGTTTCGGTCAAGCTCAAGCTCCCCAAGAACCTCCGGCACATCCATCCCGTCTTTCACGTGAGCCTTCTAAAAAAAACTCCGGACGGTGACGTTTGGCACCCCGTGTTTTCCCCGCCAGCGCCCGAGGTCCTGCCGGGGGGGGAGCACCACGAGGTGGCGGATATCCTGGACTCTAGACTCCACAGGGGGAAGTTGCAGTACCTCGTGGAATGGAAGGACTTCGCTTTGGGGGACCGGGAATGGGTCTGGGCAGCGGACGTCCTTGCGCCCCGACTCACTGAACGTTTCCACAAGCGGTATCCTGGCCGCCCCGGGGGGTTGGAGAATGGACCTTTGGGGGGGCAGAATGTCGTGGTTCGGTCCTTGGTGGCTTGGGAACGGGACCGAACCCCGCCATCAGAGGCGCCCGCGATCACGGAGGTAGGGCATGGTGATCATAGGCAAGCCGGCAGCTGGGCGCCCCACCCGATCGTTGAGGTGGCAATGGCCGCTAAAGAACCTCAATGTCCCCCTCCACCTTTTGACAAGGGCCCGGAGATGGCCCTTTGTTCCAGGAAAATGGGCCATCAGGAACCCCGGAAAACCTCGCATATGTGCATGAGTCATGATTGTATCAGCATGTTCCCTCCGCAAGTACTGGGTGGGGCAATACAGCCTAAGGAGGTGGGTTTTGTATAAAAGGGAGCTTCCACCTGGAGTTCGGTGGAAGCTCTTACTCCATACCAGCGGACTCCACGTTGCTGAAATAAAGCTTGTTCCTGTTGTATCGTTCACCAGGCCTGGCGTGACGTTTTCTTCAAAGGGGCACCCTGTTTTTCAGTTAGCAAGCGGGTTCCCGACAGATTCCATGGAATCCACCCTTTGAAACCACCATTTTCTCCAAAGCAGGGATGGCCAAACTGTGGCTCTCCAGATGTTTCATGGAAGAGGAACAGATCTCTTTACTATGGAGATCACTTGAATTTCAGAACTAGGCAATCCTAGCACAAAACCAGAAATTATGACATTGCATTAGGATGACAGTCTAGGATTCATCTAAAACACCATGGTTAGATTATGTTAGAGTGTTGCCCAGACATGATGATGTCACTTCCAGTTTTGTACCAAAACTGACATTACATACCTGAGCACGACTGGCACCCCTCCCATTTCTCATTTTCCTCCTGCCAGCCTGTGAAGCACCATCAGGGAACCGGGGTAATCACCAGACACTATAGCAGTCTCTCCTGCTATAGTGGGAGACCTGGTATCTCTACATACCATAAGGGATGCCAGATATATAGGCATCCCTATATATAATTGGGGTTGCCTGGCAACTGGCAGGAAAAAGGAGAGCTGTTTCAGGAAGCTTGATCAGCAATCATACATATTGACATCTTTTTCTGTGCCTTCTGGGGAAATGACATTTTCACAATGTGTTGATATTCTAACATTCACTCAAAACTCTATGGGTTAACCATAGAGTTTGGGGTGGATGCTAAAATGTCACCCAGCATGATGTCATCCACCATTTGTTATCATGCTAAGGATGTTGACTCAAACCCTCTTCCCTATTTCCACAGGAAATCTTCTGCTGCCGCCTCTCTGAGTGGTGTTGGGCAATGAGAGCTGGGGATGGGAAGTAGGAAGGTGGCTGACCCAAGCACCATAGAAGCTAGGAGAAACCGTTGCCTGTAAAACACTACAGGCCACAAGGTGTTTGGGTGATTAAGGGAGGGATGAGACTGCTGTTAGCCTCAGAGGGAAGTGGAAGGAGGAGGGGGTGGTCAGGGAAGGTGGGAGACGGAAGGCGATTGGCTGGCTGCTGGACAGATAGGCCAGCCAGTTGGAGGAGGCACTGAGAGGTGGGTCAACCACCCTGAGTGAGTGTTAAGCGCTGAGTGGCACTTAAGCCATGAGACCAGCTCCTCCTCCAAAGCCTTACCAGAAATATTAAGTGGAACAGATTTTGGAAAACAAGTAGAATGTAGTATGTGGTATGTGATGTGACATTATGATAATGTAATATTAGAAGTTTTTCCCCATCTTCTTTCTTCCTGGAAGTTGTTTTCCAGAACAAGATTTGTGTTGCCTTTTCTATAATGTTAAATGTTGTTTAACATTGTTTTAAAACATTTTTTCACAATCTATCTTAGGAAGCAAATTTTTGGGGTACAATTAATGGGCAGCATACTATTAGTTTATTGTTATTTTTTCACCACTTAAAGGCATGCTACTTGGATCTCCTTTCACAAGCATCTAATTTCCTTTGGTCATCTTTGCTTAATTTCATTGTTCATGCTGTAGTTGGTCTCTCATCCACCTGAATTATTTGCAAGTATTAAAGCAAGGATACTGCTTAATGATTAATCTGAAGACCAAACTGAACTGATGGCATGCTAAGTATTTGAGGATGGAGATATTTTTGAACAGCTTCATGAGATTTATGGTTGTGATGAACTCCTGAGCAAAGTCTGTTAAGCTGACCTCAGTGCTGCTGATGAAGTCCCTAAGAACAAGAGGCCTAGGGGACCTCAATTTCAGGTCTTAGATCATCCAAGAACAGAAGACTGAGGAGCAAACAGGGTGGAGGAAACATCAACAGAATCTCTAGTCTAATTGAGTGGGGAAAGCTTTCCCCTTTTGCCTAACCCTTGGCTGACAGGGAGGCCACAGAAAAGCCCCTTCTCACTTAAAATACTTTTGTGGCCAGCCTTGCTGCTGAAGGGAAGACGCAGCCAAGCCATGCATGTCCTTTCTCCACCACTCTCTGAACATATGAGGCCTACTGTGCAAGATTGTAGTGGAGATTAAACACATGAGGCCCACTGCACAACACTGTTGTGCAGATGAAACTGCTGCAAAGGTTCTTTTGCCTAATGTTTTATCTGCACAACACCCCTGTACATTAGGCCTCATGTGTTTCATCTTGTTGGGTATACAGCAGAGTATATTTTGTGTAAAAGTAGCAGAGTTAACATATAAATGATCAGACAAGGCAGTATTATTAAAGTATATAAAAAGACTATTTTACTAGGGAAAATTGGAAGATAAAGCAAGAAAAATACATTGCTTCCTGTGAGCTCACTCAAGAGCCCTACACCTTAGCTGATACATGATGAAGATTCAAGATGGATCTCTCTGTCTAAAGCAGATCTCTTCTCAAACAAAGGGAGGAAGGAGAATCATTCTCTTCCTGTTACAGTTGTGGTTGTGTAGAACAGGCAGGTACACAAGGGAGTCAATAATTTACATATCTATAAACAGACAACATGACCCACTCTGCCTGTTCCCACTAGCAACAAGTGTAAACAAAGAGTTTAACCCTTTAACTGACAGTCAGTGGCTGACTCTTGCTAAAAGTCTAACACGTCTCCAGAACAAACTGGGTGGGAGGCCCCAAATTTGTCTTTTGCACAACAGCCATGTCCACCCTCCAAAGAAGCAATTACTGCCTGGATCATTATAGTCTAATCATTATAGTCTGAAGATAAGCAGCCACTGTAGAGACTTGCAGGCTGAGGTTGGGGTGGAGTGACATGGGTGTGACCCACTCGGGCTGGGGGCTCTGACAAGCCCTTACCAGCAACTGTTTGTATTTTTGGTGCAAACAGATAGAAAGATCAACTGGACAGTAGAAATGATGGCAGAGGCCTGCAGGCTGAGGTTGGGGTGGAGGGGCACAGGAGTGTCCTGCCTGCGCTGTGGGCTCTGGCCAGCCCTTACCAGCAACAGTTTTAATTTTTTTGCACAGACAGACCAGAAAGGGTCCTGTGAGTCTGGAAAGTGCAGGAAAATCTAAATAAGGGATATTTAGACCTTGTCCTGTAAATGGGAAACAAGCAACAACAAAAGCCATAGGAGCTGAAGTGACTTTGGTGAAGCCTGGCCTGATAAATAAAAATCAGCATTTTCCCTGAAGGTCCAATGAAATAAAAGGCATAAGTGGACCAGAATTTGAAGTGGAGTTGGCTTGGGAGATCGCATACGAAGAGTTAACAGGAATGCATACAGCGAGACTTTGGGAGGGAACTAGGTTTTTGGTTTATATTAGGCAATGATTTGGTTTTGCGGACAACATCAGGAACGGCAGTTGCCACCAGTAGGCCTCAGGATTCAGAAGGGCAGCCAAGCAATAGGCTGTGCTAGCTGAGCCGAGTGAAAGCAAAGTTTGGAAGTGGGGCTTCAAGAGGGTACCTTGCCTCAGAGTCGACCCTCCAAAGCAGCAGTTTCTGTCTGGAGAGCTGATCTTTATAGTCTGGAGATGAGGAGTAATTCCAGCAGATCTCCAGCAGATCTCCAGGCCCCACCTGGAGGTTGACTACCTTGAGGTTTGAAAGTGGGCCTCAAAAAGGTATAAGGCCTCCTCAGCCAACCAACCAGCCACATAGTGCCCCCAGCCTATTTCAGGGCAATAAAAGATTGCAGAGAGGAGGTAAGATAGTCAGATAGGTGCTAGCTCTTTAGCTGTCAGCAGCCCTGGTGCTGCGGGGGGGAAGGAAGGGTCCTCCGAGGGACAACCACGGGCAGTGGCCTTCTCCCCATGAACTCTCTGCCATCCTGCCGGCTCCTGCTGCATAGCCACCTGCCCTTCCCATCAGCTTCCCATGTGTGTGTGTGTGGTGCCCTCTCCCTGCCTTCATACTAGGCTTGTGTCTACTTGGATGCATGTGTGCACCTCTCTGAGTGTCTCTCTGATGCCCTCTGCTAGCCTCCATACAGCATCTGTGAGTTGCCAGGACATGGGTGCCTCCTACCCGGAGACTTGTCAAAACCTTGGAGTTGCTGTGGTGGGGCCCACAGGAAAACCTTGCCCATCCCCCCTCCCCCCTCCCAGCCACTCTGTAGCTTGGAGATCAGTTGCAATTCATGGAGACCTCCAGGCCCCTCTTGGAGGCTGGCAACCTCCAGGGCCCATTATGCACATGTTGGATAATGCACTTTCAGTGCACTTTAGAAGTAGATTATCTTGTTCCACCCAGGAAAATCCAGCTGCAAAAGCACATTGAAAGTGCATTATCCAACGGTTGCAGAATGGGCTCAAGTTGCAGGATTCGGTTTGTTGCTGTTGTTTTGCGACATTAACTATTCCTGTTATTAGCAAAGCATGCAACAGCCTAAGCTACAGCCATGGGGAGGGCTTTCGTGCGTGTGGCTGGGGGAGAGCAATCCTCCACACTTGCGTTTGTACAGCCCGTTCCGTCCCCGTTCCTTCCACCTCCGTCCGCTGCGTGCGTAGACCAGGGAGTGCCAGATGCAGCTGTGTCGTTGCACTTCCAAAAACAGATCTCTGGACACGCCGTGATGAAGGAGGAGGCCAAGCAAAACCCCGCTCGGCGGGGCAGCCGAGCTCCAGCCACGCCAGCTCCCGCCTCCGTCCGCCTACCTGGTCGGCATGGTGGTCGCCCGGCGTCCGTCAGCCCCGGTTGCCCTGGCCGCCAGCGGCCGCCTTGCCTTCCCTCCAAGCGAGTCTCCACCTCCTCCGTCACCTCCTCCGCAGGCAGCCACGACGGCTGCAGAGGACCGGCGGGGTGAAGAAACCGGACGGGCGCGCGGGCGGCCCTTCTAGGAAGAGGAGAGAGAGCGAGCGAGCGAGCGAGGGAAGGTGGCCAGGCGGGCCCTCGGCGGGAGACCAGGGAACCTGCAGCGCCGCGCGCCTCTCCTGCCAGCCCCGCGGGGGAGAGCAGGTAAGCAGCGGCGGGCAGGTCCCCTGGGGAAGGGATGGGGCGCCCCGCTGTGGAGGTCCCGAAAAGAGCCCACCTGGCCCCCTTCTCTGGTCCCACTATGGCGGGAGGGGGATCAGTGCTTTGGGCCAAACACCCGGGAAACCCTCGACGCCTCGACAGACGCCAGGCAGGCTGCTGCTGTTTGAGCTGGACCTGCTCTCGAGGCAGGAGGCGATTCAGCGCCGCCACCTCTCTCCGTTGCCGGGGTCAAGGCAGGGCCTGAAAGGAAGCCGATCGGCTACAGCGGTTCTAACCCTGAACGCTTTCCCACCCACCAAGGACGCGGCGTCAGCCTCGAGTGTTCCTCAATCCGCTTCGTTCAGACAAGAAGTGGGCATGACGGCGTGGTCCACAGATCTCAGGCCTCCCCTTGGCCGCTTTGACAGGTCTAGTGGGGAAAATCCAGGAATCCGGGTCGGGATGAGTAGTGCTGGCTGTTGAAAGTGGTTTCCTGGCCAGAAGGGGTGTCCCCATTTGACCCCTAAAGTTCTGAATCTCTCCCCCCCCCCATTTGTAGCTTACCTCTTAGTGGTGTTGTATGGCTCTGATTAAGAATCACTGGTTTATTTTATTTTAGGAAAATAGTAGGACACAGAAGAAGTGGGGAAAGAGATTGTAAAACATAATTACATTTGTCAAAGACAATGTAGTACATAATGTACAGGACAAAGAATATTTTCCCTTTATCCCCTTCATTATAGTTTTAAGGTATTATCTATAAAATACAATAGTTCTTATATCTATTGGGGTACAATTGTATTTATAATATATTTTCAAACTTCATAATTAATCTGTTTTGACTACAACACTGGTTCATACATTCAGTATAAGATATTTCTGACACTTCTACATAATAATTAGACCCTTTAATGGATAAGTAGTATATCACAGTGTAAAAGAAAGTCTTATATATCTCATATAGAGAATGTATTTGTATTCAAGATATTACATTAATTCTACTTGTTTCATTACCATACATTTGTACATATTTTCTCAATTTGTTTGTCTCCTGCTAGCACAGTGGTTCTCAACCTTCCTAATGCCGTGACCCTTTAATCCAGTTCCTCATGTTGTGGTGACCCCCAGCCATTAAATTATGCAAGTATTCTTTCACACAAATTAAACCGAAACTGACCAATGGCGTGAAGATCCATTGTTCATGATTGTGTATAAAGTGTATTTTTCTGGGGTTTCTCAGTTCAGTTCTGCCTCTTGTCCCACCAGGCCAATCTCAATCTTTTCCGTTGCCCCAAACAGACGAACCCTCTATCTCGATCTACCCTGCAAGTCTGTTGTGTGGATGGCGCCCCCCCGGCCAAGCTGCTTGCCCTGCCGCAACCCCTATGAAAGGGTCATTCGACCCCCAAAGGGGTCCTAACCCCCAGGTTGAGAACCACTATGCTAGCATAATACACTCCACTCCTCAGTTTTCATAATTTGCCATTACTGCATATTCAATACGTTTATTTTCTCATTCTTCTAAACATGAACAGATGTCTAGTTTCCATTTTACTACATTAATTACTGCTGTCATTATATTTGAATATCTCTTCTAATTTTTTTATATAATTTGTTAAACAGAAAACCTAATAGCATGCTTTTGGCTTCCACTGGGAATTTAAACATTAATATATTTTACATTTTTGATGTATTTCTTGCCAATATCTTGCTATATTCCAAGTCCGCCACATAGGAAAGAAGGTTCTATTTATGTCTTGACATTTCCATTATTTGTAGCTTTCATGTGCTTTCTCAATGTCCTTTGGCATTATATACCATCTAAAAAACATTTTGTACCAATTTTCTCTTAGTGTCTGGCGGACTGTAAATTAGGTATCTTGTTCCCATAGTTATTCCCACTGCTGCATAGATATCTGTTCTTTAAGATTTTGTATCCATTTAATTTTTCACTTGTAGATTTTCTGTTCCTAGCTGGGGTAAAATATTATATATCCATCATCATAGTAAATATTCATTTTGCTTTTTGCAATGGTCACTTCCAGACTAGACTTCTGTAACTCACTCTACGCAGGCCTACCCTGTCCCTGGCCCAGAAATTGCAATTGTACAGAATTTGGCTGCAAGGGTCCTCACTAGGTCATCATGGAGGGTCCATGTCTAGCCGATGCTGCACCAGCTGCATTGGTTGCCAGTTAGCTTCTGGATCAAGTTCAAGTTTCTGTTTTTTACATTTAAGGCTACACGCCCGGGTCCTACCTATCTGTGGGACCACTTATCTCCTTATGCTCCCTGCAGGGTCCCTCCACTCTGTGGGTATGAATTTGCTGGTTGTCCCAGGCCCCCGGGAAGCACGCTTGGCTTCAACCAGAGCCAGGGCCTTTTTGGTCCTGGCCCCTAACTGGTGGAATGAGCTCCCGGAAGAGCTGAGGACCCTGTTGGAGCTCTCTGTGTTCCGCAGGGCCTGCAAGACGGAGCTTTGGTTGAGGTCGGACAGGAGGCCGGGGATGGTAAGATCGGGTTCCTCCCTTCCCCTCGTGTGATCAGGACCCCAAGGCTGACACCACCTTGAACCATCTTTAGTGGACATAGACTGCAAGCAGCAGAATTGAGGTTTCATGGGAAAGAACAGGCTTGTTGTTGCTGCCATCGATGATTTGTATTAGGGTTTTAATATTTTTATATATTTCTTGTAAACTGCCATGGGCCAGCCTGGCCAGGAGTGGCAGTCTAGAAATTCAATAAATAAGTAAAATAATCAGCTGCTCAAATTAAATCACATCTCTTGGAACTCCACCTTCTGTGCTCATGATCCCCTTTAATTTTGAGACTGGTTGATAATATAGCAGCCTTTTAGTGTTTTACACCTTCATCTCTGATGATGAAGCCAAGACTTGACTTTCCCTATCTACATGCTGTATGTTAAAACATTTTTACAAAGTTCTTATCATATTTATTTATTTATTTATCATTTAAATTTATTGACTGCCTCCCCTCGAAGGCTCAAGGCGGGTTAAAAAGGTAAAGGTAAGGTAAAGGTAAAGGTATCCCCTGTGCAAGCACCGGGTCATGTCTGACCCTTGGGGTGATGCCCTCTAGTGTTTTCATGGCAGACTCAATATGGGGTGGTTTGCCTTCCCCAGTCATTACCGTTTACCCCCCAGCGAGCTGGGTACTCATTTTACCGACCTCGGAAGGATGGAAGGCTGAGTCAACCTTGAGCCGTCTGCTGGGATTGAACTCCCAGCCTCATGGACAGACAGCTTCAGCCAGCACATTTCTGCTGCCTTACCACTCTGCACCACAAGAGGCTCTATCAAGGCGGGTTACAACGTCAGAATAAAACCTCAATAAACGCCCCTTAAAACAGACATGAAAACCAAACAAATACAATCAAAGCCCCACTGGGGATAAAGATGCTGCGGCAAAAGCTCATCCCAATTCTAATGATCCTCCCCATAATACACTCTAGAGGGGAAGGGTGAACAGAGGGCCACCTGGCCTCAACCGTAGCCCTGGCAGAAGAGCTCCATTTTGCAAGCCCTGCAGAACACCGAAAGTTCCCGCAGGCCCACAGCTCCTCTGGGAGCTCATTCCACCAGATCGGGGACAGGACCAAAAAGGCACTGGCCCTGGTTGAGGCTAGACACGCTTCTATGGGGCCGGGAATGACCAATAGATTCGTGCCCACAGAACGTAAAGCCCTGTGGGGGGCACGAGCTTCTGTTGGGGACATCAGCAAAGAATTAGAATTAGAATTAGAGAAGCTCAATAATTTCTTGTATATAAACCATACTCTCAAAAGTCCATCTCTGATTACATGACATTTTTGATCTCTTTAGTCGATTTCTTAATCCATAAATAATTGTGTAGACCTTTATCAAGATTTGTTTTTTTTTTGGGGGGGGGTTGCTAGTTTGTAGGGAGGTGGGCTCACGCAATCCCACCTTCTTGCAAAACATCACCACCTCCCATGCGGCAGAACCTTTCCACTGTGGATGTGTTTCCTGGGGAATGCAGTGAAGCTGCTCTGTTGCCAAAACATGTCCCGTGCGGTGATGCGGGCAGTGGTGGACCAGCTCCGCTGCTAAAATGTGTCCCCTGTGGGGACACAAGAAATGGTGGAGCATGTTGCTCTGCTGCAACAAATCGCCAATAGCCCGGTGCAGCTGCTGCCATGCATAAGTGGTCTAGGCTAGCGATCCCCAACCTGTGGGCCGTGGACCACATGTGGTCCATCAACTAATTGGAGGTGGGCCCTGAAGGACGCCTTCTCCCCCCCCCCCCCGCCCTTTACAACACACTTCAGGTGTCATTGTCTCCCATCACTCCCAGATGGGACTCTCTCGTTGCAGAGAAACAAGCTCAGGGTTCTCATTGATTTGTCATTGTCATGAGTTAAAATTTCCATGAAAATAAAATGTTCCTTATGTTCATTGTTGTGGCGTGTCTGTATCTTATTTTGAAGGGATGTTTAAACATTGCCATAGCGATCAGAGAGCATTAGGGCAGTGGTTGAGAGTAGAGGAGTAAACTACCCCCCCCACCGGGCCTCAGTAAAATTGTCAAGCGTTGAATGGTCCCCGGTGATAAAAAGGTTGGGGACCACTGGTCTAGGTGACAACATCTCTGGGTGGCTGAGGGATCTAGCCAAAGAAGCATACAACATATTGCAGTTGTCTGTCATCTTTGGACCGTGCTTTGCAATCGTTCCCTTGCAAGTGCCAGCACCATCAGATGGCTAGCTGTGGCTGAGAAGTGGTGTTAGCTCATTGGAGCAGTGGTTATAACAATATCAAGCATCTTTCATGTGGGCTGTATTGGCCCTGTTCTGTGTTCTGTCGGAGCTACTACTCCAGACTAGTTGTGGACTAACAGAAATTAGGACATTATACAGACAACATTTCACCCTTGGAGAAAATTCCTGTATCGCACAGGTTGCTTCTCAGCCTTTGGGGAGGGCGGCATATAAATAGAATTAATTAATCAATTAATCAATCAATCAATTAATTAATTACTGACTATAGTATTCCAGAAGATGTGGCATAGTTCTGGGACCCATTTTTTTTCATAGTACTTTCACACATGAGACTAACATGATTGAGGGAGGGCTCTTGTGCTTTGTTTGTGTAAATGCTATTCATGTGAGATAGAGGTGGGAAGCAACTATACACATACACATACATCCTTGACCATTTAGTACCACATTTGTGTTGGAGACATGGAGAATGTTTCAATTCAAATGTCACAATCAAAAACACCCTTAACTACGTGATGGCATGAAGCGTTCCTTTTTGGACAGGTTCATGAAATGTGAAAGCCCCTAACTAGGACCTTAAATTTTGCGTGGAAGCAAGGAGGGTAAAGGGTGAAGGCACTTACACATTTCTCTGTCCTTAGCCTTTGCATGCATTGCTTTCTCTTTACACAATAATTTTATAACATCAGATAAAGGCAGCAAAATGAAAACAGGTGAAGGGGAAAACTAGTAAGGAGTCTGTGGTGAGTAATGCTGGCTCCTCCCTCAACAGAGGTGTGTCACTGTTCTTTCAAGAGAAATTCATAAGCTTGCGAAATAAAAGAGGAAGGCAGCTCTCTCTCCCAAGCCAGCAGGTGAAACTAGAGCCTGTATAAAAGACTGCTTAGAGAAGTGCTTTAGAGAAGCACAGAAAGTTCTGCTCGGAAGCACTTGGTTTTTTTTTTAACAATTATTTGTTTTGCTGAACCATCTGCTGCCCACTCTTATTTGTTTTCCTTGAACTAGGTTGGCTGAGGAAAACTTTCCCAGGGGCAATGGCCCAAGAAGGAGAAGCAGCCCCTAGGACCTCCACTGTCCAGGATAAAGGATGGGCCTGGATGGTCTTAGTAGCCACTGTGCTGGTTCAAGGCCTTACACTGGGCTTTCCGTCTTGCATTGGGGTCTTCTTCAAAGATCTGCAACAGGATTTCCAAGCTAGCAATAGTGAGACATCATGGTTCCCCTCCATCATGACAGCTGTGCTGCATGCAGGTGGTGAGTATTTTTTGGCTTCTTTTGTACACAAATCCTAGACAATCTGAGAAGAAACAGCTAAAAAATAATCATAAATAAGATGTCAGAGTTATCTTCCTTGCCACAGAAAGAGACCAGTATCCATGTGCAGGAGAAAGTGAGGGAGTGACTTAGTAAACTTTTAAAATTAATATTCAGCTATGAAAACGCTAGAGGGCGTCACCCCAAGGGTCAGACATGACTCGGTGCTTGCACAGGGGATACCTTTACCTTTTTATGGAGGACAACCAATGGCATTGGCCTTGTTCTGGCCCCCCAACTGGCTCACTTCACTTCAACCACTGCAGACAGCAACTTGGTACTGACATTAAAAATAACCCTTGGTTACTACTGACCATACCTGTGGGTACTGCAGCTTTCATGAAGGATGCACCCAGATGCACCTTCCTAAAGGGGCTGGTGCAAGGTGCCTTCTGCTTTGTGGGGAACTCTTCTTCCTATTTTTACTTTTCTAACAACACATATGTGTTCAGTTTTGGGCACCACAGTTGAAGAGAGATGTAGACAAACTGGAGCATGTCCAGAGGAGGGCAACAAAGATGGTGAGGGGTTTGGAGACCAAGACATATGAAGAAAGGTTGGGGGAGCTTTGTCTGTTTAGCCTAGAGAGAAGACGACTGAGAGGGGATCTGATAATCATCTTCAAGTATTTAAAAGGGTGCCATAGAGAGGATGGAGCAGAGTTGTTCTCTCTTGCCCTGGTGGGGCAAGATCTATGGGATGAAATTAATGCAAAAGAAATTCCATCTAAACATCCGGAAGAAGTTCCTGACAGTTAGAGCAGTTTCTCAGTGGAACAGGCTTCCTCGGGAGGTGGTGAGTTCTCCATCTTTGGAATTTTTAAAACAGAGGCTGGATAGCCATCTGACAGAGAGGCTGGTTCTGTGAAGGCTTAAGGGGGTGGCAGGTTACAGTGGATGAGTGATAGGGTTGTGAGCATAGTGCAGGGGGGTTGGCCTAGATGACCCAGGAGGTCCCTTCCAACTTTATTATTCTATGACTGTATACTCAGCTCTAAATTTGCTGGTGATGCTCACCTCTGTCCTGTGTTCAATTTCAATAACAACAGCGAAAAATCAAATCAGTTTCTTGGCATGTTCAGCCTCTTATTCAATACTTTTTTGAAAAAAGCATTTTAAAATTTTGGACACACTTCTGGCAGTGAAGCAGTGGTCTTGTGCCTGGCTGGGCCTTGTGGCACTCAGCCTTTGGCACAGATGCTTTCTGCTGGAAACCAGAAAAACTGGTTCCTCCTGAGCTCGCTACTTTGAGAAAAGTCATGTCTTTGACCACAGTGGGAAGAGTGTGAATTCTCTGTAAGTTCACCACTCAGTGATCGTGGAGCAGCATTGATCCTGGAGTTAAAGTGAGTCAGGAGGTGAGTCAGCATTAGGCTATGTATGACAAATATATGATTTATGATGGGTACGCCACCCAACCAACCAAGTGTTCTCCTGGGCACATGAAGGTGTGCTGTGCAAAAGACCTGAGGAGTGACAAAAAGAAGCATAGGAAACAATGAGAAGGTGCATTTCTGTTAACTGTCGAGCTGATAGCATTTAGACTACATACTAGATATTTTGACTGAGTGCATCAGGGAAACAAATAACAAAATGCAACAAAGTTTTGACTGTGTAACTCTTAAATATATAAGAGCCTTACCAGAAAATTGTGGCACCTCAACTGAGTATGTCCTCCCCCATGACTCTCACTATGCTGTCCTGGTTTGTTTAGTATCTAATCTACTTCTCTCATATGTCTGCTTGTATCCCAGAAGTAGTTCAGGCTAAGGACAATCCTGGAACAAGAACAAGGTCCCCTTTTATACCACTTCAGATCCAGCAAAGGTGTGGAGTGTGAAGACACTGCTCCCCCTCCCCCCCAGTATTCCCAACCGTAGCCCTTTTTCTCTCATCCCATCCAGCACAGTGTAGCCATTAAAATATTAGACTAAGATATGGGAGCCAGCTTGGTGTAGTGGTTAGGAGAGCGGACTTCTAATCTGGTGAGCCAGGTTTGATACCATTCTCCTCCACCATTCTCCTCCACATGCAGCCAGCTGGGCGACCTTGTCTTGCCACAGCACTGATAGAGCTGTTCTGACTGAGCAGGAATATCGGGGCTCTCTCAGCCTCACCCACCTCACAGGGTGTCTGTTGTGGGGAGAGGAAAAGGAAGGCAATTGTAAGCCGCTTTGGGACTCCTTAAAGTAGAGAAGAGTGGCATATAAGAACCAACTCTTCTTTTAATCCTCATTCTGCTATGAAAACCTGCTGGGTGGCCTTTGGTTAGTCTTCTGTAGTCCAAATGATTTCAGTTAACATAGCTAAGAAGACCTCTGAATTAGAAAAAGAAGAAGAGTTGGTTCTTATATGCTGCTTTTCTCTACTTGAAGGAGCCTGATCAATTTGGCCTATGCAAAAAGCTTAGGTTCATGCTGTCTACTGTCTCACAACCTGTCTCAAAGAATTCTTGTAGTATCCTGGCTTCAATAAATCATGATTCCATTAGGAAAGATGCTAGGCGTGCTTGACCATTCTCAGTTTCCTAACTCATGGTTGTGAGGTTGTAATAGAATGTCCCTTTCTTTAGCCAGGAACAAAGTAAATCAAAGCTTTCTTATGTGGGAAGATTACAAGGAGTCAATGAAATGGGAGCCTAACATAAATTACTCCTGGTGTTCTTAGATAGACCTTAGCTAATAAAAGGCTGGAAGGATTTGCCATTTTAGGCCATACAGCCATAGTGAATCAGGGTTGTTTATGCTGGTGATGTCTGATAATTGCACTGAAGGCAAAGTCAACCTGTTCTCCTTATGTGTTCTTTCACAAGCTGCATGACTAGAATCAACTAATGATAAGAAGCAAAGGAGATTTAAGCTAACTCACAACAATCATGTAATAGGATGATGTTGAGCTGAGCAGTGGAAAAACATAGAATTTGACACACACACAATAATAGCCATATTAGAATTGCAGTATTTTATTCTTTTGCCTTTTGAACTTGTCCATTGGGTTTTCATGGCAAAGATACTACAGTGGTTTGCCATTTCCTTCTCCAGTGGATCACCTTTTGTCAGAGCTCTCTGCTATGATCTGTCCGTCTTGGGTGGCCCTGCACGGCATAGCTCATAGCTTCACTGAGCTACGTAAGCCCCCTTGCCACGGCAAGGCAGCGATCCTTGAAGGGGGATCCTTGAAGGAATGGTAGAGGACAGGAAGGCCTGGAGGATCATTGTCCATGGGGTCGCGATGGGTCGGACACGACTTCGCACCTAGCAACAACATTTTATTCTTAAAAGGCTCCTGTGCTATTAGCATATCCTCACAAGTAAAAGCAATAATTTTCCAGAGTAAAATAGTTACTTTTCTGTCTATAGCAACAATGCAACATAACATAAAACCTTTATTGGCACACCAAAGAAAAGGAAGAGATTTAAGGATAAAATAGATGGTGCTACATCATGACCACAATAAAGCAAGTCATAAATACATGCTACTTAAAATCTTGGGTTTTTAAAATTCATTTATATTTCAATATATATTTGGCAAATCTCAATTACTGTATCAGTGCTCCTTATTTATCTGACCTTTTCTCACTCTGAGCCAGCATGGTGTAGTGGTTAACAGTGGTTCCTTCTAATCTGGTGAGGCAGGTTTGATTCCCTGCTCCTCTACATGTAGCCAGCTGGGTGACCTTGGGCTGGTCACAGCCCTGACCTAACAGTCCTGTCAGAGGACTCAGCTTCACCTACCTCACAGGGTATCTATTGTGGGGACCAGAAGGCAAGACGATTGCTTTGAGACTCCTTTGGGCAGTGAAAATACAGGGTTTAAAAACAACCTTCTTATCCATAGAAGGACCTGAGGAGTTCTCTAAGCATTAATATGACATAAAATTTAATTCACAATCTACATGTATCTTTTTTTGAAATATAAGAAGAAGAAGAAGAAGAGTTGGTTCTTATATGCCGCTTTTCCCTACCTGAAGGAGGCTCAAAGCGGCTTACAGTCGCCTTCCCTTTCCTCTCCCCACAACAGACACCCTGTGGGGTGGGTGAGGCTGAGAGAGCCCTGATATCACTGCTCGGTCAGAACAGCTTTATCAGTGCCGTGGCGAGCCCAAGGTCACCCAGCTGGTTGCATGTGGGGGAGCGCAGAATCGAACCTGGCATGCCAGATTAGAAGTCCGCACTCCTAATAGCCAAGAACTCTACTATGTGCTAAGTAACTTCAGGAAAAATGTAATGCATTGGTCAGGTTAATCACTAAATTCCTGCAAAACAAGGCTAATCAAATAAGCACGTTGCTTTGCATAATTTATTCAGTTCACAATCGCAAAGTCTTTCTTCTGAGGGAATATTCCTATATCTCCCAGAAACCATGGCCAATGGAAAAATATTCATTCTAGTGATCATCAAAGCCTGGATGGCAGGAGGGATTTAACAAGTTGGAAAACTATTGGGCCTTGGATTCGTGGGTGAATGAAACAGAGGACTTTTACTGTATTAGTGTATTAAATTTGACTTAATTCCAGAGGGGTAACTGTGTTATTTTGTTTCAACATAAATAATCAGGAGTCTTATAGCAACATAAAGACTAATTAATTGACAGCCAACTTGCTGTAATGGTTAAGAGCAGTGGCCTCTAATCTGGAGATCCAGGTTTGATTCCCTACTTTGTATAGCCAGCTGGTGACCTTAAGCCAATCACCTTATTTCAGAATTCTCTCAGCCTCACCTACCTCACAGGATGTCTGTAGGTGATTGTAGGCCACTTTGAGACTCTTTCTGAGAATAAAAATTGGGATGCAAAAAACCAGCTCTTCTTCATCTTCTTTGTTGTCTTTTGTCTTCTTCTCGCATGAACTGCCATAGATTTTCATGGTCAGTTTCCAAGTAGGTGAATGATAGCATATGCCGAATATTTCTTTAGCTATGTGCTTTCCAATCATTATGTCTTTTATCTTTACACCAAAGCCAGGAGCCAAAAAGGACAAATGTACCTTTGAGTATACTTTAAGCACCTCTCCCTCATGAGTTCATAACTTTGGAGAAACTTCAGCCTACATCTCCAGCCTCCAAGACAAGCCCAGTGCTGTCTATTAGACCACACTGTCTCTCGTTAGACTTGGGTATGAAGGCCTGTGCTATTGTGTTTCCTCCAGTTATTTTCTGCTGTACCCCTAACAGCTATGTAACAAATGTTGAGAAGTTGGTTTTTATATGCTGATTTTCTCTACCAGAAGGAGTCTCAAAGCGGCATGCAGTTGCCTTCCCTTTCCTCTCCCCACAACAGGGCTGAGAGAGCCCTGATATTACAGCTCGGTCAGAACAGCTTTATCATGGCCGTGATGAGCCCAAGGTCATGGAGCTGTCTGCATGTGGGGGAGCGGGAAATCTAACCGAGCTTGCCAGATTAGAATCTGCCACTTGGAACCACTACACCAAGCTGTCTCTCAGTAGGTAA
Source organism: Paroedura picta (assembly GCF_049243985.1). Taxonomy (NCBI): domain Eukaryota; kingdom Metazoa; phylum Chordata; class Lepidosauria; order Squamata; family Gekkonidae; genus Paroedura; species Paroedura picta. The sequence continues at coordinate 131,386,443 of NC_135371.1, read as the reverse complement.
AGCTTTCACTCTGCATGCAGAAGGAGTAAAGGTTGAGGTTTCACCTACTGAGGTTCTCATGTCCTGAGTTAATAGTATGGGAGACAGAGACCTTGGCAATTCTAATTTTAATATAATGGGTTGCCTTCTGCCCATTAACATTTGGTTATGCTTTGTTCTGGTGATTTAAATTTTTGGCCCCAGGCTAAAACTTCTGAGCAGAGAGAAAAAGAAAATCCATCCATCTATCTCCATAAAACCTACCTCTTCTTGCATTTGCTGATTTTTATTAATCTTTTATGTGCATGTTTCTGTCCTGTGTTCACTCTATAAACAATGTGAGACTAGGGGAAAGGGGCCAGTTGTTACCTTATGCTGATCTTTCCATTCATACACGCAGTGCTGAGGAAACATGAGCAAATTCAGGGTCATTCCAAGGCCATGTGGGAAATAACAGGCAGGTATTTGATTTGCCTTAACTAGACTGCAGGCCCCATGACACAGCTGACAGGAAGAAACTGTACTTTGTTAGCAAGTAGATGAACCTGGCTAAATCCAGTAGAAACAGAAAGCCCAGAGAAGAATCTTTCAAAGGAAGGGAAAAGACACAGTTATCCTGAAGGAAAAGCACAGCTGCTTTTCATGGCAAGCCAGCAGCCCAGTTTAAATGAGATATTATGTGAGTGCAAAGTCCCATAGGAGTGTGTGCGTGGGTGGGGTGTTACCCGTGATTTACTCAGCTTTTACTAAGATAGCTTAGACATCATGCCCTGGCCTTCTCATATTAAGTTTCTGTTCCGAAACCTAAATAATGTATTAAAATTATAATTTAAAACCTCCTTATGAGGAGTCAGGATAATAACCTGTCTATCTCTGTCTTATCTCTGTTATTCTCTTGTCTTGAAAACCCAAGGGGGTCACTAAGTCAGTGGCAACTTGGTAGCACTTTCCACCACCCCTGTTCCAATCTTCTCATTGACTACTAGATCAAGACTCAGATCTCTCTTGGGTCTTGAAAGGGCTGCCTTTTTTTTTTCTGGTGAGGATTCTGTCTTGAACAGAAACATGAAAAGCTGCTGTATTAAGGCCCAGGAACTCTGTCAGAAACAAGAACTGACACTCCTAAAGTATTTTCAGCCAAAGGCCAAGTTTTTACATCTTATCCTTACTGTTCTACCACAGCAGGAAGACAAGAGGGGTCACAAGGTACCTTGTACCTCAGCAGGTAAAACCCCTTGAAGATTTTGACATAGTCATTTGCATATTGATCTCTCTGGTCTACCATTCACTTTACAAAGATCTGTTGTACACCAGAGCAGTGTACGGTTAAGAGATCCAGAGAAGAGGGAGAATATTTTTAAACCTTTGGGCTGGTTTTTAGTCTTTGAAATAGTTGCCAGGATTTTATTTGTTCTGTTTAAAAGTCAGAATTTTGGATTTGGGGTCAGATTTTTTTTTTTTATTGGGATTTTTGGATAAGCCAGCATCCACATTTTCTCTTTGTATATGGCACAGAGAATCTTGTTGTTAATGTGTTCAACCCTGGCACATTATTTTATAGATTCAAGCGGGTAGCCATGTTTTCTGAAGTAGCAGAATAAATTTTGAGTGCAATAACACCTTTAAGACCAACAAAGTTTTATTCAGGGTATGAGCTCATGTGCCTGAAGAATCTGAAGAACACGCAAGCTCATACCTTGAATAAAACTTTGTTGGCCTTAAAGGTGCTATTGGACTCAAAATTTATTCAACATTATATATATCAAATGATGCAGAGTACATGTCTATGCTTTTCCCACAGTCACCTCTATAGATTCTGGAGAGCTGAAAGACTGGTGGAGTTGCTCATGATTTGATAGCTGCACCTTTCCCCTCTGTATTTATAGTACCCAAGCATAAGGGGAGTTCATCATAACTGCCAGCACAGGCCTTAGGAATACATAGAAACAGCTCGCTACTGGGTGACTGGGTCCATAGGCTTTGCCTTGAGCTGACTTAGGGCAAGACCCATCTAGGTAGCAAATCATTGCTTTAGAATTGGAAATCAAAATTCTAGAATGGGGATGGAGATGCTCTTACAATTACCCGTATTTGCCAGCATATAAGACGATTGGGCGTATAAGACGACCCCCCAACATTTCCACTCAAAATACAGATTTTGTCACCATTGTACGGCCGCAGTGCGACCGCAGCACCTCCGGCCCGCCCCTGCATCTCCCTGTGACCAGCACTAGTGCGCATGTGCGAGCTCTGTGTAGACAAGGGGCAGGCCGGAGCACTGCTGCTTCCCGCTGAGCACAACGGGCCGGTCATGCCGAAAAGGCTGGCACCTCTGTCTCACTGCTGATGCTCACCGCAGCCACGGTGATGGCCCGCCGCTGGGTACTGCGTGATACTGGATGGTATGTAGAATGAGGTGGGTGGGCATCGGGAGGCCACTATGGGCACCGGGCAGGCATCGGGAGGCCACTATGGGCACCGGGCAGGCATCGGGAGGCCACTATGGGCACCGGGCAGGCATCGGGAGGCCACTATGGGCAGCTATGTCTATCCCAACTGAAGTACACTCGGCGTATAGGAAGACCCCCCCACTTGGAGGCATGTTTATCAGGGGGGGAAAGTAATCTTATACGCCAACAAATACGGTAAATAGCCAGACAATGTCAAAGTACAAAGTCTGAGATCAAGAAACAGTCAGTTTAAGAAACTTCATTAGCACAACTGCAACTGTACAATGTAACAGCAGTGATAGTTGCCATGTGGCAATCAGCCCAAACACTGGTTCTTACAAGTCCTCTATTAGGAATGCCATGCATGAGATTCAGCTGTTTGCCTCAACTATTTCCCTTCCTGTAAAGCAGCTCTTTGGTCCCATTCCCATAAAAATATTTGTTTGCTCTTCCCAACGCACACTGGTTATTTCTCCCACCTACCCTGCCAATATAGTTTAGCTTAAACTTTTGATTGCTTTTTTAAAATAGATGCATTAGCTTCTGTACTGAGCTTCATTTTGCTCTAGAACTGTAGGCTGCAAAACCCTGCCCTGGGACATAGTGTACAACCCATGCCAAGGGTTTGTTTGTGCAATGTTGGAGGGAATTGAGCAGCTACAAAAAAGGATTTCTTCATACTCTGCCTAGGCCATAAAATGGCCCCATACCTTATTTATTTTTAAATTACTATGCCTGCTTTCCCCAAAGGCTCAGTGCAGTTCACAGCATTTAATACAAAGGGTCAAAATATTAAAACCCAGTTTAAACTAAACCCAGGAACATCTCTCTGATAGAAGGGAGGGTGTGCAGATATTGTCTGTGTAGGAAGGCCAGTAATTGATGGTGTTCTGTGGGCCTCAACCATACGCCCAGTGGAACCGCTCTGTCTTGCAGACCCTGTGGAATTGTTTTATGTCCCGCAGGGCCCTGGTCTTGCCCAGGAGAGCGCCAGGACACAGAGAGCTCTAGCTATAGTTGAGGCCAATTTAATTTCTCTGGAGCTGGGAAACTTGAGCAGGTGTTGCATATGATCTCAGATTTCTCTGAAAGGCATAAGGGAGAAGGCAGTCCCGTAGTTAAAAGTAAATACCAGCACCTTGAACCTGAGTTGATCCTCAGTCTGGAGCCAGTGCAGATGGGAGAACACTGGTTGAATGAGATCTCTACACCTGGTTCCTTGATCCACTTGACCTGGCCAGCTGAGCCCATACCACCTTGTTGGTCTCCCATCAAAATCAGTTCAGAAACTCCAACTGATCCAGAGTGCTGCAGCTTAACTATTAGGAGATAGATGGAGCATGTATATTACTCCCATTCAGCAAACCCTCCATTGGTTGCCTATTTACTCGGTTTAAGGGAATGGCTATCTCATATGAAGCCCTCCTTGGTCTTAGCCACTCTTAGTTACAGGACTCCCTATGCTCCGTCATGATACCCCGTTCATGTCAACAGGGGTTTCTGCAGGTGTCAACCTGCAAATGAGCAAAATCAACAACTGCCTCTACATGTGCTTTCTGTGTTCTGGCTCCCACTTTGTGAAATGCCTGAGAAGGTCACAAAAGCGCCCACTCTCCTGGACTCTCATAAACTATGCAAAGCTGAACTATTTAGGAGGGCTTTTCTGTGCTGGTCATAAGACTGCACAGTACAAAATGGTTGTACAACCTTACTTGGATAAATTATTGGGACTGGTGGTCTTTACTTATATACAGTAAGTAGGATCCTATTATGTAATTATTGTACCACTTAATATGTTTTGTTCTTTCTGGTGGTTCTAGTCTTCTAATATCCTAATGCATTAGTGATTCAATATTCCATTTTGTTGATTTTACTGAATTGCTATGTGTAATCCAACTTGAGTCCATGTAAAATGAAGGCTCTTGACTTCAGCAGTTATGGGAATTTTCCAGAATGTGTCAGAGGGGATATGTTTTTGACAAGCCTTAGTGGGAGGGTTGGAATTTATTACCTTACACACACAAAAAAAGGCATCACAGTCACAGGAATGAAGAGCTCAAAAGAAGGTAACATTTAAAAAGTAATTTGAACCAGTTAAAAGATTAGCAGACACATTCTGTTTCCTGTACACTTTTGCCTGCTTGCCTGTGACTACTAGTAGAGAAAAAGCATCATGCCTTGAGGAAAAAATGAATGTAGTTACTACTCTGTGAAGGAACTCTTTTTGCCAGAGGGACACCAGCTAACTATTTATGGAACAAGTCATGGTATTTTATGCTGCTGTAATTATGATATGCCCCTAGGGTGAGCCAGGCTATCAGTATCATTTATTGGTCTTTATTTTATTTATTACATTTTTATACTGCCCTTCCTTGTGGCTCAGGGCAGTTTACATTCTTAGTTGGGAAAATCCTGGAGATTTGGGCATGAAGTTTGGGAGACAGTGGTGTCAGGAGGCTGACAACCATAAGTGTTTCTCATAATTTCTCTAGTACTTTAGGACAACTGCCAAGCATAGTTGAATACTCCTCTATCTAAATAGCAATTTTGTATACTTGATTTTGTATACTTACCAAACAAATTTTATTTCTCCAGAGTACTTTCTAGCTCCTTGCCAGAGTAGGTTACAAATATATTGACTCTTGACATGTCCCATGTCCAAACCCATTTTGTTCACGGATGCACAGAGAATACTCATATGTTCTGACACCTGGAACAATTGCTTTTCAGGGCCCCTCTGCAGCATTCTGGTGGAGCGATTTGGCTGCCGGACCACCGTCATGCTAGGAGGCCTCCTCAGTGGGGTGGGCATGGTTGCCAGCTCATTCTCCCAGTCTATTACCCAACTGTATGTTACAGCTGGATTCATCACTGGTGAGTATACCAAAACGCAGGTATGCAAGTCTTGATTGTGGCTTGACATCCCACATACACCTTGTTCATTTGTGCAAAGAGTGTATACTCTAGGCATGTTGAGAGGAGTGGTGTTATGCCTGGGGCATTTGGACACAGATGCAAGTGAGGGTTCTCTGCTAGCCAAGGAACTAACCAATCAAGGAACTTGATCACTCTGCCAGAGCCTATCGGATTGCTCTGCTTAGGGCCAATCGGATTGCTCTGCTTAGGGCCAATCAGATTGCTCTGCTTAAGGGCCAATCAGATTGCTCGGATTGCTCCGCCAGGGCCAATCAAATTGTTCTGCTTAGAGCCAATCAGAGGCAGCAGCTGGCTGCCTGAAAGGTATAAAAGTGCATGAGTTTGCCTGTTTTTCCCTGTTCAGTAGTTTTAGTCTGTTGCTGGAGTTGCTAAATAAAAAGAGCTGTTCTGAAAAATTGGAGTCTGTGATCACTGAACCCGCAGACATAATAAGTGGGATTGTGCCTGTGGGTCATAGTCCATCAGGAGGGGCTGTAGCTACATGGTGGATCACCCAATTTTTACACACAAGGTCCCAGTTTCATTCCTCAGCAATTCCAGTTCAAAGGATGAAGACGAGCTGTTTTTTTTGTACCCTGCTATTTACTACCCGAAGGAGTCTCAAAGCAGCCTACAATCATCAGCCTTTCTTTTCCTCATAGCAAATACTCTGGGAAGTAGGTAGAGCTGAGAAAGCTCTGAGAGAACTGTGACTGGCCCAAGGTTACCCAACTGTCTACATGTGGCAGAGTGGGGGACCAAACCCTCCAGTTTAGACGCCACCACTCTTAACCCCTGTACCATGCTGGCGGAGGCAGAAGGTGGTGTGAAAGTCCCTAAAGAGCTGCTCCCAGTCTTCGTAGGAAACACTGCCCTTGATAGACTAATGCTCTGGCTCCCTATAAGGCAGCTAAACAGGCTCATGCAGTCCCATTCCTGGTTGCCCAGACATACAGCTGAATATCTGCAGGGAGCCTTACACGAGTACAAAAATTGGCTTTGTACTCAGGACCTGCTTTTTGCAGTGTTCCCGAGGCCCCAGATCTATACAGTCCCTCTCTATGCGTCTGAAGAGTGTGTGCACTTCGAACAACTGAGCCCCCTGTAGGGGGTAAATTGAAGTTGAAGTTGCAAGTGTAAGAGTATGAGTGGTGATCCTGGTTTGTATCATGCCGTTGCCCTGACTTCCATCCAGTAGCCTTAGGAAAGCCAATGGGAGACCAGGCTAATCTTACTCAGCTTATAACTAATAATACTGACTTGTTTCAAGAGGGTAGCCTTGTCGGTCTGAAGCAGCAGAACAAAATTCAAGTCCAGTGGCACCTCTAAGACCAGCAAAGTTTTAATAAGTTTTTGGGTGTACGTACCCTTTAAATTGAGAAGTGTGCACGCACACACAAACTTGTATCTTATGGTCTTAAAGGTGTTACTGGACTCAGACTTAATGCTGGCTTGTGTTATACAGGGGTACTAGTATTGTGGTAACCTAAAGACTATAAAGTTAATTGTGGCATTAACTTCCATGGACCAGCAGCTCCCTGAAATGTTTGCCAGCTCCCTGGCAAACACGGAGAGAGAGAAGCAGAGGCCAAATAATTATACTGCGAGATCAAGAAGCAATGGAACACAAGAGGTAAAGTCTTTGGCTTTGTAATGAAAAGCTCAAATGTACACAAAATAAACACAGCGAGTGTCCCAATCACTGCTACCTTTCTGGATCTTGCCTGCTTGCACTGATCCAATATAAATATGCAAACTGAATTCTATATGGTATTTCTTTTGATTGTTTGATTAGCATGATGCAGCAGAACAGTTCATTCTGTGAAATAAAGAGATTTCTGGGTAGAGTGGGTTGAGATTCTCAGCAACGTTGATAGACCTCCTCTTCAATATATTCACATCTAAATAGCGATCAAATCTCACCAGAAAGTAGATTCAAATGAGTAGGCATGTTGGTCTGAAGTAGGACAATAAAATCCAGTAGCACCTTTAAGACCAACAAAGATTTATTCAAGGCGTGAGCTTTTGAGTGCAAGCACTCTTTTGATATAGTCTGAGGAAGAGTGCTTGCACTCGAAAGCTCACGCCTTGAATAAATCTTTGCTCACCAAAAAGTAGTTTGAGGAACATTTATTGAGGTTTCTTGATGATACCTCTTAAGAGTTAGACAAAATCTACCAATACAGGTCAGCGAATCCTGTTTTTAAAGCAATGGGATGGGCACCCTAGGTGTGGTATTTTATGCTGCTGTAATTAGCATATCCCCCAAGGGCAAGCCAAGACATCAGTGTGAGTTGGGAAAATCTTGGAGATCTGGGAGAGGCGTCTGGGGAGAGAGGTGTCGGGAAGGGCCTCTGCAGGGCATGCTGTTATAGAGTCCTCCCTCCTAAGTAGCGCTCACAGGAAGAGGCTGGCTTTTTTCCATAGACAGGTGGCAGTCTTCTGTCTGCATGCTTTGACTGAAAGTGGGGATTAGAGAGGCTATCAGTCTTTAAACACAAATTACTATGGCTGCTCTGTCGTTTACAGAGGAAGGTCAGGGCTGCTGAAACTGCCTCCAGAGGCTGCCATTTTGTTCCCTCTGTGTTTCGTACCATTCCTTAGAGCTCCCATGCAGAAAAAGAAAACATTTACTAATTTTTGATGAGGGTGAAGTAATCACAGAATGAACTGTTCTGCTGCATCATGCTAATCAAACAATCAAAAGAAGTACCGGCGTATAGAATTCAGTTTGCATATTTATATCGGATCAGTGCAAGCAGGCAAGATCCAAAAAGATAGCTGCGATTGGGACACTCGCTGTGTTTATTTTGTGTACATTTGAGCTTTTCATTACAAAGCCAAAGACTATACCTCTTGTGTTCCATTGCTTCTTGATCTCACAGTATAATTATCTGGCCTCTGCTTCTCTCTCTCTGTGTTTGCCAGCTGAGGGTAACATTTCAGGGAGCTGCTGGTCCATGGAAGCTAATGCCACAATTAACTTTATAGTCTTTAGGTTACCACAATACTCCTTTTTGTTTTGCTGTTAACAGACTGAACTTGGGAAAAGGTGGTAGCACAAAATATAACACTCCCAATCTTAGATCAAGGTGAATGACATATTAACCCTTTCGACCAACAGCAACTCAAATGACCACAGAACTAACAACGCAACACCGCAGTCAGTTGGCGGTACAGAACTTTTGGTTCTAATACGAACCTTTGGATTTACTATCTTTGTATTGGTTGCAAATATTATTGCAGAGCCAAGTACTAATAGGTGAGGAGAAGCAAATAGGTTCATACTGAACAGGTAAAGTGAGAAAAGATAATACCAGTACTAAGTCAGAAAGGCATCTTAGTTCCTAATTGGTCTTCTGCATCACAAGTTCATATTTTCCCCCTCTCTTTTTCTCTCTTTAAAGGACTTGGGACATGTTTTAGTTTCCAGGCAGGAGTCACTGTGCTTGGCTATTATTTCATACGCCGTCGCGCTCTGGCTAATGCTCTGGCCTCCACTGGTGTCTCCATTGGCTTCACGCTGTGGCCTCTGCTCTCCCAGCACTTGCTTGATGTGATGGGCTGGAGAAATACTTTCTTCGTGTTTGGGGGAGTGATGTTGCACTGCTGCGTTTGTGGGGCTGTGATGAGGCCAGTACCAGTCAAACCGCCTGGCCCACCATCGAAGCCTGGACCTGGACCTCTAGCCGAAGATATACATTTATCCAATGGAAACTCCTTGGGTCATGAAGTACACTTGCATCGGCCAAGGTGTGATGCTTGCATCCAGACACTGCAGAAGTACCTGGCTTTTGATGTCTTCTGCAAGAACAAAGGCTACCGCACCTACACCATTGGAGTGGCCTGGATGGTGATGGGTTTTGTGTTGCCAATGATCTATCTGGTGCCCTATGCTGTTGTGAATGGAGTGGAGGAGCGCAAGGCAGCCCTTCTTGTCTCCATCATTGGATTCATTAATATCTTCATGCGCCCCATGGCAGGCCTGCTTTCAGGCCTCAAGGTCTTCACTGGCCGGCGGATCTACCTCTTCATTGTGGCTGTGGCACTCAATGGCCTGAGCAATCTCATCTGTGCTATCTCAGCTTCGTATAGTGCTTTTGTCATCTACTGTGTGGTCTACAGCATCTCCATGAGTGTCCTTGGTGCGCTTATCTTCCAAGTGTTAATGGATGTGGTAGAAATGGACAGGTTCTCCAGTGCCTTGGGCCTTTTCACCATCTTAGAAAGTGTCACCATTCTCATTGGGCCCCCTCTTGCAGGTGAGATGTAATTCTGATGTTACAAGTGTTACAGAATTCCCTGTGGGAAAGTTACTGTAGCCAAGGAATGCTCAAAAAGTTTGTTTTTATCTTCATCAATTGAAATGCAGGCAGTACACAGGGATAACAGATGACTTGTGGTGCAATCCTAAACAGAGTTACTCCAATCTAAGCCCATTGGCTTTAGACTGGATTCACTTTTCTTTGCATTGCACTGTAAGAGCAGCAGTTCACAAATAACCTTAATAGCCAGTCCAGTTATTCTCACATCTTGCTATCTGTTTTTTCCCCTGTAGGTAGCAGGAGGCAGTGGGTTAGTGAGAGGTGAAAGTGATTCAGGGGAAATGTGACTGATAAGGAAGTTGTCTAACCAGAACAGTTAGCAGATTGACCTGCCAAACAAGAATGTTCCAACTATTGTTCCTGCACATTTAACTACATTTGATCTTGGCCAAAAGGCCAGAAATGATTTCTGTGCAAAGTGTTTCTATAGTGTGCCAATCACTGTGGTTTTGAGAGAGCTTTCTGATTCCTTATAAACCTCTGGGAATGTTCCTGCAAGATAAGGAAAAAGATTTGCCTGTCCCTGTTGGCAGGACAAGTTTGGAGGAATATGTGAGAGAACAATTGATTCAGATTTCTTAAAAACACCTGTGTGGGGACCTAGTATATACATGTCCCTTTCTGAATGTGTAAACTGAATGTTTATGTATGCATCTGTTTTAAAGAAAATTTGTGTGTGAGCTATGAGAAGAAAAAGAAAGAGCAATAAGAAAAGAGAGAACCCGGTAGTTCAAGAATAAAGGGGAAGCTGATGAAAGGATAGCAAAATGAAGAAAGTGCAGAAAAGAGAGGAGAATGGGAAAAGGAGAGCGGAAGATGTAGGGAAAAAGATTGGTATTGGTTTAAGTGGAAGTGAGGGCATAACCCATTCAACACGCCTACTTGAGAATTCATATCATCACTGAGACCTAAACAGAGCTTTCCAAATATGTTGAATACCACTGACACAGTCTACATTCAAGACATCGCATCTTACATGTTTAATTTGCTTACGACCCCAAAGAAGTGCCATAGCTGGGCTAGGATTTGGGAGCCCACTCCAGTGCCCAATCCTCTGGACTATATAATCTGTGTGGACAGGAACCATAGTACAGTGATTAATGGCAGTCAAAAGCCTTATAGTGAAGAATAATTACTTTGGAACATGAGAACTTGGACATACATAAACCATCAATTTCAAGTAGTTGAATAGCCATTCCTTCTCCCTAGGAACTCTAGTTCTGTAAAAGTGTGTAGCTAGGGATCTCTGACTAAGAATTCTTGGTACCTGCAAATACAATTTCTGAGTTCATTTGGTAGAAACTGATAATAAACTCCTATAATACATTAAAATAAGTTTTCAGTGCAAATTTCAGTGAATGGGGAAGGGAGGAGTGGTACATTCAGGTTTCTCCATACAGGTACCTGTATTATCTTGAATGAGAACATCCGTACACATTTGTTTGCAATATACTTTGAATAAGATAGGAATTTTAGCAAATGTTGGCCACCATTGACATGTTGACGCTGAGCTTTTACCTTCTTCTGTTGCAGGTCTTCTTGTGGACCTTACAGGTCATTTTAGTTATGTCTTCTATGCTTCCAGCTTCTTCATGGTGACAGCAGCTCTGTTCATGGGTTTTAGCTTTTGCACCATGGAAACAAAGAATAAATCAACACAGCCTCATAAACCAGCTCCTGATAACCCTTCCCGTGGCAAATATGCAGATGTGCCAACAGAACTGGGGTCTGAGACAAATGGATCTGCTGCCATCATTTATGTGACCAGCATCTGAATCCAGAAGATTTAGATGTGGCTTCCCTTGCTGAAAGCAGAGGAGCAAAATACAAAAACAAAACTCTGCATGACAGTTTCTCCTTCTAAGATGCCAGCCTCCTCTCTGTTGTGATGACCTGTTCAGCTGTGTTGAGCCCAGATTTCTAGATGAAGGATGCTCAGAGAGAATGCAGAAAGCCAAAGATCCCTTTGCAGGGAGGAAAAAATGACATGCTGCAAGCCATGGGTAGGGCAAAGATCTTCAGTGTCCCATGACATGAGCATTACGCTTAGCCATTTCTGTTACCAGTTATTTGTGACAAATTTCAGTTTTTAAGACTGGAAGGTCTTCCGCCCTCATTGGTTTATGTAATCACAACCGTTATTTCCTGACAGAATGGCAGAAACATACCTGTGAATGAATCATACCACTTCAGGCATTTGGGTTCTGCTCAACTTAGAATGAAGTCATCTGGACACTTCCCATCCAAGCACCAAGGAGGACAACTTGTCTGTAGAGCCTTACTGCTGGGTACAGTGAACACCCATGCTTGCCACACAGTTTCAGGCAGGCTCTTCTGAAATCAGTTCCATATGCTTTTACTTTCAACAACCTGATGAGGGACAGGTAGGGGTCGTATGTACTAGTAACTGATGGTGCATTGAGCAGGGGGTTGGGCTACAGGGTCTGTATGGCCAATTCCAACTCTATGCATCTATGATTCTACCTAATCAAAGTCTGGTAGCAAAGGAACTTCTAGGCTAAGCTGGTTATTTTCAAAGACTCTAAAGGCTCAAAACTGAACTCACAGGGCATAGCAAACCCAGACTGCTCCAAAGTGCCTGCATATAGGCCACCAATGGTGTCTTAAACCCCTTCTGATCTATGCTGCAGAAAATAAAAGGTCAGGGCTTATCGAAAGGAATTATCATTTTGTTTTCCCAGGAACACCTTTCAATGGCAATTGTATGGCTGTCAGTAGAGAGGTGTGTTTAGGTTTGTCTCCAGTGGGACGTCTTCATTTGTGAAAGTCTACAAGGCTCTATCTAGAGCAAACTTGGAAGGCTTACATAAGCTATATATGAGGGTGATAATTTTGTGTAGGTAATTTGATCATCTCTCGACGTGTGAAAGGTATAAAGGAACATCAAGGATGACCAATGCAGCTTGCTGTAGAGCAAGGGTAGTCAAACTACGGTCCTCCAGATGTCCATGGACTACAATTCCCATGAGCCTCTGCCAGCATTTGCTGGCAGGGGCTCATGGGAATTGTAGTCTATGGCCATCTGGAGTGCTGCAGTTTGACTACCCCTGCTGTAGAGAGCCAACTTGTTGTGGTAAAGAGTAGTGGCATCTAATATGGAGATTGATTCCTCACTCCGCCACATGTAGCCAACTGGGTGATCTTGGGCCTGTTATAGTTCTCTCAGACTTCTCTCAGACTCTCCTACCTCACAGGGTGTCTGCTGTGGGTAGAGGAGGGGTAGGTGAGATTGTAAGCAGCTTTGAGATTTCTTCAGGTAGTAAAATGCAGGGTTCCAAAAACCAGCTCTTCTTCTTAGATGTAAACACATACAAAGCAAAAGGTCAAATATGAGGACATGCCTTTCCTGTTCTTATCTAAAGGTTATGTTTTTTTCTAAAATGACCTACAGAAGTAGATCATATGGGAAACTGCAACCCCTCTGGAATTTCTTTCTTGTAGGGACCATCTTATGCTAAGGCCAGCCTTAAAATCACCCCAGGCTGTTTGCTGAGCTGGCTGGCAAAGCTGTAGCTACTTTTGCCAAATCCTCCAAATTTGATATACTCTTTCAGTGGTTGTCAAAATAGCAGTGTTTGAACTGGGACACAACTGTGCTTTAATTCTTTCCTTGTTTGCTTTTCATGAGTTCAACCCCTCATCTTAAATTCTGTTCTTCCAGTTCTGCTATCTCTGAAAACAGTGACCTGAAGGTGGTTAATATGTTTTGAGCATTTTAGAAAGATGAAAGTCTGAAGTGGTTTCAAATGGCAAGGAACACTGTAGGGAATCTAGCATTTTCAAAAGCAGAAAAATTTGAGAGGTCCTTGACAGTGTGAGGGAGCAGTAAGGCCATACAATTGTTGGGGGGGCAGCCAGATAGACCTGTATTAATCCACTTGAGGGCCAAATTAGGGGCCTGTGCATGTAGGGCCAATCCAATCGAGTTTGATATTTGAGGCAGAAGACCCCAGTGGATCCTCCCTCTCAAGTAATGCAAGGCATAATCTACTGGGAAGGTTTTCTTGCAAAGGCTTAATTGACATGAACAAGCTACACAAGAATATGGTTTACACATTCCTTTCAGTGGGCCTTATGCCAGAGATTTCCCCAGAAAATTATACCCCATCCATCAGATCTGGTTGTTTCCCATTGTTACTGCACTTAGTTGTGGCAAAAATATGTGTACACAAGCAGTCACTGCCAGGGGAGATAGAGCAGTATCAAAGGCAGGTCATTTGGTTACCTTTATCTTCTTAGGGAGAGATGTTGAAATCCATTTTGTTTTGTGGTTTTATTTAAAATGAAACCTCTATGAGTTTGCTAGAAAGGGGGGGGGATTCTGTTCCCTCTACTGACTCAGGGCTTCCACTGAAGAGAAGGGGGGAGTGTGTAAATGCACAATTGCACATACGTTTTATATGGTGTATGTTATAATTAAGTAATAAGGCCACAGTGCTCCAGCGTAATCATATACCAAACACAACCCTCAGGATCAGTCTGTTGTTCCAGTCATTTTGAGGGTAAACCGATTTGCCATATTTAGAGAATTACATATCAGAGTTGTCAATTCTAGGTTGGGAAATTCTTGGCGATTTGGGGCAGAGCCTGGAGAAGGAGCTAAGCAGGGATGTCACGCCAGGACATCTGTTTCTTCCAATCTCCATGCTGCCATTTTCTTCAGGGGAACAGATCTCTGTAATCTGGAGATTAGTTTCAATTGTGGGAGAACTTCAGGTTCCACAGTGTAACCATACCCTTTGGTTTGGAGCAGCAGAAGTTCTCTTCTGTTACTTGAAATATGTCCCACCAAGTTCTGTGGTACTTCCTTTTGTGTGTGCATAAATGCCTTAAAGTCCTAAGCATCTCTAGCAGAAAATGGTCTGAAGAAGCTCAAACTAACAGTAGCTTCATAAACAAGTTTACCGAGAATCCTATGCAAGTCTATGTAATGAGGCTTACTCACTGTGAAGTGTCCTTAGGGTTGTATTAGAGCCCTCTTCATGTTACTCCTACTTCAGGAGCAAACCAGCACTACTTTAGTGCTGTGAAGCTACGGAGATTTTGCTCAGACCATCCCATCTCATTGGGAGCAGGAGCTTTCAAGAGGCAAGTCTAGAGGCACTGTCTTTCTGCCACACACAGCTAGGCAAATGGATGGACTTGTTCTCATTTGTCTTCCTCAAAACTAAAACAGGCTATAAAGTGGAATTCTTCAGCATCTTCAGCACAGTTGATCTCAAGGATAAATTCGTAACATTCATGAGATTCCAATTTCTAGCCATTTCATAGCAGTTAATAAGCCTGCTGCAGGGCTGTTCATGGGACTGAATGGGACCCAAGGAACAAGCCTTTTAGAAAAGTTTAACAATGGACCAGAAATGTTAAAGCGATATGGACTGCTACCCAAAGCTTTTTCCAAGGGATTGGTTTCAGAGCTGTGGTCAGTTTTTTACCATTTGTTTCCAAATATGTGTGTAGTTGTCTTTTTATGGTACTTAGTCAAATGCACTTTTAAAAAATTAACTACACTAAAGCAAATGCTTAAGATCTTTGAACTGTAATGCACACAAGCTTTAGTGCTTTTTGTTTCTGGTTAAGGGAATGTTTTTCCTCTCAGAACAAAACATTTGAGAAGGAATCTTAGCACTTTTCTGCTCATTTCTAAATAAACATTAAAAAAAAGAACCTGAGTAGTAATGCATCTTTTATTGGAGAAAGGTTTTGTTGTTCTGGTTTTTTGGCCCTGGGTTTCTAATGTAAATTTAGTTCTGTGTTTTAGATCTTCTGTTATTTCTCCATAACTTTCCCCTGTGGATTTAAAGGAACTATTTCTTCATGAGGTTTTATATTGGGTTGGATCCTGGCTAAATTTTGCATTCAGACAAGACAGTTCCGCAAGTGGAAGAGAAGTTGCTGGAAAATTAATGTATGTTCCAGGTAAATTACTGGAAAGCATTATTAAAGGTAAAATTGTCAAGCATATAGCCCTTCTGAATAAAAACCAACCTAGTTTCTGTAAAGTTAAGTCCCGTCTCACTTTAAAAGTTACACTTTGAAAGTGCTAGGAGATATTATATAAATTTCCAGATGGTTTTGGACAAAGCCTGTAACCAAAGACTCCTCAGAATCATGGGATACGAGGACCTGGCTAAAAGGAAGGAGTAGAAAGAAATGGTCCATTCCTGCAGTAAAGGGATTTGAGCAGCAGGGTGCCTCAGGGATCTGAACTGGGATGAGTGCTTTTCATTGGGTTTATAATTAGCCTTGGGGTAATTAGTGACTAGCCAAACTTGCAGATACCAAATTATTTAGGTGGTTAAGACAGAAACAGATTGTGAAGTTCTGCAAAGGATCTCTTCAGAATGGATGAGTGGGCATTAAACTGGCAAAAGAGATTAAACGCGAGAAAGCGTAGTGATGCATTATAATTGCCAGTCATTCAGTCGAGTCTGACTCTTGGCAATCCCATGGCTCAGCTGTCACCATGCTCTCCAGTCCTGCACCTCCTCCCTCAGCCATGAAATGTTCTTGCCAGTGTCCATTTTGAATGTCTAACCACGTGTTCTCTGTCAGCTTGGTTTCCTTTTACGACTGACCTATCCTAACATAATTGCTTTTGCCAGTGAGTTGGATCGCATGATATGGCCAAAGTAAGTGAGTCGGAGTTTCATGGTTTTGCCTACCAATAATATATCAGACTGAATATATCAGACAGAAGCCTTCTCCAACATGAGAGTTCAAATGCATCGATTCTTCTCTTGTCCATTTTTTTCATTGTCCAGCTTTCACAGCCAGTAGTGGCTATTGGAAATATGATAGATCTAGTGAATCTACATTTGGTAGTCAGGTTTACGTCCTTCTTTCCATGTTCGATCAGGCTCGTCATTGCTGAGTGACCCAGAGACATTCAGTGTTTTATTCCCATACTGCAATCACCACTCACATGAATTCTTGAATGCATTCAATCTCTTGGGGCAAATAATTTCCACTTCACATATACCCTGTTGGAATCAGAGCTGCCTGCAACAGAACTTGGGGTGGTAGTGGACAATTGAAAATGTGACCCCAGCGTTCGGCTACTGTGAAAAAAAGGGAAATTCCATGTTGGCCATAAGTAGAACAGGAATCTAGAATAGACCTGCCACTATCCTACTGCCTTTAGACAACTCAGTGATGAGGCTACACTTGGAATATTGTGTTCAGTTCTGGCCAGTGCATCTGAAAAGGGACATTGTAGCGCTTGAAAAAGTGCTGAAGATGTATGTGGCAGCAAAGTTGGCATCGGTGTTTTTTGCAATTTGGCCATATATATTTGTTACTGTATAAAAGGCAGTTCCTGCTTGATCACCAGGCCCCGAAACAGAAGGTTTTTTTTTCAGAATTTCTAAGGGGAGGCCTGGAAAATTAAAGTTTAATCAAAATTGTAAACAGGATAACGCAAACAGAACTAATTTTATTATACCAAATTCAAAAACTGACAAAGCTGGGAAAACTAGTCAGTTAGAAGTCATTCCCTGTCACTGTCTTCTTCTAATGTAACTATCCCTTTAAAAAATAATTTGTTTATTTTTATTTCTTATATTTATATACCACTCTCCCCTGTAGCTCACAGCGGTTTATGTGGAACATGGGGGAGGGGGTGACATGGAACAATACAATGAAACTCAGTAATTACATCAAATGAATAGTAGTGATAAGTGTTTAACAACATCAATATATTAACAGTCCCATGGTTGGTCAGTTTAAGGTCTTTGCTTCACAGGGAAGGGTTCTAGGGGCCCAGTAGGTGATGTTGGTTTCAGTAAACTTCATCCAAATGCCTGGTGGAAGAGCTCCCTTTTGCAGGCCTGTGGAATTGATCTGGCTCCGGTAGGGCCCTGATCTCCTCTGGGAGCTCATTCTACCAGGTGGGAGCCAGGACAAAGAAGGCTCTGGTCCTGGCTGAGGTCATAGAAGCTTCCTTGGGGCCGAGGATCACTAGCCAGTTGGAGGTGGCGGAGCATGAAGCTCTTTGAGTGGCATAGGCAGAGAGGTAGTCCCTCAGGTACATTGGGCCCAGACCACATATGGCCTTAAAGGTGATCCAGAATTTGACTGGTAGTCAGTGCAATCGTTAAAGAATGGGCTGGATGTGGGACGTCCACGGTGTTGCTGTGGGGACCCTAGCAGCTGCATTCTGGATCAGCTGTAGTTTCCGGATCAAGGCTAAGGTGCTGAAAAAAATGGGGGAAAGCCCCATGTGTTCCTCCCCCTCCTAGGTTTAAAAAAAAAAACACTGGAAATTTGGGGGAATACTGAAAATTTTTGGATGGAGTACTAAAATATAGTCTCTTTTAGAGACTAGAATAAGTGAAGTGCTTTTAAAGATAAGGGGAACATGCTGTAGACATATACAGCTCTTAAATCCTAGGTGCATTTCAGCCCCGAGGGCACTTAAATTTCAAGAAGGGGAGAATACAAGAACCAGCTTGGTGTAGTGGTTAAGAGCGGCAGCCTCTGAAAAGCCGGGTTTGATTCCCCTCTTCCTCCACATGCAATCCAACTGGGTGACCTTAGGCCAGTCACAGTTCTCTCAGAGACTTCTCAACCACACCTACCTCAGTGTCTCTTGCAGAGAGAGGTAGGGTAGGTGACTGTGAGCCTCTTTGAGACTCCTTTGGATAGTAAAAAGAATACAAAAAATATATCTTCTTTTCTTCATTGCTTAAAAGTTGCCTTCTGCTGTCCTGTTGGCCTTCTCATCTTTCCCTCAAACCACTGTGATACATTTTCCAGATTGTATGAAAAGTATCTTATTGTCCTACTTTTCAGGAGGAAGAAAAAAATCTGAAATAAGAGGGTCAGAAAATGCACCAAAAGCCTCCAAAGAAAACTGAAAGTTTCATTGACAGCTCTCTCTAATCAGATAGCAAATAATTAATACTACAATACCACAATGTACAGTGACTTGCAGTTTTCTCTCAATTATTAGATATATATTTGCAAGTTTATGTGGAAGATATATGGGCAAATCAAGGCATTTGTAACTTTTAATCCATCAAGCAAATATTGCGATTTTATATGTTAAAGTTTCAAATTATGCATTGTACATTGATAAAGAAGTAAAACTAGTTTGAGAAGAAGAGTCAGATTCCAATTTATTTATTTATTCATTCATATTCAAAATATTTGAATATTCATATTCAAAATGTCTGTTCTCTGGGGCGGTGGAAACAGGAAAAAGTCCCTCCCCCTCCAATGGCTTCAACATCTCTGGAAACTTTTCATCTCTAAACACACACTACATATATAGAAGTCCTTCCCTCCTTGTTATTCATTCACGTCCATTTCCCTTTTCCTCATCATTCAACTGTCTTTGTTTGAGATAAAAAGCCTGGGAAGGTGTCTTATGCAAAACCACTAACAGGAGTAGAAGAAGCAGAAGAGTACAAAGGTTGACTTATACAATTCTCATTCATTTCAGATGAGTACAATCTTTCTGGTGAACTGCACGCTTACTACCTTCCACTCAATGGACAGGTTTCATGCATATCACGGTCCTGCAGCATCAGGGGTGCATCTAGTTCAGCATCTTATTTCAGCAGCAGTTTCAAGTATTTAAAAGGGTGCCATATAGAGGATGGAGCAGAGTTGTTCTCTCTTGTGCCAGAAGGATGGACCAGAACCAATGGGATGAAATTAATTCAAAAGAAATTGCATCTAAACATCCAGAAGCCGTTCCAGACAGTTAGAGCGGTTTCTCAGTGGAACAGGCTTCCTCGGGAGGTGGTGGGTTCTCCATCTGGAAATCTGTAAACAGAGGCTAGATAGCCATCTGACAGAGAGGCTGATTCTGTGAAGGCTCAAGGGGGTGGCAGGTGGGCACGAAGCTCCTCTATCTCAGGGGAAAATCGATGCCTACAGTAAACACAGGAACACAGAGAGTTCAGCAAGCTTTCCTGTTTCATAAGGCATGCATTCCTGAGCTTCCCCAAGTCTCATCAGTATACAGCACAATATACAGCACAACAATATACATTCCCATCAGTTGAAAACAAGACTAGCAATGTGTGATGCTGAACTTTTGGCCCCTACTCCCTCTTTGTCCACATACATCAAGTATATCAATTAGCATTTCCTCTGTATAACGTGCAGCCATACAGCGCCGCCCAGTGTCAATTCCACTGGTACTTGGGGTATTGGGTTTAACAGGTGACGCTTCACAGAGGCTCCCCTGAAGAGCTATATTGGATGAGAATCTTTCCAGAGTTGCTTCACCAGCCTAACCATCCGAGGAACTGTTTGGGGCAGGACACGTGTGCGCCAATTTGGGTGACTCCCAGCTATGAGAAGCAGGAAAGTGATCAGCATCCCCAGGCCAGACCCTCCAAGCGGACCCAGAGAGCCTCGGCGCTGGTCCATAAGGGAGTCAGTGTACTTTGCTTGGGGGGACCAAATACCTCCAGGGGAGGCGATTAGTGAGAGCTTTGGGGCCGGAGGGCTCTTGCAAGGGTAATGAGGGCTGCTTGCGAATATTCATGTCGCAATCAGGGAGCCCGGAAGGCACCCCTTAAAAGACTTATGAGCCTCAGAACATCATGCTCTCCTTAAATCATACCACCACAGAAACGGAATCAAGCGTGGCCCCGCCCCGCCCCGCGGCCATGGCACCGGAACACGAAGGCGGTGGCCAAAGCGCGAAAAAGGCTCTCAAACGGCTTAGTCAGCCGCTGCCTCTTCCACGCGTTCGCCATGGCTTCCGGCACGGGACAACGCCCATGCGCGATTCCCCGCCCCCGGGGGAGGGACTTCTGCTCGAAAAAAAGAGAGCAACGCACAGCCTGCATTTCCGGTAACAATGGAACCCGGATGCGGGGCGGCGGCCCTCTGTGGAGGCGGAGGGGCGGAAGGAGAGACAGGGAACCGCGGGCGCGCTCGTTCTTTCGAGAGAAGCGGTTTGTGGTCCCTTAACGATTGTCACTTTTCTGGTTGAAAGCTTCGCCTACGTCGCGTTGGAAGTGAGGCGCCGGTCCAAGTTGAGACCGGAAGTGTCTGTGAGGACTGCGAGTCCTTCCCCCTGTCTCTATGGTGCTCGGCTTTGCCGCGGCTCCGCCGGGTCCTCTTAGGGCAACTTCCGGGGGAGGGGTCGTCCAAGCGCCCGGCAGAGCGGCCGGGCCTGTGTCGGTGGGGGCAGCTGGGCCGCAACCCCAGAATAGCAGGTAAGGGAGGGGCGAAGGCCAGGAGGCTTGTGGGCCCTGAACGGCCACCACCTTCGCGCAAGCCCCCTGCGCCAGAAGAGGGACTTGTTGCATCCGTGGGTCAAGGAACACGCGGGCACTGGAGGCCTTCCGCTCTTTATCGGTGGCAGCACACGATACAAGCGAGGACCGAGACTACACTGGAAAAAACCCCACAGCATATGCAGGCATAGGACGACAGATGCGGCTGCGGGTGATTGGACACGCGACGGTTTAAACCAGGGGTAGTCAAACTGCGGCCCTTCAGATATCCATGGACTACAATTCCCATGAGCCCCTGCCATCATGTAGTCCATGGACATCTGGAGGGCCGCAGTTTGACTACTCCTGGTTTAAACTGATTGGATCCAGTGACACTGCGACTAACCGATATGAAGCTACTGGCTCTCGCCGGGAAGCCAGCTAGCCACAGGCTTCGCCTCTTGATCCTGCTGATGAATAAGGGGGTAAAATAATATATATTTTAATTATTGTTCTGTAAAGAGAAGCTTAGTGTACCAGACTGTTTCGTAAAAGAAGGCCCAGAAAACTTATTCCAAGGCTGATATGTTCTATTCTCAAAGCCAGAGACAATTGTTTATATCATGCCATTGTTTATGTTACCAGAATGTGTGATGCTGAACTTCCATGAACTTGCATTTGAGAAAGAGTGAGAGAAAATTGAGAAAGAATAGGAAATTGCATTTTGTAACCTTTTTTTCCAGTGTCTTGGCATAATGGCAATGGGATGGTCCTGTGAGACATGCAAGGGGGTGGAGACCCCAAATTGTTGGTTTGACCTGAAAAGCATCATCTTTCCCTACCTTCAATGGAATATTATAAAGTCTCATGCAATCCTTTGTTCTACATACAGGCTTTTCTGGGACAACCCCCTGTGTCATTTTGTTCTTCTGCTGTTGAATAAAATTACAAAAGGTTTTCCAGTCTAGTGGTCACTCTGTTTGGGTACTGCGCACTAGACAAACGATTCCAAAATGCCCAGCTGCTGATGGATAGAGAAAAACAACAAAAAGATTGGATATATTGAAACTCCAAAGCACTGGTGAGATTGATTATGGTTAGATCAGGACTGTTTGCTGATAGTCACTAGTAGTTTGGGTAGCATTTTAAAGGATCTGAAAAACTTAGGAGCGCTACCAGACACTGGAATCCTGTCCATTATAAAATATATTTTCCACTGTGGACTTGAAGGGGGAAGGGAGCTGTAGTCTCTTGGCTCATCATTTGTAGTAAATGATGCTTTTGAAGCTCTGTCCCCAGGAAAAGGAATATTTTGCCAGAGCAATAGCCAACTTGGTGTAGTGATTAGGAGTGCCAGTTTATAATCTGGTGAGTCAGGTTTGATTCCCTGCTTCTTCTCCACATGCACCTGGCTGGGTGATGTTGGGCTTGCTACAGCACTGATAAAGCTGTTCTGACCAAGCAGTAATATCAAGGCTCTCTTAGCCTCACCTGTTGTGGGGAGAGGAAAGGGAAGGTGACTATAAGCCGCTTTGAGACTCCTGGTAGAGAAAAGCAGCATATAAGAATTAATCTTCTTCTTCAGTATAGTCCCCCTAAACAAAGTTATACCGTTCTAAGCCCATAAACTGTGTTTTAACACTGTGAGAGTCTTGTTGGCCTCTAAGGTGCTAGACTCAAATCTAACCTACTGTAGATCACTACAGCTCCCCTCCAAAACTGTGTTTAATATGATACTGTTAGTCACAAAAGTCCTCTTCTAGGGAAAACAGAACTCTTGCATAGGGCATAAGTATAAGAACACAATCAGATACAGCATAGATGGGATTTTCTTACCTAATATCTAAACCCCTATTCAGTTAAGGTTCAAGCAGGGTACTGGGGAAAATAAAAATGAAATAATGACTTGTTGAAAACCTGCACTGCAAAATTAAGTTTTAAATCAGTGATGGATATTAATAAGCAGCTAGTCAGGAAGCAAGAAGTTAAGGGTAAAATGGTAAATGCAGAGATTTCATTGGTAAAGATTCTGTTTGTTCCCTGTTAAAGAGATAATTTGTTTGGACAAATGTTTGAAGCATTTCTCTTCCAGATTTGCAGAGGCAAATGAACAAAAACACAATATACTAATTAGTTGGTATTCCATATCCCACGAATAAAGCTGAGAACTGCTGGCTATTGCTGTATTGCCTAGCCAGTTTAATAAGACAATGCTAGCCATTTAAGGCAGTGGTCCCCAACCTGCGGGCCGCGACCCGGTGCCGGGCCGCGAAGGCCATGGGGCTGGGCCGCGGCTCCCTCTCCCCGCCCCCGCCCCCGCAGTAAAAAACTTCCCAGGCCACAAGCTTGCGGCCCGGGAAGCTTCTTACTGCAGGAGGACGGGGAGAGGGAATCAGGGCCGGGCTGCGCATGCGCGGCCCGTGCGGGCACAGCCCGCGGGCGTGGCCCGATGTGAGGCCGTGGCCCACGCGGGCGTGGCCGGATGCCCTGCCGGTCCCCAGCCTCAGAAAGGTTGGGGACCACTGATTTAAGGGATAGTCCATGGACTCTGCTTTTATCCATTCACAGTACAGACTGAAGCCATGTGTTAATATGTTCTTAGCTGTGTAATAATATGGTTGTATATAATTTTGTTAAAGAGACTGAACACCAGGGGAAAAAAGTGAAGCAGAAATCTTACAGCTTTTAGAACTTTCCAGCAATTCTATAGTGGTATGTACCTTATGTAGCACTGCTTTTCCCTACCAGCATCATGTCCCGAAAACAGCAAGATCTGCTAGCACTGGGTCGACTAGAATACCTGCAAGCTCTAGTTACTGAATTCCAAGTTACAGAAAGTTCTGGTGAGCATATTTTTTTCTCTGTATCTATAGATGCCTTGCCCGGTTCAGTTGCTTCTTCATCTCAAGGACAGTTTTTATTATATTGCAGAAGCCAAGGAGCAAGTGCTGGCTAATTTAGCTAATTTTGCTTATGATCCAAAGAACTATGAATATCTCCGGCAGCTCAAGGTTTTGGACTTGTTTCTGGATATGCTGACAGAAGATAATGACACCCTTGTGGAATTTGCACTTGGTAAACCTTTGATTTTATTTATTATTATATTTATATATTTCTTTTATTTGATTTCTTTTATTTGATTTCTATATACCACCCTCCTCTGAGGCTCAGGGTAGTTTACATCAAAATAGCTAAAATACAGCTAACCCAGTAGTTATAAACAATAACAATTCAGTGATAACAAATAGAACAATATAATAGAACTGTAGAATACTGATGGCCCCGTGGGTTGGACAAATTGGCAGTGGTTTTCATGGGAGGAAGGCTCGGGAGCCAATGGAAGGTGATTGGTTCAGGTCAACCTCAACCAAATACCTGATGGAGGAGCTCCCTTTTGCAGACCCTGCAGAATTGTTCGAGTTCCGTACACTACAAAGCTTTCCTCAGAAGCTACTGGGGTTTAGGAGAAAACAGGATACCAGCCTCCATACTTAGAAGTAGACATCTACATCAGTTCAGAGGCAAGACAATGAGTCTTTCATACCAACCAAACTGACACATGTAGGATAGCTTGTTCTTTTTTTTTCTTTTCTTTGCTATGTGCCTTGATGCTGGTATACATGTTTTCAAAGAGAAAAGAAAATGAAATTGCATTTTCAGTAGAAATTGTTGAATGTATGCTACTGAAATTGCAACATTTGGAGACCCAGTCAACTTTGCAAGACTGACACATACTGAGTTCCCAGCCTATGACTCCTTGTTTGATGTTCCTTTTACCCTACTGCCCAATTTCCATCAATCTCTGTAATTTGTAAGTGGTATATAGATTCGTGTAAATCTGTGGAATTAGTACAATTCATACTGATTGCAGGATTTGAATTTTCTGGTTCACAAGATATTTATTATGGTCAAGGTTAACACGTAACATTCTTATGGATGCTTACTTTGGGGTCAGTGAGAATTCTTTCCTTATTAGCATGCTTAGAATTGCAGCAAGGATTCTGCAAATAGGAAGCAGCAAAATGTGTGAGAGACTTAACACAGCATACCAGTTTGTGTCGGACAATGGTGAGATCCTCAGCATAGCTCATCTCAGTTCCTTCAAATTTTGGATTAATCAGCTTAATTCCTTGTAGGAAGGGCTGGATAAAAGTGTGACCAAAAAGAAAATAAGGAGAGGAGTTTAACAGCCACTTCCATATTTAAAATGCACATATAACAAGCACACTGAAACGACATAAAGAAAGAACTGAAGGACCAGCTTGCGTTGAAACCTGAGAGAAAAACTAGTTAACAGGAGGCAGATCAAGTATGTTAACAGGCTTCTAATCTTCTACACTTTAGGTGGCCTTTGTAACCTATGCTTGGACAAAATCAATAAGGACTACCTCTTGGAGGCTGATGGGGTAGCAGCTGTAATTAACTGCCTGTCGTGCTCAAATGAGGAGACTGTGATGTCTGCCGTGACTGCTCTGATGTACCTGACCACCCCCCAGTCTCGCCAGCAGATTACTGCCCTCCCTGTGGTGGAGTGCATGCTGCGCTTCTCTCTCTCAGCCAACCGGAGGCTAGCCAACCTGGCAACTATCTTCCTTAAGGACTATTGCAGTCCTCTGCAAGTGGAGGAAGCCCAGAACCTGACCAAGCACACTGCTTTGGGGATCCCCCTGCCAAAGAATTAATGTACCAATGAAGCTCTTCTTCACTGCCGCTGTACCGGAAGAAATCAGTCCAGAAATTCTGGCCTTGCAAAGAACTGCTAGGCATGGATGTAAGTATCTCAGTCTAATCCTCTGCCATTTCAGGGGCTTCTGCAAAATTCACATGCTTTCCAGCTATGTTTTGCACTTAATTCAATTGTCCTTTGGAAGTAGAAAAAGCTGTCAAACAGAAGAGCTGTTTTTTTATGCCCTGCTTTTCACTATCTGAAGAAGTTCCAAAGTGGTTTACAAACTGCTGTCCCTTTCTCCCCCACAACAGACATCCCATGAGGTAGGTAGGGCTAAGAAAGCTCTAAGATAATAACTCTGAGAATTGTGACTGGCCCAAGATCACCCAGCTGGCTGGCTGTGAAAGTGTGAGGAATCAAACCCAGTTCTCCAGATTACAGGCTGCCGTTCTTTAACCACTACCCCGCACTGGCTCTCAGAACGGCCTTAATAGCTGTTTGACAGTTTGGTGGTTTACTCACAAATGATGATGATCCGATTTAATAATTTTTAATAAGGAAGAATGAAATGCTATTCTATTGTGACATCATTTGACTGGGTAAGCTAAGCTTCCAGTGGAGCTTAGTCATCAGCAACCATTCCAAGTCCCTTGCACTGCCTGTTGGAAATGCACACCCTGATTCTTTAGGCATCACCTGCAGTATTTGCTCTCCAGTATCGCCCTCCAGTGTGGTGTAGTGGTTAGGAGCGGCCACATGCAGCTGTTCTTACAGAGCAGTTCTCTAAGAGCTCTCAGGCCCTCTTAGCTTGTCTGTTGTGGGGAGAGGAAGGGAAGGCGATTGTAAGCTGCTTTGAGACTCCTGGTATATAATGATAACAAGAGAGCAAGATGCATTCCCAACTTGGATCAGGAACCACCCCCAAGAAGAACCAGAGCATTGCATGGTCAGTCATTCTGCCACCCAAGCAATGGCAAAGCCCTTCAATGCAAAAGCCACACCTTGCTGATCTTCAGACCGCTGACCACAACCTTCTTATGAAACAGCAGATCAGCCCACGGAACTGTCTTATCTCTGCTCAGAAGGAATCATTCCACAAATCTGGGTCCCAGATGCTTTTTCAATCCAGTTGTACTATTAGGGGAGGAGAGAATAGAAGTAAAGGAAAATAAGTATTTTAAGTTCTAATAATTGCCTTTTTACCATGGACTGCCCTACTGAGCATGATATTTAATCAGCAGAATCAGGCTACAGTTGTGGTAGAGCTCACCTGAGACAATTTGTAAACTTGCACCAGCAGATACATTACCGCTCTTGCAAATCACAGAATCTCAACTCTATGTACAGGTCCTGGTGGCTTCCTGCAGAATCTTTTTAGTGAAAGCAATTCTTCACTTGTACACAGGTGTGGAGCCTATGAAATGTATGCAGGAAATTGCCTTCCCCCTCAAGACCTCTGCAAAGCTGATGCTGAAGGTTGTGGAACCCATCAGGACAAAAAGGCGAGAACGTCTTGCAGCTGAGCAGAATAATTCCTACTGCAGTCTTGTGCCAACATTGCTGCTCCAAGAGGAACATGGTGGCAGTTTTACCCAGCTCTACAGACTTGGTGTTTTTTTGTTCACATAAATCCCAGGAAATTCCTGAGGATAAACAGAAGGTGGGAAAGACCTGTTCTGCTAATGCTTCACACAGAGTTCACACAGTCTTCCTCCTGTTATCTTTTTTTCTGGAAAAAATGGGCTTCAAAAAGGTCTTCAAATTCTCTCTCCCCAAAAAGTGGTAAGTGGTCCCACTTTTATGATGAAGCATGATTATATAAAGACATGCAGTTCACTTGTGATCTGCATAGAAATGTGAAGTCCTATTGTCTTTGAAAATTTCTTGGTCATTTGGCTCTATTGCTTAACATTTCTAATAACTAAGTATAGTTGAAGATTCAGATGGGTAACTATGTTGGCCTGATGCAGCAGAATAAAGTTTGTGTCCAGTGGCACCTTTAAGCCACAACAGACACCCTGTGAGGTGGGTGAGGCTGAGAAAGCCCTGATATTACTGCTCAGTCAGAACAGCTTTATCAGTGCTGTGGCGAGCCCAAGGTCACCCAGCTGACTTGCCAGATTAGAGGTTGGGGCTCCTAACCACTACACCAATATGGAAAGGGCCAACCTCTGGGATGTTGTACAAATAAAACTGGTCCTGAAAAGAGACTTTTATTGTAGCACTAATCCAGAAATGTTCTACATTTCAAATGGGTCTTATTTGGCAATTGAAAGAGCACCAGGAATGGGATCCAAGCTGAGAAAGTGGGTACTCGTATATACTGTCTACCGTACCCTAAAATCACACCCATGAAACTAGGACTTCTTTCTGCACTGAATGTTTAAGTTTCAGCTTTATATATATTTATATTTCAATTTATATACCACCCCTCTCCAGAAACAGACTGGTAACCAGTGCAGATGTCAAAGCAGTGGCTGAATATGGGCCCTCCATGGTGTCCTAGTGAGGACCCTGGCAACAGCATTTGGTACCAGCTGTAACTTCCAGATCGAAGGGCAGGCCCGCGTAGAGTGAGTTACAGAAGTCTAGTCTGGAAGTGACCATTGCATGGATCACTGTGTTCAAGTGATCCGAGGACAGGTAGGGCACTAGTAGCCTGGCTTGGCGATTGATCTGTTTGAAAAACAATCAATCAGAAGAATCTTACCAACCTCCTAATCCGTAAGGCCTCATTAGGCACCAGCCAGCTGCACTGGGAGGAAGAGGCCAGCAGGGGTGTTTTGTTGTTGATCACAGTCCAGATTCAGCAAGTTATTTTTTGCCCTAACCAACCTGCAATTACCAGAGTGAATCATAAGCAGTAATTCAGACATGTTCCTATTTTGTTTCATTCAGTTTATATACTGCCCCTCACTGTGACCTCTCAAGGTGATGTACCAGTAAAAAAGAACTTACATCAAACTATTTTAACAGTAAGAACATATAACATAATAGTCATAACAGTCAACATCAAATATAACTTGGGAGCATTGAAAAGTCCATGAGCATGGGACAATGGAGTGGTATAGTTGTCTGACAGGGATGGGTCCAGGCTGCAGGAGGGCATCCAGTTCTTGGCCGTCAGACAAAAGCCTGGTGGGAGAGCTCTGTGGAACTGCTTAATGCAGTGGTTCTCAGCCTTTTCTTCGCCATGATCCCAACTTCAGCTCCGAAGCCCAGCGGGGATCCAGTCGGAGGAGCTGCCAGCTAGTGCTGTGGAGGCACTGCCACCGGCCCTCCCAACTGCGGCCATGGGCGACCCCCATCAGGAGGTGACTGAAAGGCCCTACTCAGGAGAGGGGGCTGCTGCCGCCGCCACCGCATCCACATTGCTCGCTGTCCCACTCTGGGCTGGACTTGGGTGCACGTCTTGCTCCCTTGGCTCACCGTTTCTCTCCTTTCTTCTTTTAACCACTAGGGGTGGGTTCCATGGGGGCCCTGCTGCAGAGCATGTGGAGCTTGCCGGACGGAGTTGGGCAGGATAGGGGAACTTTGGACCCATGTGGGGAGGGGGTTGCTTTCTTGCCAGCTCTGAAAGAGCTGAGCGAAAAGTTTCAGTGCATTCCTTGGCAGGCGCCAGTGCAACCCTCTGGGCAGCTGCAGAAGGAGCCAGTGGGGTGCTGGAAACGTGTGCACGCGCGCACAACAATCAAGGTGGCATGGAGGCAACTGTTGCCATGGTTCTGCCACCTCCACCGGCTGCTGCTGCACGCCGCAACTACATGCTTCCACCTGCTGCCGCCTACCACTGTGGCGGTGGGCATCCTGGAGACCCCAGTGAAGGGGCCAGGCAACCCCAAATGGGGTCCCATCCCCAAGGCTTTCATCTCATCGGGAAGATCGTTCTACCAGGTGGGGCCACGGTTGAAATGCCCTGGCAAGTATGCAGGGCACGGATCACGTATGGCCATGAAGGTGAGTACCAGCACCTTAAACCTGCTCCGGTACTTAATTGGTAGCCAGTGCAGCTGCTAAACGATTGGGGGTAATGTGGTCTCTCCACAGTATTTGAGTGAGCGTGGGCAGATGCATTTTGGGCCTACTAATTTTCAAAGCAGGGATTTTAAGACTACATAGAGCAAGTTACAGTAATCTAGCCTAGAGGTGACTCACTCGTATCGATCACTGGTGAGATGTTCTGAGACCAGGTAGGGTGCCAGTAGCCTGGCTTGGTGGAGGTGGAAAAAGACCTGCTGAGCTAGTTTCCTGACCTGAGCTTCCAGAGTTAAGGAAGTGTCTGGGATTCACACCGGAATTCCTGGCTGATTGTGTGGTTTTGAGTTGTGCACTGTTCAGGTTTGAGAGGTGCACTTCCTGGTCAGACCTTTTCCCACCTCTCCAAAGTACGTGCATCTTCGAAGGGTTGCTTTTCATGTGACCATGAAACCATTCTGCTACAACTTCCAGGCATCTGGCCAAGGAATGGGGTGTCAGGCTGATCATCCAACAGGAGAGAGCTACGTGGATATTTCCTGTTTCCATTAATGGAATCTGAGCAACCTCGGTTACAGAAAAATAATTCCCCCCCCCCCGTGATTTTGCTCACTTAAAAAAAAACCCTGCATTGTGGCTGTAATTTTAAGCATTTAGAATAATTGTAAAGATCCCTGAAATCGCAATTCAGATTATAAAATTAGCATGGAAATGCAAAGCAGGCTCTCCTGTATTAATCTTGGTTGGCAAAATACTGACCTTACTATTTCGAAGGCTTCAATATGCAGGGAAATCATCGGGACAGCTCTCCCCAGAAATGTTAATTCTAGAGGGATAAGTCTGCCCCCGAATAAATGTTAAGCTTCGAGGCAGCTGCTTCTCACGCACGTCTTGACAGCTTGCTTTAAGGCACTTATCTGGGCGATCTCTCCGGCCTTTCCCAGCCACGGAACGCTGCGTGTCCCGCTCTTGCGCGAGGAGAGACGGCCAGCGACGCTCTCACTCCCGGCTCCTGCCGCAGGCACACAGGCCCTTCACGCCGCCTCCGTAGGAAGTGAGGAAGCCTCCGGCGGCACCGGTCAGGCAGCGCAAGCACGTGGGCCGCCAAGACCGTCTTTAGGGGCGATGAAGGGGTGGGCGGGGCCCGAGATCGTGACGTTCCGCAAAATCCCCCCGCCCGGGAGGAAGTGGTGGGCACCTTCATCGGATTGCCGGGAGCAGCAGCAGCAGCAGCAAAACTTGTGCCTCCGTCTACGAGATACTTGCATCTACGTGTAGGAGGCAAGCTTTTTGCTAGACTCCAGTCTGGCCATTCTCAACGGAGGCGGCGGGGGGGGGGGGGCATTTGAAAGGGGTCCAAAGGATTGGGGGGGGGCTGTAATTGAACTGATAAAATATTCCTAAAAGGGCCATGGACTAAGAAAGGTTGAGAATAGATGATATAGTCTATATCGAGAGCGGCCAAATTGGTTGTCCCTGAAGTACAATTACCAGCAAGCCTTCATGAGTTTGGCACCACAGTAGAAGAAATCAGAAGCAACTGCACACTCATGACTCATTTATCGACTCCATGCGTACATTGAAGCCAGTCCTCAGTACTGGTTTCTTCTAAATCTGTGCACTACGGACTGTTTGCATGGTGAGGTGGATAATTCATACCTCCTTCAATTTTAGGCCTTGAAAAAAGAAATCCCAATCATGCAACTATTGTCAAAATAACATCCAATTGATTGTTTCACTAGAACAGGCTTTCACATCCAGGTATTCATGAAATACTGGGGTTTCTGGAAGGCACTAGGGCGCCTTCCAGAATGGGTGAGATGCCCATGTGTCAACTTGCCCCACCACAAAAAAAAGGTTAGTGATGGGCCTGGAGGGGATGGGTGTGCACACATGCCTCCCAACCATATTCTGCATGATCACACCACTTCTGTGGTTTCTCAAAGCCTGAAGAATGTTTCAGGGGTTTCTCAATGTTAAAAAAAATGGATAAAGGATATACTAAAAAAACAATGATTCTCATTCCTTATGTGGAACACCTACATAAGGGGCGAGAATCTTTGTCCCCTGCCCCTTCCCTCCTCCCCTCCAACTCCACTCCCTTTCCCTACCTGTGTACATGGCTCCTGGGTGTGGCAGCTTGCGCAGCCTCAGTGGCCAGGGCCCATATTGAGGTGTGTTTGCTGCCATGGCCCCTGCCTGTCTCCCAAGGCTTTTCCTGGTCTCTGGAGCACAGAGAAGGAAGGCAGCACCAGCCCAGTGAGCCAAGGCCCTGAGACGCTCTTGCCGCCACCAGCCCCACAAGTCTTCCTAGGCTGCTCCTGCTGTTTGGATGGTGGGAGCAGCCTTGGAAGACTAACAGCAGTGGCAGCATCAAAGCAAAGAGTGCCCCTCAGTGATAGGCCTCACTGCTCTGGCGCCACTGTTGCCACTGTGGGCCATCTACTGGCGTGCTAACGGACATCACGTCTGTCCCCATTTCCATTTGAGGGAGCATGCCAGTAGATGTTCCACATCAATAACATTTACTAGAATTGGACTTTTGTGAAATTCAGTTGTATTAACAGTGAAGGTGGAGAAGGGCCCATATAGGTAAATTAGGATTAGAAAATTACAAGGCTGAACACAGAGGATGAGAAAGAGTACACAATACATGTAGTGTATCTGTTCTCTATGTGGACCTAAGATCAGGTGTACATTGTGGTAAAGAAACATTGGCTACTTAGCCCACATAACCCGGATATCACTGTAAGTACTCACAAGTAACTGTGTTATTTGCATACACTGCTCTGTAATGTATCACATGATATGTTCTGTGACCCGTTTCAGGCAGATATGCCATTCTGTTAAATAACCACCAATCCTTTGGAACATGACAGGCACCTTCAAGTGATTTCGCTTCATGGCCCTGAAAGCATACAGAAAACCAGCCACATGGCACTTCCTCCTATACCCCCATCTCTAAACTAGTAGAATTCTGCAATGTAAATTGCATGTGAGCTATATGGCCCCAGATTACTCCCAAACGTCAAATAAAGACTGTATTTACCTGCAAACCAAAATGTCTGCATTGTCACATCAACCAGTTAGTAAGCATGCCAGTGCAGGAGGTAAACTACAATACAGGAGACATTTTAAATTCAAGTCATCTTGCACAATATCTGGTTTCCAGCAGAGCATTTCCTTTTTACGTTCTAGTGGATTTTGTTCAAGAATTATGCAAACAATGAAACAAAGCATCATAATCAAATAAGCAATCTGAAGACAAAAGCTCTCGACACTTCAAAATTTCTATATCCTTTATTTTGAAGCAACAGCCCAGCTTCGTCAAATCACAATGCACATTTAGAAGGATGAAATCTTAACCTCACGGTCAAGGACCTGCATGATCATGCATAGCACTGGAGTCATTTGGACTAGAATGTCCCTTGAGACTTTCCCACCCAATACTTGCTTTTATAGGATCCTTTTCCACCTTCTATTTAAAAAAAAAATGAAAGGGTCTGGGACTGGGGCAACAGAACAGCAGGCTCATATTTGGCACTGGCCCCATCAAGGCTGAATCAAGATTCCACTCATTGAAGGCAGCATGGTAGTTACTAGCACCATCTGTTTTGTAATGCACAGGAAACTCTTGCCACTTATTGAAAGGATACTGTGGATAACCAACCACTGTGTGGCTCAGATGGGTAGAGAAGAGACCACCACATCCGTACAACCCTGACTTTCAACCGTTCTAAGCCAACTAAAGGGTTTCTACAAGTTTCAAGACAAAAAATCCACCTACCACACACTCAGAACCAACCTGTCTAATTTATGATACACACTAATATCTCAGAAATCTTTCAGTCAGCCGTGGGCTGTATAGCAAATACCACTGTTCTAAGTCTACCACGGGGGGGGGGGGGATTACATATACCACTTCCAGTAGACCCAAGGGAGATGAAACCAGAGTTGGGGGGAAAAAACCTTCCTTTAAAAAAAATGAAGTACATAAAGTGCTTCTTTTAATGATAGTTTGAGAAGTACAGTCAGGCTTGAGTTGTGCAGTTCACAAGCATGGAAGGAAAAAGGGGAGAAAAAAAGATGACAGACATGAGTTCCAAGTAGTTAGGAGCAAAGAGGGTCAAGTTTAACCCAGGACTAGGCTGGACTTTCCACCAGGTGGATTCCTCCTCGATGGTGCAGGGGCTACTGGGCTAGGAACAGGTGCAGCCGGCAGGGGCTTTTCTTCACTCAGGCCGGAGGCAGTTTCTATTTCGGCTTCGATGTTTTCTAGGAAGGGAACAGCAAGTGAGAACTGAAATAATAATTCTTTTGTATGCTGTAGAGATACCTTTAAAAATGTTTTAATGTGATCCCTCCCACACCCAAAAAATTTGCTATAGTGTACTATACATTATTTCAGTGCTAGCTAGGTCACCTCTGGATCCAAATATCCTAATCCTGTATGGATTCTTATGAGACTATCTGTCCAAATAACCTTCCTTTTACTCCAAAATCATTTGCTATCCTCCATTTTTTTTTCAACTGTCCAATGACAAAAATGAGGATATGTATGCAAAGTTAAATAAGTTTGCATTTGATAAGCATTGCATATATTGCTTTCCCCATAAGAACAGGCTTCCCATAATCTTTGTCTCTGCTCAGCTGGCCCATGGGATATTTGCTACCAGTGCTAGATACTCCATTTTCCCACTCAGCCCTTGTCAGCTTGCTTTGCCTGGAAGCACTGGCTCTATGGTAACTCCTAATCAGCTGAGTAATGTAACAGCAGAAATGAGAAAACATTCTCAAGAGCTCCCTATTCTTATTTATTTACCATGGGATTTATATTCCACCCTGTCTTTGGAGATTCTGCAGAAACACAGACTCAATTTCCACAGACATCTTGTTTGAGGGCTTGATTGGTACAGAATAGGTCTTTGGGAAAGGTGGTGGGTTTGAACCAGCCAATTTAGCCAAGGGGAAAATATACTCCCATCCTTGGACACACTTTACTTGTAATGGAAATGCTAAGTATTTGTTGTAAAAGAGGTGGCATACACAAACCGCATAGCCATTTTGCTTGAGAAACAGCTACCTAAATTTCAATGATTGGAAGAAAGGGCATTTATTACAATCAAATCTAATATTTCAGTGCAACGTGAAACTACATGCTGGCTACTGTAAGTCTATTATTTTAGCCAGAAAACTGGGGTACCTTGCTGATTTGGACAGGCTACTTAAAAACTGCTTAGGATATATCTTTTCTGGAGGGGTTCCAGCTGACAGAACTGTGCAGGCAGCCCTGGTGAGGCCTGGTAGACAAAATAACCAGCATTCTAATTATGGGATGCTGGGGGTAGAACTTCTTACTATATATATAATCAAACTGCTCTTGTAATGGCCTTTGAGTATAACTTGAATATACAAGATTAATGCTTTACTCAGCAACCTGCATAGACATGTATGAATACTGCAGCTGTGCAGCTTTCCAAGCACAATTCAGTCCCATGAATCCCAGCACGATCATCTGGTAGGTACTCTGTTCAACAGGTGGCATTTCCAACATTATAAAGGGAATAGAACTTTTCACTGTAAAGTCCCAGTTGACTCATGGTGCCCCTATCCCGGACTTCCTTGGTGGTCTCCCATCCAAAGATTAACCAGGACTGGCCATCCCTGCTTAGCTTCAGAGAACTGACAAGATCAGGTGAGCCTGGGCGACCCATGTTGGGACTAGGACTATACCACAGCTGTATTAACTGTTAGCTGTAGCAATAGCCCTGCTCTCACTGTATTGTTTTCTCCTTATGCAATACCATGTTCTGTGTTGTTCAATATGTTTCCTGCTTTCTGGGTGGTTTCTCGCTTCTGTAATCCTAGTCCTGTTACATTGCTTATCTCACTGACTGCATTGACTTGCACTGCTTGGAGTCTCCCTGAGAAAGCCAGACTATGAAGTACACAAACAAGAATTAACCAACATCCTCTGAAATGACAGGATCACTTCATTTGATATTCTGCAGAAGCTTTAGGTAGAACGCCCATTAGTCCTGCCTGCCAACTGGGAAGATTGGAAGACTGTTGTAGCTGAAGTCAACTATTCATGCTGTTTGAATGCTTCATTGTCCATACTCAGAATGAACAGTCAATTTTGTGAAGTATGAATAGCTAGTTCCAGACTTGATCTTTTTGCCCAGTGGCAGAAT
This sequence comes from Paroedura picta, assembly GCF_049243985.1. Lineage (NCBI taxonomy): Eukaryota > Metazoa > Chordata > Lepidosauria > Squamata > Gekkonidae > Paroedura > Paroedura picta. The sequence continues at coordinate 131,350,734 of NC_135371.1, read as the reverse complement.
ATTCAGCCAAAGGGACAATGCTGGTTTCAGCCTTTTTCTTTAACTACAGGGAGTGAACCTACATAGCTCAACTTGGCTGTTTTTTTTTTTAAGCCAGCTGGCAAATGTTCACAGCTTTCATATGACAGAAGTTACACCAACAGCTCATGTAACAACTTTGTGGCAGCTATGATAGAGTTGTGCACCCGAATCATGAAACCACTCTTGATGTTCTGGGAGTGTACCAAATCACATCTCAAGACAGATCTTAAGAGTTTCAAGCATTATCAGATAATGGCCTTGCTGATCAGACCACTGATCCAAAATCCTGCTTCACAGACTGGCTAACCAGTTGCCACTGGAAGGCTTACAATACATCATGGAGGCCAAGGCCTGCTCCTGTTTCCTTCCCAGTAGAGTTTATTATCTCTGATTATTATGACCAAGCATGTTCCATCAGTCAATGCCAATTGCTATTGATGGACTTGTTCTCCACAAAGTTACCTAATCCATGTTTTAAAGGCAACTAAACTAGCAATCAATACTACACCCTTCAAGCAGTGAATTTCAGGAACCAAACCAGGCCTGGACTAAGTTTTACTTCCTTTGGTTTCCCCAGATAAACTTCACAACCTGAGTGAGTTTCCCAGACTGAGGAAATGATCCCTGCTTTCTGCTCAGGCTGAAGAATCACATAATCACGTCAAAGCTCTCATCTGGTACATCTGGGCTGAAATTCTTGTACAGGGCAGGCAGGCAGGCAGGCATGGGGTTTTTTGTTAGGCAAAATGTTTTAATATGCTTGAAAAAATTACAAGAGTGTGTATTTTGTTGCAGGTTAACTCCTATTGTGTAATTTTGCATTATTTAACGTGCTACACTGACACTTATGCTTTGCTGCAGTTCTTGTATTTTTAGAATTCTGGACAGATCCACAACCCAAATCCTATTTTATTGGTTACTTAATTCCCCATCCCGTTGATGGTATTGACTGACTCTATGTAATCCACTTTTGAGTGCCAGTGAGAAAGGCGGATTATAAATAATGCAAATAAAATAAAGCTGACAGAACCAGCTATATCTATGAGTAATGCAAAGTGGCTTTATGGACAGAGATCCTATTAAGCCACAGTTCAAGAAGGGCATTTAAATGACTTGGCCAGACTGTTGGCAGTTATGCTTAAAGGGAAAATTACCATTCCTGTGAGGTCTCAAAGCCTTCACCTATTCTAAGAATTGAAGAGAATGACGTTTGAATCCCACGATACCTTTAAAGCCCAACAAACTTCTGGATATAAGCTTTCCTGTACACGCACACTTCATCAGATACATGTAAAGCTTGAAGAAATCTGTTTCAATGTAAGTGGGGAGGCGAGTTAGTTGCCAGGAAGGGCTAGTCAAGATGCATATCTAGTTATTTATAGAAAATGTATGTTATTATATTTATATTATCTGCATGTGTATTTTAAACTCTATGAGCCACCTTGAGCCATAGGGAAAGGTGGCACATAAATATAAGTTACTGGGTAGTAAGTATAGCGGAGACTGCCTTGAAGTAGTTGATCAGATGTGTAAATGACACCTCCAAAACCAACAACTCAAACTTACTTGTTACAGCTGTTATCTTACTGACAGATCTCTCTCTGTGTTATTCCCATGTTAGCTGAATTTATGTATTGTTGACTCTAATTAGCCCTTCCAGGCAACTAATTCCCACCCCCAAATATGTCATACTTATTTGAGGAAATTTGTTTCAATGTTATCTGGAGAAGTGTGCATCTACACATACTACGTCTCTCAGTTCTCTTATATTGAACTTGGTTGGTCTTGGAGGAGCCACTGGACTCAAGACTTAGTTCTCCCATCTGGTTGTTAACTCTTGTATTTTGCATGCTGATTTGCTGCCATTCACAAGTTTTACCAGCTGTTCTAATCCAATTAAATCTATGCTATATTGGTAGCCCAGTTACTAATGTACCTTGGCTCTAACTAGCCCTTCTGAACGACTAGACCGCCCTGTATGTATGCTATGAGGAAATCTATTTCAATATATGAGAAGAGTACGTGCACACAAAAGGTTATATCCAGAATTAAACTTTGTTGGTCTTAAAACTGCCAATGGACAAACTTTGTTCTATTGCTTCAGAACAACACAGCTACCCACCTAAGTCCAGGAATTCAAGAGGTATGCCTCCAGGAAGTCTGAAGGCTTCTCTTAATCCTCCAAAAAACTACACTCTTTGCTAAGTGGGTTGGCTATTGTAAATTCCTTCTATCCATTCTGAATAGTGATTATTCAGAGTTCAGGCTCAGAAAGGATCAGAGAACATAGAAGCCAGAGGAAGAAACTGACTGAGGTTAAAGAGCAATTTGCTTTTTAGGAAGGAGGCTATTTGAAATGCAAATGAAGACACTCCCAGCCCCTTAGACCAGTGGTCCCCAACCTTTTTATCACCGGGGACTGGTCAATGCTTGACAATTTTACTGAGGCCCAGGGAGGGGTACTCTTTTGCCGAGGGACAGTCACCGCTGTCCGAGCCCCTGCTCCACTTGCTTTCCTGCTGGTGCCCCTGACTTCCCACCGCCCGCTGGGAGGCGCTGCCAGCAGCAGCTGTGCAGTGCCATATTGAGGGGGAGCCCCAGCCATGGCGGCCACCAGAGAGCACCAAAGGTGAGCCAGTGGCAGAGTGGCAGGGCTGCCTCCGAGGCAGCAGCTGGAGAGGAGGATAAGGAGGAGCCACAGCCCGGTACCGACTGATCTACGGACCGGCACCGGTCTCCAGACCAGGGGTTGGAGACCGCTGTCTTGTATCATTTTAGAGATAGCCAAGGGCTAAGCTACTTGAGATGGAATGATCCTCCTGTTTTTTGGGAGAGCTTCTGGTTGGAAATTGGTTCCCTCCTCGGACCGACTGGAGGACGGGTACATTGCAAGCCTTTCAGCCCGCATCAGGGATGGAAGTAAAGGGCTCATCCGCTCAAGCAATCCACCAACCCTTCTCTACAGCTTCTGGACTTTCATTATAGCACCTGGCTAACTTTTAGCATACAGAAACATTTCCTTAACACTCACCCTAATAAAAGAGTTATGTAAACAATCAAGACTGCAATCTGCTTTTGTATCATAAGTCTGATTTCCATGCCTCCCCGCCCCCTATCAGCCACACAAAAGTTAGCTAAAATTCAATAGAGGGAGAGAAAGAGAACCCAACACGCTCAAGTTATTCCGGTAAGTAAAAAGGTTATATTTATATAATAAAATCAGTTTCCAGTAGCACCTTTAAGACCAACAAAGATTTATTCAAGGCGTGAGCTTTCAAGTGCAAGCACTCTTCGTCAGACTAAGAACTCCCGATATGACAGTGGGGATATATAGCAAAAATTAATTCTGTTAAATAAGTGAACTATAGTTAACATTAATAGTTTTATAACATATTATTATTGTGTGTGTCATAATCTGATGGTAACTACCAACGTGGTTTTCCATGAACCTCAGAGGAAGAATGAGTAGTCAACCAAGTGTAGTGGCACAAATCTACCCTCCTTCCATAGCTTCTAGAGTGGGGCTAAGCGCACAAGTAGGCTTTACATGGGAATGCTAGGAACACTTCAGTGATCTCAGAAACTTTCCAAACCAGGCTGTCCTTCTGACCTTGGATTTCAAAATGTTGTGGTGGGCAAATTTCCAGGTGGGCAGCCACAAGTTGAAGGAAAGTCCTCTATCCAGTTTAATAAGGTGCTCATCTTGATTGAACACATGGAAAAAATTGAGATCAGCTTTGTTTGGTGTGCACTAGACAGAGGAACCAGTTAAGGCTATCTGCCAGAATTATTTTTTAAAAATCAGTCATCTCTGAAAGCTCCTAGGGGAAGGTTTCCTGCTGAACTCTTACAGATATGCTTGATGCTTAATGACTTGTGCACATGGGCAGCTTTATCAGCTGTGAAATAGCATACCTTTCTTTTGGCATGCAGTTGTCATTATTCACAATCACTTGGATCGGGCTGGTATTTATTTTTTAACTGGCATTTTTCGATTGGGGTCTGTTGGACCCCCAACATTTCAGTTCTCAATTTTAAAAAAATCCAGGATCTGAATACCATACTGGTATTTGGATCTGGTTTTCTTTGGGGGTGGGTATTCTGAAATGGGGGATAGGAGAAATAGACCTGAGCCAGAAAAAAAAAACTTGGTGAAAAAAATTGCACATTCCTAGTCTACGCATTTTAGGGGTTATTCCTTTTTCTACCCCAGAGCCTAAACAATGAAAGATCCATTTGCCTTGATATAGTAGCCAGAGGTCTGGAACTGTCCATTCAGAAGTGATAACTCTGGAAAGCTTAGTTTCTCGTCTCCCTTTCTCCTGCATAAAACCTCTTTTAAAAAGCCCTTAAAACCCCTACCCAACAGAAACAAATCAAATGAGTACCCCATATAATTATACATAGGCAATTATGTTGGTACTAGGGGCCAATCCCATTGCATTCAGGAATACAACAGGCACTAGGTTGGGGGGGTGGGGTGGAAGAACTCTGTGGACGGCCTCCCCCTCCCCCCATGTTTATGCAATCGGAGCTTCTACCCACATCCTGCTGTCAGATAACACTTGAGTCACCCCATCACACACACATGTGACCGAGAGAATGCCTTCAGTAGGGACAGTAAGACATGGGGAAAAATAATATACACATTCTGTTGAGTCCCTTTACGGGGAAAATAATTTCCTTTAGAGGTAAAAAGAACTACTCACCTGGAATCTCAACTTCTCCGCCCTAGAACAACAACAATAAAGTTATTTTCTTTTTTGTAACACCTACTGGAGACTATTGCTTCTGCAGCCACAGCCCACCCAACAGCAAATTTAAGCAAGAACAGCCTGTTGCAGAAGCCCTATGAACTGTAAGTGCAGAGGACCCTTGATGTAGTCTTGAGGCTTGTGATGACAGTATTAACACAAGCATTTCCCTGCCCCTTTACCAGATCAGTATTCCTAATCTTTCTACAAAGGCGTGCTCGCATGCCATAGAAGAACTGCTAACATGTAAGAAACACATTAAAAATTAAGATCCCCTATAAGTTTAAAATATTCCCAGAATATCTGGTGCCTCCACTATTCTACCTTGCTTTCTTCCATGCTTTCTCTGCTAAGACCTCATTCTGCAGCCCCTCTGCATGGGAAGAGACTGGATTATTCAATCACTTCCAATGCAGAGATTAATGATTCATGTAGAAACAGGGGGTGAGGATGAGAGGCCTTCAAGAACTGGAAGGATTTTTTCTCACAGCATTCAAAGTCAATTTTCAGGTACGAGAGTAAAGCATCCCATAGCCATATGTTGGACTGGCAGCTGGGAATGAGAAGGTAGCCTTCATGGGCTGGGATTTGTTCAAGGTTGTCAGTTGCCTATCACTATCTGGTAACACAAGTGATGGGCTACCTAACTTTAAAGTTTTAGTGTTAAGATGAGGAACTGAAGGAGAGACTTCAGGAAGTTAGCATCAGGAAGTTAGCATCATATGTATCAGAGGAAACTTACAGACCTGTCAGAACACTATCAGTCTATGACTAGTTGAGCCACATGAAAAACAAGCCACTAGGTATTAAACATTTTGAAGCACAAATCAGTCCTCTGATTAGAATTGACCATGGGAGATGGTATATAAATCAATTTTGGCAGAGTTATCTAAGCTGTTGCATGCAATTAAGTAGGCTCTGGGTCAGAGAACAGTGTGAATTCTTTAGAGTCACAATGAGTTTTGGGCAACAGATTGCTACATGCACCTGGATGACACTAATCCTGAGAAACTGAGGACCCTACTCACACCCCATCCTGGACATGAATGCAAGTGGTCAGCCCTATTAAAGTTGACTCTTCGTTAATAATCACTGGTACGTTCATTGTTGAGAGCCAAGTACTGAAAGTGCTATGTTACCACTGTTACAAGACTACAAGTCTTGTACGTTTTATTTGTGATCTTGAAAACTTTTGTATTTAAATATCTCTTTTTCTTATTCATCCAATATTTTAATTGTGTACTTAAACTCTGGTCTGAATGTCCGCAAATAAAATATGACTTTGTCTACAAGCCATTGCTTATGAAGGATCAGTCCTAATCCAGGGTTTAACTTCAAACCTCTGGCGTCTCAATAAGTAGTTCATCTGTCAATGGGTTCTTGTTAAGAGGAGCTAGGCCATGGCAATACAGTCAAGCCGAAACAATACACTTTGACCTAGTTTTTGGAAACAGACTCAAGTGACAAGTAAAAAGCAACCACTTCAGGGTTGCTAAGAACAGTTTACTCAAGATTTAGTCCTAAATCAAGAACTGAAAAAAATCTGAATACGGTAAAGGGAGTTCGAATACTGCGGTGTTTCTCTGCCACCATTTTACTATCGTAATTACAGAGAAGTTCTTACCTTAGGATCTATATAGTCTCCACAGTTTGCATCAGTAGACTTTCTTCTTTGGGACCCAGGTGCTTCAGAACTTTCACTGATGTCACTAGGCATGGCTGCTAGAAATAAATTATTTGTGATTTTAGTAAGTCATTCTAGTACTAGTATTTATTATTGTTATTAATTGAATTGAATTTATAGACTGCTCTCCTGAGTTTTGATGGCTCGGGGCAGTGAATACCATAATCAACCCTTACAATACAAAAATATATCAATGCAATTATTCTCATTAAAATATACAATTTACCTTATCTAAATAAAAGCATTTAAAACCACAGATAAGCAGTGGTCCAGCCAGATTAATTAGTTTATCCCAGGTGTTCTCCTTTGGGAATTTTTGATGGGGAGCTCTGATCAGGGCCCATTAGATGTTAACAATTCAGTAAAGGTATCCCCTGTGCAAGCACCGAGTCATGTCTGACCCTTGGGGTGACGCCCTCTAGCGTTTTCATGGCAGACTCAATACGGGGTGGTTTGCCAGTGCCTTCCCCAGTCATTACTATTCACTCCCCAGCAAGCTGGGTACTCATTTTACCGACCTCGGAAGGATGGAAGGCTGAGTCAACCTTGAGCCGGCTGCTGGGATTGAACTCCCAGCCTCATGGGCAGAGCTTTCAGACTGCATGTCTGCTGCATTACCACTCTGCCCCACAAGAGGCTCTTAACAATTCAGTAGCCCCAACCAAAAGCTTGGCTGAAGAGTTCATTCCACCATGTAGTAAAGTGATCCCTCAATTGCTATATGGAGTGGTTATATGGGGCTGGAAGAACTAGGGACTAGAGGGACCATTCAAAATTTCTTCCTCCAAAGATTTCTAGCTCTCCCTGAGGGTGAAATATTATGCATGTTGTTGTCAGATGTAGACCTTCATATTACCTACAAAGTAGCCTTATTTGCTTTAGCTTTCAGGGACAGATTTATGAAACAGTTTTATTTGACTTGTCCAGGTACAGTTATTCTGTATTAATTATTTCCATGCATATACTCTGTATAATTTTAAAGTTGCTTATTTTAAGAACTGCAACGGCCACTGGCTGTATGCAATAAACTGAATTCAAAACTCATTCCACCAGGTAGGAGCCAGAATAGACAACATCCTGGTCCTGGTTGAAGCCAGGAATACTTCCTCGAGGCCAGGGCTCACTAGCCGGTTGGAATTAAGCTGAACGTAGTGCTCTTTGGGGGCACTGCCAGGGAGGTACACCAGGCCCAGACCACAAACCCTCAGGTACACCAGGCCCAGACCACAAACAGCCTTAAAAGTGAGTACCAAACAAATATGATCCAGAATTCAACTGGGAGCCCATGCAGTTGCCAAAGCACAGGCAGTATATGGGCCCTTCCTTAGAGATGTTAACAATAAAAGCAACAAGTTTGATATATCCAAGCAACAATCGTTGACAGTGACCTTTAGCCTTCTCAAACATCCTTTGTGACTGCACTGGAAGCACCTACACCTTCAGAACAGTTCAACCACTTTCTGCAGCAGAGTTACTCAACATTATGAAAATATGTACTCTGATAACGTCTTTTAATACCAACTTTCAGAAGGGTGCCTTTGCATTCTTATTTTTAGCTCTAGTATGCTTTTGAGCTTTATGTTATAGCTTTCATTTACAGGAAAGATCACACAAATCAAACCATATAACTGACATAATAGCTGTGTAAACACCCACTCAGGGCCCCTCCCCTTCCCAAACCTCTAGGCCCATTATTGGCCATTCCCCAGGGCTTTCAGGAAACCCCAGGATCTCATTAAATTTGGGTTGACAAAGCCTGCTCTAACTCTTGCAGAACATGTGCAGCTGGTACTGTGACAGGCATCACGCCATCTTACTACCAAGGTGTCTGGTGGTGAAAACATGCACTGGGGTAAACCACTGTTGTAGGGATGATCTTAGAACTGTTGGCTTACACGTGGTTTTTTAATTTCTCTACTTTTGTTTTCAAGGTACTTAATTGCCAGTTTTATCTTTAGTGTGCAATTATAAACTGCTTGGTGCCTGCACCAGAAAGCAAAAGTAAGAATGCTCTAATGAATTAGAAATACTCCAAAGTATAGGACTGTGCCACCAGTAATTAACAAGCATTCAGACTAGAATTTGTTTCTGCAATGAGGAATGCAATGCAGCGATTCTACCATAGATAAATTGAGATTGACAGCTACTCAAAACCAAACTGTGGGAACTTGTACAGTACATATTTATATTATGACTTCCTTCCTGCATGGAATTCAAAGTTGCTTACTTAGTATTCCCAGGAGGTCTTCCCTCCAGGCACTGACCAAGCCAAAAGTAGCAAGATTGATAGATCAGGTGCCCTAGGAGTCTCTTGGAGTAATGCCTACAAGTTTCAGTGCTCCACCCAACAAAGGGAATAAGTTCATGCTTTTCACCTACTTGGTGCTGTTCTAGTACAGACATACCCTAAACTTCAAGTTACCTCTTCTCTAGTTACCCTTTAATTAGTTGACTAAGGTTACTTTACAGCATTAAAATCAGGTCAAAAGGCATATGTTCCTACAAGTCCTACCATCACTAAATCCAGGTATGTCTACTACTAAGTAGTAGTAATAGTAGAAGTAGAAGCAGAAGAAGGAGTAGTAGTAGAAGAAAAAGAGTTGGTTCTTATATGCCGCTTTTCTCTACCTGAAGGAGGCTCAAAGCAGCTTACATTCTCCTTCCCTTTCCTCTCCCCACAACAGACACCCTGTGGGGTAGGTGAGGCTGAGAGAGCCCTGATATCACTGCTTGGTCACAACAGTTTTATCAGTGCCATGGCAAGCCCAAGGTCTATAAGTCCAGCTGGCTGCATGTGGGGGAGTGCAGAATCGAACCTGGCATGCCAGATTAGAAGTCCGCAATCCTAACCACTACCCCAAACTGACATTTAAATTTGATAGGAAACTCCTGAAAAGAGGAAACTGTACCTGTTGACCTAGCCCAAGAAGGTGGATTTTCTTCTGGAGTCCCAAAGATGTTGGATGCCATCTTGTTCCTTCTCACTGGTTGTTCTTTTGGTTCATCAAATCCCAAGGAGAAATTGGAGCCACCACCTGGAGGGCGAAGAACCCTGGAAAAAGATAGCCAAGTTATATTCCAAACATTTTTCATTGTATTGAAGTTACAGTGCACACCAAATAGAGCTCTGCTCATTATAAGCGATGTATCACCTAAAATCAGATCTACCCATCCTTGAGGATGGTATACATTTAGCTAACTTCAAATTAATCCAATAGAGTTTCGTGGTCAATGTGTCAGAATAGTACCTGGGAAACCTAGGTTCAGATCCCTTCTCTGCCTGGAATATCTTTCTGGGTGTCCATGGGACCAGTCACACTCTCTTGGCCTAACTACCACAGAGTTGTTGCAAGGAGAGAGAAATGGACTACCCTCCAAGATGGCAGTCTTTCCCTCAAGAAGAACCTGTCGGAATACTTTATCCAAAGCAGGATATTATCTATGAAAAGGCAAAACAGAGGAAGCATATAAGAGACAGGGTTGTGAGTATCCTGCATAGTGCAGCGGGTTGGACTAGATGACCCATGATGTCCCTTTCCAACTCCATGATTCCATGTATGAATTGAAGAACAGCAATGCTTTTAACATCCCTAGCTAAATATTAGCTGCCTTCAACAGATTCTCAGCATGTATAATTTCCTAATAATAATAACTAAAGAATAAATTATGTATCCATCAGGTAGCTGTAACAAGAGATCAGACTTGAAGAGACCCTGACTATGGTGACAAACTTTGCCAGGTAATACGATAGACCTACTGTACCCAGGTAGCAATTGAACTTGTCACTGGCAAACTATTTCTGTTCTGCAGGTTAACACACGGGCACAACTAGACCGTAATGCATCTAACACATCTCATACACACTACAGCACAAACAAGACCCCTTTTAACATCAAAAATGTTATGGACCAACCACACTATTAGTACATGGCCATAGTATATGATCAAGAAATGCATAACGATGAAAACCTACTCCAAATTTTGTAACACTTAAATGGATTTGTATTTAAAAAGCAACAGTATCTATTTGAACAAATGGTAATACATATATTTGCGAAACATTATGTATTCAGTCTACAGAAAGTATGCTTATTTATTGATTATATGTAACTCATTTAATTAAATGGCTGAGGCTGTTTTGCAGCTTTCAGAGACTTGAGGGGTTGAAGGGTAGACAGTACAGACACATGACTTCATCACTGAGTATAAGAAAGCTTCATATGTTTGTGCATTTTGGAATTACTGGTGTCGTGACCTCAAGTGATCCCTTAATAGCAAAGTTAGCAAGCTGGGCAGTATTTACAGGAATATGCTTGGATGCACAATGAGTTTTCAGATTGATGGAACGCTGATAGATGCATATTTATTTTGAATTTAAACTTCCTTTTCAGTGGTAAGCTGGCTCCCAAGGGAGTCTAAATACACAATAAATTATTAAAGTGCAATATAAATTGCCTGGCTGCTCCCCCTTGCAGCATGTCACCTGGGTTTACTCATAGGATTTATACTCCACTTTTCTTGCCCTTGTCACAGTGCCATCCTGGCAGTTAACAAGTTAAGAACAGTCTAAAAACCACCATTAAAATAAAGTAAAACAGAGAAACAACTGGAACCAAAGCTACAATACACACAAAAACATAAGGTCACAAAGGAGGAATCACTGAGGTAGAGCCAGATAAAGGAAAGTTCTTCAAAAATTGGAGGAAAGAAGACCTTGTATACTGTCAGGTTTCTTGGCATAACTGTTGAGTTGCAGGTCAGTGATGCATTAACAAGTAACAGAATTCATTCCATCATAAACTTTGTTGAGTTGGAGCTCATGTCAGATGCATAGACTATGTGGGGGCAACCACTCCTCCCCCACATTTACAGGCTGTCTGGGATGGTCGAGAGGGAGACATCACACCCCTGGCCCTGACAACTCTCTAATGCAGCTCTGGGCCTTCTGGAGCTACCAGAGATGTAGGAAGGAAGAGCCAGAGAAGCCAACTGATGGGTCTTCAAAGAAGCCACTGTCTGAATAGTGATTCTTCGAAGTACAGGCATTCCCAACTGTTGCAAGAGATGGGATGGCCACTGTGAGCCAAGTGTTCTCCTTGTGAGTAGACAAACAGTCCCCACTGAACTGGTGTACACTGAACTGGTGTACACTTGGCTGGCCAGATGCCATTTGCCTGGATAGGGCCCCCAGGGAAAGTAGATCCCAGTCGAAGATGCTGTGGCAAATCAGTTGGTGAATGAAGTTCAGCTGGTCTGACACACTGGGGCACGGCTGCCATAAAGGCAATCCTCAGGAAGGTGAAAATCTGGACCCCTTACAATAACTCTGTGGCCCTCATGGGTCCCCAGCCCACAGGTAAAGAACCACTTCTTTAAAGCATGAACATAAAATCAAAAAGGTTTAAACTACAGCACAAAGGTATTCACGTTCTTCTGCATTGTGAAATACTACCAGACCTTGACGGAAGTCATGACAAACGTAAATACAGTACAATGAGCTGCTTGATAGAGTATAACCATGGCATTTTTCAGGACAGCATGAAGATGAAGTCATTAATATTTCTAGAATACTGATTAGGACATTTTGTGGAATCACAGCCAGTTTCCCATACATCCCAAAGTGTTGTGGATCCTAAATATTTCATGAACATTAATAAGGAACAACCACCAAGACACACAGCTGGAATCCAATTTTTGAGTATTCGGAGAGCACTCAATATAAGGAATAGATTCCTAAAAGTTCATGACTAGTGAAGCACTGTATGTGTAGGAATTCTAATATCCACCTTTTCCCTACACTATGCATGTAATCTTTGTAGACCTATAATTATTGTAAATTCCTGAAAGATCATGCCCACGTAGGAACATTTCATAACTGAAGAGATCTAAAAAGATAATCAGTGCCTACACAATGAAAACTATCAAAACAAAACCACTGCACAAAACCTTTGCTGAGAAGTTTACTAAATTTCAGTTTGGCCTGCAGATTTATTTTTAAGACACTGATAAAGACACACATGCCTATGTTATTTGAGGCCAGGGCATGCTTTCCAATGGAGCAGTATGTGCAGAATGAACACCAGAAAAACTTCCATACTGTTGCCTGGTAACTATCATAAGTCATCACAGGAGTCCACACAAGTGGGTATTCATAAGACTGTGTCAACTTTAAAAGTAACAGTTCTGTGCCACTAGCAAGGCTGGCAAGGCCTTCCCACGTCAAACAGAGTCTTAAAAGTCAAGGTCTTCCAGAAGTTTGATTTGCAAAAGGATGCAATTTGGGAAGCAGAATCAACAGAATTTAGATATGCCTGTATATTTTTGAAAATAATTTGCCTTTTACCAAATTGCAATCCTTTCAACTAATATGCTTCTTTTGTCATTTGAAAGAAAGGGTTTTTCTTGATACATGTGCCCCAAGTCGAAGTTCACTAGCTTGTCTTTTGTGGCCATGTCTATGAATAACTTCAGGTTGTTCTACAGGTGGAGGACATTCCAAATGCCAGGGAACCCAAAAGATGCTCATCCACAGGTGAGGTTACTGAGATACCAGTGTCAAGACCCTGTATTATAAAACCTTGCTGTGATATCATTTTAGATCAAGAACTCCTTGATTTTTTAAAACACTCCCATGATATTTGCCACCTTTCTACAGACCTGTGCAAGGCTTTTAAGTTCACACTCACCAGAACACCCACAGTACTCAACAATTCATCTCCATTCCGATTTCTCTTTAGTCAAAGACAAGGCATTCCTTCAACAGTTCCAGAAAGTCCATCAAGTCCCCCCTGCCCCATGGCTCCCGTAGAAACAGCAAAACAACCAATAAAACAGTGCAGGTTTCTGAAAAGTACAAAAGATGCTGAAAGTGACAGCAATACAGCCAAGGCAGTGTCTCGGGTTTAAACTTGGGGTTCCTAAAGTGGGTGGTATTCCACCCCTGGGGGCAGTGGAAGGATTCAAAGGGGCAGTGAAGTGTTTGGGGGCAGTAGAGGGGCGGTGAGGAATTTTGGGACTACATCAACATTTTCCTAGTGAGACATTCCAACATGGCTTGCTATTGCCTCCTGTTGAGTGGTCTCCCATCCTAGTACAGACCAAGGCTAACCCTGCTCAACTTCCTGAAGAAAACAAGTTTCAAAAGGTGGGCTCATATTCCTGCTGAGCTCCTTCTCCTCCTCGGACTCTCCCCTTCTCAGGCTCCAGCCCAGATCTTCAGGATTTTTTTTACCTAGGATTAGCAACCCTTCCCCCCAAAAAAGTCTCCATCTTTGGGAGGCAGGAAAAGCCTTCTCCTGCCTGCTCCTTGCCAAGGGATTTTCCATTGCTTGCATGCCCCCCCCAATCTATCTCCCCAATGAAGAACCAAAGCGGCTTTTACAAAGATATTTTTTTTCCAGACTAAAATATGGCAGCTGCACAACCACCAAAAAGAAGTGCAGGCAATAATTGTGTTTTGAATTGTTAACAGACCTATGTGTTTGTATGGGGAGGGGTACTAGGGATGTGGTCTGTGATCCAAGGGGGTGGCAGCCTGAAAGTTTGGGAACCACAGGTGTACTCCATTTAAAGCTGCAAGACACAATAAGCTTAACACACCTCCAAGTCCCAGAGAGACCAAAAGTCCCCTTTTAAGTCGCACTGACAGCCGAAGCTGGAACAAGATGGGGAAGGGGCAGCCGATTAGGAGCCGCCAGGGAAGTTGCTGACCTAGTTGCAACCCCCTAAGCCACGGCTTAACAGGTGAGACGCCTACAGATGGTAGACAATAGAAGCGCGCTCAGGCCCCACCCAGCGCGAGGAAGCACTGCCAGGAACGACAGCGTCTCCCGGCTAAGGCTTGGGCGAGCGAGACCCCGCCGGCCCCGAAAGCGAGCCAGGAGGCCAGGCGCGGCCGATCGGGGCGGAGGAGACACCGCCTCCTTTGTTGGCGGCCAAGGCTGTGCCGAAGGCAGCCCGGGCTTCCAGCTCGCCCCCGCCTCCCCGGCAGCTGCTTCTCCGGGGAAGGGGCGGACTCGGGACTGCCGGAGGCGCCGCCACGCCGGCCGCGCCCAGGCCCCGCGCATCCCTCGGGGAAGGCAGGCAGGCAGGCAGGCAGGCAGGCCACGCCGCCGCCAGAAGGCTCGCCCGCCCCCAGCCCCCAGCCCCTGCACAGCGGGAACCTCTCCGCCCCCCTCCCCTCCCGGAGCTCCTGGCAGGCCCCGGCGGCAGGGTGTGGCCATCCCCGCGGGCCGGGGGGGGGGAGGAGAAGACGCGTGCCCCGCGGGCGGAAGCGGAGAGCCCGGGCCCCGGGAGCCCTGTCCGGCGCCGCTCCCCCGAGGCATGGGTGGGGACGCCGCGGCCAAAGCCCCAGGAGGCAACAGGCCGCCGCCGCCACTCCCTCGTGCCGCCCTTCTCTCCCCCGGGCACGGCCAGGGGCCCCGGCGACCCACAACCGCCCGAGGAGGAGGACGAGGAGGGCTGTCGGGCCCCACGCCTCCCCGCACACAGACGCGCTCCCCGGATTCCCAGTGGCCGGCCTCCGCAGAGCCCGAGGGCCACCCCCACGCCCAACGCCGGCGAGGCCTCGGGGCGAGAGGCGCGTTTCCTCCGGCAAGTCCCGACCCAAGTCCCGCCATAGCGGGCCGGCGCTGAATCCACCGAGGAGTCGCAGCCGGCATCGCGGGCGACCCGAGGGGCGGCACACACATGCGAGCAGGAGGAAGCGGGGACTGCCGCATCCTGAGCCGCCGCTTCTTCTTTCCCGGTTAAAGTCTCAATGGAGACCCGGCGGGCACCCTCTGCGCGCACACAGACGCACGACCCAAACACGTGTCCCTCTCCCTCCCTCTCCCACACACACCTGGAGCTGCTTCGGCCATTGGGGTCCATCCCTTTGAAAGTGGTCGTGGTGGTCATGGTGGAGGAAAAGCAGGACGGGAAAAGCGCCCGAGAAAGAGGCTACCGGGAGATGATATTCCCGCACCTCCCCTCCCTGCGACTGCAAGGGACAACTGCAGTAGCCGCCCGCCTCCGGCATCTCCTTTTATAGTGAGCGCTCTTTGAGTCATCTCATTGGACGGTTCAAACCTCCTCCTTCCTGCTCATTTAGTCAGCCTCGTGCCACTCCAAGGATTGGCCCGCCTCCAAACTCCGGAGTCAACCGTACTCCCCTTTGCTTTAATAAGACTGGCCGACAGCTACTTTTACTTCGCGATTATTGGTTGATCCTGGATTCTCATCCCCCTTTGTTCATAATTTAGCAGTGCGGCTGCCACTCAGATGAGGACGCTTCGGATTGGCTGAACGACACATGAGGCAATAACAGGTCCTCCAGCCTTTCTTTATGAAACAGCAATGTGGAGATTAAGGAGGATCCTGTCAGAGAGAGTCGCACGGGGGCGGTGCGTAAATGTTGAGCGGTTTTCGGTTTCTTTTGGAAAGCTAACAGAAGTATAGACTTTCACGCAGTACTTAGAAAACTGTGCGACGGGGAAGATTCTACTACACTGTTTTAAAACTCACTATGTCACAGAACACCTGTAATATACCCCTGGTAGCACTACAATTCAGGATCAGAATCTTGTTGTATTGCGGCACATTAAAACTCCATGAACACCGCGGCTGGGGGGCGGGGAATCAATATACGACGATGCAGCACAGTAGTATCAAGTGGGAATAACGATGATGCTTTGTATATCTGTGCCAACCACAAAGTCCACATCATGGAAACAGAACTCGAGGAGCTATCGCCTTACCGAGTCATGAAGTAAAGGCCATGAGCAAATGCACATTGCTGCAGACTTTGTTCAACGTAATTGTTAAAAATGTTTGTTCAGGTATGCACATTATGAGGCAAGGAAACAACATGGTCTTGGTGCTCTGAGGTCCCATCATTCTTTGATCTACAAAAGCGTTTAATACAAAGGGGAAAAATTGTGCGTTTCTGGTATATGTATAACCTGATCTCAATATACTCCTATATGGATTATTACCATTTACCCCCCAGCAAGCTGGGTACTCATTTTACCGACCTCGGAAGGATGGAAGACTGAGTCAACCTTGAGCCAGCTGCTGGGATTGAACTCCCAGCCTCATGGGCAGACAGCTTCAGACCACTAGGAAGCCCACAACCAGTAAGATTGCAACAGCGTCCTCCTACCTGTGCTCCCCAGCAATTTATTTAAAGAGGCATGCTACCTTTGGTACTGGAGGGAGTAGATATCAATCATGATAGCCTTCCATTAGACTTCCATTAATTTGTCTACTCTCCTTTTAAAGCATTCCAGGTTAGTGGCCATGCCCACATCCAATGGCAGAGTTACACAAGATATTCTCCAACCTTTCAGCTTCAGTGGATTACCCCAGATTCTAGTATTACGGCAGAGTGAAAATCTTCCCTGTCTCTTCTGTCCATCAGCTGGCCTGATCCTCATCCAAATCCCATGAAGTCAATGCTATAGGAGTTTATACTTCCTTCTCCTCTCTCACAAGACAGGAGTCAGAATTGGGCAAGTTGTAATATAGCTATACGTTAACTATGGACTTTGTTGTATTATCTTAGAAGAAATTTAATGTTGAGATTTTAAATGTTATTTCAACCTTTTGTAACCTGAGCCCGCAGGGAACAGCAGGCTAGAAGTCTGAAAATAAAGAAACATGCATTATATCCCCCCTGTTTTTCTAGGCCAAATAGGCCTTAGTATTTAATCTTCACAGGGCAGCTGCTCTAGCCCCCTGATCATTTTGTTTGCACTCTTCTGCATCCTTTTCAAGCTCTACCATTTTTCAGGTGCAGTGACCAGAACTGAACTCAAGTGTGGTCTCACCATAGAGTTTCTATGAAGGCAGTATGACAATAGCAATTTTTTTCTCTATTCTGATTCTAATTTTGGCCAACATGGAATTTGCCTTGTTCACTGCAGTTGCACAATAGTTTGACATTTCCATTGAACTAGTTCCACCCCCCAGAAGCAGCTTCGTATAGTGGTTAGGAGTGCCTGGCGAGCCAGGTTCGATTTTGCACTCCCCCCACATGCAGCCAGCTGGATGACCTTGGGCTCTCCACAGCACTGATAGAACTGTTCTGACCGAGCGGTAATATCAGGGCTTTCTTAGCCTCACCCTACCTCACAGGGGATCTGTTGTGGGGAGAGGAAAAAGAAGGTGATTGTAAACTGCTTTGAGATTCCTTCTTGGTAGAGAAAAGCGGCATATAAGAACCACTTCTTCTTTCTCGGTCTACTATCAATCACAATCCCATCAGTGTATATATGCAAGTGAGATAATTTGTCACAAGAACAAGTGCTTGCCTTATGTCTTCTGCAATAAAGACAGAATGGACTGTCAAGGGTTAATGCAGTCTGTGAACCTTTGAGTGACAGGCTATTCAAACAGGTTTCTGTGGAAAGGGTCAGTTTAGAAGTGGCAGTTGGGAACTGACAGTGGAAGATCAGTTTAGCACTAACAGAGGACTGTGAGGGAGGCAAAAAAGTAGAGTGGGAGCATCATGACACATCCCCATTTAAGCCAAAAAAGGGACAGAGCTTCTATAGTCTAGAGATGTAATCCTTGCCCAGTAAAAAGAGAGGTAGCTCTTAAGGGAGGAATGATCCCTTGGTCTGTGTATAGAGAATTATTTGGAAAACTTGGTTTTATGTACCAGCCTTCTAAAGAGTAAATGAATCATCCTTAACTCTAGTTAATTTATTAACATTGAAAAGTACCCATCCCAATCCAGATTGCTGAGGAGTCCTACTGATCATATCCCTTCATTGCGTGAACTGATCATTTATTTCTATTGTCTTCCTATTTTTAGCCAATTTCTAATTAATAACTCCAAAAATTGCTTAGTATTTGATAAAGGTCTTTACCAAAAGCCTTTTGGAAATATAAAGAACATTTACCAGCTTATTCCAGTCCATATGTTTATAACACTTCTAAATAACTTTACAAGTTTAGTGACTCAGAACTAATGTTCGCAGAAGCCATTTTAGATTTTATTCAGCAGGGCTTAAAGGTAAAGGTAAAGGTATCCCCTGTGCAAGCACCGAGTCATGTCTGACCCTTGGGGTGACGCCCTCTAGCATTTTCATGGCAGACTCAATACGGGGTGGTTTGCCAGTGCCTTCCCCAGTCATGACCATTTACCCCCCAGCAAGCTGGGTACTCATTTTACCGACCTCGGAAGGATGGAAGTCTGAGTCAACCTTGAGCCGGCTGCTGGGATTGAACTCCCAGCCTTATGGGCAAAGCTTTCAGATGGCTGCCTTACCACTCTGCGCCACAAGAGGCTCTTACTCAGCAGGGCTTAGCCTATGTTTAATAATGCTTATCTTTAATAATGCTTTCTACTCTCTAGTACAGAAGCTGATCTGATCATAAAGACATGTTGCATACCTTAGAACTCCAGGATGAATACCATCTGGTCCTAGTGATTTGTTAGGTTGCAATTTGTAAGTTCTTGAACTTCCTCCCTTGTCATTGCTATTTACCTAAACTCTGTTTCCTCCCTTTCTGAGGCTGGCTTATACAGAAATAGACAAATGATCCATCAAGGCCAACACTGCCCTCTCAGATGGGTTGCTGCTCTCCAGGGTCTTGGATTGAAGTGTTTTGCATCACCTACTACGTGTTCCATTTAACTGAAGATGGATGTCAAGCAGCTTCTTTACCACTCAGCCACAACCCCTCTTGAAAACATTAATTCAAGAACAGGTACTTGCCTTATACCTTCAGCAGTAAAGACAGAATACATGTAATTTCTCAGTAATCAACTTATTCTCCTTTGGGACTCATTTAATTCCATTGTCATCCAATGGCCCAACTGCGTCCCCAGCATTTCCAGCTCCTGGTATATTTAAAGAATTCTTTATTGTTGGTATTTATGGTTTTATTGACACATTCATCAAAATCCAGTTTTGCATCTTCAGTTGTCTGCTTGCATTTCCTTTATGCAAGTTTGTGTTGGTGTTTGTCTCATTTGAGTAAGCCTTCCAGTTACTGAAGGAAACCTTTTTAACTTATCCTTGCTAGCCATAGACTATGTGCTCTCTTTTCCTGATCTATGGTATACATTTAAGTACTGAGATTCTCAATAACCTCTAAGCCTTAGATTTGATCACCTTGGGATTGCTCCTTTCAACTTCTTGTTTTAGAGAAGTTTCCTCTTTTGAAGTAAAATATAACTCTGCTGAAAATTCCCTGGCATTTTCTCCACATACATGTAAATTAGATTCCATGCCATTATGATCATGGTTTCTAGTCGGTCCAACCACATCCAAATCTCGCACTAGATCCTGGCTAGCATCATTGAGGATCAAGTCCAGAGATGCTTCTCCTCTGGTCGGTTCCATGCATAGTCTTTTAGGAATCTAGAAATTTTAGTTCTTGATGTAACTGGAATACCAGTCATTTATCTAGTCAATATGAAGGTAAGTATGTTGCCTATTATTATAATTCCCTCTCTTTGGATTCCTCCTAGATTTCGTTTTCCATTTCAAGATCATCCTGAGCATTTTGGTCAGGGGGCCAACAGCACAACCCCAGTACTAATTTACTTTTGGGACCTGGTATTGTCACCCACAGCAATTCTGTGGAGAAATTGCCATTTTAAGGTTTCTAGTTGCTCCTTGGTATAAATATCAAAAGCTCCTCTAGTATGCCCTTGCCTGTCATTCTTGTAATTCATATCCTGGGATGACTGTATCCTTCTGGTCTTCCACCAGGTTTCTTCTATGCTCACCATATCTATGTTTTTCCTTAAAACCAAGCACTAATTCCCTCATCTTGAGTCACAGACACCTGACATTTGAATACAAATAGTTCCAACGCTACCATTCTCTTTAGGCATATCTGGTACATGCCTTTTCTACTCTGACCCCTTATTCTCTTTTCTCTTCTGCTCTATCCCCACTTGTGCACATGGAAGCATTTCCCCCTTCATCTCATTGCATCAAATGTACCCAGAACTGGATGCTTCTTAGATCCTGTTGGTTTTCCCATCGGAAGAATCATCCAATACATTTATAGCTGCTGCTACAGACCTACAATCAACACAAAGAAAACCTTTATTTGCACACTTAATGAGAAGCACAGTCCTTAAGTCACGGCCGTGTCCCACTAATTACGATATAAGATCTGAAATATATTTTCAGTACTTTGAACTTGCATCCTCTACAATCCTTGGAAGCATATTGTTTTATGTGCACTGAATTAATTACGTTTCTATCATCCTTTACTAGTCATGGGATTAGCTTGCAGCCTCATACTTTCAGGATGAGACGAAAACAGCAATACATACAATCCACTGAATGCCCTGTGCTTCCATGACATCTTATTGTTTACGCAGCAGTATAATTCTGCCAACATTCACAACATACAGTCCACAAAGTAGGCTGCTACCATCATAAATCCATTTCTGATGCTTTCCTTCTACTGCTGACCAATACAAGTGTCTCTTCTGGAATTTTGTATCAGGAACGATTTTGTATATTTGCATGCACCATGCTAGTTAAATCCAGATGAGAAACAAGAACTCAAATCAGGCAGCCCTCGACCGGACACTCTAGGATACTCACTTCCCATTAAACAGAACCACCTTAAAAAGAAATCAGAGTCTGAACAAAATAGAGGCTAAACATTTACTTTACAATCACATGCTCTATGACCAAGGTAGAAGTCAAAACTACATATTCATTGTAGTCACCGACAGTAGGACAGAGTGTGAACCCACATTTAAATGCATATGTCCCACTGAAATGGCTTTGTGACTGCACATAGTTCACTTTTATGTTTCTTCCTTTAAAAATCCATATTCAGTACTAGCATATTCAGAGCAGGAACCTGCCACAGTCCCTGCTATAAGATCCAGCATGTCTGCTTGTTTTAACTATTTGAGATTCAACCCTGTAGCTGCTTGAATAAAACTTTGTCACTGAACTAAAACTTTGATACTTTTAAATTCAGACTTGCTCTAGGCTTTTAATGACCTCTGGTCACTTCCAGCATTAAGATGGAACCTTCATCTTCACATTTTGCCCACATTATATTATACTGTGACTTTTATAAGGTTGCCAGAAGCCATTTAATCTTGCCCTTGCTATCTAGGTTCCCTGGCCTTACAGATGATCATCTAATTAACCTTGCTTGAAGATAAAGATAATTCTGTTTCTTGCATGGTGGTGAAGTTTTGCTACACTGCCAGCAGAGTGTGGAAATCTTTGGTTACTATTGATGCTGAGCGTCCTGTCAAAATTCTGTATTAATGTTTTGTGCCTTTGTTTACTCCCTGATGTCTAGTGCCCTGTTAAAACGCTGTAACAATGTATGCGGTCTGTAGATACTTTGATACTGGTCAATGACCATAATAAATAATCAATCAATCATCTTCACATATTAGGGAAACAGCAGGTGTCTTAATGATTACACTAATCAGAATTCCTATAGAATGGCAATGTAAATCTTGGGATCCAAACATTATGTACTATTTACTAATTATATACTAATTATTTACTAATGTAACAGAATTAACTTTTGCTTATATATTCCTACTGTTATGGTGGTCAGTTCTTAGTCTGATGAAGAGTGCTTGCACTCGAAAGCTCACGCCTTGAATAAATCTAGGTGCTACTGGACTCTGATTTTATTATGGATTTCCGTACAGCAATAGTTAACCCTCCCTTTCGTTCTCTCCCCCCTGCCTTCCCTTCTCACTTACCTCAGGCAGCTCAGCAGTATGGATTGGGTTTTTAGCAGCATACTCAGCAGCATCTGCCTGCAGAAAAAGCAGATCCTGATGCTCAGCAAGCAACACAGAACTTATGGGCTTCCAGGAAATCTGTTCTGTGCCATGATGTGATACTGGACTGGTTGGGTTTTACATCAGCTGCCATGGCTTAACATTTGCATGAAGCACCAAGGGCACTATATGAACTTACTTGCAACACTGCAACAGATGTCCATGACAAAACAATGAGGTAGTGGATGTCTGCCTCAATATTAATGGAAGATGAGCATGGAAAAGAAAGCAACACATTTCAGAACTTTACACTAGTGGGACTCACCAATACAGTTATGATTGAAACAGTGAAAATCCCACAATGCTATAATCAGGAACTGAAAAGTGATTTTTGTACTATCCCACACTTTGTCACAGAATGGGGATGCAGACAATTTATATTGTTATAATTTATTAATGCAAGTTTTAAATAATACGCAAGTTGCTTAGGAATGATCAAACAAGTTTGGCTTACAATTTTTCCTAGGTCAAACCTCCCTATCTTCTTTTCCAGAGCTACACTGAAAAGTATAGGTACAAACCACTTATTTATTAAGTACTTAAGAGAAGCCATGTTGGATCAGGCTAAGGGCCCATTTAGTTCAACATTGTGTGTCACACAGTGGCCAAAGCCTAGGTGCCATCAGGAGGTCCAGTGGAGCCAGAACTCCATAAGCCCTCCCACTTTTGCCCCTCCCTAAGCACCAAGAATACAGAGCATCACTGACTCCAACATAGTATTAAGGTATTCAAGCAGCAGTCTCTACTGTAGATTTTACATATTAATTTGTTTATGCCATTTAGGTATTCAAAAATAGTTGTCTATGTTCATTTAGGAATTCATATAATCTACCTTATTCTCAAATATTTGCAAAAACAAACAGAACATTTCAATCTGGCCAGTTTCATTAAAAACCTTGCTGTTTCTTGTAAATGTCTTCAGACTAAGAAAGGCTTCTCCAAAAAAACAGTGGACAGCTTCCCTATCTCTGTCACTTTATTTTCTCCCTTGTCTACAAGTAGAGAGCGCAGCTGTTGGCTGTGCAATCTGCTGAAAGCTGAGCCAAGCAACTACAGAAACGTATCAGCCACAACAACTTGTTCAGAGCTAAGTATTACCATAAAATAGAGAAAATTAAAAACTGCTTATTTTAAACAAGAAGTTTATTTAAACAACAAGACGCTTTACTTGAAGGGAAAACTATCCAAGATCATTTTTGTTTAGAGTAATTTATCCCTACTTAAAGACAGATTGCTCTACATGTAACAGCTACATACAAAAAAGTTATAAAATCGTCCTTGGTTGTACAACGATAAAAGAAAAACATTGAAATTATCCAATCAAATAAGGTATGCAAGGTTCTTTGTTTTTTCCAACAATGAGAGCAAAATAACTTACTGGAATATAAAGATAAAAGTTAAAGGAGCATGCCACTAGTGGAGAAATGGGGCATTTTCACAGACCAGTTTGTTTTTACCACCCCATCTCCATACGATGTTGATCAAAACATATCATTGGCCATTTAGTTAAAAAAAATATGTATGTCTGTGCACATACACCAGTTACTTTATGTACAATAGAAGGAATAGGAAAAGAAATCAAAGAAGAGAAAAAGCTATACTGCAGTAGTCAGGATGTGGCTGAACCAAGTCTCATTTTTCTAATTGTGAATGTGTTGTCTGTGGGAAAGGAAGTTTGGTTCTTTTAGTAGACTCCTCCTGTTTGCTGTTGGAACACGTCAATTGTATCTTCATCCTCCATTTCCAACTGCATTAGAAAACACAACAAGTCAACTCAAAATATAAGTGATGTATTCAGTCCTTTGTATTAATTCACTGTGTCCCTGAAAGAAACACAAGGCCAACCTGTCATGAGGCAGATGATTACGAAAACAGTACAGAACCAGTAGTGTCGTGGTTAGAGCAGTCTTTCTCAACTTCTTTACTGTTGAGAAACCCATTAAGCATTTTCCAGGTTTCAAGAAACCCCAGAAGTGGCGTGAACGTGCAGAATGTGGTTGGGAAGCACAGCTGTGGACATACACACGCAGGGACCTCCCCTTCCCATCCCCTCCAGGCCCATCATTGGCCGTTTTGGGGGTGAGTGGATCGATATGACCATATAAAGATCATATCACATAATAAACGTTTAACAATTTTTAAAAATATTTGTAAAATTAAGTAACTCTCACCCATTCGGGAAACCCTTCCAGGGCTGTCATGAAACCCTGGTTGAGAAAGCCTGGGTTAGAGTGTCAGTCTACGATTGATTATATTTCTATACCCCCCTACCAGGAGACCCAGGGTAGTTTACACAAAATAGAGATAATCATAGAATCATAGAGTTGGAAAGGGCCATACAGGCCATCTAGTCCAACCCCCTGCTCAACGCAGGATCAGCCCTAAGCATCCTAAAGCATCCAAGAGTGCAATTCATGCATAATACAGTGCAATTCAATAGTGGGTTCCATAACTGAAGGCAACAAGTACTGTAATATTTCTCATAACAATAACTTTCCAACCATGATCCCATAGGTTGGTCTGTTTAGGTTCAGATCATGAAGGGGTGCCCAGTGGATGTTGCTGAATTGGTTGGCCTCAACCAAACGCCTGGCAAGAAGAGCTCCCTTTTGCAGGCCCTGTGGAATTGTGGGAGTTCAAGCAAGGCCCTGATCTCTTCAGGGAGCTCATTCCACCAGGTGGGGGCTAGGACAGAAAAAGCTCTGGCCCTAATTGAGACCCGATGTGCTTCTTTGGGGCCAGGGATCACCAGCCAGTTGGAAGGGGGAGAGCACAGAGCTCTTTGAGGGATGTAGGCAGAGAGGTGGATCTGAGAGACCCAGGTTGAAATCCCCCCTCTGTTATGGAAACTTGCTTGGTGACCTTGACCAGCAACACTCTCAGCCTAACCTACCCCCCAGGGTTGTTGTGAGGGCAAATTTGGAGAGAGAAGAACAATGTGAACTACCTGGAGCCTTCAGTGGGGAGAAAAAGTAGGGTATAAATGAAGTAAATAAAGCTTCTATTTATGTGAATCTGATACATATTGTATAACAAACCCTTTAAAAACTTAACAGCCACAGATGGTGATAAATGACATTCATAAGAAAAGGCAAGTTCATAAAGATCTAAAAAATATCTGCAATTTACAGAATAAACATATGCAACACAGCAGATATTTGAGCACAATGCTGATCACCAACAAACGGCAGCGTTGACATTTCTGAAGTCCCCCTTTCCATTACTGGTATCAACCTAAGGACTTTTTCTGCTGCTGGAAGCTAATTAAACACTGAACTACACAGCCAATGGTAAGAGTTCAAGACAGCTGGATGCAATGACATTAATTTCAGTGGATACAACTTACAATACAGGAAGTTACTGTAAACCTAATACAAGTAAAATCTTAGCATAAAATCAGATTCTTACCCCTCCGTTAACGTGAACCTAGCAAAATTCATGTAAGAGTAGCTTCTATTTTTGAGGTTTTAATCTGGCAATTTTAGCTGAACTCCAAGCATTTTGCAGGTAATAAGTTCAAGGCTACAACATTAGCAGCTGTCTTTTCAGGGGGTGTTATGAACACACTGAGTTATGGTCTGCATGTATTTAGCTAACAGATGATTCAACCAGTTAATTTACGAGATTAGCGATACTGATTGAACAAAAAAATGAACAGAATTCTGCCAGACAATCTACCCTAGATAGCATAGTTCACAGAATATGTTTAATTACCCAAAGTAAATTGGGTAATTTGTAGCAAAAATAATATTTCAAGGAATCCTAAGATTCACTTAACTGTTATTAAAAATGAAGCAGTGTTGTTACATATTTCATTCTGAATCAAAATGTTCCAACTAGTATACTGCCATTATCACAGTTAACAATGTAAACAGAGCTACAGATAGACCAAGAAATTGTATAATAATGACTATACAATTTCTTGGTCTATCTGTAGCCCTGTTTACATTTTTCAAGCCAACAGAAACTTTTCCATTGCAGTTGTTACCTGTGCAGGCGTGTCTGTTTCATTGATTGGCTGCCCATCAAACCGGAATCTGATTTGCCTCATTGACAAACCCTACACAAAGAATAAAAGGAAAAACAATAGTACTAGCCAGTAAAGCAAATCAGCTTATGCAAGACATTCAAACTTACTTTCTTAACCCTAAAGTCCATTTCTGCATTTGCAAAGAAAAGTCTGTAGAAAAATGTACTGGAGAATTAAGTGTTAAATATATCCAGTAGGGAATGTATTCAGCAGTGCCCCTACTGGTAGCATTTAGTACACTAAAACCAGCAGCAGTGATTTAACAGGAAATATTTTGGCAACCAAAAGACACGGGATAGAACACCTAGAGTGATGGATTCCATAGGCGGCATCTAATAATATTCTTAAATGAACAAGACTTCTCCATGATCAGTAACTGACAAACAGCTATTTCTGCAAAACTGGAGTCATTTAAGGCAGTGGTCCCCAACCTGCGGGCCACGGCCCAGTGTCGGGCTGCTGTTCCCTCTCCCCGCCCCCCCACAATAAAAAACTTCCCAGGTCGCAAGCTTGCGACCCGGGAAGCTTCTTACTGCGGGAGGGGGGGAGGGCCACGCATGCGCAATGCGCGGGCGCGCATACGAGATGCGCGGGCAGGGCAGTTGCCCTACCGGTCCCCAGCCTAAAAAAGGTTGGGGACCACTGATTTAAGGGGCACAGATGAATCCAACAAAAGCTTTCTTGAACAAGAGGTTTAGATACAGTTTGGGTTTTAAATAAAAATAACTTACCTTGGTTATAATAAATGAGCAGGTTTGGGCACACTTTGGGCACAAATATTTTATTGCCTAGCCTGAGTTGTAACAGCAGAAAGTAATGTTTGTATTCCAAATTGGGTACTTACACTAAGCAACTAAAATGCTGTGTAGCCACACCTTTTATTATGCATGCTGAAGAATACGCCTATTTTAAAAATAACTTGGTGTTTTTCCTGTGTTATTTATGACAAGCCACTGCCACTATGTGAAATGATGACAATCTCACCACATGCAAACATCCCTACTTCAGAAAAGAATGTATTAGCCACCTATTCTAATCATGGAAAAAATAAAAGTACAATTAATTCCAGCACGGGTAGTATAACAGGCCCAGCAAGAATTACATAGCATCAAGAGAAAGTTTTTTGACTTAGGTTTTTGCATACTGATCATATTTCTGGGTAGAAAGAATGTATTATATAGGATAGATTGATTTGTTGACTTTAGGTACATAAAACACAAGCCCAAAGCACTTTTCCTATTACAAGCATTCTACAATTTTTGTTGTTGAATAGGTTACAGGTAAGTGCATGTTGCTAATATCCCATATGGCACTTCAGCCATCTCTGAAGTAAAATGCAGAAGAAAGTCCAACCTCTGCCCTGCCCCCTTCTCAAACTCCAAATCTGGGGTGGGGGAGGACATGCTTCTAGGGCACTTGCAGCATCTTCAAAGCGGAAGACAAAGCGGAAGACACAGTCCTCCCTATGGAACTCACAGAGGGTATAAAGGAGTACAGTCCTGCATTTGCACCTCAGCCACCAGCCCATTCTCTTCTATCTAAAGTCAACGCGCAAAGAACACAGCCTGCTATCAAGGACGGATATTAGGGTGGAAGTTGTTCCTTTTCCACTACATGGTACAGCCACAGTGCATTACAGAAGGAGGAAGCAAGAGTCATAAGGAACTGAAAGTTACATATTCAGCCCTTTTAGGGTAGGATGTATCTACAGATCATTAAAAAGGTAAGAAGAGCAACAGCTGACAACTTGCAAGAAATGTAATATTTTAATTTTGGTAAATCTAAATGAGATATCTTGATAACAGTAAGAATAACAGACAACCGAACTAACTCTGTGTCATAAACACACACAAATCCTTTCTTGCGTGAAAATTGTCATCTTAAAACAGCTCAGCAAGGAAGCATGCACCTGTTTGGACCATTCCTTTTACCAAGGGCACCTTCAACACACCCACATAGAAATGCAAGTGCCGTATTTGCCGGTGTATAAGACGACTGGGTGTATAAGACGACCCCCCCAACATTTCCACTCAAAATATAGAGTTTGTTATATACCCGGCCCTGCATCTCCCTGTGACCAGCACTAGTGTGCAAGTGCGCATGTGCAAGCTCTGCGTAGACAAGGGGCAGGCTGGAGCACTGCTGCTTCCTGCCGAGCAGAATAGGCTGGTCACGCCAAAAAGGCTGGCACCCGTCTCGCTGCTGATGCTCGCCACAGCCATGCTGATGACCCGCCACGGCCGCGCTGGATACCGCGCAATACTGGATGGTATGTACAATGAGGTGGGCGGGCATTAGGAGGCCACTATGGGCAGCTATGTTTATCCCAACTGAAGTGCACCCGGCATATAGGATGACTCCTCCACTTGGAGGCATGTTTTTCAGGGGGGAAAGTAGTCTTATACACCAGCAAATACAGTAATTCTTTTATAACACTTCTTTGAATACTCCTCAACTCTCTACAGATTTCAAACCCAGAAATGAAGAAAACGTATGGTACTGTTCAATGCTGGAGAATGAATACAAAGCCATACTTCCTAAATTACATAATTCTAAATTTCACCATGTCACTTACATAGTCCTGGAAAAAAGTTGTTTTAGAAAAACGTATTTTAAGCAAAATGTTCTTTACTGCCATAATTTGCGACTTAAACATATTCTTTTGGTTACAAGCACAGATATCTTAGAGTCCACAAAATTAATAACTGCTTACATATATCTCTCAACTGATACAGAGATACTGCTTTACTGGTCCAATGTTTTCAATTTCCAATACGCTATCACCATCTTTGAGAGCCAGCTTGGTGTTAAGAACCAGCATCGGGTAGTGGTTAAGAGCAGTAACCTCTAACCTGGAGAACTCAGTTTGACTCTCCATTCTTCCACATCCAGCCAGATAGCTTTGGGGAGGGCGGTATATATATAAATATAAATGAATAAATAAATAAGTTGTGTAACCTTGGGCCAGTCACAGTTCTCTCAGAGCTCTTAGCCTCTCCTACTACCTTGGGTGTTTGTTGTAGGGAGAGGAAAGGTAGGTGATTGTAAGACTCAAAGTGAAAAGCAGGATACAAAAAAACAGCTCTTCTTAATTTGTTATCATAAAATAAGTAGAATCCAGGAGCAAATACCAGAGGAGTTACAGTTGCTGTTATCAGCATTTAACATCCAGCCATGCTTCCTGCTGAAGGCTTACATTCTTAAAGTACATTGTAAAATGCACCAAGAGGACTTGGGTAGAAGGCTATATAAAAACAGGACATGCACAATACAAAAATGTGTTGTCTTTTTTTCTCAGCAAAACAGAAAATAATATAGCTGGCTACCCATATGTTAAACACAAAGTGTCACATGTGTATCACAGGAGCAATGATTTACTATTCCTTCAATAGCATGAAATTGCTTCAAACCATATTTTTGAACATTTATATAGCTGCCTCACCTGTCGTTCGCAGTAGGCTTTCATTAGTTTGCTAAGTGGTGTATGCCTTTTAATCTTAAATTGCACCACAGATCCATCTTGCCCTGCAACCTTCAGATTAATGTGGTCATTATTTTCAGTCTTCACTCCTTCCTGTAAAATGGGAAAATATGATTTTAAAGACAAATTATTCCATCTAAGAAATACCTTCACTTTCAGCTTGGACACCATATTTATCAGAAGAAACAAAGTTCAGCTCAGCCTCCCAAAATATTCAATACTCACAAACCTGTAAATGGATTTCTGGAGGACTCCTATCAAATAACAATGTGACAAGACACACAACTAAGTGCAACTCTAAAGGGCTTAAACAGGAGTAACTCTTCTTAGGAAGATATTGCAATAATCTCCATGTTTGAACTAAAAATACTAGATAATTTAGTTTTCCTACTATATAATATTTACAACAACAAATACTTGGCAACCATGAAAGGTAGCTATTTTTATTTAATTACTCAGTGCAACTGACCAGATGATGAAGAATGTTTAAAAGACATAGTTCTATATTTTCATAGGAGAAAAGGAGTGTTTAAGGGGCTAAGGCAGGAAGATGCAGCTATGAACTGTACAAGAGTTAATTTTCTCTTTATATAGAAAGCGACATCTATTTTTGGAGCTTTAGCTTCAAACATGCTAATTATTACCACATCTCCTTTATTTGAGCTAGGTAAAGCATTAAGTTATTGTTCTAGTGTATATACAACCCTGAAACACTCTCAGAGGGGCACTGAAGAGAAACACCCCCATATATATATATATATATATATATATGGATATAAAAAAGAAATCCAGCATATTTTATACCTCCTCCTCATCTCTCAAAGAAATATGGAAGGATGAAATAAGGATGTTTATTTTAGTA
The DNA here is from genome assembly GCF_049243985.1 of Paroedura picta. NCBI lineage: Eukaryota > Metazoa > Chordata > Lepidosauria > Squamata > Gekkonidae > Paroedura > Paroedura picta. Next base: position 131,320,124 of record NC_135371.1, on the reverse strand, counting down.
GCCTCTCCATGCCAATACGCAGGTTTGAGATAACTTCTTAGCATTTTTTAAACGTTTGAGATTTTCTTTTTACATGGTTTGTTCTAACTAGTCTATGTAGGACTAGAAACCCTATTTCTTGTCAAACTTAGTGGGTAATTTAAAGTCACCATACAAAATTAATGGACTAGCCAGAGTAACTTTGCAAGTCAAACGACAATATATTAATATCCCTTCTTATAGGCGACCACTTACAGTACCTCACAGAAAACTTTGCACCGCCACAAGATTACATAGCATATGACCGTTCCTACTAAATTCATGGTTTGGGAAACTCCTCCGTCCGCCTGCTTCAAGGGAGTCTCTCCCCATCTTTATACTAGTACAAAATGCACAGCGCGAGCACATTACAAGGCTCTCCAAACACACACCCCGCACACGCAACCATATTCTTTCGCTACCACACACAGGCGCAAGCAAAGCAAGCCCCATAAATCTCCAACCCTTCTTAAAAGGCAGCAGCCTTCAGCCAGGGCCCCTTCCCACACGGGATCCGACAGAGGCCTGGAGAAGCAGAGAGGGACGCCTTGGGAAGCAGCAAAGAATTTGGCGCCTCTGAAGCCGCATTCAAAACGAGGCGCGGAAGGGAGGAAGGGGGGGGGGTAGCCAGCCCACCCGCAGCAAGATTTCCCGGGCTGGGGGTTACCTGGCGGGCTCCTTCGGGCACCAGCATCTGGAGGGGGATGGAGCCAGCGCAAAGACGCCCTCCCTTCGCACGCCTCCACGGCTAGTGAGGCTGCGAGCAGCACATGAGGGACTAGCGCCTGCTGTGTTTTTCTTGGCGTTAGCCGGGAGGAGGGCCCAAAAGGCTGGCCCGCGAAAAACGGGGCGATCCCTGAGTTTGCAAGAGCGAAGCGGGCTCCCCTTTACAGGGAAAGCGATCCTCGGCGGCCTCCAGGGATCCCGCTCCCTTCCCTCCGGCCCGCCCCACGAGAAGAAACCAGACGGAGGCCGAGGGGGAGGGGAGGAAAATGGCGCGCAAGAACCGGCGCGGTGGAGCCAGCGCAGCGCTCCGTCCTACCCTCCCCCACCGCCGGCCGCTCCATCCCCGCCGGCCCGGGGCCCTTCCCACGCTCACCTTGGGCTTCTCGTCGGCCATGGCGAGTCAGCAGGTCTGGTCCGCTCCAAACACCTCACGGCAAGTGGGGGGACAGGAAGATGAAAAGGCGATCTCGGCGGCCGAGGCAGAAAGGCTGGGGGAGGGGGCGAGTGAGCGCGCACGCACTGCCGCGGGGCCGCGCCTAGCCCTGCGTGCGCGCGCACGCAGTGCCTTCCCCTCCCCCCTCAGTCGCATCCTCATTGGGCCGCAGCCAGCGAGAACGCGCAGCGCCGTTACATAACTCAAAGGAGAATGGCGGAGGAAGGGCGCTTCTGTCTGCGTGCGCGCGCACGGCGAGCCGTCCGCGCCCCTGCCCAACGTGCGCGCGCCCCATTGGGCGCAGCGAGCCCTGCTCTTGCTCGTGGAGAGGGTATTGTCTTTTCAAAATGGCCGCCGGGCCTGTGAGTCTGTTGAAGTCTCCACTTAGCAAATTTGCCCATTCAAGTTTTTCAATCCAGTTTTAATATATACTTCCCCTTGGCTCAATATGCAGCATCTATCTCTTTTTCATTGCTTAGATTAATTTATTCACAAGCCATAATTATTGCCTCTTTCTGCTTCCATGCACCCTGCTCCTGGTGTGTCCACATTATCTCGCTCTCCCCTTTATCCACCAGATAACTATGGCAACTAATTAGTACAGCTCAGATTTTCTTATTGAAGTAGTATTCCTCCATAAAATAAAGAACTCTCTTATCTCTAGAGTCTGGGGAGTAGCAGTGTTGGTCTAAAGCAGAGCATACTTTGAATCCCAGCATAAAACTTTGCTAGTCTTAAAGGTGCCACTGGACTCAAACTTCATTTTTCTTATCTCTATTTCAAGTACTTCTAAATTGCCCTTGACTCTCCCTTCTGCTAGCTGTTGCTGAAAACCACATATCCAAAGCAGAGTAATGGTGTTTATGAGATCATCATCAGATCTTGGCCACTGGGGGAAATTTTTTAAAGGCATGTGGAAATTAAGGTATTCCTTGTGAATTTATTTTATATTTTTAATATTTTATATTTCAGTTTATATACCACTGTTCCCCGGATGAGAGTGATGCCAGTTCCCAGGTAATTCCCCTAGAATTACAGGTCATCTCCAGAAAATGGCTGCTTTGGAAGGTGTACTCTGTAGTGTTATACTGCATTCAGGTTCCTCCCCTCCTGAAATCACACCCATTCCCAGCTCCACCCCCAAAATCTCATATTTCCCAACTCAGAGCTGGCAAGATTCAGATGAGAATATGAAGGTAAATAAGTGGAATTTGTTTAAAATCTAAACCTCTGGTAACTTACATTGCTTAAACCAGGGGTAGTCAAACTGCGGCCCTCCAGATGTCCATGGACTACAATTCCCAAGAGTCCCCTGCCAGCGAATGCTGGCAGGGGGCTCTTGGGAATTGTAGTCCATGGACATCTGGAGGGCCGCAGTTTGACTACCCCTGGCTTAAACACAGAATATACTGTTACCTACTTTAAAGCTATTCATTCAACAGAAATTGAACGAAAACGTAGAATCACGTATATAGTTTCTGAACTTTTCTTCAGGACCATTTGTTGTATTCATGTCTTTTTTACTGCATTGTTTTCTAATTTTGTGTAATTAGTTTTTGCATTGTTCTACATGGGCCTTCCCTTATCCCTAACCTGGAAATTACAACTGGTCTAAAACGTGGCTACCCGACTCCTTACAAGGACGTAATGGAGAGCCCACATTCCACCTGTTCTCCAGTAGCTGAAGTGCCTACTGGTCAAGTTCTGGATCAGATTTAAGGACGTAATACTAACCTTTAAGGAAGCCTTTCTCAACTTTTTTACTATTGAAAACCCCCTGAAATATTCTTCAGGCTTCAAGAAACCCCAGAAGTGGCACAATTGTGCAGAATATGGCTGGGAAGCATTGCTGTGTACATGTCCATCTGAGGCTCCTCCCTTCTCACCCCATCCAGATCCATCATTGACCATTTAGGGAGGGGGGGGAAACAGGTCGACATGACCATGTATGATCTTATCATCCGATAAATGTTTAACAAATTAAAAAAATAATGAACTCCCACCCATTCGGGAAACCTTTCCTGGGCTGTCAAGAAGCCCCAGAGTTTCACGAAACACTGGTTGAGAAAGCCTGCTTCACAGCCTTGTGTGATCAGGGACCTGCATGCCTGGGGTACCACCTCATTCGCTTAGCAAATTTGCTGGTGGTCCCCAGAGAAATGTGCTTGGCCCTGGCTCCATCCTGGTGGAATGAGCTGGCAGCAGGGACTCAGACCCTTAAATTCTGAAGGGCCTGCAAAGCGATGCTCTTCCACCAGGTGCTTGGTTGAGGCCAAGCTGAAGGGGCTGACCCTGACTAGGCCTTACTCACCCCATGACTGAAAGAATCAACCCCCAATGTTACTGTTAATTGTTATTTATAACTAGTAATAAAGCCTGCTGTACTCTAAATACAGAGGGCGCTAGTGGGTCGTGGCCCCCTCCCCTCAGCGCGGCCTACCTGGAGGTGAGAGGGGCAGAGTTGAAGCGTGCCTGTTGCCACCGCGGCTCTGCCGCCAGCCGCACCGGCGCTGCCACCAGTTTCTCGGCTGGCGCTGCCGCAGCCCTCGCTGCAGCGGCTGTGGGCTCCACTGGCGCCAGCTGCCCTGCCGCCAGCGCCAGCTGCTCCGCTGCGGCTGCGGGCTCCTCCGCCTCCTCCGGTGCCGCCGCCTCCTCCAGCGCTGCCGGGTCTGCCGGCGCCGGTGCCAGCTCCGCAGCAAGGCTGCAACCTGCCTTCAGGAAGTCAAGGGAGGTAATGGTGGCGGGCGGTCAGGGGAATGTGCGGGGCCTGGAAGGGGGCGGATAGTAAGTCCGGCAGCAAGGGACCAATTGTGAGCTGCGCTGTGCGCAGCTCGCAATTGGTCCCTTGCCGCTGGACTGACGCTGGCAGAGGCCGATTGGCCGATTGGCCCCTCCAATTGTCAGTCCGGAGGACGGGGCCTATCAGCACCCTTCCTCATCCCAGACCGGGCCCACCCTCGGGGCCCTTACTGTTTTATTTAATCCGCTCCGCTAGGAGCGTTTAAAGATGTGGTTTTGCAATGTTCTGATGCCTTATTTGAAAGTTGATGTTACATACTGTTGTTACTATATATCGTTCCATGTAATTTGTATTATATAATGTTCAATGTAAACTGGCCAGAGCTGCAAAGAAATGGGCAGTATAGAAATATAAATAAATAAATAAATAAATGGAGAGGATAAAATAATGAAGTATGTGTTTGCAATTTTAAAATTTTGCAATTTTAAATTGATCCATTTTTAGGAATTTAATTATATTTATTGTATGGAGATTTTATTTGGAAGACTGTTGTAAGCCACCCCAAGACCATGTTGGAGAGGAGTGGCATAGAATCCCAGCAAACAAACAAACAGATGAAGATCTGCAGGGCCTGCAAAAGGGAGCTCTTCCACCACGCATTTGGTTGAGACCAGGTGACCAGCAACATCTATAGGGCCCCTGCTCCCTCCCTCCCAGAGATCCACCCATGCGTTCTGCTCTGGACCTGCTTGCAGCAAATGTTAATATTACTGGTAAGTGAAAAGCTGAGTTCCATGTACTGTTTTCTGCATTTTTATGTAAACTGCCTCAGGGGAGGGCGGTATATAAATACAATAAATAAATAAGTCACGTCTTACTACGTTTCTGTTGCATTATTATCTAATTTGTAATCCAATTTTATGACAATGTGTATAATGTTTATGATATTCCTAATGCATTCTGAAATGTTTTAATCTGTCTTGATTCTCAATGTGAAAAGCAGACTATAAAGTGAAATTGTAACTCACTATAGTTGCACCAACCTATTCCATTCTACAATACTTGGTTTCCTCATCAAATTTTTGGAGTTGGGTACTCAAAATTTGCCAACATTTGTTGGCTATTTGAAGGCTCACCTTGAGTGTCTGAAAAGCTAAAATGTATGTTGTGATAAAGTCCACTACTTATATTGTAAGGGCTATTTGCATGTTCTCCAGCGTATTGTACGGGATCCACTTCTCCAAGCAAGCAGGTAGAGGCAGAGTCATTCCTACAGGCCAGCAAATCCACTATATTACATCAAATCCTCAGAGAGATCTGTCCTGTACCCTCAAAGTGCTTCACCCAAGGAAAGTAGTGGCTCTCCTCTTTCTGTGACCCTTCCAGGTCAAAAATAGTTTGGATATTTTTTCACATAAACCTGCCGGGGGGCAGGGGGGTCATAACTTTCAGCCCAAATAAGCACTTGAACCAGTGTTGCGTAGAAAGCTAGAGTGTCAAGCTAAGAACTAGGAAACTCAAATCCAGATGTCTACTTTGCCATGAAGATTGTTTGGACCAATCCTCATGGGGTTGTTGTAAGGATAAAAATGGAAGACCGGAAAACAATGTATACTGTTCTGAGTTTCTTGGAGGAAGTGAGGAATAAAAAAATGTGCTAAATAAATTCAACAGAAACATTTTGTAATGCACAAGGAAACATCAACAATAGTTAAGACATATTATCATTCCCTTTGTTACATAAAACCGATGGGCACAGTGAGATGAGGGCAAGCTACAACAATATAAAGCAAGAAACCTGAGCTTTATTGTTAATGTGAAACAAATCTGCAGTGCATCTGCTTCTATGAACCAATTACAGTCTGCATGGGCCAGGCTAGTTTATCAGATCTCGGAAATTAATTAGGGTCTGCCGTGGTTAGTATTTGAATCGGAGACTATCAAGACATTCCAGAGGAACAAAGTTTGAGTCCAGTGGCACCTTAAGACCAGCAAAGTTTTATTCAAGATATAAGCTTTTGTGTGCATGGACACTTCTTCGGATATAATAAAAGAAAATGTCCTCAGCTATACATATAGGTAGAGAGGGTATGTGTGTGTGTGGAGGGTTAATTGCCAAGAAGTCTTAGCTAGGGTTTAGATGCATAATTGACTGGGCAATTACTACTATAATAGGATTCAGGAACTTATCAGAATCTTGTGAATGGTTGGTAATTGGCATACAAATACAAGCGTTAACAGACAGAAGCTTGAGTTTAGCAGTAGCCCAAGGACAAGTTCTGGACACAAACAGGAACTGAGAGAACAGTAAGTACACCTTCAGTTACTTTTTAATCAGCTTTCCTTAAATGTTTCATATACATATGGTTAATAAGAATAAAGATGGATATGTAACCAGGCAATAAATGCAGCTAATATTGGAATGGCACATTTAATGTCATTTAAACTGATATGCAAATGATAAAGGAATAAACAACAAATATGGGAATTCAGCATGTCTAGTGCTCTGCCTCCAAAAAACCAACAAGTTCAATTCCTGGGTATAATCGAGACCTGAGTGACCTGGCATGTGTGATAGTGAGATAAGAAGCCAATGTCCCTGTTAAGTCCAGGGGCTCTATTATCCTGAGTATTGTAATAACTTGCAAGTCAGCAATCTACCATTCCAGTCTGTTTCAGAATTTTTTAAATAACAAAACAGGTACTTTAAGAACCCCCCCCCCCATTTACTGCCCTGAGAGGGTGAAATGTTTGCCTACAACAAATCATATGGATGACTATATCCTAGGAGTGTAACAAAGAAAGGGTGAAAATAAAGGTTCCAGTATATCTGTGTTTCAATTGTATTTCATCAGCAGCAAAAGCTAAAAATGAGAAAAGATAATATATAGAATATGTCCCAAGTTACAATTTTCACAAAAGGAGAATGAATAAATGAGACTTATCCTACACACTATAGAAAACAGCTCTAAAAAGGAACCAATCTCACAGTGGCTGTTTTAACAGGACAGATACAGTGCATCAATCTAATCACTGAAGCAAGAAAAGCTAAAACAGCCACTTTGAGATTGGTTCACTCTTACCGCTGTTTTCTATGCTGTATAGCAGTGGTCCCCAACCTTTTTATCACCGGGGACCACTCAACGCTTGACAATTTTACTGAGGCCCGGTGGGGGGGGGGTAGTTTACTCCTCTACTCTCAACCACTGCCCTAACGCCCTAACGCTATGGTAATGTTTAAACATCCCTTCAAAATAAGATACAGACACGCCACAACAATGAACATAAGGAAATTTTATTTTCATGGAAATTTTAACTCATGACGATGACAAATCAATGGGAACCCTGAGCTTGTTTCTCTGCAACGAGATAGTCCCATCTGGGAGTGAAGGGAGACAATGACACCTGGGGGCCGGGGAGGATGAAGTAAAAGGCCGGAGAGGGGGGGCAGGCGTCCTTCGGGGCCCACCTCCAATTAGTCGACGGACCACATGTGGTCCGCAGTCCACAGGTTGGGGATCGCTACTGTATAGGCTTTTGCTACTGATGAAATACAACTGAAACAAGCATATATCGGGACCTTGTTCAGCTCAGCTTTCAGCATCAACTCTATTGTTTAAGGAAACACAATAAAGAGACTTTATTTTTACCCTTTCTTCATTGCGCACCTAAGATATAGTCAGCCACATGATTGTTTCTTTTGCTTTGCTGCCCTGCTGTGTGACTTGACAGGAAACTGAATTAGATATGGAGAACTGACAAAATTCATAATGTGTAGTTTGACCCATTGGCAGCATTAATGAGGGATTAATTAGTTATTCCTGCAGCCCCTCATAACTCAAACACACGTAACTTGATTTGTCTCTTGACACCTTAGCCCATTTCATAGCACTCTATTTACAACAGAAAGTTTGAACTGTCGTATGGACCCCCAAGCCAATGGGAGGCCTGGGTACTAATCTTGTCCCAACAGGAATTCAACTCAAAGTTCACCAATGCAACCTTGAGTCCTGAAGAGTTGCAGCCCACCTGTACTAAGTATCCCAAATTTCCATCAAATCCATCCAATCCAGCTGCTTCCCCTATATATGCTTAAGCAAAAGTATTTAGAAGCCACCCCAAGTTTATTCATAACAAATTCTGTACTCAGATCTTATTCCCCATTAGTAGGTTCTGCTCCCAATTGCTTGTCTGCTGAAATCACAGGGACCCTTTGCAGACACTGGTTCTGATCCTGGATCATTGCTCAGCATCACCAACCTGAGGACCCTGGAGCCTTCTTTTCAGGACAGGGAATATGTGACTTCTTTTCTACCCTTCACTCTTGCTCAAGTCTCTTGATCCCCCCCCCCCTCCAAGCCACTCTGTCCCACTGTCTGCCAATCTTCCCATAACTCTATTCCATTAGGCACTAACTCATTCAACCACATCAGGTTTTATTGGGATCATAAACAGTCATATTGTAATTATTATGTAGGGAATAGGCAGCACTATCACAGTGCTGGGCCACTCTTTATGTTTGTGCATTTTATGATTGTTATATGTTTATGAATGGTATGTGTGAGGATTTCTATTTATTTAAAAATATTTCCCCTTTTAGAATTGGAAGTGAAAAATTAAAACTAGGTAGATAATATCAGTAACATAGTGCTAAAAACAGTATTTAAAACCACCACCCCTTAAAATTGAAGCAATAAAACATATCACATTCCTGCACAGAAACAGAGAAAGAATAAAAGCAAGAGTAACCATGAAAATGGGCATACACACAGAGAGATATATACACCAGCCATTAAGACATGCCTGGAAACATAAACATGTCTTCACTTTACACCAAAACCTCAGTAAACAAGCATCAGACAACCTATATGTGCATGAGTGTCGTTGTGAATTAAAAGTGTATGAAAGGGGACATGAATGCAGAGCGCTTTACAAAATACCTCTGCTGGTTGCTAATGCATATGTGTCTCTAGTGATACTTAACTGTATCTTAAATCCAGACCCTGAATACCTGTTATTTCCTGGAAAGGCTGCCTTTGGTATATGGCATCCTCAATGCTACAGACATTAATAACTTTTCTATGTGTAATCAGGGAACCACATACAAGGACTCAGAGACATTCTGTACTGTGAATCATCACCACAGAGCAGCATATAAATGGTAATTTTTCCTGTTCTCAAGATGCCAATATGAAAGATTTATTTGTAAGTATAGATATAGGTATCTCATTCACATATGCAAGTTAATAGGTGATTGACATAAATGTATGAACTAACCTATCGTCTTAATTTGGGGAAATTTCCAGTATTTTCTTTGCATAATGTTTACTTTGCCTTCCGTTCTCAAATCTTAGCACTTTGTCGATATTCTGCCATTCTAGTATTCATCTTGCTTCATGTTTGTAACATCTTTGTAACATTAGTTTCATCCTAATCAGCAAAGCTGAGGTGGTACTGCACCATCAGGTCCAAACCATTCATCAATATTCTTTTATCATCTGTCTCCCCCAAATCAGCTGTCAGCCACTAAGTAAAGTGTGGCATTTATAAGTTTATCATAATATAACCAACAGACAAAAATAACATCATGTTACCACAAATAAACCCATTCTTCATATCACTCTATTACCATATGAATGAAGAAACCATACAACTCCTGTCTCGTTTCATCTATACCAGCTTCCAGTTTGCTCCTGGGCTCACTTCAGGGAGTTATTATTGATCTTGAAATGCCTATAAAGCTTGGGGCCAGCTGCCTTAAGGACTGCCAATTTCCATATGAATCTATTCCTATCTGCTTTGTGGCAACCTGTTTAGGCAAGTTTGCAATGTGAGGATTCTATTTCATATGCTTAGTGCAGTGTAGTGACCAAATGTAGTAATAGCATGTGTTTTTATCCTGAAGACTATGTCCAATTGAACATATTTCCAAATAAGTTCCTGCATTAATGTTTTTACATGACATGGGTGTTTTTACATAAAAGGGTGCCATATAGAGGATGGAGCAGAATTGTTCTCTCTTGCCCCAGAGGAATAGACCAGAACGAATGGGATGAAATTAATTCAAAAGAAATTCCATCTAAACATCTGGAAGAAGTTTGTGACAGTTAAAGCGGTTTCTCAGTGGAACAGGCTTCCTCGGGAGGTGGTGGGTTCTCCCATCTTTGGAAATTTTTAAACAGAGGCTAGATAGCCATCTGACGGAGAGGCTGATTCTGTGACAGCAAAGGGGTGGCAGATTACAGTAGATGAGCAGTTGGGTTGTGAGTGTCCGACATAGTGCAGGGGGTTAGACTAGATGACCCATGAGTTCCCTTCCAACTCATTCTATGATTCTATGTACCGCTTGTAATTTATTTACAATCCTCATGAGAATTATACCCCTCTGAGTCCATTGACTGTGTTTAGGATTATTGCACTAAAAGTCTTGTTTATATATGACACAGTTACTTAGAGAAACCACGTGAGATTTATGTCTCAGCAAAGATTTGTTTGACCAATTACAGATGATGCACCAGTGACAAGCGATTTCAGTGAGTCTCTGCAGCTGTAATATAACTACTGAAGAAAAGATATTACATTCTTAAAGAAGAAATGTTTTATATCAATTCCCATCTTTCTAAGCCACTAACATTTCTCCATTCTGTCTTGCAACCGTGCCCTCTTCTCTCCAGACCACGTCAATCTTAGACTCCTAGGGGACTTGGGGGTAAAGTCCAACATAAACAAAACCCTTTCGATTCCCAAACGGCAAAAATAGTTGAGGAACAAGTACCTTTCCCCCTTAAAACAAAGCCTCATGTAGTGACTCGCAAGCAGCATGCTTTATTGCTGGTTCCCCGGCTCCCCGTCTCTCCCCCCGCCCCGGCCGCCGCATCCTCCCCATCTGCTTACGCGCTTTCCCGCCTTCGCAACTTTGTCTTTTTCACAGGGGCCTTCCTGAGACTTCGTCTTGGTGCCTCGTGGAGTGCCTGTTCCATGGCATATCTCCAAACGCCTCGAACTCGAGCCCTTTCCGACGCTACCTGTTCCTGTTCTCCACATGTGGAAGAAGGCAAGCCGGACATAGTGGCGGAGCTTGGCCTTAATTAGTCTGAAAAGCTGGTTATGGAGCTCACAGGCACAGTGGGAGGAAAGCCCAAGATGGGAAAGAAGCCGGCCTAGACCTAAGGGCGAGGGGTCCTTCCCTGAGTGCGCGCGGCGTGCTCATTGGCTAGGGGCGCGCAGCCTCCGCGATCGCTTCCTGGCCGCGAGGAATGCGCCAGCCGCGGGAGTTCTGCTTGGGCTGAGGATCATGGAGGAGCTGGATGTGGAGCCGCCGCTCACGGTGAGTTGCTCTTCCCGTCTGTGGGACAGGCGCTGGCGGCATTGCGGCGAGAAGGAATAGGAGGGGTGGACGGCGGGTGGGGGACAAGCTGGACTGAAGGGCGAGGCTGGTTGTATTAAGATAAATCCCTCCGACAGCCGATGGGCTTGCTTCTGCTAATAACCATGCTGTGGCATTCTGCACCATCTGACATTACTAAGTTGGCTTCAAGAGAAAATCTCTACTGAGTGTATTACAATAGTCTAGTCTCGATGTTACTGTGGTGTGGATCCAGGGAGCCAGATTGGCTTTGTCAAGGTAAGGAACCATCTTCCGGGCTAGAAGGGGTTGGAATAAAGGTTTTTTTGCAGTGGCATATAGGATAATGTTTTCCCAGTTGTCTGGCAGAATCGAATGAATGTGTGAACATGTTGCTCTGCATAACTGCCTGAGTGGCAGTCTCATCCAGAAAGCCCTTAAAAAAAGAGTAAATAGTTCTGAATGAGCACTATAGCTGTCTTGCTCCACTAAAGATTTGACAGTAACAGCAGGAGATATATGATCCTGTACCTGGCAGATGGAGAAAGACTGAGAAGATTTTATAATGGGATGGAGAACGGTTTTGTTTACTTACTCCAGATTTTGTAATGAATCATGGTTTTATTTAAATTGATCACAAAGTATGCTTAAAAGCTAAACCTCTTTAAACAGTTTTGTAATATTTGCTCTTCAATTTGTCATATAGCTGATTCCAGAACTGAACTCTGAGCAGAAGCAAATATGTTTTGAGTGGGGACCTGTGGAGATGTTGGTGTGTGACACATTGTACAAAAAAACAGGTTAGAAATGCTTATCGTTAATATGCATTTTTTATGAATTCATAGTAGTGAGTTTACTGACCTAAGACAGAGCACTAACGTCCTATTTGGCTGCCCTGTTCAAAAGTTGAATAGACTGAAACCAATAAGGTTAATTGAAAGTGGGGAGGGGCAATGATACGGTTAGACTGGGGGCTTTAATGAGTAATAGTGAACAAAGATTATAATGATAGTCCCAAACTTTGGGCAACAAGAGAAGGAAAGCTTCTACCCACTTTTCGTTACAGTCACCGAGAAGCCACAGTTTCTCAGGATTGACTGCTCTCTATAGAAGATGGCCCCTCCTCTGCTTATTGCCTTTTCTCATCTCTGTAGCCTGTTTTCCCCAGGAACTTTTTCCTTGGGAAAACACTTTAGCTTCTTCTCTGACTGTTGATCCCCCTTGAAGTTCACCCCATGCCTTTCCTTCTCCTGTTGTCAAGCAGCCACTCACTGAGCCTCTCTGTAGAAAGCACCTCTGTCTAGAAGAGAGGTCCCTGATTTTTTTGAGCTTGAGGACACATTTAGAATTTTTACATGGCATGATGGGCTCAAGAATAAAATGTTGGTGTTGGTGCCAGAAGTTGGTACCAGCCACAAAATAATTGTCACAGTCTAATTTTAGTAGCACAGTGCAGATCCTTGTGCTGTAGTGTCAGCTGCTGCCAAAGCAATATTTTAAGAAATCTACACAGCCAATCAGATGCCTTGTAGAGCAAAAATTCTACCTGGCCCACTTACTTCCTAAAAACACTTAACAGGTGTCAGAAAAGGTGTTGGCAGATGCCATAGTGCCCAGAGGCACCATGTTGTGAACCCCTAGTGGGGAGTGTTTTTAGAGTGGCCTCACTATGCAGATGAAATCATGTAACAAACATTTAATAATTTAATAATAGATGATTTTACATGGCTCACACATTATTTTTTGTCCTGAACTTTAAAGCATATCGGTATGTGTAAAAACCCTTGTACAGCTTTATTTACTTAAGTTTCTGCATGTTTTCATGCTCCTGGATTGTTGAGATTTAGTTATATCTAAGTTGAGTTTTGTTGTTTCTAGGTATAAGTAGTATCCGAATTCGGATGAGTTACAATAGAAGTATTATACAACCGAGTTTGTTTTACTTGGGTTTTGTCAATTGCATATCACAGTTCATATTAAATGAAATAGGTATATTTTTACATTAAAGCTTTCTTTTGGTTTGTTTCAGAGCAGAAAGAGAAAAGGCCAGGCTGCCCTTTTGTTTACGTTGTCCGTAAAGATCAAGATGTGTACTCTCACACATTGCGGAAACTTTTCAATGAATCACATGGGATCTTTGTCGGGCTGCAGAAGGATGAGAAAGAAAAAGTTGGAAAGTCAAGGACAGCACAGTAAGTGATATAAAAGGGCTCAACAATGTGACATCATCTAAAATCTAGTAGCTCTGCAAATGTAATGCCAGATCTTCGCATTATTTGCACCCTACCCCCTCAACTTCTATCCTTCTCTTCCATAATTTCGTTCCACCCTCACTTTTTCTTTTGAGACTGACCATAGCTTGTTGTTTCATCCAAACTGGCAAACCACCTTCAATCCTAGTTTCAGGAGCAAACACAAAACAGTTCAGATGTAATAACTGATTTGTTTGAAAACAGAGAATAAGAGAATCATAGTGTAAGGAAAGAGTGTGTTAGAATGAGGCCCGCTTATGGGATGCCAGGCAATGGTTTGATGCTGCATGTGAATTAAGTCAGTGGGAACTTGATTTGATATGGATATTTTTTAAAATTTGCCTTAGCTTCTTGTACAAAATATGGTGTTAGATGGAATTTTAATTTTTGGACATAAAATAGAATTGAAATACACATACAATGTTTGTGACAACTGAGGTAGATCTACACATCTACCTCAATTTGCATTAGATATTGCAGGATCTCTATTACATATAAGCCTCACTAGGAAATATCCTCTCCTATATAATGAGTAATTCTGATAAACTGTGGACCAAGATAGAGGTCTACATACTAGAATATATTATTTGAATGCAGCATAACCATTTCCCTTTCCAAACTCATTATTGTAAACATAATTTAACAATGAATTATTGTTATAATATTTTTATAGTCTGGCTCCCCCTCTCTAGCTGCAAAGATAAAACCATAAACATTTAAAACAATCAGTTAGACAAAAGAAAAACATACAGTGTCACTGAAAACCTGGGACTGGTGAATTGACATTTTAATTGAGGCCTAGATGGAGAAGAGAGTGTGTGTGTGGGGGGGGGGTTGATTGTGTCAGGGAGGCCCATTTAGATGTCAATGACTGTTAGCCTTGGTGGAAGAGTTCCATTTTGAGTTTCAGATCCCAGCTGGCAACTCATTTCACCAGGCTGGAGTTAGGGCTGAAAAGGCCCTGGCTCTGGTCAAGGCCAGGCACACTTCTCGGGGGCTGGGGATCATCAATAAGTTGGCAGTAGCAGAGCGCTCCTTGTGGGGTATACTCAGAGAAGTGGTCCATAAAGATATGTAATGCCTTGAAGATTAAAATCAATACCATAAACCTGATGTGGAACTCCACTGGCAGCCAGTGCAGCTGCTGGAGAACAGGTCGAATGTGCGCTCTCCATGGGGTCCTTGTGAGGACTTGGGCAGCCGCATTCTGAACCAGTTGTAATTCCCAGGTCAGGGATAAGGATAGGCATGCATAGAGTGAGTTATAGTAATCTAGCCTGGAAGTGACCATTGTACTGTGGCTAGGTGTTCTGAGTCCAGGTAGGGCGTTAGTAGCTTTGCCTGGCGAAGGTTGAAAAATGCCTGCCGAGTTACTCTTGTGACCTGTGCCTCCATATTAAGGGAGGCGTTGAAGGTCACCACCAAATTCCTGATGATCTGTGCAACTTGTAACTGTACCGCGTCAAGACAGAGAAAGTGTGCTTCCTCCTTTGGTCTCCTCCTTCCCAGCCACAGGACCTCTTTCTTAAGGGGGTTAAGTTTCAGGAGACTTTGCTGGAGCTGGGTAGAATATTTGGCTGGTTGCTCATTAACAGGTAGAGCTGGATGTCATCCACGTACTGATGACACCCGAGTCCAAGCCTTCAGCCAAGCTGGGCAAGAGGGCACATGAAGACATTGAATAATATAGAGGGAGTCATGCCCTGCATTACTCCGCATTAGAGTTGGCAACCACGCAATTGTTCTTCCCCGATAACATCTCTCAGTCTCCAACTCTGGAGAAAGGAGACCAGCCACTACAAGGCTGACCCCGTACCCTCCCCCCACACTGATGAGACAGTGAGCCAAAAGCTCATGATCTTCAAGACTGAATGGTGCTGTAAGATCTAGAAGCACTAGGAATGCCGATTGGCTTCAATCCAGCTGTTCTGCCTGCTGGTTTTGCTTATACATTATCATATCTTGCGGTGTTGAGTTTTATTTGCTTCGAACTTTTAACTGAAAGTTGTTGATCGTATATCTGACGTGTTCTATGATTAAGTTATGTTTGATGTATCCTGTGAAAAATCTGCATTATAAATGAAATACTTTAAAAAAATCAAAAACATTTAAAAATTTTCTTTTGACAGATTGGTTCGAGTGAGCAAGAGCTACCGTTCAGTCATAAGAGCCTGCATGGAAGATTCACACCAGATGGCTAGTAAGTTACCGTATTTACCTGAAAGAAAAATTTATTCTCCACACACACACACACGCTGTGAAGACAAAGCCAGTGGATCGTCTTTGATTGACATATGAGTTACTGTTAAGTGCGGTAACAAACATTTGTATGTATTCTTTTTACGTACATTGTTTTATATGCAGGATTGTCTTCCTTTTAAGTAAATACTGTATTCTTTACTGGCAATATGAAACAGGCGGGGCTAGTTCCCACTACAGAATACTTTAACGGCAGCCTGAATGGTTCTATAATTGAACAGTCATCTACAATCTCACTTCTGAATGTTAATTCAACTTGTAAATATAAGAGCATAAGAAGAAACCTGTTGGATCAGGCCTGTCGTTTATATGGTCCAGCATCCTCTCTCACACAGTAGCCAACCAGTTACTATGGAGGCTTCCCCTGATTGCATCTCCTGGCAGGGGTGTACCTAACATATTTGACACCCAGAACAGATCATTTTTAACACCACCACTCCTCAAAACATTCCTGGAGTCCCAGTGAGAAAGACGAACTATAAGCCAGTGGTCCCCAACCTTTTTTAGGCATGCGTGGCACCTCCGACTGCAGCCCGCCCCCTGCCCGCAACGCCCACGTGACTGGCGCCCCCCCTCCCTCGCTCGCCCTCCTTCCTCCCTCTCGGATTACGGCTCGCTGCTTCGGCCGGCTGTTCCAAGCCCAGCGCGAGGCGCTCGGCTCCATTGTGCATCCCTCTGCGGCTCCCTCTCGAGGACTCGAGGCCCCCTGTGTGCTGGATGCTGCCGCCGCCGCTGCCGCCCTTCGGCCCGCACCGCCATGGCTCTTGCCGCGGGGTGCCACGCAGCCTCCTGCGCCTGAAAGAGGCGCGCCGCTGAGCACAAGCCCGGGCGAGGCGCTGGCCAGGGTGAGGCGCGGCCGCCGCTGCTGCTGCCGGGAGCCCGCCCGGGGGGGGCCACGCCGCCCCTCCTCCCGCCCCGTGCCCACCCCCTGGGGGGGTTGCCGCCGCCGCTCCCCTTCCTCGCTGGCCGGCTGGCTGTGGGCATCGGCGCGCGATGGAGACAGTGGAGAAGGAGTGCGGCCTTGATTCCCTCTCCCCGCCCTCCCGCAGTAAGAAGCTTCCTGGGCCGCAAGCTTGCGAACTGGGAAGTTTTTTACTGCGGGGAGAGGGAACCGCGGCCCGGCACCATAGCCTTCGTGGCCCGGCACCGGGCCGTGGCCTGCAGGTTGGGGACCACTGCTATAAGCAACATAAATAAAATAATAAATTATCACAACCCATGGAATGCAGTCCACAAGCTCACCCACAGAACCAGCAGAGCAAAGCCCCAGGCAGTCGGAACATAGCTAAAGTTAGTCTTTATTGAAGGCACATTACAGGAACAAACATCATCAGTAGGGATTCACAGAACCAGGGGTTGTTGAAGACGGGGTCCAAGGGGACTTTTATAGGCTCCTACCACCCAATACTGCATGGGGAAACCTGTTCCCAGGACAGAACCATTTGATCAACAAATGTGTGAATATTGGAGACCAGCAGTCTGAACAATGAGGCCAGATTGTCCCTGCTGCCTCCAGCAGCTAGCCCAGATGATTACACCTCAAAGCAATGACAGGGAGATAAGAATTTGCATTTCACAGGACTCACTGGAACAGCGCCTGGGCAAAAGTGCAAAGGGAACAAGAAGGGAGAGGTGAATTGGAGGCGCTCACCTCCAGCCCCAGGGAAAACAGGAAAGACTGACATGACATATAACATAAATGTCCCACAGATTATTGTTGGACAATCTGTTTGCTTAAGATACTTCCATGTGGTGCCATCCACTTCTTCTGATAGCCCTTAACACCCCCCCCCCGATGAATGGGTGGATGTGCGCAGTCCTGATGCTTGGAGCAAAGGAGCATGGTACTGTTTTGGCCAGCAGGCTTCCAAAGGGCACATTCTTCTTCCTGGCTTGGTAATGTGAGTAGAGTCATGCAAATTCATGCGTCCACAGGCTTCAGTGGGGAGGAGGTGTGGGAGTACCTAATCCTACTCTGGACTCCTCTTTGGCCCTAACCTCCCTCCCTCCCCCCCAGGAGCCCAAGAGATGGGTTTGCGCTCAGGGTATATGCTTGCATTCCTTCTTGGTTTGCAGTTTCCTGCCAGAATGGCTCCCAGACTTCTGTAATCTGTTTGCAGTTCGGTCTGCTAAAGGAAAGAGAAGCCTGCTCACCCCATGGACTTCCTGATGGAGAAGGCACAGAGGCTCTGCTGCAATTTATTTTCCACTAGGATTTAATTGGACACTTAAATGGAGCTATTCTGCATCCCTGAGGGTTTCTTGGCCTTCATAGTATAGCTTCCAGCAGGTGGCCTGCTGGAGAAATGGAGAGAACATGTGTTTTACCTTTCATCCTTACTTCGCTGGTGTTTATGTGATCCTAAGTGATCCAATGCTGGGAGCGATTGAGGACAAAAGAAGAAGGGGACGACAGAGAATGAGGTGGCTGGATGGAGTCACTGAAGCAGTAGGTGCAAACTTAAATAGACTCCGGGGAATGGTAGAGGACAGGAAGGCCTGGAGGATCATTGTCCATGTGGTCGCAATGGGTCGGACACGACTTCGCACCTGACAACAACAAAGTGATCCAATACCTTCTCTAAGGGGGGGAAGGCTACTGGATTTCTATAGCCCTCCCCAAATGATGCTCCTTGGGTTTTTGTTGTGTTATTCCAGAGAAACTAGCCCTATTATGATCAGTTCTCTGCCACCCCCTCCCTAGCATTCCTTCCTTCTCAGTTTCCGCATCTCATAATTCAGTGTGCAAAAAGAACAACTGGTGGAAGCCATCTATCAACTGGTGCACTAGCTCCCCTGGCCCATTCAGCTGGTCCAGCATAATGAATTGATCTGTTTAAAAACATTACAAGGAATATTGGATCAATTCAGATGAATAGCCACGTTGAAGTAGCAGAACAAAAGCTAGAGTCCAGTAACAAATTGAGGTTCCCTGAATTAATTGGGGCATTGGAGACTTAGCGATAGGTGGCTACCTACAGGATCTCGACCAATGTATACAGGGATGCCTCCTTAAGAAACTAAGTAAACTAGTCAGATATAAACTGGGATGTTCTTTTATTGAGGAGAATATATTGAAGAGTATAAACAAGCACACAAGATTGTTTAAGTAAAGTCGTACTGATTGGTGATTTTATTGCTTCTACAGTGGGTTTTTGCTGTTACGGTTTTAGCCTTCCATTTAATTTATTCTAAAAGAATTAATTTGTATGCTGCTCTGAGGGATAGAGGCAATTGTATGAATCCTTTAAATAAATTAATAAAATCCGTGAGCTTGAAAAAAAATGGGGGGGAATTCTTAACTTCTTTGTCTTTTATAGTTTCTGCATGGGACCCATTAATGAGAGCACAGCATAGTACCCAGGTAAATAAATATATTTCTTTGAGCTATCATCAGTGAAAATAAATTTTTACTAGTTTTTACCAGGAAGAATTTTCACCTAGCATAAGTTTTGTTACTGTAGCTTGTTTAGTTTCCATTGAACTTGCTGAAGAAGGAGCTTGCTAAAGGAGTCTGTGTACTCTGATATTTCTTAAGGCCGTATCTGAGACTAGCCTACTTCATTCTATCCAGGTTTCTGCCTACCTGAAATTTGTAGTGATGAGTGAATCCTTCAGAATGCCCTGATGCAACTTGAAATTCAATCTAAAAGTTAACTACTGAGAGCTAACTGCATGAAAATGCGTGTAATAACAAAAAGTTCATCTTCCTAGGCAAATGCCAGTTTTGCAGAGGAGCTTTGGAGCAGAAAAGTGGCAGGGACAGGATGCTTGATCTTTTGCTTGCTGCTTCTCCATTCCCATTCTCTCGCCTCAGTAGTCACTTTTCTGGATGTGGGTTTCCAAATGAGCATTTGATTGTCTTGCAACACTGTGTTTAGGGAGAAGGGAGCCATCGCTTCTTTGCATAACCCCCCCCCCTCCAGAAGTGGCTTTTCTCTGGGGAAACCTGCTGTTGGACTGTTATTACCTGCATGCTCATTACATGTCACCCAGCTATCTTGGGTTATATCGCCCTACTGGCTCCCTGGGTAGGGCTAGAAGGTGAGCCCCACTTGATGCTCTGCCTTGTTTCACATTGGGTGAACTTCCACAGCTCTGAAAGAAGGCATAAAAGGAAAGGAAAGGAAAAGATAGAATTGCAGTCCAGTGAGACAAAAAAGCAACATGTGAAAGCATTCCCAAAGGTCCTTGGGCATGGCAGCTGCCCCAACTGCTGTCACTTCAGTATAAATCATGAGGACTCCCTTTGGAGCCAGAAGAGCTTGACCAAGTACCATCTTTCTGAGACACCTTAGCTCCTTCTGAAAGGACTTAGATCCTTAGAACAGATTCCTCCTTGGTATTAAAGGTAAATGCATTCTTTCATAAGGACCAGGGGATCCACCTATTATCCTTCTGTCCCTGTTTGGTCCATCCGAGAGAGAAGGAATGGCACAAACTGGATGTGAGGAGGGCACTCAGAACTTAATAAAGTCCTTCAGAACCATAGTCTCATTGTTTGTTCCCTTCAATCAAACATTGACAGGGATTGAAGTATCCCCAAGTCCATCATTATGGATCAAAACCTATATCTGCTTGGCATATGAGGTCCAGCATTTATCTGTCCCCAGTCCACCAGGGCAGCATCCTTAGGGTTGGGCGCTTTGGCGTCCGAAGCAGTTGTTCGTGCCTGAAGCAGCCAGCACCGCGGGGGGAGGCACTGGCTGCTTTGGGTGTGAAGGGTCGCTTTGGATGACGAAGCGCCCAACCCTAGTGTCCATCTCCTGCCTTTTCCACCAGTCTTCCCATCACTGAAATCTGCAGGGCAGTGAACTGGACATCAGCATCTACCTTTCTGCAAGCACAATAAGTGGAACACCTATAGATCAGCAGACAAAGCCTTTGGTGGGAGAGTTCTCTAACAGGTGGTCCCCCAGTGATCTTTCCTACCCTTCATAAGCTTCCCATCTGAGATGATGCAGCTTTTCACCATCCCATTTCAGGATACTTCCCTCCACTGATGGAGTGCAAAACATTGGACTTACCGTGAGGGTTTCTTTTCATCAATGGAATGGAAGGTGTTCCTTACCTCCTGCAGGAAAGGGGGAATTGGGGTGGGAGCTTCATACCTTCAAAAGGTGATGTTTTTCTTATAGCTATAAGGAAATTTGCCTTAATTCAGAGCTTGCCAAGTATGAATTGGGCTCTTCCTCTACCTGAATGTGGAAGCTCTGCAAGAATGATTTGCATAGCCTTGCCTGCAGAGAGGGTGTAAGGGACATAACCCATTTCAGGATTCCTTTTATTCCACAGATGAGAAGAAATCCTCACAGTAAGGCCAACTTCCCCCCCTCCTAACAATACCTAAGGAGTTATTTTTGACAAAAAGAAAATGCTGCTGTAGTATTTTGTTATCGCTAGTAGCATGAATGTTCAACAGGACCCAGTCATTAATTCAGATCTAATCTAATCTAAATTGGATATAAAGCATTATTAGGAGTTCGGTCAAGCCGTAAGCTTCGTACTGTGCCAGTGACTTCAGTTTTGGAATGCGGAGAATTGATTCCAACCTTCATTAAAAAAGAAAAAGTGGATGAATAGCCCTCATGAAGTGGAGATCCTTTTGATACATTGCACTTTAATACCTTTGAAGTAATATCTGTAACGTTTGTCCATCTTCTCTTGTTGGCATGCTCACCGTATACACAGGCCCACAACTTTTGGCTGTCCTTCCTTCCATCCAGTAATTTGTGCTTACTGCTAGCCCTGTTGCTTTTGACAACTCATTGAGATTTGGAGATCCTTGCTGCACTTTAAATGGCCAACCTCTCCAAGCCAGGATGTTGTGAGGAGTGCCCACTCGTGCCATGTTCATTTTCACACTCACTAGAAGAAGCAAAGATATCTCCCATGGTAACCACTGTGAGTTTGTTGACCCCACCTGTATGTTCGCCTTAGCCTTGGCTCTGAAGCCTGAATCCAAATAGTATACTGCGAGGCAGAGGTACAAGTTCTTGTTTTAGTTGCATTTTATTTCTGCACAGTAAAACACCTTTGAGTAATGTTCAGTTGTTTGACTGCTGATCCTTATGAGTCCAAGTATTAAAGTATTAAAATGATTACTGACCTTTAATTGGTGTCTGTCTCTTAGGTCTCCATTCTGTCTGCTATGGAGTTGATCTGGAATCTCTGTGAGATCATGTTTATTGAAGCAGCACCAGGTGAAAATCATAGTGTAATGTAGTTGAAAAGGCATATTCTTGTGTTAGCACTCTTCTATTTCAGAACTGCTTAGGATGCATTTAGCAGTTGGATATTTCTATAAAAATGGTTCTACGAAATGTCTTCAAAAACATGATCTCCATTTGTTGCCCCTTGCTACATTGAGTGAGGAACACATGGTGCCTCTTACACTTTGTGTTGATCCTGGCTTCTTATTTCCCATCAGTGCTGACCATCCCTTCTGTTGTATGGTGTCTGTTGCTGAAAGGTTGTAGCAGACAGATACAAAAATAAGTTTATTCTCTGTATAAGTTTTGTGCAGATTATATGCACCCATGTTCTTGGTTAGGTTGAATTCTGTGATGCTTCATAAAGGGTCCCCACATGGATGTAAGGCTGTTTTTCACAATGCTCATTTTATTTATTTATTTATTCGATTTATGTACCACTGCTTTTCCTAAGAACCTGTGGCGGTTCACAGAATAAAACGTTAAAATACAATAAAACCCCCATAAAACCCCAATTTACAATAAGACAGTAAGTGGCCAGACATTCTTCTGAATAACCAATCGCATCCTACCTTGTTCAGCCGAAGGCCGAGTCCCCTTCCACTAAGAGTGGGTGCAGGTCTAATAGGCCTTGGGAAGGGTTGCTTGGATGGAATACCGGGATTCTGTCCTGGCCTCAACCATGCGCCTGGTAGAAGAGCTCCGTCTTGCAGGCCCTGCAGAAAGCTGACAATTTTCTAGATGTATATAGTGGGAAATTATGAATACCGTTTACATCATGAGTGTGTGCATGTGTAGAAGTAAATTGGTAGTCATATGTCCAGCAGATCAGTCATATGTGGGTGCCTATTCTATGTGAAATTATATTTGTGTAGGAAATTAATCCAGTATATGAAGCAATGGTTAATGAACATAAATTGAAATTAAAGAGTTGCATCTTCCTAGAATAGCTGAGGCAGGAGCTAACACTTGTTCATATCACAGGGCTAGATCAAGGGGCAAAAACACACAGCTTGCAAGACCAAGAATTGCTCTAAGGTCTTTTGGAAACAGAATATCATCAGCCCCATTATTTGCATCTCTTTTCTCCCCCCCACCGTCCCGACTGCTGTATAGTAATTGCAAAGCAAAGGTTTCCTGTATCTCAAAGAAAATGAGAATGCATATCATTTTTCCAGCTGGTCCTCTCCTCCTTCATCTTCTTGACTGGGTTCGTCTTCATGTGTGTGATGTGGACAACATGGTCTGTGACGTTTTGAAGAGTGAAAGTCCAGCAAAACATGAAAACTTCTGGAATACAGTAAGTGAATTATCTTGTCCAAGGAAGCATGTGTAGTTGCTGTCTGATTTTACTTGCTGAAAAAATGATATTGAAGCCAGAATAAAGTACTACTATGAATTACCTTTCCTCAAAGAGTGAAGTTCCTGGAGATCCTTCCCTGAGGAAGGAAGGCTTTATTGTATTTGTACTCTGTGTCTGAACTAGAAATTCTGTTTTTAAATTAGCTTATTCACTAGCAAAAAGGGCAAGAGTTATTGCTCCAACAAACTAGCTTCTAGCTTTGTACGGTATGTTATTGGTTAAAATTCAGAGGGAGAGTACTATTACAATATTACATTTATTAAGTTTCACAAGAATGATGATTTTATGATCTTGTCTGAATTAATATAACATTTGCATGGAATTTATTTAGAAGACGAATGGTGTGATATGTTGGAAATTTTACTGGACTTTGACTGTATCAATAAACTGTTCACAATGTATATGCAGGATTGAACGCTAGTATTAATATGTAGGTCATTTCTCTGGCTCAGTTCCATATTCTGCTACGATCCACCTTAATTTCTCCCCTTCCAGATAACTATCTTTGTGCTTCAAGGACGAATGGATGAGGCTCGGCAACTGCTCTGTAAGGAAGCCAGTGCCAATCCTGCTTCAGTAAGCATGTGCAAAATTTTGGATGAGCTGATGAAGAAGATGCCGGTGATCAGTGTACGTCATTTGTAGATTTCTCTTATAGCTTTGCTTAGTAAGTTCTTGCAGTGTTATGTTCACAAAGGAGGTATTTCTAGGGCTTTTTCTCTATGCAAGATCATACAATTATTTTTGCTTTGGGTAACCATTCCTTGTATATATCTCTAATAATCAGCTTTGATTTACAACTTTAGGGAGATTACAGTCTTTGGCTATGATGCGACCCCCCATGTTTTGGCAGAAAGATTTACTAAGTTAGTTGTATAAATATCTGTATCCATTGTCCTGGATGTTTCATTTTGAAGTTCCCACCCATGTTTTAAACGATGTCAACGTATTTTTGTATGACAACTCCCCCACACACGCACACACATATGCCGGTTCCATTTCAAGGGAAGTTGCTTGAAATGCTGCACTGTTGATCGAATAGACTCTTCTTATTATACTTAAACGTTGCATGCTTATGTATTCACTTTTCAGCTTGGTAATACCCAAACTCTGACAGAGTTGGAACTAAAATGGCAGCATTGGCATGATGAATGTCAGCGCTTCCTGCAAGATGGGACGTTTGCTTCTAACCCTCACATGGAAACCATCTGCAAGGTGGGTGGGATTTTAGAATGAAAGAACTGTGGGTAAGACAGTGGTAGGTGGCCAATTCTGCAACAAGTATATTTTGGTGAATTTAAAGGAAGCTTAACTTTAAAAAATCTGTTCCTTCTTCTCTTGGTTAGCACTGCGTGACTTTGGGGAGCCGTTAAGCTTGATCTCACCCGTTTGCAAGACAATATATCCAGAGAAAGGGTTGGGGATGGGTAATTGAGTATGATCCTGTTCTGGGATTGGGGGAGTAAAAAGCTCTGAGGCTCACTGACTATTATTGTTTCTAAAACTGAATATTCAGGAACAAGTATATTCTCCACATGAAATAATTTATGGCTGCTTATTATTAAGCAAAGATCCCTACTGAAAGGTTGTATTTATACTACAAATGGGGTTATGTTCAGACTTACATATTTTGTACAACAGCAGGATCAAGAGGTAGTAGTTCCCTGTATTTAGATGTGAACATTAGTTCATTGTTGCAGAAAGCCAATGTATATCCATGCACTAAGACAGGCTTTCTCAACCTGTGAACCCCTGTGGTTTCTCGATGGCCCTGAATGGATGGGAGTTAATTTTTTAATTTTTGTAAACATTTATTGGGTGATATGACCACATGTGGTCATGTCGACCCCCCCCCCCTCACAGCCAGTGATGGGCCTGGAGAGCGTGGAAAGGGGAGAGGCCCTGGGTGGGCACATGCACAGCTATTCTTCCCAACCATATTCTGCACCATCGTGCCACTTCTGGGATTTCTCAAAGCCTGACGAATGTTTCAGGGGCTTCTCAACAGTAACAAAGTTAAAGCATCTGTAAGGCATCTTTCAAGCCCCAATATCTTTTAGCTTAAGGGGTTTGTCTCTGTTCTTTGTTTTTAGATTCTCTTGGGAGATGAAAACACCATCCTAGAGAAGAAAGATCTCATGACTACCTGGTACCATTTTCTGGTAACCCGATTGTTGTATTGTCATCCTACCGTGAAGCCTATGGAACTCCATCTCTATGCGCAGGTGACTTGGGGGAAATGCTACATTGAAAGAAGAGCTGTTTTTTGGCTTTCTGTCACCCAAGCAGAAAAGCATTTGATAATGAGGCTTCCTTATCTTGTTCCTGTTTCTTGCCCTTCATGATCATGGGAATGGAAGGGATGGCACAATTTTGGAGACAGTGCATGCAAAAGTGGCAACTCTGAGACTTCACTATCCCTCTCCCCCTGGCATGCAAGCTTTAACAAGCAGCAAAGTTTGGAAAGTTTCCAAAATGTTGTACTGAACTCCACCTCCCAAGCTGAGAGCTCTGTTCTGTGGCTTAGTGGTAGAACATCCGCTTAGCACACAGAAGGTCCAGGTTCCATCCCTGGCATCTCCAGTGAGTATTTGCTGCTGGTGGAGAAAGAGGCATGGTCCTAGGATCCACCCACAGCATCTCCAGAACACCTACTTGCTTTTAGATGTTCCTCATGGAAGGTGCAACAATCACTCGGTGCTGTCGCATTGCAGTCTCAGCAAAAATTAACAATTTCTGAAATCCATTTTGTTCAAAGATGGAAGCTGTAAATTTGACAATTCAGGGCCAAAAAGGTACTAGATTAACATCCAGTTTAAAGGATCAGGTAGTAGGTGCTGTGAAACACCTTTGTCAGGGACCCTGGAGAGCTGCTGTCACTCTCAGTAGTTAGACCTCGATGGTCTGATTTACTAGATGGCAACTTAATGGGCCTTAGACCTTTTCATCATTGAGTTGGCCTTGACATGGGAAGAGCTGATGCTACCATGACTTAACTACTGTAAATGGAGAATGCTGCTGGACTTGTATTGTAAGTGATCTGCTGCACTTACATTGGCCATATAACAGGAGTTTCTGTTTTCTTGACTGTCCCCTTGAAACAATGGGGGAGAATCCTGTTTATCTTTTTCAGTCCCCTTCTGTTTACTTCCCTTTGTATCCTTGCTGCTGTTTGTCTCTAAGGAGTTTAATGGAGGTTGGTGCTGCACACACATTCTCAATATTAAATATGCCTCATCTCTTTTTTTGTAGTCAAGCCTGGATCAGTTTCTCGGGGGTGAGAATAATCCTGAGCCCTTGGACATTATCTTGCTAGCAGCCTTTGAATTTGACATCCATCAAGTGATTAAAGAATGCAGGTGACTTTACTTAGAGTGGGTTTTAGTGTGGGTGCTTGATCTGCACTTCTAATCCAGAATTTCTTATATGTTTATAATAATTGCTTATGAATGTAGAAGTGGGTCTTAATAAAAATAGGAGCAAGCAATGTGTGGAATGAAATGTGTGCAGAGCTCATGCCTGTGATTCTATTAGATGTAATAAACTTGATATATTGTGTCATGTTGGGTTTGTTTTTATTAAACTTTAAAAAGAAGTCTTTCCACATCAGTTGTAATTTTATATTCCCCCCCTTTCACCCTTTTCTTTATGTAGCATCGCTCTGAGCAACTGGTGGTTTGTAGCTCATCTGACAGACTTGCTAGACCATTGCAATCTTCTTCAGTCTCACAACCTATAGTGAGTACTTTTTAATTTCTATATTCATTGGAAAGTCTAATCCAGGGTTCTGGAGTTGACCCATATGGGTTGGGGCCAGCATACTTCAAGGATTGCTTCCTCCCATGTTTCTACATGACCACTTTGGTCATCTTCAGGGGCCCCTGCAATCTGAGGCCAGGTGGGAGGCAACTCAAGAAAAGGCTTTCTTGTTTGTGGCAGTGAAACTTTGCAACTCCCTCTCCAGGGAAATTAATCAGTCTCCCTCTATAACGGTATTCTGCCAGTGGGGGAAGACCTTTTGTTGTTGGAATCCCCCACTAACACTTATTAGCCCTCCTTTTTAGAAGAAGAGTTGGTTTTTATACTCCGCTGTTCAGTATTAGATGGAGTCTCAAAGCAATTTACAATTGCCTTCCCTTCCTCTCCCCACAACAGACACCCTGTGAGGTAAGTGAGGCTGAGAGAGCTCTAACAGAACTGCTCTGTGATAACAGCTTCTAACAGGACTGTGACTAGCCCAAGGTCACCCATCTGGCTACATGTGGAGGAATGGGTTATTAAACCAGGTTTACCAGATTAGAAGCTGCTGCTGTTAACAACTTCATCACTATAGGTGTTGTAAATATTTTTAACATAGATTTGTTTTTTAAATGCTGTTTTAATGCTTGAAGTGTTTGCAGTTTGGGTGGAAAGGTGACCTAGAAATGTGTTAAGTAAATTATTGGGGGGGGGGGTGTTGAGAGATCATTCAGTGACTGGCAATTCAGAAAGAATATATTTATCAGATGAGGCCGTTTTAAAGACTTCCATTTAGACTAATTTTATGGATAACACATAGCATTATGAAGCACCTCATGGTATTCATAATGATTCATCTACATAATCACAGTAATCCTTCAACAATCCTGAAAGAGCGAAGTCTAACAGCTTAATTTTGTAAAAAGTTATATTATCTTATCCATTTGGTGCCTCTTAACAATTGTGAAGCATTGTTGGGGGATGGACTGTCTGGCTTCTCCAGGGCCAATCAGGGTGCAGCCAGCCCTGCCCCTACAGCTCCTGCCCTCCCTCACCAAGCCCTCGCCTCACAGACATGCCTGGCTGCCTACAGCCATCCAGAGGCCTGGCCGGGGGGGGGGGAGCGCTTCCCAAAGGCCTGGAAAGGCCTCGCAGAGGCCCCGGATGTGCTTTCAAGGCCTTTGGGAAGCCATCCGGCCGAGGGGGGTGGGGGAGGAGAGGGGGCGCTTCCCAAAGGCCTGCTAAGGCCTCGCACAGGCCCCGGATATGCTTTCAAGGCCTTTGGGAAGCCATCCGGCCGAGGCGGGGTTGGGGGGAGAGGGGGTGCTTTCCAAAGGCCTCGCACAGGCCCCAAGTGTGACCCTTTCAATGCCCGTTCTTATGAACGGGCTTTGCCATTAGTAGACAAAAAAACACACCAGGAAAACACGACAGAAAAAAACATCTAATTACTTTTATTGAAATAAACCATCATAATACATAATTGTTTTGACCAATAAAGAGAGACACAAAATATATGACAAAAACAGAAACGAAACCAAAAACAACAGGATCTAAAGGGGGAGGGGAGGAGCTTCCATCAGAATTGGCTTTCTTTCTACGTAAAATTGTTTAATCCAATGCCAAACAATATTATTTCCATCAATCTGATGGCTTAATATGTTCATGTGAGTTTGTAGATTGAAATATAGGCAGCCTCTAGAGCACAGAACTGTGCTTTCTGCCTCCCTCCTGCCAAGTCACACGCCACGTTGTGGGAATAGAGAAAACTGCAGAAACCTTTTCTGTCCAGGTAGCTCTACTCCAGGGGACAGAGAATATAATTCCTTTAAATAATGCTTCCATTTTACAAAATGATGCAGCTACATAAATCGGCAGCTGTGAACGATTGTCAGCCGTTGTCCAGTTCTGGGTGTAAATTGAGGGATTTAGTTTTGTGCGTTTTTCTTTCAGTTTTGGTTCCAATATGCGTGAATATCTCTTGTTGGAATATGCTTCTGGGCTCTTCTGCCATCATAGGTAGGATCTTCTTTTTGTTTCCTTGTTTTGAGTATGCCATAACTTTGAGCTTTAAAGGAAAACATCGTTCTTACACAGAAGTAGTAATTGGATGTGTGAAGCTAGGAGTCCTTGCAGGATTCAGCATTCAAACTGAAAGAGGACTCCAGTGTGCTCATGCTTCAGATGGGCAAGGAGGGAGGTCAGGAAACTATTCTAGAAGAGTAGTAAGAACTGGAATATGTTTAAACCCAAAGGTAAACCCATGAGGAGTTACGGTTGAGAGCCCTGATAAATTTCCTTAGGAAGCAAAACTACGTAGTCGCCAGCACGTTTTACTTGCTCACTGTGACTGTACTATATAGGCAGGCAAAAAGGAGGTGAAGGCAATTTGCTATCCCTCCACCTATCGCTCCAGGCAGTTACAGTGACTTTCAAGGAATTGTGATGAAAAAAAAATACTTAGGGCATTGTGGAATATTTGAAAGCCTAGCTGAGTTATCTGGAAGGCTATAGCTGGTCGACAATTCAGGAGTCCAGCTCTTCAGGAATAACGGCTGTGATTCAGTTTAAGATAGCCATGATCAAGTTCCATTGAAATAAATGACAAGTTAACTATGGCTGAGCTGAGTCTCAGCGACTCAGTGAGATGAAGTCACAAATGATAAGTTTCAAGATTTAAGCACCTTTTGGCAAGAACTCATTTTTTTCTGTGCTAAAGGCGACTGGTATGTGCCCGCATCAGTTAAGGTTTTCATGCCAAGCCTTGTTCTTAGCTGTTATATGAAATCCCAATATGGATTAGTACACTCAGTCAAGATACTGAAAGTACTCAATCAAATTTTCTGCAAAAGGTATTAAGCATTCCAAGCTGCGTACTATATGTGGCTCCATGCCTGGAACGTAACCAAAACCGACTCCAACTAAAGCATGGCTGGTAGCAATCAAATTTTGGCTTTGTTTACTTTTTAGTGCAGACACAACTAGCCTTACATATTTAGAGCTTACAGAAGGCCAATCTTATTGGTTAAGAATTATCGAACATAAAATCAAGACTTTAAGAAAACCCTTGGACACATTGCTTCTGGAATCTGCCAAGTTTGTCTATGTAAAAATTAAGTGCAGAATTTCAGATGTTGAATATCAGGAATTAATTAGTGCAGCTAGAAAAACATGCTCTCCATTAAATCTAGGAATCCTGCCCTACTTGGATCCCTTTGCCCCTTATTTCTATATTTTAATAAACCCACAACAGAGAAGAGCTTTTAGGTTAGCAAGGTTAAATGTTTTACCTTTAGCACTGCTTTCTGGGAGATTTTTTAATATTCCTTAGGCCAACAAAATTTGACCCTGTGAACAAAATTGCATAGAATCTGTTTTACATGCTTTATTTTATTGCCCGTTTTATGTAGATATTCAGACCAAATTTTAATCTCCACTTTTAATCAGAAAAGTTAGTTATTCCAATGATACTAAGGTACTGTTTTTAATGAATAATCAGAATCCTGCCTTGAGAACATAGCAATATTTTTACAATCTGCCATAAGGTTGCCAGAGATCAAATTACAAAGTTAATATTTGTCCATTCTTAAGCTCCACAAATTGCATATATCTTCTCTCTCAGGATATGCCAATAAAGGTGCCTGTATGTATCTATGTGATTTAAGTGCCTGCTACAAAAAAGGTCACTGGGTTGTATCCTGCCACACTGCTGAGAGAAGCGTGGAGCCTTCTTCCAATGAAGGAGCCTTCCCTGTAGCAAGCGGTTCAGTGGTTGGATACAAGTTTCTGGTATCTAACTGCCTTCTGAAATATCTTGCTCTTTTGAGGACATAATGCTATCATGCTTATAATTTCTGTAACCAAAAAGGCCAGAAGTTGTTAAGTGAGTACAAATTCTCATGAGATTTTTTAGAAATTAATGGGTTGAGGAGTATTCCAACACAGACAAGGACAGAGGAAGAGATGCATGCAGACATCTGGCTCTTTGTAGGATTATTATTGCAGAAGCCATTCCCACCGAATCTTCACATTTCTCTTTAAACTTCCTTGAGTTGAACAAAGAGGCAAACTCCAGATCTGTTACAGGGTTTTTTTTAAAGGATATGCATGCAGTGTATCTACTTTATTTCTTCTTCTGAAAAGACTCTTGCGCCAAATCCCATAAACTGAGGTTCTGTGAAAGCTGGTTCTGTGTAGGAAGCTCTGGAAAACATTGGTGCACTAACAAAATATGCACCAATGTGTGTTGTTTTCCTGTAGTTCCACAATACAATCCTATGTACTCCTAAGCCCAAATCCACTGAAGCAATAGGCTTAGAGTATCTATTTATCGTATGGCATAGAATCATAGAATAATAGAGTTGGAGGGGACCTCCTGGGTCATCTATTCCAACCCCCCACCTGCACTATGCAGGCATGCACGTAGGTGATTTGCCATTCCTTGCCTCTGCATCATGACCCCTTGTGTTCCTTTGAGGTCTCCCATCCAAATACTAGCCAGGGTCGACCCTGCTAAGTTTCTGAGGTCTGAGGAGATTGGGTTTGCTTGGGCTATCCAGGTCAGGGCTTAAAGTGGGATAATTATGCATAGGATTGCACCATTAGTAACTTCTGACTTAACAAATAATTGAGAGTCGTCTCCTGAAAAATGCTGCTTGATCTTTTTCCTTCCTTTATAGCTTGTGGCAGCTTGCAGTAGACTATTTTGACTACTGTCCAGAGTATGGTAGAGCCTACTTGGAGCTTCACATTGAACGGATCCCTTTGGACACAGAATATAAAGCCCTCAAAGTACTGAGAATATGTGAGCAGAGAATGATGACTGATCAAGGTGAGTCTTCCTGAGCCTTGGTTGCGTTTTTTCCCCCTTATACTAGTGGATTTGTGCAACTACCAATCACTGAAATTGCTTGCTTTTCTTTTTGTTTTTTGGCCATCTTTTACAAAGTTCGTAGCATCTGTAAAATCATGGCTATGAAAGCTGTCCGGAATAACCGCCTAGGTTCGGCACTGTCGTGGAGTATTCGAGCAAAGGATGCTGCTTTTGCCACCCTCATATCGGACAGGTAGGCTTCAAATGGGGAAGGAGACAGAGGAAGTCCTCAGAAGGCTTTGGGGAAGAACTAGCCACTGTTAGAGGACAAGAGTTCATTCAAAACTAATCTCTACCATCATCTAGACTGCCAAAGGTGGATTGTGTATGGCCGCAGTTCGGGCCTCCCTCCCAGAAGGCCAAGACACGGCCTCCCTCCCAGAAGGCCAAGACCGGGCTTGTGTAAAATGGTTGATGCTTGATGTTGACATGCTCATTCCTTTTGGCCTCCTGGGACACACAAGGCAGCTCAGAATGTTGCTCTTACTTGGCACTGCAAGGCACAGTGTCATCCCTTGGGAGAGTGCTGTTTCTTCCTCTAGTAGGATTCAGATGTTGGTGCTCTGGGGTAGCTGTGAAAGAAGCTAGCTCCACGATGGAGAAGACACAGGGGTTCCAGTTTGTTAAAAATGCAGCAGCATCGGGAAATAAAAATCTCCATCAACAAGCTGTGATCAACAGGGTCACTTGAATGACCAAGCTGCTGATAGTCATACAAACGCTACACTGGTGAGGTAGAAGAAGAAGAAGAAGAAGAAGAAGAGTTGGTTCTTATATGCCGCTTTTCCCTACCCGAAGGAGGCTCAAAGCGGCTTCCCATTCATCTCCCCACAACAGACACCCTGTGGGGTGGGTGAGGCTGAGAGAGCGCTGATATCACTGCCCGGTCAGAACAGTTTTATCAGTGCCGTGGCGAGCCCAAGGTCACCCAGCTGGTTGCATGTGGGGGAGCGCAGAATCGAACCTGGCATGCCAGATTACAAGTCCACACTCCTAACCACTACACCAAACTGGCTCTCCAGTTTGGTATAACAAGAATCAAACTTCCTTTCTCTCGCCAAAGGCTATTGCTAAACAGATTAAGATCATTGGTAAAAAATCAAGAACTTTATATCCAGACAAGCTAAACGCATTAATAAAATATAGAAATTGTCTGTATGGTATGTGTTGCTATAAGTCACAGGATCACTTGCATTGAAGACCCCTGTTTCCCAATATGCCTTGCTCAAATTTTCTCTAATACAACATATTAAGATACTTTAATTTTTATCAGACCACAAATATACCCTGTGATGACCAATCATTATACCAGATAGGTCTGAGATGGATGTTCGCTAAGTACAGGGGAGCACCATAGTAATAATTACTATAGAATAAACATAATAGTTTTGAAAGAGATCTAAAAAATATAAATGGACTGTAGGCAGACATCTCACAGCAAAGGAACCTCTAAAAAACCTCTGGGGATACAATTTAACCAACAACTTAGTTGAAGAACTCCCTGGGAAGCAGTGAAATGTACACCTTCATAAACGGTTTGCCAGATCTTGATATTTTCCCATTCGAAAGGATGACAGCTAATAGAACCTCCACCCCACCCCACCCTTCACTTACATGGGAAAAGCAGGTGTTCAGGGGCATCGCCCGCTCCCCAATCTCAAATCTGTAACATTGCCCAGTTAGAGTACCTTCAAAATAGCTTCTTCAAAAGGGTTTTATTAATATTCCCTGAAACTCCTGCAACCATTTTGAGTGCAGAGACAGAACTCTTCTCTAAACTACAGCAGACAAAAGGACAATTCAGTGCTGAATTGTTACCAAAGAAATTCTGTTATCAAAGAAATGCTGCTATGAAAGGGCGGGGGGGCTGGACCCAGATTTTCTAAGATAAAATGAGGCCTTATTCAGTCATAACAGAGTTATGTGTGGGTTTCAACAGTCTTCATATTGCAGATTTATACAATTCATGTAAGCTTTGATAGATAAGTAATGAATAATCTCATGATTTAACTGGTACAGATACAGTGACTCTCTCTAGTTCATAAGGTCTGGTGTGAGGAAACCGGAAATATTTTGAGGATGAAATTCACGTGAAACAGAGCAATAAAGAGCAAATGCTATTATGCCATTCCACTGTTTGCAATGAATCCAGGTTCCCATTTACAGGCCTGAGACAACTAATAGAAGCACTGTGCAAGGAACTTGAAAACCTTTGCTTCTGCCTGAGGGGGTTTGTCCCAAAGATACAGCTGCTGATTTATAATTTTACTAGATATTAAGCCCGCTGTGGGCAAAATACAGCGGGCCCTAGCATGATGGGTGGGTGGAGGAATGGGGCGAAGGAAGGAGGAAAAGGAGAAAGAGAGACAGAAAGACAAAAAGAAAGGGAGGAAGATAGAGACAGAAGAAGAGGGAGAGAAACAGGTAGCCAGAAAGAGTCAGATGGAAGAGAGGGAGGAAGGGAGAAAGGGAAAAAGAAAGGGAATGCAGGGAGGAAGGGAAGGAGAAAGGGGATGCTGGGAGGAAGGGAGGAACAGAGTAAGGTAGGTGGGCTTGGGACCTTCTGCTGGGCCCAGGGGCAGTCTCTGCTGGGCCCAGAAGGCTCGGGACGGGGGCGGTGGGCTCCGCGGCCTACTGCCAGGCCTAGGAGCAGGCTCGGCTGCTCCAGGGCCTGGCAGAAGGCTCGGGACTTCGGGAGTGGGCTTTGTGGCCTTCTGGCGGGCCCAAGGACAGGCGAGCCTGCCCCAGGGCCCGGCAGAAGGCTCTCTGGGCGAGGGGAAGCCGGATGGAGGACTTACTGCTGGGGAAGGCTTCTTCCTCTGAGCGGCAACTCCCCCGCCGGCCCAGGCGAGGCTGGGCCAACCAGCCAATGGGGAGCCGCGCTTTGCGCTGCTTGGCCCTCGAGTGACACTCGGAGGGACACTCGGAGGGCCCAATCAGGAGCCGCAAAGCCCTCCGAGTTTTTATCCCGGACAGGGCCCGCCCTAACTCCTCCCCACTTGCCCTTACTCCTTTATTCCTCCCACTCCTCCGGAGCGGGGGGAGGTTTAAAGACTAGCAAAAAAGCCCATTGCAACCAGGAATGCAATGGACGCTAGAACCCAGGAGACACCAGGAGGTGCAGATCTCTCTCTGTGTCTCTCGCTGAGTGTCTCTCGGTGTGCCTCATAGCACATAATCAGAGCTGATTTGTAGGAGGGAAGCTAGGCTGGGGTGCAGTTTGGGGCAGCTGTCTGTCTGTCTCTCCATCGCAGCAGTGGCAGCTATCTATGTGTCTCTCTTTCTGTGGCCTCAGAAGAAAAAAGGAAATCACGAGGCACAATGATGTAGTAGTCTTCTCTATATTTATAAGTGAAAAAGGTTATAACATAAAGTCTAAATGGTCAAACATAAAGAGTCAACCAAAAGAAAATCCTAGGTTAAGTAACCCACTTTCTGTTCTACCTTCGTCAGTGGTTGCTCTTCCAATATAGTGTTATAATAGTAATCGCAGTATCACATTGGCAAAAAGCTTATAATACTGGGGATTTCTGTGGCAGCAGGAGCCATAGCAGGTAATTAGGGCTCGTTCTTAGGAGGGAAGCAGGGCTGGTCAGCAGCTTGGGGCAGCTCTCTCTGTGACTCTCTCTGCCTCTCTCGCAGCAGGAGCTTTAGGAGGGAATGAGGGCTTGTGTTCAGTCTGGCAGGGCTCTGTGTGTGTCTCTCTGTCTTGGCTGAGAGGAACGTGGCTAGCGTCCAGGGAGGGAGGGTGGGAGCTGTAGGGGCAGGGCCAATCTGCAACACTGACTGATTGGCCCTATTCCAACTCGGACACCCCGGACCATTCCACCCCCCTCCCCTGGCTGTTTCACAAATATATATAGAAACAATGGATGGATAAGGATTAGAGATGTTTATGTCTTACCTCCCTGGTTTTCATGAATCCCATTATTTAATTCTGGTGGGGCAGTCAGGTTACTTTGTTGCATATTTCTGAAGTGGATTCTAGGCTAGAAAAGCTTATGCTTCAGTGCTACAAGACTGCTTCTTTTAATTAACAAAATGCCTCTGCATCCCTCCAAATAGCAGAAGGGCAGCATTCTGGCTCAGTAATTCTCAAAGTATGAGCTGCTGCAGGAGACCTCCTAGTGTGCCACAAGAAATATGTTACTTAAATAATCCTGTGAACCTGAAGTCCCCACCTACAGAAAATGCTGCCAGTACCTTCTTTACAAGAGCTGCTTTTCTGGTCTTGCTTCATTCCAAATGTGCTTTTTCACAATCTAAATGTAAATAGTTTAGGGAAGGGGTGTCTGTAATTTTAATTCAGACTGCTAAAAGCTAGGAAGATACCGTTTTGGTGAGGAAAGGATAATTCCTTTCACAATAGTTCTTCAGTCACTAGGAGGCTTTCTTTGAGGGGTTGGCTTGGCTGGAATAAAGTCTCTGTGCGTATGTCATGACTGGAGTGCTAATCTGGTTTTCTTCTCCCTTAGATTTCTGAAGGATTATTGTGAGAGGGGCACTTTCTCAGATTTGGACCTCATTGACAACTTGGGCTCAGCCATGCTGCTTAGTGATCGGCTGACTTTTCTCGGTGAGAGCTGCCCCCCACAGCAATTTTCAAAAATACCAGTGTAATATAACAGTACTTGTGTAACACCTAAAACAGTATGCCTTGATGTGTTTGTAAGCTGATGTGTACAATTTCCACTAGACAGAGAATGGCTTTAATTATGCATCTCTAGTTACCCATATTTCAGTACATAAGCTGCCTTGTCTGGAATGGCCGTACCACTCCTGGACTCAGGACAGCTGTTAGGGAAGGCGTCGCACTGCTAAGCCCTGGCAATCCACAGCAGACCCAGAGGCTCTGCAGGGCTGACTCACCGTGGCAGTGGAGCCCAAGAGCGGGGAGCCCAGCAGCAGCAAGAGCTGTAATGGCAAGGTCAGCGGTGGGACAGGAAATGGACGAGGACAGCTAGGAGCGAGGAGGGAAGCACCTAGAGCTGAGAGCAAGCCGACTCCTGGGGACATGCAGGCACGAAGGAAGGAGAGGTGGAGGCAGCCGGCCACAGCAGAAGGTGGTGTCACCCAAGGCCAGGGGCACTGTGCAGCAGAAGCCAGTGGAACACCACAGATGTAGGAGGCCTGACAGAGCCCAGTGCAACCACAATGTCTGTTGGGGTTGGGGCTGGCCTGCCCTGCCCCAAACACCACGCACCCCACTCACCATGGGAGAGAGTGTCTGGGGGGTCAGAGCAACAACGTGAGGTCAAACCTGAGCCAATGGACTGTTCATTGATGATGGCCTGCGCCTTTGGAGAAGATGAGGTAGACTTGACTAGGGTGGAGGGAGGCATAAAAGGAGGCTCCAAAGGAGAGGCTGGGGAGGAAACAAAACACCTACAGAGTTTCTGGTTTGGGGCTGTTAGCACTCCTGCTGGGAGGAGGAGGACTAGGGGGAAACCTCTCCATTCTGAGGCCTTCGGAGTATCTTGATGGAGTAGCCACAATGGCAGCCGGTGCCAGCCAACCAGGCAGGCAGAGAGGGCATGACATGCCTCTTTCTTGAAGCAGAGGTGGCCTTTTGTAAATATACAAATGCCTTTGTGAGAGACAGCTGCCCCTTGATGTATTGACACTATAGTTTGGTACAGATCTTAGGGTCCCCCCCCAGCATGTTCATGAATAGCATTGGGAAGGAAAGTGGGCACTGCACTGGCCTCACCCCATTTCTGCATGGTTTCTTCACCATCCACACATGATGACTCTGCAGAGATCACAGGGAGATGTTCATGCTTGCTCTCCTGCCTCATGTGTCAAGTGGTTGTGCAAGGCTGTTGTCCATTACCAAGTTTATGTCACACTCAGTTGCAGCTACAGGTGCCCCCGAAAGTGATCTTTGTGCTGCAGTATTTGCATCAGTTTGATGTTAAACCTGGCCTACTCAATTTTTGCACATGCATGTGTAGTTCCAAAGGCACCAGTATTAATGTTTATAATTCTGGGAAACTGGACTGATTTGGCATTTGAATACAGGGAAGTATCGGGAATTTCATCGCATGTATGGAGAAAATCAGTTTTTCCCAGCAGCCAAACTACTGTTGACATTGATGACAGCGCGTATTGCTCCTTCCTCCTTCTGGATGACCCTGTTGACGGATGCTCTTCCGCTCCTGGAGCAGAAAGAGGCAAGTGTGATATTCCTGAAAAGTGAAAGATGTATCAGTGGCATCAGTCCAAGAAATATCTCTGTGGGCCAACTGATACTGGGCAGGAAAGTATGTAGACTCCCGGATAGGTTTTTAGACCGGAGCATAAAGTGCTTCAGTGAGTCATAGCTGCTAATAGTCCGGCAAAGGGGGCCGTTTAGTTTTCAACTAAGATTTTGTCTGTATTATTCAGAAAAGAGATGGAGAATATGAACCTCCTCTGGCTGGATCATAAAAACATGTTGGATAATACCAGTGGTCATTGATCATGATTTCTAACAGTGGCCGGCCAAATGCCACAGGGAAGCCC
Organism: Paroedura picta; assembly: GCF_049243985.1. NCBI lineage: Eukaryota > Metazoa > Chordata > Lepidosauria > Squamata > Gekkonidae > Paroedura > Paroedura picta. The sequence goes on along the minus strand of NC_135371.1, from coordinate 131,281,661 downwards.
AAAAGCGGGGCCCACAGATAACAGCCCATACTTGCTAACTGCTAGCTGGTCTTCTGCCTCTAACGCTGGAGGTGTGACAGAAAAGAACCAATGATCTGTACATGGCCAGTAACTATACAATAAGGCACAATTAATAAAGACTTATTCATTTCCTGTTTAAATCTTGATGTGGAATGAGAATAATCCAGAGAAAATTACTGAGAGAAAAACATTTCCCCCATGCAGCGCTGCACAAATGCAAGCAGTGCTGGACAAGGTTCTGGTATTCCCTTGTTTCACCAGAGGGTTTTTTCAACAGAAAGCCTCTAAGCTATATCATCTTCTATATACATAAAACGTGCATGGTTTTTCCGATGACATGCACTTCTGATTGGCTTTCACTGGGGAGCATTCCCCTAATAGAGTGCAAGCCAGGTGTTTGATGGACCAATCACAGCCTCTTCCTCCCCTGTCCTCCTGGCATTTTCCAGGAGGGTGAAGAGCCAGTAAGAAGTAAGCTGTGGGGCTCTGAGTGGCCATCCTCAAGCCTCCCCCCCTCCTCCACCACAGTCAATGCCATGCACCATTCCCTGCTTTCCTGGCTGCCATGAGGGAGGCTGGCTGGGTGCACTCCATCATAGCATGTGGCATTCCCCACCTTCCTGTTTGCTGGGAAGATGAGGGAAGCTGCCTGGATGCACACCGTGCAGAGGTGAGGGAAGCTGCATGAGTGCGCTCTGCTGTGCCCTGCCGCACTCCTTTTCCTGCTTTCCTGGCTGTAGGGAAGGCGAGGGAATCCGGCTGGTGCACTCTGCCATGTAGGTATGCTCTGTCATGCTGCTCCAACTGGCTCATCTTGCCAACTAGCCTCCCTTCCTTTCTTTGGCCAGTTTTTAAAATGGGCTTAGCCCCTAATCTTTAACTACTCCTGCGGTTATAAAATAAAGCCCTAAGGGCTATTGGGGAGGAGTTAGGGCGGGTTCTGTCTGTGATGCAAACTCGGAGGGGCGAATCAGGAGCCGCAAAGCGGCTCCTGATTCACCCCTCCGAGTGCCACTCAAGGGCCAAGTGGCCAATGGGGAGGCACGCGAAGCGCCTTCTAATTGGCCCCTCACCAGACCAAAATTCCATTCACCCAGTCCAGTCTGGCTGCCAGTCTGCTCCTGACCACCAAAGGGAGAGGAGGCCAGTTGGGCTGCCAAGGGGGATGAGAACAGAGGCCGCAGCAGCCCTTTGTGCCCCAAGGCTGTCCTAACTGTCATGTCCAACTGCAAATTGCCTCAGAACCCTGACAGAGCTGGCAGAAGGCTGGAGAGTGTGCTCCCTCCCCCCCCCCCCTTTAGGCCTGCTGTGAAGGAGCCTCTGACAGGCCCTGACTGAGGGGAGGGAGTTTCCAAGAGCAACGCAGGGGAGCCTGAGGGCCTTCCTTTTGAGGCGGGGGGGGGGGGGGACTTTCCCCTTCTGCCAAACAGTTGCCTGATGGAGGCCACAGAAAAGCCCCTTCTCACTTAAAATACTGCTCTGCCTGGAGGTTAGACACAGCCAAGCCATGTGTCTTTCTTTGCAACTCTCTGCAGATTTGAGGCCTACTGCACAGCGTTATTCTGCAGAGGAATCTGGCTCTTTTGTCTCCTGTTTCATCTGCACAACTACCCTGTGCAGTAGGCCTCAAGTCTTTCAATTTAACAACAACCTGTGTGGGAGGCCTTAAATGTTTCTTCTCTACCACAACCCTGTCCAAAGTAGCCCTTTCTGTCTGGGGAGCTGATCTTTATACTCTGCAGGTGAGCTGTAATTCCAGGAGCTCTCCAGGCCCCACCTGGAGGTTGGCTACCCCTGGGTTGAAAATATTCCTGGAGGTTTGGAGGCGGGACTTCAAAATCATACACTGCCTCAGAGTCCAGCCTTCAAAGAAGCCATTTTTGCCTGCAGTTGGTAGGGAGTGGTGCAGGTATGTCCCTCCTGGGCTATGGGTTATGGCCAGCCCTTACCAGCAACTGTTTGTATTCTGTGGCGCAGACAGGCAGACCAGCATCAGTCCTGTGAGTCTGGAAAGTGCAGGAAGATCTAAATAAAGAATATTTACAGCCTGAAACTGTAAATAGTGAACAAGTAAATGGCTGGAGAAACATGAGAACTGAAGTGACTTTTTACAACCTTGGCCTGGCAAATAAAAAAACAGTATAAAAAACCGTACTAAGGTCAAGACTGCTGTGCACAGAGAGGCTTCCTCTTAGGGTTGCCAGCTTCCCTGTGAGACTCTCTACCCCACCTCCCTCATGAGGAGTCTGCTATGGGGAGAGAAAGGGAAGACGATTGGAAAATGCTTTGAGACACCTGAGGCCTGCTGGGTCACTGCGGCCCATTCCCAGTTCTCGCAGATCTCTCACAACCCCACATACCTCACAGGTTGACTGTTGTGGAGAGACAAATGGAAAAGGTGTTTGTAAACCGCTTTGAGACTCCTTTGGGTAGTAAGCAATAGGGTACAAAAATCTATTCTTATAAAGAGCAACCATGAAAGAAGCATGTGGGCACATAACATTTTATCAACAGTGAAAAAATGGAAAAGAAGGAACAGGGTGGACACCTGTGTACTGTGACTACCCCATGTGTATTAGGGCAGAGGGGCATTTCGGTGAATGTGGCCTAATCCACACAAGAAGGGAAATGACGCAGAACTGGGAGGAATTGGCTGCCATGTAATCTTCCCCTAAGAAGAGTCTCCAGTCTGATTTTCCCTTCACATTTCTGAGGACATGGTTATGGAAAGCTCATCTGTAACTACTATGCCAAAATTCCCAAAGGTCAGTCCTCTTCCACACTCAACAAACATTCCACACCACAGGTTCTTGACACCCATATCTCCACACCCATGCCCTTACAGACTGGACAATTCCTCCCCTTCCTCTTCCCACTGCCAAGCTCTAGCGCCCGTTGTATTCTTGGATACAATGGGCTTTGCCCCTAGTAAAGAATATAAAGGATTTCCAGCTCTGAAATGGGACCAAACTCAATCGGCTGTAATTTGATTCTTCTTTACAAAAGCAACCAAACTGAGGTACCTCTGCCAATGGTGCATATGTTCTCTGAATAATTTCCCCTGGATTATTCTTTCACATCGAGAATTAAGCAAGAAATAAGATTTTAAAATTATTTATACTTTACTGTATAAATATTGGCCATACATGGATGTTTGGTTATTTTCTGTCATATATTGCTTTTATGTGCTCTTGTACTGTTCTAAACATGGAGGTCTGATTCAGGGTTAATAGTTAATTCATAAATCTGTCAACCCCCCTTTTTAAATTCATCTAGGACCCACATCACCACATCTTATGACATTAGGTCCACAGGTGTGAAATGTTTTGTCTGTCTGAGTCTATTAATGATACATTTCATAGGGTGACTCCCAAGTTCTAGTATTTATACATAGGGATGGGCATGAACCAGTTTACAAGCCTTTGCACATTATGAATTTTGGGCAATTGTGGTTCATAAACTACAGCCTGGCAACAAAATTCAACAAATGTTTTAAGTCAGTTCATGGAAGTTCAGAGGAGCAAGACGCAAGGGCTTAAACCCACTTTCTTCTCCCTGCAAGAGCCACCAAAACAACTGAGCAGTAGAAGTAAGCTGCTCCTGGTGGCTCAGCTGATTAGATTACAACCAGCTGAACTGCAGGGGTCAGCCAGCTTCCTGGGCTCAACAATTTTAGGCCTAAATAACAGCCTGCTCAGTAGCTTAAAGGGATTTTCTTGGGCAGCCATACCTTGGGGCTAGCTGGCCAATGAAGCTCCTTTAAATAGTTGAGCCATGTGGAGCAAACTGTTAAGCATGGTTCAGTTGTTTAAAGGGACTTTCTTGGGTTCAATTCCAAGCCATTTTAATCACTGCTTTTTGCAGCTTTCCATGGGGAGCAGAAAGCAGAATTTAAATGACTTGGAGCTATTTGAACCTCTGCTTTCTGCAGATAACAGTAGAGAGCAGAAAGCAGGGGGTTACAAGCCCGTATGAACTGATCTATCTGCCAAATTTCTAAGAATTCCTTTTGAAACTTCTCATAATACCTTTTGTGTTTTCACTACTGAACAATTGGGTATTATCTAAAAACTCCTGCATCTTAGATTTGACCACCCAGCTAATCCCCACATCTGAGAAATTACCTTTTTTTGAAATTAAATGTGGCTGTATTTGATTTTTCCAGGAAATACAATTTTCGTTTGTATGTTGAATTTGATAGCCCCATGGTTAATGTCTTCTAGTGATTCAGGCACTTTGACCTCTTTCACCGGATCCAACTCACATCAAGGGTCACCTCTTGTTATTTGGCTCCACGAATGTTCTAGGGCACAATCATTATCATGCTTAGTAATCTCCTGTCCTTGTGACTTGTGTAGACATTTGCACAAGCAATGTGCAGGCAGTTATGTCCAACAGTACTACAGCACTGTCTCCTAAGCAGTCTGGTTTCTTTTTCCACATGTACATGCAATTTCTTCTTGCTTTTTAAATACTTATCCCCATAAGAGCTTAATGTTGCTGCAAACAGTTTCAGCTATCTTTTATGAAAGCTGTAACTTTTTAATAAGTTTTTGTAGACATTCAATTTCTCCAAGGATTTCTTCCCTCCTAATGTAAGTTCTCAATAAGCTTTTTAAAAGGTTTCAGCAAAGCTGGGTGACTGAATCCTTTTCTGAATTAACTGAGGGGAAAGTGGAAGTGGTCAGCTACAAAATGCAACTTCACTTGGTCATAACCCATGGTATAGAGCTGCAAGAGGATCCTAAACTCCGCATATTTGGTACTATCTGGTTTCCTAAAAGCCTCACACAGAATCCCAAACGATGAATGCAGTCTACATGATAGCCTCAGGTTTTCTCTTTAGCAGAGATGAGTCATGCTTAAAGGGCTGTTCTGCCACAGAGACAAGGTATAGAATCCCACTTTGAAGAAATAAATATTGTAGAAATGGCAATTGTATTAATATGACCACCATATTTCTCCAGGTGATATTCTCTGCTGATCAGACATATGAATTAATGCGATGCTTGGAAGATGTGATGGCTACAAAATCTAAAAACAGAACGCTCCAGGTAAGCATGTTAGAGGCAGACTGCTGAGCGATGTCAACTTAGGGCTCCACGATGTGTCTTATTTTTAATAATTAAGGCACAGCTCAACCAAAGTCAGGTATTTTATGTGGCTTTGAATTGCTTAACTTTTCTGATGAGATCACTGAGACTGAATCCTTAAATGTGACTGGATCATGGTCCTAGTATTTTGCGTGTACATGTAAAAATGTGCTTCCTATTAAAGCCCTTCTTAGCCCAAGGCCCACCACCATCTGCATCAGTTTTGCCAGCTCTCCCCTTTCTTAGGCTCAAGTGTCCTAGCTCCATCTTTTGTAACTTTTCAGCAGAAGCTGCAACTGGTTCAAAATGCAGCAACCTGCTTATTGTCATGGGTTAGCTGATGAGAACTTGTCTATTCTAAAAGAGCTACATTGTCTGTTTGTTTCCAAATGTAATTTAGGGTGCTGGTTTTGAACTTAGCCTTTTATTGCCTAGGTCCCATATCATCTACTTGTGCATGTGATAATTTTCTAGCTATAACCTAGCTGGCCCTCTTCTCCTGCTTAAGGTTACCCAATTGAGAATACACCACGAAAGGAGGACGATTCAAAATGAATCTAACAGCAGAAGAAAGAACCTACCCTAGGCTATAATTAACAGTTAAACAATTTAACAATGAATAAAATAAAAATACAGTTCATTTTATCTCTTCTTTTAATAGTAATCAAACAACCAAAACAGACTCTAGATTTGTAATTACTGACGAGAATGTAATAACTGTATACTTTTATATTCAGGAAACAACCACTGATGAAAATGCTACATTAAAAACAGTACAAATCTAGAGTCCATTTTGGTTGTTTGATTACTATGAACAAAGAGATAAGATAAACTGTATTTTAATTTTTATTCATTGTTAAATTGTTTAACTGTTAATTACAGCCTAGGGTAGGTTCTTTCTTATGCTGGTTACCCACTTGGCATCTGCAAGAGCCTATTCCTTTTCAATAGCGCAGGGATCCCAAACCTTTTAGAGACTGTGGGCACTTTTGGACTTCTGAAACAAAATGGCTGCTGCAGGAGGTAGAATCAGCAACAAAATGGCTGTCCCAGGGTACTTTCAGTCTCACAGTTAAGATCATTATGCTGTGGTTGCAGCCACAGTCAAATAACATTTTTTTAAAATCTGCAAGCCCAGTTAAATCTCCAGAGGTTAACCATAAGCCTTGATGGGCAAAAAACTCACCTGCCCCCCTTCGGTTTCTAAAAAATACTTGGTGGGAGCCAGATAAGGTGTTGGCAGGCACTATACTAGCGGACCCCCTACAATAGTGACTTCCGTCATATGGTGTGGCTTCCCTGAGAAGGCAGTCCTTAAGTTTTTTGGAAGAGCTGTAACAATCTTATAAGCTAAAGCTCTTATGAGGGTTTGAGGTACATGCACTGAGGGAAGGGGGGGAGTGTTAATAGTTTCTATTGTATTATAGATTATTAGAATTGTAACCCACCTGAGGCAACAAGAAAATGGGGTGGCATAAATATTTTAGTAAATATCTGAAGGAGCCCCTCTCTCCATATAAGCCTAGGCAGCAATGCCACTCTTCTGATCAAGGACTGCCAGTTATCCCTTGCCTGTCCTTTGTGGCTGACCCTTTATGAAAACCTTTTTTGATATGTCAGGAAGGCTCTCTTGGGTACACATGCAGTGCTGTCAAGTCACAGCTGACTTATGCCAATCCCTGTGCGGCGCTTTCAAGGCAACTGAGAAGCAGAGGTAGATTTGCCACGGCTTCCCTCTGCAGTCTCCTCGGTGGGTTCCCACCCAGGTACTGAGCTTGTTTAGCTTCCAAGATCTGATAAGATTGGGCCGTGCCTTGCCACTTTCCCTATCCATGCAGTTGCATTTTCAGAAAATTGTGCAAGGCTGAACTTGATGGCCTCTCTGTGGATAGTTAGTTCCTAAATGAAGTTTGTTTGAGGTTGGAAGGAAGTTGGTTTGTCTGCCTATGTAAATTGTCTGTTTTTAATTATTTGGTTTAATTTTATTGTCAGTGGCATCTGGTCCCTGTAGAAGAACAGCAGGGCAGAAATTTCAATGACGATGCTTCCAAATGCTGAATGCAGAATAACTCGTAGCTGTCTTTTTCTTGGCAGTCCAGGTTGTGTTTAGAGGCCCTCTTGCAGTTTAGCCTGCGTATGTTACAGACATGACTGGGCTGCACTGGTGGTAGTCTCACTGACCAACTGCAATTGTTCCAGATTCTTATTCTGAAATCAGTCTCAAACATGAAGGAACTTCGTTGAGGTTTGGCTTGCTCAAAAGCCATGCTGTTGTAGCTGACTGATCAAAGGGCTTTAGAAACTTAATGAGCATTTAGTATGAATTGCTAGAAAACCTAAATAGACCATCTAAAAAGAGGGAGAATAACATAGGTGTAAAAGTAACATTCTGAGAATTTAAGAAGACTCCTCAACAACTGTATCAAATTGCGCAGGAATCTGCTGGTGTGAAACAGGTAGGAAATATGGAGGAAATTTGTAACTGGCTGGCTGCTTCATCATCATATATATTTATGTTACTGAGAGAATATTCTGGTGCTCCTAGAAATCCAGAGAAAGGAAAGCCCAGTCTGTGATGGTGTTTGATGACCTAAAATTATTTTTGCTTCTAGGATGATGACACAGAGACGATCAAGGTGGAAATGCTGAGGCTCGCGCTGGCACGAAATCTTGCACGAGCCATTGTAAAAGAAGGCACACTGGAGGAATAGCTTAGTGGAGTAATTAACACATTTTCCTTTGCTGGCTCACTGTACATATGGCTGTTTTTTCTAGGAATAAATGACAGTTGTTTACTCTTTGTAAATTTTCTTTTGCAGTGTGGTGGCAAGCCTTTTGAAAAGCAGTTATATCCCTTGCTATTGGACTTAACAGAAATTCAGTTTCTGCTGCCCTTGAGCTTTAGCATTTATGATGACTTCTGGAAAGTCATCAATACTTTGAGGAATGTGGGTGTAGGACTAAAGGAGATGATCTCACCAACAAAGCCTCTTTTGTTTGTAAGAGGACTCTTCTGATCAAGGCCAAAGCAATCAATTTATAAAAAGCCATCCACCCCATGGGGCAGCTGTGTCCTACTTAGCAACATCTCTCTTTTCTCCTTGGCCTGTATAGATGAATGAGAAACTCTTGGTCTGGAGACAGCTGTATCCCTGAGTGTTTAAAAGAATCGAGTACATTTTTATATGAGGTATACTCTTCCCAGCACATTAAAAAGGGACCCTTTATGTGATCATTTTGTTCAGCTATCACACGGGTAATGGAACAGTCCTTATATACAGCCATTGTTGCTAAGAAAAACTGGAGTCTTATGATGTAGAAGATAAAAAACCCTGCAGTACCAAATGGCTGACAGGCAACTGAAGCAGATTAACGGAAGCTATTTTATTGAACATGCAGAAAAGAAAAACAAAAGCTTTGGAGACATATGCACAATCTTGTGGTGGGAGAATGCTGCAACTTTAGCCTTTGAACGAGTAACACTCATAAATAATTTGGGAATCTTGTAACAGTACACTTTCACACAGTGAGACTATGGGATCTTTCTGCTGGATTACGTAGTATGGGCACAGTGACACTGCTGACACCAAGGAAGTCATTTGGTAAAAAGCACGATGGCTTCCTCCCCCACCCTACTTCCTCAAGTCACTTGCAGTGAAACTTGTTCCCTATGGATAGCCTATGGCACCCGGCAGACAAACAGCCTGAGCAAAAACCTGATGGCAGGGAGACTCAAATGCCAGTGAGAATCATGGCAGGAGGGAGAAGAAATGCCACCCTTTTCCCATCAGTTAATTGTACTGCTGTTTGCAGCCCCCATTTGGGCCACTGGTCACAATCCTGTTTTTGTAAATAGTTATATGCACAATTCTGACCCCTCCCAACTGCCACTGGAATGTTTCATGTTGTAGTAGCTTGCTACGTGTCTATCAATTTTAACCTGTTGCCTACACATGCTATTTCAAGAGATGTCTGACCACATTGTTGTGATTTCTGTCTGTTATACATTTCGGTTAATGTATTTAATTTTGAATGACTTAGTCTAATGCAGACTTTATTTCCACGCAGCCTCCCATACACAGTAGAGTTAAATTGTTAATTTATGGCAAGAGGAGATAGTCAATCCGCTCAAAGATACTTTGAGAGCATATTTAGATCACAATTGTATTGTGACAGGTAGACATGACTACTACATCCAAAGCAGTGACGGCACTTATGCAGTTGTGTGTCAGCTTACAACTATGACTCCTATTCGGAGAGCTCTGAATGTCTCTGGCATCTCTCCTCCGGGAGACAATGGCACTTAACCACTTGGAATGAATAAAAAGAGCACACTCAGTCCAGCACATGCATGGTCATGGCTTCACTTTTCCCTTCGCTGCAGGCTCCCCTGATGCTTTTCTTTTGCTTTTATTATGTACATATGTTCCCTAACTAATAATACTGCCTTCTGGAGAATAATCAAGACCTTAGTTTTACCACTTCCTCGTTCTGACCCTGACGAAGAGCTGGGCTAAATGGGGTTCCCTTTCTCAGGATTAATTTATCTCCATGCTCTCCTCTTGAGCAGTGAGGAAATTTTGCCTCTGTGGCTCGTTATCAGGTTTACCTCTCAACAGAATGCAATGCTGTTTGTGAATGCAGAAAGTCCTTCAAGACGTATGCATACAAAACTTTAGCAGCTGCCTGGAAAGCACACATTGCCGTTGGAAGTACAAAATCAAAGGTAGCCGATTTGGAGCACGAGTGCAAACTACACAGCTGTTATTTCACTTAATATGGTTTGTGCTGGCTTTTAAGATAGACGTTGCCTAAGAAAGAAAATGGAGTGTCAGGACATGGCAGAAACCTCCTCTTTTGGATCCTGTGTTATTGCTCAGCAAGCCTACAGGTTGTCCTAGTTCTGGCACCAAGGAGGTAAAAAAATGGAGCGTAGGAACATCTCTTAGGGCTCTGCCCCAAAGGAGCGAACGAAGGCATCATAGCCCTTTGTAGGTATCTGTCCAGCATTGAGAGAGAGACCATTCATCATCTCCCTTTCTACTTACAAGTTTTCCAGAATTATTATTTTCAAGTTTAACAAAATGGAAAATAGGACTGGATTGGCCAAGAAGAAATGCCTGCCAGGCCTCTGTTCCTCATTGCCTACACAAGTTCATGCTTGGCATTAATGCCCCAGACCACTTCACCCCAGAAACATTCTGGACTAAAGCTACAGGTGGAGTGGCTAGGACATGTGAACAAAGTTAAATATCACTACTGGGTACCTCATATACCCCCTTCCACTTCACATTCATTCCAGTCCCTTTGGGACGCCCTCAGGTCATAGGTTCCCCCACTGCTCAACTGGGGGGAACTGATCTACTTCCCCCACTTCTGTGTTGGGCTGCTCTCCCAAAACAAAGGTCAGCCGGTATCGCAGCCTCACCTTCTCCTGCAAGAAAGAAGAAAAACCAAATGATTCAGCAGTTAAGTCCAGTAGAAAAACAGATAAGAACTGCACAAATTTGATGGTGTTCAATTATGTTGGTAGCCAATAAGATCAGAGAGGTAGTTTTGGGGTGTTTTTTGGCTCAGTTTAGCTGAATGCACACTCCTATTTAGCTGAATACAGTGCTGTATCATCTCTCAAAGCTCTACAGATCAAGTGCACGCTTTCTCTTTGTCCAGACAAGGGGTAGGCATACTGTGGCCCTCCAGATATTCATGGACTACAATTCCCATGAATGCGGGCAGGGGCTCATGGGAATTGCAGTCTGTGGACATCTGGAGGGCCACAGTTTGCCTACCCCTGGTCCAAACCATTGAGGGGTGGGGGAAGAGCACTTATATTTTATCCAGAGAGCCTCAACATGATGGAATTATCCATCCTAGCAGGAAAGGTTAAGGCATTTTTGACTGCACGCTGGAGCCCTTCTCACCTTTCTAGGATTTGCAAGCAACATGACCTGGGTAATAGCTCCGGGTGCCTGGATGGGATTGAATGGAGCTAGCTCTGTCCCCGAAGGTGGCTGTAACTTCACTTTCATGGACTGCAGGTAAAAACCAAAAGACAAATTGTTATGTAATAATCATTTCTGTGACTGAATATTTAGGTGTGCACATATAATTAATAAGCAGTGATCAAATCATAAGAATGAATGATACTGGGTAATCCATTACAATTTCAAGAAGTCCCATTGAAGTTTAATTTCACTATTGCTTTCAGTTAAAACCAAGTGCTGTTGTAGTTTGTAACTACTGGCTTCAATCCACTGGGGTGATTTATTTACTCCACACTGTAGCACAAAACGTGTCTCCGTCTCTAAGAACATGCAGAGTTCTGGCGATCCAAGCCCTTGTCATGCAAAGTGGTGCTAAGAAGTGGTGCTTTTCATTAGAAGCTGCTGGAAAATAACCAGCATGCACCAAATGTGATTCCCAAGGAGGGAAGCTTGTTTCTCACTTCCTTCCAGCAACAAGAGGCTCCGGTTTCTTGATGTAGCAAAAGCCGGTGATTACATGTTGGCGACCTACCTTTGGCACTGCAGCTTGTAGCACAATGTTTCGGATAGGAAGGGGTGCTGTATTTAACATTGACACCACCACTACCAGCACGTCAGGCCGCCCATGTGGACACTCCTTGGCAAAGTGCAGAAGGATACGCAAACCATTTTTGTCGTAAGCGGTCACAGGGAGAGCGCTGCCTAAAAGGAGAAGAATGCATTTAAAAGATGCAGGAATACATTCAAAGCTGGGGAAGGAACAGTACACTGAGGTTACTTGGGAAGTGCCAGAAGTGCCAGAAGTGTCCTGCATCACTAAGCTGCCTCTCTGCTGCTAGTTCTGATGAGCCACGAAAAGTAATAGGGTAGCCATTCTTCTCTTTGGGGGCAAAGCAGAAGAAACAGGCCCTCACACTACTCATACTTTTAACCTCTTCCTTAGATCCTAACGGAAGACTAGATTATATTTTCAGAGAATTTAACAATTGCACAGAAGTCCAATTGCCGCATTGTGCTAATGCCTGGAATATATGATGACAATGAGACAAATGTGCAGATGTCTTTTTAATTTCCAAACTGGTCCTAATGATGAGATGGTGACAGTTCTGAAAGGGGAACAGTGGCTAAACAGCAGTACATGGGAGCACTGCATGGACAAAAAAGTCAGAATTACAGAGACACACAGACAAGTGCAGAGAGGGTTAACCGGATGCACCCTTGAAGCCTTTAACAAATGTGGACAACTGTTTCAAGCCTTTTCCTAAAATTACAAGGGCTGGATAAAAAGCATTTCCTTCCCTAATGGGAGAACTCCAATACCAGGGTGTGGGAGGGGAAGGAAAGCAGGCATGCAAGTTTTCTAAAACTTTGTTCTTGCTCCATTCCAAAAAACCTTGCTGCTGGAGAGTGCCTCGCGTAGTAAAAGGGAAGGATTTGTCCCTCAATCTCCCAAACTGTGAAAAAGGCTTTACAGAATTGTGACTCAATTGTGACTAAAATTATGAAGGGGGAGGTGAAGAAGGATAAAGAATTGTCTAAAATGCCTACTGGGCTTAATGGACTCCAGTGGGACGTGGATGTTGGCCAAAGAAATCTCAGGTCCTTTCAAAGGACTTCCTTGCTGGAATAAGGCTGGCTGGAAGAGGGGGCTTCCTGACCCTGTAGTGCAGCTGCTTGGATATGGAACTGCAGGAGCTCCTGGAGTACTGAGTGGTAATCCTGTGGAGGACATCGGAGGTGAAGAAGTCACAGCAGGTGGTGTAGCTTCTACATGGAACATGGAAGTTGCTGGGTTTACTTGGGATGAAGACCTGAAATGGAGAGAACATCAGTGTCATACTCCTGCAGGGGTCCCAGGGGTGAGTCTGCCTCCTCCTTCAGACAGCTACTGCTGCTGGTCCCAGACAATATGTTGAAAAAAATTTAGTAATCGTAAAATGTAACATCTCTAGTGCCACCTTGCATCTGCTTCTTTCTGTTTACCCACCAAACAGGAAGAAATAATGAACTTATTCCTTTTGTTGTGAAAAGGTGGTGTCAGTGTGAAATCAACTGGGGGGGGGTCAAAGCAAGTAGAAGTTACTTCAGATTCCTATTCTACCTCTTCAGATTCCCTCAGTAATACAGCACAGTGATTCTTTAACGCTGCCTCACGGACCAGTTGCGACCCATTCTACTAGATCACTGCTAGCGGAAGGAAGATGCAGGGAGCCAAATAAGTTGCCAGCTGTGACATTGCGCCACCAAGAGGAAGCTGAAGTGAACACCAGTGTGCCATGCCCAGAAATACCTGCTCATTTTAAGAAAGTTTAATGAAATCCAGATGGCTGGATGTTCCCATAAAAGTACCCCAAGCCCCCCCCCCTTTTTATTTTAGTGATGGGGGAGTCTTACGGATGAGGTAACTGATTATTTTCAAGAAAAGAGCATAAGAAAAATTCCTCTTACCCTTTCGCCTCATCCAGGAGGTGTCCCAACAGATCCATCTTGTGCAGACCGCTGTTTCCCCTTGCAGAACTAAGATACCCAGGGGTAATTGGCATGGCATTGGGAGGGCCCAGCGCTGGTCCGGAAGAGAATAGGAAAGGGGAAGAGGTAGGAATACTGGGAATTGACTGATGGGCCGTGAATGTGGAGGCCAGAGGGGCTGATGTTCCACACACAGCAGGAAGAAGAGGGTTCACTGCAGAGTTGCAGGCAGCAGAAACTGGCTTTGGGTTCAAGAAGTCCAAGTCTATAGGTTCATTCTGCAACAGAGGAAGGAGGCAAATCACAGCAATCCTAACAACACATTAGGAAATATTCCCCTTCTGCTACAACAGCATTCCATCAGGTTGGGCATGTTCTGCAACTGGGAGGCAGAGATGCAAAATAACACTTCACCGCAGACGCTTGCCTAACCCATGCTGGCCTTGCCACTTTACCTCTTAAGAGAAGTGGTTATGGGAATAAGGTTAATCTTGACAGGGTGGGAACAGCCAATGGGTCTTGACTGCCAGCATCCCTCATGGGAGCGAAGCCCACAGCCAACCTCAGTCCTGTGCGGATTCACACGTGCTACCAGTTCTCAAACCCAAAGATCTTCCCTAATTGTAACATCCTGAGTGGCAGCTTATTCCCAACAGCATAAAGCAAAGTACCTGGAACATGTTCCACGGATTGTTCTCAGCTGAATCTTTTGCTGCAGTGGGAGCAGGGTCATTCAAGCCTGAATGCAAGAGACAATGTCAAGGCGCAGGGATCAAAACACACATGCAAAAGAATTGGTTTGGAAGGCCAGCTGCCTCCAGAGAGAGTCTGTACTCAACACTCCTAGATAGACTCAGTCTGCAGTCATCGTACAATAAAATGAGAGTCAAGTAAGTAAAACTCTGCATTCAGGAGTGACTGCTCTCATAGTAAGGAGCAGATTTGTTTTTATTAGATCCAGCAAACACTGTCACACACTAAAACAAAACATAAATTAAAATAAACCAAGGTTGCCCGCTAATCAGAGACACTCACAGCCACGGGAATCTTGTCTTGCAAGAAGGCACACCACTCCCCATTGCCTTGCATTTGGTAGTAAAACCAGAACAGGCCAAGCAACTTGGCAGTCTTCCACACAGCAAGCACATCTGCATTACCTAAGCAGAGAAGTTCCTCATCCAGCAAAGAGAAGGAATTGCCCGTGCTGGTTAGCTGAGCTTCAGCCTGGCTGGAGGAACGACTCCGAGAGTGACCGGCTGTCTGCGGAGGAGGAGGAAGGATGGGGATTTCTGATGAGGCTGGTGCTGGGGTGAGTGTTGGTGCTGGTGTCGGTGTCATTGGAGGCACTGGTGGAGGCGGTGGCAGAGGTGTACTATGAAGATCCAGTCCTGCCAGGTCAATGAGCGTGTTGATGTCATTGGTAGAATCACTCCCTGCAGTGACCAGGAGGGAACAGGTACAATAGCAAGCATGTATAACAGTCTCCTTCATCGTTGTGGCTTCTGGGCAATTCAAGAAATACCCATATTTCTTGAAAGGTACCATGATACCTTTAGCAGACTGTCCAGGGACACCCAATAACACTCTTAGGAAACCACTGCACTATGGCAGGGGATACTCAGATTTTGCCAAGACCTCTACAGAAACAGAGTCCCAAAGAAACAATACAGGCCTCCACTGGTTTCATGAAAATGTGCATACACAGTCACACAGTATCCTAGTTGGTGGCATTCACTCTTGCCTGCAGGTCTACTGCAGGTGATGAAGAATTCCTTTTGGTTCTCACTCACCAGAACTTATTAGTGTAGGAAGATTGTACAATAGACCAGAACCTTATTCATTCTGTTTAATATTCTGCACATTCTGAAATACATGGCTACATCTGATGTAACCATTCAGTCTTCAGCCGCATTTATCTCATATCAGCTCTCAAAACAGATGGTCAAAAGCTTATGTTGGAGAGCTCTGCATATACAGAAAAAATTCCAATCTTGTCCATTTGTTGCATCTTTCTCCGCAAGAAGTTAAGGGAAAGTATCTTAAACCCCTCCTGTTTGATGGCAGCATCTTATCCTCGACCTTGGCTAAGCCTGACCCAGAGAGTACTCTTTCTCACATGCACAGTATCCTCATCAATTTCTTTGTCCACTAAAAGCCCTGGGGCTGGAGCAAGCACCTTGAAGTTAGTAAAGATGATGGGTTAGGATGGAGGACATCTTGTGAAATATTATGGATAAACATCTCACCTGCATTCATCATTTAGATTAGGGCAGCTTCAAATGTTACGTATTTATGGATACATGGAAACATTTTATACATACCCATTCAGCACTAAGGGCAACTAAGTTTCTAGCTGTATGAATGATCCCAGAACATGTTCTAGGGAGCTGCGACTGGCTGTACTTCTCTGCAACTTGCATGCAAGGTGCAAAACACACTTTGTAACTGTAGCAGTATGAAAATTAGCCCCACAGAAAAACATGAACTCAACTGTGGATCACACTTGCCAATAGCCCATTGAAAAGAGATTTACACAACAGAGGGAAGAGCTAGATAAATGCTGTTAGGCTTGTTCAGGTAGCACTCCCCATGAAAATCGTAGCACTATCCTGGAAGACCTAATAACTAGTGAAGAGCCTCCAAGACGGTACTACCATCCCAGAGTGGTCACTTCTGTATAACGCCACTGCTTTCTCCAAGATGGTATCATCCAAAAGAAACTGAACAGTGTACATGCTTGTAGATTCAGGAGGGGAGCCGTGTTAGTCTGAAGCAGCAGAAAAAAGTGTGAGACCAGGGGCACCTTTATGACCAGCAACAATTTATTCAACTTTTGTGCGTACGCACACTCCCTCATATACATTGAAGTATGAGTTACTGGTCCCTACATACCTATATACATATACTCTACATGTATGTATGAACTGGTAATTCCAATTTCATTGTGTCTGAGGAAGTGTGTGTGCACACAAAGGCTTACACCTTGAATAAAACTTGGTTGGTCTTAAAGGTGCCACTGGACTCAAACTTTGTAGCGACCAACTTTTCCACAGCTGCTAGAGGAGAATTAGAGAGCAGAAAGCTATTCAGGGTACAGAAGTTTGGCACACATGCCCCCAATGTGTCTTACTCTGCCTCTCACAAAGTCAACTCTGTGTCACCTTCCCTTTCTCAACAGCGTATTGTACCAGCAGAGACCATAATTCCTTGCCCCCAGTTTACCCCTAGAGGGCTAGTGTGATCTAGAAGCAATTTGGGTGCTGCCAAAAAGGGACAGGGAAACAAACTAGGGAGACTTGGTGCTTTTGGAAAGGCTTAAATCTGTGAAGCCATTTTAGCAGGAAGAGATGTAAACATTGCAATTATGTAACAGTCTAGAAACAGGCCTTCTAACAAAAAGGGGTCTCAGTCCTTGAGGAATGCGACTCACCATCTGTTGCAGGCAACACGGAAGCATCTACTTCACCATTGATGACTTGGCCCTCAATTATTCTTTTGTAGGAATTTATCACCCGTGATAAATTGTCACTGGCCTGCAGTATATCTCCTATAAAAGAGAGCGCGAGAGACAGATTGGATAACAGATATAAATCACTGCACCCTCATCAATGATTTCTAACTAGCTATATAATCAACTCATTCAATTTATTCCCAAGACAAAAAAGAGGTCCTAAAACCTTGTATGTATTTCAGCTATGTATTCTTCCAGCTCTCATATAATCCATTTCTGTGATATAATCCACATCATCCATTGTATCATTTCTGTGATATAATCCATATCACAATTTAGCACACTACACAGAAATGAGACATAACAATTTGGTGGTATTCTAAGAAACACCACTGACTATTAAATTAAAGTTGTTTTTATTTTATTTCTCTAGATTTTAATCATCAAATGTGTAAAACCATTGTTTGTTTGTTTGGTATACTCACAGTATTACTGTCCCTGTCAGGTCTTTTACCTGCAATATCAATTTATATTAAGGTCATAATGTGTTCATCCTGCCTTGCCTGGTACAATGGGAGTTGCATAAAAATGAAATCTCCCCCTTTCCAATAGGAAATTATGACTCAATATAAGAGGTAGAAGCCAATATAGAGATGGCTTGAATGAGCACTAAAATACACTCAGAGAGTAGTACGCAGTAAGTGGCTAGTAGGGCCAAAGTTTTGACCAATTCTCTCCTCTGCGTTTTGAAACCTGAAATGTGGTTAATACTTTGGAACGCATTAGGGTGACTTTTGCATGGCAGTTCCTTGCTGAAAGAGGGTGGAGGCCCACGTGACATTTTACAGCATTTCACCCTGTGAATGAAATGGATTATTCTCTGGAAGTTTAGTTACAACTATTGCAGTTTAATTACAACTGTAACCCAAGTTACAGCCAGGAGTACAAACCCTCCACCCTTGCAAGGTTTCTGTTTTACCCAAACTGCTGTCATTATCCTCCGTCTCGCTGGCCAGCTTGAATAGCGTCCGCCTTTTTGTTTCACATCTGTCAAACAGCTCCTGGAAAAATGGTGAGAGATAGGAGCCAATAAGCCCACAGTTCTTACTCATTAATATGAACCCACTCATAATGGTCCATGTTTTTATTCATATAGTGTGTGCTGAAAGAGACTTCAGAAGCTGAGTCTGCAACTAGATATGATGCTAGAGGTAGAAAAAGAAGAGCTGTTTTTTATACCCCTCTTTCTTCTACCCGAAGGTGTCTCAAAGTGGCTTACAATCGCCTTCTCTTCCTCTCCACACTCTCTTCCTCTCCACTCTCCCTATGAGGTAAGTGGAGCTGAAAGAGCCCTGATATTATTGCTCCATGAAAACAGCATTCTCAGGGCTGTGATGAGCCCAAGGGCACCCTGCTGGCTGCACATGGAATAGCAGGGAATCAAACCCAGTTCACCAGATTAAAAGCTGCCACTCTTCATTACTGCACCAAGTCACGGCTCTTAACACTACACCAAGCTGGATCTTCAGAAATGTTGAATTTTATTTTAAAGCAGCCACTGAAGAATGAGGACTTGCATCAGGACAGTTTTGTATTTGCACGGGGGAGGGGGGATGATTAGATTGGGGTCATGGATCTTAAAAAAAAAAAAATACCGTGCACCATTTCCCAGACAGAACATTCCCCTCTCAAGTTGCTGTTAGTTTTGGAAGAGAAAGCAGGACATCCCTTCACCCATTCTCTAGCCAGGTAACTGTATACACAGCAGGAGACCTAGATCAGAGATTTCTTGCATCACTTTTAGTTGTGCCCTAATTTTGCACTGGAATCTGGATGTTAAATTTCTCTTATTTAGAAGAAAACAGTTAGAACAGCTTTGCCCTGGCCAAACAGGAAATATAAAAAATACTGTATATTTTACACTAAAAAAATTTCTTACCCACCTTCATGAGCTCCTTATCAGCTTCTGAAGAGTCTTCTTTGTTATAGTGAACCAACATCTCATTTAACAGTTTCACATTGTTGTTCACTTCTTCCAAGATGTGCATGCGCTTTGTGACTTTCTGTATTCGTGCCTCATCCTGTATATTATAAAGCAAAATAAATAAATCTTACTTTTTTCTTGCATCATCAACCAGGGAAGCTGGCTTGAAGAACCGAAGAGTATCCAACAACCAGAAGTTTTAGAATTCTCGCTATAAATATTTTATAGTTTTCTATTTAAAAAGTCAAATCTTGATTTTTTTGAAGACATTATACAGATCTGAATGGGCAGACTCAATTCTTTATTAATATAGTCAGACACATGTCTCACTCTTTTCCCCTATGGTTTGGGTACAGAAGGGTGAGATGCTCTTCCAGCTAGCTGCAGAAGAGACTAAGGTTAACATTTTGCTTACCAAAGGCACCTGCTCTCTGGAGTAGGAGGGCTCTACAATATTCCTGAGCTAGCTACTCAGAAGGAAGGCTGTGTTTACTAGGCAGCATCCCTGGTTGAAACAAGGGAAGTTTACAACAGTGGTCCCCAACCTTTCTGAGGCTGGGGACCGGCAGGGCATCGGGCCGCGCCTGCGCGGGCCACGGCCACGCATCGGGCTGTGCCCGCGGGCCGTGCCCACGCATCGGGCCGCCCCCCGCATTGCGCCTGCACAATGCGCAGGCGCAGCCCGCACGGGCGCAGCCCGGCCCGGCCCTGATTCCCTCTCCCCGCCCTCCTGCAGTAAGAAGCTTCCCGGGCCGCAAGCTTGCGGCCTGGGAAGTTTTTTACTGTGGGGGGGGGCGGGGAGAGGGAGCCGCGGCCCGGCACCATGGCCTTCGCGGCCCGGCACCGGGCCGCAGCCCGCAGGTTGGGGACCACTGGTTTACAACACAAAGTGCCTTTCAAAGCCAAGCCTAAATTCATCAGACTTCAAAGAATTTGGAACAACTACAAAGACCTAATTGAAATAAACTTCAACCTGGGCAGCGTCTGCACTTACTTTCTTTATTCTATTGTCAATCCTGTTGAATTCAGATCGCTTTGAACTCGGGTCTTCCTCTCCCCCCCCTCCCCATTGAAACAGGAAAGTGTTCTGCACGTGCTTAGGGAGGCTCAGAAGAGGGGGGGGAGGCAAATGGAGATTCTTTCTCTGTTTTCTTGAAGGGGGGAGAGGATCCAAGAAGTCAGCGGAGGGAGGAAAAAATCCTTTATTTTCTTGAAGTGGGGGGGTAAGAGGATCGAAAAAGGCAGAAAAAAAATTCCAAGACCAACAGAAGTTGAGATAAATTAGGGGCTTCTCCTTTAAGGCAAGCATGTCACATGACCAGGTGTAGCCTATCAGAGGTTCTCTACCATGGAGCTTTCTTTCCCAAATGGATATTGAGGATTAAAAGCAGTCTGAGATATCGCACAATAAAGGTAGGGTCACTCAGGTTCAATCCTTCTTGCTGCAGAAGGAAAATTTAAATCGCTCAAAAATCCAAACGGAAATCGCATTCTGTGTAGAGGGCAGGGCCTGAATCGATCTGGGGTTGGAATAAAAGCTCCATGCAGTTTACACCCTGGTTAAAAACTATTAACTTGCAAAAAGACTACTACAGTGAGACTTATGTTCTCATTACTATATTTTATATATATTTGCAAATAAGGATTACCTCCTCCTATTTGCAGTTATTCTTTAAAAGAATCTCCTTCATATGGTACAGTGTAAAGAGAAAGGGGTGGTATAAGTAAAATGCAACTTAAATGTATTTTCTGGAATGTTAATGGTTTAAATAACAAACTTAAGAGAAACGGAATTTGGTATTACTTTAAGAAGGCAGAAAATTGATGTTTTTTGTTTGCACGAAATCCATATTAAAAAGATAGGAAATTTTTACTTAAGAAAGAGTTAGGTGAAGAATTTATTCTTTAAAATAAATGTTTTTTAAAAAGGGAATTTATTTCTTCTAATAATAAGAAAAAAGTTGTGTTTTTTTGTTTTTTGTTTTGTAAAGAATACCTTAGAACCTAAGTTAATTTTCAAAAATGATGACAGTAGAATAATAACACCGGAGATAACATTGGAAGGAAAGAAAGTGGTGATAATTAGTAGATATACTCCTAACGATAACCACACACAAATCCTTGGAGGTCTCCCTTCCAAATACTAGCCAGGCTTGGCCCTGCTTAGCTTCTGTGATCTGACAGGATCGAACTTGCCTGGGCTATCCAGATCAGGGCCCTTTTTGTCTCACCGCCTTAAAGACAAAATGTGCTCTCAACCATTTCCCTTCTTCCCAGCACAGAACTTTTCTGCATGCTTGACTTTCTCCTAGAATTGTTGAGCATGGTTCTTCTGTACATCTGCCCTCTCTCTGCATATTCACAGCTATGCTGTCAGTTTATTTTCTTCCACATGAGCCTTCAATAGTGAGGATTTTCAAGAAAGGAAGCTGTTATCAGTGGTGTCACAGCATCTCTCTTTTTTTCTTAGATAGCACCAAAATATTGATATATTGGTAGAGTGTTGTAACAATAGGTTTAGCAGGTACTCTGAATTTCCAGCTTTCATTTTTTATATCTCTTCAACAAATAGAGCTAGAAAACTACTTTTTTGTTTCTAATAAATGCTGGGAATTCAGTGAACAAGAGAAATCTAACGGTACAAAAATGCAAGCAGAAATCAGTGGACAAAGAGAAGCAGTATGGGGCTGGAACAGAGTTTTAAAAAACCTAGAGAGAGATCAATAGAATGTTAGCTCTATTCTTTCCTATCCAATATAGAGTTCCTATACACCATAGAAATTCTATTTTTTTATTAAAGCAATAAAGCCTCATGTGAATTTTATTCCTAAGCAACATCCTCATTCTGCTTACTGTGCTGTGTGAACCTAATTGTCCCAAAAAAGAGAACTTAGGAAGAACCACATGCAGAGAGGGACAGGACTCTTCTGTTTTTAACAGAGAACCATTTTTCAGATTCCTTGTTCTGGACCACTGTGAAAGATGCAAGAGTCCCTGTTCACTTTTAAAGTTGATCATCCTATATTAGCGATCCCCAACCTGTGGGCTGCGGACCACATGTGGTCCGTCGACTAATTGGAGGTGGGCCCCGAAGGACGCCTTCTCCCCCCCCTCCAGCCCTTTACAACATACTTTGGGTGTCATTGTCTTCCATCACTCCCAGATGGGACTATCTCATTGCAGAGAAACAAGCTCAGGGTTCCCATTGATTTGTCATTGTCATGAGTTAAAATTTCCATTAAAATAAAATGTTCCTTATGTTGTGGCATGTCTGTATCTTATTTTGAAGGGATGTTTAAACTTCATAGCATAGCAATCAGAGAGCGTTAGGGCAGTGGTTGAGAGTAGAGGAGTAAATTACCCCCCCCACCAGGCCTCAGTAAAATTGTCAAGCGTTGAGTAGTCCCTAGTGTTAAAAAGGTTGGGGACCACTGTCCTATATGAACAAGGTCAACCACCAATCTTCCCGCTGCCACAGTGCCTCTTGCACTTTCCAGAAATTATGCCCATATGTTTTCAAAGTGTCTCTCAATATTGTCTCTGTAAAAATTAGGTACATAAAGAAGTTTAACTTATTCCTAATTCTTGCATCTGCACAACTCTTGTTTGTAACCTGAGGGATCTACAGGCCAGTATCCAAAGCAAGTTGTTTAAACTAGAGGAAAAATAAATCTCCATACTCACCACTGACCGCTCTATCCCAAACAGAATGATATGTGCATAAACCCCCTGATTACCAGGGATCTAAAGCACATTTGCCTCTGCTTAGGGTCAGGCTGACCATGGAAGAATGAGCTGGGAAGGCCAGGATAAAGGCCAACTGAAGCTAAAGGTCATGAGCAAAGTATAGAATTGGTAGGCGGAGGCTGCAATGTTACAGACGCTAGCGTAGGCCTGATTAACTGAAATGGAACTTACTTAGACTTTCTCCCAGAGTGAACTACAAATTACTGGCAAGCTTGTCTTAGCTCACTATTCAGGCTCTCATTTCAGCTTCAAACTCTGAAAAGAATTTGGTTTTGCTAATGACAAATATCAGAACATTGCTTAAAGAAAGCAGAAGAATTCCCAACTTCCACAGCATTAAAGCCCCCAAGCAACCACCGCCCTCAGTTGCATCCCTGCTCAATCTCACCTCTTTCACCATAGATTTAATAAGCTTGTTTGCCTCTTGTAAATCATCTGGATTTTTGCTTTTTAACAGTTTTGCTAAAAGCTGAAAAAGAAAAGGAGCAAGGAAGAGAATTTCAGGAAAAAAGTGTTTAAGATTAGTTCAATTTTCCCTGGCTTTTAGGAACTAAGGACTTAGTACCATGGTACTGACAAATCTTGTGATCTGGAAAACTGATGTAAGCTTCTATGACTGCATTTGCCTCTAGAAGTTTACCTTGTGTGGCAGTGATTTCTGTAAGCCTGGTTTTTATCTGCTCTTGTTTATTTCTAATTGGGGCTTTATGAATGTGTGAGAGACTTCTTGAAAGCCTTGCTCTGAAGAAAGACAATGCAGACCTTCCCTAAATAAATAAATGAAAGTTAGATTTGTCTTTGAAGCAGCAGTGTCTAGATTCTTGGAAGCCTGATTATACATTCTGATGATGGAATCCATGGTTTTTGCTTCCGATTATAAGTATGCTTCTGATCATAGGCCCGAGCCATGGATTCCACTGAAACGCATTTCATGCAGGGAAGACAACCACATCAGTGCTGCAGATGGGGCAGCTGGAAACAGGACATCACTAACTACCGTCCAGCTAACAGTGAGGACCAATGCTGGATCTTTACTGGTTTTCCTAAACACGGTAAGACATCCATGACATCTAAAATGGGCAGGGTTCCATTTAGAAAAAGGGGGAGATGAATAGGGAGAAGATGGATTTTGTATCAACCTCCAGTGTGCACATGTGTGCATAATTTCCCCACCACCACCACCACAACCTGCTCCCTACATTACTATTTGCAGCTTGCCCACCTAATTCCTACCACCTATCTGATGACCCAAGAGGGAAAAGGATACAGGAATAGTAATGTCAAGTAATAAGTATTATTCTTGACTATGTTTTCTGTTTCTTTCTCTGTCACACACAAAACAATGATAGAGATAGCCTATACAATTATGCCTTTATCAGGTTTATCCTTGCCACCTCTGTGAGGTATTCTAGACTGAGTGTGATTCACTGGCACCAAGTTCACTCAGTGAGTTTCGTGAAGAAATGAACCTGGGTCTCCCTACTTGAAGTCTAAGATTTTAACTCTTACAATCATACTGCTAAGTGGATTGCATAGTCTTATCCTTCCCTCACTTTAGTGCTGTTTCAGAGAAAAGTAAAGACATTCAAGAAAGTTAATCCTTTGCTAAACTGAGTCATGCGGCTTTTATCTGGAAGCAGCTCTGAATTTAAAAAGTGCTGCTCTTGACTTTCTCTGACAACAATGCTTTCTGCTTCGGAGGGAGCAAAGGAAGTAATGGGGGAAAGTGCTATTGTTCCTTGACATTGCAAAACTCTTTAATGAAACTTATAGAATAGTTATGCCACAAAACCAAAGAAAATGAAGAAATACTAGGAGCTGTTTTTCTTAACTGTGGTAGGCTACAGACACGATCAACAAAAGTGGGCGGGGAGAAGTGAGTCTACCCCTTGGCAAGCATCACAAGATTATTTGATGGCTGCTCATGAGAGTTCTCACTTTCACTTTACCTTGGATTTTTCTTCATCATCAAACACAGGATTTTTTGGCCGAGGTGGAGGAGAAGGGATGAGGGTTCTCTCCACAGGAATTACAGGGTCTGATGGAACAATGCCTGAACACAAATGGAGAAAATGATGTCACTCTTTCACAGGCACAACACTTTTTTTTGTTCCATCCAAGTTATCTGTACAAAAAAGTAGACAGGTGTAATATGTCAAGGCATCTGCTACTTGCTGATGGTGCTCTAGCAGGAGTTTGGGTGCTTTCACACATACTAAATCATGCAGTTTCAAGCCACTTCAGCGGTCATTTGCAAGTGGATTTTGCCATTTCACAAAGTAAAAATCCAGTTGCAAAATGCACTGAAAGTGAATTTAAATTATGTTAGTGTGTGTGAAAGTGCCATAATGTGGGCTACTTTGTTATCAGTCAAGAGCCAGACATCATTCTGAATCTTGCTCCAGAATGATGGGGTCCATCAACAGAAAAAAGCTCACTACAGGAGTTGCCTGCTTTTAGATATGTTTGCCCCCATGATCTTGAGCAAGTAAAACTGTTTTGCCCTTGAGTCTGTGATTTTGCTATCTCTCTATTACTTGCTAAAGTTTTCTGGTATTTGCCCGGGCAGCAGTGCTGAATGTGACATCCAGAGTGGGACATGGACAGCTAGTGGGATAACAACAGTGCAGCCAGATTTAAAGGTAAAGGTATCCCCTTCGCAAGCACCGGGTCATGTCTGACCATTGGGGTGACGCCCTCTAGCGTTTTCATGGCAGACTCAATACGGGGTGGTTTGCCAGTGCCTTCCCCAGTCATTACTGTTTACCCCCCAGCAAGCTGGATACTCATTTTACCGACCTCAGAAGGATGGAAGGCTGAGTCAACGAGCTAGCTGCTGGGATTGAACTCCCAGCCTCATGGGCAGAGCTTTCAGACTGCATGTCTGCTGCCTTACCACTCTGCAACACAAGAGGCTCGCAGCCAGATTTATGATGTGACAATTCTTAACATTCCACTGTAAAGCTGCAAGGGTGTGTGCATCCATCTATGTATAAAGTCTTATTCAGCTAAACCAGTCTACCTTTGACAAACTGTGGTTACTTCCTAACAAAGCCATTTGATTAAAAAATTCCATTGAATAACAAGGAAAAGGAACAAAAGGAATCAAGGAAGTTGCTCTCGACCTTGTCTTTTCAACATGTAGTAAGCATCTTTGATTTTCGACTCTTCTGGCAGGGCTACTGTCCAACTGTAGAGCAGCTCAATTATTTTCATTTTGACCTTCTCTGACACTCTGTCACCTAGGTACTGTCAAAAAAAAAGGAGGGTGAAAGGAAAAGATGTGGATTTCTCTTCCTTCAGATAAAAGACTCTACTGTGAACCATTGCAAGTGTAGTCTAAGAGAGAAACTATGCTGTAAACCAGAGGTCTTGAACTCATTTGTTATGAGAGCTGGATCTCACATAAATGTCACTGTCATTCCTGGCCCTATGTTCCATAAAATATAATGCTAGGTTCTGGATATATAAACTTTATAAAGGATACCAGTAAACTCAATTAACAATATTACTTTTTACTCAAAATACAAACATACTTAAAATATTAACCTTATAGTATTTTCTTATCTATCTATCCGATGCTTGCCCCGCCCTCCCTTACGCATTAGCACTGTATCAGTATACAGGTACATAATGCGCAGCCTCTGTCATCTGGCAACAAAGGTTGCTCACAGGCTGGACAGGAGTCTTGGATGGACCAGTCCCAGGCTGTGTTCCAGTCTGTGGGCCATGTGTTTGATACGCCGTTGTAAACATTTTCTGAGCTGCTCTGAGGCAGTCTCTTAATAGTCACACCCATGTACTCAGGTGCTCCTCAGAATGTTAAAGCTGTTAATCCCTGGACCCAAACCATTTCCTAACATTCTCTTCCAAGCAAGAACTTTGAGATTTAAAAATATAGTTAAAAAAAAACTATCATATATATCTAGGACATACTTAGGAAGGGAAAATTAGTTAAAAATGATCAAATAGCAAAAACATCTTAAACCTTACTGATGTAGCATTATTAGCTAGGAACAAGCTAAGGACTAGATAAGGAGCATTATTTAATGCAGGTACTGTTTATTACTGACAGAACAAACTATTTGTCTCATGTAGAGAAATTAAGAGACAACATGCATGGTTTTCAGATGCCCTTTATTCATAGGGGCACAAAAGTTTCAGTATATGCCTTTATTACACATTATCCAAATAACAAATATAAACTGAGGACAGTGAAACAAACTGACTAATTTCAAGATTTGATGACCACAGTTTGGGATACAAACAGTATTTCAAAATATTGGATCAGCAACATGAAACCTAATTTTTGATAATGCCTAGAAATGAAAACATGCAAAAATTTCATTTACCCATATTCTAATCCATTCACTATGAGAACCTTTACTATCTGCAACTCAGTTATCCTAAATGCCTTTTCAGACTTGTTATTTATATATTTCTAGCCAGCCCTATCCCAGAAAGACATTCAGTGTGTTTTAAGGACTTGAACAGTTTACACATAGGACAAACTTCATACTCACCTTCGGAGACACAACTTTAATTAATTCATTTAAAAAACGAAACTTTCCTACTTCATTATGAAATCTGCGCCCACAATTCTTCATACAAGCTTCCAGCACCTACAGAGAAGCAAAAATCAAAATATGATCAATGCACAAATAATGTCTACCCTATTTAATGTGAGCACAAGTTGTTCATGAGCACCTCTTCTACAATTGTACCATTTCAGCTTAATTTAAGATGGAACTCCCTGTAGCCCAGCCCTAATTCTCTGATCACTGTCTTTTGTTTGTTTCCCCAAACTTTTACCTGTGTATTTATTCCAACATCACTATGAAAAATCTATTACTTTCAACATCCCATAATGTTTACCTAAAAGTCCTATACAAAGCACATTTTGTTGAAGACAGGTTGTTACAGTGTTGCTGGTCCCATAGCTAGACATCATCTTTACAGAGGTGCTGTGCATCTAGAGTTCAACAGCAGTGACACATCAGCTAACCATGGTTAGTACAGTGCAGAAGAAGACAATAATGAGTATCTCATACCCTGAAATCCCTATGATGAGACAATCCAAAACAAAACAAAAAAGATACAGTGCTGGAAGACATGACTCAACTAGTTGCTGGGGAAGAACAGGGGACAGTATGGATAACACTATTCTTAATGATGCAACTGCATTAAAGCCAAAAGAACTATGAATCAAGGTAACCCTGAAATTGTAAAACAACAAATAAAGTGTTTAAACGCTGTAACCCTGCAGAATGAGAGAAATAAAGGACTGGATTGGGATATTTTCAGTCATAAAAGTATGTTTACATGGGACACGAGAAACACACAAGGAACTTTATTGCTCTAATAGTAAGTTGAGATGTAGCACAAGAAATCAGGGGCTATATTGCAAAGGTTGGTAAAATAATATCATTTTTTTACTTTTGAAAAGCTTATGTTTTAAAAATAGACCATTTTAAAAACATGAGCTTTTCAAAAGTAAAAAAAAAATTCTGTGTGGGAAAAAAAAGGAATCCAAGTGTAAGGCATCCCTTTTACTTAAAAAAAAGAAATTACCAATATTGAAGGACAAGGAAAAAGAACAGAGAGGGCAGCTCAGGCAAGGGTTTCTTAGCCACTGCCCTCCCCCGGCAGTGTGAAGCATATGTCAACAGTGAGAAGGGAGGAGGAAGCAGCTCGAAGCAAGGACAGGTCCACTTTACTTCTTCTGGCATTAATGCTGAACCCTGATCATCACACACTTCACGGAGCTTATAAGGCAGGAAAAAATGCTTTTACAGCACAGAGGCTGAGACAAAATAAGGCAGTACTAAATTGGAATGCTCAGAAGTGAAAGCAGCTTTAAGACTACTCTCTGCTTACAGTTTCAAAGACAGCCCCTGCTGGAAACTAACCAAATGGCAGAGACTTTGACACGTCAATGCTGGAGGCACAGCCAGAGTATGTGGGGGAGAAAACTCAAACAAACTTGCATTTATTTGCAGAAAGGTGTGTGAGCATCTCTCAGATGAAGCAAAGAGAATTTACTCCCAAAAATGCTGGGGGATAGGTGGAGTGACTCTATGGTAGATCCTGAACAGTACAGATCGGGGGGGGGGGGGGGAGTAACTAATATGAGAGTGGACACCGTGGTCAGGTGCAGATTGATTTTTTTTTTTAAAGAAGCCAATTGAGCTTCAAAAGCTCAGTGCATAATTGGCCCTGGATTTTAGTAAGGCTTTCGACAAGGTTACCCATAACGTTCTAATAGGTAAACTAGAGGACTACAGACTAGCAAAGAAGGAAGGGCTGAGAGACGACCCTCTGCCTCTTGGCCAAAGACAGCAGGAAGGAAGGAGAGGGTTCTTTTACAAGGCGTACTTACTGTCAAAGCTTGGATTGCCTCCCATTCCTGTGGTGACTGGATTTTATGAGCCAGCAATCTCACAGCTATCTGTGGACTGAAACAAATTAGTAGAAAAAGCTCATTCTCCATTTACTTTTGCAGCTGTCACTGCCTGTGCCACAAATAGACCTTCAAGGTTTTCTCCACAAAAGTTAAGGTGAAAAATTTAAAAAGGCAAGAAAAAGTGCTGAGGTTATCAAAGATCTGTACTCAATACAATGACTTCTCCTCAGGAGCCATTTCCAACATAGAAAAGTTTATTACAGGGATCACAGGAGTGTCATTGAATGAAAGCCACAGGAGTAGAAGGGTGGTAGTGAGAGAGGAAGCAAAATTATCCTCTTCCTCTTTTGTCATCTGACTGCTGTTTATGCAAGAGATGGAGCAATGTTGCTCCCTTTGTCATTCCCTCTGCAGCCTCCCCCGCCCCCACTTAAGTGGCTATTACTCCATGTGGATCATATGACTCTAGGAATAATCTTTCCAGGGGTTGGAATTAGCTGCTGGGGGGGAAGAGCAAGCTGTTGACAGATCATTGCCAATTCCCTCTATAAGGCTTTATTTATCAAATCATCTCATACAGCTCATAAAATGTTGTAACAGAAAAACAAGAAACAACATTTAGTAGCCTTAAAACCTTTCACTTATATAAAATGTTTTCTCCTTACACTGCTGGGTATGCCAAGCATATTATCAGCAATCAGGAATGCCTTTGTTTGACTCCAGGTACACTTAAAACCCACCACCCATAGACTGTAATTTTCTTCCCTTCATTTCTTGCTAGGTTAAATATAATCCTTCTCAATTTCACATTGTTCATGACGGTTAATTATGACAATAAGTAAACACCTTTAGAGGCATAAAAACTCTACACTCATGCCAGAGATTGTGATCACTATGACAGAATGAGGCTTAGCCATAATCTTGGATGAATTTGTTGCAGCATGTTAAGATAGTCTGCCTCAGAACTTCTTTGCAATTTTTTCATGTTTAAAAGACTAAAAAAATTCAACACCTATCAAAACCATAACAAACCATAGTAAATAACTGTCCCACTTCTAACTTGTGCAGGAACCATACTGAATGAAGCACTGAGAACTTCACTTTGCAGCCTGTACCATGAAACCTTGAAAGGTTGCTTGAATGGTTTTTGACACATACCCTTCAAGTTCTTTGTTGATCTGATCACAGAAGCCAATAATGTATTCCCAGTCTTCTTGTCTATTCAGAGGGTTGGTGGCTTTATCTGATGAAAAGAAAATGGCAAGTGTGTTAGTTCAAGCTACAAACAGAAGAATCCTGTTTCTCTTGGACAGGTCAGTAGCTGAGAATTAGCATATTCTGCCCTTTCTTAGCATTCAAAAAGACCTTAAAATTAGGTGTTATGGAAGGAAGGTGGTGTGAGTTTCCTTGCTGGGAAACTCCCTTAGAGCAGTGGTCCCCAATCTTTATATCACCGGGGACCGGTCAACGCTTGACAATTTTACTGAGGCCCGGGGGGTGGGGATTCCTTTGCGGAGGGACGTCACCACTGCCTGAACCCCTGCTCCACTTGCTTTCCTGCCGGCGCACCTGACTTCCCGCCGCCTGATGGGGGGCGCTGCCAGCAGCAGTTGCACAGTGCCACACCAAGGGGAAGCCCCAGCCATGGTGGCCACTGGATAGCACCAAAGGTGAGCTGGCGGCAGACTGGCAGGGCAGTCCCTGGGGCAACAGCCGGGGAGAGGAGCCGCGGCCCGGTACCAACTGAGCCACAGACCGGTCCCAGTCCTGGACCGGGGGTTGGGGACCACTGCCTTAGAGCACCCGTTTCCTGGAAAACACCTAGTAACCAGCTGCCACCACTCAGGAACATCTTGAGAACAACTACACTGACCCACAGAGAAGGTACCCTGATAGTGCACAACTAGAGCAATAATGAATTGATAAGATGTAGGAACCCTAGAAAACACTTTATAATCTATTATGTAGTATCTGTGCAGTCTAGCATGTAGAGAAGAGGTTCAGAGAAATATCCCAGAGAAATAAATGGTACAAAGCGAAGCAAAAGAAGTGGGGAAAAGTCTTTATAAAAGAGAAAAGAAGGAAAAACAGGGTTCATTTACAAAGGTTGTGGAAAAAAGGCATACCAAAATAATGGGCACACCACAGAGATTTTCACAGAAAAAGCTGTACAATTGGACTAACTCCACTAATTACTTGTTATCTAGGCTGTTTCTCAGAGCACACCCTTGCTGGAGGTCCTTAAGCCCTACCCAACCTCCTTTGTTGAAGACTGAAGACAAGGGAAAGGTCCAGATGCCCTAAGCCATTCTCCTTTCTAAGAGTGATGAGCTGATGTAGCCAATGTTATACAAAGCCCTATCTCTGATGTCTGAGGCTACTGCTAGCAATCAAGGACTTATAAAGTATAGACTCACACCCACTCCCAATCAAGCATCTAGTAAAGGATCAGAACTTCCCTAAAAAAAATAGGTGGTCTGGCCCAAAATGGACTATCCTTTGCACCAATTTGGTGGTCTCCAGGAATGGAAATCAACAATCTTGAGTCAGTCAAATGTAAACTCCCACGGATTCATGTTCCCAAGTGCTTAAGGTGTCACTCTTGAGCCCTAGCAATGTTTTAGCGTTTCTGTAACAATGAGAACCCCAAATCCCATGTTCAGGAAGGATCAAGATCTAAAGCACATTCCTTGGCTTCAACATACTTTAGATTGCTTTCAAATGCTACATGTCACAAAACTGTTTCCAAATCAGCTGAGCATGAAGAACATTACAAAAATGATCTCAAGAAAGTTGAGCAAACATTCATTCATCACCTTTCACTTGCTATTTTCCAACTGAATTTTCAAAGACAGGGTGGAATATGAATACCAAAACAAATGAACATTTTATTATTTATTTATTTATTTATTTGATTTCTATACCACCCTTCAATATGGCTCAGGGCGATTTACATACAACATCACAGGGAGATACATGGAACGAATCAGCATACAACATAGTCAAATACAACAACAACAATCAAGCAGTGGTTCTAACAACACAACTTCAGTAATCCCAACAACAATAATATAACAGGAACAGAAACTTAGCTAAAGAGAGGTCAGACTGGTTCAGGCCATGGAGGGGGACCTGTCTGAGGAGGATCTGTGGTCCATATCTGTTAATTTCTCCAGTAATAAACTGGGGATACCTTGTCAATTTTATTCATGGAACACTGACAAAATATAGAAGGCAAAATATAGAAGACAAAATATAGAAGACTTGAAAATTCTCAACAATCTTAATCAGTTTCTAATATTCTAATAGTGCAGAAGTTTGCACTAATAACCAAGGGAGCAAACCATCCAAAATTAAGAACTTTTGTCCCTTTTTTGTTTTGAATGGAACAAAACAGTTTAGTTTGGGCTACTTCACCTCCAGTAGTCATCTTGTTAATTTCAGCACATCTGTACTTGTATTGATAATGAAGGCAACTGCCTATAAAAATTCCTGCACCAATGAAGAAACTGATTTCTAAAGTGCCGTAACATTATTTGTCTCTTCTTGACGTTTGACTTTTGGATTATGAGGAAATCCTACAAGTGAAAACAGACTTGGCACTTAAATCTTTGGGATTTCTGTGTCTTGTTCTTGTATAACAGTTCTTCAGACTTTCTACCTTTCCCCATCTGTTATTCTGCCAAGGAATGGCTGTATGTCTGCCCTGACATCTAACATGAAAGTCCTGCATATTGAAGAGGATTCAAAAGGCATGTTCTCAGCCTGTGTTTTCCTACCCTCCCCCCCCTTGAACTGGGATGGTGGCCTAGGACACATTCTATATTCATTTGTAGCTGCCAATTACAAGAAAAGATCAATAGCGCTGGGCAAGTTATCTTTCAAGGAAGTTGTCCAGTATTATTGATCTTCTCCTTATGGAGCCCTAATAAGCTTTTGTGGGAATCCAAACATTCCCCTGAATAGAGATTATACTCTTGTTTTATAGCTGGCACTGTTGCACTCACTGGAATTTATATTTCTCACTGGGAATAGAAATCAAATTTCATTATTTCAAGGTCTGCCTTTCATAGATTTTGCAAGCCGCACCTGCAGAAACTATCAGCTATAAACAAAGATTTGTGTTTCACTTGTTCTACACAAATCAGCAAAGAAGCTGATTAAACCTGCTTTTTACAGAACTGGCCAAGAATGTGATAGAATGAAAGACGGTTCATTCTTTGGACAGAGCAATAAATGTCTGAGTTACATTACAAAAATAGCAAATGAAATCAATCACAGCTGAGAAAAAAAGACAAGGAAAATATTTTTTTAAACCATCCAAGCTCAAATACAGGCCTCCCTTTCCCAAAACTGTCAGAATAACAACTTTGTGCACAGATACAGAAAGAATTGGCTGGTTACAAATTGTAACTTGGGTGTGCATTCAATTAAATTGAGCCAATACCCTCCCCCCCCCCCCAAATACCTTACCAGTGGTATTTTGGGGGTATTATTTGAAGGAAAGACAACTTGTCCAGTGCTATTGATATTTTGGGTGTATTATTTAAGATGATTACAGATTCTCATGTCTGATCCACTACTGAATTTTCAGAGCCAAAATAAAAGTGGATTTTTAAAAAGCTTTTATTCGGAGATGTTCAGTGACACTGATCAGCTGGGGCAAATGGAGCTGAGAGCTTTCAGTTCCCACTAACTCAGCTGATTCTCTGAGGCCTGCATGCGGCAGCAAGAGATTTCCCCGCTGCACACAAATCTGTAGCCCTGCCAGCCAGGGCAACTAGGGCAGTAGGCCAGTTCAGGATTGGCTGAGGCAGTGGAAGCTTATTGGAATGGAAGCCTTTTCGGTCCTTGCCCCCACCTGGTGGAATGAGCTCCCGGGTGAGCTGCGGGCCCTGCGGGACCCTTTAACATTCCGCAGGGCCTGCAAGACGGAGCTCTTCCGCCAGGTCTATGGTTGAGGCTGGGGCTGCCGGGGTACATCGACTGCTCTCCCCCAGGCTTCTTGAACATCGTTGACCTCCTTCTCCTCCACCCCCCCCCTTTTTAGGAATGGGGGTAGGAAGGGGATCTTATTATTGTGCTGCCGTGTTGTGACATTTTAAAGTCTTTTAATGGGAGTTTTAATGGGTTTTTTAAGACATTGTAACCCGCCGCGAGCCATTTGGGAGTGGCGGGAAATAAATCGAAATAATAATAATAATAATAATAATTATAGGTCAGTTTAAAGGTACAACAGGAGCCAGCTCAGGATTAGCATGGCGGTATGCAGCTCTCAGCCCCCACTGCCCTAGCTGATCCTTTTAGGTCTGTGTGCGGTGGTGAGATCTTCCCACCACCCACAGATCCTGAGGACTTCTCCTGCGGCGAGGTTTCACCATTTGAATCTCTATGGAATAGCAAACAGTAACTGATGAGATAAAATTAAACCTTCCTGATGAAAGAGGGGAAATGATAACTAACATCTTATTATGTACAATTCTTGAGCAAGCTAATTGAAAGAGTGGTGGCTAACCAAATTCAGAGATTTCTGAATGAAGCAGACTGTTGAGATCTGTTCCAATATGGATTCAGGCCTGGTTATGGGACTGAAATGGACATCTTGGTAGATGACATGAGACAGGGAAGAGTGAAACCCTGTTATTTCTCCAGGACCTCCTGCCAGGTTTTGATACCAACACCCATGTTATCCTTTGGGATCGTCTTTCAGGCTGGGGGACTGGAGGCACGGTTCTGCGGTGCTTTTTTATATAATCTGGCATTCCACCAATAACAACTATTGGGTTTCCTTCTACTGTTTTTTGTGTTCAATTAAATTTTATAACGACCATTTTTACTTTTTGTTTATAGTTTTTCATATCTTTACGTTCCCCACCTTGTGGACTCTGACTGAGTAGAAATGCAGAAGAAAAAGGTATTATTAAATAAAATAAATAAGTAATACAGAAAAAGATGAGACAAAATACCAGAAGAGACTTCAATCAAGAATATGTAATCTTTACCATCTTTTGCTGAATAAACAACATGCCATATTATAGTCATATTAGATTGTATGAGCTTTATATTTGAACGGCCAACAGGGTGGAGCTCAAAAGCCAGATAATTGGTGCTCTCCCTTGCCTACATTAACTGACTCGGGGAAATCAACACAATATACTACATGCTACATTTACAGAAAATGCTTAGAAAATACTCAGGCATTTGATTGAGACCAAGTGACCAATAACATCAACAGGACCCCTGCTCTCTCCCTCCTAAAAAATCCACCCATGTGTTCTGCTCTGTTCGCTCTGCTCTGTTATATTTTGCACATGCATTACAGTTTAATGTTAATATTACTACTGTCGCATCACTTCTGGGGTTTCTTGAAGCCTGAAGAATATTTCAGGGGATCCGCAATACTGACAAAGTTGAGAAAGGCTGTTCTAACTACTTCAAATGGTTTTTATTGTAATCAAAAAGCCAAAATAAAGTAAATATAACTTAAAACCTCAATATAATTAAATAAAATGGAACAAATCAACAACAGTTAAATCAATTCTACTAATACAGCAACTGATGAATTGCAGCATAATGTATTAATCAATTCTTATTGAAAAGAATTGTAACATGAAGTCTGGTGGTGGTACTAGATCTGTGACAACTCATTCACTCCTGCAGGTCATCAGTTAAGCAATAAATATGCACATCCAGCCCTATGTGCCAATTAATATATATATCCCACCTGTCCTCATGGTTCAAAGTGGCTTACAATAATAGTTAAAG
The DNA here is from genome assembly GCF_049243985.1 of Paroedura picta. NCBI lineage: Eukaryota > Metazoa > Chordata > Lepidosauria > Squamata > Gekkonidae > Paroedura > Paroedura picta. The sequence continues at coordinate 131,245,744 of NC_135371.1, read as the reverse complement.
ACATTTTCAATTAAACCAAAAAATAAAATAGCAAACCTCAGATTTTACCCCGTCCTTTAAAAGATGCCTGCCATTTAACCCCCTCAAAAGGATTTTTGCACACAGGTCTTAAAGATCTCCCAGGAGTGGGTCTCTCTCCTCTCTTCAGGGAGACCATTCCACAGAGCTGGAGCCATGATAGAAAAGGCCCAAGTTCTGGTCAGTACCAGACAGGCATTGCTGACGGATGGCTGCCTGATTTCTCTAGTTTGCATACAAGGACATCCGGAAGGAGATGCTCCTTCAAGTATGTGGGTCCCAGGTCATTAAGGGCTTTAAAGGTCATAATCAGTGCCTATCATTGGCAGCCAATGCAGCTGTTTCAAAATGGGCAGAATGCATTCCCAGAGTTTAATCCGCAACTATATTCAAGCTGCCACATTCTGGACCAGTTTTTCCAGTTGTTTCCAGTTTTTCTTCATATAGAATAAGATAGAAGTTGCTCCTGGCCACCAGCCTGCTTTTCAAACAGCAAGGCAGGATTCATGAACACTCCCAAGCTCTTAACCTGTTCTGAAAAAAACAGATCTTATTATTCTTAGATAGATCTTATGATTCTAGGAGAGTCTCACTTTTTGAATACCCGACTCATTAGTTCTAAATGATATTACTAGCTCTTTGGTTAATCAAAGCTTAGCACAACATATCCGTTAATCAAAGCTTAGCACATATCAGTTAATCAAAGCTTAGCACAACATATCTGCAAATTAAACTATCATTAACAGCACTACATTTATGGGCATATATATTTGAAATTCAAATGCATATAATTTGAAAAATGCCTTCAGAACATCCTAATAACCATCTTGTCTACAGGCACCATAGTTAATTCTCAGAAGTGCTACAGCAATGGTCCCCAACCTTTTTTAGGCTGGGGACCGGCAGGGCAACTGCCCCGCCTGCGCATCGCACATGCACGGCCGCACTCGTGCATGCACACATGCGCCATGCGCGGCCGAAATCACGCATGTGCTGCACTTTCGCATGCGCAATGCGCGGCCCTGATTCCCTCTCCCCCCCTCCCGCAGTAAGAAGCTTCCCGGGCCGCAAGCTTGCAGCCTGGGAAGTTTTTTACTGCGGGGGGGGCGGGGAGAGGGAACCGCGGCCCGGCACCATGGCCTTCGCGGCCCGCAGGTTGGGGACCACTGTGCTACAGGATCAATAGATTCAGCCTAGTATCCACCACGAGCCTCTTGTGGCGCGGAGTGCTAAGGCAGCCGTCTGAAAGCTTTGCCCATTGAGGCTGGGAGTTCGATCCCAGCAGCCGGCTCAAGGTTGACTCAGCCTTCCATCCTTCCGAGGTCGGTAAAATGAGTACCCAGCTTGCTGGGGGGTAAACGGTAATGACTGGGGAAGGCACTGGCAAACCACCCCGTATTGAGTCTGCCATGAAAACGCTAGAGGGCGTCACCCCAAGGGTCAGACATGACTCGGTGCTTGCACAGGGGATATCTTTACCTTTACCTTTTAGTATCCACCACAGAAGTAAAAAAGAAGCCAATAGAAGGAGTCCTCTAGTTCAGTGGTCCCCAACCTTTCTGAGGCTGGGGACCGGCAGGGCATCGGGCCGCGCCCGCGGGCTGCGCCCGCACATTGCACATGCACGAATGCGCCGTGCGCGGCCGAACCATGCATGCGCGATGCGTGGCCCGGTCCTGATTCCCTCTCCCCGCCCTCCCGCAGTAAGAAGCTTCCCGGGCCGCAATGTCTTTTACTGCGGGGGGGGGACGGGGAGAGGGAGCCGCGGCCCGGCGCTATGGCCCACAGGTTGGGGACCACTGCTCTAGTTCAAAGGCCATACGCGGTCTGGGCCCAGTGTATCTGAGAGACTGCCTCCCTGCCTATACCCCCAAAATTGTTTTACGCTCTGCCACTTCCAACTGGCTGCGGATCCCTGGCCCTAAAGAAGCACGTCAGACCTCAACAAGAGCCAGAGCCTTTTCAGTCCTGGCCCCCACCTGGTGGAACGAGCTCCCTGAAGAGATCAGGGCCTTGCCCGAACTTCCACAATTCTGCAGGGCCAGCAAAAGAGAGCTCCTGTTTGCTTTTTAAAATATGGTAATATGTAATAAGTATCCCTGAAGCATAATCTTACTATGATATGGTGGCTGTTATTTGAATAGCTTTTTTATTGGGAGACATATTTCTGTCTGTGAATTGGTACTAGTATTTGTGTTTGCTTGTTTCTAAAATAACTTAGAACTGGGCTGAAAGTCTCTGCTTTAGTTAAGGAATTAAAGTATAGATCAACAGATACTTTTTAAACGATGCAACATAACTCATGTTCTTGTTATTGTAATTGATGTATTATGTAATAAAGCTACATAATTTTTTAAAATCAGTGGAATACAATTTTTTGTCACATCTGACATCATTAATTGCTAGAAAGTTCAACCTTTATCAAGGTTAAGAAAAAGAAATAATGTAATCCATTACTTTGTGTGTTCTTGAATTAATGTGTTCAAGAATAAAAACTATGCACATGGTTATCTTGATCGAATGTTCTAGAAATCTGCCTTGCATATATATAAGACAAGGTATATTGAGTATATTATTTCACTCTTAGCTTAGGCCTTTTTCTAGCCTAGCTTACTGCACAGGCAGCCAGCTTACTGCGGGGGGGGGGCTGCAACCTGAGAAGAGCACCTGAAAGGGCCATGCCCCCCAAAAGGTTGAGAATGGCTGGTCTAAAGAACCAACTAAATAGTAAAAGGAAAAACTTGTGCACGGTATTTATTTTGGCAAAAACAATAATTTGTTTGTGCCTTTTATAATGTGAAACATTAATCTTGTAGATCTAGTATAAACTGATTAATACATAAGAACGTAGTTCACACTGAAAAATCTAAGAATGCAAATCGGCTGGGATCTGCAGAGAAATGTTCCCAGCAAGAGAACCAATTATTTACAGTGCAACCCTAAACAGAGTTACAGAAGACAGAATTACAAGACCTTCCTCCTTTTAGAAATGAATCACTAGTTAATGGAGTCAGGCTTCAGACTGTCTGGACTCACTACAACTGCAGATCTGGATTTCTGCTTAAATAGCTCAGTCACAATGCACTGGTCATTCAAGTGCAGAACAGTTTGCCGAACATGTATTGGAGAAGCAGGTCATTTTGTTGCAACAGGTAAAGGCCTTGCTGCTATCTCTATGCAGTCGCTGTCTAGGGAATAGCTTACTTTGGTGTACTTTGATTTGGAACCATTTAGGATCTGTAAATGGTGCAAGACTTGAGCAGGATGAAAGAATCAGTTAAATAGCAGAGACAAAATAATCATTGGGGTGAACAAAGAGACTAGGAAACAGGCATGCATCTCATTGACCGTTTACGCACTGGAGGTTTCATGCTGGGCTGCAGGCTGGAGTTTTAGTCGTGGAAGGTTGCCCCACCTCTTCCTGCACCCACATGGGGGAGCATTTGGCCTGATGCACCTCACCCGCCCCCGATTAGTGCTCCTGCATGGGAGCTGGGGCAGTAAAGTTCCCAGTGCGTAAACGGTCATTCAGGTATTTCAAGAAAATGCAACGTCTCTCCACAAACAGGGAGATTTAGCAGGGCCTGCAAAATGGAGCTCTTCCACCAGGCTTTCGGTTGAGGACAATGAAGTAATCCCACCATCGGAACCTGGAGACCCCTCCCACCACTAACTACATCTCTCAGATAGGTTTGCCAAGCCACAGTGCAGAAACATTTAGATAGCAAAAAGTGAAATCAGAGTATTACAGCTAAATGTTGGATGTGATATTGAATGCTGAATGTCTTACTGTCATGTACTTTACCATGAGAGGTATTATTTATGTGTTTAATTATTTAATTATATTTGTATCTTGCACTTCCCTGAGGCTCAAGGCTGTTTACATAGAACTTAGCGAACAGGGAACAGTACAGATACCTTAGTAGTTTTAAACAGTAACAACACAGTGATGACAATAGAACAGTATGACAGAACAGTCCAACAGTAGAACAATGGTAAGAACAATAATTTCACAACAGCATACTGACAGCCCCATGAGTTGGACAAATCGGAGGTAGTTTTCATGGGAGGAAGGCTCAGGGGGCCAAGGGAAGGTGATTTGTTCAGGTCAACTTCAACCAAATGCCTGGCCAAGGAGCTCCCTTTTGCAGGCCCTGAGGAATTGTTCAAGTTCTATCAGGGCCCTGATTTCCTCTGGGAGCTTGTTCCACCAGGTGAGGGTCAGGATGCAGAATGCTCTGGCCATGGTTGAGGTCAAGTGAGCTTCCTTGGGGGCAGGGATCATCAGGCAGTTGGAGGTAGCGGAGCATAAAACTCTTTGAGGAGTGTAAGCAGAAATGTGGTCTATCAAGGACACTGAGCCCAAACTTCATATGGCCTTAAAGATGATTACTAGATACTTAAGCCTGATTTGGAATTCAACTAGAAGCCAGCACAGCTGTTGGAGAACGGGCTGAATGTGGGCCCTCCATGGTGTTGCCATGAGGATCCTCGCTGCTGCATTCTGAACCAGCTGTAGTTTCCAGGTCAAGGTTAGGGCAGGCTTGTATAGAGTAAGTTGCAGAAGTCCATCCTAGAGGTGACCATCGTGTGGATCACTGTGGCTAGATGTTCTGAGGCCAAGTAGGGTGTTAGTAGTTTGGCTTGACAAAAGTGATAGAATGTTAGCCGTGCTACTTTCATGACCTGAGCCTCCATTCAAAGGGAGGCAACAAGAATCACACCCAGGTTCCTAGTGGAGCAAGCCACTGATAGCTGTACTCTATCCTGGTTGGGTAGGCATGCTTCCTTTCTTGGACCCTTCCTGCCCAGCCACAGGACCTCCATCTTTGAAGGGTTGAGTGTCAGATGGCTCTGCTTGAGCCACCTTATTACTGCTTCCAGGCAACTGGCTAATGCTTCTGGGGGAGAACCAGAGTGGCCACCCATCAGGATGTGTTCTCAATTGTTGTATTTTCAGAGGTATTATGTGTTCCCAATTATTGTATATTAAAAATGATGACGTTCCTTATACTACACCACAAGTGTATATGAATGTAATAAAATATATAAACAAACAAAAACTAAATTGGGGGACAAGGGGAAGGACAGAGAGGGCTGGGAATGATCAAAAACAAGTGAGATTCACAAAGTCATCACGATACTATACTGCGCAGAAACCTTTCAGGAAACAATGAACAGGTTATCCTGAGGAAAAAGCCAGCGGGAACACTGCTGAAACAGTCTGTAAGCACAACATCTATGAGCCTGAGTGGACATTATGGTCCTCCCACTAGGATCTACCTTGTCCCTTCCTCAAGTGAGTTTAGAACAGCTACAGCCCAGGGGAGACTTTTTTTTTTATGACAGCAATGAGGCAGAGTTATTAAGGAAAGCCTTGGGCTGAATGATAGTATTATCTTGACCTAGTGGTTTTAGAAACTTGTGGTTTAATTTACTGATTGTATAGTGGTGATTTTAAAATATAGAAATCACTTCAAGTTCATGAGGATAAACTGGTATATAAATGCATGTAGTCTACTCATTCTTTATTTAATTTAACCACCTGCCAGATCCAGAAGACATGCCACTTACACGCACTTAGATGCCTGGACTGCCTATACTACTAACTAGGAAATATGTTAATAACATTAAGGTGAAGTGGAAAGGAAGGAGGTAGAAGTGGCATGATCACAGACAGAAACTTTGTTAGTGAAGGGACATGAATAATATATACACAGCTCACTTCAATTCATGGAAGAATATCCCAAGCATTCATTAATGTTTACAACATGATAGGCAAGTTTTATTACCTTTTACCAGAGATATATAGAAGAAATTGAGGAGTGTGCCTAGATGCACTTAATGTGTTTCAGAGCTGTGGCGACATTGGAACACAGATATTCCTCGATCATGCTTATTTATATACTGCCATCAACTGTGTATTGTGCTTTTTTATAATGCTGTTTTAATGGGGGTTTGTTTTAATTATTATTATGTTGTCGGATCTGTATTATAAAACCGCTGTGAGCCAGTTCTCTGAGAGTGGTGGTTATATAAATCCAAACGTAAAAAAATAAAAATAAAATAAATGCTTCATACCACACTACCCTCAACTCCAGATTCTCTATAAAGAAGACAGGGGGAGAGGGGTTGAGGGAAGCGGCATGGTCTTCATTATTGATAGAAGGCCTTGCATGTGCATGCTCGTATGTAGGATAAAATGCAGAATGATGTATGCTGCTTTGTGTCTTTCAGGATAAAAGATGAGATATAAATGAAGTAAACATGAAATAGATACCCGCACATACATATGTTGAACAGTTACTGGCAACAGAGGAACCCATTAGGGATATAAACTTTGGCAGGAAAAAGATCCCCTAGCATGGACTGGAGAAAGAGGAAGCAGGACAGAGGATACCTGATTGCTGGGCCATGCTCTGGGCAGAAGGTGGGGCCACCCAGGATAAGTCATCCGAGTAGACTGGATGGGACTAAGAAAACTGGGCAAAGATGAAGGGAAAAGATGGGCATAGGCATGTGACGGTGACAGGTAAACAGCTCCTTTCCTTGCCCACCTGAAAAAGGAGCCCGGGCATCTGTGCCTCCACCAAAGGCAGGGAAGCGAGAATGTCGGCCAGCCCAGCTTGGCATCAGGAACGCGAGCACCCTTCCCCTGCTGACAGGTCCTCTGGTGGCCGAGGCACAGGCTTCCTTGGCATGTGGTCACACAACCCTTCGCCCCACAGCCGCCCTCTCTGCCTGGGGCGCCCCGCCGCCTCTCCCCTCCGCCCCGGCGCCCCTCCGGAGCTGCCTCGGGGTTGCTTGCCATTGCCCCCTTCACGCTCCTCTCAGCCCTTCTCCCCCGCGGAGGGGTCTGGTCCCTCCTCCACGTCACTGCTTTCTTTCCCCAAACCGAGGGGGACGCCTAGCTGCCGCCCCCTCACTCGGCGGAAGGGGAGAGGACGGGGGTTACTCACTCAGCCAAGACTCCAGGCTTTCCCCTTCCGCCTCCGCCATGTTGCCGGCCGGCCTAGAGACGCCGCCCCCTGACCGGGCTACGCCACCGCCGCCGAGCTGAGTCGAGCGGAGGCAGGTCCGGCCCAGTTCAGGCCCGGGTGGCGCGGAGGGCGGCAAAGGCCCGTCTCTTCTCTTGCGCCCTCGAGCCGTCTTCGCCTCCGGCTGGCGATTCTTAGCTGCTGGGCAGCTGTTTCCTGTTTTGTACTTCTCTGGGCCACCGTCCCTGTTCTAGGCGCCTTCCATCCCAAGAACCGATTTATCTCACCCTTTCCCCAGAGTTTAGGTCCTCCCCGTTTTAATCTCTCCACAGATTGACCAAGAGCAAACGCCTGTGGTCCGTTAGGGAATGTCGTAACTGAGAGGGGAGCTGAACTTGCGTCTGTCTAATGTTCCCAACCCTACACTACGTGGGTTCTCAGAGAAATATCAAAAGCGCTTCAAACAGGACTATTTACAAGTGGGGGAACCATGTTGGTCTGAAGAGGCAGAACAAATGTAGTGTCCAGTGGCATCTTAAAAAGTTTTTCAAGGTATGAGCTTTTATGTGCAGGCACAATTCCTCAGATACAACAACATTGTGTGTGCACACAAAAGCTCATACACTGAACAAAACTTCATAGGTCTTAAAGGTGCTATTGGACTCTACATTTGTTCTCAAGCATGATGTGTGTGTGTGGCAAACCTCTTCATTTGTTCAAGCAGGATATCCCTGGAGGTGGAGTTGTGTAGGCAGGGATGTCAGTCTCCATGTGGAACCTGGAGATCCCCTGAATTATAGCTCATCTCCAGACTAGAGATTGGTTTCCCTGGAGACAATGGCTGCTTTGGAGGGTGGACTCTATAGCATTATACTCCACTGAGGTCCCTCCCTGCCCCAAATCCCACCCACTCCCAGTTCTACCCCCAAAGTCTCCAGGTATTTCCCAATCTACAGCTGACAACCCTACAGCTCTGAGATTGTTCTCTCAGTATTTCCACCTCCACCCCCAGAATTATCGGAACCCATGGAGCTGTAATCAGCAGCTCTTAACCCAATCAACTTTTGAATTTGGATTGGAATCATGCCTGTAGTTTTTTGTATGTATGTGTGTATTTACAGTATTTGCTGGCGTATAAGACTACTTTTCCCCCCTGAAAAACATGCCTCCACGTGAGGGGGTCGTCCTATACGCCGGGTGCACTTCAGTTGGGATAGACATAGCTGCCCATAGTACTGTAATGTAATGTAACAAACTTTATATTTTGAGTGGAAATGTTGGGGGGTCATCTTATATGCCCAGTCGTCTTATACGCCGGCAAATATGGTATTTATTTTCTTACATTTCTATACTGCCCTCTCTTATGGCTCAGGGTAGTTTACACCAAACAAGGATAATACAGCGCAATTCATAACATCGGATAAAACATTAGCAGTGGTTTCCATAACTGAAGATAACAGTATTATAACCTTTCTTATAACATATCCTGTGACATTGACTTACTAACTGTGACAACATTAACTTGCTAACTGTGATCCCATAGGTTAGTTGGTTTGGGATTCAGCTCATGGGGAGGGGGTTTCAGGGGGCCCAGCAGGTTGTTAGTTTGGTCGACTTCAATCAAATGTCTGGCAGAAGAGCTCCATTTTGCAGGCCCTGCAGAACTGTGGAAGTTCAGGCAGGCCCTGATATCTTCATGGAGCTCATTCCACGAGGGCTAGGAGAGAGAAAGCTCTGGTCCTGGTTGAGGTCAGACATGCTTCTTTAGGGCCAGGGACCACTAGCCAGTTGGAAGTGGCGGACCGTTGAGCTCTTTGGTGGCATAGACAGGGAGGCAGTCTCTCAGGTACACTGGGCCCAGACCGCATATGACCTTAAAGGTGATTACCAGAACCTTAAGCCTAATCCAGAATTCAATTGGGAGCCAGTGCAGCTTTTGGAGAGCGGGCTGGATGTGGGACCACCACAGTGTTCCTGTGAAGACCCTGACCATGGTATTCTGGACTAGTTGCAGTTTCCAGATCAAAGTTAAGGGTAGGCCTGCATAGGAAGAGTTGCAGAAGTCTAGTCTAGAGGTGACCGTTGCATGGATCACTGTGGCTAGGTGATCCGGGGCAGCTAGGGTGCTAGTAGTTTGGTTTGACATAGATGGTAGAAAGCCTGCTGCACTACTTTCGTAACCTGTGCCTTTAGGGAGAGAGAGGCATCGAGGATCACATCCAGGTTCCTGGTGAAGTGAGCTGTTGATAGCCGCACCCCACCCAGGTTGGGCATATGCACTTCCTCTCTTGGACCCTTCCTGCTCAGCCATAGAATCTCTGTCTTTGAAGGATCGAATTTCAGAAGACTCTGCTTGAACCACTTTTTCACTGCTTTCAAATATCTGGAGAAGGCTTCTGAGGGAAAATCAGGGCAGCCATCCATCAGGAGGAAGAGCTGGGTATCTGCGTTTTGATGACATCTCAACCCAAACTTCCACACCAGCTGAGCAAGAGGGCACATGAAGATGGTAATAAGATTGGAGAGAGGACTGCTCCTTATGGAACTCCACATGTGAGCTGGTGGCTGCTTGATTGTCTCTCTCCTATTACTACCCTCTGTCCACAACACCAGAGAAAAGAGATCAGTCATTTGAGGGCAGTCCCCCGTATCCTGTATCAGTGAGGTGATGAGCTAGAAGCTCGTGATCTACTGTGTCAAACACTGCTGTGAGGTCTAATACCATGAACAGTGTGGATCCTTGGTCCAATTTGAACCAGAGGTCGTCTGTCAAGGCAACTAGCACTGTTTCTACCCCATGGCCAGGTAGGAAGTCTGACTGGGACGGGTCTAGGACTGAGGCTTCTTCCAGGAATGCTGATAATCGGTCTGCGACAGCCCTTTCTACCATTTTCCCCAGAAATGCTAATTGCAAGACAGGTTGGTAGTTATCGGGGTCTCACAGGTCCAGAGATTTTTTTTTAGCAGCGGGTATACCACTGCCTCTTTTAGCCCTTCCGGGAATTCTCCCATTGATAGGGAGAGGTTGATTATTTCCCAGAATGGGGCCCCTAGTCTTACAACGGGTAAGAATGGTCATGTGTTTGGTCGCGCTGTAGCAGACATCACAGCCCAAGCTGTGTCACTTTTCTGTGAAAAAGCTTGATTTACCCTGGATGGAATAAGAGATTCTGCTTCAGTTCTATCATTCAGGTCATGTGCAATCTGTACAATCTAAACGATCATTTGTCTTTTCCTCAGTAACAGGGCAGCTTTTTGTTACTGCATCTTGCAATGCATTCTTGTACAGTCACTGAAAGTTTAAGCGACTGGTAGTCCTTTGGTCATTTTTTTATTTTTTAAGCTGCCCAAAGTATTATTTGTTTAGATTTCACATTTTTCTGCAAACCCAGGTTTGTAGAAAGCTCTGTCTTGCTTGCCCACATCTCAGTAACTGGATTTAAGTATCCAAAGATATCTAAATTTTGCTGTTAGAAGATACATTGATATAGGAAAATGAGCAATGGAATAGAGAAAGGGTTGGTTATTTTGTTTTGTATCAAAACATTAAAAATGTCAAAAGCTGCTCATTTATTCAATAAAGAGTATTTTTCAAAAAAAATTCCATTTTGTTCTGTAAGCTTTAATGTTTTTAAATTTAGGGCATCACTTTATTAGTGGAAAGTATCCATCTTACAACTGCCAAGCTTTTTGCAGTCCCCCCATGTGCTTTCAGTGAGCTTTGTTGCTTATTCCTAGTGTGAACTAATTGGATCTGAATTTGCTTTTGGACATTTCAGTAGAGTACTAGCACATTCATAAAATCATTGAATCATAGAGTTGGAAGGGATCTGCAGGATTATCTAGTCCAACCACCTGGACAATGCAGGAACTCACAACTACCCGCATACCCACAGTGGCCCCAATTTCATGATTCCCCTAACAAAAATCTCTAGAATCCAGCCTGGTCTGGAGAAAATTCACCTACCATCCCACAGTGTTGATCAACAATTCCCTGGATATGCAAGAAAGGGGCACAAGAACACATCCCTTCCTACACACCCATTCACAATCTGCCTAAGTTAATAAAATCAGCATTTCTGTCAAATGGCTACCTAGCCTGTGCTTAAAAACATCCATAGGAGAACCTACCACCTCCTGAGGAAGCCCATTCCATTGAGGAACCGCTTTGTCAGGAACTTTAACCAAAAATTCTTTTTAATTAATTTCAACCTATTGGTTCTGGGGCAACAGAAAACAACTCTGCTCCATCCCCAACCCCCAGTCTGGGGACTGGTACTGGTCCGTAGATCAGTCAGTACCAGGCCGCGGCTCCTCCTCATCCTCCTCCCCGGCTGCTGCCTCAGGGGCTGCCCTGCCACTCTGCCATGGCTGGGGCTCCCCCTCAGCGTGGCACTGCGCAGCTGCTGCTGGCAGTGCCCCTTAGCAGGCGGCAGGAAGTCAGAGGCGCTGGCGGGAAAGCAAGTGGAGCAGGGGCTCAGGTGGCGGTGGCAACGTCCCTCAGCAAAAGACTACCCCTCCCTGGACCTCAGTAAAATTGTCAAGCGTTGAACGGTCCCCGGTGATAAAAAGGTTGGGGACCACTGTTCTATAAGACAGCCCTTCAAGTATTTGAAGATGGCTATCATATCACCTCTTAGTCGTCTTCTCTCCAGGCTAAACAGACCAAGATCTCTAATCTTTCTTCAAACAACTTGGTTTCCAAACCCCTCACCATCTTCATACTCTCTGGACATACTTCAGCTTGTCTTACATCTTTCTTCAGTTTTGGTGCCCAAAAATGAACACAGTACTCCAAGGGAGGTCTTACCAGAGTGGGAACATCACCATGTGTCACCTGGACACTATACAGCCAAAAGCCCCATCTACCTTTTTAGCCACTGAGTCATGCTGCTGACTCATGTTCAGTGTCTGTTCTACTAAGAACCCCAGATCCTTTTCATACGTACTACTGCCAAGACAAGTCTTACCCATCCTATAGGCATATTATTTTTCCTAAATGAAGAACTTTACATTTATCACTATTGAGATTAATTTTATTCATTTTAGCCCAGTTTTCTAGCTTGTCATGATCATCCTGTATTCTGATGCTGTCTTCTGGTGTGTTTGCTACCCCTCCCAGTTTAGTGTGATCTGCAAATTTAACAAGGACCCGCTCTATTCCTTCATCCAAATCATTTATAAATATGTGCAGTCATTTCAACCTAAACTTATTCATTTTTATTCTATTGTGTGATATATACTATTCTCCCTTGTGGTTCAAGGCGGGTTATAATGATAAAGGAGGTGCAATACAAATTTGTGGTACAATATACAAACATTCATGAGCTTAGAACATATCTATAACTTATAGCTTATAATTTATGTATTCATTTAATTTGTATACCACTCCTCACTGTGACATCTGTGGTCCCAGCTCCTATTCCTGGATAAATGCAGAATGACATAGTAATGTAGAATTTTAAAAAATTAACTAGGAAGCACAAAACCTTTGTGCAATATCACAAATCCTGCATGTTTCCGTGTTTGAAAATGCTGTTCAAATAAATTACAAAGATGATCTGACTCCAATGGTAACAAGAGAAAGAAATGTTACTTACAAAAAGTAGCACAGTTAGCATGACATAGTCATGTAGGTACATTGAATTTATTATGAACACTTTCTCTTCAAAAAGGTTGACTTGCTACAGCTGCAGACCCAGTTAAGAGAAGAGAGGGAGGTCCTACATAAGATGAAGCAGAGGGCAAGCAATAGCCAAAGAGGGTAGGACTAACTGCCAAGTGTATCTCAGCAAAGCATTCTCTTAAGCCTATCCCTCTCCAAATCCTCTTGCATGTACAATTACAATAACCAACAGAAAGCATCCTCCTTCCCCCTCTCCAGACACCCTTGACATTCAATCCAGTCCACTACAGACTGGCTTGATGTTAACAAAGTGGATAGCTAAGGTGCCCTAACTCAGCTCATTTGTGGCCACTGTGCTTTTAATTACCATGAAGGAAGCAAATTTCTAATAGTAATATGTTGAAGAGAAAACTTTTGAAGGCGTGCTTTGTCTCTGACAGCTATATGACACATATCTATTTTTTTTTTAAAGGAAACAGAAGGGATCACTTTCTGTTTAGCAAGGTTTGGACCTGGCAAGGAGCAAAAATGTTTTCTATAAATATAAAATAATCCCATAGTTCTGTTCCTTTCCACCGAGTACCACTTCTTGCACGCGAAAGGCTTCTATATAGAAGCCAGTTTCCAGTGTAACTGTACGTTTCCACCACTAGAAGGAAGCAAAGCGGTCAGGCAGTATTTCTAGACACCTATCGCTAGGGTCCTGAGGACAGACTCAAAATGGCTGCCCCCATGAGGGAGAGGCTCGGGGTGGTGGGACTGCGGCTGTATGGCAATTGCAAAGTCTGGTTGCCGGGGTAAGTGGGGTTCTAAAATAAGAGTTCGCAAAATTTGGGATGATAATATGGGGTGCAGAATCGTCACTCTAAAGAATGTTCGTGTAAGCCGCGTACACGCACCACGGCTTTGAAGTGTGCCTCGTTCTTGACTCATAAACCTGACGGTTACAGAAAAGGACCCGAAACGGCGATAGCATCCAGCCCCCCCAGTCATGTTTATTAATTCCGACACCTTCAGATAAATTAATGCTATCCAAGATGCTATATGCCAGAAGCAGGAAGTGGGTGCAGCTCAGGAAAATGCATTGTGGTTCAGGTGACTCGCAGTGCAATCCAATGTCGAGGTTTTCCACTCGAAAGCCAGCGCATTAAGTGGCCCGAGAGCGCGTTGCTACCGTTGCTAACTGCGTTGGGAAATTTCAGGAGACTTGGGGTGGAGCCTGGAAAAGGGGGGCTTAGGGGAGGAGGGACCTCAGCTGGATAGAATGGTATACAGTCTATTCTCCAAAGCAGCTATTTTCTCCAGAAGAGATCTCTGCAGGCTGATGATCTACAGGCATCACCTCGAAATTGGCAACTCCAGGAGTAACTACATAATTACACTGTCAGTGCCAGTGGCTCTATAAATGAAGATGCCAGTGAAAGCATGCCCTTCCCTAATTTATAATGCATGTGTGGGGGAACTAATGGTTATAGGCTCCTCTGGTGGATCTGAATCTGTAATGTACCTTTGGTGCCAGAAGGAGGCAAAATAAATAATCAAAATGAATTGTTTCTCTTCTTACTAAATGGATGTAAATTTGAGTTATTGTCTTACAATATAGTATCTGTGCTTTTCACATAATGTGGAAAATGATCATCCTTTGTATCTGAAGACGTGAGCAGCAACTCATGAAAGCTCATACCTTACCACAAATTTTGTTGCTGTTGGACTTTTACTCTTTTTTCCATCATCCTTTTGTTTCATTCTAACATCTAAATGTGGACTATAATCAACCATTAACATGCATCCATACTACAGCCATTGTCTAACCACCTGGAATACAAATATGAAAATTAAATAGTCTGTTCCTATACATGTATACACTAGTAACATTGAGACTGAATCCCTCAAATATGATTTAGGTGGGGCTCCCCCTTTGAAAATGTAGAATGTGGAAGCTGACTGGGATACAGTGCAGAGGGGTCATATCTTCCCTGTGTTACAGTAACTTCATGGGCTGTTGGTTTCTGGGTTAATTCATAGAGCCAGTGCTAAAGCAGCAAGTGCTTGTGGATAAAATCACTGGCATGTGTTCTGACTTGAACTCTGCCTTAGCAGTGACAGGATTGGTCATGGTATCCTTCTGGACTGTCTTTCAGGGTTGGGATTAGGAGTCCCTGTTCTGTGATGGTTCTGATCCTACCTCTAAAGTAGGTTTCAGAGTGTAGGGCTAAGAGACTGATGCGCCACTCCTTGGCCTCTAGGGTTCCACGAGCTTTTGTCTTGTTCCCATGCTTTTTTACATTTACATAAATCCACTGGGATAGGTAATCCAGAGATTCGGGCTGAGTTGCAACCAGTATGCTACTTTGCATTTCAGTGGATCCCAGGGAGGCTATAGAAACAGGTACCTGGAAGCACCTGGATGAAGGCTAACAAGCTGAAAAGTAATCCCAACAAACCAGAAGTCCTAGCGATGGGGAATAGTTTGGCACAGGAATTGTGCTATCTCCTGTTATCGATAGGGTTTTACTCCCCCTAAAAAAAAGAAGTTTGTAGGTTTTGGGTGCTGCTGGAACGGGGGAAATTGTTGGAGCTGGCCCACCTGTTGGGAAAACAGGTGACAACAGTGCCTTTCATCAGCATTTATTTATTTATATTTATTTATATTTAAACTCCTGACCTGTGGGGAGCTGTGGTACATGTCCTGGTAATATCTAGATTAGATTACTGTGATGTGCTCTATATGGGGCTGCCCTTGAAGACATTCTGGAAGCTACAGTAAGTACAAAATGATGCAGCCAGAATGTTGACCAGAGTGGGTTGTAGGGACTATATAACTCCGGTCTTCTTCTATCGATATTTGATCCAATTTGCTTCCAGGCCTAATGCATGGTGCTGGTATTGACTTTTACAGCCCTATCCAGCTTGGCGCAAGCATCCTTTAAGGACTGCTGACTCTCATCTGAACCTGCCTATCCATTCCAGTCATCTTTGAAGATCCTGCTGCAGGTGTCTGCTGCAGGTTCCTTCACCATCTGAGACTAGATGGGTGGTAACCCAAGACATTTTGTTGTGCCAAAATTTTGGAACTCCTCCCCCAGAATACTCATCGGTCTTCTTGTATCATTCCCTTTGACCAGTGCATGAAAATGATTTTGTTTGGTGTGCCTCCAATAACTATTATTATCTCTGCATGTGGTATTATTTTGGTATTTTTTATTAAACTGTTTACTTCATATAGCCTTTATATTATGAATGCTATTATAATGTTGAAATGCTTCCTTGGGGGATATATTTGGTTGGAAAGGCGGCACGGAAATGTTTTAAATAAATAACCTTGGAGTTGGGTGGCTATACCACCACCTGTACCCCGAGTGCATTCCCATATGAGCCTGCCCATAGCTTAATTGTTCCATACCCTTTGTAAGTTGCTTTGAGTGCTTATGAAGTAGAAGGGAAGGATATAAAATGTTTAGTAACAGAAGTAATGCATCCATATTACTGGGTCACAGAATTGGATGCTGGGATGCAGAACCTGTAGAGTTCTATACTTCCAGTTCCTGGGGCTGAAATTTTCCTTTTCATTGACTCCTTTGCAGGCTGACCCAGATCAGGTGGAGCCGATATGATTCCACGTACCTTGATCCAAAAATAAACAAAGAAGTGTATCGCAAGTCCCGAGAAGAATTATCAGAAGAGGAAAAGGCTGAACAAGAGCTTAGAACAGTCCGACCCATAAAAGCTGCCTTTTCCAGTATTACCAGTTCTGTGTTTTATGATCCATTGATAAGGTCTGAACGCTGCTCTATATTAGTAATCAACTATGTCCGCTGCCTGCTGAAGAGAAGTCGAATTGCTTTTATTGGGAAATATAGTTTATCATCAATATGTAACAGATAGCAACAACAGTTTGTTGAAAAAGCCAGGGAGTACAATATGATCTGCTGGGTGGGAAGGAATAAAATTTTGTCCTGATATTAATGCTGGGTGAATCAAACCAGAATACTCAGTTTTTCATAAAACAACTGCTGCAATACAATGCTATGCCCTCACCTATTTCATGCTTTCTTGTGCAAGATAAAGCAATGCTGACCCTCTCGCCTATAATTTTTATGTACCTATAAGTTTGAACTCTATCCTGCTTGACTGTTTATGCTACTCTGAGCTATTGATCAGCAGCAGTTAATGTAGCACTTACTGGATGACTAGCAACTTCTGCTGTTGAATGGCACTGCATGGAAGGAGACCTGGTGCCAACACTGGAAAGCATCCTCTGGGTAGCAGAGGCAGGGGGGCTGCACCCTTAACAGTGTTAACCACTTAGTAACCACATGCATTCATGGTACACAGATGGCAGCCCTTGTTTTGCAGTGCCTTCCAGGAAGATGTTGTGTCTTTCTCCCTGATGCAGAAGGGCTTGTCCAGTAGGAACCCCTATTGCTGCAGAAGTTCCCCTCTAGAATGAACACAATCAGAAGACTGAAAGCAGATATGAAATAACTGGCACTCTTGCATTGAACCTCCATAAGTAATGTGATGGTTGATTAAGAGGAGAATTTTGTCATTGGAATCTTGTGCCTTGGTACTGGTACCCAGAATGCTCTACAATCACCTTTGTGGTTTCTCATTACAGCAAATTCACTAATATGATGATGATGGGAGGGAATAGAATTCTGTCCCGATCCCTCATGAATCAGGTATTTATCTTTTTGTCCCACTGTTATTAATCTGGTGAAATAACAGTAATCCCCATTTTAGAGACCTTTCCACAGACTCTGGGGAATTACCCAGTTTCTCTCTCTCTTTTGTGATTACTTGAAAATGTTTTAAAAGTTGAATGTCCTTGGTCTTGGTCCTGTGACCTGAATGAGTCAGGATCAGCCTTCCATCCAGTTGCTAGAAAGGAAGCTCAGTGTTCATGTGTGTGTGTCCTGTATTTACTTATTGTACAAATTGTACTCTGCCTAGAGATGCTTGGGAGATGTGTATGGGCAATGCTTCTACCCTCTTAATTCAGGGGCAGACTAAATGCTGGTGCTTAGAGAATCTGACAGAGGAGGAGCAGAGGTATCTTCTTATACTGTTCTTTGCCATTAAGACTTTAGAATCCATTAAGCGGAAGCAGCTTGAGAAGTACCATAAAGCCGATGAAAAGGAAAGAGAAAACATTGAGTGCAACCCTTACACTATCTTCCATCAGGCACTGAAAAACTGTGAGCCCATTATTGGGTTGGTGAATTTCCAGAAAGGAGGTCGCACCTACCAGGTAAACCGTGGAAGTTTCTGAGAACAGAAATGACAATTCTGTCATTATCTACTTCCCTTTAGCTCAATTCTGCTTGGCTTAGCTTGGATCATCCTGAAAAAAAACCCTGCTGTTTTCACTAGATGGCAAACCCTGCTGTTTTCACTGGATGGTTTTCACTGGATAGAGCCCCAAGCAACTTGACAGTTTGATTGCGATAAAACTCTTTGACAACATGGGAGGGAGAGCTGTCGGGACAACATGGGAGGGAGAGTGGAAGCAACTTCAGCTCCATTCTTGAATAGCTGTTTATTAAGGACCACTGCCGCTGGTGTCTGCCTGGGTGCACTTTACAGGTGCCAACTGCAACGGCAAGAACGATCTATTGGACATTGCCCTTTTTAAGTCACTTTGAAGATGCGATGAGAGCTCTTCAGGGATCTAAGCGTCCCCGTCTGTGTGAAAATTAATAGCTTACATACACTTGAGCCATCCTTAGTTTGACCATTTATGTTCTGGAAACCTTAGGATGCTGACAAAGAAAGGCTTGGCTGAGAAAGGGCAATGTCCTCTTTAAGGCCCAGAAGGCAGGGCAAAGTCAGATCTCTTATTTCCTTTAGCCGGACCTGCCTTAGTAGCTGAGCTTTCTAGTCACATCAGCCCCGTGACTCTCCTTGTGCAGTTCTTGCACAAAAGAAGCCAGTGTTTTGAAGCCCAAATGTTGAGCAGAAAATTAATGTTACAAGTGAGCACATGCAGGGTGTTTAAGCTTCTTTTGCTCAGAATTAGGGTGTCTTTAATAGAGTGCATTTAATCTTTGTCTCCTGCAGGTCCCTACCCCGCTGGACGAAAGACGGCGGCGCTTTCTGCCTATGAGGTGGATGATTACTGAATGCAGGGAAAACAAGGACATGCATATACACCTGCCTGAAAAGCTCTCCAATGAGCTCCTGGCAGCCTTCCAAAATGAAGGCCCTATAATAAAGAAAAAGCACGAGATGCACAAAATGGCAGAGGCTAACCGGGCCTTTGCACACTTTCGTTGGTTGTAGAAAATACACTGTTCTGACAAGAACAGTGATGAAGATTTCACCAGAAGGCAGGCATTTTGTAGCATACTGCCAGCCTCGGAAGGCTTCTTGGATGACTTTTGAAATGACAATGAAGAAATTTCAATACAAATTCCTTCTTAGCATTTCATATTTTAGGAGTTATTTCTTGAATATTACAAGAAGTTATTCCCATTTCCCAGATGACTTCAAGCACACAGCTTTTCACTTGCTGTATGTAGCATTCTGAATTTTTACCAGTCAGAGGGTGTATTCATGTTACAGAATGGCCTCCTTTAAGGCACATGCAGCAGGGGATTAGCAGAAGTGGCAATTTTTTCTGTATTATTACTTGTCTTCTGGAAACTTCCATGTTTGGAGTAAAACTAAACTAATGGTAATACAGATGAAAACTTAATTTTGATCTCTCTGTTGAACAATCTCTGTTCCTGTAATACTTTTTCCCCATTGGTTAGTTGACTGTAGTGTATGTACAGGATAAAATGAAATTTAATACTGTGTTTTAAAGGAACTTGAGGAAAGAAATCCACTAACTTTCTGTCTCATAGAGGAAAGGGAGTATGCAACAGTCAAAATTACACTCTCTGTTCCGGATGAGAATTGCCTTTCTGGAACATGTGTCAGTCATATCTGCATTTCATCACTTGATTTCTCTATATTGATTGATTGACAGTTGAGTGGATCAGCCTGTGGCACTGCCCTTGCAATAAGGCGAATAGAAATGAAAGTGCCATTTGATGTACTATTTATGTCACTTCTTGTTGCAAGCTGCTAATCACCACATATGAACTGCACCTGTGGAAAGCTAACACAAAAGGAAGTACATTCAGCTGTGTGCCTATGTAGCATGGCCTAGTGGGTAGTGGCATATCTGGCAAAACTGCTGTGTATGGCCAATTGGTCTTCAACTTAGCTATTCTACCTGTAAAATAGAGGCTAGAATGTTCTGTTGTATAAACCAGTTTCAGAAGGCTGGAGATAAAGACTATGATTAATCACACTGGAACAGCGCTATAAATTATAATAAATTCCTGTTGTTGAACATTGTGCCCCCTACTTCTCTACAAAGAATGACATCTGTACAGGCCAGAACACTGACTTAAAATAAATAAATTCAGAAAAATGTCATGCTACCACTTTTTTACAGTTACTAGCATGCTTAAGGTAAAGGTACCCCCTGTGCAAGCACCGTGTGATGTCTGACCCTTGGGGTGATGCCCTCTAGCGTTTTCTTGGCAGATTCAATACAGGGTGGTTTGCCATTCCCTTCCCCAGTCATGACCGTTTTACCCCCCAGCAAGCTGGGTACTCATTTTACCGACCTCGGAAGGATGGAAGGCTGAGTCTACCTTGAGCCGATTGCTGGGATGGAACTCCCAGCCTCATGGTCAGAGCTTCAGACAGCATGTCGGCTGCCTTACCACCCTGCGCTCTTACTAGCATGCTTACCTACATGTATTTGCTACGCCTTTGTGGGAAGGGGGAAAGCAGCTTCCCTTTCTAGTCCAATGAGATGAATGTTTGCCATTGGTAACTAATTGCAATCCTGCCACAAGGCCCCTTTTTTAATCGCAGATCTCCTTGATGAGTGGGAAAGTAAGTCAGAGGATATGCAGAAGTGTAAAATGTTTGTTTATTAAGTTCCAAAGTGAACCAACCTTATTAAAAGAAATGTACAATACTGTAGTTCAAAGTAATTATTGTACAAATGTGACAAAATAAGGTTCTAGTTCTGTATTCTCAAAAGACAAAGCCTGCTGAAGAGTACCCTGTGGGTTTCCCACCTCCTAGGAGGAAAGGCACTGCCTTTCCAGCTTCTTGCACCCAAGCTGGCCAGGAGTAGGGAAGCAGGGATGAGGCACAGCATTAGCTACAGGTTGAAAGCATTTGTTTTAGCACCCTCCTGCAGCTATGGAAGAATTAGTGTACTTATCCTACTTTTTAAAAAGTGCTGCTGAATTCCCCTTCAGTGAGGGAAGTTGTCCCAGCTGGCTAGGTCATACCTCCTCTCACTCCAGGCAGGGCTAGGCACATTTTTGTATGCCTTCCTAGGACAGAGCAAGGGTGTTCTTTCAGTTTGATTAGCCCTGTCACTCCAGCAGGATGTTCAGAGCTTAATTTCTCCAACCTCCTTAGAAGAGACTTTCTCTACTCAGTGTACAGAAAATGAAGGAAATTCTTCTTTTAAAGGCTCAAGGCACTGGCCACATGAAGGAGGAGAAACAAAAGGAAAAACCTCCTGTCAGAAGCCCCAGCCTTAGGAGATGGTTTTCTGGGCCCAAAAGATCTTTTCCTGGGAGTTCTCAGGGAAACAGCAAGTTCCTTTTCTGATCCCCCCTCCCCCCAATTGACCTTATTGATGACATGGACCTTGGGAAGAGCCAGGAAGGAAGCCACGTGCCAAAATCCAACTGAACTCTGTGTTGGAGGCCACAGGAGACCTATGCCATCTTGAGAACCAAGCAGCAGACACGGTTAGGGGGGCTGACGGGAAGTTAGGCTAAGTGGCAATGGCAACCTGTCAAACTCCATGCCCAGTTCCCAAAGACCAAGCCCCTGTACAGGACCCCAGGCAGGGGTTGTTTGTACCAGGCTTGATCTCTTTTTACCCAGCCCCAACTAACATTGCAGGCGTAGCTGCAATAGCCAGAACACCCAATATGGTGGACTTGCCATATTTTTATGTCTTTTTCAGTCCAACAGCAGATTGGATATTGCAGGCCTGGATGCCAGCATGGATCCTACCTCCATAGCCTAATTATCCCCAAGTGTCTACCTTGCAATCTGATGTTGGTGGGGCTCAGGAATCAATAGGGAATCTAACTGGAAAAGAGAGGACTGAAACTCCCAAAGATAGGGGGAGGTTATCTCCATCTCCACCCACCCCCATTTTCCTCATCTTCAGTGGACAGTCCATCTAGACAGAGACACAGGAAATCTTTTAAATCAGTGGTCTCCAACCTTTTTATCACTGCCTCCTGAGCCCCTGCTCCACTTGCTTTCCCGCTGGCGCCTGACTTCCCGCCAGCTGCTGGGGGGCGCTGCCAGCAGCAGGTGTGCAGTGCCACGCCAAGGGGGAGTCCCAGCCATGTCAGCCTGACACTCCAAAGGTGAGCTTCTGGCAGAGTGACAGGGCAGCCCCCGAGGCAGCAGTCGGGGAGGAGGACGAGGAGGAGCCACGGACCGGTACCGACTGATCTATGGACTGGTACTGGTCCCCGGACCGGGGGTTGGGGACCACTGTTTTAAATCACCAAGACATGACTCGTAAACCCTTCTTTCCACAGGTCCTCCTCTTAAGCAGCCAATATTGAGTCAAAGGAAACACACAACATTCAGATGCGGAATCAGAGGGGGGAGAAAGACAATCTGTCATCACATCTGTTATTATAAATTTGGACAAAGAAGGGGAATGGTCAGGAGAGCTACTAGATCATTGGTTTCTATCAATATAGGAATCTGGATATAAGAGAGTTTGTTGTACTACCCCCCACACTGTTTTATCTTTTTTCCAGTATCAAAAGAAAACATGAAAGCCAGCCTGGTACAGATGATCCAATCCCTGCTGGTAAATGGAGCTACTGAATCAGTGCCCGAGTCACATTACTGGGGGATGCATTTAGTACTGTTTATAGTTCCCAAGAAGTTGCACGAATGGAGGACAATTTTTAACCTGAGATAAATCTTTGGGTGTGAAAACAAACATTTTGCATAGAGCATCTACGCACCATTCCAAGCTATCCAGAAGAACTTTTTGACATCTTTGGACTTAAAGGAGGCCTCTCTCCATGTACCTAAACACCCCAGGCAAAACCTATATTTTGCCTTTAAGGGACATTATCAGGACAAGGCTTTACCTTTCAACCTGTCATCATCCCTGAGAGTCCTGTAATGTTATTAAATGTGTTAATATTTATTGTGCTGGGCTATTTTATGGCGGGAAGGATACCCTTGCTTTGTCCTAGGAAGGGATACAAAAAAGTTGCATAGCCCTGCCTGGAGCAAGAGAAGGCATAACCTAACCAGTTGGGATGGCTTCACCTAATTGAGAAGAAACCTTCAGGTAAGTTTTGTTCTCCAAGGCCATAAATTCCAGTGTGCCTTTCCAGAAGCATAAAACACCAGTGGTGCAGGCAGTGGCCAGCCAGCAGCTTTGATGACACCTTGTGCTCTGCCACTGTAAGCACTGTAAGTCATGAGGTTTGTCCCTTGATCACTGAAGATTCACACTGTTTTAAGATAGCATCAGGGTAAATTACTGTTAAGATAGCATCAGGGTAAATTAGTGGCTTCCTGGGGCCATTTCAAATTGAAACAATGTGTGCTGGGGGGGGTTCATTCCCCCTACCCCATCAGAATTAGGTTCTCTCCTACCTGAGATTTTTAAAGAGGGGGAAACAAGGGCTGGGAGCTCAATGCATGGAACTTGGCATCAAGCAATTTGCTTCATCAGAAGACTCATGTTTAGAATACTGCAAGGTTTATTCTCTCCTAGTTACCATGTGACTGTAGACTACCACTCAAGTTTGACATGATGGCATGCTCTCTCTCTCTCTCTCTCTCTCTCTTCTCTCTCTCTCTTTTCTTTTAGGAAAAGTCCTGCTTGAACAAAGCTAGCATGGCAGCATGATTGGCCTTGCCTTCTGGCACTGCTATGCTAGCATTCCATTTTTAGGGACAGTTCTGAGGAGCATTCCAACAGGCATATGCATCCCTACAGACTGAAGTGGTACAAGTTCTGCTGTGCCATGAAGTTCTGAATGAGCTGGCTCTTAGCAGAATCTCAGCTATCCAGCATCTTATTTTCAGGCTGCAAAAGCAGGGAGTGGCACAATGTACAGTCTGCATTTCGTTTATGGCAGGGATGCTAGGACATTACATCATGATTGCCAGTTCCAACTCTGCTCAACAAAAGCGCCAATATGCTGGAAACGTTGCCAGGCAGGAGAATCAGCCACAGGGAAGCATGATGTAATTAGCTGCTGTTAGTAGGTAATGGATGGTGGAAAGAAAACTGGCACAAGGACCAAGTTCTTGAATGTTCAGGGCGGAGATAAAATTGCCCAGATGTCATTCCTGTCTCATAGTGACTGTAAACCCCAGAGAAACAACACAGAGTTTCCGAAAGCTCTCAAAACGAAGCAAACTGAAATTCTCTCTAGTGCTTCAGTTACAGAATCCCCTTTTCCCTTCTTGACCAAAGGGGTCAATTAAGATCAGCTGTGGAAGAGATCACTGAGGAAGAATATGCCAAGCGGAGGCTGAAAAAGGTTTCTATAGGATTATTCTCTGGCTAGTTTTAAACCTTGCTCCACCTAAGTTGCACACATTTCAACTGGCATCTGCAAGTAAGCCTCTGGGATGCAGCAAGTCTACAAGAAAAGGCTACTCTGCCTATTTAGTGCAACGCTGTGCAAACAACAGTTCTAAAATACAATTCTCTTCTTCTAAATAAATAATATCCTTGTCTCCTAAATCAGACTGCCCTCCTCTCCGAAATTTCAGCCCCCATCATAAAGGAACTATTAAAGGAGTGTGCATTATACATTCTATGTATAAAAAAGTGCTAGCGGAAGAAAAGTTAAAAAAATAGTGGCAGTTTTTGTTTGGTTTGAAGTTTGTTGTCGAAAGGGGAGTCAGTAAAAAGTCCAGCTCCGCCTCTGGACATCAAGAGCGGGTGATAGCACATGTCCAACTTAATCTGTGACCTCACTGTAATAGTATTTCTGGGCCGCTTCCGTCATCTTCCAGTCAGCAGCCCGGAACTCAATGATCTCCAGCAGCAGCAGCTGGGACAGGGAGCTGAGTCCCTCCTGCAACAGGAAGCCGTCCCTTAGGAGGGAAAAGAGCTCATCCATCCTCTGGGAGTTCATCTTCTCTAGCTGCTCCCCGATACGGTGCAGCTGCAGCACCAGGCAGTCCACCTTAATAGAAGGAAGAGGAAAAAGAAGGGGTCCCATGTCAAGGAGCAGCTACTGAATGGGATTCCTCATGGCCCCAGGTTGGATTTTACCACAAAATTCAGATGAGCAAGAAAAGGAAAGAGCAGGTGATCCTTGTCCTCCTTGAGCAAAGATGGAAACTGGTCAGTGTAGATTCTCTAGCCTCAAAGCAGCACAGCTAGAGTACAAGTAAGGCGAAGGTGCCTTTTCACCATCCAAACTGCTCTCATCCCTGCTATTTATTGTATGGCTGGTGTGCAGTGTAGCCAGGAATTCTGAGGACTGTCTGGAAGCCAGACAAGAGATGTCTGGAGGTGGTTTGCCATTGCCTGCCTTCCCCTCACGAACTTTAGTGTTCCTTGGAGGAACTAACACCCAAATACTTGGAGGTCTCCCATCCAAATACTAACCAGGGTCAGTCCTGTTTAACTTCCAAGAGCTGAAGAGATTGGAACTTGCCTGAGTTATCCCGGGTGTGTCCCCATGACACTCACCTCTTCCTCCTTCTGCAAGCTGTCAGGTTGGGCCAGGCGGAACAGGCAGTCGTAAACTGGGTTCACCAATGCAAGCATGGGCATGTTATTCACCTGTGAATGGGCAGCGTATTTGTCAAGTGATGTTGGAAGCATAACTGTATTTTTGCCGATCCACCTTTTTGCAAAAACAAGCTTATTTTAAGCTACCTGCAAACTGTTTTTAGCGTGTATATTTTTATGCTGGACATGGTCGTCTTTTTTATTTTGTATGTAAGCTATCTATGGAATGTTTCTGAAGAGACAGCATAAAAGTTTTCTAAAGCTTAGAATGGTTAAATAGGTTGCAAGAAGAACACTAAAGAATTATCTTTGAAGAATAATGTCTAATGATGCCTAAGTTTCAAGCCTGCTGCCTTGGATTTCAATTTCAAGGAGTCTGCTGAAACAGGTTTTTCCTTGTAAACGCTTATGCCATATGTCTCTTGGGGTATTTTCCTTTTTGTTCAGTCCAGAAAGAGTTCCCAAGAAACTCACAGACATAAATCTGTAAATGTATTTCATTCAAACAATCAATGCTAAGTGCTGCATTTGCACATGTGTAGCCTGCAAGCTGACTATCTCTGCATTGATACATGTAGCAAGGCTTGCTATGTTGGCCCTCTAAATTGTGTGAGAAGCTTCCATGTAAGTAACAGATGCCCCCAGAAACATCGCATTCACCCACAGCAGAAGAGGAGCCGTTTTCTCATCCACAAGGGGAGCTTCCTCTAGTTTTGTTTCCAAGATGTAGTTTATCACTTTCTCTAGCAGCAGCTCTTGTCCTTCAGAAGACAAAAAGTAACTCCCCCCCCTCCCCCCGTTAAAGTGGTACACCATAACTTGAAGAAGCAGCTGCTGCCACTCCTGCCAAAGTTAACAGCAGAAAATAACCAGGCTGACCAGTGGTGCAAGCCCATTGGTCCGTAATGGCTGCTGACATAAGAAAGTCCGATCCTTTCTCCAGCATTCCAGGGAGAGGCAGATTCAAATTCACACATTCCGTCCTTGTGAAGAGATCTTGGAGCCAATCAATAGTTTGGAAGTTTGGCTTAGAGATGTCAAAGAAGAAGAACATTCTCTCAGCATGGTCCCCTTACCCTCAAGTAATCAAAGATGTTGCAGATAAAAGTGACGTAGCAGATCCAGGCCTGGAGAGAACGCGCTCGCAGCTCATCACGGTCCTTGTATTCCTGCTGAAGTCGGTTGAGAAGGCTCCGCCGGAAGACACTTTGGCCAACCTGCTTGTTTTCCGCCTGTAACAAAGATGCAGATCCCAGATGGCCAGCCAGTGTGACAACAGGGGGAATAGCATCAGAATAGGATCTGGGGGAACCCAAGTTCAAATGCCCACTCTGCCATGGGAGCTTGCTGGGCGACCTTAGTCCAGCCTACCCTACTTCACAGGGTTGCTGGGAGAATAAAATGTAAGAACGGAACACGACATAAGCTGCTCTGCATTCCAACTGGGGAGAAAAGCAAGGTATAAAGGAGATCAATCAATGTGTGCATCTAGCTGCCTGTGTATACCCCTCAGTTCTCAAACCTCATCATCACTCTTCAGAAAAAGGATGTGGCATGACGCAGGAGCCAGCGTGGTGTAGTAGTTAAAGAGTGATGGACTCTAATTTGGAGATCCAGGTTTGATTCCCCACTCATCTTCCACATGAAGCTAGCTGGGTGACCTTGGGCTAGTCACAGTTTTCTTAGCACTGCTTTAGCAGAGCAATTCTCTTAGAGTCTCTCAGTCCTACCTATCCCACAGGGTGTGATTGTTGTGAGGAGATGGAAAAGTGTTTATAAGCTGCTTTGGAACTCATTCAGGGAGTGGGAAATGGTGTTATGACCCTGGAGTGCACTTATTCAGGAAAAGGAAGACAGTTTGTCTGGTTAAGGGAAGGTGTGGAATGGCCAGCAGAATTTAGGAATGTAGATAAGGCATTTGCACTAGAGAGGAGCTCTGAAATGCAGAGTTTGAGAAGGCCAGAAACAAGGAGGGAGGAGCACCTTTGAGTAGTTCAACTCCATCCCTGAAGAAACTACCAAAACAACCAAACTGACATGAGCCAGGCATGGCACATGACAAGTGAGGTATAACAACTCTTCTATAGGGGCACAAAGTTTACTGGGAGGCAAAAGAGTTCACCCAGTCTAGGTTGTTGGTGGAGGGACAGATTCATCTTCTATCCGCTAAGCTGGGCTGGATACCCAGAATGGTCATCAGGGCATGCTGTAACTAAGCTCCATTTGCAGGAAAGGAGGCTGGTGGCAGCACCAAAATGGAAGGGCAGCACCCTTCCAGAACTGATTTAACGCAACCTACAGGCTCCTTTCAGGATTTTTTAAAAAGTGAAAACAAAACTTCATTCTCTTCCAGCCCCCACCCATCTGTCCCAATTCCATCCATCATTTTGTAAATACAGAACTGAGCCAGTGTGGTTTTTGGTGCTTGGAGTGTTGATCCGGGAGACTCAGGTTCAAATCTCCATTCTGCTCTAAAAGCTCACTGGATGACTTTGGGCCACACTCTCAGCCTGACCTATTCCATAGGCAAGCAAAGACCAGTTGAACCACAAACAGAATAAAGAAATATTCAATGTTTAATGGCATATAATGTCTTCTTCTTTTATTCAAAATTGTATTTTCATAATATCCAAAAATAAAAAAATTAAAGCATTGAAATTGGTTGAACCTGTACTTTTGTCTTGGTGTTAAATGTCTAAATGTATGGTGGAGAGATGAGGATTTCGCCTTAGAGCCATATGAGAGCCCTCCTAGAGATTGTGAACCTGTGGGACAATTTATATGCTGTATATGGTGAGATACTTTACTATTTTGAAACAATTGAATGACATTCTAGAAATGTTAATGAAACTGTTGTAACAATGCTTTGATGTTTTGGTTTATTTTATAGAAACTACTGAAGGAAAGATAGATTGATATGTCATTGATATAAGTAGATGTTTTTTCTTTATATATAAATTAATTATTACACAATTATTAAATTATGACTTGTAATAATTATGTTATAGGTAAAGTTAAGGAAGAACATTGAAAACGGGACATTGAAATTAAAGTTGAATTTATCCGGATCCTGTTTTGGCATTGATTTTGGCTTTGTTTTTGATTCTGATATATTATGAATGACTGGTATAAAGTCACAATAAGGTCATTTTTTTGATTTTTGGATATTATGAAACACATTTTTGAATAAAAGAAGACACTGTAAGCCGTTAAATGCCGAATATTTCTTTAACCTACTCCATAGGCTGTGATGAAGATAAAAGTGGAGGAGGAAAGAATGATATTAACTGCTTTAGAAGAAAAGCAAGGTCTAAAATCCAAAGAGAAGAAGCAAAGGAAAAGGGAATTTTTGAAAGAAATGCTTTCAGAATAGTTAAGATGACTACACACTCGTTTTAGAGCAGGGGTCCTCAACCCCCGGTCCGCGGCCCGCTACTGGGCCACGAAGGCCATGGTACCGGGCCGCCAGCAGCCGCGCCTGCCTCCCCGCCCCCCCAGCGAGAGGGGGGGAAGAGGCAGGCGCGGCCGCCGGCATGCCAGTGACACAAACGCGCACGTGTGGAGCTGCCGCGCATGCATGTTTGTACCCCCTGCTGGTGAAAGCGCGCATGCGCAGCAGCTCTGCGCATGCGTGTTAGCGCCACCTAGTGGCGAAAACACGCATGTGCGGCAATTGCGCGTTTACGTGCAGCTGCGGCGGCCGGGCCGCCGGCTCTCTCCCACCCTCGGAGGCGGTCCCTGACTACAAGAAGGTTGGGGACCGCGGTTTTAGAGTATTCGTGGGAGTAAAAATAATTTTGAAAAGAGGATGGCATCATGCAGGAAATACTCCATAAATTAAAGGGGCTGGATATTGTAACTCTGCATGCAAGATGATTCGGGAGGGGAAGGTTGAAGAGAATTCTCTCACTCAGGTAAACTTGGCTGTTGGCCCCACCCTCTCATGGGTTAGATGTTGAGCCTTGTTGTCTATAGCTTGCCTTCTGTCTTCCTCTTATATAGGACCTTTCTTCTTCTCTCTCTTGCTTGGGCTTGGAGCTGTAGCAAACTAATGTCTTTGAAGTTAATCTGTTCACAATAAGTTAAGTGTATCTACATGAATGTCATGTAAGATGTGTTCCTATTTTTGCAAATAAAATTTCTTTCTCTTGTTACTACTGGAGTCAGATCTCCTTTGTAACAGATCACATTTGAACAGCATTTTCTCCTTTAATCAGCAAACATAGAATATTGGGGATACTACAAAAAACTTCTGTGCATCCAAGAAAATTTTTACTTCTTACCACTGATAGCTACATTAATGAAAGCAGTGTTCAGTAGGTGCAAACTGGCTCACTGCTCATGCTTGACAGCAAAGAACAAATTGCCAAGTCAATTTTTAATGTTGGATACCACTGTTTTTCAGAAACCTGTTCCATAAGTCAGTGGTCCCCAACCTGCGGGCCGCGGCCCGGTGTAGGGCCGCGAAGGCCATGGCGCCGGGCCGCGGCTCCCTCTCCCCACCCCCCCCACGCAGTAAAAAACTTCCCAGGCAACAAGCTTGCGGCCCGGGAAGCTTCTTACTGCGGGAGGGCGGGGAGAGGGAATCAGGGCCGGAGCGTGGCCCGGTGGCGCGGCCGATGCGCGGGCGTGGCCGATGCGCGGGCGCGCCCCGCGGGCATGGCCCGCGCAGCCGCGGGCCACGGCCCGATGCCCTGCTGGTCTCCAACCTCAGAAAGGTTGGGGACCGCTGCCATAAGTGTTTACAGTATAAATGAATGTATGAATAATGTGAAACATGAACTATCAGTTTCCCACCTGAATGATGGTATAGCAAATACGCCCGGCCTCTTTGCTGAACACACAATCTTTGAGGGACTGGTCCACAATTACATTGGCCACTTTCTCCAGGTCCACACTGCTTGGGTCTATACAAAATGATGCAACACTATTAATAGTGACTGGGAAAACACACATTGGTATATCTTTGAACATTTAAAATCATACTGTTAATGTGCCCCTTATTACCGGATTCATTAATTTCTTTCCTTCCTACTTAGTTCATGGGCACTCCATAGATTTCTCAAACAAACATTTCCTCATCACAGTCTTTCTCCAGGAAACACCATTAATTATTCTATTTTAAAGAGGGGAGATATCTGAGGCCAGGAGATGAATGACATGCTGAAAGCTACTCCATGACTGACCTGAGCTATATCTACAATTTAAATTTAGTTCCATTTCAGTTGTGTTGAATCGCCTAGGCTCTTATCAAAGAAAATTTGGGAGCTATAGGTCTATGGCCTGGAATCTAAACAAAGTATGTTTAGAATCATCATGAAAACAGAATCCTAAAGGTTGTTTTTTTCTTGGGGGAAGGGAGGGAATGGTATGCATTAACACAAAGCTGTCAAACTTATTTGTTATGAGGGCCAGATCTGACACAAGTGTCAGGTGGTCAGGCTGGGCCATTGAGTCATAAAATGTAATGCCAGGTACCAGAGATACAAAGGACACAAGAACACCTGATTAAGCATTTGATTCCTAACAGTGGAAGCAATAGATTTACTGGGGAAACCACAAAGGCCGAATTCTCCCAGACTCCCCCCCCCCCCCAAGTTCTCATCCCTCCTGCGTTTCCCACAGACGCAGCAGGGCTGAAAGGAGGGCCTGACAGAAAGCCTGTGTCCAAAACCTTCAAGGAGCGTGTTTTGTCCTCTCTCAACCCCTTTTCCCACACAAACAGAGAACAGCAACAGTTGCTCATGGGTTGCTTCTGGCCCGTGGGATGTATTTTGACACCTGTGTATGAATTAATTTCAAACTAGTTAAAATGCATAATGATAATAGGTTTCTAAAAATTTCAGTTTCAGCAGTTTTCAAATTCAATCATGTTGATTTCTGCAGGGAAAAAGGACAAGGAGAAAGATGGAGGTGCCAACCTTTGAGGGCTGTTTTCAGTATCTGCTGAACCTCTACATCAAATGAGTGTATTTTATCCTCTTCTTTGCCCGTGTCTCCCATCTCTTGCTCTGCTTCAGTGGTGCTAGGTCAGGAAAGCAGCAGAGTGACAAACTTTGAAGAGAGAAGAGGTCGGTCACAGATTATTCAGACAAGCAAGGAGTTTAAACTAGATTTCAAACACTCTGGTTTGCTACAGAGCAGGAAACAAGTGTCACTCATATGCAACTGAGCCTCTGAAAATCAGTACTATGTTGGAATGAAATCTCTTCAACCACAGCTATGACTCCCCCCCCCCCCCGGATTCTTCTGATTAGAGACTACACACTGTACCATTCATTCTGTTAACATTAGTGGGGGGGGGGATTTGGAAGGTAGGGAGGATGGATGTCTTTATTTTGCATTTAAAACATTCAGCTTTACCTACCCACCTCATTCAAACTCAGGCCCAAATACTTATAGCCTAGCTTCTAAATGATGAATCGACAAACAGCAGAACACACTGCTCACTCATCAGAATTCACTGGCTATGACACGTGCTTATGCTGCAAACAGACAACTGCCAGGTGATGAAAGACGATATCATGCTGGGGGCAGGGCGGGGAATCAAATAATCTGGGATGAAATCAAATTAGGTTGCCAATATCCAGGTGGCAATCATAAAAATAAATTGGCCACAGGTATGGGAAGCATGAAGACCATGTGAGGCAAATGTATAATAAAAGTTCCAAGTATACTTTGTGGCAGTAAGAGCTTCAATAAAGGCTTCCTTATTTTAATATGCTTATCATGCTCTGGTCAAAGTGCATTGTGTGTAGAGGCATGTTATAACTAGCCTATCAAGACTTAGTTTCCAGTAACACTGCTTTCAAATCATAAACCTTCATCAGAATTCTAATTACCCTATTTGCTGGCGTATAAGACTACTTTTCCCCCCTGAAAAACATGCCTCCAAGTGGGGGGGTCGTCCTATACGCCGGGTGCACTTCAGTTGGGATAGACATAGCTGCCCATAGTGGCCTCCCGATGCCCGCTCACCTCACTGTACATTCCATCCAGTATTGCACGGTATGCAGCTCGACCGCAGTGGTTCATCAGCGTGGCTGCGGCAAGCATCAGCAGCGAGATGGGTGCCAGCGTTTTTAGCATGACCGGCCCATTCTGCTCACGGGAAGCAGTGGCACTCCGGCCCACCCCTTGTCTACGCAGAGGTCGCACATACGCACTTGCACACTAGTGCCGGTCACAGGGAGATGCAGGGGCGGGCCGGAGGTGCTGTGGTCACGCTGCGGCCGTACAATGGTGACAAACTCTATATTTTGAGTGGAAATGTCGGGGGTCATCTTATATGCCCAATCGTCTTATATGCCGGCAAATACGGTATATATACATCAAAATATACAAAGGAAAATAGTCCAACAAAGTACTTCATTGATCAGCAAGTTAAAATGAGAACACTTCTATTGAAGTTCTTTCTACCACAAAATGAATTTGGAACTTTTATTATACATTGGCCTCTCACAGTCTTCATGCTTAGAAGCCTCCAGGTGGCACCCGGGGATCTCCCACTATTATACCTGCTCCAGATGAACAAGATTAGTTCCCCTGGAGAAAATGATTGCTTTGGATGGTGGACTCTCTGGTATTATATCCTGCTGAGATGAGATGAGATCCCTCCCTGGCCCCAAATCCCACCCACTCCCAGCTCCACCCCCCCCCAAGTCTCCAGGTATTTCCCTACCCATAGCTGGCAACCCTAAATCAAATGGGCAAGTTCAAGAGGAAACCCCCTCCCACTAGGTTCCCAATTAGGCCCTACCAACTCGAGGCCTTGACTTCTCTTCAAG
Organism: Paroedura picta; assembly: GCF_049243985.1. Classification (NCBI taxonomy): domain Eukaryota; kingdom Metazoa; phylum Chordata; class Lepidosauria; order Squamata; family Gekkonidae; genus Paroedura; species Paroedura picta. Next base: position 131,212,558 of record NC_135371.1, on the reverse strand, counting down.
ATCCTAGTCCTCTCCACCTCTCAACCTCCAGTAATGGGCCATTCTCATTATCCACAATGAAGTTCATTTGCTGCTGTTCCCGTATTCCTGGTATTATTAATTCTGTGCTTTCTGAAATGCCTGAAAAGGTTTCCTCCTCTCCAATGAACAAAACACAAGTTATCTAGCAGATTCCTTCAGAACCTTCCACCATCTTTGGTAAAGCTGTTTCTCAAGTATTTCACTTACATCTTCACCACTGCCTGACATCCCCTCATCCTCAAAACAATTCCTAATCTGCCTCCCAGCTCCATGGAGCTGTAAATTATGTAAACTACACAGTCTAATGGCACCATTTTGAGCACAGAAGGGTATGCATGTGTTAAAAGAGAGTGGTGAGGAGACAATTCAAAGAGCTGCTCTTGGATCTTTCAGTGTTAAAACCCCAAAAAGCATTTTTGAAAAGTACTTGTTAAGGATATATTATCTATAATTTTTTGTGCTTTACAATAGCTATGGCAGTGTCATGAATACAATGCAGACTTCATTTGAAAGTGTTTGGCATGCATATAGCCACTGTAACTGGATTTTGCAGGCACACACAAATCCTGCTCATACAAGTGGTTTACTCATTAGAAGAATTAACTCATACAATGAGAAATGGGAAGTCTCATTACAGACTTCTAGTTCACAGAAAAAGATCCAGTACATGGTTACACTGTGATAAGCTCACTCATACAAACCAAATTCTGTTTGTGTTTTGCAAAAATTAGCTTGCCAGTGTATTGTCGCTGCAGACACAGAATGGGCCAAAGATATGGGTGCTCCTGATGTTCAATCACAAAATGAAAATCTGGCAGGGAGTGGCAACTACCACCACTTACTGACAAAAGATACCTAGATAACAACCACCGTGGGTTCTGAACTGAAACAGTCTTGTTGCTATGCACACTAGAGTAGGCATACACTTGTGTGCATACTGAATGACATCCACTGGACAGAGATAACTGCTATCAAGGTTTTAGAGGCAATGAAAACTATGACACTGGCATGTGGTTACTACCACCATGTGCAGAGGAGATTTTACAGTTCCTCTAGCATGCATATCAACTAGATTTTCACTTGTATCATGCTCTGTATAGAATGATCAGAGGCATGTTAGCTGCTTCTATCCTGTTTACTGATGGGCCAGCAGTATGACTTGGTATAACTCAGCCTTTCTCAACTTTTTTATTGCTGAGAAACCCCTGAAACCTTCTTCAGGCTTCAAGAAACCCCAGAAGTGGCTCGATCACATGGAATGTGGCTGGGGAGCATAGTTTTATACATGCCCATGGTGGGGCCGCCTTCCCACTACTCCCATTAGCCATTGGGGGGGGGGCAGGTCAACATAACCATATACGGTCATATCAACTGATAATGTTTAACTATGTTTTAAAAAATATATAAAAATTAACTGCCACTCATTCAGAAACTTTTCCAGGGTCATCTGGAAACCCCAGGGTTTCAAAAACCCTAGTTGAGAAAGTCAGATAAAACCGCAGCAGAGGCCTTCAGTTACCCTTACCCTTGGAGTGGGTTTGGCTTTAAAATCCACGTTACACGTGGCAGTATGTTTATACTACTATCAGCCAAAAATCCTGTTAGGGCATTCATGCCTTGTGTACACCCCTCACGACAAGGGCTGGTTTATCCATGTAACTCATGCTATGGGCCCCTTGTGGTGCCTTCCCCCAGGAATCAAGGCCACAGTCTCTCTCCTGCCATTTTCCCCCTCTTTAAGGACACTGGGACTGACACTCCTTTCAACTCCGGGGGCTGGGGAGGGCTCTACCCCAGCTCTGCTAGGGCCCTACCAATTCCTAAACTGGCTCTAGTGCTACAGGCTGCGAAACCTTAAACCACTTCAGCTCACCACACAGATCAGATGTCCTCATATTCACCAACCCGGCACGTTCCCAAATCACCTTTTCTGAGAGAGGACTGCATGGACATGGGCCGTTCCAGGGACAAACCAGGGCCCCTGGTGGCCCCCGACACGACTGTCAGCCGGCGGGTGCGAAGCGGTTCTCTTTCGGCTACAACACGCCAGAGACGGGAAGTCTGAATGCGCTGCCCCCACTCTCCCCGTCTGTGTGGGAAAACTGAGTGGGGCTTCCAGCTCCAGGGGAAACCAAGTCAAGTCAGCAGCACAGAAGCGGCTCCACCCATTTCGGAGCCCGCTCCAAGTTGGTTTCCGAAGCTGCCCCTGCGAAAGGACCAGAGGCTGCCCCCCCCCGCCCCCCCCCCCGGACGAAGCGCCACCAACCTGCCTGCCTGCCTGCGGGTCTTCGCCTTCCCCGCCCCTCGCTCAGGACTGGGGCGCCGGCATTTCTGGCGGGGAGAGCACGGCCACGGCCCGGCCCGCCCCCCCCCTTCCTCCTTAATTCCTTTTGGCTTCTGGGTCGGGCCGCTGGAGGAGGGCCAGGAGGAAGCCCCCTGCCAAGAGCAGCAACAAGAGGAGCAGGAAAGGCAGCAGCTCGAGCATGGAGTGCAGGTGCAGGAGGGGCATCTTTCGTCTCGGCGCCCCGCCGCCACCAGGGGAAGCGCCCGGCAGGCCCGAGCCGGCCGCGGTCCTTACTTTTCAGCCCCTCCGCTCCCGAAAGACGGATTCTTTCCATGGCCTGCAAACCCCAGAGGGTTTCCTCTTAGGTCATTTCCTAGCAAGCCCAAACCGACGGGGGGGGGGAGGAGGGGGGGGATTGGGACGGCGGCGCGGCAACAGCGCCACCTGCCGGTCGAAGAGTCCTCGACCCGCGCTCCCCGCCCGAGGGTTGCGAAAACTCGCCTCACGCCTCTTTTTCCAGAAGCAGCAAGGTCTTCTTTCGCACCAGGAGCGCCGAGGGAGGACGGCTGGGAATGGGCGGTTGAAGGTTTTCATGGGACGGGGACAGGGTAAAAGCCGGAACAGGCATTAAACAAACAGTAGTAGTACCACAAAAAAAACAGCAGGGTGCATTACAGACAATCAAGAACAATATTTTAGAAAAGAAAACTTAGAACCCTCACACCTTTATTAACCCTTTCCAGGACAAAATGCCTCTGGAACAGACTGGAGTGGGCATTAAACAAATAAGAGTACCACAAAAGACAGTGGGATGCACTAACATCCCATGAATCCTCTGTGAAAAGAACAGGACACTGTTTTCCTCCTCTAGGCTGCTGGTAGCCCTAGAGGTACCCCCCTTCAACCCATGGCAGCAAAAACAAAGAGGCTCGCAACATCATAAATATTTTATTTTATTCCAGCATAAGATTGTGTAAATATTGCATCTGAACAAGTGGCCTCCAATCTACAAAAGCTTATATCTGAACACTCATTGTATTCTACTGATGCTTGTTACTGTTCTAAGCACATTTAGTTGTATATAATAAAGGGTACTCTATATGTAGAACCACGGAGTTTGCAGATACATGGGAAGTAGGATTGTCCCTGGCCACCAGTGGGGGATGGGGGGTAACGTTGCCAGATCCAGGTTGGGAGACTCCTGGAGATTAGTGGGTGGAGCCTGGTTAGGTCAGGGACTTCAATGGGGTACAATGCCACAGAGTTCACCCACCAGAGCACCCATTTGCACCGGGGGAACTGAGCTTTGTAGTTTGGAACTGAGGTGTAATTTCCCAGGGCCTGCCTGATGGTTGGCATCCCAAAAGGGTAATTCTGAAAATAAGCACTGTATGAAAGCTAACCCACTCTTCCTGGGTCACAACACTACTTCATTCCAGAACCTTCTACCAATGACCAATCAGGGACCAAAGGGATAAAACTTAAATCATATTGATTCCAGTAGAATTGATACCATCCTTACCAGGAAAACATTCAGTACACATCAATAAATATAGCACATTCCAGAAGTAGGTGCAAATGGAGAAGCATGTCACATACTGAAAGCCACTGTATGTTTTGACCAAATATGACAAGAATTTTCCATCCCATGGGGGTAAGATCCCTCCCCCCACTCCATATTTCAAGAGAGGAATTCCTTTTCTTCTTAGCATTTAGGTGTTGCCATGCTATTTTGGGAACAAAATATGCAGTTTTTAAAAGGCCTCATATCTATGCCTCATTTTAACTGCTCCTTTGTCCCAACTTTGTTATTCTGACTTTATGAATATTCCCTGTGGAAGAAGAGGACACAACTGGAAGGCAGGTGACTGCGCTCTGGAGGAGGTTCCAGAGCACGAAGAACTCCTGGGACAGGCCTACTGGCGCCTACTGAGAACAACTGCACAGTGGAACTGGGTAGTTGTAATAAAAAGGCCCCCCAGTGCAGTCCTTGGTGAGCCCCTGCAAATTATGGTGGGGGGGGGGCTGTAAAGATGGTTTGGGGGGAGTCCCCTTCAAACCTTGGTGGGTCCTACCGACAGCAGAGAGCCAATACACTGAGGCCAAATGGTTGAAAAAGGAAATGGATCTATTTAAAAACATTCCAGAGATACATCAAACCAGAGAATCAATACAGATATACTATGTGACAGAAAGCAAAGGGGGATCCTGTCTATCCCCATCTCCACTTAAAGCTGAGAGATGGACATGGTTCAGGTTAGTTCTAATTCCCTTTGAAGGTACCTGGCAGAGTCCATGGTCAGCAGGAAATTAGGACCTGCAAGAATGAGGCTCCCGCTCTAAGAAACCATTTCCATTTATACCCAGAGAGGCATCTTTGAAGTGTCTCAGCCGGGTAATAAAAAAAATGTGTAGCCCTGACCATTAGGCCCAGTGTTGCTTTGGTGTGACCCGGGCAGGAAGAGACTAGGCAATTGGATGTTATCACGGATCCTTCCAGGGAAGGATTGACAATTTATGGCTGTTTGTGTTTGTGTTGGGGGAAATAAGTGTGAGTTCAAGCCTGTCCTCACAGGGGCTGATGCCTTGTCTTCAGAGAAAACTTCAGATGGCCAAAACGGGCACACAGGGCAAACAGGTTATTTTCACACTTCCTTATGCAAAAAAAATGGGAATGATCCACTCCCACATTCGCTTTGGCTGCAAGCACTGCACTTCTCTATAAGATGCACTGAGAAATAACAGATGATCCTCCAAGTGTCAATACACGTCCATGCCACGCAGTAGTGTCTCTCTCTTTCTCTCTCTCTCATAGCAGCTGACTGCTAGAAGCCCTGTGGGCACTCTCCTTGTAAGCAAACATTTAACATAAACAGTACTAACCTATTTTGCTCTTGTTTTGAGAAAGCTACACCCAGTCCTCTCTCTGGCTCAGCCATCTGCTGTTTTAATAGTCCTTTAATGCCTCCTGGATTGACCAAGCTTATGCTGATCTTATTAGACACCACTGTAGAAAAAGGGAGCAGCCTCTGTCTTGCTGTGTGCAGGAACAGCGCCCCCTTGTGAGCTGGACTCTGAACTACAGAACCGATGAAATACAGCCAGAAGGCGAGGGGGCTGTATCCTATTCATAATGCTATCACTAAAAGCATTTAGCAAGTATTCTGCTTACCACCCACCAGCATTGCAAACTTCACCAGGGCACTCCGCTTCTGTGTGTCATGATGTACAGACATTAGCTGCTGACAAAAATCTCCATGCTAACAAAGTGTCAACTGATTAATGTACAATAAACAGCTTTCAAAGGCAGAACAGTCCAAACCCCTCTTTTCTGATTAGCTGGCAACCTAAAACACAGGTGAGCCATCAGTACTTTGTACATGTTAGTGAATCCTCACATACAAATCTCACATATATGGTACTGACTATGAAGAGAACCTGTGTTTTATATTATCAGCTTCTCCCTTCTGGATACTTGATCCTTTTTTACACCTTGCATCTTTCTAATGAGAAGGGGGGAAAGGGTCAATTTCAAGATGTTTTGTCAGTTCTCAGGACAAAAGGCAACAGGTGAGCAAAATAGTCACCAGTAAGTTTTTTGTTAAATAAATTTAATACATTTCTTCCAAAAGAAGAATATGTTCCATACCGGATGAAAACCAGACAATGGTCTAAACCCTTGAAAGAATGTTGCTCTTGAAGAATAAAATTAGAGTTTTAGCTGCTCTTGAAGGTCTGTTTATACTGGAGAAAACAAATGCTGTAGTGGGTTAAGTGTTGATGTAACATGGGAGTTGACAAACAAAACCATCTCAAAGTTACAGATCCTGAAACATTCCTTTCTTGCAGTGAGCCTGTCAATAAGCTGAGATAAGAAGAGCACCTACACCTGTTACAGATATTGGCACAGGACAGTCAGCATTACCAGCACGCCTAAAGACTCGGTTCAGAAGGTTTGGTGATGGGTGGAGGTGAAGTTACTGATACCAAGAATTGATCAAAACTGCTGGAAGCCACGGCAATCCTTAATAAAGCACACCTTGACAAGAGGATGGCATGAGAGTGAAATAAACCTATAAAACTAAGGGGTCTGGAGGGTAACATGATGGTAGAGTCCTCATATTCATATGAGGCTGCTATCGCCAAACAAAAGCTTTGGGTGATATCAAAGAAGTTCCGTGTGGTCAGAAGTGCAAACTTCTGATGCAAACTACAAACTTCTGATGCATTTGACCATGGCCTTGGGAGTTTATGCTTCTGACCACAGCAAAAAAAAAAAAAAGAGTGTAAGTTCCTGTATTATAAGTAATGCCACCCGATGAATGGAAAACTACTTGCACTTTTGGCTCGTTTTATTTTTTCAATTTTCTCTGAAGCTGCTCTGAGAGCAGAACTGCACATTTATGCAGAAAAAGGACCCTCCCATACTGTATTAGCCAAAGTAAACATGAATGTGGAAGGTTACAGGGATAACCTATGCTAATATGTGCATGTGTGCGCTCCATCCTCCACTTCCCCTGCAAGTTCCCCAAATCTAACATGTGCATTACAAATCAACATGGAATTTGGGATTCCTCTGTTTGCTGCATAATATGTATTTCTGCCCTGAGCCACTGCTGTGGAAGAGAATCAACTGGTCAACTTTGTAGGCAAAACAACATAGAGTGCCTACGTAGTGTTGAGAGAGACAGAGAACTAGCTGGTTCAAAGTAAACATTTCAGAAATACAAACAGCTTTTGTTCTCAGCAAGTCAAGGGTTATACAGGTCAACTCTCTTGCAGCAACACCCAGTAGAAGGACTATAACTCTCACATAACTTTCAGATATGCCAAAGTTCAGCACATAAGGAAGAACTCTAGTTCTTCAGATACAGCATACAAGATGAACAGAAGGATCTTGCCTGTTTCTACTTTCTACATTACTAAGTGACACAGCTCCAGCTGTACTGCTCACATGATCCAATAACCTCCGAAATAAGATCTAGTCCACTTGCTGGGGTGGGGGTGGGGGGCGATTTATAAGCATATCTTTCTCATGATAATGGCATTGAGCACTCTTGCTTTTAACTTTTTAAACTCTCTTGTGATCTTTCCCCCATCCATTTTCCTCCTCAGGATGACTGTGTGGCTGAACATGTGCTACGTATCTTTGCAGAAGGAAAAGGAGTATCCGCTTGCCAGGCGGAAGACCTGGGTGCTTTGTAGGAGATCCCAACTTGATCATCTCAATTTGTGAAGGTACAGGGACTTGGTTCTCCAGCTTTCCCAAACATGCTCATCAGTGCACAAAACCATCTATGCCCATGTCCTTACAGACAGTTGCTTAAACCGAATAAACGTGCTACCTGCCATAAACTGGTACAAGGAACCGAGCCACCACTTCTACCCTTTAAAGCAGACAATATGCATCGGCACAGATGCATCCACAGTATATCAGGACAGAGTCTCACAGCATACATGCACCCCTAAATGCTCTGCTGAGACCTGCTACTCTTCATTAAAAGCAACCCGCTGCAGCTCAGCACAGCTCTCAGTGGACTGGGAGTATCCTGGCAGATTTCCTTGGTTGAGAACAGAAGTGTCCAGTCTAGCCCTTTGCTTGCAAAAATGTGGATTTAGCTGATTTTAGCTCATGGTTAGTTTGAAGAAGTACTCTTCTTTGACCCAAGGCAATCTGCCAAGGGGGCACAATTGTTTCAGAGAATTAGAAAGACCCACTGAAATTTGCAGTGCGTGCACACCCACATATGTCCCCTTCATCCTTGTGAGGAACTAAAAGTACTGTCTTAAACTGAGTTGTGCCCTTCAATGAACTTAGAAGGGTGGAACTCTGCTTAGGATGGCGCTGCAAGAGACTGACATCAGCTACTACAAATAAATAGAAAAGCCGAAGTGCTGTGGGGGACAAGGCACAGGAATTGGGATTTCAGCTGTGGTATGCTGCCACAAACTCTTCCCACACCATGAAAAGATGTGTACGTGAACCAAAGACAGGAGTGTCAAAGTCAACACCTTAAAAATGTGAGCACCTTTGTGTGACTGTTGTGGGTGCACATTTCCTGCCACTTGCAGTTTGGCTACACAATGAGAAGTGTGTATGTGGGAAAAACACAAACACCAAGGCACCAGTGACACAGTGTCTGCATGCTGCGATTGCTCTTCTTTAACATGGCATCTGGATGCATCTTGGAACATTTCTGTGATACTCTCTTCCTTATGGAGCATGCTTTAAAAAAAATACAGGGCCTGCTCATTTGCTAAGGAACACAATAGGATCACGATGGCCTAGAAAACTACAGGCAAGAAGCAAGACCAAGGGCTGGAGATGACAGAGTGATTTGGCTGCCCATGCCAAGTCACCAACGATCCAACAGGCAGACAACCCCTTAAACTTGAGAATGCCGAGAAGCAAGAAACAAAGATGCTCCTCGCTTGCTATAAACACCGCAGATTTGTAATGCTAGGGAACACCAGTCAGGAACTAAGTCACCCAAAGAGGCATGATTCTTTGATGATGGGAGGAAGGATGCCGGCGTGGTAAAGCAAACAGTACAGCACCAATTGTGAAAGGACAGAAACAGCAGAGAGAGCTTCATTCTTCATCAAAGCTTCATAAAAAAGACACCACCCTTGTCCTAGAATTAAGTAGTGCCTCTTACATGGGAGCTGTGCTGCAAGCAGAAAGGACTGTCTGCAATGCCACCGACAGCAGCTGTGGAGGGCCAGCTCTCTCAATTTGGCCCAAATGTATCCTTCATATGACAAAGAGATACCTTACTCCATTCAGCACCCCCATTACCCCCACTCTAAACAGCAATGTCTGCTGCACACAAGGACATCTGTCAGTCTTTCTCCCTCTTAGAGTTGTTGGCCTCCTTCAGGGTATGCATCAGGCGGCAGAAGAGCTCATACCAGAAAAAGGTGAAACCTGTTGAGAAGGCGGCCTTCAACAGGCTTGGGGAGAGGCCCTTGAAGAATCCCCGGGCTCCCTCGTCCTGCACAATCTGTCGAGCACAGTCCATTAAGCCGCTGTACGTCCGCACCTGGAGAGAAGGGGGCAATAGCACAAGTTCCAGCCATTGTAGGAAGTCATGCGCAGACATGGGTACCCAAGGGAAATGGCTAAATTGAGCCAACAGGATGCCTCTACGGCTTCTCTTGGCTTGCGGCAGCCCTAACCTCTTCCTGAACAAGAGTCAGAAGACAAATGGGCAGGGATCTTCAAAAGCTTTCATCCAGGGCATGCAGGCATTGAGGGCACACTGTTCTTACACAGGCACAATGTCTACAAAAGAGCTAACAGTGGGAGCGGGGAGGGCAGAGTTAAGAAATTAAACTTTAGAGCTGGGCAACTTTCAGCTCTGCTGGTACAGAACGATTGTTCCAGCGGGAAAAGCTTACTTCTTCATTTAGAATAGTCTTTCTGTCTGTCTAGCAATCATTTAATTTGTCCCTCACAAGTCCGAGAAGGCTAACAATAAAAGAATCCCCAATAAAAAATGGGAGATTGTAGCAAGCCCAGACCAATTTCTTTCTCCCAGGGAGGGGTTTCAACTCATTAGTAGGGCATCTATAAATACAAATTAATAAAAAAATATTTTTTAATAAAAATCTGCTCGGCATGTGGAAGGCTCCTGATTCAGTTCCCAGCATCTCCAGCAAGGATCAGGATATAGCTCACATGAAAGACTGAGATCCTGGAGAGCCACTGCCAGTCTGAACAGACAACGCTGACCTTGGTGGGCCAAGGGTCTCATGCAGTATAAAGCAGGTCTGTGCATTCACTGGTGTGGGACAAACTTGAAAGAAATGCGCTCTCTCTCTCTCTCTGGCTGATGCCGCATGGGTGGAAAAGGTAGGGCCAGCACTCGAAGGGCAGCGGGGCTAATCCTCACAGCCAGGTAACATTGGCCTGGCCCTCTCTCGGGCCTGGCATGTGTTAGGGCTTCCACTGCCCTGCATGAAGGGAACGTGGAAATATCCACATTCTCCAGTCTGTCATGGGGGCCTATGGGGCCTGTCCAGTCACAGGCCCATGTGGATCTGGAAGAGTTGGGCCGGGAAGAGGACAGGTGTTTCATGGCGCTGCAGGGCCGAATGGGGCATTTTTTCTTTGCACAAAGGTAGGATCATGTTGCCATGCAATCTCACCTTCGTGCAAAGGACACCCCCCCCACAGCCCCACCTATGTCCTTGGGGATGCAGTAATCCAGGGCAGACAGGATCTGCTGCCAAAATTGGTCCCATCAGGACACAGGAAGCAGTGGAGCATGCTACTGTGCCACAACACACTAGTAATGGCCTGGTGTGGCTGGGCGGAATCAGCCTCTCTCTCTCTCTCTCTCTCTCTCACACACACACACACACACACACACACACACACATGTCAGTCCTCAGATAGTTGTGCTGCTGTTGCATCTGCAGTCTCTGTGGTGAGCAGAGAGAACCCAAGCTGCGATTCTCAAGACGACAAGAATCGCTCCCTTTTTTCCCCCTCTCTGGCATCTGGCAACCATTTTATAGTTTCAAACAGGCAAGAGAAGGCACTGGCAACATATGAGCCACCTGAATAAGACATGGCTTGAGCATTTGATAGAACAAAGCCTGTAAGATAAATTCTAGACTTGGCCAAAGGGCAAGAGCCAAAGTCTTGTACAAAGCATGTCAGCAGAACCAGCACCAGCCAAGATCTCTTTGTGGATTATCATCTCTTTTAAATTTGACAGGGTTTCTAATGGGTTGTGTATTTTGTTTCATTTTTTTAAATTCTCTGTGCATTTTACTCCCCAGTGTGGGAGAAAATAGATAAATATTTGTAAATAAATAAATAAGGGGTGAGGATGGGGGGGGATTCTGCACAAATATTACAGAATGGCTCACAGGGGATGTCGTTACAGGGTATCTTTTTTTGCTGATGTAGGTTTATCTTTTGCTTACATTAGGAATATGTTTACATTCGTGGACAGTATTATTATTTTAAAAAAGGAGGCAGGGGGAAAGAAAGGCCATCTCTCACCTGTCCAAATGTTGCCCGGGCTTGCTCGAAGCCTCCCACCTGCAGGCGCTTCTTGAACAGGTCAAAAGGGTATGTGAGAGTTTTGCTGATGACTCCAGCACAACTGCCGCACACAAAATTTTTAACACTGCCTGAAAAGCAGAGAAGATGGGAAGGGAGATTTGCATCTCAAAGGGAATGTTATTTTTCCAGAAAAATAAAATATATATATATACTTGTGGGGTTAATCTTCCACCCAGGCTAAAGAAATATCTCAGCAATGTCAGATGATAGTTGTGGTGGGGAAGAACCCTTTTGGTGACATTTTGGATTAGGAGAAAGTGGATGGATGAGCAGGGTAGGAGGAAGGGGGAGATGAGAAGCGGTAGGAAAGTTGAGGCTTACAGAAAAGTAGATGGGGCAACTCCACAAGCCCCTCTTCAACCCCTGGGGATGACTGCAAAGATGAAAAAAGCCCTACCTTTCACAGTCATCCATGGGAGGTTAGAGAAAGGTATTACTTCCCCTGCATCTGTACTTTTTCATCCCAATGGATGGCTAGAAACGTGGGATCCATGCTACCTTTCCAGCTCTTCCAGCCTTGAGAATGACCGGAAAGATGACCCCAAGTTCTGTTATGCTTGCCTGAGCATGGCAAACTGTTTTTAAAATAAAATTTACAATATTTTCAGATTTCATGCCCCAGTAAACAGACACCTTCCATCTAAAAACATGTTTAATAAACCTAACCGTATTTCATAGGATTTCCTTTATATGCCAATAAATAATCTCAAATGTCACATAGGAGTCGATTTCTCAAAGAGAGTGACCAGTAGTCAAAACAGGTATCACAACACTTGGAATGACAAGGCGATGCAGGAGAAGAACAAATTGTCAAAGCATCCAACTGTACTATTATTGGTTATTTACACAGCATGACTAAAACCACCTTTGCCAAGTGGCTCGACGGTAGGACAGAGTTCCCCTATCACTGCTCCGCACAGCTGCTGCACCAGACTAACCTGTTTTTGATCCTCCTCCTGGAACAATCCATCCGTACAGTCTCTGCAGGAAGTTATATAAGGAAAACTGGAGACCAGCATAGGGGACAATGGCAATGAGGGTCGGGCTGAGACCCCTATAAAAGGTCAGTGGCCCTTCTCCCTGGTACATGCTGATCACAGCATGGCGGAGGTTCCTGTAAATCTGCAACAATACAAAAGGGCACATAAACTTTGTGTGAGCAATCAGCAAAGGCTTTCTGAAATTGATACTGCCCCCCCCCCCCACTGCACATCACATTTTAACCAACGCTCACCAATTGTGCAGGAAGCAAAACTTCTGAACACTCAGATGTGTGGCTATTTAAGCCTTCCTCAGTTCCTAGCCACATCCTCTTATTTTAGGCAGTTGCTCCAACATTCAGATCAGCATGCCTTACCTCACAGAATCTCCAATTTCATACTCCGTTTAACTATGAAAAGAAACCTATGCAATAGCAACTTTGCCAAGGCTGCATTGAATTGCAGAACTTATTTTGAATGCAGAACTTTTTGCTGACAGGGAAGAAAGCATTCCTGAAGACAGGATTTGGATTTGTGTTTGGAGAGGAGTGAGCCTCTTGTGGCGCAGAGTGGTAAGGCAGCTGTCTGACAGCTTTGCCCATGAGGCTGGGAGTTCAATCCCAGCAGCCGGCTCAAGGTCAACTCAGCCTTCCATCCTTCCGAGGTCGGTAAAATGAGTACCCAGCTTGCTGGGGGGTAAATGGTAGTGACTGGGGAAGGCACTGGCAAACCACTCCGTATTGAGTCTGCCATGAAAACGCTAGAGGGCGTCACCCCAAGGGTCAGACATGACTCGGTGCTTGCACAGGGGATACCTTTACCTTTACCTTTACCTTTGGAGAGGAATGACCACAAGGTCAGTGTCTGTATCTTTCCTCATTCTGCATCTTTTCCTCAGCCCAGTCCATTTTGGTCCCATCTCATCTAATATTTCCCACTCACAGTGGCTCATGTGCTCTTCTCCCAAAGGTGGCCCCCTTTCAGATTGGAAATGCCCCCTTCCAAATTAGCATCCATGTTAACGTTAACAATGGAACCAGTCTGTAAAGGCCCGTCCACCACCTCTTACCTTTGGCTCTCCTTGGGCAGCCATGCGGGTGCGCAGTGTGTCAAGGGGCTGAACCGTGACAGTGGCAGCGCAAGCGGCCATACCACCACAGACAAAATGCACACCAAAATTACGAGCATCGTAGGATGTGCCATGGTGGACCAGCTTTGTCAGAAACTCAAAGCTGACAAACTTGCGTAAAAAGAAAAGAACAAACAGAAATTAGTACATTTGGGTTAGACGAAAGAAGACAAGCCCTGCCCAGTTAAGACAAGTCTCCCAGTTAAGCTGGATGAGGCCTCTCAAGCACAGCTGACTCATGGCAACCCCAGCAAGGGACTTTCAAGTGAAGTGAGAAGTAGGGGTGGTTTGCCATTGCCTTCCCCTGTAGTGACTTCCCATCCAAGTACTAAGCACCAAGCGTGGTGTAGGGGCTGTGTGTCACGGCTTCTAATCTGGTGAACTTTATTTGATTCCCCGTTCCTCCACATGCAACCAGCTGGGTAACCTTGGGCTAGTCACAGTACTATTAGAGCTGTTCTCACAAAGTAATCTAAGCCCACCTACCTCATAGAGTATCTGTTGTGGGGAGAGGAAGGGAAGGTGATTGTAAGTTGCTTTGCGACTCTTTCAGGTAGTGAAAAACAGGACACAAAAAACAACTTCTCTTCTTTTTCTTCTTCAGGTACCCGCTCAGCTTCTAATATCAAGCTATACCATACCATTCCACATCCTGCAAATATGTGATATGCCCCAGTAATGCTACCCACACACCCCACATTAAGATGGGGATCTGAGCTATGCTTAAGGCAACAGTACTACATACACTTATTGTGGCCTTTATTATTGCTGATATGGCTATTCTTGTGGAATGTTCTCCTTTTGACTTCCTTCTTGAATCCCCTTTTCATAATATAGTTCATAGGTCTTTGAGTGTCTTGTAACAAGGCACAACTACATCCTAACAAGTTGTTCCTGTGGTCTCTTCTCCAACGCACAAGAAAGGAGGGTGAAAAAGATCATATGAATATCATAAAGCAGAATCAAACCACCTTACAACTGCAAGACAACTTACAAATGCAATGGTTTTGAACTGCCATACCCCAAAGTTCATGTTGACAATAGATACCTAGTTTGGATCCAATGAACACTTCCATAGGAGTTCCATCCATGGATCTCCTCAGCTCCCTGCATTTTTGGAGGGGCATTTAGAGCTGCAGTAGGAGTTGGGAGGGGGAAATTTCATGCTTCACACACACAAAAATTCCCCATCTGTGGAACCTAAGCCCCAGTCTTTAATACTTGGCACCCTCCAAAAATCAAACCATTCCATGCCAGCATCTTAATTGTGGAAAAGGATAGCGATATGAAATGCAGCCCCCAAAAAGAGAGTTGTTGGAGACACTATCATATTCCAAAGGAAAGAGTTAACCTGAATCATGTTCGGATTCTTACCTGGACAGCTCCATAGCCGACTGAAAGGAACTGAGCTGGGACATGGCCCTTCCAGAAGGCCTTTGGCCCTTCCTCCCCCCAAATTTGGCAAATGGCCTGCCAGATACCATAATATTTAGCCTGTGGGTTTCTGGAACACAGTTGCTCTATCTGCAGCTGAAGAAAGAGAAAAGTTACCTTTCAATAGCAGTTTTTTGAAACTTAAGAGCATCTGAGGGTATCAACAAGGTTTGGTTTTGTTTTTAAGAAGAAAAATGAAGTGAGTTCAAATCTCATATCTTGGGGCAGGTTACCAGAACAAAATTTTAATGGGGTTGGGAGGGGAATGTCTACATAAAATGAATAAGCACACATGAAGAATTTCAGAGATACTGGAGGAAAGCCAAATCTCAAGCAGGACACAGCTATAATCAAAAACAAAAAGGGCTCTGCCTTCTGATGCACGGGCATGTCTCTTCCAGTTCAGGGTGTCATGACCTAAAAGAGCTACATGAAGCTCCAAAGATTGCTTTACTTTAAGCACAATTTCCAGCTCCTTTAAAAACTGCGCTGGAGCTGTGCCCAGAAATAGTTTGGCTGCACCTGTCATGCAGTGGTTAACAACAGCTGAAAAAAAGACAGCCACTCTAATTGTACCCTAAATTATTACTTTCATAGGTCACTCTCTGGAAATGCAAGGCTAGTTAACAAAATCAGCAGGAATTACTATTTGAATTGCAGCTATTGATATCTTTACAACAAAATACGAGTCCAATGGCACCGTCAAGACCAACAAAGATTTATTCAAAGCATGAGCTTTCAAGTGCATGCACTCTTCCTCAGACAACACACAATAGAACAGGGATCATGAAAGTACAGATTTAAGGAGAAAGTAAATGAGTAGCAAATTAATAAACTGTGTCATAGCATCCAAATTATATAATATGATAATGATAATGTTTTGCTAAAAAGGTTACTCAGTCTTTGGGGTTCAGTTATAGTTCACAAAAACATTGGAGAAATAAAAATGTCAAAGTTAGTCATTTATGGCAGACACCTTCCCATTTGTGAAAAGAAATAATTAAAAGATACTAGTTACTTGCCCCATCCGTCTCCATCCAAGCATGGAAGCATCCCCGCAAGTGACTAGCTGTGCTCGCAAATTATCTAATCCCGAGATCAGACAGTTAGATTCTAAATTACATTACATACTAATTACATTACATTATAGTCACAGTGTCCCAAATAAAAATAAAAGAGGGGATTGTAAGGAATGTGGATATAAATGAGGTTAGCATATGTAGTGAGATTAAAAATCTATGTTCTTGTTGAGTCAAGGGTATTCCACTGTTTTTTTCCTGCAAGTTATTACTTTCTCCTTATATCTGTACTTTCACAATCCCTGTTCCATTGTGTGTTGTCTGAAGAAAAGTGCATGCACTTGAAAGCTCATGCTTTGAATAAATCTTTGTTGGTCTTAAAGGTGTTAATGGTTTTGGTATTTTGTTATGCTACTTCAGACCAACACGGCTACCCACTTGAATCTATTGATATCTTTGTTACTGATTTCCACATCTTTATTCCAAGTACAGTCTCATGTAACCCTACACGAATAGCCTTTCAGTTGAACAAAACCTTGTATATAGATTCAGGTGGGTAGCCATATTGGTCTGAAGTAGAAGAACAAACTTTGACTCTAGTGGCACTTTTAAGGCCAACAAAGTTTTATTAAAAGTGTAAGTTTTTGTCCATATACACACTTCTTCAGATACATAACTTTGAATATTGAAATGTTTAGGTGCCTCCCCCGGTGAGGCTACATACTGCTCTTATACCTTGGGTCGTAGTCTCTTAACAAATAATTTGCTGAGAGATGAGACTGCTGAGGATCATGAACTGTTAAACAGTAATATGCAGGATTGATTACTACTTTAGGTCTCCATCAGTAACACCAGAAAGAACAACTCTATTCCTACTTAAAAAAAAAACATCCACTGTAATGTTGAATGGCTGTCACACAAAGTGCTGAATGTTGTACCTGAAAACGGATCTTCAGAACATCGAAAGGGCTGATCAATGTTCGAGTGACCAACCCAGATGCAGATCCCGCTGCTGCTATTTCCACTGCTGAGAGGGATGTGCCCTGAGAATTGGGGTCATAGCCAACCATCCCTCTGGGATTCAAAGGCTGCTTCAATATCCATCCACTCCTGTGAACGCTACCGCTGATGGCAAGAACATAAGAGTTCTGGCTGAGAAGTCTGCTTCAAACTGAAAAACACAGTAGTTATAAATCAGGTTTATTCATGGCTGGGAAGTTAGACAGTGCTGCTCCTAGACATGACTGGTATGAATGTTCTTGATGTAAGAACTAATGCAGATCTGTGAATGTAGAGTTCAATGCATACAAAATTAATCTACAGCACATTGAACACATGCATTCTAAAAATGTTATCTGCCTGGAGGGTAGGTGTGCCCAGACATGAGAGTACGGCACAATCCTACTTTTTCATCACCTACAAAGACTGCATTAGAACAAAGCAATGCGAAACTGAACCCATATTGTTTTAGTCATCCTATAAAGGCGACTTTTGAAGAAAAACTAGTGAACTGATAAACACATTTCTGCTCAATACTATATAATACAACATTGAGAAACGAGGACACATTTAACTACACTAGACAAACAAATATGGACAACTACAGGCTTGTGTCCACGTTATGGTCGTGGCAGAGTTAATCAAGGCAATTATTGCCATGCTTACACAGACACTGCACCACGGTGAGCAGAGACTCTGCCCAAAGCTTTAAGGGTTTCTGGACAGAAAACAGCACAAATAGCAGGAGTGCCCCTTCCCATCCTCTTTCTGAAAACTTCTGTTGTCTAACTTTTCCTCTTGCTAGTCTTTGCTCAACAGTAGCGTGGAAGATAAATCAACCAGCAGAGAATCCAAGCACCCAGGCAGAGGCATCTGTTGTTTCAGATTCTCACTACCCCAGTTATTAAAGCCCCAGGCAGAGTCTCCAGATCATACAAAATCCCTGCCGTCAAATCACTAACCTATGAAACCCCTGATTCTGTACTCAGACTATGTTAAGGCCTTAAGGCAGGGCCTTTCCAAGTCCTGCTTGCTTGTGCTCGCTCCCCTGAACTGAGGCTCCACATGGAGGAGTATGCAAATACTGTGATAACCCTCCCTCTATTTTGGCTGCAAGGCGAACAAACCTTTCAGTCCTAGAAGAGGCCAGCCCTGCCTGCTCCTTAGAAGGCCAGATCCTGAAGATGAAACTCAAATACTTTGGCCACCTCATGAGAAGGAAGGACTCCCTGGAGAAGAGCCTAATGCTGGGAGCGATCGAGGGCAAAAGAAGAAGGGGACGACAGAGAATGAGGTGGCTGGATGGAGTCACTGAAGCAATAGGTGCAAACTTAAATGGACTCTGGGGAATGGTAGAGGACAGGAAGGCCTGAAGGATCATTGTCCATAAGGTCGCGATGGGTCGGACACAACTTCGCACCTAACAACAACAATTTTGGGGTCACCCCTCTGTAAACCAGATTCTGATGTGAGGGGAGTTACTTTGAACGTGGAGCAAAACTTTTATAAGAAAAAAGATTACAGAGAGAACATTTTCATGGCAACATGCACTACAGTGGTTCAGATACACATGATAATTTCCATCCTCACAATTTCAGTTCATGCTTATAGGTGAAGTGGGGACTTTCGGATCAGTGATGGAGCACATTTTCATGACCTCTTCAGCAACTGATAGCTGTAGCTCCTGCTGAGAACAAGGTACTGCTTGCTTGAAAGGGGGATGCCTAGTTCGTTTAGGTTACTAAGGAGGCTTGAGGAAAAAATAAATGGCCTATCCTTTTCATATGGACTTAATGTGTGGAATGGGCAGTGGAAACTCTTCATGGCATACTATTAAACCTCTATTAAAGGGATAGCAATTTCAGTTGCTGTCACCGTTGCTTTTCACAAGGGCACAGGAATGATCTAATAAAGCGCCCACTGTACTTACCCAGTATATAAACAGTTTTGTTTGGCTTGCTAGCTGTTGCTCCTCCCCCCCCCGCCCCAAATAACGGGGGGGGGCAGATATGAGGACTGTGCACCACCATGGGAAATAACTGCTCACACTAAGTGCTCATAGCACATTATATTTTGTAATTTTTACTACTCTTAAATCATGCCAAGCAAACCTCGCAGCAATACAGCAATATACAAATATTACATAACAAAAAAGAATGAGGTTTTTTGGGGGGATTTTAAAGGTTGGAAGCCATTGTTTATCCCACTCCTCGAGAAGGAGATCCAATGAAGAATCGCTGAACTAGTAAGGGGGCGGATGGGAGAGATCGATCTGGCTCAGGCAGCTTCACTCCTGTCCGCGTTCAGATCTGGAACTTGTAAAGAAACAAGGGCACGAGCGCAGCTGAGCCCGCACTGCCAGCACAACCAGACCCTGTGCAGGAAAAAGGGCGTCCAGCAGACACATCCCTCTAGTAAAGAAGCGCTGAATATCTGCCGCGCGCCCACTCCCCCGTGCTCCTCCCCTGGAAGCCTTCCGGGGTCGCCATCTACTCACCACCCCCTCGAGGAAGATTCTTCCCCCTCCCCAGGATAACCGCCAATCGCGGGCAACGATCCGAGCGCCGCCACCGCCCTAGGCAAAGAATTTCTCCGCTCGCTAAGCCTTTTGGGAAATGTAGTCCGAAATGGACGTCGAGTTCTAAGTGGCTCTGCTGCCGATTTAGGTGAAGGGCAGGCGTCACCCCAAGGGTCAGACATGACCCGGTGCTTGCACAGGGGATACCTTTACCTTTAGGGTTCCTGAAGATGTGAAAGTGAAGCTTGGGGACTGGGGAAGTAAGGGGTTCAGCACGGTACAACGCCATACAATCCAACTTCCAAAGCATCCATTTTCTCCAGGGGAAGGGATCTCTATACTCTGGAGATCAGCTGTCATTAGAAGTTTCTAGGTCCCACCTGGAGGATGGCAACCCTACTCTGGGGAACGGGGCTAGAGGATTAACTCAGTTGGTCTACTTAAGAGGTCATTACATGCCTCAGTTATTTGTAAAAATGTCCAAATTAGAATGACCTAGGTAGCTCCAATTTTGAACTAATACTTAAAAAAAAATTCAAAGAGAAAGAGGGAGGGGTGTGCCCTCCTCCCTGTACTTTAGAACAGTGGTCCCCAACCCCCGGTCCGGGGACCGGTACCGGGCCGTAGATCAGTCGGTACCGGGCCGCAGCTCCTCGTCCTCCTCCCCAGCTGCTGCCTCAGGGGCTGCCCTGCCACTCTGCCGCTGGCTCACCTTTAGTGCTCTCCAGCGGCCACCATGGCTGGGGCTCCCCCTCGGTGTGGCACTGTGCAGCTGCTGCTGGCAGCACCCCCCAGCAGGCAGCGGGAAGTCAGAGGCGCTGGTGGGAAAGCAAGAGGAGCAGGGGCTACGGCGGTGGCGGCGTCCCTCGGCAAAAGACTACCGCCCCCCCGGGCCTCAGTAAAATTGTGAAGCGTTGACTGGTCCCCGGAGATAAAAAGGTTGGGGACCACTGCTTTAGAACAGTGGTCCCCAACCTTTTTATCACTGGGGACCGGTCAACACTTGACAATTTTACTGAGCCCCAGAGGAGGTAGTCTTTTGCCGAGGGACGTTGCTGCTGCTGCCTGAGCCCCTGCTTCACTTGCTTTCCCCACCGGTGCCCCTGACTTCCACCAGCAGCTGCGCAGTGCCACACCAAGGGGGAGCCCCAGCCATGGCGGCTGCTGGAAAGCACCAAAGGTGAGCCAGCAGCAGAGTGGCGGGGCAGCTCCCGAGGCAGCAGACGAGGAGGAGCCGTGGCCCGGTTCCAACTGATCTACGGACCGGTACCAGTCTCCGGACCAGGGGTTGGGGACCACTGCTTTAGAAAACACTGTAGTTCAGCCATCAGAGAGGCCAAAGCTGGGAGTGAGCTGAGGCTGGCCAGGGAAGCCCATATAACCAGGAAAGCTTCAGATATATGAGAACCAAACGTAAGGTGAATGAGGCAATAAGCCCACTGTTGGGTGAAGATGGAAACTCTGACAGAGGACAGAGAGAAAATTGAAAGGCTCAGTACCTATTTTGCCTCCACGTTTTCCCAAAAGAACATGGAAACATCTAGGGATGATAGCTGGGAAGGTGGTGGTCCTTTTGGTCATCTAGTAAAAGCTCCAAGTAAGGAAACATTTTCTGCCATAGAAACAGCTGTTATGGTGCCATTACAGCCAGCTAGTATGAAATTCTAAATGACCTAAAGAGTCCAGAGATTTATGACCTAAAGAGTACAGTTATCTTTCTGCCTTATAAGTAGAATCAGTGTGGTGCAATGACCTTCCCTTGGTCTGTAGCGCCTCACCTATCAGGGAAAATGGTGTTGGCTGGGTGAAGAGGAAGATTGTATCCCCTTGTTTGACCTTGTAAAGGTTTTCAATGCATCTAGCGGTTGTTGTTGTTAGGTGCGAAGTTGTGTCCAACCCATCACAACCCCATGGACAATGATCATCCAGGCCTTCCTGTTCTCTACCATTCCCCGGAGTCCATTTAAGTTTGCATGCATCTAGAGGTAGCAGGAACTAAAACATATTTTCCCCCACACATCTCTGTAGATATCCTGGAAAACTTACAGTACTAGGAATGCTATTACACTTAAGAATATCAGAATATAATTGTCTAAGAAGCTTGTTCCCAGGCTTCTGCTTTGTGGTGATAATATTAATCTCCAGAACTTGGGCAATCCTCATAATTTGCTTTGCATATAAGTCTTTGTTTCATGAGATTGGTGCAGAATCTCCAACCTGTTCATCAGAAGATGGATTAGATGGTATCTTAGAGTTGTGTTTAGATCCGGCCAGTTACTCATCCACTCCCTCAGTTGGAGATGCTCCAGAATGTGGCTTGGGTGGGATGGAAAAAGAAGCAAACAGATAAATCAAAAGATGCAGAGGTTGGAATGGTCTGCTATACTGCAGAGGTAGAGGACAGTCAGGCCACTCCTGTAGGTAACTGAGAACATATTGTATGGATATGACTGCCATGGGGAAAGAGGATGTGGGTGATGCCAAGAAGTTGTTGGATCCGTAGAAGCTGGCTTCATAGATGGAACCAGATCCAAGGCAATGTGTCCTTTGAAGATGGATTGTGGAGGTGAGGCCAAATGCATTGATGGAGTCTTAGGAGGCTCAGTAATACGGGCCTTGGATTCTGACATAGAATATTTAAGAACCAATTGGGGGTGGTAAGACTGAGATTCTGGCTTAGATCTATCCCTATCCTTCAATTCCATCTTGCTTTTCTTGGGTGGTGGTTCCAATCTACTGAATGTAACCAAAGGGCTTGGAGACAAGGAACATCACGTACTAGGTTTGGAACATGTAGCTGATGGAACAATACCACGGAGGCCGGTTTCGGGCAGTAGACAGTGTGATTGAGAAGGTCTGTCAGTGGAAAATAGAGCCTTCTCCCATAAGGCAGTTTTCAAGCAGGATGTCCTTGACTCCTTGCCTTTGGAGTGAACTGCTGGCACCCTCAGCAAGCCCCTACACTACTTCAACCAAGCATGGAAGGCACAAGCTATGTTCTATGTATGCATCTAGTACCACATTTGGTACATTTTTTAAACAGGGTTTTTTCTCACCACAATACCCTCAGGGGAATAAGGAGTCATTGGTAGCATTTGTTAAGGCAGCCCCTCAAAACATTCTGAAGAGATCAAACAATATGGTCTCCTTTCTCCCTCTCCTAAGTAAAATAGGAAAAATTTCACCTTCAATCTGACAAGTTATTCTTTTTTCTTCCCATTCCAGAAGAACAATGAAGCAAAGAAACAACCTGTGAAGAGAACTGGCTGAAGAGAACCTTCTCTGATGACGGTAAAAGAGGCACACATACCCCCCATCATGTGGCTACCTTAGGTGCAAACATTAGTAACAAATATTCTGGAGGGGAGGAGCACCCTCTAGGTGAGTTTTTAGATTTAGAATGAATCTCACCATGGCTGCAGTCTAAAAGGCAGTCTGTACAGAAGACTGAATTGGGAGGCCCAGGTTTGAATCCACTCTGGTATAGAAGCTTACTGGGGGGTCTTGAACTAGTTATACACTCTCAAACTTATCTTGCAGGGTTTTTGATACTAGGGTAGAATGGAGAAAAGAATTAGGTAAGCCACTTTGGGTCCCCATTGGGCTGAAAGTCAAAGTTTCTATGAAATAAATAACACTGAGCCACCTCAATAGGAACAAATTATGTAATTTTTTAAAGAAGAGACATGGTGACTGAAGTCTGAACTTAGAGCAAAGGAGCAATGCTTCATAAATGCACCATGCGGAACCTCTTAAATGGTTAATTGCATCAATGAACATAAAAATTTACATTTCTAAATAGATAAAATTGCATTTTAACACATTGGTTACAGCATAAAGATTCAGTCTTTGTATATCCAAAGTATTCACACAGATTGTTTTAATATTAAGGCAAGACAGCTGTTCATTGTTGCTGTGGTTACTTTTTCACTAAATTTAGAACTTTTGAAGCATAGACAGCCAAGATCTAAAATCTGAACCATATGTCTTTTAATTGATGAAGGTTTGCCTGCAATCAACACAGAAGGCAGGTATGCAGGTTTTCTTTTTACAAGAGAAATTTAGATGGAATGTGACATATCCGAAGAGAATATCTTCCTCAAAAGAATTGTGCACAGAAAGATGAGGACCATTCATGAACAGCAGGACAGGCAAAGATCATCAGTAATAGGCCATTACACAAATAGGAAAAATGTGCTCAGTAAGTGATTTTTGTTCCAGCATAGGGAAACTTTCTCCTCTGTGGATTTAGGTAGCCAACAGCATCACTGACATTGAACAAGAAGTTCCCTGCAAAATGTCCAGGTTTTTTTTTTAATATATAAAGCACATTTAAAAGTATACAACTCAAGCCCACTTTTGAACTCCAATTTGGGGACTATAAACATGCTCAATCTGATAAAAAATGATGAATGAAAGAGATTGAAAATGTAACGTACTAACATATACCTCGGGATGTGCTAGACAGCACAAAATATGTACACATTTAAAAATTGTTTCATGTGGGTAGCCATATTATTTCATAGTAGCAGAACAAAACTGGAGTCTATTAAAAAAACCAACAAATTTTTCCTCATATATATTCTAGCACTTCCTTGACCTTGATGGCCTAGGCTAACTTGATCTCAGAAGCGAAGCAGGGATGGCCCTGGTTAGTATGTATGTATGTATGTATGTATGTATGTATGTATGTATGTATGTATGTATGTATGTATGTATGTATGTATGTATGTAATATGTATATATTGCCCTCCCCAAAGGCTCAGGGTGGTTTACTTAAAACAAGAAAGATACAGATAATTCAATATTTAAAACAGTGATAATACAATAATAACAGTAGGTAACATAGTGGAACAATAAACAATGGGGAGAACATTAAGTCAACTAATGCATACTGATGACCCTATGGTTGGATGGATCAGTGGTGGTTACCATAGGAGGGAGGCTCTGGGGCCAGTGGGGAGTGGTTGGTTCAGGTCAACCTCAACCAAATGCCTGTTAGAGAAGCTCCCTTTTGCAGTCCCTGCAGAAGTGTTCAAGTTCCGTCAGGGCCCTGATCTCCTCTGGGAGCTTGTTCCACCAGGTGGGGGCCCGGATGGAAAATGCTCTGGCCCTGGTTGAGGTCAAGCGGGCTTCCTTGGGTCCAGGGATCACAAGAAAGTTGGAAGTAGTAGAGTGTAAGGCTCTTTGGGGGTGTAAACAGAGGGGTGATCCCTCAGGTACACCGTGCCCTCAGGTACACCATGCCCAGACCGTGTGCCAAAACCTTAAGCCTGATCCGGAATTCGACCAGGAGTTAGCACAGATGCTTGACGATGGGCTGAATGTGGGACATCCAAGGTGTTGCTGTGAGGACCCTGGCTGCTGCATTCTGGACCACTTGTAGTTTCCGGATCATGGATAATGGCAGGCCAGCATAGAGCAAGTTGCAGAAGTCCAGTCTAAAGGAGACCGCCACATGGATCACTGTGCTAGGTGTTCTGAGGCCAGGTGTTCTGTAGCTTGGCTCGGTGAAGGTGGTAAAATGCCAGCTGTGCTACCATTGTGATCTGAGCCCCCATTGAGAGGGAGGCATCGAGAATCACCCCCAGGTTTCTGGCAGAGTGGGCTACTGGTAGTTGCACTCCATCCAGGTTGGGTAGGCACTTGGATCCTTCCTGCCCAGCCACAGGATCTCCGTCCTTGAAGGGCTGAGCTTCTGACAACTCTGCTTGACTTCCAGGCAGCAGGCTAATGTTTCTGGGGGAAAGTCAGGGCGGCCATCCATCAGGAGGAAGAGCTGGGTGTCATTAGCATATTAGTGACAACCCAGCCCAAACTTCCACACCAGTTGAGCAAGAGGGTGCATAACGATATTGAAAAGAATTGGAGAGAGAACTGCCCCCTGAGGGACTCCACAGGCCAGTTGGTGACAGCTTGAAGAACTCTTTCCTAGGGCTACCCTCTGTCTGCGTCCCTGGAGAAAGGAGATCAGCCTGAAGGGCCATCCCTCCTATCCTGGAATCGGCAAGGTGGTGTGTCGAATGCTACTGATAAGTCTAATAATATAAGCAACGCTGACCTGCCCCAGTCCAGCTGGTGACAGAGGTGATCTGTCAGGGCAACTTGCACTGTCTCTACCCCACAGCCAGGCCGGAAACCTTGAAGCTTCTTTCAAATATGCTGATAGTTGGTCAGCAACAGCCCTTTCAAGTATCTTCCCCAGAAAGGCTAAGCATGAAACAGGGCAATAATTGATAGGCTGTTGCAGGTCCGGAGATGGTTTTTTGAGCAGTGAGCAAACGACTGCCTCTATTATCCCTTCCGAGAATTCTCCTATTGAGAGGGAGAGACTAATTATCTCCTGGAGGGGGCCCACTATTCTTATATCAGTTGCTTTCAGCAGCCATGATGGACATGGGTCTAGAGAGAAAGTGGCTGGCTTCACTGCCTTTAGCAATTTATCCACTTCAGTCAGCATGAGTCATCTGAAGTTACTCAATGTACTCTCCAAAGATGGCCAAGGGGCCTCGAGGGAGGTTGTGGCAGGGTGTCAATATTTTGTCTGCAAAATGACTCGCAAATGCCTCACAGCTGATGTCCAATTGGTTATTATTTTGGCGCTCCTCCCTCAGGGTGGTAAGAGATCAAACTAACCTAAATAATTGCACTGGGCGTGAATTAGCAGAAACAATTTCAGTTGAGTAAAATTTGTGTTTTACTGACTTTGGATGGGAGACCCGCTAAGAATACCAGGGAGTGAGGCAGATGCAGACAACAGCAAATCAGATCCAAAATATCTTGACTTGAAACCGTACAGGGTTGACATGTCAGCTCTGACTTGACAGCATTTTGCACCACCCCTCTAACATCAGTTACTGGACCAAACACCACTAGCTACACCATCTCAGGCTCATACACTTGCGCTCCTGTGGAGCGGATAAAATAAAGCAGTAAGGGCTAAAGGGGAGGAGATAGGGTGGGTTTTGTCCGGGATAAAAACTCGGAGGGCCCAATCAGGAGCCGCACCCATAGGCTGGTTGGCCCAGCCTTGCCTAGGCCAGCCGGGGAGTCGGCACTCAGAGGAAGAAGCCTTCCCCAGCAGTAAGTCCTCCGGCCGACTTCCCCTCGCCCAGAGAGCCTTCTGCTGAGCCTGCCCCTGGGCCCAGCAGTAGGCCGCAAAGCCCGCCGCCGCCGTCCCCAGCCTTCTGCCGGGCCCTGGGGCAGGCTCGCCTGCCCCTGGGCCTGGCAGTAGGCCGCAAAGCCCGCCGCCGCCGTCTGGAGCCTTCTGCCGGGCCCCGGGGAAGCCGAGCCTGCCCCTGGGCCCGGCAGAAGGCCACAAAGTCCCCTTTCATATCACCTACTTGACTCCCTTCCTGCCTTCCTCTCAGCATTCCCTTTGTCCTTCCCTTCCTCCGAGCATTCCCTTTGTCCTTCCCTTCCTCCCAGCATTCTTTGTCCCTCCCTCTCTCCTATCTGCCTCTTTCTTGCTACCTGTTTCTCTCCCTCTTCTTCGGTCTCTATCTTCCTCCCTTTCTTTCTGTCTTTCTCTCTGTCTCTCTCCCTTTCCTCCTTACTTCGCCCCATCCCTCCACCCACCCACCATACTAGCGCCCGCTGTATTCTGGCCACAGCAGGCTTAATCTAGTCTTCCAATATTATGACATACACACTACCAAGTATGAACAATGGCCTTTTACACTCTACATCTGAGAGACAGGTCAGTCCCTATAGAACTAATAAATTGACATAAATCTGATATTAAAAACAACAGTACTCAAACAAGTGGGAGAATATTCACAGCTAAACAGGGACACAGAATTCTTAACATTGACTGGGGTTGGGGAACTCCTGGTCACTTCTGGGGGTGGAGCCTGGGGAGAGATGGGTTTGGGGAGGGAAGCGGTGTATAATCATCCAAAGCTGCCATTTTCTTCTGGGCAACTGATCTGTCATCTGGAGACTAACTGTAATTCTTGGAGATCTCCAGACCCCATACTACTCACTACTGATGCTAACCTTCTGTACTTCCCACTTCCATGTCTTTGTAGTTCTAATCAAGCTGATTGCATTTTGCACTACACACCTGTATCCTGTCTCCAATTGGTCCTTCCCACCTTCTAACCTGGTTATAAGGACAGGGGTAGTCAACCTGTGGTCCTCCAGATGTTCATGGACTACAATTCCCATGAGCCTCTGCCAGCAAATGCTGGCAAGGGCTCATGGGAATTGTAGTCCATAGACATCTGGAGGACTACAGGTTGACTACCCCTGGACTAAAGGAAGTTCGTACTATTTGTTTTGACAAAATGAGCTTTGAATTCATAAAGGCTTAAACACAGGTATCATATACAGGTATCATATACCTGTGTTTAAGTATTTAGGGTACCACTGGATTAGAACTTAGTCCAACCTGCATGGAAGGAACTTTAGATGTTACTTATAGAGACCCATCAACTACGTACTATATTCATACCTCCTTTCGTTTAACCTACTGAGAATAGTAACTAACTGTCTACAAGGCAAAAACAGTAAAGAGGCTGTCTGTGGCCTGTGTATCTGAGGGACTGTCTCTCCCAATATGTTCCCCAGAGAGCACTTTGTTCATCTGGTGCAAATCTGTTCATCTGGTGCAAAGCCTCTGGCTCCCAAACCATCTGCCTGGCCTCGACTAGAGCTAGGACCTTTTCAGCCCAGGCTACAGCCTGGTGAAATGGGTTGCCAGTTGAGATCAGAGCCCTGACTGAGCTATCACAGTTCACCAGGGCCTGTAAGATGGTGCTCTTCCACCAGGCCTATGGTTGAGTCCAAATCAATGAATAAAAATGGGTCACCCTCCATTCTCCTCTCAAGTTTGTTCCCTCTCCCCCATTTCACATTCCAGTGATTGATCCTAACCGCTGTAGACATTGGGTGGGTAAACTGTAATGGCTGGAATGTGGGGGGAGGGGAGACACAATTTTGTTAGTGAGTTGATGCTATTTTTAAAATATTTGAATTTAATTTATAAACTTATTGTTTTTATGTATTTTAATCTATGTTGTAAACCACCCCAAGCCCTTATGGGAGTAGGGCAATCTAGAAATCCAATAATAAAGTCCTGCACAGGATACAAACACATTTTAGGTCTTCCTGCTATAGTAATACTGAATGTTCTATAGGTTAGAGCAAGTTACAAGCATAATGCATGTGTTATAACTGTTTTACATCCATGCTGTCCAGATTTATTTTTTTAATTCAACTTTGCAGATAACATCAGGTTAAAAGTTGGCAAGGCTATTCGTTAACTAAATATGACAAAGCGCCTCCCATGCAAAGAAATACACAATGATTAATCATACCAAATGGCTTCCAAAAGATACTACACTATGCCAGAATGATGATAGAAGCAAGAATCTCATATCAATGTACAGGTAAAAACCTTGCTTTTATCATTTATACCATAGTGTCCTGATTCATGAGCACCATGGTTGATATGACAGAATTTCTGGAAATAATTTTGTACTACATTGCCAACTAAAAGGAAGAAAATAGACCCTAATGCACAAGTGCCACCCACAGAGATGAATAATAATCAGTTTTCATCATTCTGGCAATCGTGTTCCCACACAAGGCATGTTGCAAGCCTTTCTATATGACAAAAAGTGGTCATGAAATTGGCCACCCAGTGTTTTTGTAGCATACTTTGCATTTTAAATATTTGGTCAGCTAGGGAATCAACAATATCTGTGTGGTTTAATATACATAAGACCCCCCTTCTCTGTATCTATCCACCAGCTTAAACTATCATGCTATAAGGCTATTAAATACTCAGCTGGCTCCATGCCTTTCATACCCAAGCAATTACACACACACACACACCATCCCAGCAGTCAATACAATCTCTGGGTAGCATCCACTCTGCTCAGCCAAATATGAACCATGCAGGCACATTCCCTAGATCAGTGGTTCTCAACCTGTGGGTCGGGACCCCATTTGGGGTTGCCTGGCCCCTTCTGGGCGGTCCCCAGGTTTGTTGCTGCCATAGTGGTAGCGGCTGGCAGTGGCAGTCACTGCAAATGGTGGGCAGCGTCTGCTGCCACAAGTGGTGGGCTGTGGCATCGGCCACCACTGTAAGCGGCGGTGGGCAGCAGTGGCTGCATGGGGCAGTGGGCGGCAGAGCCCCGGCAATGGCTGCCTCTACGCTGCCAGAGTGTTGTGTGTTTGCACACGCATTAGCACGTGTGTGCCAACCCTGCTGCTGCTGCCGCCGGGGTCGCCAGCTAAAAGGGGTTGAGAACTGCTGCCCTAGATAAAGTGTAACTTTCTTCATCCTGGAATTCATTATTTGAAAAGCCTTCTGCTGAGTTGGAACCTGAGTTTCTTCTGTAAGTGATGCAAGGTTGATGTGATTGTGGCAATGGATGCTTTGAGGAGAATTTGGGAGATTTTGGGCCTTTAGCCATTATTAATCCTATTGGCATGCTAGAAACAGAAATGTTGGCTGAATGAAGCATGTCTGAAGGTATTCTTGCTAATGATCAAATAGAAAAAGACACCAAATATTCAAGTGAAGAATCTGTTGTATATTTATTATTCACAGTTAATTACTATCTACCAAATGCTGCTGCAGAGTTAAAGGATTACGTACATAGGCCTTCTTTATTTAAACACTGAATTTGTTTTAATATATATATATACACACAAGACATTATGTCTGCAAGGCTGCATGATATACACCAATTCCAAGATAAGAAAACAATCAAATGGTCCAAGTGTAGAATGCCATAGATTCATTTTCCAATCATTTTAGAAAGAAGAAAGTGGGGGAGAGAAAAAGACAGATAGCAAGGAAAAGAGGGAGAAATTAACGCTCTATAGGATAGCTCTCTTTCATCTGCTGGGGAAACAAGTGTAAGGCAGAGTTCATCTCAGGAATAACACACTTGAAATACTTAGTATAAAAAAGGCACCCACCAACACAGGAATATCTCCCTTTGGGCGGAACAGGAGATCTCTGTGGAGGCTTTGGGGTTCACTGACATTGGGATGAAAGTTTCAGCTGTGTGGCACAGCAGAAGGAAATAAGTTGACTATTGGCACGAAGAGCTCTGCAAGCTTGCTCTCTCCCATCTTACTTCAAAGCACTGATGA
Organism: Paroedura picta; assembly: GCF_049243985.1. Lineage (NCBI taxonomy): Eukaryota > Metazoa > Chordata > Lepidosauria > Squamata > Gekkonidae > Paroedura > Paroedura picta. The sequence continues at coordinate 131,181,983 of NC_135371.1, read as the reverse complement.
AGCCATAGATAGCATCAGTGAGTAATGTTAGGGGTGGGGGTACAGGCCCGAAATAAGAGTCCCTACACAGCCTGCTGTGAATTGGGAGCACAATACTGACTCCTCCACCTATGATAACACTGACAATGAGGAGGCAGGGAATTGCTGCAGTACAAAGGTGCCAACTTTCTTTTCAAGGAAGAGTCAATGATTGCATTTGTGCCCCAGCCAGCTGTAAAAGGGAACTGAACAACAAATCACTGAGCATCATGATTAAACATTCACTAGATGTGATTAAGCACAATTTCTTGAGGCTTCCCTGCAGTATTTGGGAAAAATACGTATTTCACAGGACATTCTAGAATATTCACTCTCCATCCTAATGTAGCTTCATGTCATATAGCCCAGTTTTCATATTCTTATGATCTTCTTGCTTCTCTTGCATAAGGCTCCTGGCTAGAGGGCCTAACCCTGCCTTTTAGAGAACATTTAATGCATTTCCCCACCTGGTAACGAGGAATATCAGATGCTTATACAAGCTTTAAAAGTTCCATCTGGTCTATGGAGGTCTTTGTATCTAATAGAACTACCTCCTAGCCATTAAACTCCTAAAATATTTACACAAAAGTGGAACTGGGGAGAAGATATGAAAAGCTCTGGTCTGTCCTTTTAACTTAAGGAAAAGGCACTAATGGAAAAAATAATTCAAGAATGTGCTCAACCACACACATGAAAAAAATAGCAGTCATCAATGAGAACATGATCTGGCTGCAGTTTACAACTTTTCAGAACACCCTGGCACCCTACGATGGGGAAGAAAACCATTTATCTTCCCTCTGCCCTAGGGTTGCTGCAATTCCAGATGGAGAAAAAAATGTAGGACCTATTTTTCCCAGGCAAAACACTGGCAATCAAAGGCAAAAGTGGAATGGGATGTGTGTGTAAGCGAGAGTGTGTTCTATCATTAAAAGGCTGGGTGGTGGGTTTGGTTCCCCTCTTAGTCCCTTCATAAAGATTGTTTATGGAAACAGCAAACACCAGCAGAGTTTCTCCTCTCCCTTGAACGGCACAGAATAGACTTCATATAGCATTAAAACTTCATGCACTGATGAATTGATGTGTCAGTGTTGGGGGAGAAAGGAAGAGTGCACAAAAGGGGTGATCCAGGAACAATGAAGAAACCTGTTAATATCTCTTTAATTTAAAAGGTAAGTTTTGGCGCATACATTGGACCCTTCTTCTGCCCCCCTCCCCACGAAGTTCCATACTGAGTAAAAAAAGTGTTCCCCCCCCCCTTGTGCAGAGAGGTGAGTCAGATTTTTATGGCCTGACGACTGGAGATCACTGGCTGCAGTTAGACTCTGAATGGGTACTTTATTGTTTCTCTTGTTCCTTAAATAATCTTTAATAAGCTGCTCTAGATGTTCTGGTTCACCGGGGTCACGTAGTTGCGTGGAAACATGCCTGTTTGTCCGTGGCAGGCTCCCTTCCACCAGTTGGGGTCAGAATTGTCAAGGACCTGGATAAAGTCTCCACGGCGGAAGCCCAGTTCACCTTCCTCTTGTGGGTCAAAATCAAAAAGAGCCTGAACGTACGTGGGTTGCTGTAAATAAAACAAAAGATGGGAGATATTTATGCTGTTGACGTCCCCTATCTCTCCCTCCCCACACTAGGCTCATGATGACATGCTCAAACATTAAATGTAAAAGGAGACTGAACAACCAATCACTGAGCATCATGATTAAACATTCACTAGATGTGATTAAGCACAATTTCTTGGGGCTTCCCTCAGTGGAAATGAGACAGCAATTGCTTATTTTGTTTCTGATAAGATGTGTATAAATGAATTGCTTTACAGACAATAATATTCAAAATGTGCCAGTTTCAGACAGTATATGGCATATTGCAGATTCATGTAAACTTAAATAACTGTTTAGTTGTTAAAATTTTAATTATTTATTTTAGAGCATAGTTTTGTATATTTTCAGTATATTTTCAGTATTGTGTTATACTGTTTGATGTAACCTGCCTGAAAGGAGAGGTAACAAATATCTTTAAACCTCCTCCGGAGGAGCGGGAGGAATAAAGGAGTAAGGGCAAGTGGGGAGGAGTTAGGGCGGGCCCTGTCCGTGATAAAAACTCGGAGGGCCCAATCAGGAGTCGAGTGTCACTTGGGGGCCAAGCAGCCAATGGGGAGCTGCGCAAAGCGCGGCTCCCCATTGGCTGGTTGGCCCAGCCTTGCCTGGCCCGGCCGGAGAGTCATCGCTCAGAGGAAGAAGCCTTCCCCAGCGGTAAGTCCTCCTGCCGGCTTCCCCTTGCCCACGGAGCCTTCTGCCGGGCCCTGGGACAGGCTCGCCTGCCCTTGGGCCCGGCTGAAGGCCACAAAGCCCACTCCCGCTGTCCGGAGCCTTCTGCCGGTGCCTGGGGCAGCCGAGACAGCCCCAAGGCCACCTACCTTACTCTGTTCCTCCCAGCATTCCCTTTATCCTTCCCTTCCTCCCAGCATTCCCTTTGTTTTTCTCTTTCTCCCTTCCTCCCTCTTTTCCATCTGCCTCTTTCTGGCTACCTGTTTCTCTCCCTCTTCTTCTGTCTCTATCTTCCTCCCTTTCTTTCTGTCTTTCTGTCTCTCTTTCTCCTTTTCCTCCTTCCTTTGCCCCATCCCTCCCACCCACCCATCATGCTAGGGCCCGCTGTATTTTGGCCACAGAGGGCTTAATATCTAGTTAATAATAATTAAAAAAATAAAAACCTGCACAGAGAGAGAGAGAGAGAGAGGGAGGGAGGGAGAGAGAGAATATCTGAATTTAGCTTAACCCTTGCTAGGAAAGCCTTGAGTTTCATGATAGAGGAAAGGCAGGATATAAATAAAATAACTTCTTCCCCCTTACCTGAGGCACCTGCTCAATGTCCCGGAGGAATATCTGCTGATTCCTGGAGACAGAGGTTGATCTGTGATAGTCTACTAACTCATTCAGAGAATTGAACTTTACCACCCAAAGGAAATACTTGCCAGCCCCGTCTCGAAGAACCTTGAAGTGTTGCACATCATTTCCAAATCTAAAAAGAGAGAAAGGGAAGGACATACCCAGCTTTTACAGTTGGATGCACAACAGGTACAGTGTTGTGGTGTTATAAGGATACATCAGTTATAAGTTATACCTGGTTAAAATTACCTGAGTCACAGGCATGCAAATACGAATTTAAGGGACAGCAGGGGGCAGCACTGTGCTACCAGGAGCCAGTGTCTGTCAGAAGTGCTTAATACTCACAAATGCATGACTGGTTTTGTGGAAAAGACATAAGCTGTTTGCAATTAAGGTCTTGTTTCTCCTTACTCCCAGCTCCTGGTATTATGATTTCTAAGGATGATTTACCTATTGTTGTGTAAGAGTCAATTCTCTTGGGATGTTAAATATATACCCACTGAAGGACTACTTGCATTTTAAAACAATACACTAAAGTCTCCCATATTTAAAAGTAATAACATTTGAGAGTTTTTGTGAGGCTTCATGGTAGAACTGGGCAGTAGGAAAATATCCATTTTTCTGTTTGTATACTGCCAAACTTGTAATCAATCTTTCTGGATTGAACTCCGTGGCCACTGCACCTTTTTTGGCAACATATTGTTGCAGGCTACTTCTAAGATAAGTGTTTCATACAACTCAGCCAAAAAGAAAATATGTTGAACCAGAGGCACGCAGGATAAAGTTTTTAAAAACCATTAACACATCAGAATCAACATTTTGTTCATATAAGAGATTAAAAATGTAGAACTCTCTGATCAAGATGCTGATTTTCCCACAAAGGATAAGTTAATTAAGTACTATACTTCTGAAAGTTATTTGCAACCTTATGGCCCAGCAGTGAGAGGAGAAACCTAAAAAGATAGAGCTTCTAGAAGATAAAAGTTCAGTAGTTAGGGAAAAAGAAGAGCAACCTGGTCAATAAGTAAGCATCTCATATCAATGCTTGATAATCATGTCCTACTTTCTTACGTCAATCAAATTACATCTTTACCCATCTGCACCCCAAATTCCAGATATTGCTGTCAGAAACGAGCTCCAGGTTTCCAGGCAAAAAGTATACCATTTAGGGAAGCAATTAAAACGTGCTTCATTCATTGGAGATGGGTGCAAAATGTGCATTAACATTACACACACAATACTCACTTGACAGAAAGGGAGAAGTCCCCAGGAGCGCTCTCACTCTCCCTGATGAGGAAGGCACCGTCATGTCTCTGTTTGCCCAACATCTCCTCTGCCTTTGCTCGGGGAATCTTCCCAAAAAACCACCTGTGTAGAATGTTGAAAATTATGCTCAAACTTCAAGAAAGAGGTAAGTCTGGATATGTACACTGATGGAGAACATTTTCATTACACAGTTTCAAGACATTTTCACTCAACAGTTTCAAGATTCCTCTTAAAATCTTAAAATCTTTGTTGAGATTCACAGTAGTTAACTTCTGATGGTAATAGTTTTTCTAACATTTTGCAACCAAGCCACAAAATCATTGACTTGGGAGGAAAGATGACATGGACAGTTCACCTAACATAAGATTTACTACCATTTCATGATTATATTGCTCAACACAAGATAAATAATCTAAGAAGTGCAGGGGGGAACTGGGTCAGTTCACAGGACGCAATACATTATTAGTGCCAGGAGCATACTTAATTGAAAGCCTTGTTAGTATAAATGTGCTGTCCTTAGGGGTACTTCCAATAAAGTGAGTTCTGACTTAGGCTAGAATAAATTGTCTCTATAGTACCACAACTATTTCATTAAGGCCTTATGTTAGCGACTGGTAATCCAATGGTTTGCATCAATCCACTGATACAAGGATAATTAATCTTTTCACTATTCCCCTTCCACAGCCTAGGAAAAATTATACCCAGGTCACAGGATCCCTGTGGATTAACAGCAATGTAGGCTGGAAAGCCACTGAAAAGGGGAAGGATGATATCCTCCCTTTCCCCCTCAGCCCAGCAGCCTTCAAAGCCTGGAGAGCCCTTTGCAGGTACTGCATGAGTTTGGGCCAAACCTGGCTACAGATAATGATGTTGTCAATATATAGTCGGTTACAATCATGGAGCCCAAACTGCATCTAGAAGAACTGGAAAAGGTCCTGGGGGGTCCCAAGGCCCATCTTCTCCTAGTCCACCAGGTTCATGGGTCTGCCAGTACCCTTTATTCAGGTCTATTGTGTTTAGGTATTGGGCTGTCCCTAGGTGGTCAATCAGAAGGTTGGTCTGGTGCACCGAGTAGGCATTGAACTGAACAAATTTGTAGACCTCACTGTAGTTGACATGGAAGCAGATGTTGCCATTAAGATTGGGGCTCTACCAGGTGCTCCAGGAAGGTTCTATCATGCCTAGCTGGAGAATATCCCTCACCTCCTGGTCCATGGTTACCCACTACTTCTGAGGCACTGGGTACCACAGAGCCAGCACCATTTTTCCAGTGGGGTCCATCTGTGGCCAGATGGTATATCCTGACAGCTGGGCAACCCCCTCCCCCCCGGATCTTCCTCAGTAAGACGTGGATGGCTTTTTGCTGTGACTCTGTCAATCTTACATCTGGCTGAGTCGCCCACATGGGCAATCACACTCATTATCCCACGGCTTATCAATGTATATATGGGGCTCCCCCACTGAGGGTGGTGCAGGGGCTACTGGCATTGGGACCCTGGCTCGGACCCCCTGTGAACCTTCCTGGGCAAATGTAGATGGCCTGCTCCCAGAGATGTGGGTAGATTGGGCAGCTCCACTTCCTGTAGCCTGGGTTGAAGTACTCTTAGCTTGAAGTACTCTTGGCTCTCTGTCACCTGGAATTTCTCCCAAAGGCCAGTGGCCTTTGCCACTGGGGCAGTTACTGCTGGATGATTGCCTACAGGAGCTGGGTCTCATATTCTGCCAGCCATTGCCCAAATTGTGCCAAATCCATCTTGGGGGCAGGCTCTTCCACATCCCCCTCTGTCTCAGAGTCATGTTTCTCCTGTGTTGCAGGTATGGTCTATAGCAGTGGTCCCCAACCTTTTTATCACCGGGGACCACTCACCGGGGACCACTCAGCGCCTTTTACTGAGGCCCGGTGGGGGGGGTAGTTTACTCCTCTACTCTCAACCACTGCCCTTACGCTCTCTGATCGCTATGGTAATGTTTAAACATCCCTTCAAAATAAGATACAGACACGCCACAACAATGAACATAAGGAACATTTTATTTTCATGGAAATTTTAACTCATGACAATGACAAATCAATGGGAACCCTGAGCTTGTTTCTCTGCAACGAGATAGTCCCATCTGGGAGTGATGGGAGACAATGACACCCGAAGTGTGTTGTAAAGGGCCGGGGGGGATGAAGTAAAGGGCCGGGGGGGGGGGAGAAGGCGTCCTTCGGGGCCCCCCTCCAATTAGTCAGCGGACCACAGGTGGTCCGCGGGCCACAGGTTGGGGTCTATAGGTCTATAGGCTGGGCCTAGTCTATAGGTTGGGCCTCAGCAATAAAGGGGACCAGAGTGCTGGCTATACCATCCTGCTGGGGGGGGGGGTAGGTGAGTTAAGGGTCATCCTACAACAAATAATCTGCTCACATTTTACACTATGATCACCCTGATGTCATGGCCCACCAGGGCGCCTGTGGGGGCACTGTCTTCCGCTGTGTTGCCAGTCCCCTGCTGGAAGCCTATGTGGGGCCTCAGAATAGGAGGTTTAGGCCATCTGTATCCTCCTCCTCCCCCAGGTAAAGTGTTTTACCCTAAGCAGCCTTTCTCCACAGCCCATCATTTGGAGCTTCCTTATATCCCATGAGACTCCACCCTCCTCCTCTCCTGGTATTTCCCATCCCTGTCTGTAGAGTTGCGATGGCTGTCTGGCTCCTTAGGCAGGAGGCTTTATTCCAGCCCCCCCTCCCCCATGTCTCTCAGGCATGTGAGAGACCAGTGACACTGGAGGTGACCATCCCAGGGATTATCTTCTGGCGGGTCCACTCAGCACTAGACTCCTCCTGCCTGATGTTGGGCTTTCTGACTGTAGCCACTGCTGCCTTGATGGTGCTGGCCTCCCCACGTGGGCTCTTGTTATAGCCTACCTCTTTGTTGCTGCTGCCAGTTTCTCTCCAGGAGGGCCTCCTTGTCACCAGAGGGAGACCCATGGCAGGTCCCCTACTTTATCAGTGCTGCCGCTCCCCTCACCATGCATAGGCTGGGTAAGTCTGGGTTTTGCTCTGAATGAGGCATTTCTCCCACCTCAGGGGCGGCAGACCACATGCCGATCCTAGTTGGGGCAAGGTCACCGAGCCCAATGTCCCTGATCCCAAACTTCAAATGTATGTTCAGACTACTGAAGAGTGATATCATCCACAGGTTCCAAGTATGTTCAGGAGATTTGTACATGTATTTTAAACTACTTTCTTAGTATTCCTGGAAACAAGCTGCCAGCATACCTGGCTCAGACAAATCATTCCTACCCCCCATTTACTTAAAAGCAAAATACAACGAGTGGCTTTTGCAAGAAGCTGACATTTGTGAAAGTGAATAAATCCCCCTGGTGCACATACAGCTGTGGGATTCTCAGCCAGTATCCTGCAGAGGTATCATCACTCCCTCTCTCTATATAAATCGGCCTACATTCCTGGCTCAGCAAGATCTACAGCCACAGTTTTCAGCCAATTATGGAACCCTGGAATATGTGGCCAGTTGCTGTGGAACTATTTTATGCAGACATTGACTTATTTCACAATGAGCATTTGAAGCGTGTCAGCGGTATGTAATTTAGGAATGCTTCTTTATTACTAGAGTCAGCCAATTCAAAACCACAGTGTGTTCCTTTACTGATGGGCAAGGCAAACAGTTTGGAAGCTAAAGATTATACACTGGGGATGGACACAAAACATAGACTGTGGTTCAGCTCATGGGTAAACTATGAACGTCACAAACCTAATCAGCTCACATACGAACCAAGCTGTGCCCGAAACAGCTAAGGGATATGGGTGGCCTGCTCTCACAGCTCAGCTATTTAAAGGGGCTTTTTTGGGAAGCCACTCACAGTCTGGAGCCATTTAAACCCCGGCTTTCTGTAGTTTTTTTGGGGGGGAGCAGAAAGCGGTAGTTTAAGTTGCTTACCTGTTTTTCATGAACAGCAGAAAAGCAGGGGTTTAAACCTCTGCCTTTCTGCTTTTCATGAACAGCATCACAATTTGTGAAAGTTAATGGCATTGGTTTGCAAACCATGAACCAGCCAAAATTTGAGATGGATCTTAGTTCATCAACATATTCATGCCCATTCCTATTATAAATAAAAAATGTTAAATGAAAAATGAGGGTTCAGATGCTTTAAAAAGGTAAAGGTATCCCCTGTGCAAGCACCGGGTCATGTCTGAACCTTGGGGTGATGCCCTCTAGCGTTTTCATGGCAGACTCAATACGGGGTGGTTTGCCAGTGCCTTCCCCAGTCATTACCGTTTACCCCCCAGCAAGCTGGGTACTCATTTTACTGACCTCGGGAGGATGGAAGGCTGAATCAACTTTGAGCCAGCTGCTGGGATTGAACTCCCAACCTCATGGGCAGACAGCTTCAGACAGCATTTCTGCTGCCTTACCACCCTGCACCACAAGATGCTTTAACTAGGCCCATTTGTGATGCCTAAAAGCCGTTTCTCCCTTATAAATGGAGGCACTCAAAGATATGGTGTGGAGGAGTACTAAGCCAGAGCACTTTGTCATGACAGATTAACTAGTGTTTAAATTCAGCTAAACAAGAGTGAGGTGGATTTCACAATGCAATTGTTCTCAGCCCACTGGAGCAAGGCTAGTTAGCAAATGCCCCAAAATACTATTTTGTTCTTGGATGACTCCTTGTTCTGGAGAAACATGGGGGGCACGGTATTTAGAGCTCTAGTGGGAAAGAGGTGGAGAAATTTTGCTTCACTGCCAGACATTTTTGTATGGGATCCCTCCAATAAGTAGCTTTTTAAACTTGCTGCTTAAAGGTTGGGGTTTTTTTTGGGGGGGGGGTATGTACATTTTATAGATTCAAGTTTTCAAAGTCTAAAAAAAAATAAGGGAATACATGAGTTGACAGTTTGATTCCCTTCACTCCCAACCCGCCCTAACAAATTTATCTAAGCAAGCTTTTGTTGAATTGTCTCTGTTGCTGAAGAGATACAGTGAGTAGTTATCTAAACAGCAATGTGATCGCCATATATCATTTCAATTAATATATACCCATTTCTTATTGACACTGGCAGTATTTGCTAGAATCCAAGATTAAAAATACAATAAATTTTACACAAATGTGTTCGATATTAATTCAGCGCCAAATCAGTGAAAAGGAAAAATAAAGTCTCAACATCTTGTGTACGTTAGTGACCCTGTTTATTTAACAAAGGCTCACTGACTAATCAGGACACAGGCAAGCACATTAAGCTTTTCCACAAGTATATATAAAAAACAGAATTCCAACTGAAAGGGTACAAATAAGACTGAAGTGGATAGCATTCTTGCAGATTTCTTTTTGAATAGTTAAAATCAGGCAAATGGCCACAGTGGCGTTGTGTTGGGTGAAGCAAGTCTCAAACTGCTGCAACAAAAATCTGCGCATCATTGCTGATTCTGCAAGACTTACATTGACTACATTGACAAAGAACACATGATCCATATCTTTGTAGCCAATATCAACAACTAGCATTTCTATTAGTTTCACTATACAGTAATTTAGCTTGATGGCATCTCTGACACCAGAAACATAGTAGTGCTATAAACTCTCGTATCCACTGAGAGACATCTTTGAGACCGTTTATGCACTGGGAACTTCACTGTCCCAGCTTCCATGCAAGAACACAAATCGGGGGCAGATGAGTTACAACGGACCAAATGCTCCCCCATGTGGGTGCAGGAAGACGTGGGGCAACCTGCCATGGCTAAAACTCCAGCCTGCAGCCCGGCATGAAACCAGCAGTGCGTAAATGGTCTGAAAAATGAAGTTCAGAAGGCACATATCTAGTATGTTGCACTGACAGATTTTGCTATGGCTGAATTATACTCCAGCTTTCTATACTAAGTAGAATTTCTCACTAACAACCTGTGTTATCATATGGTAGCTTCATGGTTGTTTATAAAACAGTGTACTGCACTACATTTTAGTCAACCTTGTCTTAAGATACCTACTACTAAGAAAATTTTTCTTCTATATCACTTCTGTCACCCTTTGCAGTGGAAATTTGTTTACTTCTTTCAAGGTTGGTCATTTTGCTTTTCCACATAAAGGGAAAAGCTCTAGTACCTCTTCCACAAACAGAATGTGTGTTGGAAACACAAATGTCACAAAGCTTTACTTACGGATGTGGTTTCATTTCAATATAATTTTTGGGAATGAAGCCATCTTTGCCATTGAGTTCTGCCTTGTACCAATTTTGATCGCATTCTTCATTCAAAACCTGAGGGAGAGAAAGAATTATACCTCTGGATAATGTGTGCTTCAAATATATTTGATATAATATGTTCCTGATACAACAACCAAAATGTACCATTCCATGTTAGATTGTCCTATGGAATTATTTAAAAAGTCCAACTTGTTAGTTCTGAATTTCTTCCGATAAACATCCCCAAATGACCTCTGTCTATAGTAGATTTGACACTTCTCAACAAACCACAGGTCTAAGATAGCATATCTTCTATGTTCTAAGAAGATCAATACATCACTCATATAAATGCTAGGCTCCATTTTGTACCTTTAAAAGAAGCCAGGGTGCTATAGTAGTATGTGTGCTTCAAATGTGTGCTTCAAATATATTTGATATAATATGTTCCTGATACAACAACCAAAATGTACCATTCCATGTTAGATTGTCCTATGGAATTATTTAAAAAGTCCAACTTGTTAGTTCTGAATTTCTTCCGATAAACATCCCCAAATGACCTCTGTCTATAGTAGATTTGACACTTCTCAACAAACCACAGGTCTAAGATAGCATATCTTCTATGTTCTAAGAAGATCAATACATCACTCATATAAATGCTAGGCTCCATTTTGTACCTTTAAAAGAAGCCAGGGTGCTATAGTAGTGAAGAATGTCATTGTACCCGGGGCAGCTGAGTTCAAATCCTTGCTCTGCTATGTGACAAGTGGCCACTGTTTCAGCCTAACCCAAAGGTTGTTAAAAAGATAAAGGTGGTGGTGGGAAACATGGACCCCTGGGAGAATGGGTTGGATTACTATTACTATCATGTCATTTACACATCACTATAAACTGAGTTAATTGTACTGTTCCCCTTTTATGTAAACTGCCCTGAGCCTTCAGGGAGGGTAGTATATAAAACCAACCAACCAAAAACAGAAGCAAGTCAACAATTGTGTTGAAAATCTATATTGAATAAGCTTTTAACCTGCTAAAATAATTAATACTTTTTCATTTTACTGTCTTACTTGGAGAGGGAATGTGCCATCTCACCTGCTCTTCCAACCCTCCCCATGGGAAATTAAAAGAGAACTTATCTAACTGTATAAGAAGCCAACCCCAAGCTGAGCTGGCAAGAACAGACTGTTCCCCTGGCATAGCTGATCCTTGGGCTCTCTTTTGGCAGTCCCTTTAAAATTTAAATGGACAGCAGTAGATACTCAACAAAAAGCTGAGAGGCAGAAGCGATCTGCTCCTGCCTCTCTGCTGTTTTGTGGTCTACCAGTAATTCTTTTGGGATTTCCCCCCTAGTTTTCGTGAGAAAACCCAGATACATTTGGGAAGCCAAAGTATAAAGTATTTTTCTGGGTATATTTCCCACTCAGGTAGCCTGAATGTGCACTCCTAATACTAAACTGACAACCAGAATTAGTATTTAATAGCCGTGTTTAGGACAAGGCCTGAATTTTGATGATCTGTCTGAAGGTGTCAGCAGAAACCTAGAAGCCAACCATCATGATTCATCAACAATGTTTCATCAACAGTGGGAGAGAATCCCATCTCTTTGTAGGCAACAGACACGAAGCTGAAATTCTTATGGCACTGGAAGCCAAATCAGTAATTAATCCCACTAAGTTGATGGGAAATAAAGCAACTGTTTCTTTTTTGTTGGAACATTTGTGTGGGAGAGGACAGCTATTCTTAGCAGTTAGATTTAAACACAGTGACTGACACAATATGGCCTCTGTCTGTATCCAGCAGTGGACTATGGTAATGCAGTAAAGAAGCTCAAGATTGCCGCCTGTCAGCTCCCAGTCTGATAAGAGATCTATCTATCATCAATGCAAACCCATCGGTCCCCATGGCAACAGAGGAAAGGCAGCTTTTTCAGCCAAAAAAAAAAGGGGGGGGGGAGAAAGGAACTGATAAAGGTCTTTAAACAGACATCATGAACCAGAAGAATCCTCATCCCCTCAACAGCACTCTTGCTGCAGAACTGCCAACCCCCTCGGGCTGGGAAATGCAAAATATACAGGGAAGTCTAAAACGCTGGCTGACAAAGTTTTATTGTTCACAGCAGAAATAAGACTGAAGAATCTGACATCACACGCTGCATTTCTCTTTCAAAACATATTTCGGGCCCTCAGGGCTGAGGAAAATGGCATTTCACAGAAAGACTACAAATTGCACAGGTGGCATGTACAGTCCTTATCACCCCCTTTTCTATTCTGTCAATTTCCAACATGCTCAGAATTCTGAAAAGGAACCAGAGTGCCTGAACCAAGCAGTCTCACTAGCTATGTATTTGAATGCTCAGTTTACTTAAAGAGAGCATGTGTTTTGCATCATACAATTCATACAATTCTTAAAATGACCATTTGTAGTCCCTCTCTGTCCCAACCAAAAGACCCTGCACCTACTGGAACCACACACACTCATTAGCAGGAGTACAGCTGTGCACTCAGAAATATTTCATTTTGAAACTCTAATTCTTCTCCAGATGTCTTCTGCCCGGCTGGAAAAGGGGAAATCTTGATTTAACATCATTTCCATTTATTGAGAAGGGTCATTAAGAAAACGCTCCTAGTAGAAAGGAAAACAGACTTCTAATCCACCATAAGAGACTACATGTTCTTCCAGTCAGAGCAGGAGATGGACCTCAAAACTACATTTACGAAAGTTGCTGGAAACCAACATGACAACTATCTTAAATGTAGACATAACAGAAATAAGGAAAGCAGACTGGTCCACCCTTTGCAGCAGTGCATTCTTCTCTCACACCATGCTCCCTATGAATGTTACCAAAGCACCCAACTCAAGCAACTACACTGCCCTCTAGCAGTACTTGCTGTAAACATTTCCTCTTCTCCTGGAGGAGTTGAAGGAGTCTCTGCATTTTGGAGGATATACTGAGTGTGTGTATGTATAATGGTTCACTGCTACCAGGGCATTAATCTTAATTGACTTACCCTTTTCCCAAAAGCAGCTTCTCCAGAGGAAACAATACAAAATGCATTACTGATAACAAGTCAAATCGTACTACTAGACATATTTATGGAAATTAGCCAAAAAATAAAACCATGGTAGAAAACCAATTCTGTAGTTAACAAAATAAAGTATTTGAAAAACAAATTTCAAGAACAGTGGAAGATGTTTTTGGTATATCACTCTAGTTAAATTTATAGTCGGAGTAGTAAGGGGAATTATGTTTAAAAATGATCAACAAAATAAAGTATTTGAACAGAAACTCTCTCCAATAGTCATAATATGTCAGCATGTTTGGATATTGACCTTAACTTTATAGCACTTAAAACAATGTTTAATAATATATTATCATTAAACATATTATAGAATATTAATTATTGTCATAATTACTTACAATTTTTTTAAATCTCAAAAATGTTGTATATATTGTATAAAAGAAAATTTTGCCCAATGCTTTTCAAACCATGTATTTTGAATATGAACACATTTGACTCATTCTAAATGAGAAACTATTATAGGAGCTTCTTTTCAGAGTTCTCCCAATTTTATATTTAAAAATGAAAAAAAGGAGCCCGGGAAAACACATTTTTTTGCCCCTTTACATCTCTGCTTAGATTACTCCTTATAATTCAGTAAAATATCCAACAGCTCATTGATCAGAACTGCATGTTCTGCCTAATATCTTGCTTCCAAAATACTGTTCTTTGGATTCTCAGTAAATGAACTGACCTTCAAAATGACAGTCCCCTTAGAGCTAGCTTTCTGTCTCTGTTTCGAACAGGGAGTAAGATTTTAACAGGGAGTAAAATGAAGCATCTGTAGAAGAGCGTATCGAGGACAATGCCCCATGAAAGAGTTTGGGACTTCCACGTCTTGTCTTGAACGCTCCTAAAACAAGCTAGAAAGGATCAAGTGCAGAGAAATCGGTGGGTTCTAACTTTCTTACTGAAGAAGGGATAGTCTTTCTTCAAAAGTACGCACACCAAGCCATTTATATACTTTCTGGCAAAATAGTTCAGGCAGAAACCCAGCTATACTCACTTTCACAACAGGCATCCCAGTAGAAAGACAGTAGCTTGGATATCTGAAAGATGCCATCTTATCTTAATGGATATATTTTTAAATGAGGTCTCTGTCTTTCTCCCCTGCCTCTGGATGGGGGGGGGGGGAAGAGGAATGGCAAAGACTCTGTTCAGTGTGGTCTATATTCAGATCCCGGGTCAACTGTGCAGGGGGGGGGGAGACACCCCAATTGCTTTTATTTCTTCTTCCCCACCACAGAAGGAGAAATTGTTGGTTTGGTACCAAGCAGATATTTGAATCTCTTTGGATGCTTCCTATCCTAGGATGAGGAGGATATCAAATCTCCCTTCCTAACCTGTGCCTGGGATTAGCTGAGGGAGGGAAGAGGACCAAAGAAGAGGAGTTTGTGTGTCTAAAATGAAGTTCATACGGTCTAAAGAGGCCATACAGCTACACCAAGAAACACACCCAGTTTGGGAGTACCATCACCCCAGCAAAATTATAAGTCTATTCTGCCTGCAAGTCTACCAGGAAGCAATGATCTCCTGCAGGGAGAAATTACGTAGCTTGAGGAGACCCTAGCTTCACATAGCAACTGCTTTAGCTATTATTATAAGCTTTCAATAAAGAACACGTCACAACATGATCTGCAGTATTTTCACATTTTGCATGTCTGTGTCTTAAAAATGCACATGTAGTTTCTCTTGCCTGTATTATATACTGCTGTCCAAATGTAGTCTGTTAACAACTCTCATGTTCAACTTAAGCCAGCTAAAGAGAGTTTATGTCAGTATAAAGAAGTAGCTTGCCCTTCAAATCACCACCAGCGTGGTGTAGTGTTAAAAAACAGTGGACACTAATCTGGTTTGATTCCCAACTCCTCCATGTGCAGCCACAGTTGGGTAACCTTGGTCTAGTCACAGTTTTCTTACAGCTGTCCTCGCAGAGAATTTCTCTTAGAGGTCTCTCAGTCCCAACTACCTCACAAAGTGTCTGTCATGTCATGGGGAGAGGGAAAGGTGTTTGTAAGCTGCTTTATGACTCCTTTGGATAGTGAAAAATGGGGCATAAGAAACCAGCTCTTCTTTTGTTCTACAGGAGGGAAACACTGCAAAGTAGCAGGTATTTGATTGGATGCTGGCTGCTCAACCAAAAGTAGAACCAAAAGTAGAAATATTACCAACACTGATAATTAGAGTATTCCAAATTCTTCAATATGATTAACTTCCGCATCAGCAATACACCATGATTTTGCTTAATGGTGTCCTCTACTGTGTGATACATTAGAAGAGGGGAAAATATCTAGTACTACTACTAAATGTATATACCACCCTCCCATACAGCTCAGGGCAGTAGACAACAAACATTTACATCAAAACCCAAGTTAAAACCTTAAAAACAATACGTAATTCAGAATATTAAAATCTCAAAATCTCTGTGCCAACCGCCATTTTCCAGTGCATCTGTCAGAGGACATTCTCCATGGGGGTGGGGAGGCCCATTTGACGTTATTAGGATCACTGGCCCCAACCAATCTAGAGCTACAACCTAACAAAGCCACTTGCATCCAGGTGTGCATGCGTAAAGAAAGCCACATGCATTTTTAGAGCTTGCTGTAATATTTAAAACCAATTTGCTTCAGCTGCTAAAGGAGATTTGGTGATACACTATGAAGAAACGTGCAGCTGCATGTTCAACTTTTCCTATTATGAAGTAAAACACAGATAAAGGGCAGAAAATTCTTATTCACACCACAGAATTACAGAACAAGATTAGAACAAAGTTTGTAATAATACACTAGTCACACATTAGCAGTTGTGTGACTAGTGTAAAAATCAGAATCAATGTGTTGCTACTTATTAATTGCGTCTTTCTACAAGTCTTGCCTGCTCCTTGATCTTAAAGAACTGCTGGGCCATTTTTCTTCACTGCATTCTGCTCCTATTTACACTTGCCAACTTTTTATTGCTTTACTGCAGGTTCGCTTTCAAGTAGCTGGCCTCATCATACTTGCAGATTAAATCCCATGAGCTCCCCTGCCCCACAGGAGCTTCTTAAAAAGAGGAAGCAGGACATTTCAACAGACAAAGAACAGAGTTGACTGGGAACGCTGACTGAGAGCCACCAGCCCTTCATAACTAGCTACTACTCCCGCTCAGGATGTTATCAAGGAAACAGAAGACAGAACATCCTTCCTCATTTCAAACTCAGTCTCCATTTAACATTGGAAATGAGGAATACAGAATTTTCAGAGCTTGCTTTTATTCTAAGGGAATGCAGTCATCAGACTTGGTTGAATACCTCCTGCTCAGATGTATGCAACATTCTCCCTTCTTCATTCTATGTTTCTGAAGTCACACTGTATTTAAGAACACACTATTTTGTAGCGTGTACTGTAGATACTTGTTTCCCAAGTTAGAACAATTACAACGTGACAGATTCTTGATTCTACCAAGATTTTATCTCTTGGTACCACTATTTTTATCTATAGTCTACTGCTTAAAAAAAAAGTTGCATTCTGCCCAACATAGCTTTTAAGGGAATGTAAACTTATAAAAGTGCACGTAATATAAAACAATATTAATATTAACAATAAAAACGCCAATGCATCATGTGCATACAAGTTCCTGTAAATAAAAAGGTCAAAACTGAAAAGACAAATGTTTGGCTTGTGCCAATGGTATTTAAAAAAATCAGCATTTCAGAGTAAGAGACTTAAATTCTAATTGTACTTCTACACTTGCTCCCATTCTCTGTATTACCATTACCACGCAGCCTCCATCTTGCTGACATTAGCCTCTGCCTCTCTGATTTGCAACCAACCCACCTGTTCTGCCAATCTTAGAAAGTATGGATCAGCTCTGGTCCAAGCATTATTTGTGGGGAGAATAAAATAAACCTCAGTAGGAGAGTGTGAGTGAAGAAAAAGGAGGCAAGACTGACAAGGAGAATAAGCAGGAGCATTCAAGGCAAGAGATTGAGTAGAGGTGCCTTGCCTTTGCCTTCCCCTGTGTACCAAACCTAGACTTCCCTGATGTCTCCTATCCAAGTACTACCTGTGGCAGATTCTGCTCACCTTTCAAGCTTTGACAAGTTTTGGGTAAGCTGGCCTATGAAAGCTGCCTCACTGAATTTTCATCATGCAATACAATAGCCCAGGCTTTCTCAACCAGGGTTTCATGAAACTCTGGGGTTTCTTGACGGCCTTGGAAGGGTTTCCCAAATGAGTGGGAATTAATAAATTTTAATATATTTTTAAAATTAGTTAAACATTTGTTGGTGATTTGACCATATATGTGGTCATATCAACTCATCCCACCCCTCGCAAAATGGTCAACGATGTGGGTGGAGGCGGAGGGGCCCTGGATAGCATGTACACAGCTATGCTTCCCTAGTATATTCTTCACGATTGCGTCACTTCTGGCATTTCCCAAAGTCTGAAAAATGTTTCAGGGATTTCCCAATGCAATAGTCAGCTGGCTTGGCTGCAACCCTCCTACTGTACTCTGTAGGGGTTTCCACTCTCTTCAAGAAAGCATGGAAAGTGGATGGTTTCTCCCATGTGGGTTTGGAATTGTCCGAGATCCCCTCTAACATGGGTAAGGAGATCGCTTCCAGAGAATCAGGGTAAAGCCTCCACAATATATTTCAATCTGGGAGCCAATAAGTTGACTTGAATTTCCAACATCTTGGCCATTTTAATAATCTGTTCTACATATAATCGCAAATTAGCATTGGATGAAATTAATTCATACTCCCCTCTGTGTCAGCGGGTTAGTGAGTGGAGGGTGGACCAGAGCGCTGTTCCAATAGGGAGTCAGCAGTCTCTTCATCAGATTCAGAAAATATAGGAAGCCCTTTATCAATAGGTATTGGAGTCATTTGCACAGGATGAAGGGAGATTCAGTTCCAATGGATGTTAGCTGATCACCGCATACATTTGGAAAGGGGGAAATGTAATAAAAAGGATACTACTGCCGGGGCTGAGGAGGGGCCATAGAGGGCTACAAAACTAGCTGGGTGGATTATGATTCTGGAATTGGGTCCATTTGGGTCTTCAGAATTTACTTGGAATTACGCTCTATCTTGTTATTAGAACACGATAAGATTGCAGAATGCAAGGGCGGTGTTAGGATTCTCGAAGGGGGGACTTTTGGAACCAATACTGGGATCGATACTGGAACCAATGATGTTGGATACATCAGAAATGGCGGAGGCCCAAGCCATGGACAGCTGAGGGGCCAGTGCCTCTCTTTATGTATATATATCACAGAGATTCTCTTTCTGTTTCAATTTCACCCTCACCTTCTAACAGGGTAATTCGTAAGATAAATGAGACTGCATGAGTGATGCAGAACATTGCCTAACTGGAGCCAAGGTCAGACCAAACAGGACTGATATAACCAAGGGCAGGCACAACGGATGATCAGTCAAAACTGGAGACTTACTATTGAGGGCATGCTGTCACTCCACTGAAGACTTTCTAGCTAAGCTCTGAGGACATGAAAGAGCTTTCTTCCAAAGGCTAGCCTTAAGTCTTGCTGCTCTATTGGCCCTCACTCAACGTAGGTGTAAACTGGAGGAAGAACTCACAGCTTACTGTGTCCTTCACTGGGGAAAGAAGGCATTAAGAATGACTATCAGAGAGGGTCATCTTAGTCCCACACTGGAAACACTTTTGGAATAACACTTTCAGTGACATGGTGAAGGCAAGAAAAAAATGAAGAGAAGCAGGAAAGACATCAGCAAATAGAAATACTATGGTGGTTAAACATTTGCCTGCAAAAATACGAAGTCTTTGGATGATTTCAAAAGCTAGTATCACTGCAATTGGTCTACCCCTTTAACAGGTGCTATAGTTCCTCAGTACATTTTCATATCACTCTGCCAATACAACAGAAGTGCTACACTCAGGATGCATGTATAAATTCTGGAGGAGCTGACTTGAGTGTATATTTTTAATAGGAATCATGAACTCAATTTGCCACTACTTTCACAAGGATTCACGAAGGGTTAAACAAGAAGCCTTTTCCCCAAGCCTAGAAAATTTAATGGAATGAGATCAGAATAATATGATTAGTAAACTCTGTCTCACACATACACAGCTGGTGTCTTGTCTAATCATTCCATTCCAAGACAAATGGAGAAGTATAACAGAGATAAGCCAATTTCCTAGAATAAGCATCGAGATTTACCCCCAAAGCAAGTCAACATGTTTTTCAGTTCCCTCCCCTTATCACCAGTCAGAAACAAACAAAATGTTTTATCTATACACACATTTAAGCAATGGAAATGATTGCTTCTAGGAGACCAATATCTTCCCAACACTAGTATAGATCCATAAGAGGAACTCCACTGAAGGAGCAGGTTCCTCATCTTCTACCTTCTCAAGTGCACATGCTGAATTTTAGGGGACACATGAAGACACTATGGAACATAGCACATGAGTCTGCAGAAGAAAGATAAGTCAACAGAAACTCTTCCTCTCCTTATTTAAAACATTTTTATGCTGTCTTTCCACCCATTTATGGTCCTCAAGCCAACAAAAGGCAATAAAAATAAATTTTAAACAATACACATGTTTTAATTTGATTTATTTATAAAAATCTGAATCGGGTCTAGAAACAAATTGGAAGCCAATGCAGATGGAACAAGACTAGACTCATATTCAAGCAAAAACACTCTTCCATGCACAAGGTAATGTTTAAATCTGCAACCATGCAAAAAGTTGAATACTCGCATATTGGCTGTTAAATAGCTGTATAAGAACAAGCTGAATGCACACACACTGCCTTGTGTGTACATATATGTTAAATATTAAGTTTCTACTAAGCAAATGAAATAAAACCAGGTAATGCTTTGCTAGAAGGCGTCACCCCAAGGGTCAGATATGACTCGGTGCTTGCACAGGGAATACCTTTACCTTTAATGCTTTGTACAGTAAATATAGGCAAGTTGTGTTTTCAGCCCTGTCTCCAGCCTGGTGGAATGAGCTACCAGCCAAAACCAGGGCTTTGATGGAGCTATCACAGTTCCACAGGGCCTGTAAGATGGCACTCTTCCACCAGGCCTACAGTTGAAGCTGGAGTGATCTGACAAAAACAAGCCTCCTTCTGCCCCTCTCAGGTTCCTTCTCTTCTTTTCCCCATGCCAATGACAGACGTAACCTGTCAAAATCACCGGGTAGGCAAGAAATGATGGCCTTGGGGGGGGTAGTTACATAGTTAGACTGGTACTTGTTAGTTAGTGAGCTAAATTTTAACTTTAATTTTCAAATATATTACATTGTTTTATGTATTTTAACCATGCTGTAAACCTCCTTGAAACCACCATAGACGAGTGGCAATATAAAAATCCAATAAATAATAATAATGTATTGCATTATTAATCACATCTTTCTCCTATCCTGCAAAGTGTTTACAGCAGCATACATGGCTATTTACTCTTCCATTTAAGAAGAAGAAGAGTTGGTTCTTATATGCCGCTTTTCTCTACCCGAAGGAAGCTCAAAGCGGCTTACAGTCGCCTTCCCTTTCCTCTCCCCACAACAGACACCCTGTGGGGTGGGTGAGGCTGAGAGAGCCCTGATATCACTGCCTGGTCAGAACAGTTTTATCAGTGCTGTGGCGAGCCCAAGGTGACCCATATGGCTGCATGTGGGGGGATGCAGAATCGAACCCAGCATGCCAGATTAGAAGTCCGCACTCCTAACCACTACACCAAACTGGGTCTCTTACAACCACATTTTGAGATCGATTAGGCTAATGACTGGTGCTAGTTTTGCCCAGTGCATTTCATGTGAGCAAGGTCTCTGGTAGGACTAGTCCAAACTAATTACCATAGGGTTGTTTTTAAAAGCAGTTAATAAATACAGCTGAGGTCTCACCTAATCATCCATTCCAAGGTAAATTATAACATTTAAGAGTTTGAAAGTATATATACTTATCAAAGCTTTGTGCTTATTAACTGCATAGACCTGTAAACCCCTTAAAAGTTGGTTGGTAGTGGGTTAGAGAAAGGGAAAACAAATATTTCACTAAAATACTGATGTCTTTCCATTATCTTTAGGAAATTTTGATTCCTAATGAAACGCCACCCCTTGAGCAAATGAGAAGGGCAAGACAGTAACTCAGTCCTTCTTTATATTGGTTTTATGTATTTTGATTTCTTAATATTACATCATTTGCTTTTTACATGTAATCATAAAGAGAGAAAGGCAATAAAGATGGGCCTGGGGCTAAAGCCAAACTGCTTTTTTTAAAAAAGACCAAAACAAGTGGCAATTTTAATTTTAATCACATTCTGCATTTTATTTTAATTTCACCATTCTGCAGCCAGGGAAATCTATCATGATGGATTCTGAAATCCTATCAGATGGAATGTTTTCCCCCCCCAAAAGATTTACCCCTCCATAATAAAGTTGACTTTTCCGTTTGAAAGAAGAAAATTAGATTTTGAGCCTATGAAAAACACAGCCTATAATAAACTTTCATAAATTTTAAAAGATAATGTTGAACATTAATTACTATTAATATTATTTTATATTGGGGTATTTTTCTACCCCAAGAAATGCCATCTCTGTGCTGAAGTGTTTACTGGCCCAGGAAAGGCCATCAGCTTTCTATGGTACTTAAAAATGCATCTACAGATGAGTTTTTTTTTTTAATTAAAAAGCCCAAATAGGTTAACATGGACCAGGGTAAGAAAACACTCTCAAAATCACTATGTTGGGGTTGGGTTCAAAAAGAAAATTCAAATTGTGAGAGGCTTTGGTGACATTGTTTATTAATCTGCAGGCAATGCTATAAGACAGTGGTCCCCAGCCTTTTTCAGGCCTGGGACCGGGGGAGGGGGGAGGGGGGAGAGGGAGGTGCAGGGACCGGGGGGGGGGGGAGGCGCAGGTGCAAACGCAAAGGGGGGAGGCGCGGGCGTGGCAGCTCTGCACCTGTGTGTTTGCGCCTGCTGGTGAGCGCCGTGCTGCG
This sequence comes from Paroedura picta, assembly GCF_049243985.1. Lineage (NCBI taxonomy): Eukaryota > Metazoa > Chordata > Lepidosauria > Squamata > Gekkonidae > Paroedura > Paroedura picta. The sequence goes on along the minus strand of NC_135371.1, from coordinate 131,159,619 downwards.
GGGCGCGCAGCGCTCACCAGCAAGTGCAAACGTGCAGGCGTGGAGCTGCAGCGCTGGTACACCCCCCCCCCCCGCTGTGGCTCAGGGAACACGGCATAAGAGGCAAAGTTTCAGAGCCACTTCTCTTTGCATTCTGTCCAAAAAGTGCAACTGGAGTAGGAAATTCACTCCAATGTTGCCTTCAGGGTTTTAAAAGACAAAGCATATATACTGGACAAAGAGTAACATTGGCCACAGCTGACATTGGCTAAGACTGGATTTTCCACCTATCACCATCATCAGTTATGTTCACAAGCCCACTGTTCTGGGAAAGCACAGCAATGTCCTTCTACCTGGCCTTTGGGAATATTATCTTTAAAAGAAGCATTCACTGTGTGAACACACCTCTTTGAAAGTTTGCTTCTCTTCATGTGGTACATCTGTTTGTCTTCATGTGGTACAACCACACTTTGGGAAACCAAGAAAACCAGAAACTAAGGATTACTAAAAGCAACAGCAATCATTTTCAAACATTATTTAAGCTCTTGGGATGAATCATCTGATTCTATCTTGTCAAAGTGCTGTTTTGTCTATTCCTGGATAAATAGCTTGGTGACACTGCTGAAGAAATTAGCATCTTTATAACAGATGACTAAACTGCCGAGGAGAACTAATCTTTTCAGTAAGCCATCTGCAGCAGATGTCCTGGAGAACAACATACTCCTTCCTTCCCTGTCTTTTAAAATATATTGTTTGGTGTGGATTTTATCCAAGGGAACACTTGTTAGCCTTCCAGTGCAACCTTTCTCAACTTTTTAACCATCGAGAATCCCCTGAAATATTCTTCAGGCTTCAAAAACCCCAGAAGTGGCACAATTATGCACAGTATGGTTGGGAAGCATACCTGTGTACATACCCACCCAAGGCCCCTCCATTCCCCACCCCTTCCAGGCTCATCACTGGCCATTTTGGGAGGGAGTCAACATGACCATATATGGTCCAATCACCCGGTAAATATTATTTAAAAATATATTAAGAACTAGATTTAAAGCCCATTTTAACTTAAAATAAAATGGGCGCTAGATAGCTCGTTGTTGGGCTCCCCCCAGACGGCAGAAGGTTCCAGTGTGGGTGGAGACGGGTGTGTGAGGCGGGCCGTGCGTTGGCTGCGGCCGCAGAAGCCTATGTCTTTCTCCCCACTTCTGACTCCGGTAGGTTTTAGCGGGGCCGGGGTAGGAAGCAGAAGAGTGTCAGGAGGCTGGGTGTCGGGGCATGGGTCTGGAGGGAGCACGGGTGTCGCGGAAGGCCGTGTTTGGGGGGGGGTTGGCAGCCGGGTGTGGCTGTGTGAGAGTGGGCCGCTGTGCGAGAGAAAGTTACCTGGCATATGGCAGCTGGGAGTGGCGGCGGCTGTGCACGGGTCCTGTGAGGCAGAGGCGTCGTGGAAGGAGGCAAGCTGGGAGGCTGGCAGCCTTGTGGCGCAGCACGGCGGCGGCACAGGGGTGTAGGTGGCAGCGGATCGGGTGGGCGGCTTTGTGTCAGTAGGCGGGGCATGCTCGCGGCAGTCGGCAGAGCTGGGGGCCTGGGCAGGCGGGGAAGGCGGTAAGGTCAAGGCTCGGGGCGGGAAGGGGGTGAGTGGTGGCGAAGGGCGGGGCCGGGCGATCGTCGTGCTCGTGTGAAGGGCGCGGGAGGGGCTGGGCCGCGGCGAGGCTACAGAGCCAGAATGTGGGGGCCGCGGCGAGGCTGCAGGGCCAGAGTTTCTGGGGAGTTCTTGTAATCAAGGGCAATGGTTGGCTGGCGGGAAAGGAGCAGGGCGGCCACGTCTTTGACGCGGCCGCCCTGCTCCTTTCCCAGCAGCGAACCATCTCGGGACGGAGTGTGGGCTCAGAGTCCAGGATGGGCCAAGTGGCACTCGGAGGGGCCCAATCAGGAGCCACTTCGCGGCTCCTGATTGGCCCTCTCCGGGTTTTTATCCCGGACAGGTCCCGCCCTAACTCCTCCCCAACAGCCCTTATTCCTTTATTTAATCCGCTCCGCAGGAGTGAATTAAAGATACCTTGGTTGAGAAAGCTTGTTCCAATGTGACAGATTCATGTATATAGCTGTGTTGGTCTGAAGCAACAGAGCAAAGTTAGAGTTGAGTAGCACCTTTAAGACCATGCACATGGAAGTTTATTTATTATATTTTTATACCACCCTCCCTTGTGGCTCAGGACAGTTTACAGCATGAATTCTTAATTCACAAATCCCATTGTAATATTTGTACAGTACAAAGAAACTGAACTCGATATCATGTGTTTATTTAAACCCTTTATAACTGTACTAGGAACAAAGCCCATTTTTAAAAATTGGCATGTGGAGGGCTGGGGAGAACGCAGCGGGGGCGGGCGCAGCGCAGGAAGCCCGATGGGCCCAGCAAGCTCCAGGCCATGTCCGGAACGCCCATTGCGGCAAAGGGACAGCCTAGGTGCGGCTGCGCCGCGGCCAGGCTGTCCCTTTGCCGGGCTGAAGCTGGGAGGGCCGCCCTGACCGCCGCCTACCTTGCTGGCCTGCAGAGTAATGGTGGCGATCAGGGCGGGCGACGTGGGAGGGTGGGGGCCAAGGGGCCGATTGGCCCTTTGGCAGTTGTCGGACAACCGGAGGGCCCAATCGCCAGGTGCTTCGCACCTGCCGATTGGGCCCTCTGGTTGTCAATCTAGGGGGAAGGGACCATGGCCACCCTTCCCCATCCCGGACAGTGCCCACCTCAAGGGCCCTTACAGCTTTATTTCTACCGCTCCCGTGGAGCGGTTTAAAGATAATGTAAACACTGATTTGACAAGTGGCTGGAATTGGGGTTCTGTTTTGTAGGCTCTGCAGAACTGTGCTAGCTCTGGCAGGGCTCTGATCTCCTCTAGGAGCTCATTCCACCAAGTAGGGGCCAGGACAGAGAAAGCCCTGGCCCTGGTTGAGGCCAGGTGTTTCCTTAGGACCAGGTATAACCAGACTGTTGGAATTCGTAGAGTGTGATGCTCTCGGGAGGGGAGGGGTGAGTTTATACCTTGAATAAAACATTGTTGGTCTTAAAGGTGCCACTGGAACTAAACTTTGTTCTTCCAATGTGAGTTTAAGACATGAGAGCTGAATTTTCCTGAGTTGGTAAGGTTGATTGGATAGGTACAGCTATTCCTTTCAGGAAAATGCTGGTAACACTGGCAGGAGGTGTCAGTTCTAACTTTCCGTAACTTCCCCAATAATGTTTTCCAACCCTGAATGTAAATGTTACTTTCCATGACACAGACCTTCACTTGGAGATGGCTTAAAAACTGCCTTCAGGTATCAGCTATTTAATGCAATTAGTACTGGTTTGCTATATGAAGGAGTTTCAGAGTGCAGACTTCTATGTATGACTAGCTAGTGGATATATAATAAATTGAAGAGCATGGAGGCCCTTTAATGTGGCCTCCAATGTTCCTAAAGGATACAAACCGAATGTTACCATTTGTGACAAAACTAAATCTTATTATTCATTGGGCACTGCCATGGCTGAGTGTCAATGAAAAGGACTAGGCGGTATATAATGTGAAAGGCTGCTGCCTGACACCACTATTGGTCTGAGTAGACAATGCCAACTTTGATGGCCCAAGGGTCTGATTCAGTACAAGGCAGCTCAACGGATTCATGTGACCACTCTGTTAATTAGCGTATAGACCATGAAAGTTGTAAAAGCAGTGGAACAGGACTGGGGCTCTTGTGATCAAAACAGCTTATCAACCATTAGCATGTATCCCTATTGTCATCAAGATTTTGAAATAAACTGTTCACCTCTCATCTTAACTTCCTTTTTTTTGTAGACTTAAAATTTTATCTTTGGATGAGATTAATATTTACATTATATAATCAGCCACTAATCTCAAAATAGAATGCAAGCTAGCCTTGGCTAAAAATGGACAAACATACTTATTGGCCTACATTTCAACATCAAAGAAGCTGCCACCAGCTGTTCTAACAGCAACTTTTGCAATAATATTGTGGGCCATTTGTCTCATTTTGTGTTAAACCTTATTTATTTATTTGTTTGTTTGTTTGTTTGTTATATTTATATACCGCCCTCCCCGGGGGCTCAGGGCGGTTTACATAATAACATAAGAACAATACATGGAACAGTCTATAAAACATTTGAATAACCATGCAATAATAACTGATAATTGTAAACAAATAACAGTATAGTAGTATAACCAATAAACAATGCAAGGATTTAAGGAGCATTATGCAGAGCGTGGAGTTCTACAAATGTATTCCTTGTGTTCTTGCCAAGCTTCAGGGGAGTAGCCATCTTGGTCGGCTATAGAAGAAAAGGATTTGAATCTAGCAGCACTTTAAAAAGCCAACAAGTTTCCCAGGATATAGGCTTTTGATTGTCAAGCTGCCCGCTATCTGACAAACCATAGAATTGGAAGGGACCTCTAGGGTCATCTAGTCCAACCTCCTGCAGAATGCAGGGAATTCAGAACTCCCTGCCCACCCACAGTGACCCCAATTCCATGCCCAGATGACCCCCCCTTCCAGTTTGGCCTGGAGGAAATTTGCCCCCTGACCCCAGAGTCGTGATTGGCATTTCCCTGGGCTTGCAAGAAAGAGCCAAAGAGCCAAGCACTGAGACAGTCTCTTCTGCCCCCCCCACGCACAATCTGCCTCAGTTCACAGACTCAGTGAAGCTTTGACTCTCAAAAGTGTATTCCAAGGTCCCCAGTGTGGTGCTCATTGGTACCATAACACTGGTCATGATTTTAGAAAGTGGGAGGGGCCAAATGATTAACTATTGAAGATCTGATGGACTGTGCAGTCAAAGGGAAATTTCAAGCAAATACTTGAAACAAATGGCAGTTTTACATAGCATTAAAATTGTTTCCGAACAGTATTACAAATGTTTTGCGCATGAGAATTCTCACACTATTTCCTGTGCCTGTCCTCCTCCTGTTCCCCCCTCCAGCTGCTATCAAGTCCAGTTGCAGGAGAAAGTGGGCCAAAAAAGTGATGTGCTCCCAGTCATGCAACGTTGATTTTTAAAAACAATTTGTGACAACTGAAATGTAACTAATAGGCAAAGAAGCTCCTATGCTTGATGGAGGGAAAAACGTAAAAGTTTATTTCCATAAAAATACTGATGCCAATGAAGTTAACGCAATTCAAGGAATGAGTAAAACTCCAGTAACTTACTTCTACTTGTTTCTTTCTAATCATAGATGGTAAAGTTCAGCCTTGAGACTTGTTATACTTTGCCCTCTAGAGCAGGGGTAGTCAACCTGTGGTCCTCCAGATGTTCATGGACTACAATTCCCATGAGCCCGTGCCAGAGTATTCATGATGGGTTTTACATGGTTACTTTCTGGGGCTCATACATACTTTGATACACCTTGGCTTCTTTCCTATGGATAATTTTGCTGAAAAGGCTTGCACAGTGTCTAAATAAAACACAGTATATTGTAGAACACTTTTTGTGAAAAAGCTGCTCTATGCATAAGAACATCTAGACAGATATCCACATTAGTCTGCTGCGGACAAGCTAAAGTTTCTTGTACTACCCTTAAAGAACAACAAGAATGTTATTATGGCATAAACTTGTGTAAGCTGGAGCCCACTCCATCAATTGCACAAAGTATTATATTAAGTTAGCAGAGAAATTAATGCTCAGAAAGCTGAACATTTATGCTCAGAGAGCTGATAATTTATGTTCAGAAAGAGTTATGAAGTTATGAAGAGGGCAGAAGGCCCAGCTTTGTGGACAAGATATGCTACATTGTATTGAAGAGTACAGATGAGTCCAATAGAATTCAGATTCAGATTTGCTATGACTGAGCATCCTCCCCGTGGAACTTAGTCTACCCAGTCTTAACTATTTTTTTAATGTCATCAGTTCTACATTCCATATTTATTAAGCTTGGTAAGAGTCTTTCACCTCATGACCAAGAATAGCCTCTAATGATCAAGCAGGAAAGAATGTATATCATGCTACTTTAGAAGAGTTTGATCTTCACCTTTCATGACTGTAAATTTGCCCCATGTAATTAACAATGGAATGTGTGGCTAAACTGTGCTATTAATTTTACTGCTTTCCTATCCATCAGAATACTAAGAATTGAAACATCAAAATGGATTCATCAATCAGAATGCAACTATAGCTCAGGCAACAGCTTTATTAAAGGTTATATTGGTTGTATACTGATAAAGTGATAAATCCTAGTCATGCCCTAAAACAAATTAAACTACCGTGTGCTGGATTGCAGCATATCAAGGAAAAAACAGCATATAAAATTCTGGTGTGGTAATACAAGAGTTGTGTGGGAGGGAAAATGTAAAAGTAAATGCTTCTTTAAAGGAAGGAATAAAAGGTGAAAATAATTTTATTGCAGTTTACTGCAGAGTAAGATAAGTATCTGCTCCAAGAAGCCTACTATTTAAATTTAGCGTAGGAGTGGAAGAAAGTGAAGATTGTTGTTTTTTATAAAAGGGATAAACACAAAGTTAGGCAGAGGGCAATAAATGGGCACAGCTGTCAGAGAATAAGTCTGATGACTCTTATTTTTAAAATCACAGGTATGCTGAAAGGGAGGTGCAAAATGGGTGATAGTTTTGTAGGAAATTTTTTTATTGGTTACCATTTACAGCAGTGCTGCTGGAGCAACTAGGGGTGGGCGAAGCATCAAGATGACTTTAACCTATCTAGAAAGGAAGATCTTTTCTCTGATGTATAGCAAAATTCTGCTAATACACTAGAACCGAAAATAAACCATAGGGGATTTGAATCATAAAGCTTTATTTTTTTTACTGGATTTTGGAGTATCACACACATTCAAAATCATTACAGCTTGGACTCCCCCCTGCCCCACATGCACACAGGTGGGGATAAGGTCAAAGGTTGGCTGGAAGGGCCCTCCAGTTGCATTGCTGCAGAACTGCCCTACTTTCCCCGCTGCTTCAACCACCATCCCTCTACAGACTAGATGCTGCAGTTCTCTGTCTCATATGCTCCTCTTCCTGCTCGACATACAACCTGTGCAGCAACAGCAATTCTTCCTCCAAATCCTCCTGTGGGCACAAGTGTCCAACAGCGGGTATTCTTTTCCTTGTTGTAGTAATCTACTTCCTTTGCATGTGTGCAGCAACACCAGGGGGGGTGGGAAGAGAAAAAATTGAAGGAAGGAAGGAAGGAAGGAAGGAAGGAAGGAAGGAAGGAAGGAAGGAAGGAAGGAAGGAAGGAAGGAAGGAAGGAAGGAAGGAAGGAAGGAAGGAAGGAAGGAAGGAAGGAAGGAAGGAAGGAAGGAAGGAAGGAAGGAAGGAAGGAAGGAAGGAAGGGCCTATAATAAAACTTGCATTATACCATGGATAGTTATATTCTCTATTTACCCTATATACTCGCATATAAGCCGACCCACATATAAGCCGAGGCAACTAATTACACCACAGAATGCTGGAAAATCTTATTGACTCACATATAAGCCGAGGGTGGTGTTTGGATAGTGGCTTTTTCTCCTTTCCTGCCCTCCCTCCTGTTATGGGCAGGATTTCCCCCCCTTTTCTTCCCACCCTCCTCTTCCCTCCTCTTTCCCTCTGAACCCTCTTGCCTTTATTCCTTCCTCTAGGGGCGTTTCCTCCTTCTGCTCTCTGCTCTCCCTCTGAGACAGAGGCTTCAGAGCTTCCTGCAGAGCTTCCTGCAACCCATGCTAGCCTCGTGCTAGCCTCGTTAAGGCAGGGAGGAGGGAGGCGGAGACTGCTCTTTCCCTCCCAGGCTTGCTGTGTCTCTGCTGTTCCTGCCTTTGCTTCTTCAGGCAAGTATACTTGTCTCCCACCCCCACCCTCCAGTCTTGTCTGGAAGCTGTTTTTTTTAATACCTGCATATAAGCTGAGGGGGACTTTTTCAGCTTAAAAAAAGGGCTGAAAAACTCAACTTATATGCGAGTATATACGGTACATCCATTCTTTGTATCACTTAACATACCTTTAAATTCTGATTAAATCTCAACTTTAAAATTCTGATATAAGCTTTAAGATATTATGCCTTTTCTCTGAGTTAAGTTTATTTTAAAACATACATAGAGATATTCACAAAGCTTACAACTAAAACACACATTCTTATACATCACCTTGAACTTACAAACCATATACTGCATTGTCCCCATAGTTAACATATACAGTTTGAAAATATTTTTTTTCCTTTTCATCTTAGATTTCACTGTTCAGTGTAGTCTAATATTGGCCTCCATTTTCTTCTGAATTCCAATATTAATTTATTGTGTTTCAAATACATAAGTTTTGCTATTGTTCCATATTCTATTTACTTAACCAATCCTTAATATCTGGAGGTGAGATGTATATAAAGAATCCTAACAACTGTTACCATCTATTTAACAAGCTAATTATACATTTTATTATTTGGAACCATATTTAATAACTTACACTTTGGATCCAACACAATTTAACTTTTAATATCTTTTGCATTTCATCATGGATCATGATGCTTTCAGACTGCATGTCTGCTGCCTTACCCACTCTGCGCCACAAGATGTTCTATAAAAGTAATTATAAATAAAAATAAATAAATACTTTTATCTGAAAATAGGTGCCTCTTGTGGTGCAGAGTGGTAAGGCAGCCGTCTGAAAGCTTTGCCCATGAGGCTGGGAGTTCGATCCCAGCAGCCGGCTCAAGGTTGACTCAGCCTTCCATTCTTCTGAGTTTGGTAAAATGAGTACCCAGCTTGCTGGGGGGTAAATGGTAATGACTGGGGAAGGCACTGGCAAACCACCCCGTATTGAGTCTGCCATGAAAACGCTGGAGGGCGTCACCCCAAGGGTCAGACATGACCCAGTGCTTGCACAGGCGATACCTTTACCTGAAAATACATTGTATCTTCCAATTTTAACCACATCAAATTTCACATATCTTTTTCCCTGAGAAGAGATGCCTCCCCTTCCCGTTAAACATCTAAAAAGAGGTGGCTCCCTGACACAAACATCTGCAGAACCTTTGGTGGAGAAGTGACATTGGTCAGGGAAGGAGAAGCACTTACAATATTTGCTGGCGTATAAGACTCCTTTCCCCCCTGAAAAACATGCCTCCAAGTGGGGGGGGGGGTCGTCCTATACGCCGGGTGCACTTCAGTTGGGATAGATATAGCTGCCCATAGTGGCCCATAGTACTGTAATGTAATGTAACAAGCTCTATATTTTGAGTGGAAATGTTGGGGGGTCGTCTTATACGCCCAGTCGTCTTATACGCTGGCAAATACGGGTAGGTAATTCAATCCAAAATAATACATTAAAAATTACTTTTCTAAAAAGGCAAAAAGTATCCATCTCAAAAAAGGGAAAAAGTGCCATCAACCTTATCGCACTGACACTCCTTGCTTTAGTCACAAGGCGCTCACTCCCTTTTGCATATGTGGGCACACACATGTTCTCTTTGAAATAATACCAGTCAGTTCATTTAAAACCAGAGTTTCTCCCCTCCACAGACTAGCATCAGGTGACCTTTTGGATCAGAAGCACTGCACACAATCAGACAGTATTTATTTTGAAACATTAGAGCTGCCTTGATATGCTTATGGAGGCTGTGCTGGTCATTTTGGTGCATATCTGACATTTCTATTAGGCAATCTGGAGGGAAGCTTTCCACCACAAACAGAAATCCTTATACATATAGAGAGAAGGTTGACGAATACTGGCAGAGAAGTGATGGAACTCCCACTCTCATGCTAGAAACAGATACTTGCTCAACATGCTTGGATATTAAAACGAGTCTGGAGCACCTTAAAGACTAACGACATTTATTTCAACATGCCCTTTTGTGAGTCAGAGTCAGGTGAAGAAGAAATCATTTTGGGGACTCTTCAAGGAAAAATTATAGAGGGGGAGGGATATTTATGTCGTGATTCACACTGAATCTCTGCCTCAGCTCCTCCGCCCCCCTCCTTCAGTAATTTTCCCAATAAGTCTTCCTTTCCATATACATACCTGGTGAAGTGAGCAGTAAGGCACGAAAGCGCATATTGAAAGAAAAAGTTGTTAGTTCTTAAGGTGCCACTGAACAACAATAGGTACCTCCTGGAAAGGCAGCAGCACAGCGGAGCACTGAAGCCAGTTTTAAGCAAGTCCACAGTGCAATCCTCAGGAGCCCCACCCTGCCTGCTTTCTGCTGCTATTACCTCTGGGAAACTGAAGCTCCAAGAAGTGGGGAGTATCATCCCTCCCACATCAAGCATGTCTTCTGCTCAGGTTTGCACTCTGTGCATGCATCTGTCTCCTCCTGCAGCAGCAAGTTGTTAAGAGTACAGGAGGAAAGAGGAAGACTTGGTAGACAGAGAAAAGGTGTGTGTGTGAATACCCCTATATCTGACATCAAGAACAAGATAGGTTAATAGAACTTCCACGTGACAATATTTTAAAAAAGAAATCTTCATACAAAAGCACCTGGTTGGCTGACTTCCGGCTACATATCTGTACTGAGTACCCAGAACTGTCTGATAATGCTGTTGTGACTTTTCCCCATAACAAATGATCGGGAAAGTGCAATTTTCTGCATTGAAATCTAAATACCAAAACAAGCTGGAGATGGAGCCAGATCTAAAGTTGAAACGTTTCAACTTGGCTTCTAACCCCTAAAAGCTGCAAATCCGTTGTTTCATCAAATGGTGCAATATAATAACAAAATACACCTTTTTTTGCCCAAATAAGCAATAATTCTTTAAATAGCTGTATTACTATTTTTCAAATGTTTGATATTGCAATTAATAAAAAACAAATTAATTTCGAAGTGTCAGTGAATCATAACTTTTCTGTCATTACATATTTTCCCTAATCAACACATTTGAATAATACAACTTCTATTACATGTGGTGGGGGATTGATATTAAAGAGGGTTCCTTGCACAGAAATGGCTGGGAACTACTGATCTAATTTAGCAGAAAATTTATCAAACAGCTCAAAGAAGCAGCCTCCAGTTAAAACTAATTTCATCAGGCTAAAGCAAATGCTACAGGGAAAAACACTGCTTTGATATTTTAGCATCCCAGTACAATTAATATTCTATAACTACACCTAAGTTGGCATACATGCTTAACCAGTAGTCAAAATGTATAGATACTTCTTTAATACTGTTAATAGCTTTGAAGTTGTAGATGTATATTAATTTTAAGTCTTTCAAGCAAGGGAAAACATAAGGCAATCAATTTTACGTATAAATCAATGCTGCTACAGTGGTCTGGCTTCATATTTAATTCATTGAGAGACATCTTAAATGCAAATGAAGCTTTCAGACTAGCTTCTTGTTCCTAAAACGTGTGAGTCTAGTAGAAGAGTAAAGCACACAACTGGTTTTCCATGGTTCTGAAGAAAGCCTAAAGCAAAGAAAAACTGGAACATTAAGACAAAGAGGGGCACCAGAGTACACACTGAGAGGATTGTAAGCCAATCTGACACTCCTCCGGGTAGTGAAAAATGGGGTATAAAAAACAACTCTTTTTCTTCTCTGAAGAATTCAGGGCGTCTCCCATGAAGCAAGGTAGTTCCTGTGCATGCATCTATAAAGCTGCCTTGTTGTTGTTGTTATGTGCGAAGTCGTGTCCGACCCATCGCGACCCCATGGACAATGATCCTCCAGGCCTTCCTGTCCTCTACCATTCCCTGGAGTCCTTTTAAGTTTGCACCTACTGCTTCAGTGACTCCATCCATCCACCTCATTCTCTGTCGTCCCCTTCTTCTTTTGCCCTCGATCACTCCCAGCATTAGGCTCTTCTCCAGGGAGTCCTTCCTTCTCATGAGGTGGCCAAAGTATTTGAGTTTCATCTTCAGGATCTGGCCTTCTAAAGAGCAGTCAGGGCTGATCTCCTCTAGGACTGACCGGTTTGTTCGCCTTGCAGTCCAAGGGACTCGCAAGAGTCTTCTCCAGCACCAGAGTTCAAAAGCCTCAATTCTTTGACGCTCGGCCTTCCTTATGGTCCAACTTTCGCAGCCATACATTGCAACTGGGAATACCATAGCTTTGACTAAACGCACTTTTGTTGGTAGGGTGATGTCTCTGCTTTTTAGGATGCTGTCTAGATTTGCCATAGCTTTCCTCCCTAGGAGCAAGCGTCTTTTAATTTCTTTGCTGCAATCCCCATCTGCAGTGATCTTGGAGCCGAGGAAAATAAAATCTGTCACTATCTCCATTTCTTCCCCATCTATTTGCCAGGAATTGAGAGGGCCGGCTGCCATGATCTTTGTTTTCTTGATGTTGAGTTTCAAGCCAACTTTTGCACTCTCCTCCTTCACCCGCATCAACAGGCTCTTTAGTTCCTCTTCACTTTCTGCCATTAGAGTGGTATCGTCTGCATATCTGAGGTTGTTGATATTTCTCCCTGCAATCTTGATCCCAATTTGTGACTCCTCTAATCCCGCCTTTCTCATGATGTGCTCCGCATACAAGTTAAATAGGCAAGGCGACAGTATACAGCCTTGCCGAACTCCTTTCTCAATTTTGAACCAATCCGTGATTCCATGTTCAGTTCTCACTGTTGCTTCTTGACCTGCATATAAATTTCTCAAGAGACAAATAAGATGCTCTGGTATTCCCATCTCTTTAAGAACTTGCCACAATTTGTTGTGCTCCACACAATCAAAGGCTTTAGCATAGTCAATGAAGCAGAAGTAGATGTTCTTCTGGAACTCCCTAGCTTTTTCCATGATCCAGCGTATGTTGGCAATTTGATCTCTAGTTCCTCTACCTCTTCGAAATCCTGCCTGTACTTCTGGAAGTTCTCGGTCCACATATTGCTGGAGCCTAGCTTGTAGGATTTTGAGCATAACTTTGCTAGCATGAGAAATGAGTGCAATGGTGCGGTAGTTTGAACATTCTTTGGCATTGCCCTTCTTTGGGATTGGAATGTAAACTGACCTTTTCCAATCCTGTGGCCATTGCTGAGTTTTCCAAATTTGCTGGCATATTGAGTGTAGCACTTTTACTGCATCGTCCTTTAAGATTTTGAATAGTTCAACTGGAATGCTGTCACCACCACTAGCTTTATTGTTGCTCAGACTTCCTAAGGCCCATTTGACTTCACATTCCAGGATGTCTGGCTCCAGGTCAGTAACTACCCCACTGTGGTCATCAGGGATGTTAAGCTCGCTCTTGTATAGTTCTTCTGTATAATTTTGCCACCTTTGCTTAATCTCTTCTGCTTCTGTGAGGTCCCTACCATTTTGGTCCCTTATCATACCCATCTTTGCATGAAACGTTCTCTTCATATCTCCAATTTTCTTGAAAAGATCTCTGGTCCTCCCCATTCTATTGTTTTCTTCTATTTGTTTGCACTGTTCATTTAAGAAGGCATTCTTATCTCTTCTAGCTTTTCTCTGGAATTCTGCATTCAATTGGGTGTATCTTTCTCTTTCTCCCTTGCCTTTCACTTCCCTTCTCTCCTTAGCTATTTGTAAAGCTTCCTCAGACAGCCATTTTGATTTCTTGCATTTCTTTTTCTTTGGGATGGTTTTAGTTGCTACCTCTTGTACAATGTCACGAACCTCCGTCCATAGTTCTTCAGGCACTCTGTCTATCAGATCTAATTCCTTAAATCTATTTGTCACCTCTACTGTATATTCGTCGGGGATATGATTTAGTTCGTACCTGAGTGGCCTAGTGCTTTTCCCTACTTTCTTCAATTTAAGCCTAAATTTTGCAACAAGAAGCTCATGATCTGAACCACAATCAGCTCCTGGTCTTGTTTTTATTGCCTGTATAGAACTTTTCCATCTTTGGCTGCAGAGTACATAGTCAATCTGATTTCTGTGTTGACCGTCTGGTGATGTCCATGTGTAGAGTCGTCTCTTGGGTTGTTGGAAAAGAGAGTTTGCTATGACCATTGTATTCTCTTGACAAAATTCTACCAGCCTGTGCCCTGCTTCATTTTGTACTCCAAGGCCAAACTTGCCTGTTATCCCAGTTATCTTTTGGCTTCCTACTTTAGCATTCCAATCCCCCATGATGATAAGCACATCATTTTTTGGCGTTGCTTCTATAAGGTGTTGTAGGGCTTCATAGAACTGATCAACTTCATCCTCTTCAGCAGCAGTGGTTGGGGCATAGACCTGGATCACTGTGATGTTGAATGGTTTGCCTTGGATTCGAACTGAGATCATTCTGTCATTTTGGGGATTGTATCCCAAGACTGCTTTTCCTACTCTCTTATTGATTATGAAGGCTACTCCATTTCTTCTGCGAGATTCTTGTCCACAGTAGTATACCTGATGGTCATCTGAATTAAATTCACCCATTCCTGTCCATTTTAGTTCACTGATTCCTAAAATGTCGATGTTCAGTCTTCTCATTTCTTGTTTAACCACGTCCAGCTTGCCTTGATTCATGGATCTGACGTTCCAGGTTCCTATGGAATAAAAATCTTTACAGCATCGGACTGTCTTTTCGCCACCAGTTACTTCCACAACTGAGCGTCCTTTCGGCTTTGGCCCAGCCGCTTCATTCATTCTGGCGCTACTCGTACTAGCCGTCTGCTCATCCCCAGTAGCATATTGGACACCTTCCGACCTGAGGGGCTCATCTTCCGGCGTCATATCGTTATGCCTATTGGAACTGTCCATAGAGTTTTCGTGGCAAAGATACTGGAGTGGTTTGCCATTGCCTTCTCCAGTGGATCACCTTTTGTCAGAGCTCTCAGCTATGACCTGTCCGTCTTGGGTGGCCCTGCACGGCATAGCTCATAGCTTCACTGAGCTATGCAAGCCCCCTTGCCACAACAAGGCAGCGATCCTTGAAGGGGGAAAGCTGCCTTACACTGAGCCAGAACACTGGTCTATCAAGGTCAATGGCCAGCAGTTCCTGAGGGTCTCAGGCAGAGGTCTTTCACTACAACTTTTCAATAGAGGTGCCAGGAATTGACCTTAGGACATTCTCCATGCAATGCAGATGCTTTTCCCCTAAGCCATGGCCCAGTACACATGAAAGGATGGAAGGCATTACAGTTAACTAATAAAAAATCATCAAATATTCCCCCTCCTCATTGAAGGGTAATTTGTTAGCAAAGGCAGGTCTGCTAGCCTCTTAGGTCTGCACATCAGCTAGGAACAAAACCATTAGTACAGCAAAACGTCCCCTCCTTTTCCAAGCTCAGGCAACCTTCAAACTGTAAAAATGGCAGTGCAATTTGTAGTGGAGTTTCATTATTCTGAGACCACTGAAGCCCACCGGCACAATTCTGTTAAAGATGGTACTGTTGGTCTCCTGAATTCTCAGCACAACACTACAAATTGTCTTATATTTGTAGGATTCTTTTCAGTTTCCCCTGTTGGAGGATGTGGACAATTTTTTGGAAGTTTGAGACTTACCACCTGCGTGTATGACTCTTGTCCCTCCTGGCTGCTTAAGGCTGCCAGTGGAATAACAAACCGGGGTCACAATGTAAAACCCCCAAACAGCCAATGCAATTTATGACTACTGCGTTATATAGTTAATAAAAATACAAATGATCCTTACACATTACATAGATAATGAGAAAATATCACAAATAATAAGGTGAACTTGTACTGCAAACGTAGAAAAGTCCCATCCTTGTGGTACTGTAGAACAGCTTCTGTAATACACTGTAATAAATGATGAGTATCCAGATGTAATACCATTTCACAGTCGATCTTCCTCAGAAGTTATTCTTAGTGGATATTCCTCAGCATTTACAAAGGAAGCAAGCCAGTTCATTAGTCTTACCTTAATCAGGAACAAAGCCTTCTGCTTGAATACTTGCTAGCATAATACTAACAGGTTGCTTTGTCCTTTGGCCTTCTACAAGATTCTATCATGTCCTCAATAATTCTAAGTAAAGCCATTCAGAGAGGGCATCTGGAAATTTTGGCTGGCACCACCAGTATGCAGATGATCCTCAGCTTTACTTTGTGATCCCAGGAGATTCCAGCGTGGCTGTGGAAATTTGGAACAGGTGCCTCAAGATAGTTTTGAAATAGTTAACAAGCTGAAACAAATGGAGGTACTACTGGTCGTGATGGGGAGGGTAACCCAGGAATCAGGAATATTTCCTCTGCTGGATGGATGGGGTTGCACTCCCCCTAACAGAGAAGGTTCATAGTTTGATGGTAGTCCTGGAACTGGGCCTCTTGTTAATCAACAGGTGGCAGCAGTAGCCCAGGGACCATAAACCTTGCTGGACGGTGAGCCAGCTGCAACTTTTTTTTGTTTTATCTTGCCATTCTGGCACTGTCCAGAAGCTACAGCTGGTACAGAATGCTGACTGGACTGTTTCATCTACATTTGTTGCTGGGGTCAATTCAAAGTGTTGGTATTGATCTATAAAGCCCTTTGCAGCTTGACGCCAGCATACTTTACGGACTGCCTATTTCTATATGAACCTATCTGTCCACTCTTGTCATACTTTGAGGTCTTGCTTCAGATGCCCCTGCCATCTGAGGTTAGATAGATGGCAACTCAAGAAATAAATAAATAAATGGTTATCTTGGTTATGGCACAAAAACGTTAGAACTCCAAATTCAACTGTCTCCTTTAGTCATTGTCTTCGGCCCACAAGCGAATACTTTGTTTTGTTTATCCCTGTTAACCTTACTGGCTCTCCTTCCTGGCTGTGTAGGGTTTCTATGTCTATATGTTGTAACTGTATTGTTTGACTGCAAAACTTTATAATACGCAGAGAATTTAGCCTACCTCATAAAGAAGCTACAAACAGAATGCCAACATTACTCAAATATAAACACTTCATTATGTTTTAAAAGAGATTGGTGTACAAAGCTTATACATGATCCAAACAGTACTTATGTTATTTATAATTTGAATTTTATACCGCCCCTCCCCACGAGCAACCAACATCACCCATGGCTTAAACAGAAGCTTTGGCAAGATGTTCCCTGTGCACAAAGTTCCTCTTTCACGTTAACAGGGAATGGAATAAAAGACAAACAAACAGCCTACCAGGAAGTACATTTATATGCAACATACCAGCATACTGAGTTCACATTAAAAGCAGCCAACTATTGAATAAGTCAATATGAATCGTCAGAAAACACACACAACTCCATAGATACGGTTTCCATGCCACAACGATAGAAGAGCCAATAAAACAAAGATGTTCAATATCACTGGAGGATGTTTTAAAACAAAAGTAATAAACAGTTTTCCCTCATAACACTTGTGAGAAGAACAAAAATTGAAATTACAGAGAATAAATTGACTACATAAAGACAACTATGAATCAGCAGTACCATAAGACTTCCAAATAATACATAATCTTCTGCTATAATTTCAATATGCAACAATGACCTTAACTGAACAACGCACAACACAGATAATAATTGCTGCTCATGTTCTACCTCTGTGTATGGACCAGTCACTTCCATTTCAATGTATCTGAAGAAGTGTGCATGTACACCAAAGCTTATACCGTGAATAAAACTTTATTGGTCTTAATGGTGCCACTGAACTCCACCTTTGTTCTGCCACGTCAAACCGATACAGCTACCCACATGAATCTATCTTTATGGAAGGTACCTCATTGGAATGGAAATCCATCAACCACATGAAGAAACATGCACAAATACAAACTGATATCTCTCCTTTCTTTCCAAAATCTAAAAACTTGGACAGGATACCCAAGGGACTGACAATCCTCTGCAATCTGCTTCTACAGACCATGCAGAAAATCTGTCTCACATTCTCCAAGAAGCTACTCAAACATCTGATCAGCATCCTGTACTACAAACAGAAAGTGATCAAGGAGAAACTCTCTGGACTGAACATTTCTGTAAGAATTCAACCTACTTGTCAAAATTTCCACAAGAGAAGACAAACCATCTACCACTCTCAGTTAGGTTTGCTGAAGTAACAGGAAGAGAAAAACTCTCTAGCTTGCATATTACTAACCAAACCAAGAAGAATGTCAATACTGTCTATGTTTCACAGCCCAGCAGAGGAATCAATTATTTCACATGGGCTGTCATTCTGCTCCACCAACCCCACAATAATGATCCACTTCTGCAGAGACCTAGAAGCCTTTCCCTTTCCTAGAAGCTTAAAGGAGTACTTTCAACATACCTAGGAACGGGACATGAAAGGACAAACAATATAGTCGCAAAATACCTTCATACTATGCACTAGAGAACAGTTATCACCACTCCAACCCATCAATGAACAATATACTAACCACTAACTATCACCAAAGCAACACACTAACAACAAAGAGACTCCACATGGGCCCCTCTGATGGTCACAATGTCATACTGGATCTCTACATCAAATGCTTTCACAGTAGAGTCTAACCAATGTGATCAAGAACACCATTGCAAACAACAGAATATCAACCATGGTGAAAGAAAGGCCACAGTCACAGGAACAATTTAGATATTATAAAGAAGCAGTCAAAGATGGTGTCATCGTCCTCATGAATAGATCAGACTATATCCAGGAGGCTCAAAGACAGCTTACAAATACTACTTTTCACAAATGACTATCCTCAGATCCCACACAGGAGAACTAAAGATCATGAACAATTACCCCTACACATAAAGGAAATAATCCTTTCAGACCCAACACAGGAACCTCAACCATGTACCTTTACCTTCTACAGAAAATACACAACCCTGACCACCCAGGATGTCCCACTGTCTCAGGCATAGGCACTCTCACCATGGGGGCATCTGGATACACAGACTCTATTCTGCCCCTGCTCCATTAATGCTCCTACTTCTATGCATGGCACCAAAGATTCTCTGGGGAAAATACAATCACTGAACAGACTTCCAGAGAATATTTTGGCCAACTTGGAAGTGGAATTTCTGATAACCAACATCCCACCTGCCTCTATCCAGTTGGCACCGGGGATCATCCATCAGGGCAACCAGGAATGTGGCTGGGTAGGAAGGGACTGGAACAGGAAGTGCATTTGCCCTGCCTGGCTGCGGTACAATTGGAGATCTCACACTCTTCCAGGAATATAGCCATGATTCTTTGATGCCTCCATTTCTATGGAGGGACAGGTCACAAGAGGAGGTCAGCTGGTGTTTTACCATCAATGCCAAGTAAGCTACTAGCACCCTGAGCACCTAGCCATAGCGATCCATGTAATGGTCATCTCCATGTAACTCACTCCATGCTGGCCAGCCCTTGTCCCTGACCCAGAAATTGCAATTAGTGCAGAATGCACCTACCATTTGAGGCTAAATGGTTGGCAACCACAAAACAGGTGTTCTTGGTTGTGGCACCAAAACTTTGGATCTCCCTCCTCAGGAATATGAACCTGTCTCCCCCTATTACTGACTTCCACCAGTGTGTGAATTTTTTTTTTTGTTCTGTTTGACTTACCAAGAAGTTTTATTGGATCCCTCCCTGTTTTTAATGTTAATGTGTGTTAAAGGTAAAGGTATCCCCTGTGCAAGCACCGAATCATGTCTGACCCTTGGGGTGACGCCCTCCAGCATTTTCATGGCAGACTCAATACGGGGTGGTTTGCCAGTGCCTTCCCCAGTCATTACCATTTACCCCACAGCAAGCAAGCTAAGTACTCATTTTACCGACCTCGGAAGGATGGAAGGCTGAGTCAATCCTGAGCCGGCTACTGGGATTGAACTCCCAGCCTCATGGGCAAAGCTTTCAGACTACATGGCTGCTGCCTTACCACTCTGCACCACAAGAGGCTCATTAATGTGTGTTAGTATGTTTTAATTATTGCATACATACTTTGTTTTAAATGTTTAATATATTTCAACATTTGATGTTCATCACTTTGGAGACCCTATATGTGTGCAAAGGCAACACAGAAAAGTTTTAAATGAGTAAAACCACTCTGTACTGTAGCATCTTAAAGATTGACTTTTAAAGATCAGTTAAGCTTTCTGGCCATTGGGTTTGAAAGAATAAGCATCACATTTCATAGAATCTGTTTTTTTAAAAAGGATGCTACTAGATACACAAAAGCACAAGCTAAGTAGCAAAACAAATTTAGAGTCCAGTGACACCTTTAAGACCAACCAAGTTTTATTCAAGGCATGAGCTTTTGTGTGCACGCACACTTCCTCAGATACAATATGATGGAATGGAAGTAACCCGTTCAAACTTATAGAGTGTGTGAGTAAATTAACATACAGCATAATGAAAAAGGTTAGGAGATTCCAGAGATAAATGGCAATTTGGACTTGTTTGTGTTCATTTGAGACTGAATTGCATGGGAAACACTTGGGGTACAATAAATATGACCACATTAAGAGAATGGGCAAATAGATAACAGTTGCGCAGTTAGCTGAGACTTTGCCCTTCTGCCCCCTGCCTGTCCTCTCAAACAAGGAAGCTGGCAAATGTAGTCAGGGCAGCCATCCATCAGGAGGAAGAGCTGGGTGTCATTGGCATATGGGTGGCAACCCAGCCCAAACCTCCGCAGGAATTGATCAAGAGGGCACATAAAGATATTGAATAAGACTGGAGAGAAAACTGCCACCTGAGGGACTCCGCAAGCCTGGATTTATAACTGGATTTATATCTGTCCCAAGCTTAACCCAATTAACAAATGATGACATAATGGACATTTTTCAGGGGTAGCTTACACATCTTTAACCCACTCCTAGGGGAGCGGAATAAATAATTCGGTAAGGGCCCCCAAGGCGGGCCCTGTCCGTGATGAGGAAGGGTGCACATAGGCCCCTTCCCCCAGACTGACAATCGGAGCTGAGTGTCACTGGCATATGGGTGGCAACCCAGCCCAAACCTCCGCAGGAATTGAGCAAGAGGGCACATAAAGATATTGAATAAGATTGGAGAGAAAACTGCCACCTGAGGGACTCCACAAGCCAGTTGGTGATGGCTGGATGAGCTCTCTCCTAGTGCTACCCTCTGTCCACAATCCCGGAAAAGGAGATCAGCCACTGAAGGGCAGTCCCTCTGATCCCGGCATCAGTGAGGTGGTGAGCTAGAAGCTCATGGTTGACAGTGTTAAACGCTGCTGAAATGTCTAGTAATATAAGCAATGCTGTCCCGCCCCGGTCCAATTGGCAACCTGAGTCATCAGTCTCTTGTTTGACTACTGTTTTTGCTTGGTCTTTTCTCATTCCAAGATAAGTAGGATGCTGTAGTCATGCAGCTAGCTCCCCCACACACACCAAAGAGATATCAGATGGGAAAGAGTAGCAGAAAACACAGCCAAAGATAACTGCCAAAGATACAGAAAAACCTTGCTTAAAATGAAAGTAGGCTGCAAGCCTTGTGCTGTAATCTATTCGTTCTTATTTATTAGTTGGATTTCTTAGCTGCCACTCCCACACCTCCTGGCTTGTGGCAGCTTACAATGATTAAGAACAGTAAAATACAATTAAAAAATTCTAACCTCACTCCCACCCACCCAACCTTCCATCTCCAGTTGCAGTATCCAGGTAGTTGGTCCTGTTGTCCATTCAGAGGAGGATCAGATTTTCTAGGTCGCCCGGCCTCAACCAAATGCCCAGCAGAAGAGCTCCACCTTGCAGGCCCTGAGGAACTCTGACAGCCCTCAGCTCTCCTGGGAGCTCATTCCACCAGGCGGGAACCAGGGCCGAAAAGACCCTGGCCCTGTTCAAGGCCAGGTGAACATCCCAGGGGCCAAGTACCTCCACCCTATTCGCATTTGCAGAACGTGAAGCTCTGTGCAGGACACAGGAAGCTAGGCGGTCCCATGAGTACACAGGGCCCAACCTGCATATGGCTTCTTAAAGGTACAGCTCTTAAAGGTACTGTGCAGCCAATTCCTTTGCATTAAAAGGTGATCAAAAAGATGGAAACAGCTTTCTTGCCATCAGGAAGCACACTTGTGGAACAATAGGTATTAACCACCATCCTCTAACATATAGAAGTCTTAGTCAAAATTATTATGTTCTCCTATATTAACTGTATCTTTATCAGATCTCCCAGCAAAGGATATTTTTACTGGTGAGACATTTTTTTCACCAGTTCCTCCCAACATATGCAATCCATGGGGGTCTTCTGTCCCCCAAGAGCAGCATTTCAGGACTCATATTGGAATGCAGTTGGAAGTGAGGACAAGGTGCTCCATATATTGAAATCTTCCCATCAGCCAAAATATCTGGCAGGATCCAAGGTGCAGGTATTTATCCTCTAGATCAGGGGTAGTCAACCTGTGGTCCTCCAGATGTTCATGAACTACAATTCCCATGAGCCCCTGCCAGCAAACACTGGCAGGGGCTCATGAAAATTGTGGTCCATGAACATCTGGAGGACCACAAGTTGACTACCCCTGCTCTAGATCACTTGGCTAAAACTAAATTAAACTCAATTTAATACTTTGCTGGTCATTTACATAAAACCTTAACCTGAGGATATGCAAATTGGCACATTAAAGGTCTCCTCCATTATGAACCTCTGTTGCTGCCATTCCATTCTTCCTTGCCAGACAATACGAGACACAGGCAAAAGTTTCAACTCTCCTTTTCGTATAAATAGCAGCAAGGCTTCAGTAGAGTCTGGGGTCTTCTTTGTCAGTATTTCCTAGTTGACATACTCAGTGGAATAGCAGTAAAACTTTTTTGGGATTGTACATT
The DNA here is from genome assembly GCF_049243985.1 of Paroedura picta. Lineage (NCBI taxonomy): Eukaryota > Metazoa > Chordata > Lepidosauria > Squamata > Gekkonidae > Paroedura > Paroedura picta. The sequence goes on along the minus strand of NC_135371.1, from coordinate 131,137,080 downwards.
TCAGGCAGCGAGGGAGTTGCATGCATAAATTTTTTCTCATACACAAAATCCCACACTTAGAAAATTAATTTTTCAAGAAGGCTTGTTTTCTCAACATATTCCTCTACAAGCAGGGACTAACTGGACAAGTATTCAGATGTGCAATGAAATCTTAAATGGGTCTTCAGTAATCACTTTGACACTTGATTTTGTTGCTTTCAGATTCTTGGTTCTGATGAACAGTTTATATGGTATTTTCTTGTTTGGTTTTCCTGGTTTTGGCTTCCATGGCTCAGTGAGGCTCAGAGCTAATTTTACGGCCTACCATTCTGGCTCAGTTCCAAACAGAAGCTTTAGTTGCTGATCAGGGCTTTAAGCAAAAACCATGTTCATTTTAACTAACTTATACCAAACACCTGCCTGCACTGTAGTATACATATCTGTTCTACTATTGGTTGATTTTTTTGCCCTCAAGTCCCAACTGACTAATGGAGTCCCTGTAGGATTTCCAAGGCACTGATTTTAGCAGGCTATGCAATTAACTCTCCCCAGAAAGGACTACAAGTTCACATTTTCTTCTTTCAAATTAATTATAAGGGGTTGGCTGACTTGTACACTGATCATTCCATACCTTGGCTTATTGTAGTTTCAATGTCCAAATTTCCTATTCTGAGGAATGTACTTTAAAAACTTTCACTAACTGCCATGAGGGTATTTAAAGAAAAGCCTATAAGGAAGCATGTGCATCTTGCACATCTGACTCAAGTTGCCTTCATGTGCTTCTGTGACATTTTTAGTTTTTAGATATGCATATATAAACCTTTGCTACTCTGGTACTGATGTTTAATTAATCTGAAAAATCCTGAACATTTTAATGTACCTTTCTATGAAAGATTATTGTTTTTAGAAATGCTGTGCCTTCCCAAAAATTGACAATGCTTTCTTAAAATCATTACTAAAAATGATATATTCTGAAATTTTTATATACACATTTCATTGAAAAGGCACTGAATCCAAAAGCTGATCTATTTAGAGTCCCCGATAAAACCTACTTCAATGTATCATTGTTTTCCTGTGCCAAAACAAAATGTTTTAGCTATCTCCCAGAATAGCTATTTGAGCATTCTTTCACACCTCTAATACAACTGGTTTTATATCTGTCCCAAGCTTAACCCAATTAACAAATGATGACATAATGGACATTTTTCAGGGGTAGCTTACACACTATATAAAGCTCAACTTACTATGGATGCTTAAGTCAGAGATGTATGTCTGAACCAGATCCTTATGAGAGTTCTACTTGATGACTGAATACATACTGAATGCTAGTTGACTAGTTAGCTATGGATGAGCATGAATGCATGAACCAGCCTTCCCAGTCCTTTAGCAGTCCAACACACTAAGAGCAGCAAACCCACGATCCCAAAAGACTTTACCAGTCCCAAAGCTGAGCTACACTATAGACTGGATCCAGCAGAGAAGTTCATGGAAGAAGCTGGTTGAGATGTTCTTTTCCTACTCTCCCCAAGTTGTGCTTGGGAAGTCCTTTTGGATGATTGACAAGGCTTTACAAACAAATGCACCACAGTATAGGAGCACTCCAGGAATAGAGGGGAGCTTTTAAAAAAATCAAATTTTTGCTAGCAGCTTGGGCCAACAGAGGAGGTAATTTCACCCTTCTCCCTTCACATGCATACCACAGCAGCACCCTGCACTGTCATCCATTTTGGCTGTGAGGCTCTCTCTCTCAAACTGCCAAGATGATTTTCAGAGCAAACAGGAAGCCGATTGAGGAACTGGCTGCCCTGCCAGCTTCTTCTCTGAACTTTTCCATTGGATCCAACTCAGTCATGTGGGGACTGAAAATAAGCCTGCTAATTAGAAAATTAGGTCCTTATTTTTTCAAGTCAGTTATATGCAGAATATTTTTTACATGAAGGGAGCATGTAACAGAGCTCACGCGAGTCAGGACGTAATTTTGCTTCATGGAAAACAATGTTAGTTTTGTCAGTCTTGGGTGTATGTTGCTGCCAACCTAAATATGAATTTGTAAAAATTCACACAGGTCAGAATATTTGAAGGGGGTTGTAACAAGGAAGGAAAAATAGGAAACCTATTGCCCTTTGCACACCTCATTCATCTCACACAACGCAAAAACATTCTTCCATAATGAAATTTCAGAAATGTTTTTCATGCAGGAACTGAAAATGCAGTATCAGCACTTTAGATCTATAGCATTCTGACATCTGAGCTAAAGGGATGGCAGACTTGCTAAACAAGAATCACGTGAATCCCACTTGACTGTGAATTTTAGAAGATTAGCTGGTATGAGTGCTGAACAGGAAGATGCCTTGAGGATTCAATTAAGCTAACCAAAGGACCAACACTGCATAAATTATAAGATTTTTTATTCTTAACTTTATATTCTGAACCCCTAAGGAACTTATTTATATTCTACAGTGACAAACATTAAATGACGTCTGAGGATTCAATAAAATAGTACAAGAAAATCAAGTCTTTGGTGGAAATTTCTTATATGGGGGGAGAGAAAAAAAATGTCCCTGAATACCAGTCTAACCAGCTATCAGGAAATGAATTTGCTGTCTTTCATCTACTCTACAAAAAGGGACATTAACACTTCTGATTTTTGGTTTGGCAGTACAAATGTGTATATATCCTCTATGTTGGGAATTATTAGAAGAGTGATGGAAAAATAAGGTAGCCATTATTGCAAAGCCCTTTTACAGCTATGGGTGCAGCCTCATTTGGAATACTGTGCACAGTTCTGCCATAACTCAAAAATAATATTGTTGAGCTGGAAAAAGAGAGGGTAACTAAGATTATTAAGAAGGAGAAGCGCAGGTTTTTATACCCCTCTTTTCACTACTTGAAGAAGTCCCAAAGTGACAAACGCAATTCCCTTCCTCTCCCCACAACAGACACCCTGTGAAGTGGGTGGACCTGAGAACTCTAGAAGAACTGCTCCTCAGAAAGGCTCTAAAGACAGTGGTCCGCAAGCTTTCAGCCGCTGCGGACCGCTGCGGCGGAGTGGGGGGAGAGGGCGGCCCGGGGACCCGCACACGCGCGTTTGCGCCACCGCCATGCCGGCAGCCACGGCTCCCCCTCCTGGCCCCTCCGGGCCGCCAGCAAATCGGCCGCTAAAGCGGCCAATTAGCTTGCGGCTCGGCAAGCTTCTCTTCCCTCCCCTCACGAAACAAGAAGCTTGCTGGGCCGCGAGCTTCTCGCTTCGGGGGGGGGGGAGAGGGAAGAAGGAACTGCGGCCCGGCGCCAAGGCCTTCGGGCCGCGGGTTGGGCACCACTGCTCTAAGAGAAATATGACTAACTCAAGGTCATTCAGTTGACTGCATGTGGAGGAGTGGGGAATCAAACATGGTTCTCCATATTAGAAAGTTGGCTCACCTTTCCTAACAGCAAAGGCTAGAGTCCAGGACTTTTCAGTCCAGAAAAAAGTATTAAGGTGGGAAATTAAAGGTTTATTAAATTATGCATAGGGGAGGGACAGCTTTTTCTAGCTCTCTTGTAATATTGGAACTTGAGAGCACCAATGAAATTGATGGGAAATAAGGTCCGGAAAAACAGAAGGAAAAACTTCTTTACCTAATTAGCAGTTAAACTGCAGAATTCGCTGCCAGTGAAGGCAGTGATATCCACAAGCATAAAGCTTTAAAAGAGAGGTAGGCAGACTGATGACAGATAGGTCTGTCAACAGCAGAACTTCCATATACAGAGGCAGCAAACCTCTGTTGAAGGCGACATCAAAGGCCTTAGTCTCTATGCTCAGTTGTTGGCCCTTCAAAGCAACTGGTTGGTTACTGTATGAAACAGGATGCTGGACTAGATGGACCACTGGTCTGATCCAGCAGGCTTTTCTTATGTCGTTATAAAAAATAGATAGTAGGATTGCGATCTATTATGAAATATCTCACTTAACATTAGCATATGGTCCTTAAAGAAGGGAAGAGTGAGGATGTCTAACAATCTATTTTTTCTTCTCCACCTGATTCCAAACCAAAACCAAAACCAAGTATCAGCATACTTCGTATTTGGACAGTTGCCAGTTGGCACAGACACAACATAGAACACAGTACTATCAGAAACACTACAATTTCTCAGGGAATCAGGATATTTCAGATTCAAAGTGAACACAGATACTAAGAGGTGGAATCCATGCTACAGCAGATGAACTTTCTGTATAAGCAGAGAAATCTAAATTTATTGTAAATATATTCTTAACACATTGGGGTTAAAAATAGTCAGAAACCACTGGCATCTAAATACTGACTCTTAAGACAGAATTACATAATATATTGCTAAATTTCAGACAATAAATTATCTGTTCTCTCTTTATACATATATATTTATACATAAATAAATTAGATGAGCCAGACACTCTGGGAAACATCTTTTGAAGATATTTAAGGATGGCTGTGGGTGCATCAAAATAGGTTCTCAGTTTGAGGATGGGGGTGGTATCTGTATTCACTACTGTAGCGATCCCCAACCTGTGGGCCACGGACCACATGTGGTTCTTTGACTAATTGGAGGTGGGCCCTGAAGGACGCCTTCTCCCCCCCCCCCCGGCCCTTTACTTCATCCCCCCCAGCCCTTTACAACACACTTCATTGTTGTGGCGTGTCTGTATCTTATTTTGAAGGAATGTTTAAACATTACCATAGCGATCAGAGAGCGTTAGGGCAGTGGTTGAGAGTAGAGGAGTACACTACCCCTCCCACCGGGCCTCAGTAAAAGGCGTTGAGTGGTCCCCGGTGATAAAAACCACTGCACTACTGGACCTAGAAACTTGAGTATCAGTGGCCAAAGGCACCCTGTATCATCAGATGTAACAGCGGCTGCACTTCTTAAAAAGAATAGAAGTCACTATCTTCATTCATGCCACTTTACATGCGGCTATTCTGGAAGACGACACAACACTGCTATTGGCACAGAAGGTGGCTCATCTCATAAAAGAGGTGGGGACACTTTCAAGCTATTATGAAGCAACTGCACTAGTTAGAGATCAGCCTTCTAGGTAGTTCAAGGTAGTTGCTTTAGCCTTCTGAAGGACTGACATGCCTAAAAGCCTATCTTTCCTCATACTTGTTTCCAAGGCCTTGTCATCACTGGAGGTCAGAATGACCTCAGCCATAATCAGTGATTGCCCCGAGGTTATGGAACAGTCTCTCAGAGGAGGCTGAGCAGAACAAATATTGGATGACTTTTAGAACAGGCTCTAAGATGTATGAGAAAGTATTCTATGGAGCTGATGATATACAGAAGATTTGAGCAGCTGCAAATTTGTTGAAATTAAGTAAATTATGTAAAACAGAAAATGAAATATAGTTGTGAGCCACCCTAGGTGAAGAAAAGGAAGGATACAAATATTTTAATATTGGTACATATATATAATGCTACACAGAAAACCCAACGAGGCAGAAATAGCCATTGATCACTTCATAAGGCAAATGAGAAAACTCTCTACTTTACTTGATATTGTGCAGCAGTATAGATTTCCCCCAAAAAGATTGTATAAGTACTGTCCAGATCAGTAGCAAAATTAATCATACTGCATTCTAACTTATAAGTGAGCCAATGTTCAATTGGTTTACACAGTTTTGAGTCAAAGGTTAAATATCTTCTTTCTCTTTTGGACTACCGCCATAAGATTACTAATAAGCAAAGGATCTAATGGATGTAGTTCAAATGCAACTCAAGTCCAGAATATATGAGCACACTGCACTAATGGTACCATGACATCACAGGCAAGACATCTACTGAAAAATCAGATGGGAGTGACCATGCACCTTTCTTTCTGCCCAAAGTAAAAGCTCTTTGCAAAGAGACAACTCTACTATTAAAGGAGGCAGCATTTTAAGAACAAAAATGTTGCCAGATCAGACTTACAATTTCATACTTCTAAATATTCATTTCAGAAATAAACAATAAAGCATGCAAAAATGGCATATAACCCCTCCAGCTGTCTTCACTGCAGCCATGAGGGGAAAAAAATCTTATCAGACAGCATTAAATGATCCCCAACTGCAGTTTTCAAATACATAGTCATTTTTCACCTCTTTTATAGAGTATGAAGCACAAAAGCAATAAAGCTGTAATCAGCAAAATTCTCAGAGATAAGTGTGCTACATTTGCTCTTTATCCGATCTAATGTCAGCTACTTCCATATTCTAGACAGTTAGCCAGTCTTCTTCTTTCATATATGCATTAAACACCAATAAATGCAGGACATCTTACAGCTCTCATCAGAATTCAAGGACATGCTCAGGAACAAGAGAACTACTCTCTGTGATGAGGATAAATGGTTATTACTACACAGATTACCATTAACTGGACATGAGAGCCAGCATGATACAGTTGATAAAGAATCAGATTAGGATCCTGGGAGACCTGGGTTTGAAACCCCACTTCTACCATGGAAACACAGTGGTGGACCATGGACCATCACAAACTCTCAGCCTGGCCTATCTCATAGGGTTGATATGAAGAAATGGAAGGAGGGAGAACTATTCTGTCACCTGGTTTGAGCCCCAAGTGGGATATTTGTTGTTGTTAGGTGCGAAGTCGTGTCTGACCCATCGCGACCCCATGGACAATGATCCTCCAGGCCTTCCCGTCTCTACCATTCCCCGGAGTCCATTTAAGTTTGCACCTACTGCTTCAGTGACTCCATCCAGCCACCTCAAGTGGGATATAAATTAATGCAAATGCATGGTACTTGAACTTTGACTTTGCCACCAAACCTGAAATAGAAACTTGTTTCTTTAATGCAAAGTACAGTAACTTTCATCACCTGACAAAGATCTAATGAACTGACATCTGTTTAAGAATCACAAACAAAGCGTTAGTTAAAGTTGGCAACTGCTGAATTGTTTATCTCTTTAAAACAAATTCTTCATAAATATTACTGACTTTAGTAAAAGAATGTCTGTTTTATATCTGAATCAGGGAGCCTAAGCTGTTCCATGCCAATAATTTCTCTCCAGAAGTACTGAATGAGGGGTACAAGTTCCTAATCGCATTCTGGAAATCCATCTCTCTCAGCATTAGCTTATAGTGTCATATTTATCACACATCCAACAGCCATGCATTACTGAGTCCTCTACCAGTGCAATATGTTAAGGTGCCAAAAATGTTCAGTTTGTATAGCAAAATGACAGATACCAATCCCTGCTCGGCCATAAAAGCTCACTAGGTGGCTTTGATAAAGTCATTAGCTTGGATCTATCAGATTTCCATGGAAAGAATGGATGTCCATTCATGGAGAGGGACTTTTTCTCCCCAAATTCTACATAATTTGAGCCTCCGGAGAGGGCAGTATATAAATATAAAAAATAAAATGCTACTCATATGGGATACTGGATACTCAGGAACAGAATATGGGAGAGACTGGCAAAAATCACCACCCCTCCATCCAAAGAAATCTTCTATGGGATCCAAACCATCATATTTCAAGCTGAAACTACTCTCACGGTGGGTTGTAAGGTCAAGCAAAAATTTGATTCCATTTCTCCTTAGTCCAAATTTTCTAACCCTCATGCTTATTTTCACTTCCTAACGTGATGTGGGCCAGATTACTATTTAAAGCAGGGTGAAAGGCAGTACTAGCAGAGTACAGGACTTGGATTTCAACCCACCATCCTCAGAAAGGAAATTAAACAAATTTGCCAATGCAACTATTCTGGACAATGATCCCAGACAGAATCATATCAGGCTAGAACTGGAAACAAAATCTCCTTTTCAGCATCCAATGACTGAGTATCTACTTGCCTTTATTTCCTTCAAAAATAGGATAGAATATATGCATATTAATTGCTATTAAGTCTTCTTATAAAACACAAAATAAAAGTTGCCTTATACTGTGCTGGTAGGAAGTATGAGAAAGAGTATTTCAAATGTGCTGCAGTGCTAAATTATGCAGAATGATGCCTAGAATATTTAGCCCTCCATGAGGGCAGGAAGTCATCAAGCAACAGGCAAAGGGGGAATAAGTTAGACCAGCTTTCTCCTTCCACATCCTGCCCCCTTCCTAAGCGTACCTTGCCGATCAACCACAGTAACCCAGTGGGTGTTCTCTCTATACTTTTAATTCTTTCAACTGCAAGCCTCCACAAGAATGATTCAAATTCAGGACCTTTGTGTGAAATTACAAACAGGTTGTGGACGACACATCATGCTACTGGCTAGTCAGCTCTGTCTTCACTGCCATTTTACTAAGCTCCAGAGAGAAGGAAAATGCTTTTTGAAACTCATCAAGTTTGGAAAGATCAGACCTATATCTCCCAGAAGAGCCCAATGTCCATTGCAGTTTTATTCTGTCCTTTCTTCAATGAGCTCCAGACACATGGTTCTGCCTCCTCCGTTTTATCCCTTCAACTTTGTCATCTAGGTTAAACCGAGACAGCGGCTAGCTCCAGCTCACTCAGCAAGCTTCATGTCTGAATGAGAAGTGGAACCTCGGCCAATCCAGACCACACTGACCACTATGCCAGACTGCCAAGAAAGCACTGTCACACTCCTGATGAGGCAAATTCACATAATTCATTCAGGAAACCCTCAGGAGACTGAAAACCCTCATCCCACCAACACAAATGTACTGGAATAAGGAGCCTTGACAGCTTTGATGCACAACCAGAATGAATGCATGGAATTAAGTTGCACTGTGCTTGGAAATGTGGTTATTTGTCTACGAAGCAAGGATTTAAAAAAATAATAATTGAGTAACAGAAAATCTACAACACAATGGTGCAATCACTTCCCTTCATCTCCCCACCATTTGGGCTGCTAAATATTCAAAGCGCCAGAAAAAGCGCTTCTATAAAAAGCCGCAGACGGCAGACCAATTTAGCCTTTTCACTCTGACACTGAATGTCAGGAATGAGCTGATGGGAGTCTCCAGAGAAAGCGAAGGCTCCTAGCCCCGAGGAGGGCAATCTGTGCTCAGCCTTACCTTAAGGATATCCCCCCGCTTGAAGCTGAGCTCATCGTCTGCGGTGGCTTTGAAATCGTATTTGGCGATGGCTTCCATGCTCTGGCCGGCCGCGGACAGCAATGATGGGGCTGGGCGGAATCCTCGTCCGGGCCCTCCCGGTGCAGCAGCCGGCGCTCCCGCTTCGGCTCGACTCCTGGCTCCGTCTTTCACATGCAGGGCCAGGCAGCGAGGGCCGATCCGCCCTAGGAGAGGAAGCGCAGGCACATTGAGGCAGAATCCATGACAGGCGCCGCGCCCTGAGCCTCTCCCACCGCCCGGCTCGACTCCAGCCTGCCGCTTCCTCTTTCTGCAGCCGCTCCCCTCGCTCTCCCCGGGCACAGCCAGGAAGCCCTGAGTAGCACTGGCCGGGACCAATCGCCGCGCCGCGCGGACGGCTCCCACTGCGCCAGCCAATGGGCACAACCACACTCGTCGCCGCCCCCAGCCAGGCTTCCCGGAGAGCGGATGCTGCTGCTGCTGCTGCTGCCGCTGTGCGCTCTCGCCCGCTCCCCTCCGGAGGCGCGGAGGCAGAGACACAAACAAAGCCGGGCTCCGGGACAGGCCGGCCCGCTGCCCGGCATCCCCGCGCCTTTCCGAGCCAGAGCGCGGGAACTCGCTCAGAAGCAGCGCGGCAGCCGCTCCTTTCGCCTTAACTTCCCCGCCACGCCCCGCCGACGCGAAGCCTACTCGGCTCCAGAGGGATCTTAAAGCCGCCCCGGTCTCCACCCACGCGCGCCGCTCCCGAGGCCCGACGCACACGACACTCTTTGCGTGGGTCGCCTCAGCCCCGACCGGGGTTTCCCCCAGGGTCTGCCTCGGTAGACTGGGCATGCCTCGCTCGGGGCAGGGGACTACGGGGACTATCCTAAACGGGAAGAGGCAGCAGACTAAACGGCATTTTTTCTTTTTACAGCCAAGGAACAAGCTATGGGGCTGTGAAGTGGCAATTCATTTACCACTGAAGTATGACCTGAGAAGTTTTCAGGAAGCTGGTCAATCAAAGAAGGGAGATAGCTTAGATTGAAAGAAAGGACAGTGGCAGTGGGTCAAGCTCATGGGGGAGGGGGGAATTGGAATTGGGTCCCCTAACCACTAGCTGGCTACTCCAAACCCTGCGGTTCACAGGAAAAGTCTGATTTCTGATCTCATCAGCCATACTTGCATGCTGACAGTTACAAAAACTGAACAGCTGTGTAAACGGACTATCCTTAAATAAGAGCACATTCTAAAAAAACAGACCCCAGTTTTGAAACAGAGGAAACCTGCGGTGGAATTCCACTGTATTTTAAGAGCAAAGGAAGGGATGTCAGCATGCCCTATCAAGTTGCCATTTGCTTAGTCAAATTTAAAATTTGAAGGGCCGGTCAGTAGTATTTACACTCCAAGTACTGATCCAATATTGAACACTGCATGTGAAGATGAGCTTCCTTAGGAGGTACACCTCTCATTTGGCAGGCAAGCTGAAAGTACATATGAAAAAACCTTTGATGGTATAAGGAACTGTACAAACTTTAGAGACATAATTTTATGTACAAATACATTTTTAAGACTGCAAGTATTTCCTATAAACTAAATTCATTTTATACTGCTACAATTAGCTACACTACAATTTCAGTCTTTTTTGTTTAAGGTGGAGGAACACACCAAGGTGACAGAAAAAAGCATGTTGTGATGGTATGTCATTGCTGCATGGGAAAAAACAGAATGGTGCTTCGTTTTGTTTTTTTAATGCATATATGAATGCTCTTGAGGTATAGCAGAGAAATGGTTTATGCTTTAAAAGGTAAAGGTAAAGGTATCCCCTGTGCAAGCACCGGGTCATGTCTGACCCTTGGGGTGACGCCCTCCAGCGTTTTCATGGCAGACTCAATAAGGGGTGGTTTGCCAGTGCCTTCCCCAGTCATTACCGTTTTACCCCCCAGCAAGCTGGGTACTCATTTTACCGACCTCGGAAGGATGGAAGGCTGAGTCAACCTTGAGCCGGCTGCTGGGATTGAACTCCCAGCCTCATGGGCAAAGCTTTCAGACAGCTGCCTTACCACTCTGCGCCATAAGAGGCTCTTATGCTTTACATAATGAAAAAATATGATAAAATACATGGGAGCTGCACTAACTGGGAAAACAACCCCTCAGCAGCCAAGTTTTAATTTGTATGCTCTAAAACAAGCCTGAAACTGAAATACATTTTGGAGAGAATCTACCTCTATGGCTTGCTTCTTGAGGTGATAACAACCTGGTTAGTGACTTTGTTTCAATGTACTGGAAGAAGTATGCATGCATACAAAGGCTTATGGCCAGAATAAAATGTCATTGATCTTAAAGGTGCCATAGGACCCCAACTCTGTTCTGTTAACTTGGAGAAAAATTATCCTGTCCCTTTACTAGAGACTTTATGGATGTTACTGACCTCCATGTCATGACAAGCTTCAACTGCTTGTTTCAATACAATACTTATCTATTAAAGGGGCAAGACATTTTATCTCCATGCTTTTGGCAACCCTATCTGCACCAGAAGAATTGCAAGTGTGTACTGATTCCCCTTCCCTCCCCAAATTGCTTCCTACTGAAATTAGCACAAGCAGACCCCATCAATGTTTCTGTTAAAGAAAATCTTATTGGACAAACCTAACTCCAAGGTAAGTGAGCCATGAATTTGGAAACCATGAATTTGGAAACTAGGGTTCTGCGATCTGGCCGCCAAAGCAGCCGTTTTCGCCCATAGCAGCCAGCGCCGCGTGTGCATCATGCGTGCATCCCCCACCGTGGCATGGTGCTGGCTGCTAAGGGGGGGAACAGCTGCTTTGGCTGCCAGATCACACAACCCTATAAGTGTTCTTGGTAAACTGAATGACACCGAAACAACCTTGTAGCATTATTGCTGCTTTCTTTGATCGTTACTCATTTGTATTTAGGTGTTAATTTAACTGGAATAATGAAAAGGCAGACAGAAACGCTTTACAGACTAAATTTGAGACAAATCTGTTCCACATATTTCTGGTAAGGCCTTAGGGGAGGAGCATGTCTCATGGCTTAAGTGTCACTCAGCGCATAACGCCCACTCAGGGCAGTTGTCCCACCCCTAAGTGCCTCCTCCTCCAACCAGCTTTCTAGCGGCCAGCCAATTGCCTTGCGTCCCCTATCTCTGACCACCCCTTACTCCTTCCACTTCCCTCTGAGACTTGGAGGCTGCAGATCCCTGCTACGTGAGAGCTGCCCCTGCCTGTGAGTTTCATAACAGCTGCCTGCAGCCTTCCCAGGTCCTGGGGGGAGGGGGAGGCCGTCCACACAGTTCTTCTACTCCACCGCCCCAATCTAGCACCCGTTGTATTCCTGAATGAAACAGGCTTGGTTCCTAGTAATACAATAAAGATATGCAGGGGTTGTGGGAACAACAGAGGGAAATCTGCATCCATTTCAATTACATGCATCAGGACAAATGTTCTGCAAATCTAGAACTGAAAAACAGGAACCCCAAAAGGTGCATGTATCAGCACTCTGAAATTACACAATGAACTCTAACAAATATTCCTGAGCAAACAGTCACATTATTTTTAGATGACTCTAATGTTACCTTAAGTTAAAAACAAAATCTTCTTTTATTACACAAAAACCACCCTGAAGGTCAAGAGTCTGAAATAGGCTGCCAAAAGGTTCAAAATAGATTGCCTTTGGTAGCACATTTTCAGTCATCAATTATTCCATCCACCACAAGTCCTTATATACATTCTCATTGCTTTTGAATCAAGCAATTGACACCTCCATTCTAATTTTTTAAATACAAATCAAAGAACTTGTGACAGGGACAGGGCCCACCAGTTCTGCTGAGCACAATCTAAGGAACTTCCCTTCTCTTAGTCTTAGTGTGACGAAGAGTGCTTGCACTCAAAAGCTCACGCCTTGAATAAATCTTTGTTGGTCTTAAAGGTGCTACTGGACTCTGATTTTATTGTGCTACTTCAGACCAACACGGCTACTCATTTGAATCTATCCCTTCTCTGTGATATACAGAAAAATGGGGGAAAGGGAAGAGTTTTTCAATTTGTGTTGAGCAGTCTGAAGCAGGTGTTATCTAAAAAGCTGTTGTCGCTGTTGTCCATCTAACCACCTCACTTGAAAGTGTTGATACATTATGCAGCACTGCATTTCCTGCTAAGTTTGTATGTTGTTGTTGTTGTTATGTGCGAAGTCGTGTCCGACCAATCGCGACCCCATGGACAATGATCCTCCAGGCCTTCCTGTCCTCTACCATTCCCCGGAGTCCATTTAAGTTTGCACCTACTGCTTCAGTGACTCCATCCAGCCACCTCATTCTCTGTCGTCCCCTTCTTCTTTTGCCCTCGATTGCTCCCAGCATTAGGCTCTTCTCCAGGGAGTCCTTCCTTCTCATGAGGTGGCCAAAATATTTGAGTTTCATCTTCAGGATCTGGCCTTCTAAAGAGCAGTCAGGGCTGATCTCCTCTAGGACTGACCGGTTTGTTCGCCTTGCAGTCCAAGGGACTCGCAAGAGTCTTCTCCAGCACCAGAGTTCAAAAGCCTCAATTCTTTGATGCTCGGCCTTCCTTATGGTCCAACTTTCGCAGCCATACATTGCAACTGGGAAGACCATAGCCTTGACTAAACGCACTTTTGTTGGCAGGGTGATGTCTCTGCTTTTTAGGATGCTGTCTAGATTTGCCATAGCTTTCCTCCCCAGGAGCAAGCGTCTTTTAATTTCTTTGCTGCAGTCCCCATCTGCAGTGATCTTGGAGCCCAGGAAAATAAAATCTGTCACTATCTCCATTTCTTCCCCTTCTATTTGCCAGGAATTGAGAGGGCCGGATGCCATGATCTTTGTTTTCTTGATGTTGAGTTTCAAGCCAACTTTTGCACTCTCCTCCTTCACCTGCATCAACAGGCTCTTTAGTTCCTCTTCACTTTCTGCCATTAGAGTGGTATCATCTGCATATCTGAGGTTGTTGATATTTCTCCCTGCAATCTTGATCCCAATTTGTGACTCCTCTAATCCCGCATTTCTCATGATGTGCTCTGCATACAAGTTAAATAGGCAAGGCGACAGTATACAGCCTTGCCGAACTCCTTTCTCAATTTTGAACCAGTCAGTGATTCCATGTTCAGTTCTCACTGTTGCTTCTTGACCTGCATATAAATTTCTCAAGAGACAAATAAGATGCTCTGGTATTCCCATCTCTTTAAGAACTGGCCACAATTTGTTGTGTTCCACACAATCAAAGGCTTTAGCATAGTCAATGAAGCAGAAGTAGACGTTCTTCTGGTACTCCCTAGCTTTCTCCATGATCCAGCGTATGTTGGCAATTTGATCTCTAGTTCCTCTGCCTCTTCGAAATCCTGCCTGTACTTCTGGAAGTTCTCGGTCCACATATTGCTGGAGCCTAGCTTGTAGGATTTTGAGCATAAGTTTGCTAGCATGAGAAATTAGTGCAATGGTGCGGTAGTTTGAACATTCTTTGGCATTGCCCTTCTTTGGAATTGGAATGTAAACTGACCTTTTCCAATCCTGTGGCCATTGTTGAGTTTTCCAAATTTGCTGGCATATTGAGTGTAGCACTTTTACTGCATCATCCTTTAAGATTTTGAATAGTTCAACTGGAATGCTGTCACCACCACTAGCTTTATTGTTACTCAGACTTCCTAAGGCCCATTTGACTTCACATTCCAGGATGTCTGGCTCCAGGTCAGTCACTACCCCACTGTGGTCATCAGGGATGTTAAGCTCGCTCTTGTATAGTTCTTCTGTATAATTTTGCCACCTTTGTTTAATCTCTTCTGCTTCTGTGAGGTCCCTACCATTTTGGTCCCTTATCATACCCATCTTTGCATGAAACGTTCTCTTCATATCTCCAATTTTCTTGAAAAGATCTCTGGTCCTCCCGATTCTATTGTTTTCTTCTATTTGTTTGCACTGTTCATTTAAGAAGGCATTCTTATCTCTTCTAGCTTTTCTCTGGAATTCTGCATTCAGTTGGGTGTATCTTTCTCTTTCTCCCTTGCCTTTCACTTCCCCTCTCTCCTTAGCTATTTGTAAAGCTTCCTCAGACAGCCATTTTGATTTCTTGCATTTCTTTTTCTTTGGGATGGTTTTAGTTGCTACCTCTTGTACAATGTTGCGAACCTCCATCCATAGTTCTTCAGGCACTCTGTCTATCAGATCTAATTCCTTAAATCTATTTGTCACCTCCACTGTGTATTCGTCGGGGATATGATTTAGTTCATACCTGAGTGGCCTAGTGCTTTTCCCTACTTTCTTCAATTTAAGCCTAAATTTTGCAACAAGAAGCTCATGATCTGAACCACAATCAGCTCCTGGTCTTGTTTTTATTGACTGGATAGAACTTTTCCATCTTTGGCTGCAGAGCACATAGTCAATCTGATTTCTGTGTTGACCGTCTGGTGATGTCCATGTGTAGAGTCGTCTCTTGGGTTGCTGGAAAAGAGTGTTTGCTATGACCATTGTATTCTCTTGACAAAATTCTACCAGCCTGTGCCCTGCTTCATTTTGTACTCCAAGGCCAAACTTGCCTGTTATCCCGGTTATCTTTTGGCTTCCTACTTTAGCATTCCAATCCCCCATGATGATAAGCACATCATTTTTTGGCGTTGCTTCTAGAAGGTGTTGTAGGGCTTCATAGAACTGATCAACTTCATCCACTTCAGCAGCAGTGGTTGGGGCGTAGACCTGGATCACTGTGATGTTGAATGGTTTGCCTTGGATTCGAACTGAGATCATTCTGTCATTTTGGGGATTGTATCCCAAGACTGCTTTTCCTACTCGCTTATTGATTATGAAGGCTACTCCATTTCTTCTGCGAGATTCTTGTCCACAGTAGTATACCTGATGGTCATCTGAATTAAATTCACCCATTCCTGTCCATTTTAGTTCACTGATTCCTAAAATGTCGATGTTCAGTCTTGTCATTTCTTGTTTAACCACGTCCAGCTTGCCGTGATTCATGGATCTGACGTTCCAGGTTCCTATGGAATAAAAATCTTTACAGCATCGGACTGTCTTTTCGCCACCAGTTACTTCCACAACTGAGCGTCCTTTCGGCTTTGGCCCAGCCGCTTCATTCATTCTGGCGCTACTCGTACTAGCCGTCTGCTCATCCCCAGTAGCATATTGGACACCTTCCGACCTGAGGGGCTCATCTTCCAGCGTCATATCGTTATGCCTATTGGAACTGTCCATAGAGTTTTCATGGCAAAGATACTGGAGTGGTTTGCCATTTCCTTCTCCAGTGGATCACCTTTTGTCAGAGCTCTCAGCTATGACCTGTCCGTCTTGGGTGGCCCTGCACGGCATAGCTCATAGCTTCACTGAACTACGCAAGCCCCCTTGCCCCAACAAGGCAGCGATCCTTGAAGGGGGAAGTTTGTATACAAAGGACAAATTAAGAATATGCGTTGAAAGTGTTTAAAACTGACCATAAACATGAACATAGCAGCAACTGAATCCCCTATTTATTTAGCCAAAACACCTTCATATAAGCTATTTTTCATATCACTGAATTCAGTTGGGACTTTGCTGTTGGCTGAATGGCAACTAGCTACTGATGAAGTCAACACTAAGGCAACAATTTTAAAAGAATTACAAAGACTTCAATGAAATGCGGATTTTAAAAAAAAATCATGTTTGCCACTTTGTCCAGCAAGGTATGTTATAATGTGTCTGTCAAGACATGCAAGCTTATCATATACACAAAATTCTTTGAAATAAAAATTGTTTCATAATTAAATTCAACAAGGAAAGTGATAGACTTAGCAGGGAATTGATTACATGGTCTTTAATATCACATGTAATGAGGACTGCATGTACTTAAAGTTAGGGCTGGCACAGCAGACAGCAAAGATGGCATTTTATGAAATCTCAGAGATGACTGTGACACAATACTTATTATAGAAATTAACAGATAGCCTGACAAGGGAAGTAGTAATAAGCTTTCTCACAAGACTGCAACTGCTCAGACATTCCTCAGTTTTCATCAGACTGGAAAGTCACTATAATCAACTCAAACCAAAACTGAAAAGGAAGGGGAAGACAGAGCATTCTGGGAGGGAGGGGGCTTCCAAAAAATTGATACAAGACAGCCTCAGGGAGCTATATGAGGGACTCTCTTGGGGCAAGTAACTTTTTCATACAAGCCAGACTTCCAATACTTAAATAGGCGATACTTATCTGCAAAGTGGTGCACAAATAGGGGGCATTCTTAAGTAAATGAGATATACACAACCCCCTTATCCTTATGAAAATGTGGAATTATTTCATATTGCACCATACACTGGAGTAGTAGCTAGAAATCATCAGGTTGTATAATATTCTAACTCCCTGGCTCAATCTTTTAGCTGCTGGAAAAAAAAAGTATTTTTCAATGTGATGAGTACCTTAGTATTTCTAAGCCAATTCATATATGTAAACTCATTTGAGTATCAAGATGTGGCATATATGTATGAATGGAGCAGCAGACAACTTCCCTGTCACTTATAATACAGTATCTTTCAGTTGAGTTAGCTACACAGTTCAATTCATCCATGTTAAAGTCTATTTCATAATTCCGGTGGTATACAGACATACGTGAATCAACTCAGTAAAGCTTTATTTGGCAAACTATTCAATGACCAACAGTAAAACATTTTAAAGTATTCCCTTTGAAGGGAAAAAGTCAACAGTCCAGTGACACAGACTACACAAGGAAGTAACTCTAAAGACTTGGTTGTATGCTAAACTTTCAATGTTTCATGCTAAAAAACCATAAAGAAAGGAAGCAGTTTATCTTGATTGCTTGATTGCTATGCTATGTATTGTGAATAAACTGCCTTGCTACCACCATTTTCACTTCTAGATATTTACAAATAAGCAATAGAAACCCACTTAAACACGTAAAATTTAAAACAAGTTAGTGTAACCCATTAGAAACAAGAAGTTAAATAGCAACCAGAGTCAGAGAATGGAGAAGATGACTAGAATTAACTTTCTGCTTAGGACAGTGCTGAAAATCCTGAAAGATTCAAGCTTATCTGAATGTTCCTACTGTAGTTATTGTATGAACTGGTAAATATTTCCAGGGTAAGAATTTCAGGCATTTTCATTTTCTGTTCTTGAACTGTAGAACAAACTGGCCTACAAAAGAAGCTTAATCCTATGCATTTTCATCAGGGATATGTCACACGGAATCTTCAATGTGGCAGTATCTCAGATATAAACAAAGAGCCATAGGCTCAATGCATTCACTCATAACCAAGCTTCTCCTATACAAAACAGATGATACACAGAAGAGTTTCATTTTTAAAGTGTTGCCAGTTTTCACCAGATATTAATGGCCAGCTTCACACCAAGCCTTCAAGCTCCTCTCCTGTTTATGGTCTCTGTTGCACCCATCATATTCTATGAACAACTACATGGAAAACTTGCCTTTGAGGAAGGACAGCAAAAGCCACCAGCCTTTTCTGAGTAAACAAAATAGCTGTCATTAGCATCTGAGGAAGTTCTGCGAAATCTTCAGTGGTGAGAATAATGGCTCATTTCCTCCTTTATGCCAGTAACAGTTGTTCAATGAACAGGCAGTTTTCAGAATTTCCAGAAATCATTGAAGTGAATATTGTGACCAAGCACACTAGTTAAAATTTGTTAGCTAGTGTTGCAAACTTACTTAGTGGACTTCATCACAATTAATTTTGTTTATTACACTGCAGAGAGGGGGAATATTATTACTTATACATACATGTAGAGGGGGATCTTTAAGTACAGAACTAAAGGCTTCTGTGAAGCAGCACAGGACTACATTTCTGGTCAGAGACCCATTAAACTACTTGGGGGGGGTGTTGAATGAACCAATTCAGTTCTCTCTTTTCTTGGAGCTATAATGTAAAAAGAACAATCTTCTGAGTTGCATAGAACTTTTCTCCCCCAGATTTAGGCATTCAGTACTCAGATGTTCACAGATTATCAGAGCAATACAGTATCTATTCTTATACTTGCTCTGAGTTATGTATCCATGGTCCCCAAACGCTGGTTCTAACAATAGGGACAGCAAGTCAAAAACGCATTTATGTCAAACGTTCCAAGCAATTCAGCGGTACTTCTCTGAGAAAACAGGCACAAGATCAAGTTAAACAGATGAGAACTCCGTGTAACTCAAAAGCACCCCCTTTGCCTTTTTCTCCCATGGAAGGTTTTGTTCAAAACAACTTCCGCTCCCCTGTAAAGAATAGGTCATCACAGCATTTCGTTTAATAGGAACAAGGTACCCCTATGAACATCTCCAAAGCACCCGCCCCTCCACTGAGGAGTAAGCAACAAACTATTGTCTCATTTGGGCCAATATCAAGAACGCCGGGAACAGTCATTAACAGGCGGCAGCAGAGCTCCAGAGCGGGAGCCCAGAAGCGCACAAGCACGCGCTCTTCCTCAAATGCAAGGCAGGAGCGCACGCTTCCGCAGCTGAAGCGAAGATAGGAGATAGGCCCTTGACAACCAGGCCAGCCCAGCCCCCTTTGTCAGCCGCAAAGGAGCGACCCCTAAAGCAGCACTGGATCCCTCCTGCCCGCCCTTTGCACCGACTCCGGCTTACCGTGAGCTCCTGGGGGTTCCGCGGCGACCGGCCCCCTCTCCTGCCCCTCCAAGGCGTCCCTTTCCTCCCCCGCCCGCAGCAGGAGCAGCCCAGTTTCCGCTATGGCCTTCACGCGCCACTCTCGCGACGCTGAGGGAATGAGAAGTCCTACCGCTAACCGCGCACGCGTGGATTTAGGGGGACAGCAAACCGACCGGGAGGGAAGGAAGTATCCAGAGCACATGCGCCCGACTTTTCGTAATCGAGTCGCCGCGGGATTGGTACGCATGCGCGGGTATTTGGAGGGGGGGGGGTTTGAGATTGAAGCTGAGCGGTCCGATGATTGTTCTGGAGTGTACTTGCTGTCTGTTTCACTGATCACTGGGGGGGGGGGGGGGGGGATGTACCGTAATTTACATGTGCGGATTTCTGCCTGATTGTCCGCGGTCATAGCTACAATGAGATTAAGAGAAAGATCTTTCAGTGATCTAAAAAGGGAATTCAGTAATATCAAGAATAGGACCGTATTATGCATGGTGGGCAATTCTAATCTGCAGAGGGCATCTGGCGCACAGTCTCTTTCATTCCCATCCTTTTAGTCCGTGGCTCATTCCGCACACGTTGGAGAATGCACTTGCAATGTGCTGGATACGTTGCAGAACAGATAAGTTTCCCGGCCAAGCTATCAGTACGTTTTCCCGTGTAAATCCCCCTGGTTTTACAGTAACGGAATGACAGGGGAACTGTAATGAGGTGGAGCAAGACAGGGAAGAGTGCAGGAAATGTGGTGGGCAGGGGAGTATTTTAAAGAAATACAGGAGACTAGGAAAAAGTGTCAGTTCCTTATTTGACTAGAGTATTATTTGTGTTAAAATTTGTGGTCAACTGGCTGGTGATCCCTGGCCCCAAAGAAGCACGTTGGTCCTCAATGAGGGCCAGAGCTTTTTCTGTCCTGGCCCCCACCTGGTAGAGGTCCTTGAAGAGATCAGGGCCCTGCCCGAACTCCCACAATTCTCCAGGGCCTGCAAAAGGGAGCTCCTCCACCAGGCATTTGCCTGAGACAAACTACAGGTCCCCCACAGACATCCTCTGAATCAATCAGATCTCTCCAGGGCCTTAGCTTAGTTATTGTACCTGTTACATTGTTTTAAGATCACTGAAATTGTGTTACTTAGGACCACTGTTAGATTATTGTTGTTGTATTTGACTAGATTATTGCAATATTTGACTATGGTATATATTAGTTTGTTCCATGTATCCCCCCATGAAGTTGTATGTAAGCCGCCCTGGGCCATATGGAAGGGTGGTATAGAAATCAAATAAACAAATTAACCTGTTTAGTTCCAGTCTTGTCTTCTTAGTCTTACCATAAAAAGAAACCCATTTTTGTGGCACCATACCCACTGTCTTTATGGGCTGTGGCCCCCCCTTCTTCGGATGCTGTATGGTAGGAATCCACTCACAGCACCTGAAGAAATGGGCTCTGGTACACCAAAATTAATGATTGAATAACATTATATTAGTTTTAAGGGGTCATAAGACTCCTGCTTATTTTTAAAAGATTTCTTTCTTTAGCCCATTTCTTTTAAACTAGCAATAAAGCCCCATTGCACAGAAAAATACAATGGGCTCTAGAAAAGTGTTACTGTGAAGGATTGATCAGAGCCCAAGCAGGACACACCGGCACCATGTGGTTCCCACCCCAACCTGCAGGCTACCGTTTGTCTCTGCTGTTGCTGCTCATCTCCACATTGTAAAGATCAGCTCCCCTAGTGAAAATGGCTGCTTTGGAGAGTGGACTCTGAGGCATTGTACCCTTTTGAGACCCCTTAGTAGGGGGATATTCCACCAAAAGTAAAAAGGCAGTCTGGTTTCATCAGAGGCTGCTGGGCAGAACCCTTGGACCACATGACATGCTGGTTAACTGTTGAGCGGTCCTTGATCTCAAGTTCTCTTTTGTGTGGTATGAGGAGTGGAATGATGATGATGCCTCAAAAACATTAACGAAGGCGTTATCCACATTAGTGTGTGCAGGCACTTACATAATAGCCATACAAGAACTATGGTACCGAGGCATGAAACATTCTTTAAAAGGGGGAAGACTTCTGTTAGCAGGCTGGTGTCATAGCATAAAAGAGTTTGGCCTAAGGGGACTAGAGCCAGGACCTAGGACAAAATAATGTCCCTTCATAATTGTGATTTTTCTCTCCTGTGGGTGCTAATTGTCAGGACCTGGGCCAAATTATTACTGCTCATTAGAACTTGTGGAAGGTGACCCCCTCCTAGCTAGTCTGGTGCCATTGTGAAGAAAGAAACAGGCATAGACAGAGATAGGAAAGACACAGACCTTTGCTGTGGATGAGCTGAAGCATCTTTGTAAGGTGCAGGAGCTCTCTTTTTGGGGTTGTGATGCAAAGTGCTCTCTCCTTCAAAGAGAACCAGCTCAGGCAAGCACTGTAGCTGGAATTTTTCATCAGAGAAATTAAGAGTGTTCATGTGAAACAAAAAATATTGAACAATGCACGTCCGGATTGGGCTGTGCAGTCGGCTCCTGGAGGCAGGCGCTCCAGGGGCTGGGCCAATCCATCTGGATTGGCCCGCTAACCCGGACACCACCTGGACAAGGGTGGCTCTCCGGGCTGGAGAAGAGCCGCCTACATGGCCCTTCTACAATTATATAAGGTCCAATGGTTAAGATGTCCATTGTCTTCAATGGACTTTAGAATGGTGTGTACTGCTCTTCAGAACTATGACATAAATTTCACTGGAATATCCCTCTCTCTGGTTAGATTAAACAAATGACATTATTCAGTCCTGACATTTCCATACTCTGTGTTGGAAGTGAAGAACTTGGTACTGTCTTTTAGCCTCAAACTTCAGAGGGGGAGTATATAGAATCAGCCAGAAAAATAGGCTAGCACCGCAACCCCCTTCCTTTCTACTGCTCTAATGCTATCCTTTTGATATGTAGGTTACTACTGTCAGGAATCTTCCTTCCAACTTGACACCTTTTCTCTCCATACCATGCCCTCTTCTTTTCCATCATAGCATCACTAGAAAATAAGCCCGCTGTACTCTAAATACAGCGGGCGCTAGCGGTTCGTCCGCCCCCCCCCCCCCCCGCGGTGAGGCCTACCTGGAGGAAATGTAGGCGTTGGAGCAGGAGGCGAGGCTGCAGTAGATGGTCCTCTTCTTTGGCGAGGGGGCCAGAGTCCGAGCGGGTCTGTGTGAGGGCGGGGCAGGGGTGGGAGGCGGCCCCACCGCCAGAGGCTCCACCACCGCCTTTTAAGACTAGTACATGCATACCCATTGCATTTTATATTTTAACTAGCTTCAAAGCCCATTCTTAAGAAAGTGGCCGCTTAAGGTGGCTTAGGGCTGCTCGGACTCTGGAATTCTCCCTGACCTGCTGCTGGCTCCAGCAGTGAGGCACGTCTGAGAGCAAAGTGGCTAGTGTTTAGGAACGAAGGGCGGGAGCTGTAGGAGCAGGGCCAATCAGGGTGTGGCTGGTCACACCCTGATTATCCCCATTCCAACTCGGACACCCCCCCCTCTGTGACATGTTCCACCCCCCAGGCTGTTTCACAAATATTAACAGGAACAATGGATGGATAAGGGTGAATACACATTAAGCTACCTTGTGCTGAGTCAGATAAGTTACTGCCTAGGAAAAAATGCCTGGCCTCTTTAATAGAGGCGGGAATAGGATGTTTTTACCAGGTGATGCTGTTTGCTGTCCTGCTATTAAAAGGCTAAGGTGCCTATTGCTATACATGAAGCCTCTACTCAAGGGACAAGACATTATTCTCCAGGTATCAGATCATTGGTCTTTCAAGGTCAATATTGTCTACTCAGACTGGCAATGATTCTACAGGTTTGGAGATGCTGGGGATTGAACCTGCAGTCCTCTGCTTCCAAAGCTGAGGCTCTTCCACTGAGCCACAACCCCTCCCCACTTTTTTATGGGACTAGTACAAGAGCAACATTTAGTCCTAAATAGCTTCTACAGGGATGTTTATTGCTGACTGCCTTTCTTTTGAGAATGCTGTGTTAGCAGAGATGGCACAGGTACTTTTGGCAGCATCACTCACAGACAAATTCCCACACGGATTACTGGTATGCTTTCCGGAAAATGTCTTGGCCTCACCAGACTGTAGCAACTTCATTTTATTCCCCGGTCTGGTCTTGACACTGCTAAATGGAGTTAAATTAGTCTCCCTGTTCAACTTTAGGTGTCACTGAAGTCAGTGGAAACACCTTATTAAAGAAGGCAAATAGTTTGTAAGTGGAGACTGTTTAAAAGCTTAGTGAGTATGGGAGAACTTACTCATTAGTGTTATTTGTTTCCATCAACTTTGCCCATAAATCAAATAATGACTAACAACCTGTCACATTTAACTTACTACAGCACAGTGTATCATTCACCAACCTCTGACAGTAACCTTGAGAAGGGTGAGCATATATGAATAGATGGTAAATAGATGGTAAAATTTTGAGGCAGTGATTAATGGACTGTACCATCTCAGACTGCATGTGGGAGTTCCATGTCTGAATGTTTCCGTATGTGAAAAAACTTCTTGCCCAGAGAGAACTGACATATCGGGGAGAAAGGCTTTGTACCTGCCCGCTCAGCAAGGAGAACACCTTCTCTCTCCTGTTAAGTATCATTCCTTGTCTGTCTCCAGATTACTACTCTTAGGCCAAATTCCCCCTTCTCAGCCTCTCCTTCTATCTCAGTTAGAAACCTCTCTCTCCTTTCCTATCATGTATGTTAGTTTATAAATAAACTTTTATCTACTCTTTAATCAGGTTGTGCATTATTGCTGTGTTAATTAATCTGCCTGCACCCAGCCCCCTGATCCTGTCAAATCTCAGAAGCTAAGCAGGGTTGACTCTGGTCAGTATTTGGATGGAAGATCACCAAGGCAATCCAGGGTTGCAATGCAGAGTCAGGCAATGGCAAACCACCTCTCAACAACTCTTGCCTTAAAAACTCTATGGGATTGCCAAAAGTCAGACTTTCCACCACCACCAAATGGGCATGCCGTTTGATCTTATAGTTCTTTATGTCAAAGTAATTCCCCTGGTATTCCCACTTACTGATATAAATATAGAATCTGGATCACAAGATGATATCTAAAGATCAAAAAGCTGTTAAGTATTGGATGCTCAGGAAAGTATCTTCTACTTTGCCTTTTAATTTCACTCCTCAGCACTGTGCTAGGTATGTGTATTACGTAACTGGAAGTAGATAGCATTTCTACAAAAGTGAAAATTCTGTAATCAGCCACAGATACATTGCTATAAATTAGAAAAATGGGAATATCTTTGTCTATTGTTAGGTTTCAGCACTTGTGCTGAAAAGAACTTGATATTTACAAAAAAAATTGTTCCTTTAGTGCCAGTAGAGTAAGCAGTTGCCAAAGCAGAATCTCTGCAACAGAGCAGCTAGACGTAAGGTTGCTAACTGGACAGAGTGGTGGAGTGTCCTGTCCCTTAACTCCATAACATGAAGTTAAATAACACCTAGTAATTGCCTGATGATCAGATGGTTATCAAATGCACCAATCTAAAAGCTGGCAAGTCTAGCTAAACATATTTAACCATTCCAAAACTTAAGCATGTCAAATAAGCAGATATTGATGAGATCTTACTCATCTAGAAACAAAAAATAACAAAACTTTGACAAGACCACTAAGTGTGCTGAAGGGCTGGGAGGTTGGGGGAGTTGACATTCCCTTGTCTTAAATGAAGCCTGGGAGATCTGGGAGGAATGCAATAAACGGCAATTCCCTGCATTAGCGCACATGTTTCTATGGACACAAGGATAAGAAAGGACAATTGCCATTTTCAGCCAGTGCGTGCTGGACTAGAGTGAACAATAATGGCTTACTATTACTGATATGAAGAAAAAAACTGAAATGGGTATTTAGCTAGTGTCAGTAACAACTGTATTAAAGGTTATGGCATCCCCTCCCAGCTGATTGGAGATATGTGTGGGGTGGAAAAAAGACATCGTAGAAAGCCCACATTTAAATCCACCTTCACAGTATGGCATGATCAAGGAAGCTTACAATAAAGTAGTAAAACATGTTGCAATAAACACAGCCACTAGTACAAAAGCCATAGTTCAGCAGCAAAAGCCACCCCAGAACTCAGTGGAATTTTGCCCTAATCAGTACATCTTCAGTACTATTAGAATAAAGCCAGATTTCAAATGAGAGGGCACCTACAGAGAAACCATGTGCTTGATCTACCACTGTTTCTTGTGGCAACCTTCCTTACTTCCACTGGACAGGGGACATGCCAAGACACAGGGAGGGCAGCCTGCACTGATGATCTCTGTGCTCAAGCAGATAGAAGGGGTGGTCTTGTAAGTGTTCTCATCCCAGACCATAGCATAAGGATCTTCATGGTATAACTGAGGGTAAACTGTGGCTACCATTTTGTGGCTGGTTCTGCCTCTTGTGACAGTCATTTTGTGGCTGCCACCAACACGCTGTGTCAGAATTCCAAAGGTGCCTGTGAACTTGAAGAAGAGTTGGTTTTTTAGACCCTGCTTTTCATTACCTGAGGGAGTGTCAAAGCATCTTAAACCACCATCCCTTCCTGTCCCCACAACAGACACTCTGTGAGGTGGGTGAAGCTGAGAGAACTCTGAGATAACCGCAACTGGCCCAAGGTAATTCAGCTGACTGCATGTAGAGGAGCGAGGAATTAAACCTGGCTCTGTGACGTCTTCCGCTGTGACATCATCCCTAATATTCCTTGGAGGAACAACCACACAACTCCTTGGGGGTTTCCCCTCCAAATATTAGACAGGATCACTCCTGTTTAGCTTCCAAGTGCCGACGAGATCAGGCTTCCAGGTCAGGTAGCTGGCTCTCAAGAAGTTTGGGGACCCTTCAAAGACAACTAATAGAAGAATAGCTGTTTGTTTTTGTTTTTTGCATCTTGCTTTTTACTACCTGAAGGAGTCTCAAAGCAGCTTACAGTTACCTGCCCTTCCGCTCCTCACAACAGATAGGTGGGTTTGAATGAACTCTTGAGAGCAATTGTGACTGGCCCAGGGTCACCCAACTGTCTGCATGTGGAGGAGGGGAGGATCAAGCCCAGTTCTCTAGATTAATTCTAGAGTTCTCTGCTCTTAATTACTACACCAACCTGACTCCCCTTTTTAAACTGTTTATATTAATAATTTTACCTACATTTTCATGAAATATATAAGAATTTTCTTAAGGTATTCGTAGACCATCCCACTATGCTCAGGATCTTAGTAATTAAAGCAGGATTTTCTGCCACTGTTGATCATGGAAAAAAGTGTCCGGTCTTGAATGCAGAAGATAGGGCATACCATCTAGTTAGTTGCAACACTAGCATATTTTGACTGGGGAAGGGGGTGTTTAAATCAACACTGATTTAAAAATACTACCATCAGGTTATAGCCTATTTTAAAAATGCCATAATTTTAAAAGTGTAACTTGCTAAGTTATGCTGGCCACCTTGGGCTTCCACGATCGCCAAAGTGGCTGAGGTGTGCCAACGTGCCCAACCCTACTGGTGATCACTGGCTCCTGAGATGTCTCTGTCCTCAAAGTCAGGGCCTTTTTGGTCCTGATCCCCACCTTGTAGAATGAGCTCCCAGAAGGGCTGTGGGTACTCCAAGAGCTGGTTGAGTTTTGAAGGGCCTACAAGAAGGGCCTCTTCCCCCAAGCATTTGGTTGGGGCCAATGAACAGTAATATCTTCAACTTGACCCTCTCCTGCAAGGACCCTCCCCTGGGATGAGAGAGCATCTGACGGCAAATACCAGCTACAATAGGATTGAATCGTACTGTTTTACTGTTTTTAACTAGCTATTGTTTTAAATGTTATTATATAATGTTGCTAACCACCTCAAGACGGCTCACAAAGAGGGGCAGTCATATTAAGAACAGTTGGTTCTTATATGCCGCTTTTCTCTACCAGAAGGAGTTTCAAAGTGGCTTACAAAGTAGCCTTCCCTTTCCTCTCCCCACAACAGACACCCTGTGAGGTGGGTAAGGCTGAGAGAGCCCTGATATCACTCCTTGCTCAGAACAGTTTTATCAATGCCGTGGCGAGCCCAAGGACACCCAGCTGGCTGCATGTGGGGGAGTGCAGAATCGAACTCGGCATGCCAGATTAGAAGTCCGCACTCCTAACCACTACACCAAACCTGTACTTATATGTACTACATATAAATAAACAAACTAATAAAGGAAATTGGCTTGTTGTTGGCTTGAAACTCAACATCAAGAAAACAAAGATCATGGCATCCGGCCCTCTCAATTCCTGGCAAATAGAAGGGGAAGAAATGGAGATAGTGACAGATTTTATTTTCCTGGGCTCCAAGATCACTGCAGACGGGGACTGCAGCAAAGAAATTAAAAGACGCTTGCTCCTGGGGAGGAAAGCTATGGCAAATCTAGACAGCATCCTAAAAAGCAGAGACATCACCCTGCCAACAAAAGTGCGTTTAGTCAAGGCTATGGTCTTCCCAGTTGCAATGTATGGCTGCGAAAGTTGGACCATAAGGAAGGCCGAGCGTCAAAGAATTGAGGCTTTTGAACTCTGGTGCTAGAGAAGACTCTTGCGAGTCCCTTGGACTGCAAGGCGAACAAACCGGTCAGTCCTAGAGGAGATCAGCCCTGACTGCTCTTTAGAAGGCCAGATCCTGAAGATGAAACTCAAATATTTTGGCCACCTCATGAGAAGGAAGGACTCCCTGGAGAAGAGCCTAATGCTGGGAGCGATCGAGGGCAAAAGAAGAAGGGGACGACAGAGAATGAGGTGGCTGGATGGAGTCACTGAAGCAGTAGGTGCAAACTTAAATGGACTCCGGGGAATGGTAGAGGACAGGAAGGCCTGGAGGATCATTGTCCATGGGGTCGCGATGGGTCGGACATGACTTCGCACATAACAACAACAATAAAGGAAATATAGTGAATATTGTCTAGATGCTGCATTGCAGTTGGGCTAGATCAGGTTCTCATGTGTGCATGGGTGTTCATTGATACCTTCCTGTTGCCAGCCATGTGTTGTTAGAAACATATGGTGGCAGTGCCTAATTGGCCAATGGAGATCTGATTGGCTGTGCAGACTTTTTAAAAATTGCTTCACAAGCGACTACCACCACAGCACAAGGATCTTCCCTGAATGACTCAAAGTAAGTTCTGTACGTTTGTGTACGTAAGAAAATATTTTGAAATTATATATTAATTTTGAAACAACATCCTGTTAAACAAAGCTTCTGCCTGAAATGTTGGAGATACTATTTGAAGAGTTATGTGTCACTTCACTTCCTGGCATTTTGCAGTCTGCTCCACCTCTTTAGGCAGCCATTTTATGTCCACCACCCTGTGTCAGTATTCCAAAGATGCCTACAAGTTCAGAAAATTTGGGAATCTCTGGGCTAGACAGTCTTAAGATATCTCCAGTTTTCAGTGGCACTGTGATTAATCTACTCCAAGCTCTTAAAGCATATCAGTCTTCTCAGTAATAATGCTGACACTGACTTGAGAAACAAAGGAAAGAAACTGCAAAACATGGAGAAAGTTATTGTGATTTAATACACAAACAAATTGACTTCATGTACACAAGAATGTGTCCAATTATACTAACTATGCAGTGCAAAATCACAGTACTGCAATCAGCACAGAACAGACAAATCAACACAAAATCGTATCAGTACTAGATTTTGGTGGGTAGCTGTATTGGTCTGAAATAGCAGCACAAAGTTCAACTCCAGTGGCACCCTGGAGTTCCTGACAGTTAGTGCTGTTTCTCAGTAGAACAGGCTTCCTCGGGAGGTGGTGGGTTCTCCATCTCTAGAAAATTTTTAACAGAGGCGAGATAGCCATCTGACGGAGAGGCTGATTCTGAGAAGGCAAAGGGGTGGCAGGTTACAGTAGATGAGCGATTGGGATGTGAGTGTCCTGCATAGTGCAGGGGGTTGGACTAGATGACCCATGAGGTCCCTTCCAACTCTATGATTCTATGAAAGTTTTATTAAAGATATATATGCTTTTGTGTGCATACTAATACTTTGAATAAAACTCTTAAAGGTGCTACTGGAGTTGAACTTTATTCTCATGTCAGTAGTAGTTTCTCATAATTAGATTAACTGTTACCTTCTCAGTATTTTGAAAATATAACTTCTTGCATATCATGTGAACATGAAAATCTATAATATAAAATTATAAATGAAAATACCAAACTCAAAAATAACACCACAATCTGGTGAAAAGGCAATCCATACTCTGAAGAAGTGAGCAGTGACACAAACTGTTAGTCTTTAAGGTGCTACAGGAGTCTTGCTCTTTTCTTCCGCAAAAAAATTTAACGAATTCTTACATCAGACAAAATCCTTGTGATCCTTTCCGGGAGGAAGAAGCCAGAGTTCTAGGGTTTGCCATGCACCTTGTGACATCTGCGCCTAAAAGAACCCTTGGATTAAAAAAATCGGCAAATAGCTCGTTTCAGTCTCTAAACAAGCCGACGGAGCCTAGAGCATTTGGCGTCTAGCTATAGATTGGCGGAAGTTTAGCTTCCCTCTGTACCTTGTAGCAGCCTATCACATTTTAAAGCGCTGCAGTCTGAGGGAATTTAGCCAATCACAATGAAGCTTGCTTAACGGTAGTCGAAGTCATGCCTTTGGAGACTCGGGAATACAGCGAGCTTTTTGCCAGTAGCAAGGATGGTGGTTTTAGAGGTGCTTCGTGAGATGGAGTGAAGGGTAGCCCGGGGGCGTCCTCGAGTTGGAGAGGAAAGGCCTCGGGATTTGTCCTTATCTCTCTGAGGAAGAACAAGGAAGACTGTAGATTTAGTCTGGTAAGTAACGTATGTGGCTCGTTAGGGAAACTGGAGAAAATAATGTGTTTTCCTACTACATTGATTGCCCCGTTCGCTGAGGGAAGCGGCGATCCTGGCAGGAGTAACATGCAGTGAGAAGTTTATGCACTACGCAGACTCTTTGCTGCTTGCAAGTCTTGAAACGCACAGCACCTTCCTCCCTAGCTCGGTCGCACCGGGTAGTTGTAACTGGCGTGATGTTACTTGTTCCACGCTGTTTGTTCAGAATGTGTCACTATGTCCTGTTGTAATTTCAATGCGGTTAGACCATTCTGGCATTTCATCTTGCCATAGTGTGGTATAGCTGGTTTTCCTACTCATGCCTTTCTTCTCTGGAGACACGCGGGATCAGAAGTCTTTAGATACTACACTCTGCTCAATCCATTACAACAGAATGTTACCAAGAGCAAAGCAGGGAATTTGTGGTGGTGACCAATGCTGTTTCATTTGTGTTGTGGGGAGTGAGGTACTCGTTAATCACATTCTGAGGCCTAAACAATGTTCTCCATCAGCAGAGTGATACTTTATGACCATGAAATATGGCATTTAAGCTAGTTTATTCTGCTGGCAGTTTTTGGGAAGCTTTCTTTTTAAACAAACAAAGTTTCAAAGCAATTAATGGCCTTAAATAAGTATTTGATTCAGTTAGTAGAAAACTGCAGAAAATCTCAATCGCCAAAAGATATTAGCTCAAACTCTTGTTAAGATAGCTGCTGTACATCAGTTTCTTCCCTGTTGAGTTTACTTTTAACTGTACCAATTTGTTTTCATGACCTAAGAGTGGAATGCAGCAAACTTCTGAACTCTTAACCAAATGTGTCAGAGACCCATCAAAGGTAGGCAAAGCTATCCTTCCAGAACATTACTATTATCAACCAGCATCACTTCTAGCCCAATACAGATGACCCATGCTGCATGGGGAGGGCGAGCAAGCAATAGTGTGCTGATTCTGGCCTTGTCTTCATATCATCACCCTGGTTATCTCTCGAGTGCATCCATGCAGAGGGAGTGGCTATGTGTGCACCTGTGTTTTGTGAATAGTAGCACTGCTTTCAGAATGTTACTAATCATGGAATGGGGTCATGCACGTGGCCATTTCTTTTGCACAATCACCCTGCAGATGAGCAGGCAATCATGTGAAGGCAAGGGGTGAGGCAAACACCTATCTGCTCTCCTTCCTGCATGCTGGGTTAATGAATGAGAGGGATAGTAGTACTGGATTTCTGCCTTTGTTTAATTCATTTTCGCCTTGGTCTCCCTCCTCCACTGAATCACAGTAAACAAGTACTGGCCTAGAGCAGAAATGGCTATTTCTGAGGACTTATCAGTGTACTGCAGACACGCAGCTCTAGAGTTTAAGACAATATTTAATTGCTTTACACAGATATTGACCAATTCTGCATATATACTTTACCTTGTATACCTTAGGTATACAATCTCATCACAATGTTAATTTTTCACTACATAACTTGTTTTCTCTATATTGGATCAATGTCGGAGTTTTGCTGGTCTTTTTGCATCCCCCCCCCCCCCAACACTTACAGGATGATTATATTTTCAATCCAATTGCAATTCTGCTTGATTCCATGTGTGAACTGCCTGAATCATTATTTTTTACGGTGATGATCTACGCCCCATTTACAAACCCTCCTCTGTGTCCATACCCCCTTCCACCTTCTCCATCACCCTTCCTCTTCATCCCCTCCAGCACATAATAGTGCATTAATGTGTAGCTAAGCACATTTTTGATGACTATATGTGCAATAGTGCATTAATGTGTTATTTTAAAAACAACCATTAACCCCTCAACAATTTTTTTATATTATTTATATTATTTTGATCATTTTCCTGTATACTCTGAACTTGCCTCCCCCTGAAGCTGTCCCTCTACTTGCATCATACAAAAGGGCATTAATGTTTGCTAATATTCTCTACTATGATATGTTCAGAAAGTTTCTACTGTACTTCTAGTTTGCTAATTTCTTCAGTAGCATATACAGTTATGCCCTCCAACTTGCCTTTTCCCACCTTTGGTTTTAGTAATCTAATGTACCCCAGGCTACCCTTATTGCCCCATTTTCCCAGGATGATATGTAATTTTTAGTACCTGGCAAAGGGGGAAATTTTTTTTTATGTTATTCTGCTGCACATATCATTCACATTTGTGTTCATTAGACTAGCCTTTCATTGGCATGTTACTCAAAATATCATAGGATAATGCATGGTTAGTAGCCATGTTATCTTTTTTAAAAAAAGAGATAGGCTTTAAAATTATTGCAAGATTAATTTCAAATTAGTGCACCTGCATAAATAACAAAAGGGGAAGTCTATCTGATGGCACTCCTAATGACATCACTTGCACCTGCCACTGTCAAATTTTAAAACTGGATTGTGACCCTGTATGAAGAGATAAACAATGAATTTAAAGCAGGAAATAGTATGGAAAAAAGGACAAGGCACAGAGTGCTTGATTCCAGAATTTGAAGATTGGGAGTAAGGTCAGTATGTGGAAGAGGTCATTGAAAAGTATGGCCCACAATGCAGGAACTTCCAACACTCTGCAGATTCAGGCTCAGAACCCTTAATCATGGCATTCTGAATACTGCAAAAGAATAACAATATTTCAGAGCCCTTCTATAGAGAAGATGGAATAACCAACAGCTTCAAAAGTGGTTGAAACCAATAAAATATGTTTATTGAATCTGCCAACAAAGATTGTTTACCAGAACAACTAAAGCCATCTTTGTTTTATAAATAGACCTAAAGTCAGGCTTAAGAGAGTCAAGATCAGTTGTCACTTTTTATTTTTATTTATTTAAATTTTTGTACCACCTTTCCATATGACCATGATCTTCCCCTCAGGGTTAGAATTCTTTTGTTTCTACATAAACAAGAAATGTTGCATAAAATGTATCCGTAGTGGTAAAGTTTTGAAAATAATGTCTCTTGTTTGGAAGGCATTATTAACTTCAAGGAGTTTGTATCTACCAGCGGAAAATATGTCTGGGGCCATGGAGCCCTCTTGGCTTAGATGAGGCATGATAATGGACTTTGAATGGCTGTCATGGGGGCGGGGGCAGACCTTTTAAAATATTCTAAATAGTAAATATGGTTAGTATCAAACTTGGAGCTGGGAGACCTCGTTTCGAATCCTCTCTGCCGTAAAAACCTTGCTGGGGGATTTTGGACAGGTTTCTATCTCAGTCTAACTTACATCACAGTGTTGTTTGTTAGGACAGAGAAGGAAAGAATGATGCCGAAATCAAGTTTTTAGTTTCCATATTGAGAAATAAATAAACATAATGAATCATCAAAATGAAGTACAGATGCGTCACTGTGTTGGTCGGACGCAGCAGAACAGAGTTTGAGTCCTGTGGTACCTTTAAGACCGTTTTATTCAAGGTGTAGGCTTTTGTGTCCGCAGGTGTCTGAGGAAGTGTGTGTGCGCATGAAAGCTTACACCTTGAATAGAACTTTGTTGGTCTTAATGGTACCACTGGACTCAAACTAAATACATTCGTTTATTCTTGGACCTTTTTCATGCATGCTTCTTGACTCATTGCTGTAAGACTCTTAAGAATCTTACTGAAGGCCCTTTGACTGTGACTATCTATACACTTGAGCTGCCTTTATGTTTTAGGATTGTCAAAGAATTTTCAGATGGATGTATAATTGTGGATTCCCAAATGTTAGTATATTATTTTTACTTTCCAGCATTGGGTACCATTCATGTGAGAACGGGGAATCCTATTTGTAGCCCTCATCTAAATTCTGCCTTCAGTTATTTACTGATCTCCCTCGATCATGCTGTTCACATGCAAGCTGCTACCTTCTGCCTAGGGAATGTCTGAGGTCTGCAGTAGTGGTATTTATGCCATTAGGAAAGCATAGCTAAACATCCTTGGATGGACAGTGATGGGCAAGTGGCTAAACCTTCTTGAATGGAAACATCCAAAAGAATATGCTTGGTTAACTCACCCTTAGCCTAACTAATTCAGTGTTAGTAATTTTGTGATTCCTTACACCTTGTTTATCCAAGAACTTACATTCAAAAAATTTATACTCTTCTTACTCTGTGCTACTAATATTCTTGCAGCAATAAAGAAATCCTTTAATTTGGTTAAAATTCAGTAAGGCAGCTTGAGGAAATAACCTTGGGCTGTTTCTGGTTTTGTGCAGTTATTCTGCTTTAGCAAGGGAAATGCACTTAATTGTCTGTTTCTTCTAGAAGTGTTACAGGTGAGCATATCTCTCCCATATATTTCAGCCCAGCCTGGATTATTACAGTTTAACCCTAAAATGGAAGTGAAAACGTAACCATATGAGAACTAAGCAAAGAATCGGAATGTAAGAAGGCACTTAAAGGTTCATTATATGCTCTCAATTTCTTGCTGCTGCTGGGTAACTTAAGAATGTTATCGAAACATTCTTGTAGATTTTTGCCAGGATCTGGTTAGTTCTATATTGGGGTTCAGTGGGATAGCTTGATCTGTGATTTTGATGATAGAGGTAACGTTTCTGGTGCTATGGTGCAAATGTTAGTGGACAGAAGGCATGTTATGCTTTCAAGATCATATTTCAGTTTACTGCTGGAGACAGAATGTCCTACTGAGGTGCAGGCCATGTTCCTGTCCTGCACAGCTGTCTTGCCTCTTAACCTTCTGTACCAGATAGGCTAGGATCAAGTGGAACAGCACTGAGCCACTCTTGCTGACAATCAGATTGTGTTAGATATCTGTCATATACCCTGGCTTGCTTGCAGGCATCTGTATTTACACACATATATGTATATTTGCGTAAGTTCCACACTACGACCATTGCCTATGTTGAAGCATAGTTCAACTGGAAATAGAAGTAGGACTTTGGTTTCACATGTATGAGTAGAGCAATGTCTATCATTTTTATGCTGGTCCCCTTGGCCAGCTGTGAACTTAATTTCTTTTCCACATAACTGTTGTCATTGGTATTTGCTCTCTAAAGTGCTGCATCCATTTACTCATACATTTCTTCACTTGTTCTTCTGTTCATTTTAATTACTGAAATTCTACCCAGCCATGAAATTTTTAATTTGTTGCCGGTCATACCCTCGATTTGATCTTTAGTACTGGGGTAGAGGTGGATATGTGGGCGGCTAACACATTCCCATGGTCAGACCCTGAAGACCCAGTTCAGGGTGCCACCCCACCCTGCTTGGACAGCGGGCATATTTTAGTCCATCTGTGGAGACTTATGGATCCAGATGGATTCCTGAACGCCGCGCAGGACCTGATGAATCCTGACGAATCGCTGGTGTCCTTGGCTGAAGACTGGCATTCTCGCCTGTCAGCTTCTGTCAACAAGATTGCTCCCAGATGCCCTCTCTGCAGTTGCCTCAAACAGGCTTCTTGGTATTCTGTGGAGCTGCGGGAGAGGAAGTGAGATGGCTAGAGCGAGTGTGGAGGAAGACTCCTGACGAGGTCTGGAGAATATGTTATCACAGATTTATGAGAGTGTATGAGGTAGCAGTAAAGGTAGCTAAATAGGTTTATGCTGCCTCTATAATGTCCGTGAACTCACGCCCAGCACTGTTGTATAGGGTTGTTTGATCACTTACCACCCTCAAGGAGGGGTGCCAAAATTCTGGTCATTTGGAGTTGAATTGTGAGGCACTGGCAAGCTTTTTTGTGAATAAAGTCATGACACAGCGATATTCCTGCCACAGTTGATACAGAGAGGGAACTGGAGACCCCTTGAAGTTCTTGGAAGACTACATTTGATGGCTTCAGGTGGCTCTCTTTAACTGAAGTGGACATGTTGCTGTGCTCAGTGAGATCAACCACTTGTCCCCTAAATTCCTGCCCTTTCTGGCGGCTCAGGTAGGCTCCTCAGGTAAGGCTACTGGAGGATTGGTGGTCCTCTCCGGGATATTATAAATCTCTTCCTTATATCACAGGAGTTCCCAGAGAAACTAAAGGAGACAGTGGTTACCCCTCTACTGAAGAAACCATTGCTTGATCTGGCAAATTACCACTCCATCTCACACCTTGTGTTTCTGGGGAAGGTGATTGAAAGGGCTGCTGTGGACCAGCTCCTGGCATACTTAGAGGAGATTATAGCACTTCATTCATTCCAGACTGGCTTCCATCCTGGCCACGTGATGGTGATGGTGCTGGTTGCCCTGCTGGATGACCTCCAGCGTGAGTTAAACAAGGATGGTTTGGCGTCCCTCATGTTATTAGGTCTTTCGGCAGGATTTGACATAATCGATTAGGAGTTGCAAGACCACTGCCTTGCTGGGGCCGGAATTTGAGGGACAGCCCTTTAGTGGTTGATCTCCTTCCTCGAGAACCATAAACAGAGGGTGGCAGTGAGGAGAATCAATCATGCTGTTACCAACCCCCTTTGGGAGGCATAATACTCTCTCCCACACTGTTCAACATATACATGCCCTCTCTGGCCCAGCTGATTTAAAGTTTTGGCCTGGATGATACCCAGCTCTATCTCCTGATGGATAGCTCCCCCAACTTTCTCCCAGAAACCTTTGCCAGATGTTTGGAAGTGGTGATGGTCTGGCTCAAGCAGAGTTGCCTAAAATTCAACCCTTCCAAGACAAGAGCTCCTGTGGCTGGGTAGGAAGGTGTGCCTCCCCTGCCTGGATGGGGTGCAATTAGAAATCTCGTCCTTGGTGAGGAATCTGGGGGTGATCTTTGACGCCTAACTGTTGATGGAGGTGTAGGTCACAAAGAAGGCCCAACTGATGTTTTGCCAGCTTTGCCAAGCAAGACTACTAGCACCCTATCTGGCCCCGGAGTACCTAGCCACAGTGATCCTTGCAACGGTCACTGCCACATTATACTTCTGTAACTTGCTCTAAGCTAGCCTGCCCTTTTCTGTGACCCAGAAACTGCAGCTTGTGCAAATATAGCTGCTAGGGTTCTTTTGAGAACCCATATCCAGCCTGTGCTGAGGCAGCTGCATTGGTTGCTGGTGAAATTCCGGATCAGGTTCAAGGTTTTGGTTTTAACCATTAAGGCCAGCATATCTGAGAGACTTTGAACTAATAGGTTGGTGATCTTTGGCCTGCATGAGGTATGCCTGGCCTTGACCAGGTCCAATGTCGTTTTGGCGCTGGTGACCTGGTGGAATGAGCTGGAAGAGTTAAGGACCCTGTCAGAACTATCTCAGAGCTGTAGGGCCTGTAAGACAGAGCTCTTCCGCCAGGCATTTGGTTGAGTCCAGGGTATTATTATTCTATTGCATTTTACTCTGTCGTAAACCCCTGTGAGCTGGCTGGCCCGAGAGCATTGGTTTGTGCTAAAATTGCATCTCAGGAAAACTACCTTGTTAACTTCTCATTAGTAACCCATATGCATATTTGTTTATTTTGCAGTGACAGCTGGTTGCTACCAGAGACCTAAACTGCACATTGCAATTAAGATTTAATTGCTATGGCGACTTGCAGCCATGTGGCAACTGTGAGTTTCCTGTAGGAATCCAGTTCTTACTGAAGGGCTGCAGGGGCCCAATTTGGAGTAGCACCATAGCATGCCACGGTAAAAGCAGGTCTTCCAGCTCTCCTGCTGAGCTGTTTTCAAACCTGAAATTGCAGATGGGAGGGCATGATTTGTCCCATTGGGAACGGCACATAAACTAAATGCTGGCACATGCACGTTCTCCATGAGGCAGAGTGAATGCTGCTGTTGTTGCTGCTGTGGCAGCAGCCATTATGGGGACTGCTGCATAAGGGGACAATGTGAAGCTGCTTTGACATGGCCCACCAGGGCAGACAGCGGTGACACCAGGACTTGACAAAAGGAGAGCGCTGTAGTGACTTCTCGTGACTCCCTCCTTGGGGTGAGCTGAACAATTCAAGCCCACCCCAAGAAAGGCTCCATGGCAGTGCCAGGCCCGAGGCTCCCTCTCTCACCTGTGGTGTTATGCAAGAGGCAGCGGCTCCACTAGTGGCCCTTAGGCAAGGAGGGTTTCTGTCGTTGTGTGCGGGTGTCACATGGGGCCTCTCCAGACACAACACGCTCAAACCCGAGTTGAGGAGTGGATGGCCGGTGCTCGTGCATATGCCTCTTCTGACCCTGCATAGAAACTGCCTTTTGAAAAGGTTCCTGAGGGGAAGGAGGCAGGCAGGTCAACTGCCGCCCCTCGGGAGATGGCACCTGTCACAGACCCTTAGCCGGCGGGGAAGAGATGGGACCACTAATTTAAATACTGGTTCCTATGGACCAATTTTAACATTTTTCTTTTTCTATGCCCTCCCCCTCCATTAAACCCAAACAGCAGGAGGACAGGGTGTGTTTCCACATACCCTGCGATAATCTGATTCTTGCAATTTTAAATTTTTTTATTGGAACTGTCATAATATAATACAGTACAACATCTTGGTTTAAATTGCACATTTTTAATAGCAAACTTGCATAAACTTTCATAATACAGTATAATGTAGAACAACCTGGTTTTATGTTCAACAATGGGACTTGGTTTTACTGCACTGCAGATTCAGATTCTTTTCTGTGAGTGCAGTTGGTGGTGTCAACACTTTTCAGTCATAGAGTGCCATGCTGCCAATGCCCCATGTCTACCATAACTGGAAACAAAGCATGTGAATGTTGGTATGCCTCTCTGACATCACTAGACTTTGATTTACAGTGTCTGGCAAAATGGTCTGAGTCATGTTCCAGTGTCTAGCAAATCTGCAATTCAGCCAGTGGGAATAATTATATTTTGACTCAAAGGTTTTTTTCAAAAAGCCAATTATTAGGCGATTGGTAGGAGGAGTAAATTGCAGTCTGGGCTCTGTTAAACCCAGGCATGTTATGATATAGTTCGCTAATGCTCTGAATTCCTTCTGTAGATCCTCTGGCTTGCTTAGTGATGGGTTAGACTTGCTTTTGGCCCTGAAGTGCAGCCATGTTGTCAAAGAGGATTTGATGTGTTGTTTCAGAAAATGGAAGGGTCATTACTACAGGCTCCACTAGAGATTATCTGGGCAGGGATCTGGTTAGAGATAAAAATAACAAGACAAATGGCCATCAGTGACAGCTAGCTGTATGACATGCTTCCTGGCTGGCATTTCAGCCTGCCTTCTTTTCAGCACCTGATGAAATCTGGCTTCTAGCTTAAGAGCCATGCTTGGCAGATCTCCTAGTTGTGTCAAGGATACGCGTCAAGGGCCACGGTATTAACTGTGCTCTGTCCTGTAGGGAATTAATTCTGCTAGTACCACAGGCTTTTTCAACAATTAAATTCATGAGCCCTACTTAGGAATGATTTGAATGAATTGCAAAAATAATAAATAAAATAGAAGAAGAAGAGTTGGTTCTTATATGCCACTTTTCTCTACCCGAAGGGGTCTCAAAGTGGCTTATAGTTGCCTTCCCTTTCCTCTCCCCACAACAGACACCCTGTGAGGTAGGTGAGGCTGAGAGAGCCCTGATATTACTACTCGGTCAGAACAGCTCTATCAGTGCTGCCGTGAGTCCAAGGTTACCCAGTTGGTTGCATGTGGGGAAGCACGGAATCAAACCCAGCTTGCCAGATTAGAAGTCAACACACCTAAACAATACATCAAGATGGCTTTTTCTTACTTTTAAATATTCATTTATATTCAGATTTGTATGCTGCCTTTCCCCAAGGGTTCAGGGAAGCTCACAACATTCTATAAAATACATAATATTAAATACGTACATACATACATACATACATACATACAGGTAAAGGTAAAGGTATCCCCTGTGCAAGCACCGAGTCATGTCTGACCCTTGGGGTGACGCCCTCTAGCGTTTTCATGGCAGACTCAATACGGGGTGGTTTGCCAGTGCCTTCCCCAGTCATTACCGTTTACCCCCCAGCAAGCTGGGTACTCATTTTACCGACCTCGGAAGGATGGAAGGCTGAGTCAACCTTGAGCCGGCTGCTGGGATTGAACTCCCAACCTCATGGGCAAAGCTTTCAGGTGGCTGCCTTACCACTCTGCGCCACAAGAGGCTCTTTTACATACATACATACATACATACATACACACACATTAAAAACACTGTCAAATCAGTCCACTTCATTTGAGAGCCATATCAAGTCACCTTTCTGATGGGAGAGGGGCTACATAAAGTACATTCTAGGTGTTAATTTTTACAGAGATATTAATAATAGCCAATGTTCTTAAGTGCTCTCAGTAGGGAGGTCAGATATTGTCAGAGAAAATCCTAGGTCTCAATCATAGACTTGATGGAACAGCTCTGTTTTACAGTCCTTGCGGAATTGTTTAATATCCTGCAAGGCCCTGATCTCGCTTGCAAGAGCATCCCACCAGGACAGAACCAGGACAGAAAAAGACCTAACTTTGGCTGAGGCCATCTTAATTTTTCTGGGTCTGGGGGATCTTGAGCAGATTCTGTATACTTGATCTTATCTGCCTAGTTCTGTTCATAATTTCCCTGTGATTTTTCCTAGAGTGTGTGCAGGCAAATAATGGTTTGGCTCTGCTGGCAATTTCCATGAGCAGAAGAGATGGATACAACTTTATCATCTCTCCCCTCCCACTGTAACCCAAATATTATTTATTTAGCGTAGATATGTCTTCTGCTCCCAGGGGAAAGGGGTACAGAATAGGGGAGAAGCTGAAGATTTAAGTAGAAGAAGAAGAGTTGGTTCTTGTATGCCGCTTTTCCCTACCCGAAGGAGGCTCAAAGCGGCTTACAGTCGCCTTCCTATTCCTCTCCCCACAACAGACACCCTGTGAGGTGGGAGTAGGAAATCTGTGAGAGTGGGAAATCTGTGAAAACACTGCCCTTCCATTGGTAGAAATCCTTTAGTGCATCCAAGTCACTAACTCATGTCCCTTTTTGTTTTTCACAGATGCTATCACTATCACTAACCTGTAATAACTGTTCTTCATCTGTTACCTCCAAGAGGACCTACGCTGGAGTGGTACTTGTGGTCTTCTTGTTATGCTCCGTGCATTGAGCAGCCATGGACCCAAAGAACAAGCGCTGGGTAGGTTTCGTGCTCCTATCTTTTGTAGTCTTTGAAGTATGCCAGTGGGACTTACTTTTGATTGACATGTTTGATGGTTGACATCAGTTTGAGTGGCGCCAAAGAGGTTAGGGGTCTTCTTTCATTGTATCAGTTTTTCCTGGCAAGCTCTTGATTATCAGTAAGTTCTTCTTTAAGCAGAATCATGTTTGGCCCCTCTACACAGGAACTTTTATCTTAATTTAATTTTTATGCACCTCTTGGGTGAGTGGCATAACAACAGAAAATAAAATGTTTTTAATTGGGCTTGTTGTTGTTAGGTGTGAAGTCGTGTCTGACCCATCGCGACCCCATGGACAATGATCCTCCAGGCCTTCCTGTCCTCTACCATTCCTCGAAGTCCATTTAAGTTTGCACCAACTCCCAGCAGGGGCGCAAACGCGCGTGCGCGGCAGTCCGCGCACGCGCGTTTGCGCCGCTGCCATGCCGGCGGCTGCGGCTCCCCCTCCTGGCCCCTCCGGGCCGCCAGCAAATCGGCCGCCAAAGCGGCCGATTAGCTTGCGGCTCAACAAGCTTCCCTTCCCCCCCCCCAAACAAGAAGCTTGCCGGGCCGTGAGCTAATCGGCCGCTTTGGCGGCTGATTTGCTCGCGGCCTGGCGAGCTTCTCGCTTCGGGGGCGGAGGGAAGAAGGAGCCGCGGCCCGGCGCCAAGACCTTGGTGCGGGTTGGGGACCACTGTTGTAAAGGTTTGCTCTAATATGGTGGTCCCCAACCTCCGGGCTGCGGCCCGGTGCTGGGCTGCGAAGGCCCTGACACCGGGCCGCAGCTTCCCCCCCCCCCTGCAGTAAGAAACTTCCCAGGCCGCAAGCTTGCGGCCCGGCAAGCTTCTTACTGTGGGAGGGGGGGGGAGAGGGAAGCAGGGCCACGCTAGGACTGTCATTCTAGGCCTGGATTTGTTTTTCATGGGAGTAATCCTAAAAACTAAAGGTTCAGGTTGACATTTTCTGGTTAACCAACCTTATTATGTGACTTTTGAGGTCAAATTGAACGCATGTTTTTGTGCATGCTGAAGAGTTAAACACTAGTATTTTTGCTATTGTCATGATCCAACCTCCATTTTTCTAGAAGGAGTTATTTATTTTGGAAACTGGCAGAAGATCGAGCCTACATACATCCCTTCTGTTATGTTTTGGACTTGTCAATATTAGGACAGATTCAGGTGGGTAGCTGTTTTGGTCTGAAACAATAGAACAAAATTTGGGACTCTTAAGATCAACAAAGTTTAATTCTGGATAGAATGAAACTTTTTTGTTCCTTAAGGTATCACTGGGCTCAGGCCTGGAAATATTTGGACAGACTTTTATATGGATAGTGCCAGACTGAATGTTGTGTCTCTGGATAAACGTCTGTATAACACCCTCATATTTGATGCCGGATCTAGTTTGACACTGGCCTTGAGATGTTTGTGTGGCTGCACCTGAAAAGAGGTAGCTCACCTTGGCTGAAGAAGGAATACAATAGTATAGACTTGCAGGTTCTTATCTGGAGAACTGAGTTTGATTCCACACTCCTCCACATGACACTCCTCCACATGAAGCCTGCTGGGTGGCCTTGGGCCAGCCACAGTGTTCTCAGAACTCTCTCAGCCCCACCTATCTCAGAAGATGCCTGCTGTGGGGAGAGGAAGGGAAGGTGATTGGAAGCTGCTTTGAGACTCCTTAGGGAAAAGGAAAGTGGGATATAAAAGCCTACTATTTTTAAAAAATGAACGATAGCAAAGGTTTAGAAAAAGTTTAGTTGGTATTTTTCAGTTGTAACGCTGATGATGTAGGATATTCACAGGTGATTACATGGGAGAAGACATGAAGTAAATGCAAATTGTAACCTTGACTGTAGTTCCTCCCTTCTGGGTATAATCAGGATTTTATAAGAATGGATCTGCTGATTCAGGCATGATCCTTCTACTCCAGTACCTTGTGCCCTACAATAGCTGACCTGGTGCTCACAAGTGGGGCACAGAATCCCAAACCACTTCCTTGTTACTGTCTTCCAGCAATGGGCATTCTGAAGTATACTGCCTCCAAACATGGATGTCCCATTCAGTCGTTATGTGTAATAGCTGTTAATCGGTCTCTGTGAACTCATAACAAAGTGTGGAGATAGATTTTTGTCAGAATCATAGAATCATAGAGTTGGAAGGGGCCATACAGGCCATCTAGTCCAACCCCCTACTCAACGCAGGATCAGCCCAAAGCATCCTAAAGCATCCAAGAAAAGTGTGTATCCAACCTTTGCTTGAAGACTACCAGTGAGGGGGAGCTCACCACCTCCTTAGGCAGCCTATTCCACTGACTGTGAAAATTTTTTTCCTGATATCTAGCCTATATTGTTGAACTTGTAGTTTAAACCCATTACTGCGTGTCCTTTCCTC
The DNA here is from genome assembly GCF_049243985.1 of Paroedura picta. Lineage (NCBI taxonomy): Eukaryota > Metazoa > Chordata > Lepidosauria > Squamata > Gekkonidae > Paroedura > Paroedura picta. The sequence goes on along the minus strand of NC_135371.1, from coordinate 131,093,272 downwards.
TGCAGCCAATGGGAACAGCATCCTGCCCTCCTCCAAATGACAACCTTTCAAATACTTAAAGAGGGCTATCATGTCCCCTCTCAACCTCCTTTTCTCCAGGCTGAAGATTCCCAAGTCCCTCAACCTATCTTCATAGGGCTTGGTCCCTTGGCCCCAGATCATCCTGGTCACTCTCCTCTGTGCCCTTTCAATTTTATCTACGTCCTTCTTGAAGTGAGGCCTCCAGCTGCACACAGTACTCCAGGTGTGGTCTGACCAGTGCCGTATACAATGGGACTATGACATCTTGTGATTTTGATGTGATGCCCCTGTTGATACAGCCCAAAATGGCATTTGCCTTTTTTACCGCTGCATGACACTGCCTGCTCATGTTTAGTTTACAATCCACAAGTACCCCAAGGTCTCGTTCACACACAGTGCTACCTAGAAGCGTATCCCCCATCCAGTAGGCATGCTTTTCATTTTTCTGACCCAGATGCAGAACTTTACACTTATCTTTATTAAATTGCATCTTGTTCTCTTTTGCCCATTTTTCCATTGTGTTCAGATCTCATTGAACTCTGTCTCTATCTTCTGGAGTATTTGCCAGTCCTCCCAATTTGGTGTCATCTGCAAACTTGATGAGTAGTCCCTCCACCCCCTCATCTAGATCATTAATAAATATGTTAAAAAGTACCGGGCCGAACACCGAGCCCTGAGGTACCCCGCTACTCACCTTTCTCCAGTCTGATGAAACACCATTGACAACAACTCTTTGAGTGCGGTTCTCTAACCAATTCCCTATCCACCTAACTATCTGAAAATCCAGATTGCAGTCCTTCAATTTATCTATTAGAACATCATGGGGAACCTTATCAAAAGCTTTACTAAAATCCAAGTAAAGGACATCAACGGAATTTCCACGATCCAGCAAACCTGTCACTTGGTCAAAAAAGGAAACTAGGTTGGTCTGGCAGGACCTGTTGGAGACAAATTCATGCTGACTTCCTTGGATCACCAAATTGTCCTCCAGATGTTTGCAGATCGCTCCCTTTAATATCTGCTCCATTATCTTCCCCACAACAGAGGTCAGACTCACTGGTCTGTAGTTTCCCGGGACATCCTTCCTCCCTTTTTTGAAGATCGGAATAACGTTTGCTCTCTTCCAGTCCTCCGGGACATCTCCAGTCCTTAAAGAGGTCCCAAAGATGATGGACAAGGGTTGTGCAAGTTCTCTGGAAAGTTCTTTGAGCACTCTCGGGTGCATCTCATCCGGCCCAAGGGTGAAGAGGGTGTGACCCAAACTGCTGGCCTGTTGCTGTTCCCAGTGGTCAGAAACCCAGCCTGTATTGTACAGCATGGTTTGCATTATATCTGGGTGGTCTTTTGATGGTCAAAAAGTGACAAGGGTGGTAAGAAGCAAGAGAAAGAGGATGTTTGGGGCAGGAGAACAGTGACAAATGTTGGGGGTGGGAGGGAAACCCCAACAAGAGGAATTTCTACCTAATACCCTGTATTCTCACAAGTTTCTGAACATTTGAAAAATTGCCCAGATAAGTTGTAGAGTTATGAGGCTTAGGAATTGAATATTGCCATTCTTGTCCTACAGAGTGTGGATAGAGTTGGTAATTTTCTGCATGTTGTGCTGAAGATTTTTTTAAATGACACAGGTACATTTAATATGTGGTCCCAGCTTCAAAGCAGTGAAGTTGGGAGTATAAATATATACAGCTATGTGAGCTTCACTTCGAAAGCATGAGGGATCACTGAATCCTAGCAGTGTCTAGACAGTAGACAGATGCACCATTCATTCTTCTGTCCTCCTATTCAGACAGCTTTAGAAGCCAGATTCCAATCACGGTAATAGAATTAACTAATGATCCATTTTTTGCAGCTGGTTGGTTTAAGACATGAGGCAATGACTGCTTATAGAAATGTTTGTAATGACCTCAGACAATGATAATATTCTCTTGAAACAACTGAAGTGTAGAAAATCATTTTTTGTTGTTGCTGTTTTAGATCTAAGTGTCCCCACCAATAAAGGGATAATATTCTGTTTTAGGGTTGCCAGCAAGCCTGGAGAAAAAGATCCTTTCTGTTTAAAAGAGGCATAACTTGTGGAAATGGGCAGTTACTTTTTATAGCATGAAGGTAAAAAAAAATCAACTGATAATGACCTCTATTAAACAGAAAGAATATATTGCTCTAGACCAGATGGCAACCTTATTCTGTTTTAGAGATTAAGAACATATGATGCTGTTTTTTTGCAGTGGTAATTACCATGGATCTGTGTCTGCAGTTTAAGGCTATATGTGGCAATTATTATGTTTTATATATGCTAGAGCAGTGGTCCCCAACCTTTTTATCACTGGGAACCACTCAACGCCGGGGACCACTCACCGGGGACCACTCAACACCTTTTACTGAGGCCCGGTGGGGGGGGGGTAGTTTACTCCTCTACTCTCAACCACTGCCCTAACACTCTCTGATCGCTACGGTAATGTTTAAACATCCCTTCAAAATAAGATACAGACACGCCACAACAATGAAGTGTGTTGTAAAGGGCTGGGGGGGGGGGGAGAAGGCGTCCTTCGGGGCCCACTTCCAATTAGTCCAAGGATCATATGTGTTCTACGGCCCACAGGTTGGGGATCGCTATGCTAGAGTATTAAGTTTTACTAGGTTTCTTAGTACATTATTGAATTTGGTAAGAAATAAGAATAGCTGGCTTGTGTGCATTTATTGTTTTTTAAAATGTAATTTGCCACCCAGGTGACTGACATTCCAGTCCTTTTTAAAGCCTTTATCCAAGTTGGCTAAAGTAGCCTCTCAAGTTGGAAAAGACCATGCAGGACATCTAGTCCAACCCCCTGCTCAAGGCAGGATCAGCCTAAAGCAGTGGTTCTCAACCTTGGGCTCGGGACCCAAATTCGGGTTGCCTGGCCCCTTCTCCGGGGTTGCAAGGTTGCCTGCCACAGCGGCAGGCAGAGGCGGCAGAGCCGCCTCAATTGTTGTGCACATGCACTCTCACGCGTGCACACTGCCACCACCAGCCACCACCAACTTGGGGGCGCCGCGAAGGTAAGGTTGAGAACTGCTGGCCTAAAGCATCCAGGATAAGTATCAGTCCAGCCTCTGTTTAAAGACCACCAGTGAGGGGGAGCTCACCACCACCTTTGCCAGTTGATTCCATTGCTGAACTACTCTGTGAATCCCCCCCCCCAATATCTAGTCCCTGGAAAAAAATTGTTATAAAGGGACTAGGAACAGATCACCGGATTGTGTGTTTGCCTGTTCCTTGGCAGCTCTAGCCACTGTTACTTTTGTCTGTACTGATATTAACGAGAATTAACACTTATTCAGAATTTCCTTTTGGACAGAATAATATTTTGTTTTGTTCTTGAGTTTCAAAACTGTAAATCGCTGACATCTGGTGTGCGTAGTTCTTGGACTTGTCACCCACTCTTGATCTCCATCTCCCTATTTTCCATCAGGGTGCTATTTGTTAACTCTGGTTGCTCCTCCCCTTGATATGTTGCTTCACCTTGAGTCCTAGTCCTCAAGTAAGTTTTATATGAGGCCAAGAGGCACTGCTTCAGGCCTTGTTGTTGAGGAGGTAAGCCTTGGTCTGGTTTCTGCAATTTTAAACAGTACAAAATGAACAAGACATTTGTTAAATGAACAAGACATTTGCTTAAAGCTAGAACTCAGCTCCCTGACATCTATTTAATTAGATGGAGGAAATTTTTTTGGGGGGGGCGGGATGGAAGAGCTGTTTCTGTTTCCTTTCGAAAATTTGTATTCCTTACATCTGATGGAGTATCAATATTTTCTAAAAAAAATTAAAATAGTTTTTTGATCTAGGTTCACATCCCCCATTGGACTTCGGAATTCTTTTGATGTCTTAGGGTCAGTCACACGCTCTTAGTTCAATCTACCCCATAGGTCTGTTGCGAAGAAAAAAAATGGAGGGAGGGATATCAGTGTTACTACAATTTTGCATCTTCATTGGAGAGAAAACCATAGTATAGATAGATAAATAAATCTGCAAGGTAAGGTGCTGTACCCATTTTCATCCCAGAGGCTGTGCCATAAGATGTGTTCCACAGTATTAATTTCCCAGAGATCAGATAGGAGTCTCTGTACCTCTTTCACATACATGTTATATCTTCTCAGGAACATTTGAAATTGTTAATGTTCTCCACGATCCTTATAGCACTGGTTGCAGAGAATCCAGATGAAATCTCAGTAACTAATGGCATTGTTCCAGTAAATAACAGTTTCTTTGGACCTAATGACAGTAGAAAAATATTGAGGAAATTAAAATTCCTCGCAAAGCTTATTTTATTAATAATTTAATTTATACCCCGCTACTCCTGAACCAGCTTGTGGTGGCTAACTGTAGATAAAACCCCACAATAACTCCCCCCCCCAAAAAAAGAACAAAAATCCAATAGTCAATACCAATAGGAACCAGAAAAATTGGCAGCGGACTAAAAACCCCACCCCACTCCCTCACAGAGAACCGAAAGAATGTAATGACGCATTGGTGTTGTGTTAGTACTGTGGACCATTGGCTAATGTTTGTGATGGTGACGTTGTGAGCTCTGCGAGCCCTTGCTTCCTTTGTTCAATAGTTCTGCTATTTTCATTATATTTTAAACTTTTGTTTCTTAATAGGACATGCATGCATTTGTGTTGTCTGCTGAAGGAGTGGGCATGGTCCACAATGGGCGGTGGCGGGGCAGGCTTGTGGGGGGCCTTGCATAGTTGGAAGGTTACCTCTGCCCTCTTCGGTTATATAATAATTTAATGGACTAGAGTAACTAGCGGTTATGATTTCCAAGTGTCTGAAAGACCTCTCAGTAAAACTATTTATTTATTTATTGTATTTCTATACCGTCCTCCCATAAGGCTCAGAGCAGTTTACATAAAACATAGGGATATACATTACAATCATAATAACAACCGCCATAGCAGTGGGAGCCAAAATTGAGCAATGATATTATAACAGTTAACAATACAACAATAAGTTTCTAAACAAGAACCCATAGGGAGGTCAGTTGGGTTCAGGACATAGAAGGGATATCTGGGGGGGGGGGGCAGCAGATGGTGTTTAGTCTCTCAGCCTCAACCGAATGCCTGGTGGAGTAGCTCCCTTTTTTAGGCCCTGTGGAATTGTGGGAGCTCAGGAAGGGCCCTGATTTTTTGGGGAGCTCATTCTACCTGGTGGGGGCCAGGTCAGGAAAGGCTCTGGCCCTGGTTGAGGCCTGAGGTGCTTCTTTGGGGCCAGGGATCACCAGCCAGTTGGAGGTGGTGGAGCATAAGGCTCTTGGGGGGGGGGGTTAGGCAGAGAGGCGGTCTCTCAGATACACTGGGCCCAGACCACGTATGGCCTTGAAAGTGATTACCAGAACCAGTAGGCATTGATGCAGACCTACCTGCTTGGTCACATGATCCGTTTGCACTACCTGCTTGTACCTGGTGCCCAGATGAATATTTCTGCCATCCTATGGGTCGGACACGACTTCGCACCTAACAACAATAACAAATCAGAGGCCTAATGTGCAGAGTCTTGCCAGCCACCTCTGCACCCTTGCCTCACATACTTTTTCATTCGGCTGTCATGCAGTTCTCTTAGACATGACCAATCAGACCTGGTTTTGTGCATTTATTTCCCCCCCCCTTTTATTGGGCTTAATTGGTTGGTTCTTACTCATATCCAAGTAATGTACTTTCATTTGGAGGGAATTCAAGAATGTTTTTTGGATTTGCTGTTATACAGGCATTTTCCAGGAGCTGATTCTTGTGAATAGATGTAAAAGCTGCATGGGGTATGCCCTTTATTAGAGCTCACATTTCTGTGATTTGCAAAAACTCTTCAGGCATCTAATGTTTGTGCCAGTCTTGCCTCAAGATTTCTTCCTGTTTCTGTGGCAGCAGATTAACACACCAGCCATGTGGGAATGGGTCTTGAGTCATGTTTCCCATCCTTTAATCTCTTATTTTAATCAGCAGCTTTCTTTTGGGACAGTTGCCCCTTTTGCGAAACACCATTCTCATCTTTCTTCTTCTGGATCTACATCTCTCCCTTCATAATGTACTTTTCCGTATCCACCCCCCCCCCAGCAAGTAGAATACGTTTACACTGTAGGAACGAGTATTCTGCATAACATTTGCAAGGAACTGTGTAAGGAGCTGCAAGACTTTTATTTAGTTTTGTTGTTGAAGTTACTCAGTTGGTGCTGAACCAAGATACGGATCAGCAAAGCGAAGCAGAGATGAGAGAGAGAGAGAATGGCTTTTCTTGTGAATTAAAAAAACCTAGAGCCATTCAGTTTTGGTAAGCAGAAATGTCAGTTACTGAGAACTTCCTGTGACTTCACAGTCTGAGGTGCCAGCATGTGCTCATTCATGACTGAAGGAACTTTAAAAAACACTGTCTGGTAGCATTTCTATAAAAAGCCCCCCCGCTGGTTTTTGTGTGTGTGCTCCGTTGGGAGTATGAAAGCTTCCCAGTTCTTGCTCATTATTTTTGTCTCCACTTTTTCTTGGTGAAACCCCAGTTGCAGAAAGTAGCTGTGTTTTAACTGCCTAATTACTTACTAAGACTTGTGTTTGAGAGGAATGTAGGTAGTCTGTGCCCTGCAGTACACTTTGTGCTGTTGTGCCGTTAAAGAGCAGTTGTCTAGGAAACACAATGCCCTGGAGAAAGATGCAGTCTCTCTTTCCTTCCACTCCCCTTCCATCCCTGATGGGTTCCCTTTTGCAACCGGCATGGCTGCTTTTTGTGAACTTTATCTTGGACTTTTATTTACGCAAATGTTACGTTTTTAAATAACAGTAGGTGAGAGTTTGTATGAACATTTGACTGTTTCCTTCTGCCTCTCATGTTGCTTGCATAAGAAGCTGCCTTAACAGAAGACCCCCCTCCCCAATTTACTTTTGTGATACTGGACTAGCAGAATCTCTCCATCTCAGAGAGAGGTATTCCCCAGACTTACTCTCCAAGATCGTTTCACCTGAGATGCCAGGCACTGAAACCAAAATTTTTGTGCACACTCTGTCAGTGAGTTTATGCCCTCTTAATATAAGCAGAGTGCCTCATTATGGATCTGCAGTGTATTTGTTTTGTGTGTGCTGATGCTTATGGTAGTACATGATAAATTTTTATTTATTATATTATATTATATACCGCCCTTCCCCGAGGCTCAGGGCGGTTTACATAAAACTTAGCGGAACAGGGAACAGTACAGATAATTCAGTAGTTGTAAACTGTAACAATACAGTGATGACAATAGAATAGCATGATAGAACAGTAGAATAATGGTGAGAACATTAAATCAACTACAGCATACTGACAGCCCCGTGGGTTGGACAAATTGGTGGTGGTTTTCATGGGAGGAAGGCTCGGGGGGCCAGTGGAAGGTGATTTGTTCAGGTTGACCTCAACCAAATACCTGGCAGAGGAGCTCCCCCCTGCAGGCCCCGCACAACTGTTCTAGTCCCGCCAGAACCCTAATCTTCTCCGGGAGCCCGCTCCACCTAGTGGGGGCCCAGATGGAGAAAGCCCTGGCTCTGGTCGAGGTCAAGCGAGCCCCCCAGGGGTTACCAGGCAATTGGAGGTAGCTGAACATAAAGCTCTTTGAAGGGTGCAGGCAGAAAGATGGTTCCCCAGGCACACTGGGCCCAGACTACGCATGGCCCCAAAGGTGATCTCCAGAACCCCAGGCCTGATCTGGAATTCGACTGGAAGCCAGTACAGTTGTTGGAGGATGGGCCAGATGTGGGCCCTCCATGGTGTTGCTATGAGGACCCTGCCTGTTGCATTCTGGACCAGATGTAATCTCCAGATCAAGGCCAAGGGCAGGCCCGCACAGAGCGAGCCCCATATGTCCAGTGTAGAGGCGACCATCACATGGGCCACCACAGCCAGGTGCCCTAGGGCAGGGGTAGTCAACCTGTGGTCCTCCAGATATCCATGGACTACAACTCCCATGAACCCCTGCAAGTGTTTGCTGGCAGGGGCTCATGGGAATTGTCCATGAACATCTGGAGGACCACAGGTTGACTACCCCTGCCCTAGGGCCAAGCAGGGCACCAATAGTTTGGCTTGGTGAAGGTGATAGAATGCCAGCAATGCTATCCTTATGACCTGAGCTCTCCACCAAGAGGGAGGCATCAAGAATCATGCCCAGTTTCCTGATGGAGTGAGCCACTGCATTCTGTCCAGGTTGGGCAAGCACACCCAGCCACAGGACCTCCACTCCTGAAGGGCTGAGCTCCAGATGACCCTGCCTGAGCAGCCTCCAGGCAGCTGGCCAATGCCTCCAGGGAGATTCAGAGTGGCCATCCATAAAGAGGAAAAGCTGGATGTCATCAGCATATTGTTCACAACGCAGCCAAAACTTCCATACCCGTTGAGTCCCCCCCCCCTCAAAATGGCCAGTGATTGGCCTGGAAGGGGAGGGGCCCTGGGTGGGCGTGTACACAGCTATGCTTCCCAACCATTTTCTGCACAATTACATCACTTTGGGGGTTTCTTGAAGCCTGAAGTTTGTTTTAGGGGTTTCTCACTGGTAAAAAGGTTGAGAAAATGTTTTCAGTCTTCTCATCTGTTTATCCACCACATGTTGTTTTTATTTAAGAAGAACGGCTCTGTATAATGGTACGATTGCTTAAACAGGATTGGATACTTTCCACTCCAGATATGGAAACAAGTATTACTGCTTATGTGTCTAACTTACCTATAAAGGACATAATGGGCATCTGTGTTTTCTGTTTAGCTGGAAAAATCTTATCATGTGCTGGGAGTGATGAATATGGAAGAGCATCTTAGGAGATAATCTGTGAACGGAATTGCCAGCTGGAGATGGTGGCGGAGTTTGGAAGTTCCAGTGGATTCCTCACTCCGATGGTCTACTTTGTTCTGTTCTTTGTTCCATACCTTGTTAAATCTTCTGTTCAGGAAGATGAGAAATGACTGTTGCTCCAGGCAACAAAGTAATTTGAGTGATGGTGCAGTTCTAATAAAATGGGAGCTCTTCCTATGTGAGTGCATGCAAGTACACAATTGTGTTTTCTCTGTTTTCAAGATCTTGCCTGTGTCTTTCAGTTTAGTGTGAACCTCAAAGAACTCTTAGGCACCCCACTGGTTTGGGGACACCAGGCCCTGACAAATGTAGTAGGCTTGGAAATGCTAGAAGGTGAAGCAAAGAAGACTGGGGTGGGTGGGATATCCCTGATGATGCCATTTCAGGCCATAGTGGGGAATTGACATGCTAACTGAAGGGCTGGAGAGGCTCTCTCTGTGACTGTGGGGGTCCTTCTCTACTGGCCATGTTCTGCTAGGCCCTTATGCCATTTTTTATTGAGCAACTTTATTTGCAGACTGAACATTGAATACCATTTTAAGCAAAGCTATGGAAAACATACACTTGAATTGTGTCCTTTTTCAGAAGCGGTATGGCAGGGCACCTTCTCAAGGATCTTGCAGAAAAGCAGTTTCTTTTGAAGGGGTGCCTAAAACAGGTTATTTATCTGTCTGCAGGAAAAGCAGCTCATGTTTGTTCATAGGGATAAAACATCCACATAGTTTTCAAACAAAAGAAGAGGAATTGGTTCTTATAAGCCACTTTTCTCTACCCGAAGGAGTCTCAAAGTGGCTTACAGTCATCTTCCCTTTCCTCTGCCCACAACAGACACCCTGTGAGGTCAGTGAGGCTGATAGAGCCCTGATATCACGGTTCGGTCAGAACAGCTTTATCAGTGCTGTGGCGAACCCAAGGTCACCCAGCTGGCTGCATGTGGTGGAGTGTGGAATCAAACCTGGCTTGCCAGATTAGAAGAGCTTTTTTGCTTTTATTTTTGGACAAGGTTGGGATCTGATGGAGCTTGGATTGCAGTAGCAGCAAAGGCCTCAAAGCAGAGAGGATAGTATGAGTATTCCACACAGGGGCCTTTCCGTGTCACCTGATCAGATGCAGGTGGCCTGAGATAAGGAACGGATGTGGTTCCTGTTATCTTTTGCCACCTATGCCTTTCTTTCCCCCAAGCCCCAGACACAATAGGTTGCTGTTAATAATAGCCTGCAGTGCACCTTCTGTAGGAGTCTCCTCCTGAGAGTCTATGAATATTTGATGGGGGAGGTTTCGTTGCTCTCCTCCATCCGGATTCCTGTTGGGAAGTCCTGCTGTGGGAGCAAGAGGGTTGCCGCAGGAGAGGATGAAAATGACCGACTTAGCTCAGCAAATCGAAGGCCTCTCGTGTCCCCCTTGAATTATTCAAATCATTTGCTTTAGAGAGACGTCGCTTGCCATCCAGGCTGCAAGATGTAGCAATAGATGGCTGCATAGCCGTTTGAAGGCTTTCCCCATTGCTGAACCCATTCTCCTCCTGTTCAATCCAGCCTCCTTTTCTCTGCCCTTTCCCCTATTGCATCTTTTCTGACCCCATGTATATTTTGAAGGCGATAGGCTGTTCTCTGTTAGCATGGCTCCTTGCTTGACAGTAACTGCCTTCTTCCTCTGCAGGTATTTTGTGGCATGGCTGGCTCTGGCTGCCGCCTTCTCATGAACCTGTGGTAGGTGATTGGGGAGAGCTTCCTCCTCTCTCATTTCTCATCCCTCCCTTTCTCACCCCGCAGCCAGCATGCAGCAGGGTGACTGGCAACAGGCTGAATTAATCAGGGGCTTGGTGCTTCACTCGGCTGTCTCTCTCTCTCTCTCTGCAGCGTTGCGCTGTGCTCACTCGCTCACTCACTATTGCTCCCTGTTTCTCTCTGGGCAGCAGCACTGGAAGTTGCTGCTCACAGCTCGAAGCGCTGCAGCAGTGTTAGCCCAGATGCTTTTTAAACAGGCAGATTTATGGATGTCCCAGACCGCCAAAAGTGGCAAAGTAAGTTTATCTTTTCCACTCTCTTCTCTTTTCCTAATATTTGAATTCAAGATGGCTTCCCCCCCTTTTTCCCCCCTCTCTGCATCTTTTCCTCAGCACCTGATGTACAAGGGGCTTTGTTAAATGACAGCTGGTTCATGATAGGGTTACTTGCCCTTCTTCATTATTTCTTCATTATTTGCTTTGGTGGGGTTATTCTGTGTGAACAGGGGATTTCAGATCCAAGTACGGTAGATGAGGTTGTCATGCTTCACGTTAGTAAATCCTGTGCTGTGTCTTTTTTAATGTGTCTGAGCATTGCGCCACCAAATGCCCCCTCCTATAGGTATACTTGTACGTGTGTGTGTGTTCAGGGAGGGGGTATGGCATAAACTGGTAAGGATTGTGCATGTCAAATGTCCTAGACCTAGCAGATTGCTACATATGTTCAGAGGAAACAAATGTGGCAGTTTTCTACCCTTGCAGGTTAATAAATCTGGGGTCACATGCAATTTGGGGTAGAACTGTGTGTGTTTGTGTTTGCACATGTGTATATCTATAATTCTTGACTGCACCCACATTTTTCTCCTGAAAGAAGGGGAAATATATGCTTGGAAATCATATTATGTAATAAGTCTTGTAAACATAGCCCAAACACCAGTCCCAGTAGCACATACGTTAGACCTGTAGAGATCTAACTCCTCGGTGATCTGTAAGAGCAAGAAGGGCCAGAGGGACAAACTGGAGATGCTGCATAGCACATTGTTGCCTGCGGGAATGTTTCTTCTCTTGATGCTCTTAGGGAGGGAGCTAGCAAAGGCTGAGGTTTGCATTACTGGCCCCAAAAGGCTTCTTCTGAATACTGGCATTCCAACTTTCTGCTCTTTGGTCCCATGTTTGAAACAGTTTGTTCTTACCCTTGAGCCCCCTGCCCAGTTGTGGTGGTTCAGTCAAGCCTTGTGTACCCTGGGAGACTCTGCTGTCATTGTTGAGTTGCCATCATCACCACGTGTAAAGGCTCTCTATTTCTGAAAAGCAAAGAGACTCAAACCATTGCTTGCAGCAGGACATCCATGGTCACATGCCTCTGGAGTATATGGAGCTTCCTTGCCAGAGAGAAATAGAGACTTTTGGTTTGCCTTTACCACTTGCTCCCTGAAATGTTGCCAGGTTCTGCAAGTATGATCCATAGAGAAAGAGCCAACATACAGATTTCCCTAGGTGTCCCAAGGTGACTGTGGCCAACCTTTATTTATTTATTTGTATTTATATATTGCCTTCCCCTTCTGGCACGTGTGCCACAAATCTCTAGCATGAATCAATGTGAGCTCTTTAGTCCTCCGTCCCATGCCTTGGTGTGTCTTTGCCTTTAGTCTGCTGAAAGAGAGAGCAGGTGCAGCATAGTTTAGAAGAGGTAGGCAGGGGTGCCTCAGCTTGGCTCCTGATGCCCAAGTCTGGGCATCTGGTAGTAACTGGGGCAGCTGGTAGTAACATGGGACATAAATTGATTGGACTATTGTAGGCTGTTCTTCGTAGTATTTCTACTCCACAGTGTGGTTTACAACTCGACCTTTTTTATTCTGCAGAAAAGGAAATAGTAGGGATGTTGCATAGAAATGATTAAGATTATAAGGGGGCACACAAATCCCCCTCTGGTGCTGAGACTGAATCGGGTTCCGTGGTGGTTTATAGGAACGGCTTTGGTTGTGCAGGTGCAGGATGGAGAACGCCTGGGGGGAAAGACACAGCAGCAGGGATCCACCCTGAGAGCCAGGGAGGTGTAGTGCTTAAAGAGCAGTGGAATCTAATCTGGAGAACTGGGTTTGATTCCCTACTCCTCCACATGCAACTCGCTGGGTGACCTTGGGCTAGTCCCAGTTCTCTTAAAGCTGTTCTCACAGAGCAGTTCTTTCACAGCTCTCTTAGCCCCACCTACCTCACAGGATGTCTTTTTTGGGGAGAGGAAAGGAAAGGTGTTTGTAAGCTGCGTTGGGACTCCTTCAAGTAGTGAAAAGTGGGGTTTAAAAAAACAGCTCCTCTTCTAGATTCCATCATTGCTACCAAGAACTGCCATGTGGACCTGCTTCTGGTTCTCAAGAATCCCAAAGTGGCCGGGTCAGATTTTACCGGGAACTTGTTTACCCCTCACTATAAAAAAAGACTGTGCTGTAGACTTGATGGCAACTAAACTTGGCATATAATGGTCTGTGCCGATGCGCTGCATGATGTGCTGCTTCCCTCCAGAGAACTAGCATAACATGCAAGACGTTTTGACAGAGCCCTGGGAACAAGGTTAGAAGGGCAGGGTGGGGGGTGGGCCCTGGATGCAGCCAGTGCCATCAAACTCACATGCTTGTCGGCCTTACTTGTCTTTTTCTCTTAAATCTACTGCACAAACCTTCCCCTACACTCATGCCCATGTTTGACAAGAAAGCAGAAGCTGCATACTGGCCATGCAGAGAACGGGCAGGAATTTCACCCAGCTAAAAGGGAAAAAACTCCCAGATGCCCCTGAAGATCTGATGCTGGCGCCTGGGACTGCTAATGCCAGGGCAGAACAAGCTAATGTTTAGTTTGTTGCACTGATTTATGTTTTTGCTGTTTGAGACAAGCCCTGTCTTCACATTAGTTTGTAATGCAAAATGATATTCTTGCAAGATGGCATGTGGGAGGGAATGTGATACCTTTTTGCTACTATGATAGGTACCAGTTTGCATTCCGCCCCCCCCCCCCAAAAAAAAAAAAAAACCTCTTAGAGCAGCCTTTCTTGACTTTTATACTGTTGAGAAACCCCTGAAATATTTTTCAGGCTTTGAGAAGCCCCAGAAGTGGCCTGATCATGCAGAATATGGTTGGGAAACAGCTGTAAACACCCCCCCCCCGCGGGCCCCCTCCTTTCTCCACTCTCTCCGGGCCCATCATTGGCCATTTTGGGAGAGGTGGGGCAGGTTGACCTGGCCATATATGGTCACATCACTTGATAAATGTTTAACAAATTTAAACTGTATTTTAAAGATTAATTAACTCCCATCCATTCAGGAAACCCTTCCAGGGCCATCAAGAATACCCGAGGGTTTCATGACACCCCGGCTGAGAAAGCCTGAGTTAGAGAGCGTCAGTATAACTCCCACTTGTGTAGCTATCATGTCTCAGAGGGGCCTGATCTCTGTAGCAGCTCTCATAGAGCACACAATAACAATATTAGATGAATATTATTTCCCTTCTGCAGCAGAGGAATACAGAGCAGGCTGGTCAAAACACAGTCAGTTTTTATCTTGCCTGGCAGGTGACTAGTTTTATTGTTTTTAAAATATAGACCTGCATAGTGAGACAAACTAACTGAATCCCAAATTTCATCTGAATCCTGCCTTGACTTCAGTTGACCTGCATTGTCTGGAAAAACGTGTAGGAAGGAGAAAGCTGCAGTATATTTCCTCCAAAATAACAGGATTAGCTGTCAGTCCCTGACCGGGGGGGGGGGGGGGGGGCTCAGCATAGCATGCTCCTTTTTCTCCAGTCCCTTTCCTCTTCCACAGAAATCTGCTCCGCTATCTTTAACCATAGCCTCTTACCATGTAGGAGAAAACCACCTAAGCTCTTGTCTTGTAAAACACTTCCGCAGGTCCTGCAAGAGGGAGCTCCTCCACCAGGTTGAGGTCGACCAAAACTAAATAACAGCTACTGGGCCCTGATCCTCCCTCCCTGAACCCAAGTGGCAGATCAGACCAATCATGGACCTCTTAGATTGTTCATTATGCTGAATGTTATCTCTTTGTTGTTGTTACTACTGTTACCTTTCATTCATTATAATCAGTGAGCTTTATGCATTATTCTGTTATGTTGTCTGGGAACCGCCCTGAGCCTTAGAGGAGGGCGGTATACAAATGGAATAAATAAATAATAAAAAATAAAGCCCGTGAGGACTTGGCGAGAAGTCCATTGCAACTTGATGGCACATCATTATTGTTGTGGCGGTGGTTGATAAGAGAAAGATTGTCATTAATGCTGATTTTGTTTAACGCTAATCAAAGTTTGCTTGTAACAAATATTTGAAATTGCCTCATTAATGAAGAAATGGGTTAAACACATCCCTGGTTAACCCTGATGCTGACATCCCATTCTGGGGATTTATGCACAGCAGAATAGAGAGCAGTGCACTGAGATGGTTGCACCTGCATTGACCCAGAGTCTCTGGTCCATAGCCCATTCCTTTCTCCCTCCGGGTCAGGAGGACAGCTGGATGGGTGTTTCCCATCTCTCCTTGAGGGAGGCAGATCATTTGAATATTTTGCCTTCCTGTGGGAAACGCCCCTCCGAAGCCAGTCTTCTTCCTGCCTCGCGAGGGAGCAGACGTGATTTAGGATCCCGTCTGTTGTGTGAGCAAGGCAAGGCTAGTTAGGTTTTTTCAGGACAGCAAAGCCGGCATCGTCGAGCAGAGCTCCCTCTATCTGCGCCGGATCGGGCAGAGAGGTCGAGCTCCGCGGCGGCGACCGCGTGGTCGGCTCGAAGCCGGGGAGCCCGTTCGGGCTGAAACTGCAGAGGCCGGCGTCGGCGGGCAGAGCTCCCTCCTGGCTGCGCCGGATCGGGCAGCGAGGTAGAGCTCCGCGGCGGCGGCCGCGTAATCGGCTCGCAGCCGAGAAACAGCCGTTGGGCCGCAG
This sequence comes from Paroedura picta, assembly GCF_049243985.1. Taxonomy (NCBI): domain Eukaryota; kingdom Metazoa; phylum Chordata; class Lepidosauria; order Squamata; family Gekkonidae; genus Paroedura; species Paroedura picta. Next base: position 131,077,760 of record NC_135371.1, on the reverse strand, counting down.
ATTGCGGCGGCGGTCGTTTGCGGGTCGCATCGACGAGCAGAGCTCCCTCTAGGCTGCGCCGAATCGGGCAGCGAGGTTGAGCTCCGCGGCGGCGACCGCGTGTTCGGCTCGTGGTCGGCGGCCATTTTGGAATCGCGCCGAAATGGCGGCGGAACGCCGCAAGGGCGCGTTCTCCTCAGAGGATGAGGAAAGCCACCTAGATTGCTCCCTGGCTCCCAGTGGGGTGGTGGCTGGCACGAGCGGGGCCGAATCGTCGCAGAAGGGGGCAGGGGAGCAAGGACAGCGCTCCAAGTCTGCCAGGCCCGCAAAACGTGCACGAGGCCCTCCTAAGCCGGCTGAACCAGCGGCTGCAGATGCAGGGCCGGACCAGGGAGCCTCCACAGCGGCCAGAAGGCAACCTGAGGCGGAGGCTTCCACTTCATCTACACACAGCGGCAGACAAGAGACTGGTAACGTTGAGGCCAATTCTGGCCACCTTCTTTTACCTCCTGAATTGCTTTCTATGGTCCAAACTGCCGTGCAGGCTGAAATAGCTAAGGTGTGCCAACATATGTTACCCGCTGTGGATAGACCTTCATTTTCGAGGTCTAGGTCTTCATCCCCTGAGTCTAGAGCTTCCAGGAGGAGTAGATCGCAGAGGAGATCTCCTAGGAGGCCTCGCGCCAGGGCTCGCTGGCCCACTAAGGCAGCGCAGAAGAGACTCCATTGTTCCCCACAACAATCTCCTTCCTCGGAGGAGGATTTGGAAGCAAGAGAAAGGGACGAGTGTGATTTCATTACTGATGAGGATGAGGTGGAGCCTATTCAGGTGCCTCAGCAAACTGAGCGTTTCTTTAATGCTGAGGATTTCCAATTTCTACTTAACAAGTCCATTTCTATTTTGGATTTGAAACAGACAGGTTCTGAGGAACCACCTAGCAAGCAGGCTAGGAAGTATTATGGACCGTGGGGCAGTGGTGAATTTTTCCCTAAACCAGAGACAAATCTGAGGAATTTTCCCATGCCAGAGTCCTTTGAAAGGAAGATTCGAGCAGAGTGGGAGAAGCCCTTAGTGTCCAAGCAGTTCCCTTCGTTTATTCGGAAAATGTATGCTCTGCCTGACTATGCTGAGTCCTTCCTGCAGGTACCGGTGATTGATGGTCCAGTGGCAGCGCTGCAGTCGTCAGGTTTGGTCTCGGAGGATGGCGAAGGACATCTGAAGGATGTAATGGATCGCAAGTCAGAAACAGCTTTGCGTAAGGCGCACGAAGCCATGGCAATGGCTATCAGAGCAGCCACCACAGCATCCGTGGTGGCTAGGGCCTCTATGGCTTGGTGTAGGAAGTTACTTACGCTAATTCCGGAGTCAGAAGGCAGACTGCAGGAGGGGACGAATAGGATTCTAAAGGCCTCAGCGTTTAGTGCGGATGCCTCCTTAGACATTGTGGTGTTCGCAGCAAGAGCCATGGCATCTACTGCAGTGGCCAGGAGACTTTTATGGTTGAAGGCTTGGCCGGCTGACGCCCATTCTAAGACCACTGTTGCGGCTTATCCTTTTCAGGGCGACAAATTAATTGGAGATTCCCTGGATAGAGTTTTGGTAGAAACCAGGGATAAGAAGAAGGCTTTCCCACGGCGTATTCGCAGGGATGGGAAGCCCTTTCCGGCTGCCTTCCGGAATCAAGGGTCTGGTCCCAGGTTTAGACCGGAAGGCAGGAGAGGATCTTGGGGCCAGTCAAGGCAGTCGTTTCGTAGAGGAGCGTTTAGCGCTCGAGGTGGCAGGTTCCGACAGCAGAGATCGGGACGCGCAGATGCCGATAAAGGAAATCAAGCATGACTCGCAGCCCTTACCAGTAGGGGGACGGTTAGCGCATTTCCAGCGACAGTGGATGGATCCCGAGATAGATGCATGGTCTCAAAGACTGATAAGATCAGGATACCACATAGAGTTTGCGCAAATACCTCCGGACAAGTTTTTTCCTTCCCCGATGTCCAAGGTTCCCGAGAAAAGGGATCGCATGTTGAAGGCAATAGAACATTTAATTCAGATAAAGGCGGTAGAGCCAGTTCCTCAGGAGGAGAGAGGACAAGGAGTTTACTCCCTTCTCTTCACCGTACCCAAAAAGACCGGGGATTGGAGAGCGATCCTCAATCTAAAGTTCGTGAACACGTTTATTCCCCTAAAGAAGTTCAGGATGGAAACGCTGAAGTCAATTGCGGAAGCACTGCAAAGAGGGGAGTTTCTGACTTCCCTAGATCTCAAGGAGGCCTATCTGCATGTACCCATAGCGGCGGAACACAGGCGCTTCTTGCGTTTCTGCGTAGAGGGGCGGCATTACCAATACAGGGCTCTCCCGTTCGGGCTCTCCACCGCCCCCCGAGTGTTCACGAAGTTAGTAGTGAATATGGTAGCCATTTTACGACAGGAGGGCATCCATATTCATCCGTATCTCGACGACCTGTTGATCAGAGCGCCGTCGCTCGAGTTAGCGAGCCAGTTCACGGACAGAGCAATTTCAGTTTTCGAACACTTCGGTTTCTTAATCAACAGGGAAAAGAGTTCGTTAGTTCCGTCACAGAGGATAGAGCATCTGGGGGTGGTTATAGACACGGTTCAATGTGCACTTTTTCTCCCTCAGAAGAAGATGCTGAAAATGATTCAGTTGATGGCCCAGGTGGTCCAGGCGAGGCGATCCTCCTTGCTACAGCTGGCAAAGACTCTCGGAGTGCTGGTGTCCTGCACGGAAGTCATACAGTGGGCCAGAGCTCGAGCCAGGCCTCTGCAGAGAACGCTCAAACCTTTTCAGGAGCGGATTTCGCGGAAGAGGGATCTCTTAGTGTCTCTCGATCGCCAGGTCAAGAAGGAGCTGTGCTGGTGGACGGTAAAAGCCAACTTGAGAACAGGCAAGAGATTTCTGCACGATCAAGTTCACCAGGTGTTCACCGATGCAAGTCTCTTCGGATGGGGAGCAATGTACAACGGAACACCGGCCCAGGGAACGTGGTCGCAGACGGAGGCCTCAGAGCAGATAAACCTGCTGGAACTGAGGGCGATTCGCTTGGCGCTGGAGTTCTTCTGCAAGTCGCTCGAGGGCAAGCATGTTCTAGTGCGTACGGACAACGTGGCCGCAAAGGCGTATGTCAACCACCAAGGCGGATCAAGGTCCGGGAAGTTGCAGAAGGAGGCCGAGCGTTTGATGCGTTGGGCGGAGAAGCATTTGGCATCCGTCCGTGCGGAGCACATACAGGGTCTGGAGAACACACAAGCAGACTGGCTGAGTCGTCAGGAGATCCAGGAGGCGGAGTGGTCGATCAGCAGGCAAGCTTTTCACCTGATCTCGGTGCAGTGGGGCCGACCGGTCATGGACCTGTTCGCGACTGCTCACAACCGCCAGGTGGACAGGTTTTGCAGCCGGTTTTGGCATCCACTTGCGGAGTTGACAGACGCATTGACAGCAGTATGGCCTCCAGGTCTTCTGTACGCATTTCCACCGCTTCCCGTCCTTCCAAGGTTCTTAAGAAGGGTGCAAGAACTGAGGGCAGAGGTCATCCTCGTCGCTCCATGGTGGCCCAGGAGGTGGTGGTTCTCGACCATTGTGCAGCTAGCCGTTCGCCCGCACTTCACAATACCAGTGTCTCCGGATCTGTTGTCACAAGGGCCTTGTCTCCACCCTCGTCCAGGGTGGTGGAACTTGACCGCGTGGAGACTGAGCGGGCGGCGTTGAGAGTGAAGGGCTACAGTGCTGCAGTCATGGACACCATACTAGCTTCCAGACGAGACTCTACCACGAGAATTTATAATTGTTCTTGGAGGGCGTTCGTGAGATGGTGTCGAAGAAGGGCGGTTTCTCCGTCCTCGCCAAAAATTAGTAGCATTCTGCAGTTCCTGCAGGATGGTAGGGCAGCGGGTCTTCGATCGGGTACCCTGCGCAGGCAGGTGGCAGCACTCTCCACGGTGCTGGGGCTGCAAGGGGGGATCCCGTTGTCCAGGCACCCGCATGTGGTGCGATTCTTAAAGGGGGCGTCTAGTCTAGAGTCACCTCCCAGGCACTTGTTCCCTACCTGGCGGTTGGGGTTGGTGCTCTCAGCTTTGGCGAAGGAACCCTTCGAGCCCATCAAGACAGTGGGGTTGCAGTGGCTGAGTAGGAAGGTCATTTTTCTAGTGGCAATCACTTCTGCTAGGAGGGTTTCCGAGCTGGCGGCCTTATCAGTGGATAGAGAATTGTGCAGGTTCAGGAAGGCCAGGGTCATTCTGAGATTGAACCCTTCTTTCCGGCCTAAGGTGGATTCTCGGTTTCACTTGGCCCAAGAAATTAATTTGCCCACCTTTTTTCCCAATCCGGTCACAGAGCAGGAAAGGCAGTGGCACATGTTAGACGTCAGGCGCGTTCTCAAGGTGTACATTAAGAGAACGGCAGAGATCAGGAAGACGGACTCGTTGTTCGTCTGTACGTCAGGGACTAAGGTGGGAGGTGCGCTGACCAAGGCAGCTATCAGTAAGCAGGTCAGGTCCTGCATAGTGGAGGCTTACAGAGCTGCCGGGAAGGAGGTTCCACAGGGCATCACAGCACACTCGCTGAGGAGTGCTGCGGCTTCAGCAGCGTTCGCTAAGAGTGCTTCGGTGGAAGAGGTTTGCAGAGCTGCAACCTGGGTTACTCCTTCCACTTTTGTCAGACATTATAAGATTCATGATAGGGAGACAGAGCAGGCGGCATTTGGCCGAAGAGTTCTGTCGCATGTGATGGACACAGTTGGACCCTCCCTGGGTTAGGGACTGCTCTTGTATGTCCCATCCAGCTGTCCTCCTGACCCGGAGGGAGAACGACCACTGGTCTACATACCGAGAGGGGTCCTTCTCCTCGGGGGTCAGGAGGACAGCTGGCCCCGCCCATAGGGTGGTCCATCACAGCAGCATTTCTCTGGTGCCTTGCATGTTCAAGTTCTATGTTAGACGGGATGTGAGTTTGTTGGGGGTTCTGTTGCCTTCCATGTTGTTTGTGCAAGTTAATGCAGATTGCTTTGTAGAGCCAAGAAGGTGATGTCAAGCTGGACGCTCCGGAAGTTTTCGACTGGCTTCGGAGGGGCGTTTCCCACAGGAAGGCAAAATATTCAAATGATCTGCCTCCCTCAAGGAGAGATGGGAAACACCCATCCAGCTGTCCTCCTGACCCCCGAGGAGAAGGACCCCTCTCGGTATGTAGACCAGTGGTCGTTTCCTCTTCGCTAAAAGACTGCTGTCTGCAAAGATGTTTCATAGTATGACAGTCTGATTCTGCAGCTTTTGGAGTAACAGCAGCTGAATCTGATAAGCAGCTGAGAGTGTCAAGCAGTTCTTGGTGTGTCTCTCCTAGGACTATGCCATTTCAGACTGTAGGTGTGAAACTGCATGCCCCAATACTACTGTTTGCCAAGCCTTTCGGAAAGATATTGTATTTTCTGCAGCATGCTTGTTTTCCATGCAGAACTTTGAACTGTGCACTTCCTTGCCTGCATTCAGTCCTGAGAGGGCTATACTGCATGCTTGCTTATGTATATTTAAATAGAATCTGAAGCTGTATTTCTGAAAATGCCGTCCCAAACATTCGTCGTCTTTGACCTGTGGGCCAATGCTGCCTTTGTGCAGTCGAACTCTTCCATCCCTTTTCAATCAAGGTTTGCCCAGATTGCAGCGTCCTGCCGTTGGGTTATTATCACTGGGGGATCCTTATGCTCAGCCTGGAAAGACTGCTGGTAGACAGCACAGCTTCTACTGGTCATTGGCAACTGTATGGAATAGACAGACCCAATGAGGGCTGAAGATTTAGACCTTTGCAGGGCTGTCACAAGGTATCCAGACCACCGGAGTTGTAGGCATGACTTTTTGTAGTTGTCCATTCCAGGAGAGGAAGTCCTCATATTCCTGGGATCTTTTACTGTTTGTTCTCCACTCGTAGTGAGATTGAGAGCCTCTGAATCTGGAGGTGCAATTTAGCTGTTCTAATAGCTACTGAGAAAGCTGTCCACTGTGAATTTGTGTACTGGATAACAGTGTGTTTTGTCAACGAGTTCTGTAAGCCTGTGGTTCCTAACCTTTTTGATGTGGTGACTCACAAGCCCAAATTTACTTGATACCGTGACCCACTCAGGACTGGCCCAGGCTTTTCTTTTGGCAGACTATGACCTTGGCACCAATTTAGTTCAGCATTCCATTTTCTACAATGGTGACTAACCCCTAGTAAGTGGCATTCGGACACGGCCTCTGCACATGGAGGTTATATTCTAGCCTTTGACCACCCTCTCCTCTTATTACTACCTCTAGTCCTCCATAAGAGTCTCCTAACAACTATCAGGATGCATTTATCCAGTATGCATATGCAATGAACATAAAATATCCACTGAGGTATGACATGGAAGGTACTGTTTCCAGGGTGCCACCTTGGTTTCCAAAATACAGAAGAGTAATGGGAAAGGCAGGGGCCACCAATAGGGAAGGCTGGCCAGTGACATGCTTTCAGAGGCTTTGCAAACCCAACTTTGGGTCCCAACCCACCAGGCTGGGAAACATCGCTGTGAGTTAATTGTGCATGTGATGATAAATTATCACCTTCTATCTCTCCTGAATCTATTGTCAATTACTGCTGCTGCTGTTCCTCCTCAGTGCACAACTCCATACTTCATGAAACTGGTGCAAAGTTTTGTAGAAAACAGTTTATCTTCCTGGAACTCATCCAGCCTGGCCTCTGGTCATTATTACAACATGTTGAAAAATAGTGAGCTTTTTAAACCATTTAATCTATGCATCTGATCAGATGAACACCTCTGCTACTTTCATCTGTTAGTAACTAACTTGGCTATTTTGCCACACTGAAGGGCAGCTGAAGTTCCAGTTCTTACATTTCAAGGGTTACTTTCCCTGACTACATATATCTCTGTCTGTCTCTTTATCCCAGCAAATTGGATCTGGAGAACCAGATTTGATTCCCTGCTCCTCCACGTGCAGCCAGCTGGGTGACCTTGGGCTAGTCCCAAAATGTCAGGGCTTTTCTTGCATGGCAGTTCTCTCTCAGCCCCCCCACCTCACGCGGTGTCTCCTGTGGAGAGAGGAAGGAAAAGGTGTTCGTAAGTGCCTTTGGGTAGTGAAAAGCAGGGTATCAAAAACCACCCCTCCTCTCTTTCATTTATGTATTCATTTATGTAGGTCATATGCCAGGAGTAATCAAACTGCGGCCCTCCAGATGTCCATGGACTACAATTCACATGAGCCCCTGCCAGTGTTCGCTGGCAGGCGTTCATGGGAATTGTAGTCCATGGACATCTGTAGGGCTGCAGATTGACTACCCCTGGCATATGCTATCTCTGCAGAGACCTGCTCTGCTGGCGAGAGTGTGTTTGTGTGTGTGTGTGTGTTGGGGGGGGATTGACCCATGTGGAAGATTCAATGTTGCAACGTGATCAAGTCAGGCAATAGCTGCTCTGTGGCAGCAACTGGAGTTTGGGACTGTGAAGCAGGGGTAGTCAACCTGCGGTCATCCAGATGTCCATGGACTACAATTCCCATGAGCCCCTGCCAGCAAACACTGGCAGGGGCTCAAGGGAATTGTAGTCCATGGACATCTGGAGGGCCGCAGTTTGACTACCCCTGGCATATGCTATCTCTGCAGAGACCTGCTCGAAGTAGCTCACAAAATAAAAACAATGCAATAAAATTAGTTTTTGGTTAGGGCCAGTGACCCTATAACAGGTAACAGGTCCCCTTTCAAAAAACACTCCCAAGTCAACATCTTAATCTGGCAGTGCACCTATTCATAGGGGTGGCACTAGAAATAAGAGTTGTAATTAATGTTGCTGTCAGTTAAAGATGGTTTTAAATGGTTTATTAGGTATTTTAATTATACTATTGTTTTATTATATGTTGTACACTGCCCTGAGCTGGCTTGCCAGGAAGGGTGGTATAAAAATGGAATGAATACAATAAATAAAATAATGAGAATAAAAGCATAGGAATTATCAATACTTCAGTAAGACATAAAAACTGCACAAAACATTTTAGTAGCCTATTCATAAAACAGACCTCAGGCTGGAAACAAACCACAAAAACACTTCAGAAAGGTAGAACCATTAACAGTCTGGTTAAAAAGATGTATTAAATCTGGTTCCTAAAGGACAGTAGGTGCCAGGCAAGCATCATGGGGGATGGCATTCCAATTGTGAAGGGCCACCACTGAAAAGGGGCTGACCCTGAATGCTACCTCCACCCTTATGCATGTTGGCAGGTGCACAGAGACAGGGTATGTGAGTAGGATCATAACTGGAGGCTGTACAGTAGAGGAGGAACATGCAAGATAAAACAGTGGGGGTTGTGTGTGTAAATCCAGTAATGTGCTTCCCTGGTGGTAGAATATGTGAAACAGAATCAGTTTTACTAGAATAAAGGGGAATCAACCAACAAAGTTTTGCGGCATAATCTATTGTAAGCTAGAGCCTGTTTCATCAGACGGAAGAAGTGAAAGTTCAGTATACAGATACATACACGTGTCAGGTAAAAAGCCACCAAATGCAAGAAAGCTGTTTCATAAAAAGTCACAGGCCACATCTCTTGAAGTTCATGGCCTTTTAATTCCATCCTTCAGGTTCTGCCCTGTATGTGCAAATACTTATCTGTATCCACTGTGACCCGAGGTTTTACTTCCTGTATCTAATCTCTAGCCCACAGAAATTTATGCCACAATAAATATTAGTTTTTGCATGCCACTAGGCTCTTTTATGTTTTCGCTGCAACGGACTTACACGGCTCATAAAATTCCCATTTTAACAAACTCTGTAACTGTTGCCACTTGACGTTTCTCTCTACGTAACCTTCCATTCTCATTACGCACTTTCTGAGTTTGTTGCTGGAATTCTTCTCCATTTTTTCTTCCTCTTTTTGCAGAAAAAAAAAAGTGAAGACATTGCTCCAACTGCCTCCCAAATTGCAACAGTTGTGAGTGTGTGTCGGGGGGAATTCTGTACATCTATATTGTCTGATCAACTGGATTTCAGATAGTCCCATTCTTCGGGTTCCCCTAAAGATCACACTCAGAGTGGATTTAAGGCTAGTATGGAGGGGGAAGGTGGCGATTTTTGCTCCTTCCCGACCACATTCATCACCAGGTCCCTTCACTTTGGGGGCTCTTTACTTTACAAATACATATTATTGGTAGGCAGATCACTACAGCATTTAAACATTATAGCAATATACAAATTATTCATTTTTTTAAAATTGGCAAAATCCCCTCTGCTGGCAAGTGTGTGTGTGTGTGTGTGTGTGTGTGTGTTGGGGGGGATTGACTCATGTGGAAGATTCAATGTTGCAATGTGATCAAGTCAGGCAATAGCTGCTCTGTGGCAGCAACTGGAGTTTGGGACTGTGGAGCAGGGGTAGTCAACCTGTGGTCCTCCACAGGCAAACACTGGCAGGGGCTCAAGGGAATTGTAGTCCATGGACATCTGGAGGACCACAAGTTGACCACCCCTGCTGTGGAGTGTTTGAAGGGAAGACAGAGAAGATTTACAGCCTTTTCCTCAGGATTCTGAGTCTCCTTCCATGGTCAGCCACTTTCTGTACGTAGCTTCTTTTGCTGAGCCAGCCAGCCGGGTTCTCTGTGGTGTGCTGTTGTGCCAGAATTGTTACCTGACCCAGCAGCCGGTGCTGCTCAGTCAAACTGTCTTCATTGTCATTTTTTCAATGACGTGGTTATATGGTGTATAGAAAATGGCCAGAGGCAGGGCCATAGTGATTTGTCTGTGCCCCATAGGCATGACCCCAATAAAATGATCATACCAGCACCTTTGCTACCAAGAACTCTCTATACTGATGCAAAGCCATCTGGGGAATATGTGCTAACATCATCTGGTTACAATGGGATGGTATCTGGCACACTGCACAGCAGGCTGGATTTGCTTGCCTTGCACTGGACGTGGCCACTGCTTGGTCCACTATTACATCTGATTCTTCAGTCCTAGAGAATAGATCCATTTAAATCTTAAAATGCTGTTCAGCGCGGTAGGTAAATGCTAGTGCTGTGGAACGTGCAATTGCTTACCGTGTTGGAAAATAAATACAGGCTGTGCAGCAGGCACCGGTGCCGAGAGCACAATCACATTGTCGTACTCAGCATTCTCCTTCCTAACCGTTTGAATGCATGTTGGAACCAATCCTGAGTAGTCTAGCCACTTCGCTTTTCAGTTCTAATCCCTGCTGCCTGGCTTTTTTGTGTGCTGCTGTTTCGAGGCTGTGGGGAAGTGGCTGCCCAACCACGCTACTAAAAGGTAGTGTAAAATGCAACGTATGCGAAAAACATCAAGAGTGCTGTGGAGCCCTGGCGACCAGGTGCTTTTTAGGCGCATGCCTAAAAGAATTGAGTACTAGCTGTTACCTAGTACCTAGTGGAGAGTGCTGTTTACCTTCCCCATTGGACATGGCTGTCTTTGGCCTAGCCTCGACCAGGGCCAGGGCCTTTTCAGTCCTGGCCTCTACCTGATGGAAAGAGCTCCCGGGTGAGCTGTGGGCCCTGCGGGATTTGTCAGCTTTCCGCAGGGCCTGTAAAACGGAGCTCTTCCACCAGGTCTATGGTTGAGGCTGGGGTCAGTGAATCAGGGACATCGCTCCCCCCCTAGGAGTTGGAGTGTACGCTACTCCCCTATCCTTTCCTCTTCACCTCTTTGATAATTGGGGGAGGGATGGGATTTTTAGCCGTCATGTTAATAGATTGAGGTTTTAATGGGAATTTTAATGGGGTTAGTTGTTGTGACCCTCCTCAAGCCTGTCGGGAGAGGCAGGAAATAAATCTAAAAATAATAATAATTAAAAAATAATATGTTTCCCTGCTTTTGTCTAAGGTCTGATTAGGAACAGGTGAGAGAAAACACTCAAAACAGCATGCACAGATTAAATATGTCCTGACAAGTAGGTGGCACCTGGAGACCTGTTCCCCCGGGGGAACTGGCTGCTTTGGAGGGCATGATATCCTGCCGAGGTCCCTCCCTGCTCCAAATCCTGCCCACTCCCAGCTCCACCCCCAAAGTCTCCTGGTATTTCCCAACCCTGAGCTGGCAACTCTAAATCTGAGGCAGGGAAGGCAGGGAGGAGAGCAACACCCAAAGTAGCCTTGGACTTTATTGTTCAGATAGAATCCATATTTTCCCACTGGCTCTGTGTAGTAGAAGGGCACTCTTGCAATCTTATTCAAGAAATATACTTTACAGCCTTCAAAGGCTGTGGAGGTTCTGATGATTGGTGCCCAGTAATCTCCCTGGAATTAAAGAAGCTTGCATGTGTTCAAGCATAGCATACCAAAGGGTTTATCTCCAATGCCAGCTGAGAATGAGAATTAAATGGAGAGTGCTGTTTACCTTCCCCATTGGACATGGCTGCAAGAAACTGATAACCTCTGCAAATTACCCTAACCAGAGGGCTTGTCAGACTGTAGAAACTAATGCCCCTTCATCATTATGGTGTGCTGTCCCTCGGGCGTTTTAATTGCCTTAGAAAGTTCTTTGTTGCATTGTTTTCCAGTTTTATATGCTGTCCTGCTGCATCATTTATTGGAGGTCTTTAACATCTGACTGAGTTGTTTTTCTTGTTTTGTAACAGCCCTTGAATCTCAGTGAGAGAGGTGGATTATAAATGAAAAAAATATTTTAGCATTAAATGTTTTAAATGTTATATGGCAGACATGCATGCATGGGTACATATTGCATTCCTCAAAATCCGTGAAAGCCCTGTTTGTATGCGTGCGCAGGCGTGCATGGATAAAGTGCTGTCTAGTTACAGTTGACTTATGGCAGCCTTCAGGGCTTTCAAGGCAAGAGACTAACAGAGGTGGTTTACATAGTGATGCTGGATTTTCTTGGTGGTCTCCTATCCAAATAACAATGACCCTGCTTAGCTTCCAAAAGCTGATGCAATTAGGCTAGCCTGGGCCATCCAGGTGAGCTCTACTTATTAACGTTTTCGACCCAGTATGTGCAGCACAAGGAAACCCAGGGCTGATATTCCCGAGACACTTCCATACAGTTACTTGTCATGGGGGTGGGGAGGTTTACATATAGTTCACATAATCCTTTATTTTCATAATTTGTGAAATAGATTTTCTGTGTAAGTAACATAAAAGCAAAATTTGAAACAATCTATTCCATAGTCAGAATGTTTGAGGCAGTTTGCTGAATTTGTTCTTTAAGTATTACAGAGCAAAGGCGGGAAAGGCAGATTGGTAGAAGGATTTGGCTCTGGAAAATGGATGACAGTATTAGTTGCCCATCATGACACCGGCATGAGGTCTTTCTTAATGGCTAAATGCTGCTTGGCCTCAACTGCTTAGGGGTTCTGGCACCTAACTGAACTTTCTAACTAGGAGCAATGAAACCCAGCGTGATCAGCCAAAGCTAGAATCCTCTGCTTAGATGCAACTCAGCCAATCATGTAGTTTAAGTCCCTGTCCAGTTTGGAAGTCTTCCTAATATACTGCTGACAGATAGCAGTCTAATCTTTCTTTGGCCTATTATGCATGGGCAGCTTACTGCAGAGAATCCGAGCAGTCAAGCCTTTAAGCTTGAGATGCTCGGATTCTCTGCAGTGAAGCCTTTAAGCTTGACTTCAGATTTATATACCTGCCACACACACTATTCATTTTTCTCCAGTGTTTATTCTGCAGCTACAACCAAAATAGGCAGTCTCTTAATTGGGATGGGAACGTCATTGTGACATGTGTGTGAGGATGTCCAACATTTTTAAAAAGTTATCCAATTATTCTATTATAGCTGCAGAGTAGCACCAAGTAAGCGCATTCCATTTAAGTCCTCCTGGTTCAGTTCATAGAATGAAAGAAAACACGAAGGAACACAGGCTCCTTACATTGTCCCAACTGTTTACACACACATGCACACATGGAGATCCAGTTGAGCCTGTGGGGAGAGTTTTACCTGCAGGATTGGCTCCCTATGAAAAATGTTCTCTGCTAGCAATTCAAGTTTATACCTAGTTAAACTCATCCTGTTTGTTTACAAACAAAACTTTATATGTTGGAAAAAGAAAGCACCAATGAAGGGGAAATGATGCTGGAAGGTGCAGAGTGGGAGGAATGACCTCAATGGGAGCAGTTTGGAAAGTGACCTCTGAGAAGCAAGAAAAAGGCAGGGAGAAATCGGAGGGAATCTCTGTGCATTTGAATTAACTAGACCTTTTGTCAGCCTCAAAGGAAAATCAGGGTGCAGAGAGCAATGAGTATGTTCTGTGACCTGAAGACCAAGCTCTCTGAGGAAAGGCCGAGGGACTTGGGAATGTTCAGTTTGGAGAAGAGAAGGTTGAGAGGTGACATGATTGCTCTCTACATATCTGAAAAGTTGTCACTTAGAGGAGGGCTGCTTAAAGACAAAGAATAGTAAAACATGAATCAGCAGACCTAGATGAAGGTTACACAATTATTTATGGATAGAGAAATCAACCAAAACAATCGTAACACAGGAAAGGAGTCATATAATTAAATATGGACTTTTGAGAATATGGTTTACACCTGAAAATTGATCAAGTCTTTCAAATTCTCCACTTATGTCCTCAATAGAAGCTTTCCACAATAAGAATATTATTTATTTACTAGTATCCAAGCCTGCTGCAGTAAAAATGCATGGCTGGGCACGTAAACCGCCCAGAGCTGCAAAGAAATGGGCGGTATAGAAATCTAAATAAATAAATGTGGGCGATGGTAGCGTGTCATGACACTGGCGATGTGGGGCCCTTGGTTATGTTGGCTGCAGCGTTTGGCAGTGACAGCTCATGCTTGTGCTTGCCGTAGCAGCGGGCTCGGTGCCGCCTCCTCTTCTTCCTTGGCAAACTCCACATGTGGCGGCAGCACCTTCTGGTTAGTGGGTACCACAGCTGGCGTGGGCGCCTCTTCAGCGGCAGTTCCTGAGGTCGGCCCCTGCTTGCCGGCTGCACTGCCACAGGTAGGCATGTGGAGGTGCCGAGCGGTAGCAAGGCACTGGCAAGTGGCTGGGTATGGAGGTTGTGAGGTGTTGGGGCTCGGCCAGTCAGATTTGCCCTATTCCAACCTGGACTCCCTGGACATGCTCCACCCCCAAGGCAGTTTTGTAAATATTAAGAGGAACTATGGATAAGATCAGGGGCCAATCCCATTGCATTTAGGAATACAATGGGCACTAGTGTATGGGGGTGGAGTGGAAGAATTCTGTGGACGGCTTCCCCCTCCCCTCAGGACCTGGAAAGGCTGCAGGCAGCTGTTAGGGAACTCACAGGTAGGGGCAGCACTCACGCAGCAGAGATCTGCAGCCTCCAAGCCTCAGAGGAAAGTGGAAGGAGGAGAACAGAACAGTACATCAAATATGAGAAATAAGTAATTTCTTAACATACAGCAATATGGTAAATGCTTAGGGGAAGCTCAAGTCCTGGCAAGATAGCCAGGGTATTACAGATGAAAGAACAGACAGTCAATGATTACTATATTACCAATTTGTTTCAAGTCTAAAGAAAAATATCAACATGAAAAGTAGAACTATAAGAGCGATGATTGGGCTTGAATAGCTAATTACAAAACAAAAAGATCGCTTACTAAGACAGATACATAAGTTATTACTTCAGTTAGGAACAGAAGAAAAAGTGAATTAAATGGATGCAGAACTTTAGAGAACAAAAACCTATACACAAATGGGAATGGTTATGGGAAAAAGAAATTAACTTCACAGCCAGCGAGGTGTTAAGAGAAAATTGGTATAAAATGTTTTTTGGATGGCATTATTCAACGGATATTGAGAAAGTAGCCAAAAACTGCAAAGGAAAATGTTGGAATTGAACCTTTTATCGTATGTGGTGGATTTGTAAAAAGGCAAAGGATATTGGAAGGGAATACACTGAAAAATGCAGAATATATTGAAATTTCAATTCTCTATGAAAACTAAGAATATGTTACTAGAAATATCACCTATCAAATTACCAAAATTACCATCATCTGCAGTGAGTGTGACATGATTGCCTTCCTCCCAGAAGACAAGATGGACTACAGCTGCCCCAAGTGTAAGCTGGTAAGACTTTTGGAGGAAAAGATTAGGGGACTAGAAAACAGAATTATTACTCTGACCCAAAGTAAGAAAGGGGAGGAGTTCATAGTCCAGAGCTCTGCAACATGGAATAAAGAGAATACAACCAGTCCTGAAGAGGACAAGGAGATTGACCACAATAGGGAGCCTGTGCAGGCAGTTCGGAAAAAGACTGAACGGCGAAGGGCGAGACAATTCTCGGGGCCCTTGGAGCTCCAGAATAGATTTCAGGCCCTTGCAGAGGAGGTGCAAGGGTCAACAAGGGAAGAGGTCCCAAAACAAACTCTAAGACAAAGGGAAGAGGCCACGGGGACAGAAGGAAATGGAGTTGAGAAGAAAAAAAAGGAGAGTACTGGTAATTGGAGACTCCCTGCTAAGAGGAATGGATCGCCATGTGGCTGGGCCCAACCCCCTAACCCGAGAGGTGTGTTGCTTGCCAGGGGCGAAAATTAAAGATGTTTCAGAAAGGCTGCCCAAACTCCTCAAATCTACGGATCGCTACCCATTTGTGATGGTCCATGTGGGAACGAATGACATGTCCCTGAATACCATCGCTCCTATTAAAAAAGACTATCAAGATCTGGGGAGGAAGCTCAAGCAAATGGGGGCACAAGTGGTATTCTCTTCAATCTTGCCTGTCAAGGGAAGAGGAGTGCATCGGGAGAGGAAGATAATGGAGGTGAATCACTGGCTGCGTAGTTGGTGCCGGCAGGAGAGATTTGGTTTCTGGGACCATGGGATAGGCTTTCTTGAGGAAGGCCTACTAGCACCTGATGGACTGCACTTATCGAAACTGGGGAAGAATGTGTTTGGCAGGAACCTGGGGAGATTCATCAGGAGAGCTTTAAACTAAAGCCACTAGGGGAAGGAGACGATCAACATAGGGAGTGTATGGAAGGAAAATGATCGGAGGCAGCCCAACCGGCAAGGCCAGCTCATAGGGAACCAAAAGTAAAAGGATTCAGATGTCTTTATACTAACGCCCGAAGCATGGGCAATAAAAAGGAAGAGCTGGAACTTCTCATGCTGATGGAAAGGTATGATCTAGTAGGCATCACAGAAACTTGGTGGAATGATTCTCATGACTGGAATGTAATGGTGGATGGATATGAACTGTTCAGAAAAAACAGAATAGATCGAAGAGGTGGAGGAGTGGCACTGTATGTGAGGAAAGGGCTTACCTGTCAGGAAATGCTAGTGAAGGAGAGGATATCTGCAGTGGAAAGCATCTGGGTGAAAATAAGCGAGGGGAAAACAAACAGTGTGGTGGTTGGTGTCTGCTACCGACCGCCTGACCAACGAGAGGATGTGGATGCTGCACTTTGTGAGCAGCTTGAGAAAATATCCAAATGGCAGGACCTTGTCATCATGGGTGACTTCAATTTCCCAGATGTGTGCTGGGAAACTAACTCTGCGAAGCGTCCTCAGTCATGCAAGTTTCTGACCTGCCTGGCTGACAATTTCATTTATCAAATGGTAGATGAACCCACAAGAGGTTCAGCCATACTGGACTTAATACTGACCAACAGGCAAGAGTTGGTGGATGAGGTGAAGGAGGTGGGGACCCTAGGGGGAAGTGACCATGTCCTCATAGAATTCCTTTTGAGATGGGGAGCCAAGGAAGCTTGTAGCCAGACGCGGATGTTGGATTTTCGTAGGGCAAACTTTAATAAACTCAGAGACATGATGAGTGTCATACCATGGACGAGAATGCTGGAAGGGAAGGGAGCATGTGAAGGGTGGGCACTACTCAAACAAGAGCTATTGCATGCTCAATCAATGACTATTCCAGAAATACGAAAACACTGCAGGAGCTCTAAGAAGCCTATTTGGATGAACAGAGAACTTCAAGAGGAACTAAGAAAGAAAAGGAAAATGTTCAGGAAATGGAAGGAAGGACAGAGCTCTAAAGAAGAGTACCTACAGGTTACTAGGCACTGTAGATCAATCATCAGAAAGGCCAAAGCTGAGAGTGAGCTAAGATTGGCCAGGGAAGCCCATTGTAACAAGAAAAGATTTTTCAGTTATGTGAGGAGCAAACGTAAAGTCAAGGAGGCAATAGGCCCACTGTTGGGTGCAGATGGACAAACTCTAACGAAAGATGCAGAGAAAGCAGAAAGGCTTAGTGCCTATTTTACATCAGTTTTTTCCCACAGGTCAAAGTGTTTAGGCACATCTAGAGATGGCTGTAGCCAAAGGATAGTGTCTGGGTGGCAGGTTAACATGGATAGAGAGGTTGTCGAGAGGCATTTAGCTGCACTGGATGAGTTCAAATCCCCTGGTCCAGATGAAATGCACCCGAGAGTACTCAAAGAACTTTCCAGAGAACTTGCACAGCCCTTGTCCATCATCTTCGGAACCTCTTTAAGGACTGGAGATGTCCCGGAGGACTGGAAAAGAGCAAACGTTATTCCGATCTTCAAAAAAGGGAGGAAGGATGACCCAGGAAACTACAGACCAGTGAGTCTGACCTCTGTTGTGGGGAAGATAATGGAGCAGATATCAAAGGGAGCGATCTGCAAACATCTGGAGGACAATTTGGTGATCCAAGGAAGTCAGCATGGATTTGTCTCCAACAGGTCCTGCCAGACCAACCTAGTTTCTTTTTTTGACCAAGTAACAGATTTGCTGGATCGGGGAAATTCGGTTGATGTCATTTACTTGGATCCAGATTTGCTGGATCGGGGAAATTCGGTTGATGTCATTTACTTGGATTGACAAGGTTCCCCATGATGTTCTGATGGATAAGTTGAAGGACTGCAATCTGGATTTTCAGATAGTTAGGTGGATAGGGAATTGGTTAGAGAACCGCACTCAAAGAGTTGTTGTCAATGGTGTTTCATCAGACTGGAGAGAGGTGAGTAGCGGAGTACCTCAGGGCTCGGTGCTCGGCCCGGTACTTTTTAACATATTTATTAATGATCTAGATGAGGGGGTGGAGGGACTACTCATCAAGTTTGCAGATGACACCAAATTGGGAGAACTGGCAAATACTCCGGAAGATAGAGACAGAGTTCAACGAGATCTGAACACAATGGAAAAATGGGCAAATGAGAACAAGATGCAATTTAATAAAGATAAATGTAAAGTTCTGCATCTGGGTCAGAAAAATGAAAAGCATGCCTACTGGATGGGGGATACGCTTCTAGGTAGCACTGTGTGTGAACGAGACCTTGGGGTACTTGTGGATTGTAAACTAAACATGAGCAGGCAGTGTGATGCAGCGGTAAAAAAGGCAAATGCCATTTTGGGCTGTATCAACAGAGCCATCACATCAAAATCACAAGATGTCATAGTCCCATTGTATACGGCACTGGTCAGACCACACCTGGAGTACTGTGTGCAGTTCTGGAGGCCTCACTTCAAGAAGGACGTAGATAAAATTGAAAGGGTACAGAGGAGAGCGACGAAGATGATCTGGGGCCAAGGGAACAAGCCCTATGAAGATAGGTTGAGGGACTTGGGAATGTTCAGCCTGGAGAAAAGGAGGTTGAGAGGGGACATGATAGCCCTCTTTAAGTATTTGAAAGGTTGTCACTTGGAGGAGGGCAGGATGCTGTTTCTGCTGGCTGCAGAGGAGAGGACACGCAGTAATGGGTTTAAACTTCAAGTACAACGATATAGGCTAGATATCAGGAAAAAGTTTTTCACAGTCAGAGTAGTTCAGCAGTGGAATAGGCTGCCTAAGGAGGTGGTGAGCTCCCCCTCACTGGCAGTCTTCAAGCGAAGGCTGGATACACACTTTTCTTGGATGATTTAGGATGCTTAGGGCTAATCCTGCGTTGAGCAGGGGGTTGGACTAGATGGCCTGTATGGCCCCTTCCAACTCTATAATTCTATGATTCTATGATTCTATGATTCAAAAGATTTGGATGCCATATTTGAATATATGGTGACAGCAGCTAGTGCCAACTTTGCAGCAAAATGGAAATCAGATGTCTGTCCAAGTTTAGAAGAATGCTGATTATGCAGTATTTGAGACATAGGTTAATTTGGAAATTTGAGGAGAGATGGAGTATCTATTATGTAAGCAGGAGATCATCTTAGAATGAGAAAGGTGTGTGGAGCTTTATTTTTACATTAAGGCCATCAATGTTGAAATTCTTAGGGAAGATCTCAGGGAAAGACTGCATTTGCTATTTCTTTTTGTCCAGGATGAAATGCCTGTAAATCTGGGTCTCAGCACAACAAAGGCCCTGACTATCCTGAGAGACCAGCTTTCTGCACTGCTGGAGGGGCATCAGAAGGAAAGAAAGAAGGTGATTACATGGAAGGTAAGTGTGATATCCTGATGTACTATCCTGCACATGTTTGAAATTTGCTTTAGGAACATCCTATTTATCTGGAAATAAAAGATGCAAGTTTTGGACAAAGGCAGAGTGCTTCCAT
Organism: Paroedura picta; assembly: GCF_049243985.1. NCBI lineage: Eukaryota > Metazoa > Chordata > Lepidosauria > Squamata > Gekkonidae > Paroedura > Paroedura picta. Next base: position 131,058,326 of record NC_135371.1, on the reverse strand, counting down.
TGTTTCCATTTGTTTCCATTGAGGAAACAAACTTTTTTCCCCTGCTGAAAAGTAGAAGATGGCACTTAGATGCTTCCCTACCATGATTATAGGTGTTGGGGTCCACAGTATTTCTGAAGCTGAGGTGGACTGGTGTGATGCCATACTCCTTTTAATGCCCCAGGGTCAGGAAACCTACAGGAGTATGCTGTATGCAAAATCTTGCTCCTTCACAGAATATCACCAACTCCAGAGCAGGAATTTCCTGTAATATACCAAGAAGCCCTGGTTATGCCAGTACCAGGAGTACCAAATAACTACTGCCTTCTTAAAACAAAGAAAATAATTTTTAAAAAGAAACTAAAAAATACAGGCTTGATCTCCCAAGGCATACAGATTTCTTTTTAAAAAGCTAAATAGCCTAATTCTGTCCTCCTTCCTAGTTACAAGAAGCTTGTCTTTCATCAGGTATTAAAAATGTCTTACAAAGGTAAGATTGATAATACCTTTTTCCATTCAGTCAAAGTTTATAGGAAACTGCAGCAAAAACACATACTTTAGGGAAGCCAGGAGTGCAAAGTCACTCTTCCTTCATGTTAAGCATGCTTTTCTGACCTGCTCTTTTCAAACCAATTATGCAGCTACCCTGAGATGAACAAGATAATGACTTAATGGCCTTCACCTGGCTAGTCAACAAATTAACTCCCATCTGCAAAATGCTTTCTGCAACTGTTTCACACCCACAAGATCAAATTGCTTCAGATGACCCTCAAGGATATTATTTTAACACGGAGCACCTGGATAGCAGCACCTGGATAGCTTGATGGCGCATCTTTCTGTTAAATGTCAAGCGCACTGTTAACCCTTGTGTAGCAAATTGAAACAGGCTGGAAAGCAAACCAGGCCTGAGCATGATACCGGGCAGCAGTATCTGGACAGGTGAGAAGAAGATGGCTGAGCACTGTTAAGTTGCTGCATTCCTTGGTGCAATGAGGTAGACCCCCCCCCATCCAGCTGGCAGTGCAAATGCAATATTTTTGGCAATCCACCATTATGCTGGGCATCCAGAATTAGCGATTGAAGCCATACTTCCTGGTGAGCAGAGGCCAACTCAGAGGCCCCCTTGATGTAATTGTAGCAGATTCAGTCCTTAGTTAGACTTTCCCAGTATTCAGCACAAGGGGGTCATTTTGATAACTAACTTTTCTATTTCTGTAGTGAACTTCAAAAACCAAACCAAGGTTCAGTGGTGTTGATCTGGTCTCTTTCCTTTTGCTGCTCTCATAGGAGGTATGGAAGGCCAGTTTTCTGTACCATGGCAACCGTTGCTCCTGTTTCCATTGGCCAGGGGCATCCCTGATGCTGCTGACAGTGCTGCTGCTTTTATGCTGCTATGGGAGCCAGCCAGAGGGAAGGTAAGCTGCCCATTGGCAAGGTCAGAGGAGTGCATGGCTATCCACTGCGATGGCTCTTCCTGGTGAGCAGAGGCCAACTCAGAAGGCCCCCTTGATGCTATCCAGTGGCTGCTGTGGCTGGGGCTTCCCCTCGGTGCGGCACTGTGCAGCTATTGCTGGCAGTGCCTCGCAGCAGGAAGTCAGGGGCGCCGGCGGCAAAGCAAGTGGAGCAGGGGCTCAGGCACTGGCGGCGGCGTCTGGCGGCAAAAGACTACCCCCCTGCCGGGCCTCAGTAAAATTGTCAAACGTTGACCGGTCCCCGGTGATAAAAAGGTTGAGGACCCGAATGCCTGGTAGAAGTGCTCTGTTTTGCATCCCATGCCGAGCTTCGACAGCTCCATCAGGGCTGTAAGCTCTCTTGGGAGCTCATTCCACTAGGCAGGGGCTAGGACCAAAAAGGGATTTTGGAAACCATGGGCTGTTTGTGACCATGGACCTTTTGCACCCAAGTTGTGATGTTACCATCATAATTATCATTAAAATGGCTTACTACATCTTCCCTTCAGGCATTCCAAACTTCCAGGCACCCAAGAAAGCTGGAGACAGCCTTGTTTCCAGGATAGTCACACTCTTCTTGCCACCATAAAGGAATGATTGATTTGAATAATAATATGATGATGCCATATATGCAGACTGGCCTAGGTAGTTCCTTGCTTCTGCTTTAAAGGCAGAGGCAGCCTTCCTGCTGACCCCTGTCAGAACATTAATCAACAGAGGCAGCGAGGCAGCCACAGATCTCAGGGATTGTACATTTAATTCCATTATTCACCCTCCTCTATTTTTTATGGTCTGCTTTTGAACAGTGAAGGGTCTGAAATTGTCAATGCCTTGGCACTCTTTCTCCTGCTGCTGCTCGATCTCTTCCTCATTGTACGGCAAGAAAGACTGAAGTGCCGGGAAGTTGAAAGGAGGCTCTGGAACATAATCAACAGAATAACTGGTGAGACTGCTGCCTCTTCAGACTGCTTTTATGATCCTGCACACCTTTGTGCATCTCTTGCCTACAAGGACTGGGGTGGTGAGTAGGGATGGGCATGAACTGGCTATTGAACTAGCCAGTTGTGGTTGATGAAGCAATGTTGTGAATTTGGGCCAGTTTGTGGTTGATGAAGCAATGTTTGTGAATTTTATGCAGTTTGTGGCAGATCATGGCGGTGAACAAAAAGCAGTGGTTTAAATGGCTCCCAGACATTTAAACCAAACAGCTGAATGGCAGGGAGAACCCTGCTGCACAGTTATTTGTTTTAAATAGCCCTCTGCTTTTTACAGGGAACAGAAAACAGGGATTTGAAAGGTTCCTCGCAATTCAGTTGCTTGGTTTAAATGGCTTGGAGCCATTTAAACAATTGTGTTCTGTTATCCAAAAAAAGCTGTGAGGTTTTGAAAGCAGAGGTTTAAACTTTAAATGGTTCACAAGTCTATACAAACCAATTTCCCTGTTTGTATGACATCGTGGTTTGGTTTGTGGTTCAACCACGAGCCATGAACCCTACATTAAAAAATACAGTTTGTGCTCATCCCTAGAGGAGAGATAAGGATAGACCTCTGCTATAGTGGCATGTCATATCTCACTAGAATCCTGTATTGCTGTTGTTGTTGTTGTTGTTATTATTATTATTAGACTTTTAGGCTGCCCTTCTCCAAAATGGTCTTGGGATGGTTTACAGTAATTTCAGAGATAAAATCCAAAGTACAAAAAAACACATGTACAAAACTTTAACATTTCAGTTTAAATATTTTTTATAATTTATAGATCCCCAACAAGCCGACTCTGTTGGGGGCAAACAGCCTGAGTGGGATCCCCAGGCAGGGGGGACTAGGCAGGGGTCCCATATAGATGGTAAAAGTGCAGCTTTTGACCTCAACTGGATGCCTGGTGGAAAAGTGCTGTCTTACAGGCCCTTCAGAACTTAGAGAGTTCTGTAAGAGCCTAGTTCTCCACTGACAGCTCATTTTAGGCTGGAGGCCAAGCTTACCTCTTTGGGGCCAGGAACCAACAGTAAGTTGGAATTCATTGAGTGAAGTGCTCTTTGGGGTGTGGGTATGGAGAGGTGGTTTCGCGGGTACTCATGTCCCAGACTACGTAAGGCCTTAAAAGTTAAAACCAACACCTTAAACCTGATTTGGAACTCGATCAACAGCAAGTGCAGCTGTTGAAGAACAGGTCAAATATATGTTCTCCACAGGGTTCTTGCAAGGACCTGTGCAGCTGCATTCTGTACCAGTTGTAATTTCCAAGTCAGGGATAAGGGAGGCCCATGTAGAGCGAGTTACAGGAATCTAGCCTGGAGGTGACAATTGTGTGGATTACTGTGGCCAGGTGTTCTGGGGTTGTCATTCACATCTTCTTAAATACGCCTTTCAGATGCCTTGAATGATGGCAAAGAGCTGAAGTGGGCGAACTCTATGTATCCTGACCTTCACATGCCCTTTGCCCCATCGTGGTCGCTCCATTGGGCCTACAGAGATGGCTATCTTGTCAATCTTCCTGTCAGCTTGTTGGTGGAGGGTGATGTTGTTGCTCTGAGGCCAGGGCAAGAGTCTTTCACTTCTCTCAGAGGGATAAAGGTAACTCATCATTCTGTGTGAGGCTACTTGATAATGTAGGGTAGATGATAGGGTTATGAAGAATGAGGGTTTGGGACTCAGGATGCGACACAGAGACAAGAGGATGTAGAGAAAAAGCATGTATGTTATAGAACCTTTTGCATTGATTTGTAAGTTATTGATAAGTTTTTGTTTTGTTTTTTAACACACATACCCCGAAACTTGGTAACTAGAAGCATCTGGAGGGCGGGTTGAGCTTATTTATTACACCCGTATTTTGCTATTACATGAAAGTCTCTCATCCAAGACATGAATGAGGCCTGCATCTGCTTAGGTTGGTAAATGTTATAGCACAGGACATTCCCAGAGCACTGGATCCCAGTGAGAAATTTCTTTTCAAAATGAAAATGGATTTTTTCCCCAAAGCTACCCAGTGTCTCAGCCTACATAGATCAAGGCCACATGAGATGAATGCAATGGCAGGAAAGGCAGAGTGTTTGAATCACCTCAGTGTGGGCCATGGAGGGAGATTCCAAGGAATGGTTTACGTTTCAATCTGAAACAGCCCCCCCTGTATCCTCTTGCAATACACAGATCTAGAGAAGTGCCAGGGTTGCACTGTGAATCCACATGCCAAATTCAGTCCTGAAGATATTTCTGAGTAGGGTTATTCAAAAATTCTTGTTACCTGAAATGGTGCTCGTTAGGTGGTATTGACCATTGTAATTCTTCCATTTTTTCCCATTCCTCCTAGTCTGTTGAGTATATTGGAGGCCATATTGGATTCACTTGGAGGAAATAGTTACTACTGTCCATTGACTAAAATAACCTTTAATTTCACGTAAAAAGAACCAAACAAGAAGAAATTTAGTGCATAAGGAAATTCTGGAAATTTCCACCAGTGGGTTAAAGGCATGGCAGGCTTAAAACCAGATTTAATGGTCAAAATCCCCTCTCTCCAACAACCCTGTGAAAATTGTAGTTCTTTCAAGGACTAGCTTATTTGCATATTTAATTGACTTCTATAGAGCCTCTTGTGGCGCAGGGTGGTAAGGCAGCAGACATGCTGTCTGAAGCTCTGACCATGAGGCTGGGAGTTCGATCCAAGCAGCCGGCTCAAGGTTGACTCAGCTTTCCATCCTTTCAAGGTCGGTAAAATGAGTACCCAGCTTGCTGGGGGGTAAAATGGTAATGACTGGGGAAGACACTGGCAAGGCCACCCTGTGTTGGGTCTGCCAAGAAAACGCTACAGGGCGTAACCCCAAGGGTCAGACATGATTCGGTACTTGCACAGGGGATACCTTTACCTTTACCTTGACTTCTATACCACCCCTCACTGCGATGTCTCAGGTTAAAATTAACCAGTGTGCTGTGGGACAAACACAAGTGAACCAGAGCCTACTCAGTTGGCCTTTGGTTGGCCTTCCTCTTCACAAAGGAACAAACTGGAGGAAGGAGTGGTGGCAATTACTATAGTCACTGGAAGACCCAGTCTTCCAAGTCCTAGGTGTGTTACATGACACTGGAGAACACAGGAGCTAGTTAAAAGAGTAAACAATCCAATTAGAGTGTGGGTGAACTACTCTTGTCTTCAGATAAAGAGTCAAAGTAAGTCAATTAGCAGGACAATTGTTTTCTGAAGCAGGAGCACCTCTGCTATGGCCTAACTACATGTTATGTTTTTTTCCTGAGTCCATCTCCCAAGTCTGGTGGGAGCTCCGTTCTAGGCATTTGGAGGCTTGTCTGGGTTTGCAGCAGGCATACAGAATGTTCTCAGTCTGAATCAGGCCCTTTGTGTCTGAGGAATAAGTTTGCAGCTCAGAGCTCTCAAACAGTATCTGTCAACCAAACCCAGGGTTGGACCCAGAAAAAGTATAACATGTAGTGGGGCCTCATTGGGCCCTTTCAGATCAGTTTATGGATTCCAACTGAACCATTGGCGTGGGCTTTGAATTTTATTCTTGAAGAAAGAATGGCAACAAGATGTTGCAGAGCCTGCTTGGCATAGTGGTTAGGAATGGCAGCCTCTAATCTGGAGAACCGGGTTTCGTTCTCAACTCCTCTACATGTAGCCAGATGGGTGACCTTGGGCCAGTCCCACTTACCTTACAGAGTGTCTGTTGTGGGAAGAGGGAGGGTAGGTAGCTGTAAGCCACTCTAAGCCTCCTTTGGGTAGCAAAAAACAGCTTTACTTTTTCTTCTTCTTAGTGAATTTCCAGGAAAATATGAAATTTTCTCTCACAAATTTTTGTGTTCATTTCTTCCATTGAAGTATGATCATCTTAAATGTCAGTAGGCCACTGCTGATACGTAATAGTATGTATTTTGTTAGAAGATTTGCAGGTGATTGAGCTCCTAATGGTAGGTTGGTTTTATGATAGTGTCACTTGGGGGGCTGGAAAGTATCAAGGTTTGTTGCAGTGGCTAGATTCTGGGTTTATATCTCTGGGTGGTCCCTAGTAAGTATTTGCTTCTGGTGGGGACAGCTGTCATTCACTTTTTTGATCTTGATTATATTTTCAGTGTAATGTGAAACATCTGTGTCATGAAATGCTATGTCTTCCATCTGCCTGTTGTAATAACTACTTCTATTTGTCCAGTGCAGAAGTGGGTGGAGGTGGGGGAAAGCTCACCATATGCAGCAGCATCCTGATCCAGATTGGCCCCCCATTCCTTTGGAAACTGAGCTTTTAGAACAGAATTTCCAAACCTTGTTCATTGGCCAGACCCAATATAGTTAGGCCCTTAGACAAGCTAACACAATGCAGTAAAGAATTGTATGCAGTAAATTCATTTTGGTTTGCCAGTTCATCTGCGTGTGGGCCTGCTGGGCAAAAGAGCTGGTTAAGAGTCATCTGTGCTTGGAATTCTGGGTCTTCCAACCTCCGTAGGAATTAGTACTACCCGCTGCTTCTGTTTGTGACTTTGTGTATATACCCAGTCAAGGGCCAACGGAGAAGGCTCTGGTGAGCTAGAGTTTGTCCATCAATACACTGGTTAAATTTAAGGTGCTGATAATTCAACTGACTATGACTGATACAGATGTGCCAGTACCTCAAAGAACTGTGATCTTCCCTGGGTTCTTTTGGAGACAGAATTCTGACCACTAAGCTGGTTTTAACCTTGCAATGCAGACATGACCATGACCATTAATGCCTGGTGGAAATTTCCAAAACTTCCTGACACAATGAAATGTTTCTCTTTCTGTTCCTTTTACACTAAATTAAAGGTCAACCCAGTCAAGGAACAGTAATAACAGTTTCCTCCAGGTGAATGCAGTAGGACCTATAATAAACAAACTAAAGGAAGTTTGAATAATAGGCAGTATTTGCAATGATAGCACTGCCTCCTATTTTTCTAACAGGATGATGAGCACATAGTTCTGGAGCCAGGGGATCTGTTTCCCCCTTTTTCTCCTCCACCGTCACCGAGTGGAGAGGTGAAGAAGGGCCCTCATAACCCCCAGATGTATCGACTGTTTCGTGTCACGAAAACTCCTGTCATTGACAATGTCAGGTAAGCTTCCTGTTGCTCCTTGTGCCAGGCTAGCATTTCATCAGAATTTGTAACAGATTTTAGTGGCATGTATAAGGAAACTGATAAATCCACAGAGAAGAAGAAAAGTTTTTTTTTTTAATACTACACTTTTCACTACCGAAAGGACTTCTAAAGTGGCTTCAAAAACTTTTCCCTTCCTCTCCGTACGACAGACAACCTGTGTGGTAGGTGGGGCTGAGAAAGTTCTGAGAGGATGTTTTTGCAAAAACAGCTTTAAGAGAGCTGCAACTGGCCCAAGGTCACCCAGCTGGCTGTTCATGGAAGAGCAGGCAATCAAACCTGGTTCTCCAGTAAAGAGTCCCCCTGCTCTCTAACCATTTCACCACGCTGGCTCTTGACACTAGGGAATGCCTTAGAGCCATAAAATGTCTGCCACATACTCTTTGCTGTCAGCTCCTTGGAGACTCTTAGAATGGAATGTGCTGCTCCTGTTGCGGTAAAGATTTGCCTCTGCCATATAATTTGTGCATAAAACTGGGAAATGAAACACAAGAGTAGAAAATATCTGAAACATGGTCAGAGCTTGGTAAATCATGTTTTATAAAAACAATTCCTCATCTTCCCATTTTAGTTGGCTTCCTAATATAGAAGACCTTTTGAATATGTTGGCTAAGGTGTGAGTAAGAGAGCTCTTAGACCTCCAGAGGCTGCAAGATATTTTGGGGTCTTGAACAATGGTTAATTTTCTCAAGAAGTGAAACAAAACCTATTTTGTAATGCTTGATCTCCATACCATCCGTTGTGAAACCAGGCAGGATCAAACACGTATGTTTAGGGAATGAAAAAGGGAAGGTGTACCTTTACTGCTGTATCGATGAGTCTAGAGACCTAAACGGTCATTACTGATTTCAGGTTGTGTCTGGACATGGCTTTGTCCCGACCCGTGACTGCTCTGGATAACGAGAGGTTCACGGTACAATCAGTGATGCTCAAGTACGCTGTTCCTGTTGTGCTGGTAAGTTCTAAGTTCTGTGGAGGGATGGTAATCAGCCTTGCTCCTAGTCAGGTGCCACGGACATCCAAATTGATTTTAAAAGTGTTCCTGTTGATCATTTTTGGAGTGGAAGAGTGAAGATCTTCACCACTTACTAATTTAGTTGTGCAGTGTGGGGGGAAGTATATTCTGTGTGCAGAAGAGAACTGCAGCCAATTCCTAGAGGAGAGGGAGCATCAGGTGCCACTAGCCAAGGTGAGCAAGGTAAAAGGCTGCCTCTTCAGGTTGGGGATTGTCTCTATATAACTGCTATAAAGCTGAAGTTTTAGGAAGGGAGCCCACTAGTGGCATCCATTCTTGGGTCATTCTAGGATAAGAGGTTTAGGTATTTAAGAGGTTTAGGAACCGCCCTTAGCCCCCGGGGAGGGCGGTATATAAATATAATAAATAAATAAATATTTAACTTGCTCTGCTTCTGAAGGCTTTGGAACCTGATTTTGCTGCATTTTGCAGGGGGTTGGACTAAATGACCATGGAGATCCCTTCCAATTCTATAATTCTGTGATTCAAACCCTGAAATATGTTGGGCAGTGAACCCTATGCTGGTTTGGGCTAGTGTGGTTGTAATGTAGCAATAACCTGACGGCATTGCTTTAATCCAAAACTCCTCACCCTTTGTGAGCCTGTGGGCATATTTTGGAATTCTGACATAGGGACGGTGGTTGCAGTCACAGAATGGCTGCAGGGTGCAGGGCCAACAACAATACACCAGGGAATGAGGCTTTGCATTTGGGCAGACGTTTTGCACAATAATAGGCCTTTATAAGTGGATACCTAGCTTGCTTTCAGCTCCTTGGTTTGTATTGTGGTCTCGTATTGTGGTCGCAGCTGCTTCCAAAGCAGCAGTTTTTTTACTGCAAGTCATATCTCCGATGGCTGTTCCGAAGCCATACTAGGCAGAAGCCCCACCCACCTTCTACAAGCGCTTGGCAGGTGCCACAGCACTTAGAAGCACCACACAGGGGACCCCGATTGAATCTTTCAAGGGATAGTGATGGGATTGAGGTTATTTTCTAAGATGCCACCTCTTCTGTTTCAATGGCAGTTCAGCTTCTTGGCCACCAATGCCATACGCACTGTTTTTAAGGCTCCTGGAGTAGTCTCTTGGCAGTACATGATTCTTCAGCTGCAGGTAGGAGAAATTTTTTCTCTCCCCCCTTCCTCTGTTTTGTTACCACTGAAATTAATTCCTCTTTATCGGAAAAATTATGTTCCTTTCATCAGTTCCTGTTGAGACAGTATTTATATACTAAGATATGCTTGATGTGCTTTGTGTTGAAAGCCAGTCTCAAAGAGTATTGCAGTATGGCTGCTATTTGAAGAAGAAGAAGAAGAAGAGTTGGTTCTTATATGCCGCTTTTCCCTACCCAAAGGAGGCTCAAAGCGGCTTACAGTCGCCTTCCCATTCCTCTCCCCACAACAGACACCCTGTGAGATGGGTGAGGCTGAGAGAGCGCTGATATCACTGCTCAGTCAGAACAGTTTTATCAGTGCTGTGGCGAGCCCAAGGTCACCCAGCTGGCTGCATGTGGGGGAGCACAGAATCGAACCTGGCATGCCAGATGCCATAAATAATAATAAGTCCGCACTCCTAACCACTACACCAAACTGGCTCTCAAAAAAATAATATTTTTTATTATTATTTATGGCATCTACAGTGTAGCCAAGAGACCCAAGGACTCTCTGGCAGTCAGGCAAGGGATGTTCGGAGATGCTTTCTTCAGAGGTGCTTCGGAGATGCCTGCCTCTGTGGCATCATCCCTAATATTCCTTGGAGGAACAACCACCCAACTCCTGGGGTTTTCCCCTCCAAATACTAGGCAGGGTCACTCCTGTTTAGCTTCCAAGCGCAGACGGGATCAGGCTTCCGGGTCAAGTAGTATGGGTGTGAAAACTACTGACTTAATACAAGCTCACCAAGGAACACAAGTGGCTTGCCTCAAATGCTGTCCACTGTAAAACAGGTTCCTGGCTCCATTTTTGGGGTAGGATTATTCTTTGTCCATTGCTCTGGAGATGTTCAGTCTTGGTTGCTGCCCTTAGACTTCCTGGCAATGACTATGGCAAGGAGGCTTCCGTTTTTCATCTTGAAATAACACAAGAGTTGCAGATTTTTCTGTCTTTTGTAAAAGCACTCATATCTGAATTTCATATCTGAATTGGAACACTGATAATCTGTAATTTGTAATTTTGTTTGTGGGATGGGTGGGAAGAGAACCTGACATTCTTTTCCATTTTAATTTGGGTAAACTAGTCGTGTGGAGCTGGGATTTCGATATACCCAACCAGCCACAGCAGCTGTACAGCCCAGCAGTGCTCAGTATCCTTTCCGTGAGACCTCTGTTCTTCGTGTGCTGCAGTGTAGTCAGAGCAGTGTGTTGATAACAGCAGACTTTCAGAAGTTGGAGTGTTGAAAAGCACTCTGGTTTGATGTCTGAGCTGGCACAGAAAGCAGATGCTTGACCTCTTGATGTGGACTGGCAAGTGGGAGCAGCTTCCAGCTGTGTTTAGCACCATGCTTTGTTGTTTACATACCATTCAAGTGGAATGGTTTAGTCCACAAATATTGCGTTGTTCTGTGTTGTTTGTTTTTGTGTGCATTGGTGAGAATCAAGAGCAACCAGAATGCTGTGACTGATAGTCCAGAGATTCTCCATTTTGACCATGACATGGTTAGTTCAGGCCAGCCTGATCCCACCAAATCTCGGAAGCTAAGCAGGGCTGACCTCGCTTGGGGTTATTTGGAGGGGAGACCTCCAAGGATTTGGGTGGTTGTTCCTCCAAGGAACACAAAGGGTCATGACGCAGAGACAGGCAATGGCAAACTACCTCTGAACATCTCTTGCTTGGCTGCCAGACAATCTTTGGCTCTCTTGGCTACACTGCACGCACCGTATAATAATAAAAATTGCCTTTTGTGAAAACATTTTGTCTGTGGAAGTCCTCCTTGCCAGCCTTTGGTTCCAATTTGCTGAGTTTCAGAAAAGATGGTAAGGGTTATCCGTTTATGTTAGCCTTTTTCAACCTTTTGACTGTGGAGGAGCCCCTGAAATAAATTTTTGGACTTCAAATACCCCCAGAATTGATGTCAGGGGGCCATGACTTCCCTGCCACACCCCCAGAAATGACATAATCATCCACACCATTTACCCTCCTCCTCCTCCTGCCTTTACTATCACTATGGTGGCCTCATGTAGACTGGAAAGAAGGGCAGGAGCTGAGAAGACAGCCTGGACTCCCCCCCCTCCCCACACCATTCCAGAACCAACTCCCCCTCCCCCTTGGGATTTATACCCATGGGCTACCTGCTGAGCCCTCAGGGTGGAGGCAGCCAGGAGATGGAAGGCTGTGGACCCACTCCAGAGCTCCCATGGACCCCTAGCTGGGAATCCATGGTTTATGCATACACACATATATATTAAAGTGTGGAGAAGGGTTGAGCCTCTGCACCTTTTCCCCTTTTAAAGTATATTCTTTATGTTTTTTGTTTCTACTATGTATGTATGCTCTATTACTCAGTTTTCATCCCAGAAAAGTACAAAAAACATTTTAGGAGCAAGAAATCTCCATTGACGTTCCAGTTTATCCACAGCTGATGCTATGCAGAGTCATTGTACTTGCTACAGAATTGGAATACCTTTTACAGGTCAATGGTGTGCTGCCCATCCTTCCACTACTTTTCCCAGTCCTGTGGATTCTTGCTACTGCCTTTGGTGAAGCCAGAGTCTTGGCCCAAATGAGCAAGACCTCACCTACTTCCCTGGTAAGTACGTAGCACTAGGGTACAGTTGGGAAGGAAGGGAGAAGGATGGATGGCACACAACTACTAAGTTTGGAATGGAATTGGCAGGTAGCCTCTTGAGCGGTGGTATGCCCCTGTTACTGTGCGTGAACGTTCTAAGATAGTTTCTCCTGTGAATGGTCAGTGTGTGCAAATGGGAATACTAGTGCAGCACAGGAGTGGGGAGGAGTATGCAAGCAGATCTGAAATGGGCCAGCAAGCTGCTAGAGTGCGAATGGCAAAATAAAGGTGATGGGTGGTCCTGATTGACAAGCTGCTGGTTGCAGTCTCAGGATTTCTTCTGAAGGGTCACACAGATGGAGTCTGGAAAACCCAAGGGCCTTATTGTCCCAGGTAAAGGGGTACTTGGGCTCTAAATCTGGCAGTTCGTTAAAGATTTTGAACAGTGGTCTGAAATTGGAATAGTAGGGATGTGTGTTCTCTTTGTGTGAATTGACTCTTCCCCTCTCTTGTTGCTCCTTCAATCCCTCCTGATGGTTGCCGTCTCTCCCCACCTTGCCTGCTGGCTGTGGGCATGTGAAGCTTGATTTCCTTTTCTCCCCTCTTCCTTTGTTTCCAGCACCTCCCTGTCACCCAAGCTCATATTCCCCATTGGTTTTTCATTTTTAGACTTTTCTGCCCTGCAGCCCACAAAATAGTAGTGGTTCTTTCTCTGTGATTGCATCTCTGCAGCTTTGCCCTTCCTGCCAAAAATGCTTAGTTGTGCCTTGGCTGAGTTCTGTCTTGAGTTAGAGTAGCATACTCTCTTGTTCCCTTTTCTCCAGATGCCTTTGGAATGTAGCAGGTATGATCACGGCCTTCTCTGCCTTCTTGAAATTGTGACCCTTGTATCCTCTAGTCCTTTCCTTTGCCTGTGGACCAGATCTGAACACTCTGTGTCCCATTCTGCATCATCTTCTTTCCTTGGTTTTCTCCGAGCCACTTTCATTTTTGGTGCTGCTGCCTCCCCCCCTCCCCCTCAAATCTTCATTTGACCATTTTTAAATATCTGGTGCTAGGTAAAATGCTTGATTCTGGTCCCTGTCATCTTCTTTATCTAAAACAGTCCTGAGGTTGAATCTCCAGTTTCCCTCACTGACTCCATCTCTATAAGACACTAGGAATTAGGTCAGGCCACTTTGTTTTAATGCTCGAGTTGCGACAACTTAACTAAGGCAGCATTCTGGAGTTTGTTTAGATTCTGTCTCCAGTGGTGAACTTTATTTTCGCAGGGGTGTTCCTTGTGCATCTTTTCTAAGTATCTTGAGAATAACCAATCTGTTCTCTTGCTGCAGCTGGCTAAGTTCTCAGAGGATACGCTCAGCAGCTACACAGAGATGGTATCTACCCAGGTACTATTTTATTAACCAGTCTTGCCATTTCCTGTCCTTGTGATGTTGCACGAAGTTGTGAGGTTTCCCTCTCTTTTTGTAATCTTGTCTCTATCGTGCTTGTTTCCTGTTGGTGGTGCTTTCATTTTGCTATTCTATTCTGTTCCGCATGCGGTCGGTTGCACATCTTCCCTCCATGCTCTTCCTTGAGGTTCACTGAGATCTGGTTCCTTTTGGTTGCTTGAGCTGAGAACAAAAAGGTCATGGGGTTTAACTCTGTGATTGCTTAGGTTTTTGAAAAAGCTAATCCTGGCTATATTTACTGATTATCTTTTGAGGTGGAAATTGCTGACTAAGAGATCCTGGTAAGTATCTTGGGGACTGGAGCAGAATTTGATATCTTTCCGCTTTTAAAAAATAAAAACCATCATAATCACATCATAAGAGTAAATAACTTTGGTGAAGGTAAAGAGCAAAGTTTGAGCCCAATGGCACCTGTAACACCAACAAAGTCTTATTTGAGGTATAAGTTTTCGTGCGCATGCACACTTCGTTAGGAAGCAAAGCACAGCGTCCATATTTGTGTGTTTCATGGCATGCAGCTGGGTGAAGTAGGTTTCTGAGGATTTCCAGAAGTCTGTCAATGGCCCGGGGGTGGGTGGGATGGGGTGGGGATTGTGACAAGACCATTGCTCCATCTGCATTCGCCTCTCTTCTTATAGGTGCTGTGGCCTCATTGAGAAAACAATTTTAAACATTCCCCTTTCCCACCCAAAGCATGATTTAGATTCACTGAATAAGGATAATTAGTCTAGTAGCACTGGCTGTTTGGTTTCTTAAATCAGGATAAAAAAGTCATGTTTTTTTGTTCACTAATGACTATCCAATATAATCCTCTTATTCTGCTATAATTTGTTGGGATATTATGTTGACTGTGAGTGGATCCTCATGGTTCCCCACCCCCAAAAGACCTGGAGTGATTGAGAGAGCTGGTGCTGCCAATCCTAACTATTAAAAAATGGCTAGTTATGTTATTTAAAATACATGTATGTGCACAGACTATATTGGTATCTTCAGTTAGAGAAAGCTTTTTCCTTTTTTGGGGCTAAATTTTTCCTTTGGGGGGGCAATTAAAACAGGTGCTCATGTGAAAATTGATGCAATTTCCCCCCCTAGCAAGTGTATCTACAGGACTGCCTCTTCCCTTATGCCCCCCACAGAGAGTTAAGATTGAGTAGTCAAAACTTGCTCAGGTCCCCGACCCCAACAAGGTAAGACTGGGCCTGGTGAGGCCGAGAAACAATACCAAAGAGATCCTGGCCTCCCTGACTGAGAACCCATCCACCCAATAAAATCCATCCAACACTGTCTAGCTCCCCTCAGAACCAATTTTAATTGAAGAGGAAGTAGCTTTCAAAACAATTTTAAAACTTAAACCTAAATTTATAGCTGATAGATGTCTTATAAGTCATCTTGTATTGACTGTTTTTAAAACCTGTTGTAACCTGCCCTGAGCTGACTAGGGAAGAGTGGGGTATAAACATAACATGGGTAGATTGATTGATCCCAGACCCTTCTAGGCCAGACAGACAACTGGGAGCCCTTGTGAGTTGTAGGCCTCATTCTGCTCTTAGTTCACGCCCACTGGCTAAGGAGGGTAAGATAACGAGGGAACAAACTACTAATAAACTTAGCAATGTGGTTACTGTTGCGAATGTATACTCTAATACATTAGCTTTGGGCTGCTCAGCAGCAAGAGACAAATCCCTCTGTGAAACAGAGGACAGAATGACAAGTTTTCAGGGGGTTTTTTTTCTTGCTTCTGCTACGTAAGTAAAAACCTAGTAGCTAGATTTCTGTGGTCTTTGGTGCACAATCCTTGGATTACCAATGCAGCAGTTCCTTGATTATGCTAGATCTTGATTAAGATGACCTAAAATCTGATTATGCCCCTTTCAAGGTTTTGTACAAGGGTGTGAGGCTGTTTCTGCAGCTGCAAAAATGCCACAGTGGCCTTCCTAAAGTCCCATGGGATAATGAATCTTTTACATAAAGATCGGGCTCTTCAGGAGCAGATCCAAATGCAATCCCTATTTGCCCCGCAGTTTGAGAATCCTCAGTTTCTCCCCTTCCCTTGGAAGGCAATTAGCAGTTCTCTAATGAGGAAGCTCCAATTCAAGTCTCTTTCTTCCTCCATTCCCGCCTCAAGTGATAACGTATCAACGCTACCTACTATTTGTCTCTCCTCCTGCCCTCCTTCCTTCCTTCCCTTCATTAATTTTTTACCATCATCATGCTACAATGCACATTTACAGTAACAGTAGTGTTTTCTGGGAATGCTCCAGAAAGTGAAAAGTCAAAAATGAGGACTCTGCATCTCCTCTCCCATCTCCCCAGCCAGCATCGAAATGCACTTTCCTTTCATGATTTAAAGTGCAATAGGACACTCCGGAACTTTTGAACAGATAAACAAGTTGCGCGGCCAGCGTGTTTTGTCTTAATGTGTGAGTGGTAACTAAGCATACATCAAGACAAGAACCCCCTCCCCTTGCTTGGGTGATTCAGATGCCTTGAAAATTGAGGGATGGGTGTGTTATTGCACATGCTCAGACAAAAAAGGGGGTAGACATGGCATGAGGCAGGACTGTCCATTCTCCTGAGGGAAATGTAAAACACATGCCACGATTGGATTCCTGACCAGTGACGGGAGAAAACCACAGATGAAGAAGAAGAAGAAGAAGAGTTGGTTCTTATATGCCGCTTTTCCCTACCCGAAGGAGGCTCAAAGCGGCTTACAGTCGCCTTCCCTTTCCTCTCCCCACAACAGACACTTTGTGGGGTGGGTGAGGCTGAGAGAGCCCTGATATCACTGCCCGGTCAGAACAGTTTTTATCAGTGCTGTGGCGAGCCCAAGGTCACCCAGAATGCCAGGCGCAAATTTAGAATCTGATGCGGTGAAAACATGCCAGCATATCATAACTGCAGACTCAGTCTGAGTGTAATGAACCCTTTCAGAATAGATCGCTGAAATCTGCTCTGGAATTTCTTTCATGTGGGAAAGAGGTTTCCAGAGGTCTTTCCAGTTGCACAACTAATTTATTAAGAAGAAGAGTTGGTTCTTATATGCCACTTTTCTCTACCAGGAGTCTTAAAGCGGCTTACAATCGCCATCCCTTTCCTCTACCTACAACAGACACCCTGTGAGGTAGGTGAGGTTAAGAGAGCCCTGATATTGCCGCTTGGTCAGAACAGCTTTATCACGGCCATGATAAGCCCAAGGTCACCCAGCTGGCTGCATGTGGAAGAGTCGGGAATCAAACCTGGCTCACCAGATTAGAAGCCACCGCTCTTAACAACTACACCAAGCTGGCTCTATTAAGCCAACAATTTATGATGTAATTCATGGTGCACTTTCTGCCTGCATGTCCTATCAATAGCAAAGTGGGATTGTTGTATCACCTGTATGTTTTTTTTTAATTCCCAATCAAGAAATTGTTTCCAAAAGCACTGCACTTGATATAAGGTTCATCAAGAAAGTTATTTATTAGACTTTTATTCTATCCATTGTGGGCTGCTATCCAGATATTCAACAATCCCACAATAATGTCCATAAAATAAATCTGATAAACCGAATCTCATCCCCTGTGAACTTTACCCCAGAAGGGAGCAGGGGCCAAGCAGGCTTTCAGCTAGCCGGTTAGTTTTGTCTTTTCTTTACAGACTCCTGGCCACGCCTGCGTATGTGGCCTAAGCTTTCTGGAAAAAGATCACAGTTCAAAATGAAGTCCACCTGGACTCATCCATCCTTCTTCTGCCTCTGAAGTAGTTGCCAAATCCTTGTGGGTTTCTATTTTTCCCGGCAGGAGATGATACGGTGTATATGGAGCCACTTTGTGCGTGTTCTGAAGGGCAGGTCTCCAACACTCACCTTCACCTCCAGTTTGCTTCACAGCTTGGGATCTGTCACAGTAAGTATGATTGCAAGGAGAAATCTAATGACTCAATAAGATTGCCTTTGCAGGCCCATTATTTCGGTGTTCTTGTGGTTATAAAGATGCCCCTGTGTCCTGTGAGGACACTGTTATGTATGATGGGAATGGTGGCTTTTGGGTAATGTTTCCATTACCTGATGAAACCTAGAATAAACTCTATCTACCTAGAATAAACTCGATCAGGTTCCTGCCATGGCTGTAGCAATGGTAAGCCCTAATCCAGCTAGATGGCTGACTAGATTCAAGCAATTGGCTATAGTTTCCCCCCCACTCTCCCATAACTAGACAAACCTGGAGTTCTCTGATTGTAACCAAACCAGTGTAAATCCGGAGTAGATGACTTCTTTGGGCCACATTGCTGTTGATGTACTATAGGGACTGGACTTTTGTCTGTTCTATGCTGTTCTGCGCAGCATGGCCTAACCCTAGACTAGCCCTTTTCAATCTTTTGACCATGGAGGCACCCCTGAAAAAATTTCAGGCTTCAAGGCACAGTGGAAGTGGTCAGCTGGCCATGCCTCCCTGCCATGCCCTCCGGAAATGCCACGCTTTCCTGCCAGGCCTCTCTGCCTGCCAACCTGCCCTTATAAGGGGGAAAATCTAAAATATAAATAAATACCCCCACGCTACACCTTGGGAGCTCCTGTGGCACACCAGTTTGCCACAATACACTGGTTGGGAACCCCTGCCATAGACCCTGCAGACTTGGAGAGTACACAGACCTGTTCTTTGTGCTATCAAGAAGACTGCCTTTTGAGGGACAGTAGCCAAAATAGAGGACACTGTGATGCCTGCATGGAAGCATAAACTAGCTGAATCCAGCATAGTCAGTTGACACTCAAGGAGTCTTCAATCCAAAATCTGTTTAATAGTTCCCAACGCGTTTCGCTACATAGCACTTTGTCAAGGAATTCTACAAACTTTGAAATGGAAAAATACAAAATAATAATTAGTGCTGAAATATAAGTCAAAATTTAAAGGAAGTCATGACTACATACAAAAAAAAAAACATTTAAAGAAAGCAGTTCTAAAAAATTACTTGCATCCCAGAAAAACGTAGGCAAAATGAGGGACAGGTCAGCTAAAGACCATATGTTGCTGTTCAGCTGTTAATCCTGCTCAGGGGGGCGACTTCCCACCTTAGAATGAATCTTGACATTTCTGTGCTGGCACCTGCACATTCGCCTGCCATTAGAACCAAGGCCCCTGCAGAACGTAGCTCTGTTCAGTAGTTGTAGACTTGTGAAGACTAAGGCTGCTTGGGAGTGCTCTGCTTCCTCGCATACCTGCAAGCTGAGATGTCATGCCTGTTGTTTTTCTGCCTCAGTGATTTAGACCACAGTCTTGCCAATAGTTTATTGTCTATCTCTGGGTTGTTGTGGGATGTCTTGGGCCTGTTTTAGGTGCTTTGCTGTGTGGATAAGCAAGGAATTCTGTCCTGGCCTAATCCCAGTCCAGAGACGGTTTTGTTCTTTAGTGGCAAGGTGGAACCTCCTCATAGCAGCCATGAAGACCTGACGGATGAGATCTCCACACGTTCCTTTTGCCATCCAGAAATGGAAGAAGAGGTAAGAGCCCTTGAGCCACAAAGACTGCCACGCTAAGACCATCTGAATTCAGTTCTCATAATTCCTCCCTCCCCCCAAAAAAATTCTGCAGTAAGGAAAAACAAAATCAGTAGTGCAAATAGATACTCTAAATTGTTCAAGAGGAAATTGTGGTGCTAAAAGGTCTGGAATCTGCTGAGATCAGGGTTTTTTTCTTGTCCTGAACAGGGGAATATCCAGGGCATCCTGGGGTGCTGCTAGTTGGCTCCTTAGGAGCCGATACCCATCCTGAACTGCCAACGGCCTGCAGAGAGTCAGGCGTTGTGCTGGCCATCCTCTCATTGTGCCACCCTGAGCTGTTGTTAGGCCCTGATCCTGGGGGCACCTTAGTACTAAGAGGTTTATTGTGGCTTTTGTTTTCTAAAGCCTGCTTCACCAGATGCAAGAAAAGCAGGCTAAAAAGAAATAAAAAGAAGTGTTTTTTCATGGGCTGGTGAAACTAAGCTGGTATTTTCTACTAGTTCTCCTTTCCCATTGCCGTCTCTCCCCCAGGTGACTCCTCGGAGTTCTCTGTCCCCCAGGAGCAGCATTTAGTGCAGATCAGTGGGAGGGGGAAGGCAGGGAAGAACTGTTCCATGGTTGGGAAATATGGGGTGCTTTTGCATATATGCTAAATAATGTCGTTTCAATCCCCCTCAGCAACTGCTTGCAAATCGATTTTGCCATTTCTTACAGTGGAATCCAGCCACGAAGTGAATTGCGAGTGGATTGAAAGTGCATTATTTAGTGTGCGGGGGAACACTTGCAGTGTGGATCCACAACCATAATAATAGTTCTGCAGTTCCAGTGAAACTGTTCTAGTTAAACCTCGCGCGTATGATAATGCTATGTTGTGTGATACAGTCTGGAAGAGACTTTCCAAGCAGTGTAGAATTCTTGAAATTGGCAGAGCAGGTAGAAAAAAGAAATCCTTTAAATACCTCCTTTTCTAGAGCAGGAGGGGGAACTGAATAGGGAATCAGCTTCTTACCTCTTGGGAAAGATTAAACAGAGTAATGTAGATTCAGGTGGATTGTTCAGGTGTTCGTTTGAAACAGTAGAACAAAGGCTGAGACCTGCAGCACCTTTAAGACCAGCCCAGTTTTATTCATGCTATAAGCTCTCATGTGCACTCATGCTTCTGATACATTCGGCAAAGTATGCATAAACATGAAAACTTAAGCCTTGCATAAAACTTTGTTGGTCTTAAAAGGGCCACTGGACTCAAACTTTGTTCTGCTGAGTAGGAATGGGCATGAACTGGGGCGTAAACCAAATTTCCCCACAAATATTCCCTGGTTTGTCCTTCCCTAGTCGGGGCTCAATTGGGAGGCATTTTAGGCTGAAGTCAGGGCTGCAAATACCCTGCCCCCAGCCTACAATGGCTGCAACCCATTTCAGCATGCGGGTTCATTTCCCTCCACTTCCAAACAGCCCTAACTGAATTGGAATATTTCCGGTCCATGCCCATCCCTACTACTGAGTAATGTAGTTTCCTTTTGCTTTGACTTGCCTATGCTACTCTGTTTTACTCTCCTTGTGCTGTGTTCCAGCCTCATGAAAGGGATGCCCTGCTCTCAGGGCCTTTGTCAGACATAGTTTGCATCACCAACGAGCAAGACAGAACTGAATGGTCTACCAGCAACACCCCAAAATCATCTGACACTCATCTCCACAAGAAAACATCTAGCCGAAGCAAGCACCCTTCAGGATCCAACGTGAGCTTCAGCAGGGATACCGAGGGGGGAGAGGAGGAGCCGGTCCAGGTAAGGGATGCAAAGAGCTGTGTGTGTCACTAGGTAACCGCCCCCGCCCCCCTGGGCGCCAGAGCAAAGACGGCGGCCTAATCTACTAAGAGAGAACACGGGGAAGGGGAAAAGTACTGATGCTTCTTAGTGCAACAGCTTATGAGGAATATGTAGGGCTTGCAGGGAAGCACAACTGTCTGGTGATCCTGAACCATTGTGGACCTGTTCACTTACGGCAACAGGCTTGGGCTTAATATTTGCAGGGTCTAAGGCAGTGGCTCACCAGCTTTTTGGAAAGGGAAATATCTCACTTTTGTGGGATCCAGTGCTGACAATATGGCACTGGGCAGAGGCTCCTACGCCCATCATGGCTGTGAGTGAGCTTAGTGGCTGTGAAGAAATGGGGCCCACAGAAGTGGAAGAGAGACTGCAACCCTCTAGATGCTGTTGGGAAAAGGGGGGTGTCCAGAGCTAGCTCTTCTCCACTTCCAGCCTTAGTTTTGTGACCCCTCACCCCCACAAATAGGATAAGAACCGCTGGTCACATGTAGCACAACTCAGATTGCTGCTTAAGTAGCACAAGGCCTTTTGCCAGCCCATCTCTCAGTTGGAGAGGCAGACGCTTGGAAGCAGTGGGTAGCACTGCTGTAGAACCTGCACAGTCACTTTGGAGGAGAGGTCAGAGGGAGATGGAGGGTTTGCATGTGGAACCTCAGGGGACAAGTGTGGCTTTTGGACTCCATGGGTGTTAACGTCTGAGCTGCAGGCAGGGCGGCTTGGGATGTGTTGCTGACTGCTCCTTGATTCTAGACCAGGGGTAGTCAACCTGTGGTCCTCCAAATGTTAATGGACTACAGTTCCCTACAGCAAATGCTGGCAGGGGTTCATGGGAATTGTAGTCCATGGACATCTGGAGGACCACAGGTTGACTACCCCTGTTCTAGACTGTCTAGGCCAGCCTTGGGGTGGGGCCACCTTTAGAGGTAGCAGGCCCTTGTACCTGTGCTGAGCCCACTGTGAGTGTCCCTGTTGCTGTGGCCTAAGATTACCCATATTTTGCCGTACACAGATATAAGGATGTGAGAGGAGCTGGGTCTTTTAGGCTCAATGACAAAGGGGCTGAAGGTTGCCTTGGACCTTCGTGGGGCTTGCCAAAATCACAAGCAAGGTTAGACTAGATGACCCATGAGATCCCTTTCAACTCTATTATTCTGTGACTTGGGGAAGCACAATCCATTTTAAAGCCAGAAAGGGCAGTGAGAAAATAACCTGACAGCTGTAAGATCACCACTGACTCTCTCAATGACCTTGTTGTCTAACTTTGAGCAGGGTGGCTGCCAATTAGTGGTTGCCTAACTCTGTAGGGCTGCAGAACTTGGTTTTCTAAAATGCGGTTTGGGCAAACACGGTCCTATTCAGGCAGTATGTCTCTTGTTCAGCAGGCAAGGTCGAAGGACCACAGCTACTTTTGCAGGCTGTTTCTCTTCTCAAGAAGCAGGGGCTGCCAAGCCACAGCTATGGGGCTAGTTGCACAGCTTTTGTTTCTCCTGAAATACAAGCAGTGGCACTCACCAGTAAAGGGTCTCTGCATTTTCTGTAACCATGAGAGCTGGAAAATAGTTTTTAAAATGGAAGGTGAGATTCTCCCCCCACCCTTGCCCCAAATGCTAACCATTCTGTTGGCTACAGAGAAGAACCCAATGGCTGCATGAGGCCTGTGTCTGTTAAAAGGTAAAGGTAAAGGTATCCCCTGTGCAAGCACCAGGTCATGTCTGACCCTTGGGGTGACGCCCTCTAGCGTTTTCATGGCAGACTCAATACAGGGTGGTTTGCCAGTGCCTTCCCCAGTCATTACCGTTTACCCCCCAGCAGCAAGCTGGGTACTCATTTTACCGACCTCGGAAGGATGGAAGGCTGAGTCAACCTTGAGCCTGCTGCTGGGATTGAACTCCCAGCCTCATGGGCAGACAGCTTCAGACAGCATTTCTGCTGCCTTACCACTCTGCGCCACAAGAGGCTCTAAATTTAACTCACTCTAAATTTATGAAGCTTGTCTTGTGAGCCAGCTTGGTGCAGTGGTTAAGAGCAGCTGCCTCTAATCTGGACAACTGGGTTTGATTCCTGCTTCTCCACATGTAGCCAGCTGGGTGACGTTGGGCCAGTCACAGTTCTCTCAGAGCTCCCTCAACCTCATCTGCCTGGAGCGGGGCGAGGAAGGGTAAGCGATTGTAAGCCGCTTTGAGACTCCTTCAGGTAGTGAAACGTGGGGTACAGAAAACCAGCTCTTCTTCTTTGTCTCCTTCTCCATATGTCTCTTTAAGGGGAAGGCTGCTGGCTGTGCTGAGTGGATGCTGGCCCCTGCCATCCCATTCAGAGTTAACCAGACTCCCTTCTGAATGCAGAGTCAGGTTGAGGCTGACAGCGAGGGACTGGCCTGTGAGGCTGAAGACTTTGTGTGCGATTACCACCTGGAGATGCTCAGCCTGTCTCAGGACCAGCAGAACCCCTCGTGCATCCAGTTTGACGATGCCAACTGGCAGACGCACCTCACCTCCCTGAAGCCCCTGGGCTTGAACGTGCTGCTCAACCTGTGCAACGCCAGCGTGACAGAACGCCTGTGCCGCTTCTCGGACCACCTCTGCAACATTGCCTTACAGGAGACGCACAACGCCGTATTGCCGGTCCACGTGCCATGGGGGCTGTGCGAGCTTGCCAGGCTCATCGGTAAGGAGAGTCCTTGGGGTCAATGGTGGGAGGTTTGATGATGTTTTTGCCCTGTTGCACAGGTGTTGTTCGAAAAGCTTCCCCTTCTTTAATGCTAATAAGCATTTTCTATTTGCCTATTTATTTATTCCTTTGATTGATTTCTAACACGCCACTCCCGGCAGTGCCGGCTTGTGGCGGCTTACAACGGACTAAATTGCAGTGTGAAAAACAACACTGAAACCTTAAAAATAACCCAATACTAGAAAAAGCATCGTAACAATCTGCAACTGACTTGGTGTTCCCACTAACAGCAGAGGGGTTTTTGGATTTAGAGGTTTAGAAGAGGAGCCCAAGATGACACTGAGTTGCTATCCTGGCCTCAAACAAACGAATGGCAGAAGAGCGCCGTCTTACAGGGCCTGCGGAACTGAGTCTGCCTGTACATCTTTCTCTGTGGGGGTCAGCAGGGACCAGTCCCTTGTCAGGATGCTGAACAAAACTTGAGTCCAGTGGCATCTTTAAGTCCAACAAAATTTTATTCACGGGATAAACTTTTGTGTGTATGCATACTTTGTCAGATACAGAATATCCACAACCATTTTATTTATTGATTTGTTAGATTTTTATACTGCCCCTCCCTGCAGGGATGGTTCACAAGAAAACTGCCTTGGGACATCATCTGGGCATGAATTGGGGTCACTGTGTGTTTTGTGAATTTTCTGTATTCTGCAGGGGGTTGGACTAGATGACCCTGGAGGTGTGCCTTCCAACTCTATGTTTCTGTGATTCTAAAATACAATAATAAAAACACATTTAAAAAAACAATATAAAGCCAGTCACATCTCTCCCCTCCTGCCCATAGGGAGGGGTGCTATAAAACAATTCATAAATAAATAAAATAAAGCATTCTTCCCTAGTTAATTCAGGATGTGATATAGAATGTGGAGAAGGAAACGAGGAGTGGGAAGCCTGTTTTCCCCCAGTCAGCCATGGTCTCTGCCATATGCCTGGTGGAAAAGTGCCATTTTTCAGGTCCTGTGGAACTTTGACAGTTCGGTCAGGGCCCAGATCTCAGCTTGGCAACTCATTCCCCCAGGTTGGGACCAGGGCTGAAAAGATGAAGATTATTATCACACCATCTCAACTTTTATCTCCTATGCATCTCTTATCTCCTATGCATAACCAGCCCTTCCAGTCAATTAACACTCCCTGTCTCTCTACCTATATGTAATCGTTGAGGGCATTCTGTATCATTGTATCTGACAAAGTGTGCTTGCGCACCAAAGTTTATACCTTGAATAAAACTTTATTGGTCCTGAAGGTACCATTGGACTCCAACTTTGTTCTCCTGCTTCAAACCCACAAGGCTACCCACCTGAATCTATTGTCAAGATGATGAAACGTTTGCTTGGATCTTTGGAAGTGATTCCCTGGTGGAATCAGCATTGTACAGAAGGTTGGGCTTGCAGCAGTAATTGGTGCATACATTCGATTTTTGATGGTTGGAAATGAATGGGAGCTGACTGGGTCTTGAGATAGTTAAGTGCTTTGTTGCATGCATGTTCTCTTACAGTTGACACATTCTTTTTGCATCCAGGAGTACAAGGAAAGCAACGTAGGCACTCAGCTCTTGACTGAGCTTTTAAAAAGATAACCATTTGGTGGGGTTGCATCGCTTCCTTGTGTAATCAAGGACAATCCATTTTTCTTTCTTGCAAGGCCTCTTCACAAAACTATTGACCTCCAAGCACTGGCTTCACAGGTTGTGTGGAATAACTGTTAGACTTGTCCTGCAATTTATCTGAACATCCCTTCTGCCTGATATGCAGGAGCCAATGGAGCCAATGGAGCCAATGTGGCTCGAGATTTATGGAGCCAATGTGGCTCGAGAAAGTACTTATCATCACTATAGATGGTGGTGGCCGTAGCTGCAGCCCTCATGTGGAGGCACGATTAGTAGCACCTCCCAACTAGAAACGTGATGGTGATTGTACGTGCTCCTGGAGGCAAATTGCATATAGATTGGGAGAGGTGTGAACTGGAGCTCAGTGATATGGTTAAGCTGAAAAAAAATGTGGGGTTGCAATTCTGAAAGTCGTGGGGTGGAGTCAAGAGCAGCAGGGCAGAATGGTGGGCAAGGAGGGACGTGAGCACCAAGTTCCCTGGGCTCCCATCTGACCTTCCTTCTCTCATGTTCCTTTCTGTAGGCTTTACACCTGGTGCCAAAGAGCTTTTCAAGCAGGAGAACTACTTGGCCCTGTATCGCTTGCCCTCTGATGAGATGGTGAAAGAGATGATGCTTGGAAAACTCTCCTTCATCACCAAGAGGAGACCGCCTTTGAGTCACATGATCAGCCTTTTTGTTAAAGACACCACTACCAGTAAGCCTACTGACCTGACTGGTGTGTGATCAGAAATGGGATGATCACATACAGTCTCACCTTGTAGCACATTCATGTTTATTCCATATCTTGATATGTGTCCTAAGAACTGCACTGCGCTGAGGGGGAGGTTGTAAGAAACAAGGGGGAAAAGCTTGTTTGTCAATAAGGTGCCCATTATGAAGGTCTCTGGATGAGGAGCTGCTTCTCAGTGTCTGGATGTCTCTACTCAGCTAAGGCCAACACCTAGGATGGATGGGATGGTTCCAGTTGCTGCCTTGAGGTAATGGGATTCCAGGATGCTGAGCACTCTTCCATTATAGGAAAGTATTGCATTGGCTTGTTTGCTATAATTCCTTCTGCCTTTTAGTAGGTGTGGTTCTTGGGTAGCAGAACTGATGTCCTCCGGGACTGTAGAATGGTCCACACTGTTGTTTTCCCCTTTCCTCCAATCTGTCTTAGTATCTGTAAACACAAAAAATTCTCATATAGGCACTTAGGGATGATTTTTTAGGACATTTACAGGATTATCTGTAAGTGCCAGGATGAAGTCTTGAACACAGTCAGACTGTCCCTTTTTGAAAATCCCTAGGCATGGATGTCTAGTTGACGAACACTCCAAAGGGCTGTGATATGCAATCTAATTGGTTTTTGTGATCATCCATACTTTCAAGGTGAAAGGTCTGGTTGTGTGCAAGCATTTCCCTGTTGCATTGCAGATTTCCAGGGTATGTTGGGAGAATGGCTTAAAGTGGGTTCAATTGAATGTTATTTTGGACAGTTGCTCCCCTGATGATTTTACATGGAAAAAACATTGATAAATAATATATGTAAAAGCCCAGAGTGGTTTCCAATGTGACTGAGGCATGGATGGAGCTGTGCAGGCAGATAAAGGCAACAAATTCTTTGAGGGCATAACCGTATGACACATTGTGTGTGGTGAAACTTAATATTGGCTCTCTTTGTCATGGCCCACGAGATGCAGTTCGGAAGCAGACCCTCAGAACCAGCACATTGGAGTCCCAGGCAATAGGAGTGCAGCTAAAGTTAGTCTTTATTGAAGGCACTTTGCAGGAACAGTCATCAGTAGGCACTCACAGAACCAGGAATTGACGAAGACGGGGGGCAGGGGAAAGAATGAGTTGGGTTCTCCCCCCCCCCCAATAATGCACAGGAAAACTGGTTCCCAGGACGGAACTGTTTGAACAACAAATGTGCGAAATTTGGAGATGGTCTACCCATCATGGCTGAATTACCCCAGCTGCTTCTAGCAGCTAACTGCAATGTTTACACCTCAAAGTAAGGACACAGATAACAATTTTCATTTCATAGGACACACCAGAACAGTGCCTGGGCTAAAAGTACAAAGAAAACAGGAGGGGAGGTGGAGGGGAGGATCCATTGATTTCACCACTGGAAAAACCTGACTTAAGTGTAGCTCAGGGCCCCCCAGTCTTTTGAGTCTGCAGTCACCATTGGAATTGTGAACCTGGGCACAACCACAAAATGGCTGCTACAGGAGCTAGCGGCCACACCAGATGTCAGGGGGTAAGGGCATACATAAGTCTAATTCTTCAACATTTCAGGCAGACGCTCTGTAACAGGACACCTTTTAAAATGCACATATAATTTAAAAATATTCTCTTGTGTAGACACAGCTTCCCTTCCAACATACAGTGAGGATGCTTGTACTGTGGTGGCACCTTCAGTTGAAGCAACTTTTTAAATGTCAGCACAGCCAATCAGAAGCCTCATCTGTTTCCAGCCATTTTCTAAAAACATGTGTCAAGCACATTGGGGACTCCTGTTAGATCCTACAAGTTTCCAAAACGGGGACAGCTTTAGGTCAGGGAACTGTTGCAGGAAGGACGGCTTAAGCGCCGTTTCCCCATGTGCTCTGGTTCCACTCTGAATGGGGTCCCCCTGTCCCTGGACATTAAGTTTCAACATGTGCAGAGCTTGACTACTCAGTGAGACCCACGGTGGACCTGTAAATAATGTATCATTTTGTTAGACCCCCATGGAAATTTCCCTCCCCTAAAATCATGAGAATCTCTGTCTGGAGACCATTTTAGCCTCTCTCCCAGCTGCTGGCAGTTTATGTTCTATGGTAGTAATTTAGAGGATAAATAAATGGCTGATTTGGGATATTCCCCACCCCCTCCTCCCCGAAACATTATTGAAATGCACCACAGTGCCTGCGGGCAATATGGAATATTAGAAATCTGTAAAATTAATGTGTCTTTCAGCCAGCAATTTTCAGGCTTAAGACCTGGGCCCAATTTTCTCTGCTAGGCACTGAGCAGATGCTTTCCCATGGGACAGCTGACATCATCCTTGAGGCCTGCACAGACTTCTGGGATGGCTCCGATATTTATCCATTATCTGGCTCTGACAGGTAGGAAACCTTACTTTTTGCCTGCACACGTCACTGGCCTTGTAAAGTGGATTATTGGCAAGGTGTCTGCGTGAGCTGCATTCTTCAGGCAGTTCCTATTTCCCTGAAAGGCAGTTCAAAGCTGCTTATGAATCAGAGCAGGCATGCAAGATGCTGCTTGCAGAGGCTTCCTGCAGAAGAAGGTCGAGATCAGATCTGCGCATTATTAGATTTCAACACCATGTGGAATCAAACCGTAGGCTGCACGCCAATTGCGGCAATGTGGAGGTTTGGCAGCCGTGTTGTGGAGGTTTGGCATAGCTTCATGCTGTGAGCTGGCCTAAAACCGGTTTTGATAATACTTCAAGCTATATCTTGAGAAGGCCAAAACTAACTCCTAGAAGTACAACCATGCAGTAAATATGGCTGTTTTGTGTAACGGAGGTAGGCACCTATTAGTACCCACAGCAAGAAATTTATCATTGTCTATCACCTCTCTCCTCAAAACCTGAAATGGATTTTTTTTACTGTTTTGCAACCCCCCTCCCCCCATGAGTAAAGATGAGCCCTTGTTCTCATGAGCCATTGTCTAGTTGTCAAAGGCTTTCATGACCAGAGACAACTAACTGTTGTCGGTTTTCTGGTCTCTGTGGCCGTGGTTTGGTCATTTTAGTCCCTGATGTTTTGTTATTAACGGTGGTTGGCATCTTCAGAAGTAGGACATGGCAAGATGTATAAAAACAATGATACCTTCAACTTCACTGAAGAGGAATGAATAGAACACTTTTCTCTAGCAGGTTCTATTCTCTTCTAGGAGGTAGCTTTTCTAGGCCAGTCAGTTCTTTCTGGAATTGTGAAACCGTGTTGTGCAAAATATGTCTCTGATTGCCACTTGCCTTTTCTCACTCCCCTCTCAGGAAGAAAGTGTTGGATTTCTACCAGCGTGCCTGTCTCTCAGGCTATTGCTCTGCCTTCTCCTACAAGCCCATGCACTGTGCCTTGTCCTCCCTGCTCAACGGCAAGTGCATAGAGCTAGTCCAGGTCCCGGGTCAAAATGCCATTTTCACATCCTGTGATCTCCCGGGGACCACGCCCATCAAGCAGAGCAGCCGAAGGAACAGCTGGAGTTCGGATGGTAGGTGCCTGACCTGTGCCTGACTGCCCCCCTGTGTGCTGGGCTGCATACTCACCTTGTGCATCCAGAACAGTGTCCAATCAGCTTTTGTTCTGGGGCAGGCCTATCTTGATTCAAACTTTCTGTAATGCAGAGTTGGACATCTGGGATATGTTTGCCCCCTTTTCATCTGTGTGCTCTATTAGTCTGCCAAGGTGAGCATTCCTTCCACTTGGCTTTGTGCACAAGATGGATGAACACCTAATCACCAGATAACTTGTTATGTGGGGTAGGGAGAAGTTACCTTTCCTAGTTTCTAGAGTTTTCAGCAACTGATGGCTCATCTTCCAAGTAGATGCATTTCCTCTGCATATATTTGGATAGATCAGACTTCTGTGTAGCCGAGGACAGTCTGCAGCCAGTAAGAGCAGGTCTTCTACTTGCTTAGAGCAGCAAGTAATCCTGACCCAGAAACTTTTAAAGGGGTCAGGCTTTCTCCCCTGACCCATTCTGTAACCCATTGCTGCCCCTGGACTTCCTAGTAGTTGCTGGGTATCTTGCAGATCTTTCTTGCGGTCAGATTTAGTGGCGCACAAGTTAGGCTCAGTTTTGATGCCACTAACATTGTGAGTCCAAGATCCTTTTTGACTTATAATGCCTGGTCTCTTTAATTCAGCCGTTTACATCCATGTGTGAAGTTTCTGACTTTATAGGAGGCAGCTGGGGCTTAAAACATGTATTTTCTCTGCTGTCAAAGCTATGAATTAATGACTTCCAAAGCATTTTACATTCCCCTTAAATACAAACTGCAGCTCTGATTTTGTATCTGCACATGGTCTGTTTGCCAGGGCAGGACATGGAATAATTTGGTTCTACCAGATTACTTAAGTGAGATTCCCAAAGTTATTAATTCTAAGGGGACTTGGGGGAGACCTTGTTCCAAACTTTGGAACTCCCAAAATTCCCAATCCTGAGATTTAAATAAGTAATGCTAATTAGGAAATCAACCACTTAAAAAAAGAAGTTTCTGATGTTACCCTCCCATGCAATGTATTATAGCTGTACAGGACAATTTGTCATTCTCCAAACTGGCTCCAGGATTCTGTATTTTCTTCTGCTTCAAGGTCTTACCCTTGTAGCCATCTGATCTGCCAGTTTTAGAAGAATCTTGCCAGGCTAGATTCGTGCTGCATCATCGTATTACTAGGGCAATAGACCATGTCATCAGAAAAGAGAGCTTATTTGATCCATCTTCTCTGGATCACCTTCTGCCCAACTTCAGAGCTTGTTAGTTGCAGCCAGGCAAATTCTTGAGCCAATCCTGAAGGTCTCTTTTTCTAGAATCCCTTGTTGGTAGGTACAAATGCCTTTCCTGGCTTTCTGCTCCACAACTCTTATTTTCTGCTAATCTTTAATGCCAGCCAAGAAACGGTGGGTGTAACTGAAGGTTATCCAGAACTCTAGAAAAGACTAATCAGTACTAATAGGAAAGTTACAGACATTTTGACATTCTAAGGGAATTCTGCCAGTTTTTCTAACGCAGTGAAATAAGCAATATATCTTGTTTATCCTTCAACTTACTTCTTTGGGTGCAAGCTCTTATAGAACCATTGCTGGGGGAGGGGTCCCCTGAAGCACTTGCTTTGAAATCATGATGATGATGTAGGTAATACTCAGGTGTTGGTCTGAAGAAGCAGAAGTAAGTTTGAGTCCGGTGGCACTTCCAAGATCAACAAAGTTTTATTCAAGGTAGAAGTTTTTGTGTGTGCACGCGCTTCATCAGATACAGTGGAACAGAATATCCTCAGCCATTACACATTGGTAGAGAGATGGTGGAGGGTGGGGG
The DNA here is from genome assembly GCF_049243985.1 of Paroedura picta. NCBI lineage: Eukaryota > Metazoa > Chordata > Lepidosauria > Squamata > Gekkonidae > Paroedura > Paroedura picta. The sequence continues at coordinate 131,026,932 of NC_135371.1, read as the reverse complement.
GAGAGTAATTGCCAGGAAGGTCTGGCGAGAGTAATACATAACTCTCTCCCAGTTGCTCTCAGGATAAGTTCACAATCTCAAGTCTGGTCCACCCACGCAGAGGGCTGAGAGAACAGAATGGGCAGTGCCACTTTATTTATTTATATATGTATGTATTTATTTATTTATTAGATTTTTATACCACCCTCCCATACAGCTCAGGGCAGTTTACGTACAACACTGTGGGGGTAATACATGGAATGACCTAAGCATAAAACATAGTCAAAAATAATTTCAATTTTGGATTGCAGTGGCAAGCAGGAAAAAAAACCTAGTTAATTAATTTGAGAAAATGTTCACACATGGGACCCCTGTGTGGAGTGTGAAGTGGTCTAGTCCACCCTGCCTCTTACGGATTTGACTACTCCATTGTGCTACCTGTATAGGCTAACTTACAACTGTCGTGTAAGTTGATCTGTCAAGTGGAACATGCTTTTCTTATCTCTGTTTTGTTAACTGATGAGCACCTTTATTTTCTTCTTTTCCTTCTCTTCCTTTATGTGTGTGTGTATTTGTGTCACGCTTGGGCTCAACGGGTGTTTCCTTCATCTTTAAATTTGTGTTCATGTGTGTGTCTTCCTGCAACTCTGTCCTTCTTCCTGCGTGTCTATAATTCCATTGTGTGTCTTCCCCCCAATGTATTTGCATGTTGTTTGCATGCTCAAAGAAGGGATCGGGGAAGTGATGGAGAAGGAGGACTGCATTCAGGCTCTGAGTGGTCAGATCTTCATGGGGATGGTCTCATCTCAGTATCAGGCCCGGTCGGACGTTGTTCGCCTCATTGAGGGACTAGTGAATGCCTGCATTCGGTTTGTCTACTTCTCCCTGGAAGATGAACTCAAGAGCAAGGTAGGCTAACCCTTCGTTTGTGCTCCTTTTCTATGAGTGCTACTTCTGCAGCAACCAAGTGCAGCCTAGAATTGTCTTGTGCTTGGGCCACTTCTGACACCATGCACATGGCAAGGTTATTCCTGGTTTTTAATGTGCATTTTAAAATGTGTATCCAGGGATGATTCAGCTAGTTGGAGCTGGCTCAGTATCATGCACTGCAGTGCTTTGTTCTTTAAACTTGGTTTGAATTGTTTTCAGCCTCCTTGAAGATTAGATAACAATTAAAAAGAAGTGAGTGTGCATGTGTGTGTTGGGGGTTAGATAAATATATCAGGGGAAGATCAGTTCATGTGTGCTGTTTTCATATTTGAACTCATTTTTGCTGAGCTTGTTCTTGTAGGCTTGAATACCATAGTGTTTTTAGCCTGTGACCAACATACTATAAAGACCACTTTTTCCCATAAGAAGCTACCTGTTTGCTCTGGTCATCTCTGGAGACCGTCCTGTTTTGGTTACCCCTGCCCATTTGAGATTAGATGGGTGGCAACACAAGAAAGGGTTTTTGTGGCCACACCACCAGCACTCTGGAACTCCCTCCCCAGGGAGAATTCATCCTTTTCTCTCTCTGTTGTTGTCTTCTGCCAGCAAGTGAAGACTTCTGTTTTGCTTGGCATCCCCCCTAAGTAATGGTAATCATCTGTGTATGTCTTTTTACTGAATTATTTTATAGCTTAAAATGTTTTTAAACTGTTGAAATGTTTTATTGTTCTCTTGTTTGCTAACTTGGGGTGCTGATGAGGTTGAAAAGGTGGCATGAAATGTTTTAAATAGGTAAATAGCAGAACAGGATTTCTTTGCTTTGTACTTTGGCCTTAAATGTTATTCTGGGGGACAGGAGACCCCACCCCCCGGAACACCATGAGTACTAAATCTGGACTGATGGGAAGGGAGAATTAGTGACTATCATTTTCTCCCTTCTGTTTGTAGAAACTTACTTAGAGGTCAAAGCTTTACTGATTATATGGCCCCAGTTGCTATTTTGGGAAGTCTAGCAAAGTAGTGCTAGTGGGTATGCATGAATAAGTACCGGTCTATTTATGTTACATAGACTGCTTTAGAGAGAAAATTATCTTCACAGCCAAAGTATGCCTAAACCTGCATAAGTGTAAGTGAAGGAGATACAAAAGGTTCTGGTCCTCTGATTTACAAAGCTGAATTGGAAACCTGTAACCAATAGCTAAGAAAACGGTTGGCAGAGTTTACATTTGCAGAGGGGGCTGAGCACCGAGCTGCTTAAAAGAATACAGTAGTTGTATTCTGAAGAACAAACTTTATATAAAGAGAGGAGAGAGCGTCCTTGCAGTCTAGCTGTTTTGTTTTGTTCATTCTGTCTGTCCTTTTGGGAGGCAAGAAGGGAGGGGCTGTGCTCAAAGGAGCAGGAAGTCTCCAATGAGCCAATCAGGTCATAGGAGGAGACTATTTGAAAAAGGCCAAGAGATTTCTCATCTAGCTATTCTAAATACGCATCTCCTCTGTTGGAGCTACTTCGATTTTGAATCATGCACATTGTAGGTCTTGCCTATTCCAACAAAAACCTAACAGACTAGGTTTTTGAGCCTTTCTCAACTTTTTTTTACTGTTGAGAACCCACTGGAACATTCTTCAGGCTTAAAGGAATTTCAGAAGTGGTGGATCATGCAGATATGGCTGGGAAGCATAGCTGGGTACACACCCACCTGCCCCCCCTTCCCACCTCCTCCAGGCTCATTATTGGTCGTTTTGGGAGGGGTGGATGAGTCAACACCTGATAACTGTTTAACAAATTTTAAAAATATATTAAACTTAATTAACTCCTACCCATTCAGGAAACCCTTCCAGGCCTGTCAAGAAACCCCAGTGTTTCATGAAACCCTGGTTGAGAAAGCCTGGAGTAGATGGATGAACCTGTGATGACTCTTACGTTTGTTTGGATGACTCTGTTTCTTTCTGCTTTGGTCGACTTGAGCCTGTCCCTTTTGTTACTTTTGCAAGCCGCCATTTCTGGCTTTACCACCACACTGACAGTCCCCAAAAGTCCATCTATTACAACCCAAAGAAATTTTGCCAATTTCTGCATAAGCATGATTTTGAAAGTGATGAGAAATGTAAGTAGCTTGCTTGTAGCATATGCTCTTGAGGAGGAATCTAGATAAGGCTCCCAGCATTTTAGTTCTCTTTCATACAGGTGTTTGCTGAAAAAATGGGGCTTGAGACTGGCTGGAACTGTCACGTATCCCTAACGCCCAATGGAGATGTACCCGGTTGCGAGGTCCCTCCTTCCAGCCCAAGCCATGCTGGCTCCTTGCATGAGGACCTGCATCAAGGTAAGACAACGGCCCGGGGGGGGGGGGAGGTGGAGGTGGGAACTGGCAAGGGGCCTGCTGGGAGCAAATATATTTGGTGCATCTTAAGAAGGATATCAGAGCAGGGATACATTTTAGGATCGTTGTCCTATATGGGCAGTCTAATTTTTCACTGCTGCAATGCAAAACTAGGACGGTTTCTGTTTAAGGAGGAGCAGAGAGTGCTGCTTATAAACATTTGGTGCCTTGGCTTGAGTATCGATAATGAATGTTATCTTGATGGGTTGACTGGGGGCATTGAACAACCAGGCTGCCTATAATGTATATAGCGTTTATTTAAAACGAGGAGGATAGCAGCCCTTGGGGGCAGGCAGTTGTGGTCTCCAGGTAGTTCCCAGAGGGATTCGAGATGCCGTTGGCAGACCTGGGCAGTTGCACGTTTTTGAGTGTTTCTTGCAAATAAATGCCTTCCTGGAACTGGGATGTTTTGCTAATCTTCACGTTGTACTTCAGTCGATTTTCCTTTGGCCCCGAAGCACCTAGTCTGGTGGCTTCAAGATAGCTGCAGGAACAATGTTGGGGCAATATGAGCTTGTGCAGCTCAGCTGCCTGTCATTTGCAGTGGACTCCTCCACTGGCATGCCTGGCTGGGCTGTGAGCATGTGGGAGCCTCACCTTGTATTTCCTGGCACGGAGGGTTGTGCTTTTTTCATGCCAGGCTGAGGCCCAGCGGATGCTGCTTTCTCCCAGCTGAGGGGTACAAAGATGGCGGGAAACCTTGTCTGTTGTATTGAGCTCTGTTCTTACAGCTGCTAAAGGCACAGGCAGCCGTAAGGCAGTCTCTGGTGGTAAACAGAAGTGCAGCCTTCTTCCTGTTGGCTGTCTTCCTTTCCTTTCTGCATGCAGGGCTGTCCCTGCTGAGGAAGGATTGTCTTCAGCCATTGTGGTATAGTGGTTAAAAGCAGCAGAGTCTGCTCTGGGGATGTGGGTTTGGTTTCCCTCCTCCACATGCAGGTGACCTTAGGCCAGTCACAGTTCTTTCAGAGCTCTCTCAGCCTCGCCTACCGCGCAGTGCACCCATTGTGGTGAGAGGAGGGGTAGGCGATTGTAGGCCTCTTTGAAACTCTTTTGGATAGTAAGAACTGGGATACAAAAAAACAGCTCTTCTTAATTTTAAAACTTTAAAACTGTGCCATATTGGTGTGCCTTCTGTGGGCCTGAAGAAAGGAGGGCAAAACAAGATGCAAAAACAACAGCAAGTTTACTGTTTTCTGACTGAAGAAATGAGTCACCAAACGCCTTTATTTTAGGAGCTAATAGAGTGGAATCTGCCTACAGATACAGTCTCTCCAGGCTGCCACAGTGCCACCTCAGAGCACTCTGTGGGTGCTTTGGGGCTGGAGTGTTTTGTGGCTTGGAATGAGGCTGTGTAGATGAGCCTTATATTCGCTTTTCACATGGGTTTCTCCCCCCCCCCTTTCTCCTCACCAGTCTCTCGAGAGGATGCGGAGGGGCTTCTGCTGATGGAAGAGGAAGGCCACTTGGACCTTATTAGCTTTCAGCCGACGGACAGCGACATCCCCAGCTTCCTGGAAGATTGCAATCGGGTGAGGTTGGCGTGGCATCATGAGGCCTGGACAGCCCCAAGTCCCTTGTGGTAACAAACTTGGCGCTTTGGCTGTTGGCATCAAATATGGATGTTGTTTTAATAAAAAATGGTGATATCCAGGAGGAACAGACAGACCCCTCCTGGCAGTGGGTCATTGACTTGTCTACACATTATGGAGTCCTGGAATTTTATGGTCCTGAGGAGCTTCAAAGGCCATTTAAATGTACAAGTTGCTCTTCAAAACTTTCCTGCAGTAGACATAAATGGGAGACTGCAGCTCATGACTGAGTCTTATTAAAATAAGTGTCAGGAGGAAAAGCAAAGGTTAGTACCAATGTCTGAAAACACTGGGAGACAGACAACACTGTATATTCTGAATGTGTGCAAGCAGACCAAGCTAAGGCTGCTGAGGGGGGGAGTGGAGGACACAGAGAGTACAAAATCCCCCAGTCCCAGGTTCCTTTGGGAGGTTCTGGATGCCCACCTGCCTAATTTTGAAGAAGCTGTTTTTTTATGCTGTGCTTTTCACTACCAGCAGGAGTCCCAAAGTGGCTTACAACCACATTTCTCTTCCTCTCCCCACAACAGAAGCCTGGGAGATAGGCGGCCTGAGAAAGCTCTAAGAGAACTGCTCTGCAAGGACAATTCTAAGAGAACTGGTTGTTTTCTTAGCTGTTAAAGGCACAGGCAGCAATAGGGCAACAAACTGTGTGTGGAGGAGTGGAGAATCAAAACCAGCTCTCCAGATTAGAGTCTGCTGCTTTTTAATCACTATACCTGTGATGCTCTTACCTGGCACAAATCCTGTAATCCTGGGGCTTCTGCAGTGGCTAGAAGCTTCCGTAGGCAAGTATAAACACTTGTTTTAAATCTTGGTTTGACTTGAGAGAGGCTGCCATGTTTCCTAGTTCAGCAGAGGGTTAAGGCATGCAATTATGGATTCATAAAGAGGCTTTTCATTTAGTTAAGGGTTGGCGAGCTCCTTCTCCCACTTGCCCCAGTGAGAATGCTTTTCCATGGCTCCCATGGGTGGCTCTCAGCAGTCCTGTGCTCTGCAAGAAAAAAGTTTTTTTGTGTGTGTGGGGAGGGGGAAGGTGGTCTTCACCTCGGCAGTTAGCTCTGTCCTAGACCCAGAACTCGACAAACCAGGGAGGATTTCACTTAAATATGATGACAATATAATGTGTGAAGGGCTTCAGCAATTGCCCATCTTGTCTGTTATCCCTGATGCTTCCAAAGAAGAGGCAAGGGAGGTCAATAGCACCACTAGCCCACTGACTCAATTATACCCGAGGGAAGAGGAGTGTTTATATGGGGGGTGGGAAGGAATCTTGGAGAGAAACAGTATAGTTTTGCCCTGTTCTCTCTAAATGATTCTTTTACTTAATATATCACCCTACCTATTCGAATTAATTAACAAGGCAGTAAACAGCATAATAAATATTAAGCATGATGAAAAAATGTATAAAAATGGCAAGAAACCCAAAGATAGAAGATAGCAGCCATTAAAACAACATCAGATTAAACTTGGGACAGTGATCAGGAGCAGCAAAGCGTAAACCTAAAACCCCTCATGTTGGAGAAACAACGATGCCAGGGGACCTTGCTTCTAATGACTCTGATCCCCAATACTTGCTATGAGCCCATGGCCAGATTATACTGGGAATTGCTGTTACAAAGATATATTTGAGGGTTTAGAATCAGGGGTAGTCAAACTGTAGCCCTCCAAATGTCCATGGACTATAATTCCCATGAGCCTCTGCCAGTGAATGCTGGCAGGGGCTCATAGGAATTGTAGTCCATGGATATCTGGAGGGCTGCAGTTTGACTACCCCTGATTTAGATTATATGAACTGCTCTCATTGGAAGATGATATATAGAGGGACAGGCCACTGGGGAAAGATTGGCATTTGAAAACAGGTACACTATCTGGATACCCAGTTTGAATCAAGTATTATAGCAGAATAAAAAGGAACAGTAAAAAAGACATTTAAGAATTCTTTATTTGGAACGCCATTGGAGTTGGTTTCTTCCTCTTCCTTTTGGAGAAACAATGATGGCAGAAAAAAATAAGAATGCTCCTAATGAGGGTTCCAAAAGGAGTGGGAAATGTAAGGTCTCTGTTGGTCTTAGTTGGCAGGATGCTTCATACGGAAAAAGGCCTTTAAGCTTTCCGTTTCTTACTTCCAAGCTGGCCTCTTTTACTTGCACTAGAGCAGGGGCTCGTGGGAATTGTTGTCCATGGACATCTGGAGGGCTGCAGTTTGACCACCCCTGCTTTAAAGAAAGGAATACAGTTGCTTGGCTGTTCATTGCAATTTGATCCTTTTATCTGCCTGGATGGAGGTTTGCCTTTTGCAGTGGTTGTGGACCATCCCATGGATGATATTGTGTAGAGAATGTGTTGGTATTAGTATGATACATTATATTTGGATTTTTTTTAAAGCATTACAGCCTTCACCTGACTTCTCTTTACACTGGAGCTTCTAGAATAAGGAATGCCCAGATCTGACATATAGAACGAGGAGACAGCATCTGTTCAGATGCATGGCCAGTGGCTAATTGCAAAGCAGAATGTCCCAGAAAGAGTCACTTCGTGTTGCCTTCCAAGACAAGGATACGCCTGTCAGAGACAGCCGCTCAGCCCAAGAGCCAGCACGGAGTAGTGGTTAAAGAGCAGCTGCTTCTAGCCAGGTTTGATTCCCCCACTCCTCCACATGCAGCCAGCTGGCTGGCCTTGGGCTTGTCACAGTCCTGTTAGAAGCTGTTCTCACAGAGCATTTCTATCAGAGCTCTCTCGGCCCTGCCTACCTCACAGGGTGCCTGCTGTGGGGAGAGGAAGGGTAGGCGATTATAAGCCGCTTTGAAATTTGGGGTACAAACCCCAACTCTTCTCTTCTTTCTCAATCATCCTGTCTGCTGCAATCTATAGGATCATGGCCTCGTTGCCCTCCTTGGTCCTAATGTCTGTTTTACGGTTTTAATTACTCTTCTCTCACTTCAGGCCAAACTTCCACGGGGAATCCATCAGGTGAGGCCCCATCTGCAGAACATCGACAATGTGCCTTTGCTAGTCCCCCTGTTTACAGATTGCACCCCGGAAAGTAAGTCAGAGGTCAGGATTTGTTTTTGGGCCTCATTTTTCCCCCCACACAGAGATGCTCAACTTCTGGGTGGAGGGACCCTGCAGGAGGAAAACTAGAGGGGAGTCAGTGGGATGAAGCCCTCTTTCTCCTGGTCTCTTGCAGCCATGTGTGAAATGATCAAGATCATGCAAGAATACGGGGAGGTCACCTGCTGCCTGGGCAGCTCAGCCAACTTGCGCAACAACTGCCTCTTCCTTCAGAGCGACATCAGGTGAGGTGGGCCGGGGCCCAGGTGCTGGGTCTCCGGCTCTGAGGAAGGCGGGACTCCAGACCGGTTTTGTTACGTTCCCCCCCCCTTCAGAAGAACAACAACAAGTGAGGGGAGGGCATCCTCCGAATCCAGCAACTAAACAGAATTTGAAAAAGGGAAAAAGTAAATAATAACAACCACCACTTTATTTATTCGCAGTAGGCTCAGGGTGCGTAACAAAAAGTCTAAAATAGTCGAACATCTGATTATTAAAACATTTTGAAAAAAAAAAAAAAACCCAACCTCTCTAACAATTTAGACCCTTACTGAGGAGTTAGCCAGAGCTCCCAGGGTTTTATCTCTGCTGGGTGGGTTCTCAGGCGGGGAGACCAGGGTCTGTCAATGTTGTTTCCCAGAGACCAAAATATATCAGCGGTGGTGGCAGATCTGCTCATAAGTTAAAGTGTTTCCAAATATCTGAAAGCAGAGTCCAGGCACAATTGCTGTCTGATTGCCTATGCGTTCAAGTATTGGTAGAATTCTGAGGGCCTCAGTCTGCTGATGGACTGTAGGGGGGGTGTTTATCACTCCTGTCTTTGTAATTCCTTGTATTTCAGTGTCTTAAATCCCATGGCATACATGTGACAAAAGCCCTCTCTACACTGGATCACTCACATCTCCCCTTAGAATGCATACTTCACATTGAGAGAAAGGTCACTGACAAGCATGAAGGAAAAGGGGTGTCTGGAAAAGAAATATGCATCATGTGCAGCTCTTTTTGCAATGCCTGGACCAGCCCTTGGACTTGCTGTGGGGTGGCCTCGAATAAACCATTGTGCTGTCACAAGAACCCCTTCCCTCCCCCCTTCCAAGCTGAAATCAAAGTATAAATATTTATGCTCTTTCTTCTAGCAAAGCCAGAGTCTGGAAAAGTGCTGAGAAGCACTTTGAGAGAAAAGCAGGTCAGCTTGATTGCAGGGGTTGGTTGAGATAAAAGGCAGTGAAGACAGTTGGATGCAGTCATCTTGCACAATTCTGTTTGTGGCGAAACAGCTTTGCTCTGATCTGCAGGCCCTATTCTGCCTTGCCATCTGAGGTCCCCGCCTGGCACATGCCCCAACCTGGCTTTCTCCACACCTGAAGGGGCTTTTCTCTCTCTTATTGTTTCAACTGCCACCACCACCACCTGGACTTTCTTGGAATTGCCCCCAGAGAGGGCCAGGACTTCCAGCTTCCATTCCCAGTTCTGAGACCTGGCCTAGGTGTGCCTCCCACTATCCTGCATCTGGTTATCGCAAGGACAACTTACTGCCGAGTGCACTACTGGGGAAGTAGCTACTGGCCAAAGGACTGCCTCTCCTACTCCTCCCAGTGCTCAGTTTAAAATAGTGTGCTCAAGGCGTGGGAGGGCTAGTGGTGGCTGTTGCTGGCAAAAGAGCTGGAGCTGATAAAAAGGTGCTCTGTGCCTCACAGGTGGCTGAGCCCCAACTGTAGGCCAGTAGCACCCTCCAGCTATGGACCTTCTCCTTCAGGGAGGAGTACAACCCCCTCCAGGGCAGGCTGCCTTTGCAGGTACTGAGCAGCTTCTCCATTGACCAACACCAACTCAGTCTTGTTCGGATTTTCCTTCAGCCTTTTGACCCTCATCCATCCCATTCCCTTCTCTGGCCACCCATTCAGGGCTTCCACAGACCCATCTGGCTTGGCTGTTAAGGAGAAAGAGAGCTAGGAATCATCTGCCTAATGGTGTCATCTCACTCCAAATTGCAGGATGAATTTTTCCAACAGTCTCTTGTAAATGTTAAATTGCCTGGGGGACAAGATGGAACACTCTGGGATCCCATAGCATTTATGCCATGGGGCTGAGCAGCAGTTCCCCAGCACCAGCTTTTAGAATTGGCTGGTCAGGTAAGAGCAGGACCACCAAATCATGGTGCCCCCTATTCCTTGCCCAGCCACTCTCTCTAGAGGGGATACTATGGCTTATGTCATTGAAAGCTGCTGGGAGGCCCAAGAGCATCAATAAGAGTTGCACTCCTCTGTCAGTCTCCCAGTGAAGGTCATTAGTCAGGGTCACCAAGGCTGTTTCTGCCCCAAAATTATTTCTGAATGCTGATTGAAAGGGGTCTAGATAATCCATCTCCTCCACAACTGCCTGATGCTCTATAGGTACCACCCACTCAAGCTCCATCATTAAAAATCCTTATCTCAACAATGGGACACAGTGAGAATACAAAACAAAAAACAAAACCACAAATCCACTATGTATGTAAGGCCAACAGTTACTCATAGATGCTAACAGTATCAGTGCAAATTTTTCTATTAAAAGCCATCCGTTCATATTCAACATACAAATTCAATCGACAATGATTAAAGTGACAGGTGCAAATAACAATCCAAACAGCTTTTCCTTTCTTTGGCACAGTTTCTAAAAACATGGCACCATGCCCAGCCTACAGTACGTAGCTTCACAGGCTTTTACAAACTTGCAAATGCTAGATATTAGATTTGCAAATGTTTGACAGATATTCTTAGACTTGCAGATACTCGAAGGACATGACGGGAATTCTGGATATTTCCGTTTAGTTGCTGCTTCTTCATGCCCAAAAGCCTTTGCCCAGTCATCACAATAGCCTGACTGACAAACATATAGCACTGTGGCCAGCAAGCCTTCCTTCTCTGCTGTGTGCTCCAGCTGGGCTAATTGGCCTTACATATAGAGAGGATTTTTGTTTTTGGTTCCTTGTTTAAATATGGCATCCTAGCCCCCAGGCAGTACTTCCTTAGGACTATTTTGCTTCTGGGGCTGCTTGCAGGCATGGCCACATTATGACTTTCACGGGCCTCTACCATGATAATAAAATCGATGCTTATATTTGTATTTGTAGCTTTAAATACTTGAATGTTTTTTTCCTGTTTTAGGCAAAATTTAATAGATTTTTGTGGGCCCTAGGCACTGTGCCAGCTGTGCCTAGTGGATAAGCCAGCTGTGCTTGCAGGCCTGAAGATGCTCTGACTGTTGTTCTGGGTTCTCAGTGGTCTGCTCTCACTTCTGGTGCATGTAGCTTGGAGGAGACAGAAGTGCCTCCATCCTGGGCTGCACATTCACTGGAGATAGCACTTTCACTGAAAATGTGCTTCAGTAGCAAGTTCCATTTAAGCTCCTTATCTGGTCTGTTTATTTAAACTATTTATATCCTGACTTATCTCCTTAGACCAGCCTTTCTCAACCTTGTTACCATGGAGAAGCTCCTGAAACCTTCTTCAGGCTTAAAAAAAACAAAACAGAAGTGGTGGGATTGTGCAGAATATGGTTGGGATGCATAGCTGTGTGCATGCCTACCCAGGGCCCCTCCCCTTCCCACCCCCTCCAGGCCCATCATTGGCCATTTTAAGAGAGATGATGGGTCGACATCGTGTAAATGATTAACAAATTTTAAAAATATATTTAAAATTAATTAATGTCCTCCCATTTGGGAAACCCTTCCAGGGCTGACAAGAAACCCCATTGACTGGATGGTTCTCAAGCAGGGAGGACAGCGTCTGTTGGATACTATTTCCTGGACTCAACCGTGGGCCTGGCAGAACAGCTCTGTCTTATAGGACCTCTGGAAGCATTTAAAGTCCCAGAGGGCCCTGATCTCACTAGAAAGAACATTCCACCAGGCTAGGGCCAAGATCGAAAAAGCCCTAGCCTTGGATGAGGCCAGTTTTATCTCTTTAGGGCCAGGGGCCCTGAGCAGATTTTGATTTCTCCATCTCAAGACTCTTTGGAGGGGCCTTGGGGAAGAGGTGGTCCCATCGGGATTTGTCAGCTTTCCGCAGGGCCTGTAAAACGGAGCTCTTCCACCAGGTCTATGGTTGAGGCTGGGGTCAGCGAATCAGGGACATCGCTCCCCCCCCCCACCAGGAGTTGGAGTGTACACTACTCCCCCAACCTTTCCTCTTCACCTCTTTGATAATTGGGGGAGGGATGGGATTTTTAGCCGTCATGTTAGTAGATTGATGTTTTAATGGGAATTTTAATGGGGTTAGTTGTTGTGACCCGCCTCGAGCCTGTCGGGAGAGGCGGGAAATAAATATAATAATAATAATAATAATAATAATAATAATAATAATAATAATAATAATAATAATAATAATAATAATAATCGATACAAGGATCCCAGACTCTTATGGCTTTGAAAGTGAGAAGCAGAACCTTGAACCTGATTCAGTCTCCAATCTAGAGCCGGTGCAGCTGGGGGAGCAGTCCAGAGATTCTCTGGCAGTAACTGTTGAGGTGCCACTCTGAAAGAAGTCCCAGCATGCCTGCCTTTGGATCAGTGAGAGGCAGCTGTGGTCTGCAGTCTGATGATCAGGCTCTTTAATGTAAGCTCTCTTGGACCCAGAGGAGTAAAATGCTTAGGGTCGGACTGCCTGCCTCAGTCCCTGAAAAGGTAGGTCTCGCGCTACTGATAGAAGGAAAATATTCCATATAGGAGCAGACTATAGATCGGATTGTGTAGTCGTAGAGTTGAGAAGTAATCCTGTCAATCAGCAGTGGCCTGCAGACCACAAAATCCTCAGCTCTGTTTGGTGTTTTGAGTAACTTTGTGTTTTGTGTACAAAGCCACACGTCCTGGCTCGTTGACCTTTCAGGTGTACTTTCCTCTAACTTGTATGCTGTTGTCTCTACAGCGTAGCCCTGGATCCTCTTTATCCTTCCCGCTGCTCCTGGGAGACGTTTGGCTATGCCACCAGCACAAACATGACCCGGATTTCTGATGAGTTAACCCCTCTTCAGCTGTCCGGCCAGCTGAACAGCTTGTCTTGCTCCCTGTCCATTTGTCCTGAAGAAACTATTGGGATCATACGGCTCATAGAGCAGGTGAGCCCTCTTTCGGCTTGAGTGATCATAGAATGGTTATGTCACCCACCCGAGACCACAAGCCGCTTCGCTGTGAGAGCAGCCATTTAAGTCTGGTTGGAAAGCTGGCAAAAACGGTTTGAAGCCAACCAGGAGAACAGAAGCTCTTGGTTCAATTTTTACAGCCATTATCCTGAATACCTGCTGATCTTTCTCACAGGGGTGCTTAGAGATGTCACTGCCCATCCTTATTTCAAACCTCCTGAACCCACTCATCCCAAGTGTACTTTGGTTCAGGAGCCCTCCCATCAGTCCCCTGGGAACCTTGGGCTGCAATGCTGCGTGAGGATGCTACTGCTGAGAGGCAGAAGGGCAGAACAGTGGTCCCTTTTCCAAACTGTAAACATGTTAATACCTTTGCGGCAATTCACTGATCTTGATTACTCCCTTATCCAATCCCAGATACTATCACACAATCTCAACTGGCAATTAAATCCCCCCCTCTCTACCTATATGTATTGGGCAAGGATATTCTGTTTCAGTGTATCTGAGGAAGTGTGTGTGCACATGAGAGCTTATACCTTGAATGACACATTGTTGGCCTTGAAGGTGCTCCTGGACTCTAAATTTGTTCTGATATTTCTAGACACATGAGTAAAGTGCCAGCTGGCCACCAGCAAATTGAATGCGATGGCCCTAATTATACACGTGTCTCTGTGGAAACGCCTGCACGCTGCATAGGTGCTAGGGCTCCCCCTGGGCTCTCCTCTGGCATCCCATCCCCACCACATGTCCTTCCTTCCAGGCCCGGCACGTCACCTACGGCATCCGCAAGTGCTTCCTCTTCCTCCTGCAGTGCCAGCTGGCCCTGGTCATCATCCAGGTGAGTGGCTCTGGTTGGCTTCTGGAAGCGGAGAGGGCAACTCAGTTTGGGAAAAAGGAAAGACCACGACATTCTCCCCTCCCTCCCCCCACCCTCCTCTGCAGTATTTCATAGGATCGTAGAGTTGGAAGGAGCCATACAGGCCATCTAGCCCCATCCCCTGCTTGAGAGCCAGCATGGTGTAGTGCAGGGGTAGTCAAAGTGCGGCCCTCCAGATGTCCATGGACTACAATTCCCATGAGCCCCTGGCAGGGGCTCATGGGAATTGTAGTCCATGGACATCTGGAGGGCCGCACTTTGACTACCCCTGGTGTAGTGGTTAAGAATGGCAGCCTCAGAGAGACTTGTTTCTCTCTGCAGATATTTTCCCCTCCTAACATCAGGCCCTGCACGAATCAGTTCCGATAGAAGAATGTATTCTGAGCATAGCAGCAGCTGCCCATTTCCCCCTCCGTTCTTCAGCTGCCAGTCTGTTGCTATCAGGCAGGCCGGACACTACTTGGTCTTCCAGTCCTGCTGCTAATCCTGCCTCTTCCTGTGTTTGCTCAGTTTCTCTCTTGCCTGGTGCAGCTGCCCCCTATTCTCAGCACTACGGATATCTTGTGGCTCTCCTGCTTCTGCTACCCACTGCTCAGGTGAGCGAGCGTCTTTCTCCGGGGATTCGTGAGGGGCTGGGCATAGGGGCTTGAGCTTCCCCCAGGGGAAATTAAGACTACAGCCGCTGTGCAGGAGGCTTCTGGAAGCGTTTTCTTGTGGTAGCTGCTTTGAGGCTGTAATGCATGGGAGACTATGAGGATCAGCCCTACCCTAAAGAGAGTTTGTACCCTTGAGAGTCTCTGTACAAGAAAGGCAATTCCTGTGCAGAATTTGCATGTTACAAACTCAGTGTGGAGTTGCTGCCCTGAGGAATTATTTCTAGCAGCTCTCCATGTGAGAATTAAGGTGCTAAAATTTCCACATATTACCCATCGGGCCTGTGATTCTGAAGTACATGACTCCAATGATTTTTAAGAATGATTGGGAAGTCTCTATGCTACAGGGTTTTGTAGCCTTGTTGAGCCTGTGGGCACTTATGGAAATTTGTCATCAGCTAATGGGTGTCTCTGCAAAATGGACGCTGAAGGGTTTTTGATTAAGCATGTGCACGAGACAAAAAAATTAAGACAGTTTCCAGTTTGACCCAAGTCAATTCAGCCAAATCCAAAAGGGTCTAAACCACCCTTCCCTGGCATTTAAAGGGCCTGACACATCAACTGCTTGGCATGCACTTTCTCCCCTGCCTTCTCAGGGGGATGTCTGAGAAAGCAGGGGATGGGGGGAGGCATTTTTAAGGCATGCCGAGCAGCTGATATGTTAGCCTGAATTGCTTGGTGGGCCTTCTCTGGCAGCGGAGAAACAAGTGAGAGCCAAGAAAAATATAGGTGGCTGCCGTGGATCTCTTCGGCACCATGTCTGAGATCACTGTTCTACTAAAGTGTATTATTAACTTATTATTAGACTTAAAGGTCAGAACCAAAACCTTGAACTTGATCCGGGTCAGAACTGGCAACCAATGCATCTACCTCAGCACCGTCTGGATATGAGTCCTCCAAGGTGCTTTTGTAAGGGCCCAAATTCCGTGCTGAGGATAAGATGTCAAGCTGTGCCCCAGCCAAGGTGGGCAAGCGCTTTTCCTGCCCAGCCACAGGACCTCTGTTTTGGTGGGGTTGAGTTTCAGGCGACTCTGCTCTATCCATCCAGCAGCGGCTTCCAAACATCTGGCAAATGTAACTGGAGGAGAGTGCGAGTAGCCATCCATGAGGAGCTGGAGCTGGGTGTCATTCACATACCGGTGACAGCCCAGTCCATAGCAGCGCTAGAGAGCATGTGAAGATGTTACATAGTGAGGGAGAAAGAACCGGGCCCTGGGGAACCCCACAAGGAGCCAGTAAGAGCTTGACAATTCCTCCCCCCCCCCCCCCGACTACTCTCTGTGTCCGGCTTATCTTTTCCTATTCGAGTGACTAGGACATAGATTGAACTGCTTTTGTTTGCAGGAGTACTGGGCTTAATGCCAAAATGTAGTATCCTGTGTATTTTTGCAAGGACTGATATGTTGTGGAGAAGGAGAATTTAGGAGCATGAAGTAGCAGGTTAGGCATTAGGGGCCTAATGCTTGCAAGTAGTTGTAAAGCTCTTCATGGCAAACTAAATCTTCTTATCTTTTGGTCTCCAAGTTTGTATCTTAGCCAGATTTCATTTGTTCCCCATTATCCTTTTAATTAACACCCTGCATTTCCTAGATGTCCTTTTTCCTAGAATGTCAGGATTGATTTGTTAAAACATAATATATTATTTTAAAAATTAAAACTGATCTTGCACCATCACACTTCTCTCTTCCCCTGTATATACGATCTGATGGATAAAAGGTGGGTTGTGGGTGGGGATGTTGGGGCAGGATGATGAATTACTCCGGGCTTTTCTGTTAAAACCACTATAAAGATATCTCACAAGTAATTTTTTTAAACAGAGCAATACAAAAATTCCCCAAATGTAGCAACTAGCAAAATCACAAATATAATCAATTATTAAAAAATCATAAAAACTATAAAAAGCAGCAGTAGAAAAATAATTCACCATGTCAGGGAGTCAACTATCAAGAAGTGCTGTTTGGAATACAACAGCTTTTGTGGACCGCCAGAGGCCAACAGTAAGAGAAACAATATGGAACTTTTACAGTCCAATCCTAAACAGAGTTATACCCTTTCAAGTCAATTGAGGTTATTGAGTGTAGGAGAGTGTAATTCTGTTATGATGGTGCTACTAGGCAAGGAGGTTCCAAAGTCAGTAACCAAATTCCAATTCAGTTTTATTGCCAAGGAACTTTAGTACATGAAGCTGTCTCATGCAGTGCTGTCTGAGTGGCAGTGGCTATCCAGACTCTCAGGAGGGAGGTCTTTCACCTACTACCTTGGTCTTTTCTCTGGAGGTGGCAGGAATTGAACCTGGTGAGTGTGGTGCAGTTCAGGAAGGAATCGTATGAGAAAGTTTGGCTTCCAGATTGGGCTTGAGGTAATTTCTAGAACTGGCAATCCAAGCAGCTAGTCAGCTTTATGATTATAGAATTACAGCGTTGGAAAGCTAACTTTAGCTTTGTTTCTTCTAGTGTTTCCCTTTTGGGCAAGCCTCCTCATAGTTCCATCATGTCTGTGGCAACTGGGAAAAATCTGACCTCCATTCCTAAGAAGGTAAGCAGTTGGATTGGTTATCTCTGTGTTTGTGTGTGCACGAATGATCCGATGTTTTAAGAGGCATCTAGATGGATATGATCCCAAAGTGCACGTATGTGAAAATACTGCTGCAAGGGTGTTCAAGTCACTTTCTTGCCATCTGCAAAAGCATCCTGGAACAGGGTCAAGACCTCTTTAACAGTCTACAATTTAGCTTGCTGCCTTTGAGTCTTTAGCCTCTGGGCCAGAAGTTGTGGTCTACCACCTCCTGCTCTGTAGCAAGAGAGTCAGCTCAGCTCTTGGCTGGGAAAAATGGGAAGCTGTAGGTGTTCTCTTTTCAGCAAGCTGAGGTAAGGCTTTCCTTCATGCCTCTGTGGGAAGGGAGCGCTGTATAAGTTAGCCGGTTGCTTCCACAAAGTACAGACAAGCTCAGCTTGGTGTAATTGTTGTGTAGGGAGATGTGTAGATTCTTCAGGATGTGTTGTTTGAGAAAAACGGTAAAGGTAAAGGTATCCCCTGTGCAAGCACTGAGTCATGTTTACCCTTAGGGTGACGCCCTCCAGCGTTTTCATGGCAGACTCAATACGGGGTGGTTTGCCAGTGCCTTCCCCAGTCATGACCGTTTACCCCCCAGCAAGCTGGGTACTCATTTTACCGACCTCGGAAGGATGGAAGGCTGAGTCAACCTTGAGCCGGCTGCTGGGATTGAACTCTCAGCCTCATGGGCAGAGCTTTCAGACGGCTGCCTTACCACACTGCGCCACAAGAGGCTCTAAGAAAAACAAGAACCCTGTTATTTACACGGCTGGTGATTTGTCCATATCTTTAACTCTCCTGCCATGCAACAGAGGTCCAAATAAGATGATCAGGGCAGGGCATGGATGCCACTGACCTCTGTCCTGACCTGCATCTCCCTGGTAGCATCTAGTAAAAGGTGGTGTGTGACTTGATGCCATCCTTCTCATTCTACTTCATTGGGGAGAAGTCATCCACGGCTGGTTAGGTCACGCCTCTGCTTGCTCAGGTAGGGCTATTCAAATGAATTGCATGGCTCTACTGGGTGACCAGGGCTTGGCCTTTCCAGTGATTTCATTCAGGCATCACATTTTACTACTTGTTACTGGAGGAGGCAGCTTGGAGGCAGGAGTCAGTGGCAGCTAGACAGCCTCCATTAAGTCTAATTTGGACTGATGCTTCATATCCTGTCTTTTGCTAGACTCTCCTGAGAGAGCCATCTTGGTGTAGTGGTTAAGAGCAGCAGCCTGTAATCTGGAGGCAGTTTGATTCCCCTCTTCCTCCACATGCAGCCAGTTGGGTGACCTTGAGCCTCTCACAGTTTTCTCAAGAACTCTCTCAGCCCCCTCTGGGTACCTCACAGTGTCTCTGGGGGGGGGGTAGGCAATGTTAACCTCTTTGAGACTCCTTTGGGTAGTAAAAACAAATGTATAAAACCCAGTTCCTCTTCCTTTCTTCCTGCTCTTTCTTAAACAAATAAAGAAAATTCAGGCTTCTCAAGTGTGCCATTAATATTGGGGGTGGGGGTGGGAGGGTTCATAGAATCATAGAGTTGGAAGGGACCACATGGGTCATCTAGTCCAACCCCCTGCACTATGCAGGACACTCACAACAATATCGCTCATCCACTGTAACCTGCCACCCCCTTGAGCCTTCACAGAATCAGCCTCTCCGTCAGATGGCTATCCAGCCTCTGTTTAAAAATTTCCAAAGATGGAGAACCTACCACGTCCTGAGGAAGCCTGTTCCACTGAGAAACCGCTTCAACTGATGTTTAGATGGAATTCCTTTTGAATTAATTTCAAAAGGGCCAGTTTGGTGTAGTGGTTAGGAGTGCGGACTTCTAATCTGGCAAGCCAGGTTCGATTCTGCACTCCCCAACATGCAGCCAGCTGGGTGACCTTGGGCTCCTCACAGCACTGATAAAACTGTTCTGACCGGGCAGTGATATCAGGGCTCTCTCAGCCTCACCCACCCCACAGGGTGTCTGTTGTGGGGGGAGGAATGGGAAGGCGACTGTAAGCCGCTTTGAGCCTCCTTCAGGTAGGGAAAAGCGGCATATAAGAACCAACTCTTCTTCTTCTTCTTCATCCCATTGGTTCTGGCCCATTCCTCCGGGGCAAGAGAGAACAACTCTGCTCCACCCTTTTAAATACTTGAAGATGGTCATCAGATCCCCTCTCAGTCATCTCCTCTCCAGGCTAAACAGACCAAGCTCCCCCAACCTTTCTTCATATGCCTTGGTCTCCAAACTCCTCACCATCTTTGTTGCCCTCCTCTGGACACGTTCCAGTTTGTCTACATCCCTCTTCAACTGGGGTGCCCAAAACTGAACACAGTACTCCAAGTGAGGCCTTTCTTGGAGTTCCTTCTCACTCTGTCTAGATGCAATGTGGTCTGCTTTCTCTGTCAACTGGGAAAGGCTTTTTAAAAGGCAAGTTTTGTCTGAGGGGGAAGACAGAGAAGGGGGACATATATACCATCCCTTAAACTTAGGATAAATGTTAGGGTGGGAGGGTGTGCCTGAGGTAAAAAGGACATCACTCACAGGATCTTTGCTGCTCTCAGGCACTTTCCCAGGTGAAATAGCTTATGTTGTGAGAAGAAGAGAGGAATGCAGGCAGAAGCTTTCCCCCCTTCACAACTGGTATGATGATTCCAGATTGATAACCTGGGGAGATGGAGGCTAGACATGTGGGTCAGCAGGAGCCACATATCTTGTGCCCTCTAGTTTGGGCCTGTGAGAGGCTGCTTCTGGTAGTGCTTCCATACACAGGCTATCACTGCTAGAACAGTTGAGTGTGAGGGCCCTGGGCAAGTCCTGTGGGGGCAAATTCCTTCCAATTCTGTAAATAACTGTGATCTTCTTGGTACTGTTCATAGACCCAGCACTACTTCCTGCTCTGCTTTCTACTGAAATTCAGCCTTACCATCTGTTCCTGCTTGGCTTGCTTTGGCTATATGTTGCAAGACTACTGTGCAAACTTCAACTCCTCTGCCTTCAATGTCACAGGCTGCACCTCAATCATGCAGAACAGGTAAGAAGAAAGAGTTAAGGTATCCTTCTGTACCAGAGTTCCTAGGTGTTGTGATTTAAATCTGGGCTTTATTATTTAAGTATTTTTACCCAGATGTTCCCCCCAGCACTTAGAAATGACTTGCACAACAAATATGCACAAAATGTTTAACTTAAACAGAGATACGTAACAGGCCATTGGTGTACCTGAAGCAGGTGATGAGTTAGAAGGTCGGTTCTGCTAGCAGAGTTCATGTAGGGCAATAAGCTGTGAGCCCCAGACAAAGGGGAACTGATGTCAGCCTCAGATCTTCTTCAGTTCTTCTTCCAAGTGGAAGTGATCAGCATACTTCAAGTTAACCCCCCCCCCCAAATTGAGGTTGCACGTTTGAATTCTAAGGGCATTTCCGCACATTGCTAAAAATAGTGTTACACCAACTGAATGGCATAGCGCTAAATATTATCACATCCAGCCATACCTTCTTGGTGTCTCACTGTAGTCTGCCACCTTTTCGCGCATCTCACCCTACACAAGCGCTGCTGGAAATGGCAGACGAGAGCAACGTGGTTTATATGCAACTCTCTTCCACCTGTCAATCAAGCCAGGCAGCCAATACCCTTTCTCCTTTCTTTAAATGTCCCGCGATGCCTGCTAATTTTTTAAATTAATAGTTCTCTGTTTAAAGGTCTTTGCATCTAATCATAGATGCATAGTGCTTTTTGAACATCACCCCTTATGAAATCATGAGTCCTGAGTCTTTTAAAAATTAATCTCATTCCTGATTTTTGGGGAGGGGACTTTAGAGAGGCATGGTTTGTGTTTTAACTTTTGGAAAAAATATTTTTGGCTTTGCCTGCATGCTTGTACGCCTATTTGTTGCTCCAGGCAGTTCGCCTTAAAAAAAATCCAGTCCCCAGAAGAAGCGAGAGGGAGGAGGTGCGAGGACGGGACATTGGAGGAGGAGATAGCGCTTTTTTGCCTCCATACATTTCTTGTGTATGTAGTTTGCTGATTGTCTGCTAGAGGAAAGCACTTTTTAAGTTGGTGAATCCACATTTTGGAATTCACCTTGCACTTTAAAATGGTGGATATCGTGAGTAGTTTGCTGGCCAGACACGGGAGGTTGGCAACATCATGCAGAGCACTCGGAATATAGCGTCTGCTATATGATGCTAAATTTATAGACTGCGGAATGGCCCTAACATTTGTAGCCTTTTTTTTTTTGGCTCCAATGTCTTTCTCCTCAAGTATTAGGTTTAAGTGTGGTTTTAGACCATGTAGCAGGAGAAGCTGTCCCCCAGTATCTGCTTACAGCAGGGAGGTCTCCCTCCACTGCATGCAGACCTGAGAGGATCAGCTGGGGTGATGGGAGCTGAGAGCTGATAGTATAGTTGAATATCCCCAAATAAACCCGTCCCCAAAAATTGGTTTTTATTTGGGCTCAGCTATACTGGTAGCTGATCAGATAAGAGAATCTGTAATACAGTTAAATAATATCTAAAAAATACTGGTAATATGTTTTTGGGGTATTTTTCAGCTTGTTTTAGCCAAATGCACACCTCTTACCTTTGTCCAGTTGGCAAGACACTCATTGCAATACAGGTCTCCAAGCTTGGCAGGATATGGACTTTTTCATCCTGTTCTTTCTTTTCTGCACCCTCTTTGTCCATTGCTGCAACAGATTTGTGTGGCGATTGTGGGCAACTCCTGGGTCAAGTAACTGGTAGCATATGGCTACCTCTCTTCACTTCCAGCTGTTGGGACTGGGGTGGGGGCAGTAACCAGTAAAGGGCTTGTGCGGGTCTGCTACAGAGTTGCCTATTTCACTCATAGTTCCATTATTGGCTCTGATCAGGCTGAAAGGCAGAATATAAATCTTCCAAATATATGTTTGTGGATTGAACAAGCCTCTATATTCTTTTCCACCATTGCAAAAAATGTCCTTTTCCAGAATTCCAGAGCCTTCAAGAGCTAGCTAGCTCCTTTGCTGTTCCAGTTCAGATGGGGTAATCGTACTTATTTTTAACGCCCAGTGGAATGCCCTGTGCCTTTTTGTTTTTAATTCTTCCAGTCATGTGAAAGGGGCTCCTGATTGGTTTCAGTCATTTTCCAACGTTCTTCTTCTGTCTCAGAAATTCACTGCTGGAATGATCGTCTTACATACCGGTAAGTGATTTCATTTATTTTATTACTTACCATTTGGGGCAAGACCTCCACACAGGAGATGATGTAGTAAAGCCACCTGCTGTTTGACTGAGGCTAGAGAGACTCCCATTCAGATTCTGATGCATCCCGAAAGCTCATTGGCTGAGATTGGGCCCGTTCTTCCTCAGCCTCACCTTCCTTGCAGGATTATTAGGAGCATAAAGTAGAAGAGGATGAACCATGTATGCCACATGAAGCTCTTGGGTGAGGGTGGAATAAAAATTAAAGACTGCTTACATACCGAGCCAGAAAATGATGACGAGGGTCCATGAAACATATTGGTGGTTAGGACTGGGCCTTGCACATTTGTGGGGCTGAACTCAGTGTGCCCATGACTGGAACTCCAGCTATCTGATTTGCCCCAGAAATTAGTCACAAGGAGCCTCCCATATGGATCAGGGCCAGAATTCCCTGGGAGAGATTTTTTTGGCTTTCTTCTGACTAGAAACTCCCCTTTGTTCAGCACTGTATGAATACCTGCCTCTTTTCCCTCTAATGAGACAAAGCAGGGATGGGATGGGGAGAAGGCCATTTGCAGGCAGAACAATGGCACCATGAGATGAAGAATTAACTCCCCCACTTCCCTCACACCATGATCACGTTCTACACAAATGCACAACTGGTGATTGCTTTCTTTAAGGCCAAAGAACCTATCTAGAGTGGCATTCATGGAGCACCAGTGTCAAATTCCACAGATATTTTGACAGACATAGAATCATAGAATCATAGAGTTGGAAGGGGCCATACAGGCCATCTAGTCCAACCCCCTGCTCAACGCAGGATCGGCCCTAAGCATCCTAAAGCATCCAAGAAAAGTGTGTATCCAGCCTTTGCTTGAAGACTGCCATGTGGGAGAATGATCCAAGCAACCCATTGTTTTACCTGTCCAGCAGACTTAGTAGTCTTCTAAAATATGCCAGCTGTGGAAACTACCTCATTCTGTTTGCCAGACCATCTTAATGGCTAGGACCCAAGTCATTCATTCCATTCCCTCTTTCAATGAAGGAGATCTCATGACTTCAGGTGTTACCCTCCGTTTATTTTCTATCACTATTTTTCTATCACATCATTCTATTTATGTGAGATTGTGGCTATTTTCTGGCTGGCTAGAAAGACTTATTGTTTGAACTCCAATGATACAAATGAGTTGTGTGTAGTAGTATTGCTGTTAAGTACATTAACAATCGTTAATTGCCTTGTAAATGTAATTTCACAGGGTAGGTGTAAAGCAATGTGTTTGCTTTAACTGGTTGTCAGTGCAATCATAGAAATGAATCGTGGGTGTGTTCCAGGGAGATAAAGAACAAGTGAATAATCTGTTGTATTTAGATATATTTTCATCCCAAACCAAAAGTTTTTGTTTGTTTTGTTTGTGGTTGTCATGAAGGGCTATATCTATCCATTGTTCTTAACACAGTTCTCTCAGTCAAAAACATCTAAATGTCAAAAATGCATAGATGTGGAAGAAGTATCCCACCCGAGTGTTTTTAAAACAGAAGGTAAACTATAAGAGGCAACTGACTGTGCTTTGGGAAAACTATAT
The DNA here is from genome assembly GCF_049243985.1 of Paroedura picta. Taxonomy (NCBI): domain Eukaryota; kingdom Metazoa; phylum Chordata; class Lepidosauria; order Squamata; family Gekkonidae; genus Paroedura; species Paroedura picta. The sequence continues at coordinate 131,003,054 of NC_135371.1, read as the reverse complement.
AGGGGACAATGTCCAAAAAGGAAAAGCCACTTGCCTATGAATTCTTCCCCAAAAATACAATTGAGTGCGTAATTTGCCCAAATAGTGGTTTCAAGATTAAGTGCATTAGAAAACAAGACTATTTCTTGTTGAGAATTTCAGTTGACATGACTCCCATAGTGTAGGCAAGAGGCTGGTGCAATTGAGCATAGCCAGTGGCCCGGTCTATGTTCTGGACTGCTGAGCTGACAGTTCAGTAGGGACAGCCTTGAGAACTGTTGTCTTGGGCACCATTCTGTCTGCACAATGGTAGAGAGTCTCTGGTAGGTCTACAGTAAGGCTGCAGATAAAAGTACAATAACTGTTTTTCCTTCCCAGTGTTTATATCTGTCACCCATGTCCATCGGACCAAACCGCTGTGGAAGAAAAGCCCTTTCACTAACATCTGGTGGACCTTGACTGTGGTAGTTGTGTGAGTATTGCCTTCTGGTTTTTCAGAAGAGCATGGTGCTGGATCTCTTCATTCGTGCCAGTCCACTTCCTTGCTCCATAACAGACAGTTCATCCCCCCTCCCCATTCCCCCTTCCTTCTTTTCCCCACCCATTTCCCCTTTTCCTTCCAGGTCTCTTAGTCTTCAGTCATTCTTCACCACTGCCTTACCTATCTCCCTCCGGCTTCCCATACCTCTTTTCGTACAGCCTTGGGGCTTGCCTTCTCTTCTCTGGCTTTGCTGTCTAACCTCTAAATATTGAACTCTAATGTTCCTGATTTTGCAATGAGGAAATTGTCATCTTGTGGATCCTGCCCATTTGTGCCTGCATGCTCACTGCCTTAGGCCATTCTTAACAGGGACCATACCCCCCCCCCCCGGGAGGGGCCGTGGAACATTTGAAGGAGGTCACAGACTGAAAAATGTGAAAAGGAGGGGCCCAAAGGGTTTCTGGGGGGCCTGGTAACTGAACCAATGAAATACCCTTTTGTCATGTATGACAGGGATAGTCAACTTGTGGTCCTCCAGATGTCTGTGGACTACAATTCCCATGAGTCCCTGCCAGCATTGTAGTCCATGAACATCTGGAGGACCACAGGTTGACTACCCCTGATGTATGACATCATTAATTGCAAGAAAGTTCAACTTTCGTCAAGGGAAAGAAAAAGAAATCATGTAATGCATTCCTTTGTGTGTGCTTGAATTAATGCATTCAAGAAAAAAAATCAATGCACATGCTTCTCTTGGTTGAATGTTCTAGAAGTCTGTCTTGCGTATATGGAAGACAAGGTATGTCAAGTATAGTTTACTCCTAGCTTAGGTTTTTTTTGGACTAGCTCATTGCATAACTGGCCAGCCTACTGCAGGAGGCCCTGGAGCCTGAGAAAAACTCCTAAAAGGGCTGTGACCAAAAATATGGTTGAGAATGGCTGCCTGATGCGATCCATTCCTCCACTGGCACATTCCACTTTGGTTGCTGATCCAGTGAGGATGCCTGGTGAGCGAAGGAGCAGGGGCAGAAGCCTTGGGGCCAAGCCATCCTAAGTCCTAGTCTTGGTCTCTTTGTGGCAGGTTGCTGGGCCAGGTCATTCAGACCCTTCTGGACCTGAAGCTCTGGGTGAACCTTGAGTCTCCTGTGGCCTACAAAATGGACGACATCCCCATGGCCTCCTGGCTGCTGGGCTTGCTCTCCCTCATTCTTGTTGTGATCATCAATGAGACTGTCAAACTCCATGAAATCAGGTAAGAAGCTGCATCTGTGGGCCATCGGCCTCATTAACACTTTATGTAGTAAGAGGGCCTGAGAATTGCATATGTTTCTTTTCCAGAGTACTCATAGGACTTCACATATATTACCTCAGTAATTCTTACCCCGATAGTGCAGGTCCAGCTTAATTATACTCATAGAACAAATTGATGGGGCAGAGGGTTGGGAGATAATGGCTTGCCTTAAGACCACCTGCTGAGGCTTGAAATAAAACTGGGATGCGAACGGACTTATCCACCTAACAATTTTTTCCCTTGAGTACAATGCTATGCCAGCCCTTGGTGCGGTTTCTTTTGGGATGTATCTGCATGGGCTGCTTTTTCCGTTTCCACGTTGATCCTTTAAAGTAGAGGGGAAAAGAGCGATGTGCAATAGTCCCAAAGACTGGAGTGACCAAAGACTGGAGTGACCAGTCTTTGCCATCTGCAGGCCACACGCTGTGTGAGCGGCCCATGCCAAAGTGCTCACTAGTTGGGTAATGGGCATTGCAGGATGAAGACTGTGGCTAAGAAGAGGAGGTGCCTGGCTAGAGCCACCCAAAGGTCAGTAGAGTTCAGCATGTTTCCAGCAGCAGCTGGCCAGATGTTTATGGAAGCTCATCAGCAAAGCATGAGGAAGAATCCCTCCTTTTAACCCTTATAGATGCCTGTGTCTTGGAGTAAAACACTGAATTCAAGCCTGTTTTGATTGGCTAGTAAGGACACTTTCTCTAGGACTGTTACCACCAAAGGCCATTTGGCTGTCCCCTCAGGAAAAACAACAACAAGCACACAACATTGGCCAGAACCACTTTTGAACCCTGGGACAGCCCTGCTTCATTCAGCCAATGCTCTCAGTTCCCTTTGATAATCTGGGCATGAATCCCTTTCCTAGAAAGCATATAACCAAGCCTTTGAAGTAGAACTTGTATAAACAGGGGTGCAATACTGTTAGCCTCAGGCAGAACTCATTAAATAACAGTGATGCAAGTGAAGAAGCAAACTGATAAAGCTGTTCTGACTGAGAGAAAGGGTTACTTGAAAAGGGAGCCCTGCAGTAATATCTGGGCTCTCTCAGCCTCATCTACCTCACAGGGTGTCTGTTGTGGGAAGAGGAAAGGGAAGGCGACTGTAAGCCACTTTGAGCCTCCTTCGGGTAGAGAAAAGCAGCAGAACCTCCTCCTCCTCTTAAAGGAATATTACGCAGACAAACACTAAGGAATCTCACTGCACATGTGACAGGGGAAAATTTGATAGGAAATGGTTAGGTTTGGGGAAGAGGGCAACAAGGTTTCATACAATTACTGATTTGGCGCAGACGAAGGAGTTGGGTGTGTTGATGGTGTCAGGGCAACAGGAATGAACCAACATCCAAGTTGGGCCCCGCCAGAGGCGAGCACGAGCACACTGGTGGCCCAAAGGAAAGGTCTGCATAGCCTTTCCTTAGCCAGATATGTGTTGAAAAGTCACATAGGCTTTTGAACAAAAGGGGGCAGGTGCTCTTTTGATGTGATGATCAAAAGGTTGATCGATCTGGGATGGCTAGGATCATGAGTTCTGATGCTGAGTTCATGAGGGGTCAATCAGTTCTGCCAAGGGTCCCTGATGCACTCTTGGGAAGGTTGGCCTGACTTTGCTTTTTGTCTAGGCCAGAGCAAATGTCCAGAGTCCAGATTAAAATAGCCTTGATTGAAGAAGCACACAAGTGCCAGTCTCATCCCACCAGGGGTACAGTTTCACAATGCTTTAGAATGTGAAAATATTTATTCCATAGGAGACTTGCAATGTGGAGGAAATGTTGAGGGCGTTTCTAAATGTAGAGGGCAAGTGGAGGAGACGAGGCCAAAGAGAAGCTAAGACTTCCTGTTATGCAGCCAAGACATCTTCTCCCCCCTTCCTCCCAGCTTTGACAGATGTCAAATATTGACTAAAGTATCCATGGCGTCAGAGCTATGGATCCCACAGAGAATGGTAAAGAGGATTTTTATTTCAGTCAATCAAGAACTGCTTTTCGGAAAGCTGACTCTTGGTTAAAGCGTCCTCTTGTGTGCATGTCTTTGGAGAAAAGCGCTTTCAGCTCTCTGCCGCAGCAAAGCAGGTGTCCGGTGTCTCCGTGTCAGCAGTAGCCGAATGAGCACAGGGCACCATGTGCCAAAATGTAAAAAGTACAACTCCTGTGTGCCAAGGAACCAGAGATCCTCTCCTTGGTGAACATCTGTCCCAATAATCTGAATCAGTGGTCCCTTGCCATTTTGCTCCTACCAAAGTAAAAAGTATTTGGGTGAAAACTGGGGTAGTCGATAGCAAGAAAAAGGGGCAGAAGTGTTCTTAGGGGACAGTCTTGGGGGAAGGTTGAGGCTGCAAGGCAAAGATATCCCATCTTTTTAAAAAAGCTAATTTTAACTAAGTTTTAATTCAAATTAATTTGTATTATTGGCTAATGATTGAAATCTTTTACTGTATTTTACTGTATGCAAACCTCCTTGAGTCCCGGGAAAGGGTGGGATAGAAACTTAATAAATAAATATAGCTTGTGGCAGCTGATGGTTTCCCCTCAAGCTGGATCTCATGTGGGCACTTCCCTCTGTGGCCGATACTCTGGAGGCCAGACGTCCTGTCAAATTCCGCACTGTGCAGCAGGGCCTGCGAAGAGCTGCTGCTGGGGACGCTCCGTGTCTTTTACGCTTTCCTTCTTCTGAGAAGCCCCATAAATTTATCCGCTACAGAACACATGAGAGTGGCAGAGGATTACGTGGAAGGCTTTAAAATGATAAATTCGGATCATGAGTTACTGGCCCGTGTTGCTGCACCTCTCTCCAGCTCCACAGTGTGGGAACTGTGAATGCATCCTGGAGGGGGATTACTTGGGATTTTGGGTTGGCCCCGATGGAAAACAGGATGCTGGACTAGATCTTAGTCTCACCCAGCACGGCTCTTGCTAATTTCTTCCCCTCTTGATTCCTCTTTAACTGATGTTCTCCCTCCTTTCTGTCTCTCCAGGGTTCGAGTACGTTACCAGAAGAGGCAGAAGCTGCAGTTTGAAACCAAGCTGGGCATGAATTCTCCATTCTAGCCCCCACTCACCAGTAGGAAGCGCTGTGTGCAGGGCTGAGGGCTGCACATTCCTTTCCCACACAGCCTTGGCATTTTTGCTGGCAGGGAGAGATGCAGCTTCACACCTGAACCCATCTGGCAGGTGCAGAATAAGTGGAGAGAAGCCCCTTGGGAGATGGAAACCTGTAGCAGGAGCCCCAGGCAAAGCATCCGTAGACAAGACTGCTGCTGTTCCTTTTATTTATTTTAGTACCTCTTCCTTTGACCCTTTGTGGGATCCAGCAGGCTGAAGTGGATCCTAGGGGGCTGTATGCAAGGAATTCCTATTTGATGTGAGGAGCTTTTGGGGGGCAGGACGGGGTAACAGTACTGACTTTTACGTTGTTTCCTCTATTTTGTTGACCTCTTTGTTGATCTCCTCTATTCCTGTCTGGTGGGCCACAATGTCTCTGGTCATTCTGGAGACAGACTGCTCTGCAGAGTTCCTCTTAAGATGTAGGTATTTAGTACAGAGTTAATAGGGCAGTATCACCCTTCCCATGGCGAGAGCATCCTTTAAAGAGCAGGGTAATTGTGTGGTCACCTTAGCCTGAGTCCCATGAGGCAATCTAATGCTCAGCACTGACATGATGGAGCACTGGGTTTTCTTTTGGCACACACACTGCAGGGTCTTTTTTAAAAAAAAAAGATTTCCCTGGATGAAAGCAAAACCTTGTCTTGCTCTGAGAGAGACCTTGTGAGATCCTGAGAACACACAGGCTTGTATGTGCCTGGGAGACAGCCTACCCTGCAAGCTGCCTGTGTCTGAACTTGACTGGCTTTCTTCTGTAGGAGGAGGAATTTGCAAACCACCCTTTCCCTGGTCGCATTGAATGGGGAAAGGAAGATAGGGCCGGACATCTACCTTCTCACCACAGGTTGCTCAGTGGCATCCTCAATCTGCCAAGCTGATGTGCTTCCTTCAGGAAATAGGTTCTCCCTCTTGTTCCAGTCAGGTGAACTGTTGCCAGCATTTGGAAACATGCAGTTATATGTGCAGGTCTGTTTCTAGTTAACCAGCATCCTTTCCTGCCCTTCTTCTGCTGGTTGCTTGCAAAGAAGTTGCCTTTTAGGAGGTTGTCCTCTTTTGTGGATGTGTCCTCCTTAATGGTTACTCAGCAGTCTTCTTCCCTTCCCTTGCCATATTTGTTATCTGTTTATAAACCTCTGTTCCCTCGGTTCTGCAGGGAAAGAGTTCTTCAGGCTTACTGCTTATATTGGCCCTGGCCGAGACCCATCGTTGCTGCTCATCTATGTACCACATTCCCTCTTAGGGGCTGGCCCTAGAGCCTTTAAGGCCTGGGGGGTGTGGTGAAGTCTCTTGGTTTTACCTGCAATTTTGGAGCATCCTTTCTCAAATCCTCAGATTTGTTCTCCAGGCACAAAGAGAGTCCATTGTAGGGGTGTCTGCCCAGGAATGGTGAGAATCCATGTCCTCCATTCTCTGCCTCGCCTGCCAAATTTCAGTCATGGTGAGTAAATTCTAGATGTTGCTTTTTGGCAAGATAAAACCGGAACCACCTCTTCTGGCAACCTTTCTTTTCCACCCTGCTCTGTCTAGGAACAGTCTCTTCCTTAGCCAGACACATGGTCTCACTTAAAAGTACAATGTTCATATTTTGGGGTAGTGTATGCTGATTTCAAGTATTCATAGCTCCCAGGGAGTTCTGCTTCACTTCCCAGAATTTTGGATCAAATACATTTACCTCAGATGTTAAGTATGCTTGAAAGCACTGGCCCACCCTTACAAAACGTGCGAACCTCTTGGTCAAACCAGAAAAAATACTATGTTTCTGTTTTAACTGCAGTTAAATCTGAGATATCCACCTCTTCAGCAAGCATATGGCATTTAAATTTCCAGATAACATTGCAGATGAGGCCAGAGTTATGTACTTTCAAGTAATCAGCACATGGAAAATTCTGCAGTTTTGTTGAGCACATTGGCCGGGAATCTGATCAGTAGGTTGCTTTTGATTTTTAAACAAGCTATCGTCTGGAAATATCTTAAAAACTACCCCCTTGTCACTTTATTTCAATTTTGCTTTCCCCAATATGAAGCTAAAGGTCTAGCGTACAGTGAAATATATTGCGTGGACCTCCAGAGATAATGAGCTCTTGTGCACTCGGCTAATAACTCCCATGTTCTATGACCCTCTCCCCAATTTGGCTCCAGGTGGCTAGGGTGTGCATCTGAAGGCGGCGAAGAATGCTTTCCTTTGCACCCAGCCTGTCCCTTGAGTCTTCGGCTGAGGCCTTAATTTTTGTTGCCACATTTCAGCAGCCCCCCTGCACTTTTCCTCTTTCTGAACTAAACAGGGAGTCCTGAAGGACACTGGCCTTTTGGCCATGAATTTCTTTGAGTGTACTTAAAAGGCAACAGTCCCTCCCCCCAAAGAAAACCCCAACCCCTGCATCAGAGACTAGACTTTCTGTAAGTTCCTGCTTGTGACAGTTGATTACTCCGGAAATGTTTCTCCTCTGCCCACTGCACAGATTTTCTCCCCCCCCCCTCGATTGTCCTCTGTTGGAGTGGACACATGAGGAATGGGGCCTTTCAGATGGCTCCTGGTCCCTTCCTCCGTGGCTAGCCAGGGCTTCAGAAGAGCATGGGCACGCCTTTTGGAATGAATCCCCGCCCCCAATCAAACTGTTTTTAAATGGTGTATATTTTATATTTTAAAGAAAACCTTTTTTGGATGTATGTAAAAAAATAGATTTGTATTAAACTTGTAAATTGTATAAAACGTAACAGAGCAACTGATAAGAATGGCAATAAACAATTGTCTTTGATACTGTAGGCTTGGGCGTGTCTTGGCCTCTGTCTTTGGAAAGCGAGCTGAATGGACGCTGAAGCCAATGCCCAGCTCACTTGTGCAAGAGCCCTGCAAGGGGTGGTGCAGGGGTAGTCAACCTGTGGTCCTCCAGATGTCAGTGGACTACAATTCCCATGAGCCCCCGCCAGCATTTTCTGGCAGGGGCTCATGGGAATTGTAGTCCATGGACATCTGGAGGACCACAGGTTGACTACCCCTGGTGTAGAGGAAGCAAAGGCTTGAATTGGGGACTTCCAAGAGCACACGCCTGTCCACTGTGTCAGCTCTGTCTTGGTACCCATTGGTTGCTTGTGGCTCTCCTCCTAACTATGCAATACTAGGCAATACTGTGGGGCGGGCCAGCTTTCTTTCTTCTGCAAAATAGCTCCCTGCCAATATCTTCTTGATTCAGTTCCCTAGGCAAGGACTTATGGAAGGAAGCGATAAAATAAGCAATGTGGACAGTGAAATGTGATGATGTTTTCTCGCACTACCTTACATTGCTTGGTTAAATAGTTAGAGCTGATTTTTGTTATAGTTTGTCAGATATTAAAGAAATATATCTGTAGAGGGTGGGGGGGTGATGCTTTCCCACCCCAGCTATTAGATACACGCAGACACTTCACATTTGCTGAGTGGCATATATAGCTTTATACTGCAGTCACCATACCGAAGTACAATCTGTACAGTGAAGACTGACTCTTAATCATTCAAGGAAAGCCAACTTTTCAGATCTTTTCTTGGAAGGCAACAGCTGTGTTAAATAAGAGAGACATGCACATCCTGAATTGGAACTGATGGAAAAGAGGAGACTAAGCGAGCCAAACACGAGCATCAGAAGGGGGAAACAGTCCCCGGTGTTTAATACCATTAAGTCGCAACTGATGTTAGCGGAATACAAGAACTCATGATTAACACCAATGAGCCAGACGGTTTAGATCTGCCTCCCTGATGTGTGCAGACGTGACCGAGGTTAGACACCTTTGCATCCATACATAATTTACACAGCATACAATATCTTTCACAATAAAGGACGAGTTCTTAAAAAATAAGCTGCATTTCCCTCAGTGATAACAAGAACGTCATTTTCCTGCACCCAAGTGGCTCAGACATTAACGTGATTCAGTCCCAGACCCCAAAGTACAACAGAACTCTGGTTAGTAAATATATAACAAACCACACTTTAAAAATATATACACTATTTTTTTAAAAAATTACAGTTTTATTGACAGTGAAGAAAACTGGACTCATCCCATGTCAACTAGTGTGAAATTTAAAACCTCCTTTAAAAAAGAAAGGCTTCTTTGAACCTTTCAGTAAAGTGCCACTGGTTGCAGCTAATTCTTTAAAATTATCCTGTTGGCTCCAGCTATCAGCCAGAGCCCGACTAATCCACTTGATGCCATGGAGACAAAAACTCTGCACCAAAGCTGTGTTAAGCTCTGCTGAAGCTCTAAAATGCAACTGGGCCCTTATTGCTTTTGCCTTTTCCCCTTGGAATTTCGCCTCTTCCCCAGCTAATGCCATCACTGGCAGCCTCCCATCCAAGACCCATTAAAAACGTAAGAATAAAATTCTGCCTTGAGACACCCTGCCTTTCCAGGGCTACCAGGATCAGGGGCTCTAGTTCTGAACTGCTGCATGGCCATGGATGCCTCTACTGCTGGTTCAGAGCTGGGCCACTCATTTTACTTTGCTGTTCTAGGACATAGTTCTTTGGTGGTTTTCATTCTAATCGCAGCACTTGACACACAAGTACCAATTGTGCAATTTTCTGTTTCGTTTTCGCGCTTGGGCATGTTAGGCTGGCCTGGCACCATTTTGGACTTATTTAAATAGGTGGTCTGTAGATGCACAAGGTCTTTCTCCTCGATGCAGAACCCCATGAAGGAGGCGCCTCGCCCCGTTTTCAAAGAAGCAATGGGCTGGTCAGGTCCCTGGGGTCAAGCTGCTCCATTAGCCTCTTGCTGGAGAGTGAGGGCCTTGGGAGGCAGCTTTGCCCATTGCCCAAGCTCTGCCAGAATTCATCTGATGAAAAAGGCAGTGTCTCTTTTGGCTGTGGGGCAAAGGACAAAGGAAGAGCATTTGCAGCTGAGAGGCAAAAAAATAATCTTACAACTGCAATGGAGAGTGATTTAGCATAAGGGGCATCCCTTTGCCACAAGAGGGCACTATACACCCTATAACACTAATCAGCATTTCCCTCCCGGATACTATAGAAAGGCAGCGGGGAGGAGGTGGAAGACCTCTCCCTTTCCTTTCCACTCTAGGCATGATGAACAAGACGAAGGTACTTGGAAAGAAGATCACGTAGTTTTCAGCTAGTTACTGAAAAGTTGAGCCTTGTTGCTCCTCTAAGAACTTTGAGTCTGGCCAGCTGCTTCTGGAAGAAGAAAAGGGAGGACTGCTGCCCACCCAGATTACACGGTCCTTCTCCTAGTGATGTGTTCGGGGGGGGGGGGGGGGGAAGAGCAGCAAGGACTGGCCTTGCTCTGCAAAGTGTCAGGCTACCAATCTTGATCCACTTTGGCAACCGAGGGCAGTGGTCCTTATTGAGTGCCTGGTCCCCTTGCTGCTGTCACCAGCCAAGGTGACAGATTATTGGCAACCTGTAAATGAATGGAGATGTTTGGGGCATTGCAACGGGAAGAGGCCAGAAGCCCAAGAAAGGCTCTCTGGCACCAACCTTTCCTTGACAGGGAGTCCAAGTGGCAGGCCGTCAGGCAGCTCCTTCCTGGCAGTTGGGAGCACCAAAGCTTGTTAGGCCTGGGAAGGGTTCTGGTGCACATAAGGAAAGGAAGTTGGCCTGCAGTAAGTGCTCTCAATCCATTGTGCTTCAACCCCATCTCAGAGATGCGGGTCCCGGAGCGTAAGTGGCAGGCTGCGGTTGGCCTAGGCCGGATTCTAGGCCTGAGACTCTTCCTCCCCTTCCACTGTCAGGTGAGTAAGATGGCAACGTACAGGAAATGGAGACCAGAAGTAATTGCAGGGCCACCTACCCAAGACTGTCCCATTAGACAAGCACAGTGTGGGAGGAGGAGGAACCTGCAGCCCAGGAGAAGAACTTGCTCTCAGTCCAACATGGCATCCAGCTGCTCTGCTAGGTCATCAAACATGTTGCTGATGTCTTCCAGGATGTTCTTGGTAGAGGGCACTGTCCCATAGTGACTGGAGGGGGCAAAGACAGGAGACATGGTCAGGTGAGCTGCAGGGTCTCTGACTTAATGGTCCATTCCTCCCTTGCCAGACTGGGGCTCAAAGACCTCTCCTTCCAGTAAGGAGTCCAGGGATGACTACATGAAATGGCTTCTCTCTCTCTTCCCCTGTCACATGAATGGTCTGCTGATGTGAGCCACTTGTGCCTTAACAATACCAGGTGGGATTGAGACTAAATTTTCCATCAGAGGAATGGAAGTTTCCCACCTTCTGCCTCCCAAAACTCAGTGACCTCCATAAAATGCTGCTCCAGGTGGATATGGGATACTGAGGAAGGATCCCTCAGTGCGCCCCCACCCAATCCCTCTGAATCCCCAAGACTGCTCTGTTTAGCCCTCCAGGACAACTGCTTGGCGGCTGTCAGTATCTTGAGACAGACAGACAACTGGTCTAATCCGACAGCCTTTTCTTGTGTTCTTATGAGGAGGGAATTGGTAGAAATCGCCAATTTAGCCTGGATCCAAATAGCAGCAGTCTGAATTCCTGTACGTTCCTGGCTCTGATCTGACACTGCTAACATGAGTAGACCACATGAAGCAGGGGAGAAGAGAGAATGAAAAACAGACATCTGGATGTAAACGTTTAGCTGAGAGCCAGCCCCCCCCCCCCCGCAATGTATTGTGCACGCCACCATGGAAGCCAGAATACAAATACAATCCAAATAATGGAATGGTGGGTATAGCTTTTCACATACAGCTTTCCCTTTAAAAAAAAACTCTGAACAGTTCCATCCAAAGAGAAACCCCCACATTTAAATACATTTTGCTTCTTAACCAACCTTTGGACTCTCACATGCTACACATGCAAGGGCAACCTACCAATCCCTAAAACAGCAATCAAAGCAACATGTGTGCATTGAACACATAAGATCGCAGGCTTCAGTCCTGCTGATACACATGTGCAACAGCTGGGCCTGTGTCCAAGCACAGCCTTGGAAACAATGTGCAACCATAACCATCATTTGGCAGACTACGCATACCCAGCCCCAGCTGCTGGCACTGACTGTTTACTCAGTGTTTGCAACTCCCCCGGCATCTAGGATGACATGTGCTTGTGCAGGGTTCCTATGCAGATCAGGGCGAATGTGTCGGAAGCACGTCTGCGGGTACACTCTTAGCAACTGTTGTGCGTTTTCTGTGTGCTTTGGGTTTGCATACTTGTCCCCATGACAAAAGAGAGGTTTGATGAGGATACAGGCCCCTTGCTTGCCCCCCCCCCCCCTCCACCACGACCCAAGCTCAAAACTTACCTCTGTGCTTCTTCTGTGATGATCTTCTTTTCAGCAGCCTCAGGAGTGGACACCGAGGACGAGTTGGTTTGTCCCAGTCTTTGCTGAACCTGAGTCATGTCTGGAGATGCATTCAAAGGCCTTGTTAAAAGGGGTACCCCAAAACTCAAGGCTGGCTTGCCACTGAGCCCCAGTTTCATGGGGTAGGGTCCGGTCGCTTCTGACACCATTTCAGTGGCTGCCCAGGGGGCGACAGTGTTGCGGGAGTTCTGCAGAACTTGCTGGTAGATAGTTTTCGGCCCTGAAAACACCAGTTTGGTAGAAGCGATGGACGTGTGCTTGGCTGAGTCATCTGAAAGGGAAAAAAACCAAAAGGTAGGGACGCACCAGTGACCTCACTCACACGCCCAGTAAGCAATCCAACTGCAGGAGACATCAGTGGCAAGTTTCTCTCCTTAAGTATAGATTCAAATGAGTAGCCGTGTTGGTCTGAAGTAGCACAATAAAATCAGAGTCCAGTAGCATCTTTAAGGCCTGTAAGCACTCGAAAGCTCACGCCTTGAATAAATCTTTGTTGGTCTTAAAGGTGCCACTGGACTCTGATTTTATTAGGTTTCTCTCCTGTCACTTTCTGAGAGCTATTTTGTGCTCCCACAGAAACAGCGGACCAAATATCTGGACTCCACAAGCATGGCGGCCACATGAGGTTTGAGCCTCTCGGCTTTTCCACTGACACGAAAGTGATCTTACTAGTGGTGTTAGCTGCCTTACGTTGCTGTCATACAGTGAGAGAAAAAAATGGGCTAGCCAAGCTTTAATGAATAAGAATCTTGCCTGATCCCCTTCCTCACTGCAGCACCGTCCTGGGTGGCTTTTCTCTCAACCGGGTGCCGTGACCCACAGCTCAGCATTCCTGGGAGGGGTCAAAATAGGTCCCTTTTTCCTCTTGCCTCTGCAGACCACCTCAACTGGGATAACTGGCATCAGCTGGGAGCCTGGAGGTGCAGTAATTTTGCCAGAATTAGGCAATGAGGCTTAAGTGCCTTAGGGAGCAGCCTGCTGACCCTGACAGTATTTTGCCTTTCCTTGTACTGTGTATGTGGCCCGACTGATTGTGATCCCTGCGTATATCGTTACTCGTCATCACGCATCCTGGCCTCCTCCTTTAAGTTCCCTCTCTTTCCTTCAGGGCTCAGCTACTTAAGGAAGCGTAGGAGGAACACATACCCTGGTGCAGGTTATTTGACTCTGGAGGCCCCGTTTTTGTATGCCTTTGGAGCAGTCATTGTGCCAGCAGTGGAAGAGCTACCCTGAGAAAGCCTTCAGCGGCCTGTTCTTGCTGGGAGACCCAAGGGGTTGGATCCAAGGGAGTGTTTCTGTGGATGGGGGGATTTCTACCTTCTCCCTGCTCCCCTCCTGCTGTGTCCCAAATGCTCCCAGAAATGCTGCTCCAAGAAACAGGACTCTGTGGGCATTTTAAGCTAAGGTCTAAGAGTCATGCTCGGCAAACAAATCACCCTTCCATCGGCAGAAATGGTCCACTAGATCCAACCCCTGGAATATTTGTCAATTCTTGTGAATGGGGTGGATCTTGCTGCTTATCCGTTCCAGGGAGGTTATTTGTTCCACCCACCACCATCTGTTCTTGGCTCTGTCTCCGGCTAGGGGAGTCAGTCTCTCTGGGCTCCTTGCAAATGGCTTCTAGAGCAGCTTCAGTGGCTGAAAAGCCCTCCCAGCTCTCCTTTGCTGCCTGCCAAACATGTCCTGTCTTCCCCTTCTATCACCTTCGGCTCCCTCTTCCCCCGCCAAGAAGGGCTATGTGGTGCTACCCTGGTCCCCGCCCATCCTTCAGTCAGAGACCAGAGGAAGCTGGAATAGCACTAGATTGCTAGTTTCTCTCAGCAGAAAGGGAGCTGCAGGGCCAGCAAAGTGTGACTCCGTGTGTGGGTGTGTTGTGGGGGGAGAATGCTGCCTTCTGTAAATATTTCTGGCTTTTGGAGAAAGCCCTCTGGCTGCTGCCCTGCCCTTCAGCTACTCAGCTGCCCACTTCCAGCCAACAGCTGGTTTCCTGAGGCAAACAGGCCGGGGGATAGATGGCATTTTTGCAGCTGGCATACTTGTCCCTGTGACTGGCGCCCTTAGCTGGAACGATCTCCCATGTCTCTCCATCTGCGGTGGCATCGAGGTGGTGGGTTTCACAGAGGGAGGGGGCTTCTTGATCCCCCTTTCCAGAGAAAGGATGCTTTTCTCGATCTCAGCAATCTGCAATCCCATGCTGTCCTCGTCCAAAGCGTCTCCGGTAGACCGCTGCTCCATCGGGCGCAAGGGGGGTCCAGCGATGCTGACTACCTGAGCCTGGGCGTATTGTGCTGACGGAGCAGCCGGGGCTGTGCTCGGGGCATCGACACCAAAAGCCTTCAGCACATTCTGGAGGGGCTCCCTCTCTTTGCCTCTGGGCCTGCGCTTCACTGTGTCAGACTCGGTGAGGTTGAACTCCGGGACCACTGGGGTCTCCCTTGCTTGGCCTCCTTGTTCTTCGCCGCTGGACTGGGTCGGGGCACAATCTGAGTCTGGCACAACGTCCTCCATCTTCGGCTGCCCGACGGGCTTTGGCCGCTGCTTGATGGTCAGATTGCCTTCTTCAGCGAAGGGAATGCACTCGCTGGAACTGCTCTGGGAAGAGCAGGGAGACGGGGCTTGTCCGTCTTTCCCTGCCTGGACCTCTTCATCGGTGTCGGACTGGACGTCCTCGTGGCTCTGCAGCGAAACCTCTGTCATGGGGACGGTGGGCTCACTCACCGTCCGTCTCCTGGAAAGGCTGCTTTCGGAGAGCTGGCTTCTGCCACTAGCGGCTTCAGCGCTGCCGGGATCCCCTTCGAAGGAATTGTGTGGGCCTGCCCCATTAGCCACAAGTTCATCGGCCCCTGTGAGGGGGGTTGGAGACTGAAGAGGTTTACTCGGGCTCTCCTCAGCTGCGGGTCCCTCAGGTACAATGGATGTGCTTCTGAAAGGGCAGCCCCTGTTGAGAAGATTACCTCCTCCATCTTCAGAAGGTAGAGACCCTTTCTGTGGTTCTGAGCCTTGTTCATACTCAGCATCAGCAGTCTGTGCGCTGGAGACTGAGCTGAGGCGTTTAGGGGGCGGGGGCGGGGGGCCTTTCCTTCTGGCACGGATGGCAAAGGACTGGCTGCGTGAAACCCTAGCCTCTGTGGGGGGCTGTGCCCGTGGCACCTGGCTCCGTCCGGGCCGTCTGGTCAGGGTCGCGTAAGAGCCCACCGAGCTACTGGGTGGCTCCTCCTCCTCGGGCTCCCCGTCGCTCAAGGCGCAGCGATTCAAGCTGTGCGACCGTTTCTTATGCTTCGGCCCCTCGCCATTTTGTGCCTCCCTGGAGGTGGTGGAAGCAGCGGGCTTTGGGGGCACATGAGGCGGCTCCGTGCCCCCACAGTGGGAATAGAGATAGGAGAAAGCTTTCTGAGCTGTTGATTGCAGGGTGGTCCTCTGAGTGCCGACGTGATCCAGTGTCTTTGTCTGCTCAGGAGCAGAAGGCGAATGAGGTTGCTGTGCCCTCGCTGACATGTGGGGATACATGAAGACGTAGGGGGCGGTTCTCTTACTGCCTGTGTGGGGTGATGTGCTGGGGGAGGGGTTTGGTGGCTCTGACGGAACCGCATAGGGGAGGAAATCCCCCTTCAGAGCACTGGGCCTCTGGTACTGATCCATGCCCTCGGGCAGATTTCTCTCCCTCAAGGGGCTTCCCACACAACCATTGGAATGGCCATTGACTCCATCTGGGCAGCTGAGCTGTGGAATAAACGTCCCGTAGCTCTCTGGGCTGGGCTGCCCCTGGGGGTTGTCCAGGAGGTGGGGTTGGGTGGAAGAGCGCCCCCCACTGCTCCCACTGCTGCTTTCTCCACTGCCCAGGCTCTCCTGAGAGCGGCTTGAGACGGCACTCTGGGACAACATGTTCTCTTGGGAGTGCCCTGATCCCCTGGAGCGCATGCCGATGCTCTCTTGGCTCCGGGATATGCCCTGAGTATTCTTGATGGTCAGTGTCTCCTGGCAGCTGTTGGACATGGCTGTCTGGAGCTCATAGCTCAGCTCGCTGTCCTGGAAAGTGGTCATCTTGGGGGTGTGGGGAGAGTGGCCCTCCCCATTCTCAACAGACTCAATGGTAACAACGTCTAAGGCGCCAGGGATCTTCCGCCTCAGAGTGCTGGCATCAGCCTGGTTCAGGCTCTTGCGGAGATCTGTCAACTTCTTGACAGCCAGCATGATCTTCTTTTGGTGACCTGCAGAGGGCAATGGAGAAGCAAAAATTAAGCTCAAATGAATGCGTCCCTCTTCAGCTGTCTATTATAGCAAGGGACGGTATTAAATCCCGTCTCAGGCTAGACCAATACAAGAGAGGCAGAGCCTAAATTTAGGCTCACACACATGCCCCAGACTGAAGGACTGTGGCCTACTTTTGCTAGATAGGCAATAATCTGCCAGGGAATGAAAAGAGAGGACAACAGAAGACACAGCCTCGTATCCCTCTCTCTTTCGCTATCCTGAGCTCATAGAGCAGAGGATGGGACAGAAATGAAACGATGGGGGAATGGACAGATAGAGTGGAACAATCTAAGTGCGATTTAAGTAATCCTGGTTACAGAATCTGCTTTCACGAAGCATCCTTGAAGGTGACATTGTCCTTGTGGATTGTCAATGTTACTGGTTATGTGCCCAGTCACTTGCTCAAAAGTCTTTCCTTTGTAACGTCCAAGAGGAAATGTGTTAGATACATGTTCTGCAAAAGCCTCTCTCACAATGTTTATAAATGCTGTTTCCTAAATCTCTGTGGCCTTTGGGTGGACTGGGCACGGGAGTGGAGTAGACTCCAAAGATCAGGCAAGTCCCATGCTCATGGAAAGGACCTTCTTTCCCAGTGCCCCAAAAAATGTCCAATTACCCAGGCAATTTGGCACAAAGCCAATGCTACTCAGGTTGGGAAATTCCTGGAGTGCAGCCTGAACAGGGTGGAATTTAGGAAGGGGGGGGGGGACCTCAATGGTGTATAATGCCAAAGAATTTACCTTCTATAGTGGACAATTTCTCCAGGGGAACTGATTTCTGTAGTATGGAGAACAGGTGCATTTCTGCAAGGAGCCAGAGTTTGGCTAACCATCCAGAGCGTGGCTACCCTAAGTACTATACTAATGACTGCCTTCAAAGGAGGGGCAAGGCACTGAACCAGCATCAAGTCGGTTCAGAATAAGTTATTCTGCATCAGACCAAGCCGTGAAAGAAGACAGGGAGGAAATGCTTTGGGGGTAGGGGTGTGCATAGCTATATCTGTGGGAAAAAAAAATCTGAAAAATACCTTATAGATATTTTCTGCTATTCTTTTAGCTGGATATAGATTTGGGTGTTTTGGGCTATCCAAAATGGCCAAGCATGAAAAATCCTGAAAATATTTTAGATTTTTCAGGACCACTGGATAGTTGAAGTGAAAGGGTGTATAAAGGGATTGCAGTCCCTTTAAACACCTTCTAGATGACCTCACCATTTAGAGAAAGTGTTCAAAGGAACTGTAAGCCCGGTAAACACCTTTGGAGTTCAGTTGCTGCTTGGAGAAAGCATTTAAAGATACCATGCTCCCTTAAAACACCCTTTCCCCCCTCCATTGAGACCCATGGAGAATGGGGGTACCTTCTTTGGGGGCCCATAAAATTGGACTCCCTGGTTTAATCTTTTTGAAAATTAGGGTATTTTTGAAGGGCTTCTACCTCAAAAAACAGCTTTCCCCCCCCAGATACGTCCAGTTTGACTCTCCATTATAAGTAAATGCCGATTATTATTTTTGAAGGGCACACACCTATTTGGGACAGTGCCAAGACCTAATGACTCCTACTCCATTGGGAGATTCAGCAGCACTATCTTCAGATAAGAAAAATCAAATGGAATGTTATGCTCTTGAAAGTGATCATCATTCTCTACTAAATGATTGTGAGAGAGACTTTTGTGTAGAGAGACTTTTCCTAGAGGACGGTTTCAAGGCTAGTAGAATCTGGCCTCTGGAAACAAAGGTCACAAAATAACTGCAAGTCCTTTGGGTGCCACAGGAGTGTTGTTTTAACAGACGAATGCAATTGCCCTTTTGGGCTGTGTATTAGAACAAGGCACTTACTGTAGAAGTACTGCAATTATAATGCGGTCTCCTAAAAGGACTTGAATGATCAAGCACCTCAGGTTGGATCAGTTATCCATCCATCCATCCATGGATGACCAATGGACACTTTAAGGGGCTATCGCATCATTTGATACCAGCAAATGCTGAGTTGTAGTACTGACAATCACTATAGATGCAGGTTATCAGCAGCACAGGAAGAGCTACATCTGTTACGTATTGGTTTGAAACACACAACCAGAAAGTGAATGTTCCACAATACACTCATAATCCTGCATGCATTCTCCCGCTCACCAAGTTTGTTAATGCCAATCTCCTGCAAATCCTCCCAGGTCAGATCGGTCACTATGCTGATGGAGTCATAGCCGTTGCTCACCAGCTTCTTGTGATACTGGGGGAGTCCAATGGCGCTCAGCCATTCCATCAGGTCATCCTGGAAAACAGTCCAACCAACCATAATGAGCCCCTAGAGTCCACATCTGGGAAGAGCATCTTAATGTTAGGAAGACATTCTAAATTCAGCCCACTACAGTATGCTTAAAATATCCTTGGCTGGGAAAGTCCTGAGCAGTCTCTGTGAAATACACAAGCTGCTTTGCCTTCTGAGATTCGGAAGGAGTTGGGGAAATCTGGGCACAGATTGTAAGCTAGATCTGGCTTGTGGTATTCTGTTGTTCGTAACAGTAATAAAAGCCAGAGGGATGAGTCAGCAGGGTGCACTGCTTAGAATGCTAGACTAGCCTGGGGACAGCCCAGGTTCAAATCCCTGCTCCAGCATGAGCACACGCTCCAAGCCTAACACTCCCAGATAAATCGACACCTGTTGTAAGGCAAAATGGAGGAAAAGCTACCTATGCTATCCTGAGTTCCTTGCAAAAAGGGCCAGATTTTTAAAAAAGAGATGGATAACAATTCATATTTGTCTTCAGACATTAATGTGCTTTACACTCTTTATTGTGGATGTTTCCTCAGCAAACCATTATGGCAAGCCGTTCTGACTTCCGTTTCAAGGTCCGTGATAAAGTAAGAGACTAAGCCAAGGCAAGACAAAAAGTCCATGGCAAGGTGAGCCCCACACACAGCTGGTCCAACTCCAGTGCTGTGAGAATGAAAAGGCCTCACTGGCAAAGCATTAGGCAGCTACAAACAGAGATGCTCAAGAACCCTGTAAGCTCTGCTGCAATCACACAAGTCCTATAAAGAAGAGCTGTTTTTTCCTACCCCGCTTTTTACTACCCAAAGGAATCTCAAAGCGGCTTACAATCACCTACCCTTCCACTTCCCACAACAGAACTAAGTGATGCTGAGAGAGCTCTGAGAGAACTGTGACTGGCCCAAGGCTACCCATCTGGCTGCATGTGGGGGAGTGGGGAATCAGACCTGGCTCTCCAGATCAGAGGCCGCCACTCAAAGCCCTGGCCACAATCGTGGAGATGGTGCCAGCCATCAGACTGGCAGGCAGCCGCGTAGCCAATGTGGTTAGGCTTGTGCTGTCCATACTCACAGGGATGTAATTTGGAAGCCACTCGGCAATGTTGAGTTGCCCAATTTCAGTGGAGATTTTCTTCCTGTGGCCTGGCTTTGTCACCCCAATGGCTGTGAGATCCTGGAGGAAACAATGGAACAGATATTTTTATTAATCCACTGGCATAACCTACAGGCAGACTGGAGCACTTGGGATGATGCTCTGTAGTGCATGTTCTGCGATGCGCCCATGGAAAAAGAAGCAGACCCTGAGAGATCAAGTCATGTTTGAATGAATGCTAGGCAACCATTAAACAGTTCCTTCCCTTGCAGTCCTAATGTTGTTTCCTGCCTGCCTCTGTTTTTCCTGCCTTACCTCTGGAGTCATGCGGCTGATAGTCGGCACGTCGTAGCCTGAATTCAGGAAGTTGGCTGTGTAGCACTCCAGCTGGAATTCGCTCAGCCAGTTGTAGATAGCTTCAGCATCCTGGGAAGGGAGGACAGAAATCCCTCTTGAAGAAAGTGGCTGACAGATGCAGAGAGGGAAAGATTCCTGCTGCTTAAATGGGAGTCTGGCCAGCAAAAAGAACTCACCCAGGTAGCCTTTGCATTCTCACAGCATCTCCTGCAAATGGAACTTCTGCAAAGCGGCTACCTGTGCTCAAGTAGCATGCCAGCACATGCTACCTAGCGCACACAGGTACTCTGCTGAAATGAGAAGCTATAGATGTACAAGGCCTCCTGCTGAGCCATTTTATTGTCTCACTTCTCAGTCCTGATGGAGCACTTCACCTCACACATATCCCATAATATCCTTCCATGTCATCATGCAAGTGGAGTGAATGCAAAGAACAAAACAAGAACAACAAAACCCCAATGCCTTGGGGCACGTTCTACCATTTCTGGACTCTGCAGGCAGGCACCACAGCCCCACAGCTTGGTCTCATGAACACTGGACACAAGGCAGTCACCAGTGGATTTTGTCCATATTGAGAATTGAGTGAGCCATCGTGTACTTGGTCTCATAATGACCTGTAATTCACTGAGTTACGTAACCCTCCTTCCCACCCCAACATCTGCTCCCGGCAGCCCCTCATGGGTCTGTCTTCACTTGGTTCTCAAGAAGCACGGAACTTGTGGGGAAATAATATGAGGGGTTGAGAGTGGTTTAGAGAGTGGGTCTCAGCCAGCATTAATGTTTTGTCAGTACTGTGAAGCATCCAGTATTGTTACTACTACTGCTACTACTACTGCTACTACTACTACTACATAGCTAGGAGCTAGGCCTGGGAATGTGGAACATGCAGCCTACTGGACCCGCTCCACTTGTCAAAAAATTCCTTTTTCCTAATGACAAAAGGCCCACAGATATGCAGAACCTCGGGCCATTTCGCACGGCTTCAAAATAGCACAATGGTTACTAATTGGAAACGCTACTAATTTGCCATAACCCACGACGTCGTAGACAATCTGCAACAATCCTGAAACTGACCCGCAAAAAGCGCTTCGTTGTAGCGCTTTCAGGGGAATCCAGAAAAGTGGATTCACCCTCCAGATAGCGATACACTCCTGCAACCAATCTGCAACACTAGCGCTAAAGACCTGTGCGTTACCATTGTTGCTGGTTCTTCAAAGTCCCTCCTCCTGAGCCTGTCCTCCAAACTTCCGGCGAAGCGATCGCCATTTTTTTTTCTCCGAGCGAGCGGGGATAAACGCACCAGCGAGCCTCTTTCTGTTTAGAGGCTTCCCTGGCTTCAGTCCTTCACCTTTAGTCACTAAGCACAAACCACATAAAAGCCCGTTTGCTGAAATAAAGTCCCTTTATTTTTTACACATAAATTCAGCCGAAAATCGGGCCCGTGAGAGGGGGGGGGGATTTTTTTTTTATCACTCGAGGCAGCGTGCCAACGATCATACAATCAAACGACAGCTCACATTAGGCAGCTGGATGGGTCTCTCCGTTGCAACGAATCTACCTAGATTCGTTGCTATGGGTCTGTTTTTTTTTTAAAAACCTTTCTTAAAGGGAAAGGGGCTGTTTGGGAGCATGCTAACGGCTGCCCATTGGCTGCTTGACGGCCAGGGGCGGGACGAGCTTGGCAATAGCGCTTCCTTTCTAGCGATTTCTGCCGAGACCGGAAGCCTGTGGGAAACGCTAAAAAACGCAACTGATTCCACTACAAAGGCAGGTATGCATAACGACGAATTCCACTATTTTAAATGGCGATTTTTCATTCCGCAAACAATTTGCAACAAAGATCCTCGTGCGAAAAGGCCCCTCGTCTTCCCTCCCATCAGGCCCTTTAGCTGAAACTTGTGGACTAAAGAGACGGTGCTGACGAATGTACAGGATTAGCATTCAAACCACTTTGCTGTTAATTAATAAAATCAGGCCTGGACAACATGTGCCTCTCCAAGCTGAACCCCCACCCCCACCCCAGGCCTTGCATTTGTGGCTTTCAGGGGCTTGACAAGTCTCCTGTTTTTCAGTGAGAGGCTAGGGTTCCATCAGGCAGCAATCAGTGGGAGCTGAGGGGTACCGTTGGCTGATCCCAGCAATTCTTAGAGTGGACTGATGTTACTTCTGGGTTCCCTCAGTTCCCCCAGCTGGCTGACAGGGCCTTTTAAAACATTTCTTTCCTCTGGAGCAGGGGCTCAGGCAGTGACAGCAACGCCCCTCGGCAAAAGACTACCCCCCCCCCCGGCCTCAGTAAAATTGTCAAGCATTGACCGATACCCAGTGATAAAAAGGTTGGGGTCCACTGTCCTAAGGTATCTCTGACTTGAAACTGGATCCCAGACTGGACAGGAGACAAAGAGATCAGAACTGGATTCTCCTATTTATGGAGAATGGACTTCGAGGAATGGTAGAGGACAGGAAGGCCTGGAGGATCATTGTCCATGGGGTCGCGATGAGTCGGACATGACCTTGCACCTAACAACAATACCATTTATGGAGAATTATCCCTCTCCCCTTTCCCACTCTGGCCTGTGGATCCTTGGTCTGAACTCTTATAGTAGATTCCAGTACCTTCCCTTCTAGGAGCTGCTCTGGCCGCAGGTACTGGTGGGAGAAGATCCTGTCAGTGGTGTTGCAGTTGGTGAGATTCTGGTGCGCCAAAGTCCCTACTGGGAGCCAAAAGAAAGCAGATCTGAGAATTGGATGCAGCCAGCTGCAGGATGCAGCAGATAGCTATTTTGCCTGTCCCGGCCATGCTGATGCTACACAGCCATCAGATGTTTCAATAGGGCTTGTCCAGGTGTCAGACTCTGCCACATCCAAGGGACTGCAGGCTGTGCAGTGGTGGCATTTTCTGTGTATATGCCCCAAAGAGTCGTTTCATGTAAAAATGAACAGGTCCTTTATTAATTTTGAGTAACCTCCAACCTGCCCTCCCTTATGGGCCTCAGAGTGGTAACAACAGCATAAGCAGGGGAAAAGAACAATAAAAATAGGATATTCAGATCAAACATAAAAATGAGACAGAAATCAAGATTCTCCCCCCACTTCCATCTTAGTTTGCTTTTGAATATCAGCCCAAATAGGGAAAGATTACCTCTCTTCCAAAGAATTTGGCGTTTGGATGGAAAGGAAATTCCACTACCATGGGGAAAAGAAGAGCTTCTTGTACCCCGCTTTTTACTATCCGAAGTGGCTTACAATTGCCTTCCCTTCCTCTCTCCACAACAGATACCCTGTGAGATAGGTGAGTCTGAGAGAGCTCTGAGAGAACTGTAACTGACCAAAGGCTACCCAGCTGGATGCAGGTGGAGAAGGAGGGGGGAATCAACCCTGACTCTCCAGAGTAGAGGCTGCAGCTCTTAACCACTACAGCAAGCTGACTCTCACACTGGGCAGGACACTAGTACCATATTCATGGAGTTTCAGATTATGGGCAACTGCTCTCTGCCCCGTGAGTAGGCATGTCCCCCCCCCCCCCCATGGTCATCCCTGTGAGAGATGTCTTGCCTTGGCTTTTCTGAATTCTGCCATGTGCACGGTCTTTGTCTTTAAAAACCACTCCCCCATCCACACACATTTGCAGGGCTGTCTTTCAGCTTACCTATCATGGGGTTTGTCTGGCAACCCCCATTATTATGGGCAACTGCTCTCTGCCCCGTGAGTAGGCATGTCCCCCCCCCCCCCCATGGTCATCCCTGTGAGAGATGTCTTGCCTTGGCTTTTCTGAATTCTGCCATGTGCACGGTCTTTGTCTTTAAAAACCACTCCCCCATCCACACACATTTGCAGGGCTGTCTTTCAGCTTACCTATCATGGGGTTTGTCTGGCAACCCCCATTATTATGGGCAACTGCTCTCTGCCCCGTGAGTAGGCATGTCCCCCCCCCCCCCCATGGTCATCCCTGTGAGAGATGTCTTGCCTTGGCTTTTCTGAATTCTGCCATGTGCACGGTCTTTGTCTTTAAAAACCACTCCCCCATCCACACACATTTGCAGGGCTGTCTTTCAGCTTACCTATCATGGGGTTTGTCTGGCCGTTCTGAGAACTGGAACCCAAGAGATGCTGATACAGGTCTTCCCCACCAGGCGAAAGGGGCTACACAGGAAAGGAGATTCAGAGAGGACTGAAGTAAAACCTGTCTTGCTTCACATCCAACAGTGAGCATGCAGCAAGAGCAATCGGGAGGGGCCCGTGATAGGAGCAGGGGTGCCTTAATCCTGACTGCCCAAATTGTAGCACAGTTGAGTAAAGGGTAGGTCATGATTCATTGCATTTATTTGCATCAGTGAAGTTCTGCTTAACTCCTGCTGTCTCTGGAACCACCGGACTCTAACTTTGTTCTCCTGTAACCCATGTAACCAAGTTACAGACTGTGGTTACCTGCAAGCCGTTTCTAACCCTCCTGGACCACAAAGGCAAAAGGGTTGCTTTCATCCCCATACAGAAGCAAAAATTAATCCAGTGAGGCCATCCAGGCGTTCATCATTTTAAAGACCGGGATAAGGAGAGAGGGAGAGGCTGAAAGAGGGCTATCTCCCCTCTTCCTCAGGAATCAGAGCTTCTTTATCCTTCCATTTATTCATGACCTGGATTGCCCAGGCAAGCCCAATCTTGTCAGATCTTGAAAGCTAAGCAGGGTTGACCCTGGCTAGGATTTGGATGGGAGACTTTCCAAGGAACACCAGGGTCATGATGCAAAGCAGGCAACGGCAAGCCACCTCCAAATATCTCTTGTCCAGCTGCCAGACAGTCCTAAAATCTCCTGGCTGTACTGCACACATCCCATAGGACAGATAGAAAACAACAACAAAATTGTCCTTCAGGATCCAGTCAAATTTGCAGCCCTCGCCAACTAAGACTTTGTTTCCATAAAGCCTAAAGAGACTTTTCCTGCATCTCTTACAGTTATGGATTCAAGTGGGGAGCCGTGTTGGTCTGAAGCAGCAGAACAAATTTAGAGTCCAGTGGCACCTGTAAGACCAACAAACTTTTGTTCAAGGTATGAGCTTCCGTGTGCATGCACAATGTCATATCTGAGGAAGTGCGTGGGCACATGAAAGCTCATACATTGAATAAAACTTTGTTGGTCTTAAAAGTGCCACTGGACACTGAATTGGTTCTCCTGTATTCATGGATACCATAAATACCATGGGACCTGGGGAATCCACCAGAATTACAGGCCATCCCCAGACTAAGAAATCAGTTCCCCTGGAGCAAATGGATGCTTTGGAGGGTGGACTTCTGGGCCATGGACCTCACTGAGGTCCCTGTCCTGGATCTGGCAACCCCACTCCCCCCCCACCCCTGCCCATATCCCTTCTGATTGGGCACCAGGGAGTATGTTCTGTTTAGCCACTGCATCTTCCCACAGTTTGTCTGTGCAGATTGGGAGACTATCAGAGGGAAAGAGGGCAGAAGGAGACTGGAGGGAGATGTGGAAGTTTTAACGTGTGGATAGTTGTGCTGCCTTACCTTCATGTTCTCAATGAGGAGTCCGGTGCTCTGGCCATTGGTACCCTCGGTGCTCTGCCCACTGCCGGCACTCCGGATGCTACCGATGCTGCCCTCGCTGCCCACGCTGTTTCTATCACCTGCTGATTAATGGGAGAGGAGAGATTTCAGCACAGACGCTTAGGCTGACGTCATGGTGGACAGAATAGTTTCCTTTTACCTGAGGAGCACTAGCCAGACAGGTGCAGGCGGAGAGTTAGAAGAACCTGCTGTTAGTAGCAGGTGGATCTGTGAGCCACATCACTTACTTCAGAAGCCTTTGGTTTCTCTGCAGGCGTGACCAAAGAGCACTTCAAAAGCTCTGCTTGACCAGAGTCTGACCAGAAGCCACAGGGCGACTTCCATTTACTGCAATTCCCCCATCAATTCCAATGGTTTAAGTAGAAAACCACTCAAATTTTACAGGCACATCAGCCCCAGCAGGTTCCTCACCCCAAATGATGGGGGAAAGAGATGGATGTGGAGGGGATGGAGGCAATACAGAAAGTAGACATGAATGCCTTCAATGGCTTTTGGTAGGCAGCTACAACATTTCTAGCTTTTAAGCCTCGGTTCCCATCAGTAAAAGGGGCAGGTTCTTTCCAGGATTATTCTGGCCTTTGAGCGAAGCTGCATGAGTGGCCAGGCCTGGCAGCAGCCCCAGGTGACTTGACACCATGCCCTGCACATGACTCACCTAGGACTGGCTGCTTGCCATTGTTTAACAGCAGTTGCCTCAGAGAAGCCAGTGTGTGGTATAGTGGTCAGGGTTTCATTTAAGGATCTGGGAAACTCAGGTTCAAATTCCCTCTCTGCCTTGCCAGGTGACCTTGAGCCAGTCACACATTCTCAGCCTAAACTATCTCATGTTGTGAGGATAACAGAGGAGAGAATAATGACGTAAATTGCTTTGGGTCCCCATTGTGGAGAAAGGCAAGGTATAAATGAAGGGAACAAATACAGCTGAAGACAGAGAGCAGATAAAAGGTAAATTCACTGGCGGGTGTGTAAGAAGAAAAGGAAGCAGGGAAGGGCATGGAAGCTGCCAGGAAGAAGGAAATAGTGTGGGGAGGGGAAGTGGGGTTCTCCCTGAGCCACTCAGCAACCAGGCATGGGAAAGTCTCTGAGCGACTAGCAGAGAAGGAGGAGGTATCTTTATGCGGGGAGGATGGGGTTCATTTGGGGAATAGAGTCACAGATGTTTCATTTCCTCCGCATACATTTTTGGTCTTCCAGAAAATTCTCCCCAGTTGTATCCCTGGACTAACCTGTGCGCTTGCTGATGACTTCTACAATGGATGGAGGGAAATAGCCAACTCGGTCAGTGCCTTTCTGAGCATCGTGGATATGGCCCTTCCAGCGTCCGTCTGCATGCTGCTCCAGGACCTGACAACATAAAGTAGTTCTTGCAAGGAGTGGGACAAGACACATATACAACAACAGAATCGTAACTCAGAAAGTGACCTTGGAAGTCTCTAAACATTTTAGTGAAAGTAGGATATTCACGATATCTATTATCTCTGCTGGTCAGATTTCTTTTTAAAAATTCCAGGGACAAAAGTCCCAGAATGTCCTTGTATGACCTGTTGCCTTATTAGGACTTTGTTCTCAGAATCCAACATAAATTTGTGTACTGTTACAACTTAAATCCCCTGCTTCCTTTCCTGCTGGCATCCGTTCACTTCTTTTTAAAGATATGCCAATGGTTCTTGAAATGAGGGGCATCGTGTTTCTTCTGCAGCAGGGTTGAAGGGCCAAGCTGGAGGAGGGGAGACAGAAGGGGCTGGATGGCAAGCCTAGTTTCTGGTGGCAACTCATGAGTAAAAGCACAGCAGGGCCCAATGCAGATCAGGATGACTATATGAGAGGAGAAAGAATCCCTACCTTCTCCCTTGCGTTGTTTTTGGGGCCTGAACCAGCTGAGGGACTGCAGAAGTGGGAAGTATTACTTGCTCGCTGGATTAAGGCAGGGCCCTTTTTCCTTTCACAACCACTCTGTGAGGTGGTTAGGCTCAGAGACAGTGGTCCCCCAGTGGGCTGCAGACCAAAATGTCCATCACTCTGAACCACACTGACTCTCACTGTGTCACAGTGTAGCATAGCTTGACTCATGCATTCCAGCCCACTGTCACTTCTCTTACTCTGTATGTTGAGTATGCATCCTTCATTAACACAAAGGAACCTAACACAGGCAGCTCCTGCTTATTGTGTTGTGGATATGATGCATCTGTGAATGCAAGGTCAAAACACACGTGCCTGTTTCTGTCTTAGGCGAGGCTGATGCACGGGGCTTAGAGCAGAAGTGAGGCTGACCCCTGGAGTGCTGCATGGGTGAATTTCAGCTACCTCAGCATTTGAATGGGCTCAGCCATTCTCTTACCGTGATGACATCTCCAGCACGGATGTTCAGAGCCGTTGGGTCATGGAGGTTCCAAAAGTCCTTCAGAGCTCGGACTTTCAGGATTCCTGATGCCTCTGAAGACAAAGGAAAGAGGGGGACAGAGGAAACAAGGAACAGGCGGGGAAATAGGTAGAAAAGGAAATGAGGTCTGTGTTATTCACTGTGTGCTTATTTCTTCCTTTGTCCCAGAGCCTGAACACCTTCATATGCTGCAGTCATTATATGTCCCCAACGGCTTTCTGAAGCGAATTGTGTCTTGTCTTGCGTGAGAATGATGGGGCTGAGTCCTCAGAGCAGTTCTGCTGCTGCCCAAGAGATTCTACCTCTAGGACCGTCCACATCTCCCCAGAGCACTGTCCTAGCTAGGAATAGGCCTTGACCAGCTCACCTCTCAGCAGTTGTTTGATGTCCTTGCTGGCGTGTGAAGTGGTGAACTGGTTCACAATGTCCAGGGCTGTCTGGTTGTAGGTGTTGCGGATGTTGACATCGATGCCACCCTATCCACAGACAGAAGGTTAATGGGAGGCCAGGAAATGGGGGCAGCTCACTTGAGGTAACTACTCTACTTAGGGATGCCAGCATCCAGGTGGGAACGGAGGATCCCCTGGAATTACAACTCACCTCCAGGTTACAGAGGTTGGTTCCCCTAAAGAAAATGTCTGCTTTGGAGCCAACTATCCATAGAATTATACTTCACTAAGGCCTCTCCCCACCCCAAATCCCAACTACTCCTGGCTCCACCTCCAAAGTCTCCAGGTATTTCCCAACCCAGAGCTGGCAACCCTAACTCTACTCCTGTGCTCAGTTGCACAATACCTGGTTCCTGACTCAGCTAGAACCAATGCTGGGTGCTGATTGGACACACCAGGCTACCATCTAGGCCACATTCCTTCAAAATGAGGACCCCAATCTCTGCCAAGCATGGGCCACTTTCCCACAATCTTGGAAAGACTGAGTTCAGGCAAAGGGCCACCTGGTATAGCGGACAGCTGATTAAGGCAGATTATGTTCACGGTCAGTTCATCACTGAGCCAAGAAGGTTGACCTTGGATCATTTACTCTCTCTGTCAGCCTAACCTCTCTGTCACTAAGGAGGTTGTGAGAATAAAATTGGGAAAGGAAGAGCCGTGGATGCTTTCCTGAGCTCTTTGGAGGAAAGGCAGGATAGAAATGTAATAAAATAATGTAAGTAGGTCAGGGAAGTGAGTGTGGCGCAAAAGCCTTGGATCTGTTCGAAATCCTGCTCAGAACTCACTAGGAGGCCTTGGGTTCATTACACACACAGAGAGCATCTGGCTCGCATAGGGATTTCACTAGTTTTCTTTACAGGCATGTTGCACTGATGAACAGAACAAAGTGAATAAAGCACTGGGTTAATTAAAAGTGCTAAATCAGTGATATAAAACATCTGTCCCCCATGTAATACAATTTAAAGACACTTCCAGCTAGGCTAGAACTGGAAGCAGAAGCCGGATTTCCTCCTCACTCATCCACAGGACTGCGAACTGCTTTATTCCCTTGCTCACAACTGGCACATGCCTGAATTACTGACTAATGTGATTGATTTGGGAATGACCCATTCCTGGTCCTCAAAGGGCTGATCTAGACAAGGAAACACTGAGGTCATGCTGCCATTTTAGAACTGTGAATTATAGCCAGAGAATGTACTAACATTTCAGGTCAGAAAGATGATGTAGGGAGGTAAACAGGAGTCCCTCCTTCCCCTGCAAATGGTAGTCGTGACCAGAACTGGGCTCCCATGGCACTGCAAAGAGGAGTTTCCCAGAGGGAAGTGACTACTACAAAATGGCAGACTTAGGGACGCTGTCTCATCTCATTTGGCCGTTGGTGTCGTTTGGCCTTTCACTCCTGCTCTTTGTTTCCTGTTTCCTTGTTTCCTGTCCTTCTGAGGCCCACGG
This sequence comes from Paroedura picta, assembly GCF_049243985.1. NCBI lineage: Eukaryota > Metazoa > Chordata > Lepidosauria > Squamata > Gekkonidae > Paroedura > Paroedura picta. The sequence continues at coordinate 130,973,086 of NC_135371.1, read as the reverse complement.
CCTCTTCTCAAGACTTTTGGTCACCAAGCAACCATTCCTGTCCTGGACTGTGGCTTTACTGACTTCTCACCTGCAGCAACAGGCGCACCACTTCCGTCTTCCCATACAGGGCTGCCTCGTGCAGAGCTGTGCCCGTCTTTGTCTGCTTGTTGATCTCGATGCCAGCTTTCAGCAGCTGCCTGCAAGGAAGGGAATATGTCCACCTTCAGTACCAGCACCCCAAAAGTGGGACAACTTACTCCAGTAATAGCCTCCATAGCCTACTATGCAGAAACTAAGAGGTTAGGAACAAAAAAAAAGGAGGGTGGCAGGAAGACACAGGAAATGATCAGGGAAGTTATCTGCTTTGCGATAGGGATTAAGTAGTAGAAGGACACGGTGGGTTTATCTGCACTGGTGTTTCATGATAATTTATGGCACAGTTCTGATCCTGTAGAGAGTTTGTGTTTTATCATGGTGTTAAAATTTACTTCTGGAAAGTCGAGGAGCTGTTTATAACTGTTTTCCTCTGAAGGAGAAAGTACAGAAAGTTTAATTAATTCACACAGACTGTTGACAAATGTGGTCTGGGAGTTCTGTACTGACAATTTAATCCTTAGGCCCTCATTCGCCTAATTCATACCAGGACTATGGCATGCATGGAGAGGGGGTACAAGCCTCCCCGCATCGCCCAGTTTCCCCAATCTGAATGAGCCCCAGGGAGGATTCAGTCCTTGCCCTGATGGGGAGCATTAAGGGTACCGAGGGCTCCGAGTAATTTTCCTCAACGTGGCAAAGGGTAGAACTCTGGGGCAATTTTGGACTGTAGAAACTGTGATGCCCCCCTCTCCCCATGCACCATGGTCCCAATCTGAACTACATAAAAAGAAACAAATCAAGACCTCCAAACAGAGGGGCCTCATTTATAGTGCAGGGTGCAGCTACAACTGTGCCAACACTCTGACGATTATCTTTGGGTTTAGAGGTCCTTGAATGTTTTCCCACCCACCCACCCCCATTTGGAGGACCTCTTCTCTCTGTTTGGCTGCCAATTCTCAACGGGGCATGTGCATGCCTGAGAACTAAATTCCTAGCAGTACTCCCAGTACATATGTAGCCAGCAGTCCATTTATTAGCCATGAAGACTTGGTAATGTGTGAATCAGACAGTTATTTCTGTCCTCTGATGTGGAAAAAGTTGTTAGAATGTCCTTTGCAAATGCAGTATTCTGCGTCTTCCTTTAATCCATAGCTGTAGGGGGTAGCCCTTCCTTTCCTCCCAGCATGAGGTCAGGGCAAAAGGGATCCACACCCTTCTGTTGAGAGACTGTGAATCTGACAAATCTTTGCTAAGAAATCTGTGTGGAAACAAAGAGATGTTGTTGAGAAAGGAGCTTGTGGACAGACTCAGCAGCCCAGTACACTAACAAAGGCCAGTCTTATACTGCTAGTCTATCAAGCCAGGGTCTCTCAATCCACCTCACTCCCTGCACTGGCTAGAGGGCAAAGGAAGAGTTACCTGATGATCTCTTTGTGCCCATTCTTGGCTGCCAAGTGCAGAGGAGTTGTGTAGTTCGGGTCTGTTGTGTCTTTGGATTGTCCCTCAAGCAAAGAAACACACAGATGGCTATTCAGAAGCAGCTGGGCCACCTAAGGAAAACAGGGGAGAGGAAAGAGGGGCATTTATGAAAGCACATAGAATACTGTGAATGCCACATTCCTGGCTATTTTGCCCAGGAGTCAGTACTGGCTCATTCTGCCCTGTTTTTCCAAAGAAGAAGAGTGGGCTAGATCATCCCAGAAGGCATCTAGCCACTGTGTCTCTGCTACATTCTCATGATTGGTTTACATAGTTCAGAACATGTTCAGACATCCCTTTAAGCTTGTTGCCCTGGGCCCACACATGTTTCACTATGTTTCTTCTCTTCTCCTTTTACAATGAAAGTATCTTGGCATAAAACAAACTTTGGTCATTACCCATAATGCAGAAATGCAGGTGGGTGGAACAATCAGAGTTTGTTCTCTCCCCCCACCAAAAACCCTGAGATTCTAAAACTGGATCAGACTATGGTTTAGAATCCTGGGCCTATCATGCACACATAGGAAAATGCACTTTCAATGTGCTTTGGCAGCTGGATATTCTGGTGCAGAACAGGAAAACCTACTTCTTAAGTGCACTGTGCAGAATAGGCCCTGGTTTTGTGGTGTCGAGGGGAAAGCAACTCCTTCCTTATCCATTGTTGTTCCTCTATATATTTCTGAAACAACCTAGGGGGTGGGACGTGTCCGGCTGTCCAAGTTGGAATAGGGCCAATCAGGGTGCAGCCAGCTTTGCCCTGATTGGACCTGCCCCTGAAGCTCCTGCCCTCTGTCCCTGGACTCTAGCCCCACCCGCCCCACTGGATCTGGCTGTGAGCTGCCGCCCAAGGCCACCTTAAGCAGATTAGGGTCCATCACTCTTAGCCTCTAGACCACAAGTTGAGAAATCCCTATAATTCTTCTGCAGATACGTGTCCTATGAATACGGCCCAGGAATTTCCGTAATAAAGATCAACAGTGCCCAGTCACACGACTTTATTCCACTGCATACATTTGCAGAAGCAATTATTTTTGAAAAAATTAAGATTGCCATCTTTAAAAAAAGCCAGTCCTGTGAATTGCTTGTTTTGGAGCAAGACAGCTCCACTGCACTTTTAAAAGGTGAACAACAAGTGTATTCAACTGGTGAAGCACTTCCCAATTTGGAGATATAAGGGTGGAAGGAATTTGCCTTGCTCAATTTCTGTTGTGCAGCTGTTAACGTATCAGAGCCCCTGTTGTGGGGGTGGGAAGGCTGGAACCCTCATTTACTTTCTTAGCTTTTTTTTATGACCACATGATTTTTATGACTACCTGACCTTGTATAAAAGATTCCCTCTTGCACTTCCTTCAGTTACCCGAGATGGCCATAGATCACCAGAAAAGCCAATGATGAAAAAGTTCCCAAATGAATGATGAGGCTTCTGTCCCTTTCAGAACCTGTGGGGAGACAGTATCTCTGCAGGTGGCACTCCTTCCATCTTAGAGAGCCAGTGCCCTGTGGCAGTCGGACTACGATCTGGGTTCAAATCCCCACTCTTAGGCCAAACGTATATGACACACTATTAGACTAACCTACCTCACAGGGTTGCAGGGAGAGCAAAATGATGTCAGTTGCTTTGGGTCCCCATTAGGGTATCAGCAAAGTAAATATAAATACACAATATTTGGGATAAGTGAGATAAGCACATGCTGCACGTTGCTTTGCTTCAAAACTGTCAAAGCCCTGGAAGTTGGTTATCCTCAGTGTCACCATTTTTCTTGACCACCTCACTCCCAGACTGCACTTGTCCAGTTCTTGCAAGCTCTCTTTGCAGGCCTTGCATTCTTCACATGCCTCTATATGGGGGGAGAGGGGACTATAAAGAGGGCACAAGTGCTGGGTCTGGAGTAGTGGTTGAGGTCACTACCATCCAAACCAGTGTTTTCCCCCTCCCGCCCTGTCAGGGCCTTTTAAAAAGGGCTTGGAGTTTGTGCTGGACTCACCATAGGGGACACATACACACCTACACAAACACAAACAAAGCATCATCTGCACCCAGAGGACCAATGTGTGTCTGCGTGTGTGAGAGAGAGAGAACGAGAAAGAGACTCTGGACTTCTTGTGCTATTTACAGCTTGCGTATTACAAAAAGGAACATTCAAACCACCCCCTGCCTTGTGATGGAAATAAACACTGCCATTCCATCGCCCCCTTTTCGTGCGATCTCTCTGGCTGATATTCCCAAGTACACCCATGTTTACAGCCCCGTCGTTCTTCCTTTCAGCTTCCCACCCCAGGAATGCTGAGAAGACTCTGCACCTGTCCCGAATGCTGGAGACAGGAATCCACACCACCTCCCAGCATTGGCAGGTTGGAATCCTGGGCCTCCTGCCCCAGCTGGCCTCGAAGCTGGCTGTCATGGCCCGGAGGGATTAAAATGGCTCAGCCACTGTCTGGTTTCCTGTGGGAGTGGTGGTGAAGGCCGGATGAAGTGGGAAGTGAGGCTTTGTTATGTTCCAGCACAAGTCAATACCTTACAACGCAGCCTTTCAGAACTCTCTGAAACGTATGAATGGGCTGCCGGGACTGCTAGGGTTGTAAAGAAGAATTACGGGGCATTGTTCCACATGGAGTGTCCCCCTGCTAGCAGCCTTATGATGCTGTTGTAGCAAAACGCCATGGAGAGAGTGGGACAATATGGGTTTGCTGAATCTAATCATTGCATTTTTCTCCTCCACTTCCTTCCCAGATTTCAGGAATGCCTATGCTGTTCTCCCATCCTCCGGATGGTCCAGGGTCACCTGGTGAGTTTCAAAGTGAGCAGGGATTGGGATCACAGTATCCCCAGGCCCAGTTCACTACTGTACTCCATGCTGGCTCTCATATTTTTCACAGGTAGTAAACTTTGTCATATGTTTGTTGTAAACCTTTCATTACCTGGGATGGGGGGGGGTGGAGGCGGATGAGGGCCAGAGCATTTTTCAATAACAGTCTTGTGACCTGGGTGCAACAGCAGCTTCTGCTTACCTTGAGCCTTCCAAACTCACAAGCCAGGTCCAAGGGAGTTTTCTTGGCCTTGTTGATGAGGCATGGGTTGGACTGGTGCTGGAGCAGCATCTCTGACTGCAGGAGGAAGGATCGAAACATGGAAAGGAAATACATAAACAAAAAACCCAGCAGTTACCCCCTCCGTCCAGTCCAAGAAGAAGAAGAGTTGTTTTTTGTACCCTGATTTTTACTATGCAAAGGAGGCTCAAAGTAGCTTACAATTGCTTATCCTTTCTCTCCCTGAAAACAGACATCCTGTGAGACAGGTGGGGCTGAGAGAGCCGTAGAAGAACTGTGACTGGCCCAAGGTCACCCAGCTGGCTGCATGTGGAGGAACAGGGAATCAAATCCAGTTCTCCAGATTCCATAGCTCTTAACCATTACACCAAGCTGGCTCTCCACATTTCCTAGTGATCTGCATAGAGAAATCTCAAAGCTCTCCTGCAAAACAGACCCTGCTAGGAAATCACAGCAAAACACAGTTCCCTTGGTGGTCACTGTAGGCCTGATAACTGCCTTTGTTACTCTTCTACCCTTTTGGTAGAGAGACACAAGTCAGAGGTTCTCAAATACTTCTAGTTTGTTAGAGAACAAACTATTCAAATTGTTTTAGTTCTTTTTTCAGGTTAATATATGCAGAGCAAACTAGAGTAAGTTCATGATATTCTTGTATACATTTTGAATGGGGAGGGAAACAGGAACTGCTTTAGGTAGTGGACATTAAGCACATTCCTTACAGCTGTAAGTTTCTTGTGTTTTTTTTTCTGATGCAGGGCCAAGTTCCAGTAAATCACAGCTTGCATTAAAAAAAGAAAATAGGTTTCTGGTCCTCATTGTTGTTGTTGTTAGGTGCGAAGTCGTGTCTGACCTGTCGCTACCCCATGGACAATGATCCTCCAGGCCTTCCTGTCCTCTACCATTCCCCGTAGTCCATTTAAGTTTGCATAGTCCTCATTATAAAGTACCAATGTTTGAAAACATATGGATAAACTCTAATGAAGGCTTAGAAGCCTATAAGGAAGAAGGCAGAACTGCCAAAATGTGTGCATCTCTGTGTTGCTTTCAAATGTTTTGTTTTCGCTATTTTTGCCCCCTTTCTCCAGCAAAATGGACTAAATAGGTACTATTCTAGTCACCAATGAACTGTTTTTTTGTAGTGCAAAGAACACACAGCTCTATTTATGGTTCTAACTCAGGTTGTATAGTACCACAGACCCTTTTTCCTTCTCAAAGCAAGATTACTTTTGCCATTGAGTGATATTTGTGGTTCATAAGGCAGCAGTCATGCTGTCTGAAGCTGGGAGTTCAATTCCAGCAGCCGGCTCAAGGTTGACTCAGCCTCCCATCCTTCCGAGGTCGGTAAAATGAGTACCCAGCTTGCTGGGGGGTAAACGGTAATGACTGGGGAAGGCACTGGCAAACCACCCCGTATTGAGTCTGCCATGAAAACGCTAGAGGGCGTCACCCCAAGGGTCAGACATGACTCGGTGCTTGCACAGGGGATACCTTTACCTTACAGTTTCCAAAAGAAACCTCACTTGCTAGCATTGTAGAATTGCATCATAGCTCTCCGCTAGTTTATGGGGCATTGAGCAAAACACATAAGGAAACCTCTAAGGTGGCAGTGATGGGTGACGACAGAAAGCTTTGGGACTTGTGGCCATGGTGCAAAACTGGCCACGCGAGGCAGCTTCCTTTGCTCCGGATGGTCTAATACTCACCACCTCATAATGGCCATATTGTGCAGAGAGGTGCAGTGGGATCTGTCCATCCAGGGATGCCATGTTGACTGAAGCAGCTGCCCGCAGCAGTAAGCGCACAGGCTCCACCTTCCCTTGCCAGGCAGCATAGTGTAAGGGGCGCATTCCTGTAGGGAGACAGAGTGAGGAGGGAAGATGGTCAGCTCAAAGTGGTAACTACAAGAAGAGGAACTGGGTTTTTTATACCCTGCTTTTCACTACCCAATGGAGCCTCCTGCTTTTTGCTATGCAAGGGAGGCTCAAAGTACCTTACAACTGCTTACCCTTCCTCTCCCCACAACAGACACCCTGTGAGGTAAGTGGGACTGAGAGAGCTCTAATTGAACTGATCTACAAGAACAGTTCTGAGAGGAAGGTCACCCAGCTGGCTGGCTGCATGTGGAGGAGCGGGGAATCAAGGCCAGTTCTCCAGATTAGCGGCAACTGCTCTTAACCACTATACCACAAGGTTGCACTATGAGGGGCTAGACCCAGTAAAGCAAAGCGAAGTACACAACAACATCTGAAGTACTTTGTTCTGCCCATCCCCTCTTAGATCTTGCAAGAACAGAGGATTCTTGATGGGAAGCTTCCTCTTAATTATCCCCAAGCATTAATCCAATTGTAATGCCTTGGAAAAATTTCCCCCCTGTTATAGAGCAGCAGCAGCAGCAAGCACTTGCCCCCTTCCTAGCATATGGTCATTCCCTCAACTGGTTTGCTGGGACATCAACAGGTTTTCAACTCCTTCAGCAAGACTGGGGAGGATCTGAGACAAACAAGGTGCTTACCGTTGATGTCCTTGATATCCACCGTGGCCTGGGCCTCCAACAGCAAGGAAATGAGCTCCAGGCTTCCAACCAGGGCTGCATGGTGCAGTGCAGAAAACCTGAGATCAGGAGGGAAGGAAGCTCCAGTGACTCCATTGCTCTCAAGCTAGGATATCTAGTCTGTTTCCACATTGACCATTTCTAGGCTCAGGCACCCAACAATCAGGAACAACAATGTTGTTGCAGAAAAGCACACAGCAAAACATTTGTAAGCCCATGAAGAGAGGATTGCTTCCAGCCACCAACATATGGCTGCAATTATCATTATGGAAACAATTATCACCCTTCCGTGGGAACAAAACAGAGACCAGGGCTCCTGGTAGGGGACGAGGGGACAATATCCCAGGATCATAGGGGTCCAAGGAAACAGGCAAGGGGCCATTGGGCACAGGAGCAATTTACTGGTTCCTTGTGTTCAAAAATGGCGCGTATATCGGGTTTTTTGGAATGTGAAGGAGATGGAGGGGACATTTGCTGGAGGGGGGGCATGTGAAGGCTGACATTAGTTGGGCTTAGCATAATCATGCCTCTCCAAACAATTACAGAAACTATGTAGTTAGTTTTCAAATGTCTGCGAGTCATCAGAATCCACTGTTTCAGGTCGAGATGCCAGCCTCCAGGTGGGACCAGAGATCCCCCAGAATTACAGCTCATCTCCAGACTACAGAGGGAGTTCCCATGGAGGAAATGGCTGCTTAGGAGGGTGGACTCTTTGGCATTGCACCCCACTGAAGTCTCTGTCCTGACCAGGCTCCATCCACAAATCTCCTCAGCCAAGGGCGACCTGGCAACTCTAGTTTCAGGGAACTATTGTAGCATCCTCTTTCTCCCCCTCATGCGCCCAAGAATTTTACCTGCAATTGAGTTAGCTCAGTGAAGAGCAGGTATGTTTTCTCTTTCCCCCTATACTCACTCTATATGTTCCCCAGTGACCCTTGGATGACCATGGAAACAGGCGTTGTAAAGGGAGGATCCCTTAATAGACTTGAGGGGAAAGTGACTAAAATCTTATACTGTTAGGGTCTCACAGAGGTCAGATAACTCAGTTCTGGGCCCAGAATGAAGCTCAACAATAACTGTTATAAGCTGGTGATCTGAGTCCCCATTTCTCTTCTCTTCTCTTCTCTTCTCTTCTCTTCTCTTCTCTTCTCTTCTCTTCTCTTCTCTTCTCTTCTCTTCTCTTCTCCCCTCCCCTCCCCTCCCCTCTCCCCTCCCCTCCCCTCCCCTCCCCTCTCCTCTATGTAGTTCAACGCAGTTGCTCTCCCCATAGCCTTGGAAAGTCTTCTATCAATGCCTGTTGCCATCAGGAGCCAGTGGCTACAAAACAAGCAACTTGGTATTTCTTATTGGAGGAGCCCTCTAATGTAGAAGAGTATGCAAACCTTTGAGTCACACAAAGCACTCTTTTTGATGAACATTTTGTTTTTCGGTGTCAACTGCAATTTGCAGAATCACAGGTCTTGCATTGCCTCTTATACAATTTTGTAGGCATGTTAAACTGAAACAATGTAAGAAGCCATGACATCAGTTTTATAGTATTTTAGCTATGAGGGATGTTGTGAAATAAGATGCATCTGCTTTGTTTTACTGAGGTGTTCATTTCCAAAATAAGGAAGAGTCTTTTAAATTGAGGGGCATGACTTGAAATAAGAGACATGTGGAAACTCCGGGTCTTTGTGATCTGTTGCTGCTTATAGCTTCCCAGCACCGACCAAACAGGTTCTAATGCAGGGTTGTCAAATATACGGTCCAGGGGCCAGATGCAGCCTGTCCAGGACTCTTATCCAGCCCAAAAGCAATGGGTGTGAGGGAAGAAAAGCAGGAGGCTGCTCAGCGGGGCAGGGGGGGGGGGAGAGCAGGGCAGAAGGCACACACAGTGAGGTGTGTGTGGACAAAGCTGTCAAGAAACAGAAAAGAGATTGCCAGGGGGCAGTGCTACGAGGCTGACGTAAAATAGTGTGTGTGTGTGTGTGATGGGGGATGGCAGCAAAGGCGTAGACCAGGGGTAGTCAAACTGCGGCCCTCCAGATGTCCATGGACTACAATTCCCATGAGCCCCTGCCAGTATTTGCAGAGGCTCATGGGAATTGTAGTACATGGACATCTGGAGGGCCGCAGCTTGACTACCCCTGGCGTAGACCAAGGTGGTGTTTTTCCCCTCCTGCCTCCTCTGATCACAGCTCAGAGGAGCCAAGCATCTGGCACTGCCACCCTTGCACTAAATGGTGACTGTGAGGGGGTTGGTGAAGGTGGGCGCATGGAGTGGCAGTTTGCCAGTGAAGGGACGAGGCTCGTGGTGGAGGAAGAGGAGGACCGGCAGGTGGACTGAGAGGCAACTGAGGAGCAAAGGGGAAAAGGGGCGCTGCTGTCACTGCCACAAGTGTGAACGGCTGCAGGACTGGGGGGGCAGAGTGAGTGTCAGAGAGGGTAGGGGATGGTGACCTCCCTTCTCTACCCCTGACAACCCATTTGGGAGTGTGTGAAGATGACTCTTCTCCTAAAAGTTCTATACCTACAACTCACTTGGATGTAAATGTAAGAACCCCTCCCACACCGCATGGTATTCCTTGGAAAAAAACTAGTCTTGCATACAATTCAATACAATTATTGGAGCTTTTTTGGGTTCCATGGAAAATCAATGGCTTTCACTCCTAAGAATCAATTGCTTTTAAATAAAATAATAATATCATGTATTGGGTCTGCTTGTGCCATTTATAAAGTTTATATTTCTGGTACCACCGTCTGGTAGAAGGAGCTCCCAGGAGAGCTGAGGGCCCTGCCGGAGCTTTTCCATCAGGTGTTCAGTTGAGGCCGGGATATGAAAGATCTGGCCCCACCTCTAGCGCCCCTCTGGCATTTGCTATTGGGGTGGATATCTGCATGCTACATCTTCTGGGCACGTATGACTACTGTTGCTGGCTGGTATGGGCATTATTGGGAGTAGGGTGGGTTGACTAGGGAGGGTGGGAGGGTTTTTTAAGGTTGTTAATTAATGTTTTATTGTATTTTATATTGTTGAGAGCCAGCTGGTACCGGGAATGGTAGCATATAAGCAGAATAAGCAAGCAAATAAATTAATTAAATACCTGGCATTACGTTTTATGGCACACATGGCTGGACTGACAAAGTGACACTTATGCCACATCCAGCCTTCTTAACAAATGAGTCTGACATCTCTGCTCTGATGTTTCCCTGCTTTTCCCAGTAGACTCACACAACTACTTTTATCTCCAGAGACCTCGACATGTATATTCTTGCACTCACGTAGTTCTAGGGTACCTATAACAATTTTTACTTGTTTCTAACAGGTGCCAGTTGAAGACTTTTTTCTACTGTGCATTTTAGAGCTGCATTCCCTGTTATTAGTTGCTTTATCAAATTATCCAGTGTTTTATACATTTTATTATTATTTTACTATTTTAGGTTAGGTATATTTTAATTAATAAAATAATAATAGCAAGCTTTGGGAAAGTTGCCAAATTGAGCCTTGACTGGTAGCAAACCCATGGGAAGGAGTGGAATAGCACAGAGTTTGAGTCTTATGTATATTGATGATAAAATGGCTGGCTTAATAGAGTGTTCTAGCAAAGATCTTTAATAGTTCCCAGGCAAGGAGAAGTTCTGCCTTCCCAGATTCTAAAATGGCAGGAGGCATATCTTAAACCTTTCTCTGATATGCAGCTCTTAAAGCTACCGGAACCTTCTTTGGGTCTCATTCATTCACTTCTCCTTAAATGGGGCCGGGAACGCATGAGAGGTCCTGTAAGCATTATTACGGTCAGCCTAGTGGGTTACTATTTTCAGGAGGTCGCGGATGGGTGGGTGGCTCCCTGTTTTCTGGGCAGCACCAGAAAAGGAAGACAGAAAGTCCAATATTGCCATCTCAAGCCTGGGGACAGATGATACACTATTCCCAGGCATGGCACATACCTCCTCCCCTGGCCCAGCTCTCCTAGCCTGCCCTATGGCTGTCTCTCCCCCAGCATAGCTTTCCTACTGTCCAAGTGTGTAAGGCCAGTGAGAATGAATAGCGCCTGTGTTCCTTGTCTGTGAAAGAGGCTTGTTTATCCAGAGTCCTCCCCCTTCCCAGCTCCCGCCTGCCTCTTGCTCAGTGCTGATTTCATTCATTCAAAAAGACCCAGGCAGGCTCAGAGCCCACGGGAACCAACCCCCTCCCCACCCATGGCAATGGGAAGCTCCGAGGCTTCAAAGCAGGGGTATTATCTCCAGGGAGGCTCAAGAGTGTGGAGAGCGAGCAGCCACGCTGGAACTGCTAGGGACCGAGGGGTTGCCATGGCAGAGTGGGAGCTCTTGTCCCATTAGACGAGGAGCCTGTCTGGAGGGGAGGGGGAGCGTGAATAGCAGACTCTTCAGAGCCAGATACCAGGGAAAGCTCCCAGTGTATAATGATGGTACCCACAAGGGAGGTCTTGTCCTTAACCCCCAGGCAGCCAGCTAGCAGTCACCTCCTGCTGTGCCTCTGCTGCAGGCCTAGATGTTCCAATTATCCCCACGGTAACCTCTCTGTGGGAAGAAGGGATCCATGCAGCCAGGAGACTGGCCAGAGCCTCCAAGGGGGCACTATGCCCATTCCAGAGGCAGGCCCAATGGGCTCTGATGAATGGGATTGGGGAGGCTGCCTTGCCATTGCCTAGCAGGGGCAAGCACTTATGGGCAGCCTGCCAGCCCAGGCGAAAACTAAGATGCTCTCCGCTTCATCCAGACTAGAAAACTTGCTACTCTGTGGGTGGCACCTAATTTCCTCGGGATTGGGAGAGGATATTGTTGGTTGAGAGGGAAGGGGGATAAGTTCTGCCACCAGGATATTTGTTTTAATGGGGGATCAGGGTTTTCATGTATTTCTGTGGGGTATTGTTTTATGTAACTCGCCGCAAGACGGCTTGTTCGATAGTGGTGGGTAATAAATTTAATTAATTAATAAACATTAATAATAACAATAATTTTGTGCTTCTTCTTAGAAGAATCCCTGTATTTGTTACAGTGGCATGACAGGCAGAAGTTCAGCAGGGGCAATGCTGACAATGAGCAAAGCCTCACTGGACTGTTGCAGGCATCCAGCCACGTGTGCTAAACCCAGCCAGGCTTGTGGAAGCCCCTGGGCCCTGACGAAATGAACACATTAGCCCTCAGCCACAAACGGACCTAGCACTGGGAGGCAGGTTGCCTGTGTGCCGTGATTTTGCCTTCATGAACACTGCAGATGTTTGGCTCCAGCCCGTTTCGTTGAGGTCAGCAGAAGGAAGGAATGCCTTGTTGCAGACCCTAAGCAAACTCTCTTAAACAACAGAAATCCTGATGTGAAGGGAGTGAACTCAACAAAGAAGAGCTGTTTTTTCAATCCCCTGCTTTTTTACTACCCAAAGAAGTCTCAAAGCGGCTTACAATTGCCTTCCCCTCCTCTCCCCACAACAGCATCCTGTGATGTAGGTGGGGGCGAGAGAGCTCTGAGAGAACTGCGACTGGCCCAAGGTCACCCAGCTGGCTGCATGTGGAAGAGCAGGAAATCAAACCCAGTTCTCCAGATTAGAGGCCGCTGCTCTTAACAACTACACCAAGCTGGCTCTTCTAGACAGGAATTACTAAAGTACCAAATGCTTCTTCCACCGTTAATATTGCCACATTGCCCACAAATACAGAGCCTGTCCAGCCGATAGGCACTGGGGCTGTCACTTGTGGCTATCATATGACTGAGAATTCTGCCTCGACTCCAGACTCTGAAAAAGCTCTTTATGGCTCCTTCTTTTGCTGCCTTTATTTATTTATTAATTATATTTATATGTACTATTTTGCTATTGCAATCCATATAAATGAGTGATGCAAACTCATTTTGTTCCATTGGGATATGTGGAGATACTTTGCGCAGCCTGCAAATTATGGTGGCCCAGATTTTGGAAGCTTTGGCCAAACTAAATGAAGGGATGTGATATTTTATAAAAAGTATGTATTTACAGTACATACAGTATGCCTTTCTTGTTGAAAAATTGTTGGAGGCGGGGTGATGATTCAGATCAGAAATGTGGTGCATGGAGGCAGGGGTTTGAATTCCCTCCTCTGCAAACCGAGTTATTTGCCCCATGGAAAAATCCCAGAATTATCTGTGATTTAGAAATGGCATTTCCCTCAAATCACTTTTCCTGAAAAAGAGCTAAGGAGAAGCTTGGAAACTAGGGTTCCCATCCTCTAGGCGGGACCTGAGGACCCCCTGGAATGACAGCTCATCTACAGACTCAAGAGAGCCATTTCCCTGGAGAAAATAGATGCTTTGGAGGGTGGACTGTAATGGGATTGGTGCCCCCTCCCCCCATTTAATTCCATGTCCTCCTCAGGCTCCATTCCCAAATCTCCAGGAGTTTCTCCAACTGGATCTAGTAACCCTACTCACCCAATCCCCCTGACAACCCTGTTGGAAACTGCTGTCAATCTCTCGAGACAGGCCCATGTGGCTCAACAAAAACACCCTTTCAATGTAGTACACCTCTCACTACTTGGGTCTGGTTAGCTAAGCAAGAACTGATTTTGCGGCAAAGCACAGGGAATCTGTAAAACACATTTACCATTCAACAGTAAATGCTACGCTGACACTGGATGTTTGGTCTTGCTGATTTCAGTAGAAATAACTTTCATGGACATTTGCTTAGGAATGCAGCTTTAGTAATCATAATTGCCTTTTTGCATTGAGAATACAAATAAGGAACTGGAGATGACATTTAATTTACAGAGCCTATATAATTGCGATAGAGAAGGGAGTTAGAGCTCGGTAGCCTCAGCTGTTTTGTAAAATTCACCCCTGGTGCCCAGCCATTCACTGTACACAGCATTTAATGTATGGTCTGCAGAGAACTTACTCCCTTTTCTGAAAATAAAACCCAGCCTTTACTTTTTCTCTCCCTCTGAAACTTATGCCGCCCAAATACCAAAGCATAAAAGCTTCTGATTTCAGATTACATTCAATTTAACAGTGTCTAAGAACACAATTCTCATTCTTGCATTCAGAAACACAAAGATTTTTAAGAGTACCTTTTGTAGGTCTTTTAAAAATATCTCATAGCTCCTGAGGTAGTATTAAATATGGCCTCATACTTGGGCAGGGCCTGCCCTCGGCCTTCCACAAGTAGTGTCCTGGACATTCATTCAGTTTTTATAGTGAAAGTGTAGCCTGCAACCCGGTCCTCAAACCTTCCCCTGGAACGATCCGTGGCCTTGAACCACCTCTTAGTGAACTACAATATGAATATCTGCTGCAGCCACCTCAACAACCATCCCTTATTGCTTTGTCATTGTACGTGGACGATCTTTTGCTTGTTCTGCCAACATTTGCTCTTTCAAGTTTAGCAAACACCTGACTGCTTGCTCTTGTTGTTGGCCATTATCTCCAGATCTTGATTTCATGCCTTGTTCTTTACCTGATTGCCTTGTACTTTGCTTGTTCCAAGTTCGTGAGACTGAGCGATGGAAACTTCTGGCTACCAGAACTTGGCGAGCTCCCAGACCACATTTCTTGGACAGCCCATTTATAAAGATGTTTATCTCAGACTGCACCTTGGCTCAGTTTGGCGTTTGGTTTCCCATTGCCCTTAGCCTTATCACTAGGACTCTGTCATAGGACTGAGGTATGACAGTCTCATTCACCTCAACATACGTTAATCTGTGGAAGTTATATGTAATATCTCTTGTTAGAATCGCTTACCTGGGGAAGCAAATGAGATGGGAAGAACATTTGCTATACAGACTTCTAAGACCAGAGACAAGTAACATCCATAGCGTTAACTCAAGCACAATAATATAGGATTTATAACAATCATAAAGCAGCATAAGCTAAATTCTAATGCATGCTATGACCTTAATCCATTGTGATTGCTTGTCAGCGTTCAAGGAAGCTACTGAACTTTCCCAAGTGTTAGGTTAGCAAAATATCTATTTCCCCAGCTGCAGGTAAGGAGCAATTGGATCTCTAAATGTCTACTACAGCTTCAGTCCTTAGGTCACTCATGCCTTGCAGGCTCCACTCAAGTATCCAACACAGGATATGCTTCTACATGTTTCCAGGATTGGGCTCCCTCCTACTTTCTTGGCTTTGGATTTCTGTCTTGGAGTGACTGAGCCAAATGACTAAACCATCAGCTATAAGAAAAATATAGAAGGGGAGGGGGTCAGCCCAATCACTGTAAACTTCATGCCTTGAGCAGTCAGTATGTTCACCATCATTACTTCCACATCATTAGCACAGCCTTATCAGACTAGTACTTACCCATCCACATCCTGGTAGTTCACATTCAGCCGTTTTGTTGATCCCAAGAGTTCTACAGAAAGGGAGGAGGGAAATGGGTCAGTTCAGGATCTTGGCAGATGGTAGAATCTACATGATGAATATAGAGCCTATGCAGATAATGTGTTCAACAATGGCTACAACCAGCAACAAATCTGCAGCTCTCTCTTCCCTGATTACTCTAACTAGAAGCATTTTGAGTACAAACCAAGGGCGATTCCATGTCAGATTGCTGCCTCTGCAACAATGTGAATGACATCAGAAAAGCCACTCATTAGAAGGGGTCAGGATGCAAGGTCTCCTTGCACAGTATCCTGTCTCTGATAGCTGTTTGGAACAAATGTATTAAAGGTCAATTGCACGAAATAGGACTGTGATGGAATGATTTCTATCACACTGGCTTGATTTGCCATTGGCTATTAGATAAGAAAGGTTAAATAAGGAGGCAAAATCAATGCGCCTATGCTTTCTCATTCACTCTTGTTTATATTTATATGTCTTCTAGGGACAAGTCCTTAATCATTCTACAAAATGGGTGTTTCCCAGGAGTTATAAAGGATGCTGGCCGGTGCAGTAACACTGGACTCTCCTACCCTGATTGCTTCTACGCATAGGAGCAAGAGTCTCCCTTTCTAGCCCCGATCCACCTGTTTGTAGTGAGGGAGTGATGGTTCAGCTCCCAAGATCTCAAGACTAACCTTGCTGTGCACAGACCAGTGCCTGACCCATCCCTTCAGCTTCTTCCTCTCTCCAACTCCTTCAGCGTCGCCTTCTATTGCCCCAGTCCGGTCCTTGCTTCCCTTTCTTCATTTCCCCCTTTCCCCAGCAAACATGCTGTTTAATTGCTTCCATCTTCAGAATCCTTTCAACAAGTCCTCATATCACTTCCGTGTAACTAGCAGGAGAAAACCTGGTCCCCATTGCTGATGGCTCCTGGGTCGGTGCCCTTGGTGGCCTCCTGTTCAGAAGCACTCCCATTTATAGAATCTGGTGCTCAGACAAGTGGAGAGCTGGGACATTTTGCTTACGCCTCTCAGTAACTTACCCGCTGCTAGGGAAAAGCCCACAGATCAGATGGTTGGCATTTTTTGCTCCACAGGAAGGGGGTGGCAGGAGCCCAGCCGTTATGAATATACCAATTGTACTTGTCTGACATTTCGTTCCCCTGCTCCAAACTCTCCATTTTCTTAACAGCATGGAGTGTGTCTCTTAAGGAAGAGGAGCCCTTTTATATTTCTAAAACCAAGTCTGCAAGCTTTACTTAGCCTGTTTGGAGCTCAACTCCTTCATGATGAAACCAATGAAATTATTTTTTTCCAGATAAGAATGGAGTGTTTCATTTGAGAATTCAGAGGCAAAAATAACAGGGAATCAACTGAAGGTTTATGAGAAGGAGGCAGAAAGTTTGCTAGTTTTAACTAGGGTTGTGGCAAGTTACTTCTTTATTTTCACACTTAAAGCCCATTCAAAGGGATATAGTATATAGAATATCATCATCAACATTTATATCCCACCTATAAATTACTTTTCAGAAAATGTTAGTACACCTTGTGGGATGTAGAGAACAAACCAAAAAAGGCCTAGGTGTGCATCCGGGAGAGAAGGTATAAACTGTGAATGCTTCCACTGTTAACTCAGCAGCCACTGAAGTCTTCATAGACAACAATGACTTCCAAGTCATTTCATGTCATATCATGTGATGCTAGGTAGCCAATTAGCTGCTATGCTCGAGGAAATGACCTGCCAATAAACATGCAGGTCAAGAAAAAGCAGGTCATGGAACATGCTGGTGCTGCATTTATGGCACAATTACACACTGATGTTAAAATAGGTCGGTGCCATGCCACAACAGTCAGTTGGAAATAAACCTGAACAGGCATCATGCAACAAAGCCAATAACCGGCCCTCACTTTCACTTCAAGGGAAAATGAATTTGTAAACAGCTTCGCCCTAATTTTAACCCTTCCCCTTTACTGAGGTATCTACTGAAATCCGATCATTGAGGATCTACTCTGCAATGCAATATGAGACACAGTAACAAAACACCCTTCCTCTACAAGCCCTGCACTCTTTTAGATTCTTTTTTTAAAAAACTGATGAAAATTCCCTTTTTTTAGTTTGGAAGGTTAGGAATGTTCCTGATTAGTAGCAACTATCACAGTTTAAATAGTAGAGGTATTTAAAATGAGAGCTGTCCTAATGATAACTGTTTCAAATGGTCACTCTTGAAATATGCCCTCTTTTTTGCTTTTCACAATATGACAGCTCTAGCAGAGGGGAAGCTTCACCTCCTCCAACGGAGAGACAAGGAAGAATGAATGAGAGGTGGGCTCATTGAAATATGCAAATACAAACTGAAAAGAAAATCCCCATCATTGTGGGTTTTCCTGAGGGCAAATCAAAATGTTTAGTCAAGAGGTGTATCCATGCAAAGCGGTTTTCAAGAACCTGATTGCACCATGTGCGTGACAAACTTAGCTGACACTGTCAGCCCGGGAGAGCAGAAACCAGGGAGGTCTAAATGGAATCAGAATAATTAGGTCTCTTAAGGACTTTTTCATCTTCAAAGTGCTCTGCAGTCACCCATGCACTAGGGACTCAACTGGGTAAAACGGGCATGTCCTTTCTCATTGGTTCTGCCCCTCAAGCCGCAAAGCATCAACACTCCTCAGAGAGGCAAGGCTCATTCCTTGCAGGGGAACCCTACACTAAAAGTTAAAGTATGATTTATTTTGGGAAATAGTGATCTTGCACAAAAAGCATCCTGATCCGTATAGTTACTTTGTCAGCAAATAAATACACAGAATGGTATGAAAGGATAATGTGAAGCTCTCTCTCTCTCTCTCTGTTCATATTTTGTCTGTTCAATTTCTGCTAACTGCTCAGCAATCAAAGGCAAAACAAGCCCACCACAGAAAAGGGAGGTTTTCGGGAGATGGTATTTGTGCTTGGCATGCAAGGGGTGCAGCTGCCACAGCCCCAGCATTAAACTTGGGACAAGGGACGAAAGAGCTTTGAGAGTCCTGTGACCATAAGCAACCATCTAGTGGGCAGTACGGAAGGGGCTTGGAGCTATGGATGCAGTGCTATTTCAGCTATTGCCTTCAGCAGGAGAGGCTGCAAAGCACACAAGAGGACTTGCCACCTTTCTTCTTAGACATGCAGAAATTCAACAGGTGCAGGGTTTATTATCACAGAGAAGTCTGTCAATCAAGAACCTTGGCCAGAAAATAAAGGGGTACTTCACATAACTGTACAGATTCCCTGCTGATTAGCAGTTATTTAATGTAGTCATGGACATTTGGAAAGGTACAGCATCAACTACAGATGCTGAAAACAGCTGTGATGTTTAGTCAAGTCAGTGCTCCTAATGGGAGCTGACACAACCCATGGTCTTTTCTGTCAGGAAAGTGCTGGTTGCATCTGTGTTCTTTCTTTCCTTGTACCTTATTACCAAAGCGTTCAAAAATCTTTGAAAAACATACATTCCTGTTTGGGAAACACTATAAATCATTTTAGGGAAAGTAGATACAGAATCTACCCTAATTTTTTACCGGTGTGCAAACTGGGACAGAAGAAAAAGATGGAACTATTTGTTCCAAATCACAAGGGGGAGGGAGGAGAAGTCTAGCAGAGAAGCTCTGATGATAGAAATCAGATGCCAGTGCCTCCAAGGACCTTATATAATGTCAGACAGAC
Source organism: Paroedura picta (assembly GCF_049243985.1). Taxonomy (NCBI): domain Eukaryota; kingdom Metazoa; phylum Chordata; class Lepidosauria; order Squamata; family Gekkonidae; genus Paroedura; species Paroedura picta. Next base: position 130,953,944 of record NC_135371.1, on the reverse strand, counting down.
AGACAGACAGACAGACAGACAGACAGACAGACAGACAGACAGACAGAGAAAGAATCTGTGAAAGAATGTATGATGGGCAAAAATTTTTGGACATGACACACATGTGGAACAATGAGAAAATATGGGGATGAAGGGTCTTAAAATTATATTAAACTCTAGCCTTAAAGAGATCTTAAAGATAGCCAGCCTAGTGTAATGGTTAGGAGCGCGGACTTCTAATCTGGCGAGCTGGGTTTCATTCCCCACTCCTCCTCCACATGCAGCCGGCTGGGTGACCTTGGGGTCACCACAGCACTGATAGAACTATTCTGACCGAGCGGTAATATCAGGGCTTTCTCAGCCTTGCTTACCTTGCAGGGTGTCTGTTGTGGGGAAAGGAAAGGGAAGGTGATTGTAAGCCGCTTTAAGACTCCTTCTGGGAAAGAAAAGTGGCATATAAGAACCAACTCTTCTTCTTTTATATAAAGATGTATCCTCGGAATTTGTCACCCAAGAGATTATATAAAATGTACAAAAATATGTCCAATGTTTGATGGAAATATGAACAACATGAAAGGACATTTTATAATCTTTGGTGGACAAGCAAGAAGGCAGAAAAAAATCTGGACACAAATACATGAATTAACACAGAATATCTTTAACCGCTCCTAGTGGAGCAGATAAAATAATAGAGTAAGGGCTCCGTCGGTGGGCCCTGTCCAGGATGACGAAGGGTGCCGATAGGCCCCTTCTCCTGGACTGACAATTGGAGGACCCTCCGCGGCTCACAATTGGTCCCTTGCCGCCGGACTGACTAATCGGGAGGCCCCCCTCCTAGTCCGCCAGCAGCTGCCCGCCGCCTGCCATTACCTCGCTTCCTCTCCACACGCTAGGTCACTGCCTGCCCGTGCTCCAAGGAGGGCCCAGCGGCTGCTGCTCTGCCAACGCTGCAGCCCCCACCAACGTGATGCCTCGGCGCAGGATGCCCCACCCAACTGCGGCCCGCGCCGCCACCCGCCGCCGCCAGTAACGGCGCCATCGCCGTGGATGCCGCCCGCCTCACCCATACCCGCTGTGGCTCACCCACAGACCAACGGAGATGCCAGGGCCCACCGCTGCACCGTTCAGCAGCCGCGGACGTGGCCCCGCCCCAACCTGGTGCACGCCGCCACCCCGGACCGCTGCTTTACCTCGCGGACCCCAGAGAGCCGCGCCACCCCACACACAAGCCCCGCTAGCACCCGCTGTATTTCGGGGACAGTGGGCTTATTTACTAGTATACAAATAAAACCAGAGATGTTTCTTTGGGGACTAATGGAGAAAGAACTTGGAAAAAGACAAGGAACTCTGTTTTTATATATGATTACAGTAGTGAGATGGTTATATGCTCAAAAATGAAAACATTTAATAGTACCCACAACTGAAGAACGTCTGATAAAAATGATGGAACTGTCAGAGATGTCTAAACTTACTTTGTTAATTAGAAAAAAGACAACTTCTGTATTTGTTGCTAACTGGAAACCTCTAACAGATTTTTTGCGTGATATGAAGAAAAATTAAGTAATTTGATAGTCATCACCACCACCACCATTTAATGGCATGCTCCCAGAGGCAGGATAATTGACATCACATCTCTTATCATTTCCGTTACATGGAGCACAGCAATAGATGTGTTCCATGTCAATAAAAATTATAGAGACACATTCTCGCTCTCCTTTAAAAAAAATATGGAGATGGAAGGATTTCAAAAAGAACAAAATCCCTATAAGATACATCAATATAATTATGAAAATAGTATTTAGGTATTTTAATTATTAGAAAAAAGCTTACAGCATGTAAACAGTTTTATAATTCTTATTTTCATCCTTTATAATTTGTACTTTATTCTCAGCAGCATAAAATATTATTCCATTGGAACCAAAACTTCCTGAATCAGTACTATTTTTACTTCTTGAATCATAATAATGTTTCATGGACATTTTAAAGATACTCTTGTTGTTTGTTGTGAGGGGCCCTGAAAACTTCACACTAATACATTAAATATAGAAGCAGAGCACTGGATGTGGAGGAACTAGCATCTCAGACCTGGCAAGCATTGCTTTGTTACTGAAATTTTCAACAGCTTTGCTTCATAAATATCTGTGACCACTATTGTAAATAAGATACTAGAGTGATGATGAGGTCTTTCTGGAGTCAGTGGTGGAACAGGTAATAACAGTGTCTAACTCATGTTTGGTTTTAATTTTGTCACTGTAATCCAAGGTGGTACCTGGGGCATCAGAATGATGTCAATCAAACAAACAGTATCTGATGTAAAATGGAATTCTGTACATGGTAAGTGGTCCTTGGTGTGTTCTTGTATCAGTATGCAGGAACCTGATTCTGCTCAGGGTTCCGTGTGCATGATCAACATTGCCTTGGTGCATGATGCTTGTGACAATGAACCACACACAAGTTTATTTGCCAAGATTATATACTGCACACTTCGCTCACCCCCTCTCTTCATTGCCAAATATTTCCATCTGGCAAATGGAAATCTCACACCCATTGTTATTGTGAATTGGCCTTGGGGAAAACTCACAGGACAAGCCAAAGGAACCATAGTACTGAAAGGCCAGGAAACAAAGAGACAACATACAACTGCTTGTCAAAGGCTCAACCTCACCACGGACACAGAGGCATTGGAAACTTTAAGAACAAAACTTCACACAATCGACCCAGGAGAGATGGACAACTGCAACTGTGAGAGGCTCATTGATTTAAAAATAAAACTGCCTGTTGCCCTTGCTTCTCATGACACCCTATTAGTCCAGCTCAAAATGAAGCTTAAATAGGCTAGCCAGAAACCAATATGCTCCTGAATCAACCATTTTTGTTTCTGAGCTAAATAATGAATGGCCACACATCCCAGGGAAAATATACCCTGGTTCAAAGATACAGGATTCCCACTGCTGATTGCACGAGCTTCCACTGATGTCAGACGCATTAGTTATGGTGTCATTTTATTTTACCCCTAAATTATGTTTAGCTAACAGCTGTGTTTACTCTGCTCTGGTTCAGCCTCACTTGGAGTACTGTGTTCAGTTTTGGGCACCACAGCTGAAGAGGGATAGAGACAAACTGGAACGTGTCTAGAGGAGGGCAACAAAGATGGTGAAGGGTTTGGAGACCAAGACATATGAAGAAAGGTTGGGGGAACTTGGTCTGTTTAGCCTAGAGAGGAGATGACTGAGATGGGATTTGATAACCATCTTCAAAGTATTTAAAAGGCTGCCATATAAAGGGTGGAGCACAGTTGTTCTCTCTTGCCCCAGAGGGACGGACCAGAACCAATGGGATGAAATTAATTCAAAAGAAATTCCGTCTAAACGTCAGTTCTAGTGGTTTCTCAGTGGAACAGGCTTCCTCGAGAGGTGGTGGGTTCTCCATCTTTGGAAATTTTTAAACAGAGGTTGGATAGCCATCTGACGGAGAGGCTGATTCTGTGAAGGCTCAAGGGGGTGGCAGGTTACACTGGATGAGCGATATTGTTGTGAGTGTCCTGCATAGTGCAGGGGTTTGGACTAGATGACCCATTAGGTACCTTCCAACTCTATGATTCTATGATTGTGTCCCCAAAACACAGCAATTCCAGTAATGATGACTGCAGTTGAGCATTGATATCAGGAAAGAGATATGGTGATGCATATGGTTTCTTGCACACAGAGCTGGGGACCAAATCAGGTGATAATGTTATAGTGCAGAGGTCCCCAACCTGAGGCCTGCAGGCCGCATGCATGTTTCAGAATCCATTTGAAGTAGCACCAGAGGATGCAAGTAACTTTTTTCAGATGGAGCTAATTGATTTGCAAGTCAGTGATCATCTCAGAGACATTTACAAAGAAAATAGTCTGTGAAATTTCTACTCTGGTCTACCTGATATATTTATCAACCTAAAGAAATCTGCTGCAGGCATGTTTACTGTCTTTGGCACCACATACATACAAACCTTTTCCAAGATGAAAATTGTGACATCGAAGTGTAGGTCAAGGCTTACAGATGAACATTTACATGACATTTTAAGAGTATCTGTCATGATCCTTGACTTGGACATCAATGCCTTGGCTAACAGAAAACAGCTACAAAAATCACACTGACTAGATAAGCATGTGTAGCTAAATAAAAGGATTCCACAGAAAAATATTGTTCCAAAATGGATTGCATTAAAATTAACATTTCTTTATCTTTGAATGTTATCTTTTGATCTAAATGTGTAGGTTTTTTGTTACATTTTGTTACATTTTGTTTTAATATGTGCCCCCCTTTAGGCACTGGACAATGTGGCCCCCATGCACTAAAAGGTTGGGGACTCCTATTGTAGTGTAATGATTGTGAATTCTGTTCCGTACAGCTCACCCTTGGGTTGAACAACTGGGATGTGAAGGCTTCCAAAACAATGGAAATTAAATAACAACAAAAAAAGGTCCAGTTACAAAACAGGGAAGTCCCCTGATGAATACAGAGCAATAGAGAAAAAGAGGAGCTCTATCAAGATGGTGAGCCTCTCATAGCAAGAACTGCATACTTTTGTGGCAGTTGGTTAACACATTTAAGACACTGATGCAAAGGAAGATCAAGATCTTGGGTCCAAAGCATAAGAATTGGCTGGCTGGACAAGATCAAGGACTATCTAGTCCAACAGCAGCCAGCCAGACGCCTTTGGAAAGTTACAGGCAGGGCATGAAGGTGATGGGCAATTTTGCTAATTAACATGTGTTGACAGATCTGTCCTCCATGAATTTGTAATCTGGACTAGTACGTAGGCAGTAGCGTCCTTGATCTTTCCTCAGCCAGAAAGGCCAGACCCACAAAGGGCATCAAAGTACTTCTATGTCTGTGTCAGACTGCCTCTCCACTTTGTTTTCTTCTACTCTCTCCCATCTGTCTTTCACTGCTCACAAGACATGAGGAGCCCAAGAAATTAGGCTGACATCGTGGTCTCCAACAACAGCACAGTCACTGTGCACTATGCACTGTCCTGCTCTCACTCTGTTCCATACATAGCAGGGACCGTGGGGGGCGTGGCGGGGGAGGCCATTCTTTTCCTAGGCAAGAGGGCTTTGTTCTTACACTCTTTCACTCAGAGGATTTCACAGGGACTGGCAGGGGAGGAAGATGAAGGGAGATCCATTTCTAATTTTCAGAACTTCATGATCCAAACTAAGAAGCAGGCTTCCTGCTCCAAAGTTACAGTTGATTCACCACGTAATCTAATTAATTCATTTTCTATTTTTATATCCTGCTTTTACCTTGGCGCTCTAGGCAGCATGTTACAAGAAGGTTCCCAGATGTTCTTTCATCCATGCAGTGTTGGCAGATCAGGACCTGCTTAGCTTCACCAAAGCTGCTGCATCATGTGGTTTCAAAACATGCCCCGAACAACAGTGTGGAGCTTTGATTTGGGAAAACTGGATTCAAAGCCCTGCTCAGTCTTAAACTCACTGGGTGGTCTCTCAAGTGTAAAACAGAAACCTTGCAGAGCAATAATGACTGCTGTGGTGTACAGATTTAAAGTGGGGAGATCCAGATGCAAATGACCATGGGCCACTCAGCTCCAATGTTTACTGGTGCTTTCACCCAGTTGAACCTGTCTCAGGAGAGATGTCACGAAAGTGTGTGTATATCTGTGTTGGGGAGGACATTTAAAACTAGACTTTAAAAAAATGTAGTAATGACCCTGCTCATTGTGACAAATTTAAAACACTACTGCACATTAAACAGTGCTGGATGATTAATAATAATAGGGACTCTCAAAAACAGAATTCAACAGAAGAGATTGAAGAATATTTATTGGGAAGAATTTCAACTCTACAGTAATGAAAGTCTATAGCGCTTGTATTTACATATCAATATCAGCATTATAGGCTGCAAACCAGAAATGTACTGCAAAGAGCCTCTCACACAAAGCATGCCAAATAGAAGGAACAACCCTTATGGAAAACCATTTTCCCCAAATCTCTTCAATTTGAAACAGTTTGGGTTAAATACACTTAAACTATTGTGAGAGACCCAAGGCTGAAAACAGTGAGGTGCTCAACGCCACTTCCTGCATCCCTAACACAACCATGAAGGATATGTAAAACACCACATTAATACTGAAAACTCATTGACTGCAATGCCAAACTGGATGCTTTCAGCTGCCTCACTCAGCACACCACAAAATCCATCGTCTGCTGCCAAACGCTACAGAGCAGCTACATTTGCTCCAATTCCTTGGGCAGGGACTCACCCATGAAGGATTTACAATTATAATGCCCACCCAGTGAAGCAAAGAAACAGATCCACAAGCCAGACTGCTACTCAAAACAGCCTACTTTAAGTCCCACCCTAAAAACATAACACCACCTGCAGCACCCAGCCCAAAATTGTCTAACACATCACCAATAATCTGTATCTCGAATAATCATATTTTTCTCTCATACAAATCTTGTGGTGTTTTTATACTGTAACCCACTGTGAGACATTTCATGAGAGTGGCGGGTAATGAATCTAATAAACAAACAAACAAACAAATCTGTTGGCTGACCAGCTCAGCCCAGTGGACATGCCTGGAGCTGTATCTAGCAGGTGCCCCCTGAGTTGCTGGCCAGTCTGGAATTCCAGGCAGCCCAGACCTCAGCACTGTGCCTGGCCCCGACTGGGGCTGTGAAGTCCACAGGACTGCCCTGTTTTAATTCCCACAGCATGCCCACCCTCTGGTGCCCTAGGAAATTGCTGAGGTGGCTTAGTGGCCAAGCCACTACAAGGAGGCATGAAATTGCTTGACTAATGAAAAGTCTCTGTCTTGATTGGATTTGAATTTTACATATAGTTACATTGTGGCCTGTACTTGCTGCATTTCGCAAGCTCTTGACCCCCCCCCCCCACCTGAGTTTGGCGTTTTTCCATGAACATTTTTGGGAAACATGTATATTATTGCCACCTCTTCAGAGACCTAATCAGGGTGGCTCCCAACAGGTTAAATCATTAAAATTAAAGGTAAAGGTAAAGGTATCCTCTGTGCAAGCACCGGGTCATGTCTGACCCTTGGGGTGACGCCCTCTAGCATTTTCATGGCAGACTGAATACGGGGTGGTTTGCCAGTGCCTTTCCCAGTCATTACCATTTACCCCCCAGCAAGCTGGGTACTCATTTTACCGATCTCGGAAGGATGGAAGGCTGAGTCAACCTTGAGCCGGATGCTGGGATCGAACTCCCAACCTCATGGGCAGACAGCTTCAGACAGCATGTTGCTGCCTTACCACTCTGCGCCACAAGAGGCTCATCATTAAAATTAACAGCCATTAAAAACCATCCAATAAAAACCCAAAAGAATAAAAGCACCTCAAATCCCAGCCCATAAACATTTGGCAGGCTAGATGATTCTCATAAAAGTACCCAGGCTAGAAGCAGATTGTAAAAACAATGAAAAAGATCAAAACTTCAGCTAAAAACTTCAGCTAAAATGTTTTGACCTTGTGCCTAAAGAGTGCCAAGTACCTGAAGATGTGGGCTCTGGTCTACAAAACTCTTGGTGGTTTCAACACCACCTTGGCATGATATTTTTCCCTATGCATACAATTGGAGCACGTGGAAGAATGTGAGTGGAAACCGGCCCACAAACACACATTTATACGTCATATGAACTTCTCCCACATTTGCCTACCATTTATGTACCTCAGACATATGTGATCAGATAAAAATACTGTACCTTCATGGCCATTTTCGGATCACTTCCTCATGCAAATAAGGACAAGTAAGGGAGAAAATACCCCTGACAGGACTTTGCTGCTTTTAGACCAGCAAGGTAAAGTTTTGTAAACATTAATCTGAATTCACTTAATTTTATGGTAAGCTCACTACCTGCGGCATCCTACCAAATGGACAGGAACATTTTACCACACATCCTTATTGGATCAGAATGCCAGGCATTGGGGGGGGGGGAATGGCAACCCTCCATTTTTTTCAGGACATTACTGCAGGCACATAAGGCAACCAAGGTACCCTGAGGTAGATTCCACTACCAAAACATGGCTTAGCTGGTTATGTTAGCTTGCCAAATTTAATTTTTCTATATGTCAGGTATAAAAGCGTGGCATAATGTTTTATAGAATGTGTGGTAAAATGACTGTTTATATCCACTCAGATACCCACCTCATGATACCCTCTCTGGAGTGGTAGCATTTGATATTGGTGGTTGTATTTAGGGTGCGTTTGCTGTGCATTTTGGAGACTGAGAAACTGAATAACAAATGAAACAAATTGGTCCAACTAGATGAGATGTTTTGATTTTTTTGAATTCGTAATTTCCAATTATCATGAGGGGAGTCTGAATTTAAATTGCCAAGTTTGGTGCAATAATTACATTGTAGATGCAACAAATTAATGGAGAATAGATACATCCATCCATTTCTTAGCCGCCCCTCCTAGACCCACCATCTCATTGCAGATTACAACAGTAATTAAAACAATAAAAAACAACCCACAACCCTCCCCCCACCACACTAGTCCTCACCACTCCAACCCCATCATTCCACCTCCTGGCTGCCATTTCCAGGGTGTTGTTCCAGTCAGACACTTAGAGGAGGGGCAAGATCTTCCAGTTTACCTGGATTCAACCAAACGTCTGGTGGAAAAGCTCTGTCTTGTAGGCCTTGCAGAACTTTGATAGCTCCATCAGAGCCTTCAGCTCACCCGGGAGCTCATTCCAGCAGGCAACAATGAAAAGGTCCTGGCTGAGGCCAGGTGAACGTCCCACAGACAGGGAACCTCCAGTTTATTGGCAGTCACAGAGTGCAAGGTCCTACGTGCAGCATAGATACTTAGGCAGTCCATCAAGTACACTGAAATGGCCTTGGAGGTCAAAATCAAAACTTGAACTTGATCCAGTATTCAACTGGTAACCAATACAGCTGCCACAGAGCAGGCTGGATATGAGCCCTACAAGGTGTCCTTATGAGGACCCTAGCTGCTGCATTTTGTCCAAGCTGTAATTTCTGGGTCAAGGACAAGGAGGCCCACCTGCAGTGAATTACAAAAATCCAGCCTGGAGGTGACCGTTGCATAGATCATTGTGGCTAGATGCTCCTGGGACAGATACGGTGCTAGTAGCCTTGCCTGGGAGAGGTGGAAGAACACCAGTTGGGCTCCTCTACTGACCTGGACCTTCACAAATAGGGAGGCATCCAGGATCAGTCCCAAATTCCTGGCAGTGTGCAAGATCTCTAATTGCATACCATCCAGGGAGGGTAAGCATGCTTCCTGATCTGGTCCATCCCGACCAAACCACAGGACCTCTGTACTGGAGTGGTTGAGTTTCAGCTGGCTTTGCTTGAGCCAGACCATCACTGTTTCCAAACATCTGGCAAATGTAACTGGAAGAGAGAAGTGGCTGTCCATCAAGAGATAGAGCTGGGTATCATCAGTATACTAATGACAACCCAGCCCATAACTCCAGACCAACTGGGCCAGAGGGTGCATAAAGATGTTGAATAATGTGGGAGAGAGTATTGCCCCCTATGGAACACCACAGAGGAGTTGGTAACAACATGAGTGATCTTCCCCCATGGCTACCCTCTGTGTGTTGTTTTGGAGAAAGAAACACAGTCACTGAAGGACTGTCCCCTGAATTATGGTCCAGGAGATGCAGTAGGCCAATAATTTGTGGTCAACAATGTCAAATGCTGCCGACAGATTGAGCAGCACAAGGAGGGCCGTCCCACCCCAATCCAGCTGGTGCCAGAGATCATCACTCAGGGCGACCAGCACCATCTCCACCCCATGGCCAGGACAGAAACCAGACTGGAATGAGTCAAGAGCTGAAGTTTCCTCCAAGAATGCTTGGAGTTTATCCGCTGCAGCCCTTTCAATCATCTTTCCCAGAAATGCCAAGAGCACTGTGGAGCGATAACTGGCTGGGTCACAAGGATCAAGCAATGATTTCTTCAGCAACAGGTGAACCACTGCCTCCTAAAGGCCTTCCGGGAACTCCCCCAAAGTTAGGGAGAGGTTGACAATCTCCCGGAGCAGCTCCCCTACCCGCCTGTCCCAAAAACCGTCCACTCCCAGCTCCACCTCTAAAGTGGCCTTCATGCAGATCTTTTCTCTTTAACCTACTTTCTTCACATAACAGGTCTTTTCATACAGATGGAAACCTTTGCAGTTTCTCATTTCCTTCTGTATATGTGTCGTATATTCCATTTAGACAGAGAGAATGCCTCAGACCCAGTCAAATTTCCTTTCACCCTGCTACTGACCCCCTCCATGCTAGGCCTGGCTTTCCTCAGCAGATTCCCACAGCGATATTTTGGAGCATGGGACAAGAAACCACAGTATGGCTCTTTTGTTGTGCACAGTGTTCCCTCAAACTCTGCTGTTTTAGAGGTGTGGTGCTGCCTCCTAAGACCACAAGGCTAGGCAAGCCTCTCATGGAGCAGTGGTTGCAGTCCGAAGGCTGTGTATGTCCTGGCAAGTGACCGGCAGCATCCTGTGATGTGGTTGCCTGCCCTTTCAAGGGGATGTCACAGCCTCAGCTGATTGCCTCTAGCTTCCCAAAGTCAATGATGCGGCTCTGAAACCTTTCCAGACCAGATTCCTTCTTGGTCAGAAAGCACTAGGCTCAAAGCCAAGGATACATGAATACATATTCAAAGTCCAGGAAAGTACCAAGGATCCCAAAGCATTTTGCACAACTGCAAACAAAATATGTCTTCTGATATACATGCAGTGCGCGTTCAGAGCACACAAGTGCTCAGAAGGTAAATGAGCCTTGCGTTGCAACCAAATGGTGACACAGGAGAGAAGGGGCAGCAATATGTTTTGTAAAAGACTTACAGATGTGGGGAATACAATGAATTTGGGGGAAGAGCAGGGTGAGTTCCAGCAGATTGGCCTGAGAGGATCTACCAGTTCCTGCCCCAGTTACTAGTCTAATGAAGACTGGGAAGGAGGCCATGAAGAAATGGACTAACTGCAGACAACTCTCAATGGTCCTTGGCCTTCTACCTCAACCCCAATACCTTTTCAAAGTAGTCCTCTAACAAAATTGAATTGCCACTGGCCAGAATGCTGTCCTTGAGGAAGGATAAGAAGTTGTTCAGAAGACATGAACCTGGGAAAGTCCAATCAATTCCACATGTGGCATCTGTAGCTTTTAGCAAATACTGTTCATGTTCTTTTAAAGAGCATTTCAGCAATCTTATTGAGGACTTGTATTCTTTAAGGATAAAGACTAGATTTTTAAACATGTTTAGCAAGCTGCCAGATTCTGTATTTTATGAGGCTATATTATCTCTTTATGAATAAAGCTATAACTCTAGGTATATGACAACACTGGGGAAAGTATTCCTTACAGGCTGGGCCGAGAAGGCCGGTCTAATTATGAAAGAAGGAAGAGGCATCCTTTCAAAGTTGCCAGATCCAGGTTGAAATGCTCCAGGCAATTTGGGGCTGGAGCCTGGAGTGCACAGCAACCTCAGTGAGGTACAATACCATACTGTGCACCCTCCAAAGCACTAATTTTCTCCAGGCCAACTGATCTCCGTAGTCTGGAGAGGAACTGTGATTCCAGGACCCACCTGGAGGCTGGCATCCCTGTATCTTGTGTGTTACTGCCTCCAGTTGTGACCAAATCTAGAGTTTCTCCTCAAGGTTCCAAGAGTTGTCTTTTGAACAGAATCTCAAGCTTGTGCCAACAAAATTTCTGAATTTCCTGACCACTCAATGGACTAAACAAGAAAGATCCTTTGATCGGACACCATTTTGTGATCTAAACCAAGGAGAAAGCCTATGGATGCTTCTACACAAACATAGCAATCAACAGAAGAGACTGTCAGAAGGAGGACAGGAAGCAGCCAGGCATTCCTCTGACTTGCCTGGATCCATCTTTAGCCCTCCTTCCCTCCAGTTCCAAACTTCCCTTGATGGAGTCATCACTGACAGTTCAGAAGGAATCCCTGGCTTCTTCCATATTGCCTGGAAAACATTTTACATTTGCTTTTAATTGCCATTTGTATTGGGTTTTGGATTTCCGTGAGTTCTTTGGAAGCCAATTTTTGATCAAAAAGTGGAATAAATTGATGTTAAAAAAAGATATGCTTATGTCAGATCCTATCTGTAAGATCGTTCTAATGTAATACCTACATTTCTCAAGTCTAATATTTTCAGAATCTGTTTATCAATGTTCACAAGTTTGCAAAAGCAGACAGATGTGTTTTTCAGAAGTACCTCTGGGTCAAGGGAGTCCTTCACAATATGTGATGATTTAAAAAGGAAGCATACCCACCACTCCTGTGCCTCAGTTTCCCCTCCCCTGCACAATTACACCTGGCTTCCTTGATGAGGTGCTGCTGTTTATTGGTAGATAACATTGCTCACAGAAGAGCCAGGTGCCAAGTAACACCACCTTTCAGTTGTGTCCAGGTGTTATCGTATTGGCAGTTGGGGTGTGTACTCTTCTGGCTGCAGATTGTTGAGCAGAATTCAAGGCCACGTGCACCTTGCCCACGTTCCCAGTGTGAACTCTTATTTACCTCCCCTGACAGTATTGCATCACTGCCAAAGGCAGGCATGTCTTTACTTCACTCTCATGGCACAGGCAGGGGCAAAATGGGCTGCCAGTTGGGGCTGTGCAGGCATGCTTAATTAAATGAGTCAGGCTCCACTCCTGCCAGCTGCCCCAAAGGCTAACCTGGCACTGCCCACACACGGTGCCTTTGAAGATGGGCACTATATGGAGTTAGATAGAAAAATCCAAGTCTGCCAACTAGTGAAACTTTTGTTTTCAAAAACGCAGTAATTCCTAAACATGGGGCACTAAAGAGTTACAATCCTGCCTGAAATGACTGACTCTACGCTCAAGTGAATAGACACATCCCACCATGACACAATCGGCAGAAAGCTTCCCATTTTCATTTTATTGCCACACCTTAGAATAGCCGGTTGTTTGCACCAAATTGATATCACTCTGTGCTCAGTTACACCTGGTGCTGCCATTCACTTTCCTCCCACCATCTGTTAAGCAGGTCAACTGGGCACTTTGGAGAAAGCCAAGGTAAAAATTAAACTCAGGCAAACGGCTGTTAGTTTGAGCACAGGAGCTGTGGAATTAGGTAAGAACAGTCCCAGCAACATTTCTGCTTCCTTTACAAAACTCAGGCAGATTGTTGCAGACATTTTAAAGCCCCTGTCTTTCCTGAAGACAGATTTATCAGGTTGACTGGCAGGCTGAATGTGCCCACACTTGAGCTGTGGGTGGAGTTCAGATGGATGGATTCAGACAAGGAATTCCAGAGACCATCGTGGTGGCTCACCCACAGGACTGAAGAATGTGCCAGGGGAAACCAAGAAGTTTTGAGGAGTGTGGATTGTTTCTAGAGGAGCTACAAGCTAGCTCTCTCCTAATTATTTTTGTACCTCGATTGGGCTGGAGATAGGATGTCCCCAATAACCCACCCCTCTGCAAAATCTATTGGCTATGTAAACCCAACAAAATGTTGCTTGACAAATGTGGAGAAACAGACATTTTAGATTACTTTGTCTCTCTTGGATTCCTTATCCAAGAAATTAACATGTCTGGGGGCCTGTATGGTCCTATCTTCTTCTGATCTACTTGGTTAAGAGTGCGGACTTCTAATCTGGCATGCCGGGTTCGATCCAGCGGCCGCGCATGCACAAACGCACATGAGCGACAGGTCCGTGCATGCACGTTTGCGCCATGCGCGACCTCAAACCCGCATGCACCCATGTGCGGCAGGTCCGTGCATGTGCATTTGCAGCCACGCATGGCACACACACGCATGCGTGGACCTGCTGTACATGCGCGTTTGTGCCGGCGGCCACGCTTCCCTCCCCCCCCCCCACAAACAGAAGCTTGCTGGGCCGCAATCTAATCAGCCACTTTGGCGGCCAATTTGCTTGCGGCCTGGGAAGTTTCTCACTGCGGGGGGGCGGGGAGAGGGAGCCACGGCCCGGTAACTCTGGGAAATCTCTGCTCCCCCCCCCATGAGAGATTGGCAACCCTAGACTCACCAACAAAACGATTACAACTGCAAGCAAGGATCAACTGCAGAACACTAGGAATGGACTTACAACACGTTCTATATCCACCTTGGCTAAATGGGTGTCACAGGTTAGGAAGACCAGATGCAAAGGATGGGGGGGGGGGGGAGAATGCAGCAGTATTTGCAAACAGACCTTTGAATCAGAGCTGTTGCTAGTTTGTAGAAATATGAAGTCATGAAGCAGTCATGAAGTAGTTAATTCGAAAGGTAGCACGAGAACTAGCACGTGTCTTTGCTGATGACCTTTATGAGCACAAACCACTCTAGCGCATACAAGCTCTGGGCAAACATGTGTATGGAGGGAGGACAGCTCTGATGATCCAATAAAGATGGTTGCTGGAGTTAGTTTCAGTTTAGCACAGAACACACCTGCAGCTACGTGCCACTTTCCCCGCAGTTAGAGACCCAAAAGCAAAGGCTCGGGGACAGCAGTTCAAAACAATTATCACACAGTTTTACTCTTTAATATCTGCCAGTCTTCCAGGGAAATTTGAACATTAGCTAGCTTGGGGCTAAAACAATTCACCCATTAATCTGAATGCTTAATCAAATCAATAAACACAGATTGAAAATGTCAGTTCTTACACTGGGTTGCAATGCCTTAATTGGAACGTTCATTTCTGAAGGCAGAGTGGCAAAAACTGCGTTTCTTAAAACAGCAAAGCATTTGAGATTATTTCCACCCACATCACTCCTCAGCTGTCACAACAGAGTGACCTGTAAATATGCTGTCAAAAGAAGCTGTTACTTAAAAGTACCAAGAGCATTAACTGTAATAAGAAACTGTAATCTTTGTTTTTAAATTACATAACTAATTGATTGCTTGCAGGCAAGACAGCATTTTGGAACATCTCACTAAAGAATTTACAAGGTTGCTGCAGGTGTGCAAAAACGAATGGGATGATGTGGTTGGACTAGTCACGAGAAGAGAAACTCTTAAATAAACTAGCATTGATTCCAGAAAAGCCCAGATTGCATCAGATGACACAAATAATAACTTTACATGATGTTCTGAATCAGCTGGCACCACAGTGTTGGTTTGATTCTTCTCTTTCAAAGTGTATTTTAAAAATTATTCCTCTTGTCTCCTGCACGTGGGCTTCCTCTGTGTGTTTTTATGTGTGGTTCCACAGCAGCCATTTTGTGTCTGGCTCTGCCTCCCGCGGCAACCATTTTGTGGCTGTGCCCACCACCCTCTTAGAATTCCAAGGCACCTACAGCACTCCTGGATAAGCAATTTGCTAAGACTGCCAATGTGTGTCTACTGCAAGGGCAGCCAAGTGGTCATGTTGGGTAGCAATAATTTTAGAGGTACAAATGATGTAGCATGAAAGCATAAAGGTGCACCCTAGAATCTCCTGCAATGTTGATTCATCCCCTGTGACATTACAGGGTTGTGGGAAGCAATTCTTGAATGACACAGTGCACACCTTGGTCAAGCCTCCAAAGACCCCCAACATATTAACTGTGATTAGGGGGAGGCTTTCAGACCTAAATTTAAAAAAGTAAAACAAAGTTTCTAGGCTTGTTAGGGGCACAAACAACACACACACAAAATAAATTAAGTTTCCATGCAGTAAAGCTAACACCAAAACACCCTGGAATTCTTTGTTAAGAGCATATTTCTAGCCCTTACAGATGTTTCAACCAGCAAATTTAAAACTTATAATTTTTTCAGTTTATATGTTAGTAGCCAGAGCCCTCCTCACATTGAGTTAGTTTATAGACAGAATACACAGAAACCCCTCTCACCCTGCATCAGATATTAATTTGTGACACACTGCCTGGCTGGAATAGACACTGGAAGAGATGTCAGTTGCCTCTCAAATGCCAAAATGCACTATCTACTTCCAAGCAGGTACAGAAAATAGGGACACCAGCCAGGTGTCAATCTCCAGGACACACCTGGACAATTAGATTAGATTCTGTGAAATTGCAGGGGCTGACTCACTAATGGCTTTCTCTCCCCACCCAAAAGAAATGCCTACTGTTGAGACAATATACTTTCCAAGGAACTGTTACTAATCTCCTCAGCTTCCCAGTCTCTCCTTCACCTCATGCCCACAGAATTCAACTAGATATTCTTAATAACTCACCCCTGTCTATCAATCAAAGGGTCATTAAGAAACATTAATATATTTTCTTCTTCTCTATTACAGGAATCATGGCTATTGTCTATCACATGGTTTCACCCACATTTATTGTCCTCAATCCAGACAAACCCATCACATTCATTCATTCATTCATTCATTCATTCATTCATTCATTTTCCATAGCACCCTCCCATGAGGCTCAGAGCAGTTTACACAACATGTAGGGATAATACAGCACAATTCATAACATCAACAGCAATAACAGTGGGTTACAAATGCAAAAACTAATAATGAAGGTGATGCTGGATTTCCATCACAACACAATGGAAGTGGGCAGGATGACCTAGATACTAGAGCAATAGTTACCTCTGTTAGTTTATTGGTTTTCATACTGAATGCAGTATGCACCCCTGTGCACCAAAGTGGATGGTGCTAAAGGGGACTTAGGACATGGCAATAGTCATTCCCATTGTTACTATAGGAGGGGATTTGTATTATCAGAGCACTGCCCTCCCTAGTCCCAAACAGCTGGAGTATGGGATATGCACTGCCTTTTACAGAGAACTATAAATCTTGCCTATGTATCAACCATTATAGTATGAATTTTGGGGAGAGGGGGAGAAATTTCCCTATAGATGCATTGTGCATACCTAGCACTGAATATCTGATGCTCAGAAAAAAACGATCGGAGAAGGCCAAAAGTCATCTAGTGCTCTGTGTCCTGGTGAATTTTGTTCTAGGCTAGCAAGGCAGAATTTTCATTTTTATTGACAATACATGTTTTAAGACCTAGTATGAAAAGGTAACCAGTCTGGACTGGATGCTGCTCATCTATAACATTTAAAGGGCTATTCGCCATTAGGTACACCTTCTCATAAGCAGAGTAAATTCACATCCCTCCTGGAGACTGAAATCTATCTTCTCCCATGCTCTTAAGGTAGAAACAGCTGTTGAAGTGATTGGTTGGGGGGGGGGGACCAACTGTTCCTTCAGAGGTACAGAAAGCTCCTTTTCCAGATGGCAAGGAAATATGTTACCAGGCTATGAAGTCACCACTTCTTCTGGGATTCGGCTGTTCCAATCCCCAGGATGTGAGCTCAGTGGCATTTTATTTATACAAGGAAGAGGTGGGGTCTTGTCCATTTCCTCCATCCTTCCGAAAGGACAGGACATCTCCCAGAAAGGAGGGGAGAGCACTTGGTTCTGTGGACTGACAGAGTTCAATGCTATCAACAGTAGCTAATTTTCTCAGAACAGAAGATAACGCAGGATGTGTACTTTGAAAAGCTTCCTGCTTTTACACAGTTTTATTCTGAGTATAAGTCTTGTGTGCAGGCACATTTCTTCAGATATACCAAAACAGAAATCAAGAATCACTTCAGCTGTCTGGAAACTCAATAGGGGACCTCAAAATAGCTGTTTAGTTGCAAAAGAATTTCAGAAATAGACTAGAATGGGAGGTGGCTGAGTTACAAGTTATTACAACAATGGAACCCCCAGGGCTTAACAGAGATATTGATTTCTTATCTCACTACACATGCTAATGGCATTCAGTTCTCATATCTGTCTGGAAGCTATTTTATTGTACTGTATGCTAATCTGCTGCTAGTCACAACTTTTACCAATTGCCTTAATCCAATCTAATTAGCTATTCCTGACAATCCCCACCCTCTACCTATAGTTAATGGTTGGTGACTTCTGTTTTAATGTATCAGAAGAAGTGTGCATGCACACAAAAGCTTCAACCCAACATAAAGCTTTGTGGATCTCAAAGAAGCCACTAGATTCAAACTTAATTCTGCTGCTACACACCAACATGGCTACTCACATGAATCTGTCCTTACATAGCTAGCTCTAGCCGAGCTCAATGAAACAATAAAGCAAAAGAAATTTCTAAACTACCCTGGCAGGGGGAATAGATGTAGCATCCATTCCCAGCACATAATAATGACTTTCCTTATTGTGAGTTACTGAGTGTCCCTACATCTAAAGTTGCCAGTGATTCCTGTTGCCTGACTAAAAATGTTGTGGGGGCGTGGTGTAAAAGATGGCAGCTGTGTTTACTGTTGTCCTGTTTTGCAGACAGAGGTTGTCCATGGGGAGTCTGGGAAACGTGAGGTCCTGGATGAAGTGGCCATGCTTTCTGTTGATGGGGTGACTGACAGACTTGGTTAAGAGTCTAGGGGCCCTGCTAGACTCTGCTCTAGTGGCAAGGACTACTTTCCCAGCTAAATTTAGCAAGGAAATTGTTTGCTTCCTGGATGCAGCTCACCTAGCCATGCTAATCCATGGCATAACCTTGAGACTAGATTATAACAAGTACCCCATTGCCCTTTCTGTGGGATTTTTGTGGGAATGGTTGGTGTTTTTAATATATGTAGGCTGTTTTGAACCCAGACCAGAGAAAAGTGCAATATAAATATCTTAAGCAATAGGGAAGTACATATGGTATATAGAGACAGATAAAGGCATGTAACCCATCTTCCTTCCTTCAATTTGAGTGGCTCTTCTGTTGCAGAGGACAATTGCAAATGTGACTCAGTGTGGAGGGTAGGATAAATGCCAGATATACAGTCCGGGGATCCAAGATGGTGCCTTTGCAGTTCCATATTCACAAAAACAACTTTAAGAGATGTGTCCCCACATTAATTTTCCCAAACATAACACATACTTCCAGTCATAAAGTAGCCACATTATCTTTTTTTTACCTCTGGAGTGGCTTTACTTATGTTTGTTTTTCCCTGGAAGTCAAGTTCTGTTTAGCACAAGCTACTCTTACCTCATCCAACACAGAGCATTCTGCGATATCACCTGGTTGTGTAAAAACTGCACTATAACCTACTGAAATGACAGGGTGGGGTAGAGATGATGTGGGAGGGATCAACACAGCCACCACTGAGATGAATACCTGTAGAAAGTAGTGAGGTCAGACTCCACTCATGAGATGTTGAGTTTCCTAAGGGATGAAAAAACAAATGCCACACAATGGTTGCAATCACTGACATTTGGGTCAAATCTATAAACATGCAAGTATGTTGGATATGACCTGGATTTTAGCAAAGCATTTGAGGTTCTTATAACAAAAAAAGCAGTGTCTTATGATGAGGCTGAAATTTGAGGGCTCGATAACAGTAAAATCAGCCCCAAAAGGAAGGTTTATGAAATATCAGAGACACCCCCCACACACATGCACACACACACACACACGACATCAAGGTACGGGGGAAGCAAGGAGCCATGATGAGGATTGGCAGCATGTGTAGCTAGCCTGCACTGTGTCCCTGCTCAAGAAGTACAAACAAATGCAGGATACCCATGAAATCCATGGAGCATGATGCTGACCATGTTGGGCTTCTAAGACATCAATGTAGGCAGAGAAATAATACATAGAGACTTAGAGAGATTAGGAGAATGAGCAGAGAATAAACAAAAGCAGATCCAGCTTGGGAAAATTGCAAGCTACAGCATCTGGGGAAAAGATAATCCGCCAGGAGGATATTGAACAGAAGAGACCCTAGAAGCAGAATGCAGAGGAAGAGCAGAAGCAAGCAAAGAGTGTGTAATGCGATAAACGGGAAGTTGTCAAAAGGCTAATAATATATATTATATAATATAAATATAATCTCCATCCAAGTTTCTCAGAAGTGATGCTGCCTCTGTTTAAAAAATGGGCAGTGGATATGAAAGCTCCTTAGCCACCTGTTTAGACTGTCCCCCTTTCCCATGCTACCCTCTTGGGTCTTTAACCATAAGTATTCCAAGCAGATGATGATTTCTACACTTTCTTTCCATGGATAAGAAAGCTTTAACTGCTTAATTCTTTTCTGGGAAGTCATGACACTGGAAGAGCCCTGGAAAATAGGAGCCAGTGGGTGCTACGGAACCAGCATAATGTGGCAATCCAAAACATCCACGGAGAGAGGGAAGGAGATGCAGAAGCCCATGACTGGGGAGCAAAGGAGGGGCGGGGTCTCACCACTGCTATCATGCCTGCTGAACAGCTGCAACCTGTGCATGTGTCTACACACTGTAGTTCTTGTGTTTCAGTGGAAAATGGAGAGTGGGGCTTGTTTATATGGTGCTGAGACGCTACCTTTGCAAAGACCTGTTTTTGGATGTGCATACAAATGACACCCTGCTGCTGCAGGATGTCTGGAAGAAAGGGACATCAAGACGGAGCAAAGAGAAAGAGCAGTTCTTCTTTCTGTATACTCCAATATGGTCCCTCCATTTTGCTTTCCTTTTATGGGAACTGTACTGGAAGAGAGATTCTCTTAAAGAGATCCCCCCCCCTCCTTACATGTTCCTGACTTTAAGCAGGGAAGCATTTCTGAGTGGATTGCTGAGTAGAGTGGAGTGCTGAGCTCGGAAACCAACTTAGAGACACTCTGACAACACCAAAGCCTCCCCTCCCACTCCCTGTAGCAGTCCACTTGATCCAACTTGTACCTTCTGTGCAAAACTGCATGGCTGGGTTCACATCCTAGCTAAAGAACCCACTGTGCCTTCTAACTGAACATTTTCTCTCTATTAACTTTGCAAACTGAAGGAAAGGCATACCATGCATACATTCAGTTGCCCTTTCTGGTTGTTTAATATTATTTAATAAATGGCACATTACCACTGATTTATAGGTTCTGCAAAATCACAACATAATGTTTTTCCACAACTACCACTTTAAACTGAAATGTGTTGAATTTATTTAAATACAACGCTAGGCCTCATTCACTGTCAGATGTATTATCAGTAACATATAGCAGGCCAAAAACTAACAAACAACAAACCTTCTAGAATCATTATGTGCCAAAAACTGAATTTTCCACAAAACAGTACTACTAGAAAGCCATGCTGAGAACTTGCCACTTTCTCAGGGTCAGTCTGTCATGTTTACTAACTTACAAGTATCTGTAACAAACACAGTACACTGGAGCTGCCAAAGAAATGTGAGAAAACTCCACCAGCCTCATGGTTGGGATAACTTGGGAGGATTTGGACTGGACCTGGGGGGCAGCCGGGTTTGTGCCGGGGAAAGACTTCAACAGGGCACCCTTCAAGGCAGCCGTTTTCTCCAGGGGGACTTTCTGTTGTCTGGAAATTTCTGTTGTCTGGAAATAGCTGTCATTTCAGGAAATTGCCAGCCCCACCTGGAGATTTGGCAAACTAGCCTTCATGTACTACTTGAAGAGAGTTCAAGACATACCCTCTCTTGAAGGTCTTGCTATTGAGTGAGTGTGTGCGTGTGAGAGAAAAAGACAGACAGACAGTTTTGCCATAGGTCACTCAGATCATCACTAGCAACTAAGCATGGCTTGTCTTAAGCTTTTCCTTTTCCTTTCCCCATATTTTAGAAATGTCTGAAAATCTAAAACAAATCTCCGTATAGCCAGGGGTGGGATAATGAATTGTCTGGGATTGTGAAGCAAACCTGAAGCTGCTGATCCTATTTAGTTGCATTACTTATTGCTGGGACAGCCAAGCAGGAACTATTTAAAAAATACTACACAGATGCCCGTCTGAACTTTGACCCAAATGAGAAGCTTATCTTTCGAACAACTGCTATAGCTCAGAAATGAATAGCTAAAATCCTTTCGGGATGTACACCTTATCCATTCAATAGAAAGAAACAGGAGGATAGGGACGATTTCTCTCCCACCCATTTCCTGGAACTTTCCAGGAAAAGTTCATTTTAAGGAGGTACTGGATCACAAAATAGCCCTTGTAGAGACTCCCTCGAGGATTCATGAAGCAATTCCTACCATACTCCCCTGCAGCCCTCCCTGCCCTTACTTATTCTGTCAGTGACAGGGCCGCAAAAGAGGTATCACGCCCAACCAGTACTTGCACGTGACCTGTTTGAAGCATCGAAATGCCACTTTCTAGACATCATGTGCTCACCATTTTATAATACTCAGTTCCAAAAAGATCTACAAGAACTTACTACATTTTCTGCCTTTTTGTATAATTAGTACTGATTTAGAAATCAGGCCAGAACTAAAAACAAAACAAAACTCTTCCTATTCCTCCGGTTTATCATAGAGCAGTAGACAGATCTGTCAAAACTTATGAATGTTGTCAGTCTTGCTTCCATGATTTCAAACGACTGCAAATTATAAATGACAAAAAAAGTAAAACAAAAAATTCTCATACTCTGAGAATGTGTTGTAGTGACAGAAGAAAACCGTGAAATTAAAAGGACACTGAATTAGATATAGTGAAACTCATATCTACATGAAAACAAGCGATTTGAAGGTTAATCCTGAGACCCATTAAATAACCCTCACTTGGGGTTGTCAACCTCTAAGTAGGGCCTGGATTTTCCCCTGAATTGCGACTGATCACCAGACTCTGGAGATCATTTTCCCTGGAGATAATGGCTCCTTTGGGGAGCAGGCTCTATACTCTACTGAAACCCTCTCTGCCCCAACTAAGCCCTCCATAAGCTCCACCCCCAAATCTCTAGGAATTTCCCAACCCAGATTTATGTATTTACTTGAAGTTTAGCCCGCTGTATCCAAAATACAGTGGGCGCTAGCGGGCATTGGGTGGGTGCGGGAGGCCCCCCCCCCCGAGCTCGCGGCTTCAGCACAGGGCTCGTAGCAGGCCCGCTGCCTCCCAGACATCATCATTCTTCATAACTGTCAAGAACAGCGTTTTTTGATTCCTGTCAGAGGGGCTTTGTTCTCTTGCCATATCCAGGTTTCCTTCCTTCCTTCCTTCCTTCCTTCCTTCCTTCCTTCCTTCCTTCCTTCCTTCCTTCCTTCCTTCCTTCCTTCCTTCCTTCCTTCCTTCCTTCCTTCCTTCCTTCCTTCCTTCCTTCCTTCCTTCCTTCCTTCCTCTCTCTTTATTTATTTCTCTCTTTCTCTCTCTCTCCTGTTGAAACACCTGCTCACTTAATAGAAGAAGGAAAAGAATTTATTAGCTCCTCTCTTTGTCCAGCAGCTCTTGCCTTACGTTCTGTATGCCATGATCCAACTTGTCCATCTGTATAAGCAGTATGTACAGTTGACAGATGCTTGAGGCTTGCCCCACAATGATGGGGGCATGAAGGGAAACTCCTCCCCCCATCAGTGGCAGACTTGCACAAGGTGTGAACTGAAGCCCTTGCAATAGGTACTCGTAATAAGAACACCAGGACCATCAGTATCCCTCTCCCACCCCTAATTCCAGACTTAATTTTACTAATTGCTGGTTGACACAAGCTAGCACACTTGCTTGTTAAAATGGAGACTGAGTTTTAAAGTTGGGGGGCTGGGGGCTGATACAGTGTGGGCAAATTTACCAGACATTATTGACTGGGACAATGGCAAAATTATATATTTGATGCACAATATATCAACATTGGAATTCAGAAGAAAATGGGGTTCAATATTACATTATATTGACCAGGAAAAAATTAATGAAAAGAAAGGACTGATTTTTAGACTATATATGTTAACTTTGGGGAAAATGCAAACTCTGGAAAAATGCAGTATGTCATATATGATATTAGGGTGATGCAAAAGAACAAGATATGTATTGTCAGATGCCAGCCTTATTCTTATCTGTTTTTCAAATAGTAGTTCTGCAATACATAATATGTAGTATTTCTCTCTTTTTTGAATAAAAAAAAATATTTTTTTAAAGCAGGCCAACTACTAAATGGGGGGAATGAGTGACACTGTTCTCTAATTCATGTTTCACTAGATAATTCTTTTTCACTAGCTTGGACCTTTGGTGCCACTGTCTCATCTGCCTAAATTGGCTCCACACATCAGCACCCCTCTCCCATCTGCTTTAGGTGCCTGATCCAGGCCCTGTGTCTTTGACAAGAGCTGCTTTTATGTTTCAGCCTGGATTTAGGGGACCTCCTTTGTTCTTTTGTGTAGCTCAGCTGGCCCACCATAAATCTTCTTAAAAGAGCCCTCTGTGTCAGCAGCAGAAGGGCCACTTATGCCCTCAAGAGGATATGAGTCTCCTGCTTTCTCAATATCAGTAAATTTCAGGACCATTCTAAATTGTACAGGTTGAATACACAGACAGATCGGAAAGTGTCACTCACAACCTACTTGAAAGTGATCATTCTATATGCCACAGTTTACCAACTGAGTCTCACCTCATAGAAGGAGCCTGTCCTGTGGTTAGATGGGATGACCTCTCTTCCTATCCAGTAATATCTGCATGTCAACTAACTTTATCCTGTGCTTCCTCTGATCTCAGGGCAGTCTATGTGATCCTTCCCTCCTCCATCTTATCCTCACAATAACTCTGTGAGGTTGGGTAGGCTGAGAATGACTGGCCAAATGATACACACTAAGTTTCAAACCAAGTGGGGATTTGAATCAGCCCCCCCTCCCCTAAACACAAGGGTTGCCAGATCCCCCAGTCCAGGTGGAGGTCCCTTGGATTTCGGGCCTACCTTTCTTCCTCTCTGCACCCCCCAAGCCCCTTCTGAACCAGAAGAACACTAGAAATCAATGCAACTTGTTGATGCCACCTGGAAGGGATGTCAACATGTCGGGAGGCAACACACTTGTTTTGGGGCAAAACTCTATGGTTTGTGCTGAAAAGTCAGAACATTGCCCTGCAATGTTGCTGACATGTCGATGTCACTTCTGTGTGATATCAGCACGTCATGTTGATTTGCAGCACTCCCCTCCTCCCCATAATGTGCACCCTTTATTCCCTGCTGGCAGCTATGAGGGACCTGGGAAACCTATTAGACATTCTAACCACTGCACCACATCAATAGGCCTAATGTGGCCCACAGGCTGCCTGTTGAGGAACAGAGTTTTATAGTCCCCATGTTTCCTGATGCTACCTTGACGCCAAATGTTAAAATGCACAGATTTGCCAACCAACCTCATCCTGCATCTATCTTAAAATCAGTCCTAAGGAAGAAGCGCTACTGCAGTGCCAGAAGAGTTGGACTAAAGGAAAGAGCCATATGCATGAGCAAGAGTTGGATAGGGTTCCGCCAGTTGAGCAGTGGAGAGGCGGAAGGTAACCAGAAAATAGAGACAGAGAAAAAGGGAGAGAGAAGATGGAGAGGTAGGGTAGATGCATCTTAGAACACTGAGCACAGCAGAAATATTTCCAAAATATAATGCAGCAACAAGATAAATGTTTGCCAACTCTATGCTTGCATACTCAAAACTAATAGTGAGCCTAGTAGCCACGCCTAACACATGGTGTTGAACTAATTTATTATGAGGGCTGGATCTGACATGAATGTCATTTTGTCAGGCTGAGTCACATGTGCCATAAAATGTAATACCAGTTACCAGAGAGATAGACTTTATAAAAGACAGAGGGAGACCCAATTAAGGATGGCATTTTAGGCAAACTACAAACAAAAGCAATATATTCCTTGTAATGAAAGCAATTGATTTACTGGGAAACTTACAAAAGTCCCAACAAATATATTTAATTACATGCAAGACTAGTTCCCCCCCCCCCAAGAGATATCATAAAAGGGTGGGGTATCTTATATTTCCATACAAATTATATATATAACCTTCCCGACATATGCCCTGACACAGCAGTTAAAAAGGCATGTACATTCAGTTTAGTTGAGCCAGAAAATAAAAATACTGAAAAAATACCTTATTGGTATTTATTCAGTATTTTGAAGCCAAACACAGATTCTCTTATCTGAATCAGTTACTGATATAGTCAAAGACAAATAAAGCCGAACATATACAATCTTGGTTCAACAATATTTGAGTATAGCAAATGGGGCCATTGAAGTCAATAGGAAATCTAGCCTACATCTATTCAGTGGTTTAGTGAGGTTGGGATTTGAGGCAGAGGTACCAAATCTGTAGCCTCTCCTCAAAACAACTCCAAAGTTTCAAACAAGGGATCTAAGTCGATGGGAACCCAAAGAAGGTGCTCCCATCCTCCATTGCATCCAATGGGGGATACTAGCTAGGTAGCTGTACAAGCCCAGCAGAATGCCCCAGACAATCTCTGCAGTGAAAGTGAGGGGTGGGAGATTTTTGCAAGCCCAGCAGCAGGAGTAGTGCCATGTGCCCAGCAGACTCAGCAGCAATATGGCAGTGCCAAAACCCAACAGGTCTAAGGTCAATCTGAGAAAGTAGAAACTGGGGGGGTTTCACTGCAGAGATTCTCTGGGAAATTCTTCTAGGCTTGTACCTAAAAGTATCCCCCCCCCCAAAAAAAAATCACGCCCCTACAGCTGAACATAGCTACAATCTTTATCTTGCTCTTTGCTTCCTGTCTTCCCCCATCCTACCTTTGAGGATCTCAAGGAGGCCCACCAGACTCCTCTCTCCACTACCCCACCCCCACCCCCACCCCCGTGAGGTGGGCCAGACTGAGCAACTGGCCCTGAGTGACCAAGATGACTAGATCCTGTTGCTACAACCACTTACTCCTCACAGGCTGAGAACAGGTGGAGGAGAGAAGGGAGATTGTTGCCCCAAATCCACCCCACCATTCACTCTGCCTCCTGCCTCCATGGCTGTCCAGAAAGCAGCAGCCCTTTCCCCCTTCTCTCCTCCCCTTGCTCCTGAGGCCAGGACATCCTTACCCTCAGAATAGTGCACACAAGACAATCCAGTTGCTTCCCAATCCACACGGTGGGCCTTCTCCTCCCCTGCTTGCCCTGGCCCTTCATCAGCAGGCTGCCATTCCACACACTTGCTCTAACCCCCCCCCCCCGCCTCCCGCACTGCTAGCCAGTCAATCCTCTCCCCGTGTTGTGCATTCGCTCCCTGCTGAGTTGTGGATACAGGAGGCAGGAGGGGGAAAACTGCACACCTCCTCTTTATCCATGTTTGCTATCATTCCCCCACACTATTTACCTCGATATGCTGTCGGCAAGATGGCGGCGGTGAGGAGATAACACAAGCAGGTGACGCTCTCGGGGAAGTATTTTATTTTTTATCTTTTATTCGGGCTGTTAATGATTTACTTCTTTACTTCTCTTTCATGCTACTGTTATGGTCTTCTGGGAGTCTTAATTGGCGTGCGGTACTTGAGGGAATCTGCCAGCACATAAAAATCAGCACTATTTACCTCAGCTTCTTAAGCCCCACCCCTATCCATTTCCTTTCTGTTTGACAGCTTAAACCACACACCTCACCACATATGCCCACTCCCCGTCCCCCGGCAGCCTCCTGCCTTCCCTTCCTTGAACCAGTTGCTCACGGGTCGGGTAAGGGCCCTGGATAGGCCAACTCTTGGTTTGTATGTCAAACTTCTGACATCCATATGCTATGAAGAATTTTATCACTCAGGGCCACCATCCGTCTTTCAATTATAAGAGAACACTGATAATTGAGTAACCAGAAGATAATTTATTTTACACCCTGTTTTTCTACCCAAGATGGTTCACAACATCTCTGCCCCCATTTTATCCTCATAACAACAGCCCTATAAGGTAGGTCAGACAGAAAGAGGGAATGACTAGCCCAAGGTCACTCAGCAAGGTACCATGACAGAATGAAGATTCAGACCTAGGTCTCCCGTATCCTTGTCTGATTTCCTGATGAAAGCAGACCCTTCTTAATTACTGACCTTCACATGGGCCAGCCTGCAGAGAATACCCTCTCCCTGTAACTGATCACACACTGACATTCTTTGGGGCCATACAAAGCCAAAACCTGAAGGGCATCGACCTCACCATGACCCTTGCCACCTTCTCTGGCCTATAGCCGCCTTTTCACCAAGCCAAGAGGGTTGTAGGGCTCAAGCAGCAACTTGCCTGACTTCATATATTCCTTGCCAGGAACCTGATCTGTTTACAGTTCAAAGGAATTCAATGAGCAGCCTCCAAGAATGGCGACAACAAGCTTTGTCTAGGAGAAGTCTGTTTCTGATATGGCAAAGAGCTAAATCCCATCAATTTGACTGAAAGGGAGTAGGGGTGTCATAAAGGAGCAAGACAATTCTGTAGTTAACTCCTGTGAGCCTGTTGCAGGACTGTACAGTTTAGACAAGGTGAGAAAGAATGATTTAGAGAATAAAGCACTGATTGGGATTTTTTAATAACAGGGCTATATGTTCTTCCTAGTCTCCACCACTTCAGACAGCAGTGTGCAATCACAATTTTGAAAAGTTTTTCTCATAAAATAAAGTCTTGCATGTAGAAAGCTAGCACAATAGGGGGGTTATAAGCTAGTTTTTTATTTGCAGGGAAACTGGTGTTGTAGGAACTGTAATATCTTTTTGTTCCTTCCTTGTCTCCCTCCATTGCCTTCTCCACTGCTAATTTAGAATGTAAACTCCTTGTGGGCAGTGGTTTGACATTTTTATTTTTAATTATTATGGAATGTTGCCCAGTACTATGTGCACTGAATTGTGCTGTCTATAAATGAATAAATCACAGTAGACAACAGAACATTTGCAGCTTTCAGGGCAAACACTTGGCTGTTTTAAGTCAAAAAAAGAACATTGGTTGGGAAGGTTGGCGGCAGAGCAGAAATTCCTCTCCTGAATGCCTGGACAGCCAATGTCACCACTGGGAAGAGCTACCTGCACTCACACCTGGGGAAGAAGAAGTCACCATTTGCAGAAAAGAGATCTAACTGCAGAAAAAGAAATGGGGCACGGAACTCAGCCGTTTCCGGATGCTGGGATGGTGCTCTGAGAAATGCAGTGGCACACTTGTTTTCTGATTAAGCAAAGTTCAAAGAGAGAACAAAATGACAAGAGGAGAAAAATGTTCTCTGCAAAATCATCCCTGCTCAAGGTTCAGACTTGTTGAAGAAAACAACTACAAAAAAGCATAAACCCCCCAAACACGGCTCCATGTGTATGCCAGCAAGTGGTGCTAAATATAGACAAGGAAACAGCTGCTATAAGACACAAAGCTATGAAGTTATAAAGGAGAAAAAAAGCATTCGCTCATAAAACTGGCAGCCGTGTATGAGGAAACGATCTGCACCTTTCCTAGGCCCCGGTGAGCACATGAAGGACTATATCACAGCGCACATGCAACTTGCATGTGCGGATTGGTCACTGTGGCTTTTTCTGGGAATTTTCATGCAACAGCATGCTTGACTAAATTATCTGCTCAGCAATTTCTGTCTCTGAAACATGACCTCTTTCCAAATGGGCAGCATTGCAGGCAATTTCTTCTAGACCTCTGGACCAGCACTGTATATACTTAAGCCATGATGTCCGCTGAATACAGATGCACTGAATACAGCCAAGGAAGTGAGAGATAAACTATCACTGTTCCAAGGGAGGAATACTAGGTCTGCATTATAGACCTTGTGCCACAGGCAGTATTTAAATGCCCTGTGTAGGATAACTATATTATAACCTAGGTCCTCAATCATATGTTTCCCAAATAAATAAATTTATGTCACATTCAGCACTGGCAGAAATCTCTGCATTATATTTCTGGGATTCACTGAGAAAGGATATCTGGCTTTCTATGGATAGTACACAGCCAGGTCCAGAAGCACGGCCTCCTAAATAAGATTTATGTCATTTTATTTAAACAAACGTTTATTCTTACAGCAGTACAACAGCACAAAGATGACTGGATAGGGCAAATTGTCAAAATCTAATTTTGAATTTTTTTGATGCAACCACTTCCAAAGTTATTTAAAATACTTATGTCCTGAGCATCTCAAGACCCAAATTTACTTTTGAAATGCATCGATTTTGAAACAAGAGCTTTGATTTTTATTGAATTTGAAAGGTATAATGTTATGCATTACCTCACCAAATTCAGTACATTTATACCCACTTCATACCCCCTCATCAAATAAATTTTAGCTCAATTTCCCCACTTCCTGTCCCTGTCTCCCCTTAGGTGTTTATGCTCATTGTCACTTCACAACTTCCATTTATTTTGCCCTTCACTATTTCAGTCCTGGCAAAAATAACCCAGATTCTGGCCACAGGTTGTTGTACTAGAAAAACTGAGTTGGTACAGACTGGCCCACCTTCCCCTGAAGAGACATCTCCTGGGATCTCAGTTCCAGACTTGGTGGTTAAGTCAGTAGCCACCACATGAACATGTTCCCACGTGAATACTTGTGTTTTCGGCAGAGATGCCAAAATTGAGCTATACAAGTCATTATAGGATGACTGGGAATCTTTAACCCAACAGATGGGAAACAATATAACTCCAGTTTGTTGTGGAAGGGGCTAAGCGCTACATCAAAACAGCTGATGTCAAGGCCTTGTCAGGTGATGCCAAGAACAGCAGGACAGCAGCAATGGTAGAATGCGGAGTAAAGGAACATGGAACACGATGAGCTACGTTTCATTAAAGAGACTGTCAGCCAAGTTAAATGCAGCTCTGGGGATCGGTGATCAGATCCCCAGACTCATCATTAGCGACAAAAACCAGACACACGGAAGCTGGATATGGATTGGGGACGTAGCACTAGGGAAACGTTTCTTTCTTTTTTTCAATCTTCACCCTATACTCCTTCTTCAGTAGAGCTTCCCCCATCTCCTCCCATGATACAAAAAAAGGAACAATATAGACCCCCCCCAACTCAAGCTTAAAGTGAGCTGGGGTATATTTTCAATTGGGGAAAGAGCATAGAGGGAAAGTCAGAGTCCTCTTCTCCAGCACTACACCTCAAATCCATATTACCAACCCCCCAAGCAATTGCTAATTAACTGCATTTTTGGCTATGTACTTGTGGCTCTCCAATGCCACAGGTAGCTGACCCTTAATTAAGCAACTTCTGACAGGTTTTAGCAAATTAGTAAGCCAACCTGTTCAGTTGATTTAAGGAGAAGATTCTTGCAGACTGACTCTGGTGCAAATAGTATGAAATTGGTGATGCTTCTGGGTTGCTCAGGTTTCCTTGTTTATGACTATTTTATGTTGCTTTTACTTCTAAGGTACCTTAAGCATGAGTCTGGAGAGACAGCATAAATTTTTTTCCTAAATTAATAAATGGGTTATCAGCGTCCAGATTAAGCGATGGTTTAGAAAACCAGAAAAACTTCTGCGTCACTTACAACTCAGTGAATGAGTTTCAATCTCAAGTATTCTCCGTAAAGGTAACACAGTTCTTGGAAGAAACATCTCACATGAAAATTAATTCTGTTTATACAATAGGGAGTTTCAGGTAAACACAGTAGGAGGGCTTCAGCTACATGTTACTGCCTTGAAAGAAAAAAAATAACAACAGTTACTATTTGTTTTAGCTTTAAAAGGAGACAGGTTAGGAGATCATGAATGTGAAGAAAAAGTGGAGCTTGATTTACCATTTCATTACAAGGAAATGTTAGTGACACTGGATTAAACTGACAAGAAGCAACAGGTCCTTTTAAAACAGCCATTTCTCTGCCAAGGCCCCAGTGACCTTTGAATCACACTGCTGTATGTTTTGTACCAACCCGGCAGCTGTGTTTGTAGCTGGAGCAGACTTTGACATGGAGGATAAGTTTATCAATGCTGACTAGCCAGGGAAGTAAGGGGATGCTATCTCATTGCCAAGATGCCTGTATAGTTCTACATGAAAGAGAAAAAAAAAAGGGGGGGGGGGAGAGAGAGAGAGATAGAAGATGGATAGTTTCTGGCAACATGTCTTAGAATTAACCAGTAGTGACCACACTTAGAAATCAGATATCTTGTTCAATACATCACTGTCTGACCAAGTACGGCAATTCTTGGGAGAGTTATACTTGCCTAGCCCCCATTACTACTATTATTACACAGTTCCCATATGTTAACTGAAGTGTTGAAGCCCCTTAACCTATAATAGCGATGGGCAGTCCTGCACACATGCTAGTACCCTTGACTGTCCCACAGCTGACAATATCTAATTTGCTTCATAGGTGAACATATCAAATCACGCCTTGGATTTATTTTTGTTAAGCTAATGTTAGCAACATACTCCCAATCACACAGTAATTTATTGGGTGGATCTCACACCCTATTCTGAATTAATCAAGGGAGGAACTGAACGGGCGAGCAAAGCTGTGAAGAGGCAAGAAGGTTGGGGGGTGCAGTAGCACCATGCAGGTGATGGTGAAACCAAACACTTCGTAAAGCAAAACATGTTACGACTACTGCCAATGTCAGATCCTCCCAAAGAAGAAGAAAAAAAGAGCTGTTTTTTTCTTTTACTTCTTTTACTACCCAAAGGAGTCTCAGTGGCTTATCATTGCCTACCCTTCCTCTCCCCAGAACAGGCAATCTATGCGAGAGCTCTGAAAGAACTGTAATTGGCCCAAGGTCACCCAGCTGGCTACATGTGCAGGAGTGGGGACTCAAATCCGGCTCTCCAGATTAGAGGCTGCTGCTCATGCGCAGGCCAGCAATAACCCAGCTACAACAAATTCTTTTGTCTTTCAAGCTGGCTAAGTTTTAAAGGCACCCGAGTATTATAAATGACATTTCCCTAAACGTCTTTACTTTGTGCTGTTAAGTTTCCTGTCTTCCAGGTATTATATGTTGGATGCTTCCTAAGTGTGCCCCTCCATACCCAATGTATGGGATATACCTGGAAACTTTGGGGGTGGAGCCAAGAATGGGCAGGAGCAGGATATAATGCCATAAAGTTTGCCCTCCAAGGCAGCCATTTTCTCCAGGGGAACTGATCTCACTCATCTGGAGATTAGCTATAATGGTGAGAGAGCCCTAGGGGCCACCTGGAGGCTGGCGACCCTAACTAACAGGATAAATCAGTTCACTCAAATGCTTGAAGATTCAGAGAACCTTGGAAAAGTAGGTTTATGGGGATGGGTGTTATTGTAGAATAACCATTCTTGGGCAGAACGAAAGTTAGGGCATGTCTCTTCTAAATGCTAAGCCAGGCTGCTTATTTATTCAGATACTTTTCTTTTCTAGTACTTTATAGAGTACATTCCATGGTATAATACCAAGCGGAAATTCCTGGCATTCGATAGAGAGAAATCCAAGGATGCATTCAAGGGACAGCTTGGGGGGACGTGGGAACAGTTGGGCTTCTGCTGCATGTTACCTCTCCCACCCGATTTCATCTGTATTTGCTTGAAACTCCCTCATGTGCTGCTAATTGACTAGTCTTTTCAAAGTGCTGGTTCCAAATGCTGAAGCTCTGAACAGCCTCAGACCCACATTGCTAGGTGGCCTCTCCCGGAATGAGAACCAGGCTGCCTACAGTCCCAAGTACTAAAGGAGGTTAGGGCTGTTTCAGCACAGGACAGCCCTAGTACTTTGGAATGGTGTTGTTGTTAGGTGTAAAGTCATGTCCGACCCATTGCGACCCCATGGACAATGATCCTCCAGGCCTTCCTGTCCTCTACCATTCCCCGGAGTCCATTGGAATGGTAGCCTAAGGAATTCTAACTTCTGCAGATCTTGGCCTTTGGAAGTTGATCTGCTGCTGAGCTGACGGGGGGGGGGCGGGGTGTTGTTGATTAAAGTCAAATAGATTTATATCCCTAGTTCAACCACTAGTCAGTAAAACTAGATTTAAACCATGGTTTTCTATATAAAGACTCATTCTTGCTGGTTTAATCTTACAATTTACAAACAAATGAAGGTTTCATGTGTAGAATAATAACTTTTCAGATCAGTTTTACAGTTAAATTTTAAAACTTACTGATTTGGTTATACACTCTCAACTCGATATAATGAGGCTCCATGCAGGGTCGTTTATAACACAGTCAGAGCTTAGAACACATTATAAACAATCCTGATTAACTACATTATATCCAGCCAAGCAGCTGGGAGCTTTCTTCTGCAGTCTTCTCCCAGCAGTTCTGCATTCCTGCACAGAGAGGAGATTGAGGTGGGGCATCCAGGAACTGGAAGCAGATTCCCCTGGGCGAGGGGCAACCACTCTAGTCCAATGGAGATCTCATAGTCACTCAATCCTCCACCACCCGCTTCCTCCTTCACTTTCCAACCAGCAGCAGCAGCACTGAGCAGGGGGTTGGACTAGATGGACTGTATGGCCCCCTTCCAACTCCTTTCTGATTCTAATCCTTCCCTGTGGCACTGCCAGGGCCCCCTGAAGACACAGCCGCCACCCCCCGGGCCCTTTTCCCTTCAAAGAGGTAGCTGGGCTGGACTCTGTCCTATACTTGGCAGAGTGCAGCACCTCCCCAGCCAAGCTCAGCTCCAAAGTGAATCAAGTGGGAATAGGAAGGTGCTCCAGTCAAGCTCTCTCAGTGGCTGGACAAAGCACCGCATACACTTCTGGCCTTTGCCCATTGACGCAAACAACGGTGTTCTGCTGATACTCACCTCAGTATAAGGCACTCATGTAAAACGCGATATAAAACTGTGAGCCCCGACTTCCGCATTACATTGTCTACAGCAGGGGTAGTCAAACTGCGGCCCTCCAGATGTCCATGGACTACAATTCCCATGAGCCCCTGCCAGTGAATGCTGGCAGGGGCTCATGGGAATTGTAGTCCGTGGACATCTGTAGGGCCGCAGTTTGACTACCCCTGGTCTACAGTGTACTATTAGAAATACATAGATAATTATGAAATTATTGCAAGATGAACTATCTTCACTTTATTAGGCTAATTGTTCATTTTTTGACAACTTGTCTACTGTACTTCATTGTAAGGAGAAAAATAATCATTACCTTAATAATACAAATTATTTTATTTAACTAAAATGTTGAGAGGAACAATGAGATCAAGGTCTTTTCCACAATTCTGTATGTTTATTTAATAACAATTTTTGCTGTGAAGAGGAGGCATATTATCTCTGCAGACATAAATTCACAGTTTTGAGAACTGCAAAACCAAGCATCTGTGATAATGTCTTCTAGACCAGGGTTTCTCAACAAGAGTTTCGTGAAACTCTGGGGCTTCTTGACAGCCCGGGAAGCGTTTCCCAAGTGGGTGTGAGTTAATTAATTTTTATACATATAAAAAAAATTGTTAAACATTTGTTGGGTGATATAACCATATATGGTCATGACAAACCTCCAAGTGGCCAATGATGGGCCTGGAGGGGGTTGGGAGGGGAGCGGCCCCAGGTGGGCATATAAACAGCTATGCTACCCAACCATATTCTGCACAATTGGACCCCTCCTGGGGTTTCTCAAGGCCTGAAAAATGTTTCAGGGGCTTCCCAAAAGTAAAAAACGTGGAGAAAGGCTGTTTCAGACAGAAAATTTACCTCAAATAATCTTAAGAAAACTCTTGGGAAAGCCTGACTTTGTGAATGGTTTACCGGGATTCATTTATGAAATAAGTTAAACATTGCATGCATATACAGCCTCATGCTACATAATTAAAAACGAATCCATATTTCCTGATGAATAACCTTTGGACTATTATGTGTCTTAAATAGAAAACTATCTTTAGGTATATTGTTCTTCAAAAAGCATTATTAAAAATCTGATTTAAATTTTTAAAATTCAATTTTTATTTTATTTTTTTAATAATTGATTTTTATCTGTTTTGCTTTTATCTGTATAACTGGAAACAATTTTGAGCACCTGCCAGAAAAGCAGTCTACAAATATTTTAAAGAGGCAGGGTTGCAAGCTCTAGGTTGAGAAATGCCCATAGATTTTGGGGGTGGAGCTCAGAGTTGGCAGGATTTGAGGCAGGGAGGGTCCTCAGTGTTGTATAATGCTTGAGTCTATCCTCTGAACTAGCCATTTTCTCCAGGGAAACTGATCTGACTCTTGGAAATTAGCTCTAACTGGAGAGGATCCCCAGGTCCCACCTGAACACTGGCATCCCTAAAATAAATACACATCTTCAGACTCACAAAGCAAAAGACATAATGGGACAGCGGGCAATAATGGCACCCACATATACAAGCTGCTCACTTTACCGGCTTCCCACCCTACAAGTTTACTAAGCATCAAGTGACAAGAACTCCATGCATTATCTATCCCTGCTCCACATCTCCTATGCTGCCAGCACAAATGGCAAAGCAGTGGGGTAAGCACTGGAGCAGCTGAGACCAGCCTCTCTCTACTGTTACCACAGGAGTTTGTTGTGAGTTGACAGTGACATTCATCCTGCAGACGTAAGGGCCAGAAATACTGTGCAACTATTTCTACTAACGAGGAGGCCAAGAACAGCTCTGCAAAAGCATGGGGTTACTTCTGCCCCAAGGCAGCTTGACTCTGGGGCCTTCAGCGTCAGGTCAGTCTGTCAATATTTGCTTTAGCACTCACTCTCCACAACAGCAGCTCCTCTCCAGGACAACAGAAAGGACTGCGGATTTCATTGGTGCATTTTTGCAGCTGAAATCACACACTGACTGTTTTGTCTCAGGATGATTTTTGTCTTCCAAATGTACCAGATGGGATCACTGAAAGGCTATGTGTACAAGGCTCTCAAGCACCTGCACTATCACCTTACATGTTCTGCAGCAACCTACGCTGGTATGCAAAGAGGAAGTCGAGGTGCTTTGTTTGTCTCCCTATCTCTTGTCAAATGGCACCAGTGTGTAGCTCTCTCTTTATCAGTGGCTGCCAACAGCTCCCTGCACGCACATCCCTGCCTGACACGTGAATTTGCTGGGCTTTCTTTTAAGCCCTTTTGATTGAGGTGATATCATCTGCACCTCTGCCAGGAGATTGGATTGCTAAGTGAGAGCGGTCGCCGGGAGGCAGTGGGCATTTCCAGACAAGCTTATGAACTGCGGGAAAGCTTACTAATGCAGGTGGAGCTGAAACCTACCAAGTGCTACCCCCATCAGAACTCCGGCTCCAAAATAAGCTGGGGGGGGGGGGTGTAATTTGCAACCCTTACAAAGAGCAGTGGAGGCACATTACGCCCCATCTCTCTTTTGACTTCAGCGTTGAGGAGAGGGAGGGAGCGAGGGAGATTTTTGTGCTTTCAGACTCCTAATGATGTATTTCACTAGCAGCGATTCCAGCAATGGCCCCCTGCCAAGGCAGGCTGAGTTGTTTTAAAAACACAAACACTGTAGGAATATGAACATATAAAGTAACTTGGCAGATTTGACTCTTTTCACAAGTTTGACCGGGGACTAATTTGCACTGCACCAAACATTCCAGAAAGCCCATTCCAGATGGAAATTATCTTCCACAGGAGGTGCTGTCAACTGGAGATGCAATTCAATAATAAAGCGGAACATGATGTATGGGAAGCGTTCCCTGCGCCTTTCCTTCCTGATAGACCCTCCCCATAGCAAATGGTAGAGAAGCAACCCTATTTCTTCCATGACTTTCAGCTTCATGAAACGTTCGTATAAAGTCCTTGGGAACTAACGTAGTTTCTGCCGTGGAAACTGTGACTGTTGCTTTAATCAATCTGGGCCAGAAAGATTTGGTCTACAGGGACCCGTTCCTCAGGCTGCCCTTTATTGAGTCAGACCATTGGTCCATTAAGGTCAATAATGTCTACTCTGACCAGCAGCACTTCTTCAGGAACTTGACTAGAGACGTTTCTCACTAGCGGCAGCCTGTTTGATTCCGCACTCTCCCACACGCAACTAGCTCCTACTCCTTTGGGTAGAGAAAAGCGGCATATAAAAACCAACTCTTCTTCTTCTGATCCTTCAAAAAAAAATTATATTTCTATACCGCCCTCCCTTAAGGCTCAGGGCAGTTTACATAGAACATGGAGGTATACATTGAATGATGACAATAATACAATAATCGTAACAGTGGGTTTCAAGTCAACAACTCGTTTACAACAGTTTATAATACAACGATAACTTTTATAACTTCTAACATGAACCCTTTGGGGGGCCAGTTTGGATTTAGATTGTTGTGAGGGGTGACTGGGGACCAGCAAGTGTTGTTTGGTTGGTCTGTGGGGGAGGGCAGCGAATTTATTTGGCTGCTCTACCTCAACCAAATGCCTGGTGGAGCAGCTCCCTTTTACAGGCCCTATGGTATTGTGTGAGTTCAGGCAGGCCCTGATATCTTTGGGGAGCTTGTTCCACCAGGATGGGGGCCAGGATAGAGAAAGCTCTGGCCCTGGTTGAGGCCCAATACGCTTCTTTGGGGCCAGGTACCCTCAGCCAGTTGGTGGTGGCAGAGCATAGGGCTCTTTTGGGGGTATAGCCAGAGAGAAGGTCTCTCAGGTACACTGGGCCCAGACTATGCATCACCTCGAAGGTGATTATCAAAACCTTAAGCCTGATTCAGAATTCAACTGGGAGCCAGTGGAGTTGTTGGAGTGCTGGCCAGATGTGTGCCCTCCATGGTGCATTTGTGAGGATCCTGGCTGCAGCATTCTGGACCAGTTGCAGTTTCTGGATCAAGGTTAAGGGAAGGCTTGTGTAGAGAGAGTTGCATAAATCTAGTCTAGAGGTGATTGTCGCATGGATCACTGTGGCTAGATGTTCTGGGGCCAAGTAGGGCGCTGGTAGCTTGACTTGGCATAGGTTGTAGAAAGCCTGCCTCGCTACTCTTGTGACCTGTGACTCCATGAAAAGGGAGGCATCAAGGATCACTCCCAGGTTTTTGGCGGAGTGGGCAAATGATAGTTGCACTCCATACAGGTTGGGTAGGCATGCTTCCTCGCTTGGACCCTTCCTGCCCAGCCATAGGGTTGAGCTTCAGACGACTCTGTTTGATCTACCTCATCACTGCTTCCAGGCATCTGGCTAAGGATTCAGGGGGAGAATCAGGGTGGCCATCCATCAGGAGGAAGAGCTGGGTGTCATCGGCATATTGATGGCATCCCAGCCCAAACTTCTGCACCAGCTGAGCAAGAGGGCGCATGAAGATGTTGAATAGGACTGGGGAGAGAACCGCTCACTGTGGGACCCCACAAGTGAGCTGATGACAGCTAGATACTCTCTCTCCTATAGCTGTCCTCTGTCCGTGACCCTGGAGAATGGAGTTCAGCCATTTGAAAGCTGTCTCCCGTATCCCGGTGTCAGCAAAGTGGTGACCCAAAAATCTCACCCATGTAGTAAGATTTCAAGCTGGAAAGTCAGGACATAGTGGGAGCACCGAAGGATAATCTCGACTTCTGGAGACAGAATACCTCAGATATGTACCATATAGTTGGCTCCAGCTGCTGTTGCAATTCAGCAAGGCATTCCTTATGCTTTTAGGGCTAAAATGTAACTATTTAGGCTTTTATACCCTGGTTTTCTCCCCAAAGGAGTTATTTTAAACATAATTCTCTCTTTCATTTTATCTGTACAACAACCCTAGGAGGTAGATCAGGCTGAGAGAGAGAGTGCCTTGCCAAAGATCACCCAGCAAGATTCCACATCAGAGTGGAAACCTGAATCTGGATCTCCCAGGTACTAACGACACTCTAATGACACCACACTCACTCTTTGAGAGAGTTGTTGGATTCGCACTTACACAGTGGTATATAAAATAAACTTTAGTCCTGCTTATCATTATCTTCCCTTTTAGTAATTCATATATTTCAAAGATGGTTAAACGAATAATTGGTTGTTATATGCTATTTTTTCTCTACCAGAAGGAGTCTCAAAGCAGCTTACAGTTGCCTTCCCTTTTCTCGCCCCACAAAAGGCACCCTGTGAGGGAGGTGAGGCTGAGAGAGCCCTGATATTACTGCTCAGTCAGAACAGCTTTTATCGGTGCTCTGGTGAGCCCAAGGTCACCCAGCTGGCTGCATGTGGAGTAGGCGCAGGAGATAAAACCCAGCTCGCCAGATTAGAAGTCTGCACTCCTAATCACTACACCAAGCTGAACTATTTCGGATAAAAAGACCCAAAAGATGCTAAGCAGATTTCATGAGGCAAATTTAAGCTACACCAAGAGACTGATGCTGAATATTTGTTTTAAGGAACAGCCTGTTGTTTTGATGGCTCCATTGGACACAACTTACAGTACAGGGATCAATCATAGATAATTTTTATTAGCATATTTCACAACCATTGTCCACATACTGAGAGAACCATTGTTCACAATCATCGTCCACATACCTTTTGAGAGGTAGTACCTGGCTATTCCCAACTGCTCCCTAACATGTGATGGAGCCTCCAATTTAGGGGTGCCAGGGAAGGGGTACTGTTATTGTTGGCAGAGTTTAACTTTGCAAAGAGATGCCCAGCACCAAGCTGCTTAAAAGAATAAAACAAATTTATTCTGAAGAGGAACAAACTTTGTACAGATAGCTGGATAGGGGCGGATCGGCCATACTCGTATTGTTTGATCTGTTGGCCACGTTTGACATGGTTGATCACGAGTTATTGTCCCACCGTCTCGCTGGGGCCAGGCTCCAAGATGGAGGTCCTGTGGTTCAGCAGGAAAGGGGCAGGACAGGAAGTGCACCTCCCCATCTTTGCAGGGGCTCAACTTAACATCTCGCCCACAGTAAGGAATCTGGGATGATCCTGAATGCCTCCCTGCCAATGGAGAAGCAGGTCGTAGGGGTAGCGCGCATGGCATTTTACCATCTTTACCAGCCCAGGCTACTAGCACCCTACCTGCCTCCGGACTGTTTAGCCACAGTGATCCATGCTATGGTCACCTCTAGGTTGGACTTCTGTAATTCGCTCTACGCTGGTCTACCCTTGTCCTTGACCTGGAAACTCCAGCTGGTGTTCATCTTGGAGGACCCACATCTAGCTTGTGCTGAGTCAGCTGCATTGGTTATATCAGTCTTGGCCAGGATCAGGTTCAAGGTTTAAGTTTTGACATTTAGGCCATCCGCAGCTTGGGCCCTGCATATTTGAGGGACAGCTTGTCTGCTTATGCCACCTGCAGGGCTCTTCACTCTGCAGGTACTAATCTGCTGGTGGTCCCTGGCCCCAGAGAGGTATGCCTTTTCATTCCTGGCCCTGACCTGGTGGATTGAGCTCACAAGAGAGCTGAGGGCCCTGACAGAGCTACCAAAGTTCCGTAGGGCCTGTAAAGCAGAGCTCTTCCACCAGGTCTTTGGTTGAGGCCAGGTCTTTTGAGATCACTGGGCTATCCCTCAGGCTATGCTGTGTCATCAGATGCACCCTTTGTGGATGACTGTGGGGAGGACTGGAGGGTTTTTCTACCATCTGACGTTCTTGGTTTTAAGATTGGGGATTTTATGGGGTTTTAGAGGGTCCTACCATGTAATCCATAAATCCAAGGAGGAAGGTGAACTAGAAATTTAATACATTTAATAAATTTAATAAACCATAATAAAAAAGATAGAGGAAAGGAGAGAAAGCCCAAGCAATCTGGTTTGTTCTGTTCATTCTGTCTGTTCCTTCTGGAGGCAAGCAGGGAGGAAAT
This sequence comes from Paroedura picta, assembly GCF_049243985.1. Lineage (NCBI taxonomy): Eukaryota > Metazoa > Chordata > Lepidosauria > Squamata > Gekkonidae > Paroedura > Paroedura picta. Next base: position 130,912,731 of record NC_135371.1, on the reverse strand, counting down.
GTGCTCAAAGGAGCAAGAAGTCTCCAAATGAGCCAATCAGGACACCAGAGGAGATTATTTGAAAAAAAAAAAGATCAGGAAGTTCCTATTCTATGGTAAATTCACATCTTCAGTGTCCCCTGCATGGCATTCTTTGTATATTTATGCACATTACAGAGCTTGCATACTCCAGCAGTTTTCATATGCATGAATTCTTACCCACCTATAATATGGCCTCCCCCACTCCACTGACAGAGATGCTACAATGCACAGAATGCATCTCTTCCTGTAATGCAGAGAGGTATGACATCCCACAAGTACTTCTTTTGCTCCCAGCTTGTCACAATGAAGGTCATTCTATTACATTCCATTGAAAGCAATACACAAGAAAGAGTTCAGACTACTACACTCAGGCTCTCCACTTTGGATTAGATAAGGAAAAGAGATGAATCATGTGAAGAAGATGACCACAAGCAAACTTGGCCTGTGAAGACCTCTCCCCCCTCACACACACTAAACACACTTCACATTTTCTCCTCTAGCCCCTCCCTTACACTCAGTCCACTTAAACTGTGTGCTTCAGGTGCTTATCTTATTTTGCTAGGGATAGGGCAAGGATGACTCTAGGCCCATCAAAGGAAGTCTAGTCCATGAGGAAGGCAGCACAGTTAAGCTGGGAAGGTAGGGCTGTCAGGTCCCCACTGGACAATGGCAGGAGATAGGGGTTAGGATCATGCCTGGAAACCCCTACTAGCCAGCCATAGCTGTAGGTGAAGGGTCAGTGCTCAGGGTTCCCCCTGTGACTGGTTTTAAATTAGCACCATGGGAATTGATTTGTCGCCACCATAGGGGTTTTTAATGGGTGTTTTAATGGGTCAATATTATATTTTATTGGGTTTTTTTGTGTGACCCACCGCAAGCCAGCTTGCTGAGGGCAGCAGGATATAAATTGCGACATAAAACAAATAAATAAATAGGGTGGCAAGATTCGGGTTGGGAAAATCCTGGAGATTTAGGGATGGAGTCTGGGGAGGCCAGGGACCTCAGTGGGGGTACAATGACATAGAGTCTACCCACCAAAGCATCCATTTTCTCCAGGGTACCTGATCTCTGTAGTCTGGAGATGAGATGTAATTCGCGGGATCCCCAGGTCCCACCTGGAGAGGCTGGCATCCCTAAAGGAAGTGGGAAATAGAAGACAGAAACAGATGGCTCTTCCCATCTATATCCAGGCTCAAAGTGTAATTTGGGGGAAGGAATGGATGAAATCACATTAATTTGATTCTCTCTCGGGCTATTTTTGAGCCCTCATTGCCACCTCTTCCTCCCCCTTCCCTGCCAGCCTGTAAAGGAAGTTGGTACATGCATCTAAAAACTGACTTCTATCAGCTGCTTGAATTTCCTTTTTGCTGGCAGGACCCTGCCCACCACAGGAGGCAATTGAGATTCCTGAGATCCTAGCGTAAGAGAGAATGCCAAGTGAACCCAACTGCTGGCACACGACTCGGCCAGTGTCAGCTTGAGGGCCCCAGAGAGCAGAGAAGTGGGGAGATAAGACCTAGTTCACAGAATAGCAATTTCAGACACTATCTGGACTCTTTCCTGAAGATTTTGTTCCCTAGCTTTCCCATAAACTTGGAGACGAAGGGGTTTCTGATTGTGGGAATGTTGACATTACTCACATAAAGGGTGTGCGGGATCCCCTGTGTCAAAGATTAGCTCTCCTATACGGAACATAAAGCATAAAGATTTAACTGCTTTACACAGGAGGGGTTAGTCCTTATCCTTAATGTAAATAGAGGGGCTCACAGTCACATGGTTTTAATATACAGCTCAAGGGTTCAATAGACTGGGTGTGTTTTAAACACAAGCAATCTGGACAAAATCAAACACATCAAATGTGCCACGCAGGAGCCCTGCCCTGACTGTCTCAAGGACAAGGTGACCTATTACTGTAAGTCCCTTATTCCTTTCTCTTGCTTAGGGGGCCTGTTTAACCTAGAAAATGGCACTTCATGCAGTCTCTCCCCTCTGGACCGAGAGCCCCTCCAAGCAAAACCCCACACGCTAGTGGTCTCCACTGGCTCCGTAGGGAGAGACGGCTGCTATCACAGGGAAACAGGGAATTAAGTCCCTCTTTTGACCCCCATGAAGCAGTGGGCAGTTCTAGCCTGTTGCAGTAGGAAAGCAAGCCAGACTCCCATAGAGGGATGCTGTATTACTGCATTCCTGGCTCCCCACACACCAGTGGAATAATTTTACAGAAGGCCATGATGCAGGGGGATTCTATGAGGAATGAGCCATGGTTTCAAAGGCAATCAGCTACTCATTCTCAGCCAAGGGTGGGTGGGCTCAAGTTGGCATGACTGAGGTATGAACAATGCAAAAATTGCCGGAGCTGCCAAACTATTTGTAAGGACTGCCATCTCTTGGGAAGAAAAAATATCCAACTGTCTATTGTTACTTTCCATATACCTGATTGCATTAAATTATGCTTGTTTAAGATCAACTACTGCCAGCTAGAGCCAGCTTGGTCAGGAGTGTGGACTTCTAATCTGGTGATCTGGGTTTGATTCTGTGCTCCTCCATAAGCAACCACCTGGGTGACCTTGGGCTGATAAAGCTATTCCTATCGAGCAGTAATATCAGGGCTCTCTCAGCCTCACCCTCCCTCACAGGGTATCTGTGGTGGGGAGAGGAAAGGGAAGGCGACTATAAGCTGCTTTGAGACTCCTTCAGGGAGAGAAAAGAAGCATATAAGAACCAACTCTTCTTCTTCATACTGGGGACGTAAGAGAAGGGACATTGAAAAGGGAAAACATAAAAACATACACAAGACATCAGCAGTGTGCAGCTCACCAGACAAATCTAATTTTCCAGATCCACCCCCCAACTTAGGTTACTCTTCCTTGTCTCTGGCAGGTGGAATATGCCATTAGTAGAAGCCTACAAAGGTAAGACTTAGGAAAACTGAACATGGAAGCAAAGAAAAAGGATATTAGACCACCAAACACACATATCTACCACTGTTTTCTTTGGCAACAATATCCTCCCATATCCTTGTCTGATTCAAGAAGAATCTGTGCTAGCAGTTTATGGCCCATCAATCATGCAAGGTAGGCTATGTGGTTTGCCAGTGTCTGTTCTTCATTTCCTGTTTTATTCACGCCAAAGAATTCATAGGCACATGAATACAACTGATTTTTTTTTAAATAGCATCTATGAGAAATAAAAAAATCCTGAGCCCACAAACAAAATTCTGACTCTCCAACGCTAGCAAAAGCCTGTATGTTCCACCAAAGTTTTGACAGATAGAATCTGCCATCTTTGCTGACTCTGTGATTAAAAAATTTGGTTCTCAGGCGTTCCACGGGGCCAGCCCAGCAAAGCACAGATATTGTGGGAAATGGATACACTCAGTACATCTGAGACCTGGAGAAAAAACACGATGGTCAGTCTTCATCTGGGCTTTTAAAAAATGTAAATAAAATCCCGACTTCAAGTATAGGCTACTGGGGTCTGAACTTGCTGAGACTGAGAGGGAAAAAGATCTTGGGGTTGTGGTGGACAGCTCAATGAAAGTGTCAACCAAGTGTGCTGCAGTGGTGAAAAAGGCAAACTCTATTTTAGGGATTAGGAAAGGGCTTGAGAATAAAATGGCCAATATAATGCCCCTGTATAGATCTATGGTGCAGTCTTTTTTGGAGTACCGTGTCCTGTTCTGGACACGGTCATCATATCACCAAAAGGACAATGCAAAGGTGGAAAAAGTATACAGGAGGGCAACCAAGATGATTAGGGAGTTGGAACAACTTTCCTATGAGGAAAGGCTGCAGAGTCTGGGACTTTCCAGTTTAGAAAATAGATGACTAAGGGGAAACATGATAGAGGTTTATAAAATTATGCTTGTGGTAGAAAGAGTTGGCAAAGAGACATTTTTCCCCCTCTTCCAAAATAGTAGAACTTGAGGGCATCCAATGAAGTTGATGTTCAGGATGGACAAAAGGAAATACGATTTTACACAGAAAGTGATTAAAATGTAGACTTTGCTGCCGAGGATGTAGCGATGGCTACATGAATTAACAGCTTTAAAAGGGAATTAGATCCATGGAGGAGAAGTCTATCAATGACTACTAGCCATGGTAACTGAGGGGAACTTCCACATTCAGAGGCACTAATTCTTTGAATCCGAGAGACAGGAGGTAACATCAGAGACAAACAGTCTTGGCCTCTATGCCCTATTGTCTGCCATCCAGAGGAACTAGTTGGCCACTGTGTGAGTCAGGATGCTGGACTAGAAGGACTTTTGGACTGATCCAGCAGGGTTCTTCTTATGTTCTTATGGGCGCATTATTAAACTCTTACCCTGATTTTTCACAATAATTGTATCTAAAGTGGCTCGCATGAATTTTAAAAAACACAACATAAATTACACTCAATACAAATGGCTTGTGGGAAGGTAGGTTCTCACCCCAAAAAATCAAACAAACTGCTGGGAAAACTAAAACAGGTTGGGTTGCAACCATACTTGCAGCAGAATAATCAGTCTCACCTGCACATAGAGCTATTATTTAGCTAGGACACATCTTATGTCATCCTAGCTTAGAGGTCAGTGACCTCTCATGACTGGGTCAAATCTGCTGGTATCTGGTCTCTAAGCCGCCAGTGGCAGACATGTACAAGAAGCATGGATGGGCATCATATATCACAGATTTATAGGAGGCAGTGGGCAGACCATCCACTAAACTTAGAGGGACATTTCTCAATAGGCCACTGCCCTAGAGGGCCACTCGTGACCAGGAGCAAGCAGAACCCAGCCTCCGTAGCCACTTGGCTCAGACCCTTCATTGGCAATGGTAATATACCGCTGCCTCCAGTTTAGTAGGCAGCACTGGGCAAGCTAATGCCTATTGTCAGTGCCACTGAACTCAGTGGCTCCTACAGTGCCAGCTTACAGAAGGGCAGGAGGGCAGAAATGAGTTCTGGGATATTCCTTTGGGAAGAATTTGACCATTTACAAAATGCTGCTAGAGCCCGATTATGAAAGGACCCAAAGGCAATCTTGCCTCGCCCTACCCCATGAATTTTCAAGTACTGAAACAGCTGAGGGGGGCAATACTTGGAAGGCTGCGGGGAGAACAAGATGGCCTGGTTCCTCACTCTACAGGCCTGAACAGGAGTGGCCCTTTGTGGCCTTTTTAAAAATGGTTAAAATTCCACCTAAAATGGTGGCACCCACAGGTATAACCTGTGGTTGCGATAATATCTAGGTGGGCCATGAGAGCCCCCCAGTCTTTCCAGTTCCACCTGTCACTGATAAGGACATTAGAGAGAAGGCAGGAAATGCCTAGGCGCCCCTCCATTATGCCCAGATCTAACTTTCGCTGAGAACAGGTTCTCAAGCTACCTAACTGTTCACCAAGAACACTTTTTCCAACCAAAACAGCACTACTGAATGATCTGGGAACTTTAGGATTTATAAAAATATATTCTGCTAAATCACTGTCCTAATAAGAGATAGGCAAATGGTAGGTGAATTTCCTCTAGGCCAGGCTGGATTCTGGAGATTTTTGGTGGTTGGGGGGGGGTCACTTGGCCATGAAATTGGGGTCACTGTGGGTAGGCAAATAGTTGTGAGTTCCTGCATTGTGCAGGGGGTTGGACTAGATAACCTTGGAAATCTCTTCCCTCTATGATTCTATAGTTTTAGGTGCCTCCTGTCATGGAGATCCAGAGTGAATGGATCCCTATCTGATACCGTGATGGCTAAGATAGGGCACAATAGTTAATATGGTGGATAAAAAGCAAGGGAATTGATAATATAGACTGCTGCAGCAATAAATGAAAAGTCAACCAAAAATAAATGAATTGTTGAAGGCTTTCACAGAGGGAGTCAACTGGTTGTTGTGGATTTTCTGGTCTAGTAATTTTAGTTCCTGATATTTCACTATGGCCATGTCCTAGCTCTGAAGATGCCATTCACAATTACTGGTGGAACGTCAGGGACTAAAACTAACAGACCACAGCCACACAGCCCAGAAAACCCACAGCCACCAACCCAAGTATAACTTTATTGCCTGAAAGACACCCAACAAGTCTGCTTAAAAACAGAAATCCTAAGGCAATTAAGTAAGGAAGCTTTCTCATGGAAAGATCTGAGAATGTAGGAAACTTGAGTACTATGACATCGCTCCCTGAACATGTCTCTCTGGCTGATGCCCAGGCTGCCTTCTGTTGTGGTGCTTGTGTCCTTGGCCACTGGGCCTTCTGTTTGCACAAAGTTGATACTTTTCAGGGAGACCTTGAGCAGGCAGTAGTGGAAGAGGAAGCAGGCACTATAGCAGAGGGGAGCAATGCCATAGGATCCAGGCCTGAGTATGCTAAATAAGGATGTATGACACCCTTATTGTAGCCCAGATGTTGGCTGTGAAGGCAAACAGACTTTTTAGGGGTGACACCTAAGAAAACAAAGTGTGAAGGGGGGGAAAGGTCTCTGTTTGGAAACATGGATAGCATTCATGTAACTTTTCCAGGGAGCTATGAACAGCTGCAACAAACTCCCTGGGAAGTGTACGCTTAGGGCTATACTTAATGCCTTAATGTGTGGAAAAAACCCCCTGAAAGTTCCCTTCTTTCTTGAACTTGTAAGTATTTGTAATACTTTTAATTGTGGTTTGCTCACATTCTTTCCCAGTGTCAGTTGCTAACATGGGCAGGATACAAAAGGTACTGCCTCCCAAAGTTCCTTCCCAGTATGGTAGAAGGGACACTCCTTGCATTATGGACAGAGTGGAGGGTCAGCCTTATGCTCTGCAAAACATTATTTTAAAATTAGGCATTCAGTCTGTGTTGCCTAGATATTACCCTTCTTTTACTAGGAATTTAATTTATCAGCCAGAGGACACTCTCAGATCTAACTGTCAGCCCTCAGCAAAATCTCTTGAGCTTCAAAATTGCCGTTCTACTCATGGAAATTGTTGAGATAGAGCAGGGGAAGTCAAACTGCGGCCCTCCAGATTTCCATGGACTACAATTCCCACGAGCCCCTGCCAGCATTGGCTGGCAGGGGCTCATGGGAACTGCAGTCCATGGACATCTGGAGGGCCACAGTTTGACTACCCCTGAGATAGAGCATAGACACTAGACTGCTAGTATAATATTTTCCCCCTGAAAACAATTTTTTGGTTAGGCACTTAAAGATAACAGCTCAGAAATCATCAGGCCTTCTCTCTTTTGGTCCACAGAGAATAAACTCCATTTCCATGTTTTGAATGGTAGATACTGCTCCACCATCATTTGGAGAATAAGAGAGATACAAAATGTAATAGAATTCCTCATTCTTTTTAATAGTGAAATAGTCGGCCTCTGCTGCAATCAGAGGCAAAACTAGGCCACCCACTGAGAACTCACAGGTGTCTACATACTCAAGAGATTCCCTAGAAATGCAGATGAATATGACTTTTGAACAAAATATAATTCTCCCCCATCAAAAAAGCATGATGAGAACGGAATATACTCTAGAAGTATGGGGGAAGGGATCAACCTGCTCAATCAATTTCTCAACAATCTGTAGAACTCTGCAGAAGGAGAATTTCCAAAGTAATCCCTCCTCCTATCATTCCTTGTCTTTCCCATAATTACCACTGAGGAAATACCAGGAAGCTGAAAGTTGGAAACACTGCAAAACTGAAGTACATTTTTCCATATAAAGAGAGCGATTCACTGAGAGTCACTGTTATTCATTGGTAGATGTAAACGCCACAACAAAGGCATGAAAAGATACCCCCAGTCTTCCTTTCCGCATTCTTGGTCGGTGCCGTAAAATTCTATTTGACTCTTACTTCTCTAAAAGTTGCTGAATTCTGTTTGCAGCCTTTGTTAAGTTGGGGGATAACAAGCAAAAGATAAGACAGACCCCTGCTTTTTTGAGCCAGCTGAATTAAACTTTCCCTTCCCCCTGAGAAAGGGCTCCCTAGACATTGTCCTTCCAAAAGACAATAGCCCCCCAACTGCTGCTGCCACCTCCTCCTCCTCCTTCCCCAGGAATCCAAAGCTCAGCCCTGCCCCCCCCTTCTCTTCTGGGGCTACCGCGTTCACCCCCAGCCCAGCCAACTGGCCCATTGTTAACAAGCGCGTCCAGCGGAGAAAGCGATTGATCATCAGGGAGAAAGGCCAAAGCCCTGACGGGTCGTTTAACAATTTCAATTAAACTCTATGCATTCAAACGCTGAGAGAGGCAGAAGAGAAAGATTTTTTTTAAGATTAAAAAACAAAAAACACCCCAGAATCTTCTACTGAGACAGCTCCTATGGCAACTCAGCAGGGTCAAGAGGGCTCTCTGCAGAGAAGGTGCAGGAAAAAGCCCCCTTTTTCTGCAGCTGCATTATGAAAAGCAGAGAAGCTTCCCCAGCCTATAACACAGCTGCAGGAATAAATGCAACCTTCCCTACTGCCCCCCAATAAAAGATTGCCTACAGTTTCCACAGAACCACTCAATACTAGGTGCTGTGACCCATTTGCAGAGCTACACTTTGCAACCCATGCACTGCTATAGAATATGCCCGTTGAATATTAAACGACGTGTCCCCAAAATTCCCGTTGTTGGGACTGGCGCTTGATTCTTGGTTACGTGCAGTGACTTTTTTTAGACACACGAGATCCCAGAGGGCTAATCAGAGAGACGCAGCTCTGAATCTACTGAGACAGCAGAAGGACTCTTAGAGGGATTTTAGAAAACTCAGCATCACGGCCTGTCATATGGAAACAGGCGCTTTAATGAGCGGCAAATGTGGCTAACATTCTGCTCTGCACATCTTGGAGATGAACAAGCATCTCAAACAGTCAGGAGCAGAAGGCTTTCCTGAAGGAAGGGGCAAACATTCAGCTTCCAAGAGGCTACAGTGCTGCACTTATCAAAATGGATAACAAACTAATTGGCAACGGAAGGACCATTAGAGTGAAATAGACCATGAGCATCCTCAATGCATACCTCTTCTTTGGTGGTTAGGTAAGGGGCCCCCCAATATGGTGCCCACAGGTGTTATTGGTCCACCATCCCTGGTGACCCAGTGTCTTTAGAAAGTGAGTAAGACCAGGTGGGGTGGGACATTGGAAATTTGACTGGCTGAACAGATTTTTTATTAATTGCTTTGCCAGTAGCTGTTGCCACAACAACTCACGGATCTTTGTCGTGTGACTGAAGGCAGGCTGTAGCAGCCCTTTTGTTATTGATCCACCTCCTACAAGAGCTATTTGGTGGCTGCAGCCGCCATCTTGTGTCAAAATTCTGGATGCTTGCAAGTTCAAAAAGAGTGGGGACCCCAGGTTAGATATAGAAGGAAGTCCAAATTTATTCCTGCCCTCCTAAGATCACTAAGTCAACATGCAACATATGCCTCAAGCTGTATGTTATTTTCTTTCCCTTTAACTCCCTCACTCTTAAGAGAGTTAACAACTTCCATTATTATTATTTGTTTCACAAGAGCTACCATCTAAACTCTGTATCTTCTTTCCAACACGGTCCCTAATTCAACTCATCAAGAAGTATGTGTGAGATGCAAAACTAATAATGATGTAATAAATTCATCACCTTTACTTCCAGCATTGAAATTTTACTTACACTTCGATATTTGCAAGTCACAGTTGATTTTCTGATACCATCTTCCCCAGACTTTATTATTTGGGGGGAGGGGGGGAGTCTCACCCAGATCCCTTATGTGAGCAGTGCCCTTCTAGCCCATCACCCCCTTTTGGCATTCTCCAACAGAATTCTGTGCAGTACAACTTTATCTGGAAAGTACAGTGAATGGATGTTATCTGCCTTATGTTCAGGGATATCAAAAGAAACAAACCTGTTTCCCCAGCTACAGCTTCTGAGGTAGCAAAAACATCTGCTCCTTAAGTACTATACTAAGCTGATGGGGTTGCGATGGGTCGGACACGATTTCGCACATAACAACAATAACAAAGCTGATGCCCTACAGCTTTTGCCCAACAAGGGGTATATATGCTGCTGGTGACACAAAAGTCTTTATCTTCTCATTTTCTCAGTCTCCAATCTGGCTGCTGTTTCCTATTAAAAAGCATGCATATATGGATGTGGGACATGTGTGCACACATGCGCACACACACACAGAGAACTGTTCTTATGCTCACAAACGAATTTATCAAGATTTTAAAAAATGGTTTGAATTAACAGAGCTACGCCAGATATACATGCCCAGAATCTTCCATACCACCAACAAACATTAAAGATGACCATATCCACAGATGCTCTCTGTCCACTGCAACACCACAGATGAAAACCAGCAACACAGAGCACATTTAAAATGAGTACCATCTTCCAGAGGGCACTGGCACACATGAACAGTCAATGGATGCAAGGCAGAAAGTAGTAGGCAAGTTACAGTCATCATAATGTTTCCCAATCAGCCAATCAGAAATATTTTACATATTCAAGACAAGACAAACCATCTGCGAACCATAGCCATCTATCACCCATATACTTAGGTGGGTAGCCATGTTGGTCCAAAGCAGCAGAACAAAGTCCAGTGGCACATTTAAGACCAGCAAAGTTTGTGCATACACAAAAATATTTATACCTTGAATAAAATTTTGTTGGTCTTAAAGGTGCCACTGGACTCAAAATTTGTTCCACCATGTGCAGAATGACAGAAGCAAGGCCATCTCCACTCCCTGTTCTGACAGCTTCTGCCTTTGCCCCTGAATGCACAAAGCAATCTGGAAAGATCCAAGGGGCACTGATGGGCATCTGTTAGGCTCAAAGTCACTGCTTATTTCCATAGAGTCATCCCTTGTTTTAGATTATCCAAGTTCTAGAACATTCTGAATTTCTGAACTTTTGTTCTTGGGGAATGCCAATGCCTTTTAGTTTCAAGTTGAATTTGAACCATTTCTTTCCTGGCCATTCTCAAATAAGAACTCATAACCTATTCCCCAAAGTAGGTATATTTGGGGAAGTTGCATCTCTTTCCCTTGGTTCGCCATGTTTCATGTTGCATAAACACATATGCACAGAGCTTCCTTATTCATCACCAGGGATGTTTATTTACACTGCTAGCTCTACCTTCTGCTCTCTTGCTTAACAGTTGCTATTTTTTTCTCCCTAATAATCATGCTTAATTCTGCGAGCCACAGCCCATAACTTTTTCCTGCTTTGCATGCCTTGTTGAGTCAGCTACATCTTTGCCCCAAGATGTTGCCACTACTGTCTTTATTGGTTGATTTTATCTCCGTTTGGTTTTTCATCTCTTCTGATGGTGTTAGATAGTAGTGGAGCTTGTTTTACAGTTTGATTTTATTAGTGTGTATTTATAAATTGTTATAGTTAGCCACCTGGGCTGCTGAAAAACAGGATATGACTTGCCTACATACATATATACATTTCATGGTATGTTACTATTGCCTGTTTTACGATCTTCTGCTTCCAGCCATTTCAGCCAGGAAAACACCCCTTATTGCTAACAGTGCAGTCCTAAATAGATACACCCTTCTACACGAATTGACTTCACTAGTCTGAGAGGTGTAACTCAATTAAGGATTACACTGTTACAGTATCCCCTTGCAAATGGCAACAGAGAGTTATGATTATGCATCTTTCCTAGTTCTTATGCACCACCCCTGAAAGCAACTGAGGAACTCAGCAATGCAGAAGAGCACCCAGAGATTCTTAACTGATAACTTCTGGAGCAGCAGCTGCATTGAGTAGAGCCCAGAGGACAACATCAATGAACACATGAAGCTGCTTCATACTGAATCAGTCCATCAAGGTCAGTATTGTATTGTATACAACAGTAATGTATACTCAGATTGGCAGCAGCTCTCCAGGGTCTCAGGTGGAGGTCTTCATATCCTGATCCTTTTAACTGCTGAAGGTTGAACCTGGGACCTTCTGTATGCCAAGCAGATATTCCACCACTGAGCCATGAACATTCCCTCTCCTAACAACAAGTATGCTTGCAGATAGGCATGGAGATGACCACACTTGGGTCAGAAAGATAACATTATGGTGGAAAGTGGCCAGTGAACTGTATCCAAAAACTGAGTCAATAGTTTTCCTTAGCTACTTGAGTGTCTAATCTTTGGGACAATAACATATGAAATACAATACCAGTACTATCTACTGTAATGATTTTCAGCACTCTTACGGATTAGATAGCAGAAACACATGCTATATCTGATTCCACCCCCCACCTGGTGGAATGAGCTCCCAGAGGAGATCAGAGCTCCCAGAGGATAAGCTCCCAGAAGAGAACTGGAACAATTCTGCAGGGCTGCAAAAGAGAGCTCTTCTGCCAGGCATTTGGTTGAGGTTGACAGAAACTAACAACATCCACTGGGCCCTGGAGCCTCCCTCCCATGAATTCAAATGCCCTGCACTGACCAACCATTTAGCTATTAGAATATTGAAGTTCTTAATTACTGTTCTCTGTTCATTGCTGTTATTATCCCAATTGTTATTCATCTGACATGGTTACTGAGTTTTACTGTGTTGTTCCTGTTCCTGTTCCATGTGAATTGCCCTGAGCCTCAGGGGAGAGGGGTAAACAAACACACAAACAAAGCTAAGATCTATCCCACTGGTACCTCCAAAACAATAAGCCCTATGTTTCCTGGCCTCTCTTCCCTTGGTCCCAAAGACAAGTAGCATGACTTTCACATTCCTTCAGCAGTTGCCTCCTGCATTCCTATTAATACTTAGCCTTCACTGAACCTGCCCATGTTCCGAACTCACCTGCCGTTTCTTACTTTTATCCCAGGAGCCAAATTGCTCTGTATCTCTTGAGTTGCACCTGCTCCAAATTCAGTACCAGCCATGTAGCAATTCCTCTGGGGGGTGTTGGCAAATCATGTGGGGGGAATGAATAACTGAGTTAATATATAAGAAAATACTCACTAGTTTTGGACGCCTTGATCTTAGCCACCAATTTCTGCACACCAAGTACATCTCCATTTTTCACAGCTTGGATCAGTTCCTGCTCTCGCCCCATCATGAACAAGGGCAGCTGCTCCTTTGATTTACGAAGGCATCACAGTGTTGTGTATGTGTGTGATGACTTGTCAAGATAAACTCCACAGAAGCAGTAAGGAAAAACAAAACCCAACAAATGAAAATATATTCAGAAATCCCACGGTGCATTAAAAAAAGTCTTTTAATGATGATAAATGCTACTGGGAATAGCACTCCTTTGAAAGGGAATGGAGAGGAGATGAAGCCCCATTCAAGAATATGCAATCAATTAAACAAATGATGACTTGGTGCTTAGGGACTGAATCCCAGCTGCTTGGCGTAGTCAAGAAGGAAAGATTAATAGTTTTTTAAAAGGTCCACAGAACATAAGGCATGATGCTGAGCTTCCCTATATGAGCCCAAGCATCCCAGTAACCGTCCAGCTCTTCTTTGAGAGAGAGGCACCAGGTCCACGGCAGGCTGACGGAAGACTTTGGATCTTCAAGTCTACAAATCTAGATTCCTGGCCAAAAACCACTGTTTAGTTACCTGTGAAAACAAAGGTGAGAATCAGATTTTGAAAAGCTCTTTGGAATCCAGGGCTAAAATAAAATTTTCATTCTAAGAATAAATTGCTTCTCTATAGTGAATATGGACTTTGGGGAATGGTAGAGGACAGGAAGGCCTGGAAGATCATTATCTGGGGTCGCGATGGGTCAGACACGACTTCACAACAAACAACAACATAGTGAATATGGGTGCTTCATATATTTGTAAAAGTCATTAGATAAAGCAGATCTAGGGGAGGGAAGATTGATCGGTATGATACACAAGGGCTGCAGGTGTGTAGGAAAAGAGGGAAGAAAAGCAGCAAGTACAAAGAAATCCTACCCTTTAACAAGCACAAGCCTCACTTATTCTTTTTGAGGTTTAAAGACTTTAGCAAGAACATTCCATATGTTCAAAGTATTTTTTCTTCTCATACCTCTGAGAACTATTAAGGTCGGGGAGGGGGGAAAAGAACGCAAAACCTGTTTAGATTCACAGTGGTGATTGCGGCTGCATGGAATCATTACCACTTGCTTATTGTCATTATTATTGGTATTCAAAATATTATATGGTAGCCATTTTTGTTCATTTTTAATTCAGAAAGATGTCAGACCACTCTGATGGTAAAATGGGAGAAGTAGAAGAGAAGCTGAGACAGGTGTATGGGAAAGTTTCATCCAAGAACCCTTCCACGTGGGCCTTGTAAGCATCTGGAAATAAGAGATATAAGATAAGGCTCAGCCTTGCCACTATAGCAGGGGTAGTCAACCTGTGGTCCTCCAGATGTTCATGGACTACAATTCCCATGAGCCCCTGCCAGCAAACACTCTGAACATCTGGAGGACCACAGGTTGACTACCCCTGCACTATAGCATCAAGAACTGGACACCATACTCCTTGGATGAAATGTGTCTAGCACACAATGGCTGCTGACACGCTATATAAAGCTTTTAATGCCAAAATACACACAAACAAGCCAAGTCAGGCTACAGTGGCTAGAACTGCTTTATAACCAAAACAAAGTTTCAGTCCAGTGGCACCTTTAAGACTAGCAAAGTTTGATTCCAGGTATAAGCTTTCATGTGCCTATATACTTCTTCAAGATACAATTCCTTTATGATTAATACAAAACCTCTGATTGACTTTCGCAGGAAAGAGAAAAAATTATTGGACGACTTGCAGTTTTAGAGATTAAAGAAAGCAGATGTAGAATTAATTTTAATTATACAATCCTAACAAGTAAGCTTGGTAGATATTGACAGATCTTGACAGATATTGACAGATCATACTATAGTTTATGATCTGGTTGGCTGGAGACAAAAAATTATTGGAATGAAGTTAATAACTGGATCCTTGTTCTTTATTTTTTCTTTAGTCTTCTCTTGGTTCTACCTTCCCCCCTTTTAATCTGTATAAAAAATAATAATAACTCTTGAAGAAAAGTATATGTCATTTTTCTAATATTCAAAACATTATCCAAATTCATATTTATAATGGTCCAGAAACATGGAGCTGTTACAGGTGATGCTCCTTCTGTAGAATTAAAGGAGAGGGATCATCATCATTGTCCTCACTGTGTGTAAAGCATATAAAGTATTTTGTTTTTTAAACTACTGTAATATAATTGTAGCTCAGAGGATCTTGGGAAAATATATGCAACTTCAGGCTGCTGCTTACCTTATTTCTATCTATACAATACTTTATAATCCACACACAGATTGACACACCCTTCCTTAGAGCTAGGGCAGGCTTGGACTGTTAGTTGCACAATGCTCAGATAAAACAGATTTCTTTAGGCAAAAGCATTACCAGTGTCATCATGTAAGGGCAGAAGGGCAGGGCAAACATCTTGCTAAATAAAAACTACAAAATAAATTATAACTAGAGGCACTGACATCAGCACTATAAAAACATCCCTCCTCCCTTCAATTTATTTCATCATTATCCCCTGAAACCAAATATTACAATACTGTTCTATGAAACTACCACCTGATCCCATTTGTTTTCCTGAATTCCGGGGATATGGACCATGAAATGATCTGCAGAATGACCGAACCCCTTGAGTACTGGTGTGTAGGTATCACTATGTCCCAACAGCACTATTTCAGATTGTGTGGTTGAATAGGGGGAGCAGGCAGCTTTCAATAGCAATATTACTATCTCCCCAGAATAAACCCCACCCCCACCCAGTTAAAACAAAAGTATCTGCGTCTTTGCACTCCTACTACATGCACCCATCTGTTTGTTTATAAAAGCTGTTTCAAATACACTGAAGATTCAGGAGAGAAACAGGAAGCAGGCCATGCTTCCTCTCTCCACACTTTTGCCTCCTGCCTAGAATAGAACCTTTTGCATCTTATCGCCTGCACGCTTGTCCACCTATTCATTGTCATAGGATGTTAGTTATTTTTAAAAAGAGTTGGATGGTACCTCCTGGGTCATCTAGTCCAACCCCCTGCACTGTGCAGGACACTCACAACCCTATCGCTCATCCATTGTAACCTGCCACCCTCTTGAGGCTTCACAAAATCAGCCTCTCCATCAGATGGCTATCCAGCCTCTCTTTAAAAATATCCCCCTCCCAAGCTCTACTACTACTGATTAGGAAAATGGCAGTAGAATATAATGCACCATTCACATTACAGGAGGAGGCACAGAGATCTACATCTTGGGATATTCTCCTATGTTAGAAGGCCCCAGCAAAAAGAAAACAAGAACAGCAAGTGACAGGACTGCTAGTTTTCTATTTGCAAGGAAACACACATATCCTTCATGGGGACATATTCAACAGATACACATCCAATTGCAACCTGAAGTGGTATAGTCCAGGAATAGTTTTATCATTTCATGCAGAGTTGCCAGCCTTCAAGTGGAGCCTAGAGTCCGGCTGAAATTACAACTCCTCCTCACTCCTGGAGAAAATGAACCAGGCCTCTGGTCTGGGACTTATAGACCGTTTATGCACTGGAGGTTTCATGCCAGGCTACAGGCTGGAGTTTTAGTTGTGGCAGGTTGCCCTACCTCTTCCTGCACTGACATGGGGGAGCATTTGGCCTGGTGCACCTCATTTGCCCCCAATTTGTGTTACTGCACGGAAGCTGGAACAGTGAAGTTCCCAGTGTGTAAATGGTCATATACAGGAGAATGAAGTGGCAAAATGGGCTGTACCACTGAGAATTGCAAATGGCGGCTTCCAGCTTTGAATGTGTCACATAAAAAAAGCTAGCACAGAACAGAACATGATTTTCCATCTACGAGGGTGTAGGTGGTGGGGTTACCTTGGACGGCACATGCCGAAATATAACGTTCCACATGCAGCCTGAAGTAGTGCAGCCTACCCACCTCAGTAATTCTCTCCGCCTTCCAATTCTTCTCCATGAACAAATCAGGCCTCAGTGCACCCAAGCCCTGGTGATACTGATGCCTCAGAGACATAATTACACACCCACCGAAGCACATGGTGGAATGGATGTGTATGCACCTGCCTTTCCCAAACAGTGCCCTGGCGTCCTTGCTTACCCCTTGCTCTATCCAAACGGCTTATACATTTATCAGATAAGGTTTCCAGGCATGGCAAATCTCATTCATGTTACAAGAGTCAAGAACAGCATATTACACTAAAAAAACATACAGCTACAAGGAAAGGAGTTACATAACAGCCTGTTCTGAAACCCGCCACTATCCCCCAGCCGAGCAGCAAATTTATCTCAGATTTCCTACTCTGAACAGTCTTGGAAGTACAGCAGTTTCCATTTGTTTCTATGTCATTTGTGTGTATGTGTGTCTGTGTAGTGGAGCAAACAACAAATACTCAGTTGTTTGGTTGAAGGCCTCTTTATTAACAGCAATTGGAAGGCAGGTAACTTGGCTGTTGGAATAAGGAATTACTATAGATAAATAAGCTGTTTCTAGCACTCTAGGCCAGGGTTCTCATGGCCTGGGTCAGCAGATTCTGAGTAATGCTACCCCTTATGGAATCACGAGTTCTGATACTTTTTAAAATAAATCTTGTTTCTGATTTGGGGGGAGGGCACAGGACTTTAGAGAGGCATGCTTTGTTACGAACTTTGGGAAAAAATGTTTTATTTATGGCATCGCCTCCATGTCTGTCCACCTATTTGTTGCTCCAGGATGTTAGCCGTTTTTAAAAAGAGATTCCAATGCCCGGGAACAAGGAAGAGGGAGGCGGGTGCAAGGGCGGGATGAGGCAGGCATCTTTAGCACGTTTGAGCCTCCATACCTTCCCTCTGCTGGTTGCCTGCTGGTTGCTCTCCGGCAGCTAGTGTTTTTTAGGTTGGTGAATCCACTAGCACGTTAAAATGGAGGATGTAGCCCGCCGGTTACTGCCCAGACACTGGATGTTGCTGACGTCATATGGAGGGGCCAGAATGTAACGACTACGTAAGATAAGAGTTTCACTACATTTAATGATGCGGAAATCCCGACTCCCTACTACTGTTTTGCTTGCTCTAAGGCAGGGGTAGTCAAACTGCGGCCCTCCAGATGTCCATGGACTACAATTCCCAGAAGCCCCCTGCCAGCGAACGCTGGCAGGGGGCTCCTGGGAATTGTAGTCCATGGACATCTGGAGGGCCACAGTTTGACTACCCCTGCTCTAAGGCCTACCGAGATCACCTCTTAAAGAGGCAGTCCACAATAAACTTAGTGTCTTATTTTTCCTCAGCCAAGGCTCCAGTGCCAATGGGCCATGAAATTAAAATCACTGGGCTGATAAAGATGTGAGAGCCCACAAGGAAGACCTTGGGCAGCAGCTGCCACATTGTAACGGTTGGCATTCTATGGCCATACAAGCTCATCCCTTGAGAACCACAGAGGGATAACCTGTATGTATGAAAGAGCCATTTATATCTCAAGTGCCTCAGAGAGGGGTTTGTAACTGTCAGGGGGGGCACCTGATGCCCTCAAATGGGAATCATTGTAGAAGACACATATAAAAGTCTCCTAATTGTTTCCATGTGTGTGTATAAGTGAAAAGCAACAATGGGATGGTAAAATCAAGTATGGAAGAATGGCAGAGGAAGATTTACTTAACCCTTTTCCTGGGGATATCTTTTCATTTATTTCTCCTCAATAGGTGAAAAAGTACACAACTTTCTTGTCTAGTCTATACATGTGTCAAATTGAGGCAGTTACGAGTGAAATAGTGTTTGGGTGTTAGAATAGACTGCAGCCCTCCATGATGCAGATGAGGGGTTACATTCCCCCCTTTCCCAAAAAGATGCCCTACCGTAACACCTGTGTGCAGAATGAAAACTAGTACTGCATATGGTGGGCTATGCCAGCACTTTGTTATTGAAAGACTAATTTTTATTTGCAAAGTTTTAAAATTGGCAAACATTAAATAGCTACTCTTCTTACCTGAAGCCTGAAGCACATTCTCCCACCTCAAGATTCTACCCCCCCCCATTCTCCTGCCTGTGTAAACCAGAGGAAAGTTAGGGGTGCCAGCTCCAGGTTAGGAAATACCTGGAGACTTTGGGAGCTGTGTCTGTGGAAAGCAGGGTTCAATAGGGGAAGGACTTCAATAGGGTATAAAGCCATAAAATTCACCTTCTAAAGCAGCCATTTTCTCAAGGGGAACTGATCTCTGTCACCTGGAAAACAGTGCTAATAGTAGGAGATCTCCAGCCCCCACCTGGAGGCTGGCAACCCTCAAGGTAGGTGATGTCTGAGCTGAAAGAGAATCAGTTGAGGGTAGAGCAATAGGGGGCTACTAGCTATGTGCGTTGTTTCTCACAACAACATTATCTGAGGGAGGCATAAACACCGTAGGAGGGCTGCTATTTTTAAGTGATAAATTAAACATGATTGCTATCAAATTATTCAAAAACTATGATAATTTCAACATCGAGGAATATGAGGGGGAGTATACTAAAATATTTACTACATTATATTTGTAGATTTCACAACACCAAAGCTAAATTTGTGCTGCTTCTCTTTATATCTGACAGACATGGATATTGGTCTTCAGAAGTACCTGGACTGAACCATGGAGTTGGGATTTCAGACTGCATATGGTCATTCCTGGGGTGATTCAGGTAATAAGTGAATTTCCAAATAGTGACAGGACACTGTAAGAAACTGGGAAAGTAAAAATCCCACAAAAATAGCCTAGCTAATCCTTTGCTTGAGTGCAGCACTTGATTTATAAAAAGCTACTACAACTAACACCTGTCTTATAGCCTCAGGTTCTTTGCTTCCAGGTGTATGAGGCCAAATTCTCAGAGGCACATCTTTAATTATTAAATTACGTATTCCAAGACTAAACACACTGAAAACAGGTTTCATGACTAAATCCTAGTGAAGGAAGAGTCAGAATAAGTGCTGCACAAGTGACCTGTCTCCTAACTAGGGAACTTTGATATTAACAGCCTGCCCTAACAACAACTATCACATGTTCTGAATCTTGAAAGGGAAAAGTTCTTTGCATACTTTTTAATAACCTGTGTTTAACATAGCCACATCTTTGGAAGAATCTGAAAATTTGGGAAGAGGGTGCCACTTCAAGCAATGCAATCAATAGATATTTCACCAATTTAATCAATTAGGTATTAAATTTTTCCTGGTAAAGTACAGTGATTCACCAATAGTGATACAATTGTTATTTTGTCGGACTATGACTGGGGAGAACCAAATTCCGATTCCCATTCAGCCATGAAGGCTCATTGGGTGATTTTGGCTCTTTCTCTGACCGCTTCCGCATGATGGGAGTTGGATGGTTTCACCAACTGTTGGGTATCGGGCTAAATTCCTGCTTCCTGGTGATGTCAGTGCCAGTCTGGGGCAGTTCTAGGCCTAGGCCAACTCTGGCCCACATTTTCCCGAGGGCAAGGGAACATGGGCCCTTTCCTTGCCCTGGGTTCAACAGGGCATACGTTGGACCTAGGCCATGTATCTGGCTGCGCGCAGCTGGCGGGGGCTTCCTTGCCTAGCACCTGCTGTATTGTTATTACAGCGGGCTTAATTACTAGTATATTTATTTATTTTATGTCTTTGTATCCAACAAGGGTTCCCAAAGTAGTGAACATAAAACATCATTTAAAATAGTATATAAAATATTTCAATGCAGAAATACCCGAGAGCCAACCCTATGTAGAGGATATTGCCGTAATCTAATCTACTCAGAACTACTTGGGAGGAAGAATATAGTACAATCTGATAGATTCCAATCCATATGCAAGAATGCCTGTCCTATAGGACAGTGGTCCCCAACCTCCGGTCTGGAGACCGGGACCGGTCCGTGGATCAGTCAGTACCGGGCTGTGGCTCCTCCTCATCCTCCTACCCGGCTGCTACCTCTGGGGCTGCCCTGCCACTCTGCCAGCAGCTCACCTTTGGTGCTCTCCAGCGGCTGCCATGGCTGGGGCTCCCCCTCGAAGTGGCACTGCGCAGCTGCTGCTGGCAGCCCCCCCCCAGTGGGCGGCAGGAAGTCAGGGGTGCCGGTGGGAAAGCAAGTGGAGCAGGGGCTCAGGCGGTGGTGACATCCCTCGGCAAAAGACTACCCCCCCCCCGGGCCTCAGTAAAATTGTCAAGTGTCAACTAGTCCACGGTGATAAAAAGGTTGGGATCACTGCTATAGGACATTAAAATCACATTGAAGGCCCTTACTTATCCATCCAGTGTCTTTTCCACTGAGCAGAGAAACACCAAGGACTTGGGACAGTACTAAGAGAGACCAATAGAAACAGGGTTTCTAGAGCAGTTTTAGTGACAGGAATCTTGTATGGAGCTTCAATGTTTTGAAAGAAGTTACACTGCTAAGAAAATAGGGATGTGCACAAGAAAAATAATTATTTTTCAGATCCACATTTCACGGAGGGCATAATTATCAGTATTTCAGATTGCTCTGGTCTTGAATACTGGTTCAGAATACAAAAATCCATTTTTTTTCAGGATTTCAAAATTACTGAAGTTCATTATTCTCAATGAGGACTGTTTCTGAGGGACAGTTTTGTTGTTGTTGTTTGTTTTTTGTCACCAAACCACAGGAGAGCTTGTGCTGCCTGACTACTAAAGATATCCTAAATTTCAAGTGATTTGGGCCAAGAAGTCAAGTTTGAGGGGCCCTTAAACAAGATGCTCTCAGCCATCCTCCATTATTTCCTATGGGGGCAGGGTAGGAATGTGATCAGCCCAACTCATCCAATGTCAAATCAGAGAATCCAAGACAAACTAACAGAAGCCAGGGAAGATCGTCCAGCCCAGCAGAATCAATGTCAAACTACACAAGTCAATCAAAACCCAGGGCTAATGTCACAGTGCAAGCCCAACAGAATCAATGTCAACCAGAGAATCCCAGAAAAGTCAACCTAGCAAGGTTCCCCTGACAAGATCTCATTTGCCTATGAAAGGTGTCTCTCTCCCCTCCCCATTGCCTGGCAAACATATGTGTGTCCCCCCCCCCCCCAAGTTTGTTGCTTAAAACATCAGCCCTAAATATTTCTGGGAATATTCAGGATACCTGTATTGACTATGATTCTCTAATGTGGGCTTTCTCAACCAGGGTTTCATGAAACTCTGGGTGGGAAGTAATTTTTAAATTTTTTTTTAATTTGTTGAACTTTTATAGGATGGCATAACCATATATTGTCATGTTGATCCCCCACCCCCAAAATTTCCAGTGATGGGGCTGGAGGGGGTGGGAATGGGAAGGGCCCCAGGTGGACATGTACACAGCTATGCTTCCCAACCATATTCTGCACGATCACACCACTTCTGGGGTTTCTTGAAGCCTGAAAAATGCTACAGGGGTTTCTCAGCAGCAGCTCTATCCTACAAAAACTGATAAGATACTTTTTGGGTATATATTCAGGCCAGATATCCTCGAGCACACAGCCCCGTAAAAGAATCTCTACAATCCCCTACTTGGTGGGTTGGTTGAACTTTTATCTGCATTGCCCAGCAGTGCCTTGAAAAAAGGAAGCATTTCCAGCATGACCCGGGAGACCCAGCATCTCACTCTGCCTTGTAAGCTTGCTCTGTGTCCTTGGCCAGTCACATTGTTTCAGACTAGCCTACCTCACAGGACTTTAGGGAGGATAACATGGAAATAAGACTGGTGTAAGCTCCTTTGCATTTCCATTAAGGGCTGCAGACAAAGTCAGGGCACAAACCAAGTAAATACATCACTAAAATAATAATAGTTTCCAATGAAATGAATCAAGGGAATGCAAAATAAAGTACACATTAGGAGGCAACACCGCAGAAATCAACTAACAGCAGCCCAAGTGATTACTGCCACCAGTTCCTAAATATATCACTTGCCCCAGCTAATCTGCCATTTCTTGTCATTTAGAAAGAATAAACTGGAAAGGGGCAAACTTGACCAATGTGGACAAATAAACTGCTATAAGTCAACAGTGAATACTGGGTATGTGAAACTTAAAACTCTCCACTTTGCATTACCACATGAATTCTCATTTTCTTCATGTTCTGACAAATTTGAGACTCTTCAGCTGTTTGCCCTGAGACAATGCCCCCCCCCCAATCCATAAACTAGGCAGAAAAGAATGTGGCCTCAATTGCTGATGCACAAATGACAAAGCATAATAAAGCGTAATCCCTCTGTACCCACCCCCATCCCTCCGGACACAGACTCCTCATAGCATCTCAAGGCTAAACAGCAAAATAGCTGATAGACGGAGGCTCATTCATATGTTAATCGAGACCAAGGAAAAGATTTGAGTTTCAAAAGGCCTTGGGATGGGTGGGAATCAAACGGGACCTCCTGCCCGTTATAAATTAGGAGTGACCTTGATTTAGGAACAAGATGTGGGGGGAGGAGAGTATTTAAAAGTCTGCTGCAGAAATTCACTGGGATTTGCATTTCTGAGATACATCCATAACCTCAATGTGGTGGAATATTTACCTCAACATAACTGAGCCACTGATCACAAAACTGGTGAGTGCATGATCAAGAAGCCACTCAACCTACTAACTACATTATTGTCAGAGGAATAAGGTCATAAAGGGTCATTCCAACAACAACAATCAGTGTCCTTTCACAAGCAATAATAAAACATATACCCCCAAAATTCGGCGCTTAACTTATATTGGTACCCATAAAGACCTGTGGACGTACATGAACAGGAAACACATGTACTGAAGAAACACAAAATAGAGGAGGAGGAGGATGCAGCAGAATATCAGGGAAGAGAACTATGCTAGAAAAGCTCTCTTCTGAAGGGTTTAGTGTCTTAAAACAAGCACCGCAGACAAAAGCTATCCCAAGTCACAGACTGTGGAAGGATTCAAAAAGGTCATACTTGTGGCAGTGCTTTGAAACACATAAGGGATGACCTCCCAGACTCACGTAATTAATTACTGTACCCACCTAATGAAGAAACAGATCAATGAAGCCCAATGGCTACCCAGAGACAGACTGCTACAAGACAGACAACATCAGAACACCACTGGCTGTCATCAGCTCACAGCTCAAACCGGTTCAGTGCATCATCAGGCACCTGCAGCCCCTTTTGATTAAGGATATTTCATGCCCCTTGAGATGGGAGCAGCTCTTTCCTCACTTGCAGAGAACCCTCCATCTAAAAGCAGCACCACATCTCACCAACAAGAGTGGACCATCCAGCAGATACAAACTGAGCAAACAAATCCTGCAGCAGTTGTAGACGCCAAACATATACTCATGTACACTCGGGCAATAGTATCACATGACCTGATCACACCAGCTATAATGTCTTGGGTTCGTCTGATTGTAATTCAGATTAATATTTATCACCCTGTGCCAACAATGTACTTCTGCTATCTGCCTTAGACAAACAGGTCAGTCCCTACATAATAAAATAAAAGAACACAAAACTCTCTCACACACAAATTGCAACATTTAGAAACTGCTGGGGGATCATTTTGATATGCCAGGACAAATTGCAGATCTTCTGTAGAACATTTTTTTAAATGAAACACACTTTAAAGGAAGAAGCCAGCACAAAAGCACCAAATCAGAACTCCTCAAGAGATTAAGCACCACATCACAGCCTGGCTTAAATAGAGATTTGCCTTTCCTAATGCTGTACAGTTGATAACAGTTTAACACGATCCACACTTCAGAAATGCTCTTGCTACCAGGGTATAATCATACTATTATGCTCTATTCCTTTTCTTATGCTTCTGACTGGACCTTTGTGAATCAGAACTTGCTTATATCTCTGTAACTTTATGTCCCCATAACTCTGAAAGGTGGAACTTCTCATCATCTACAGGTAACATCTACATCTCTTCCAGTCCCTTAAACAAGGACTTACATCTGAATGTGTCTCTGTCACAACTCCCCACCCATTTTCTTATTTTATTTTCTTATTTATTTATTCCATTTATATACCGCCCTTCCCTAAGGCTCAGGGCAGTTGATTTTAAATGTTTTTAAAATTTCTACTGCATGTGCAACTGAAGAAGCAAAATCTGACCCACAAGTTCTTATGCTGGAATAAACTTGTTTTGTCTTAAAGGTACCAACTGATTTCTTTTTGTTCCGCTCTTTACTTTGCCGCATACTGACAAGGCTATTTGCTTGAGAGAGTTTCTTACTGTAAACATCCTCTGTAACCATTGTCACTGTTATTGTTGGTTTCTTCTTACTTGCTCATCCTCTTAAACACATGCGTTGCAACTGGACATCCCTGAGGTCAAATGCAAGCAACTCTTGTGGAGTGGAGCTGAAAACAAGACCACCTGACGTCTTGGTTGATGAGCTCTGCACCTTACGTTGTTGGCTTGGCCATCTCCAGGACAACCACTGAACAATGGTCAAGAAGCGGAATTAATTGCTCATCCAGATGAAACAAAAACCAGGCTACACGTTGGCAATTGCTTTATCAGTTGCCATGTTGCCATCTAAGCTATGTCACAAGGCAGGTGGAAAAATAAATATAGACCAGTGACCGTGGAATCAGTGCAGTTGCCAGGAGACCCAGGAATGGAACTGGCAAGGCCATCTGGGTCAGCATATTATCCAGACCCCAAGCAGTCTAGCATGAGCAAGGATTCCCACTATGGTTGCCAGGACTCACCTGGCCACCGGCAGGGGATGAAGGGGAAGGGGTTTCCAGATCCAGGTTGGGAAACACCTGGAGATTTCAGAGTGGCACCTAGGGAGGACAGGGACCTCAGTGGGATACAATTCCATAGAGTCCGCCATCCAAAGCATCCATGTTCTCGAGGGAAACTGATCTCTTTAGTCTGATGAGCTATAACTCATCTGGAGGTTGGCATCCGTAATTCCCACACAGCCATATCAGCATGCAACTCTTTGACAAGGTAAGGCAGTATCACTTTACTGAGGATGCCAAGTTCTATCTTTCCCACTAAATTCTAGGAAAGGTGTGGAAGTTGTGAATCTGTGCCTGAACATGATTGCGGGCAAACAAACTAAAACCTGATCCAGAAGGGACAGGGCTTCTTCTCTTGGTCAGTTCTTCAGCTGATCTAACCCACCTTTCTGACAAGGAGTTCCAGGGGCCTTACATGGTTCACTCCCCCTCCATGCTATCCTGCTGGGAACCAGGTTAAGCTGAGAGAATGAATGAGGAGTGCAGTGAGTGAGCTTGATGGCAAGAAGGGATAGGAACCCTGCTCCTAGACCTACTCTGTAGCTTTACTGTCTTTCTGGTGAGCTGATCTAATGAGTGGGATGCGCCTTCTTGTAGCCAAGGATATACTTCACATTCAGGTATCCACTTTGAGGGTGTGCTTGGCACCTCAATTGTACCAAGATGTTAAAGTTGGAGTAGTGATGAGGAGAGTCTTTTGTCAGTTGAGGTTACGCCGTTCCCTAGAAATGACCCGCCTAGCTATAGCCATTGATGCCCTAGTAGCATCCAGACTGTGTTACTGTTAACACAGTCTATGTGGTTCTACCTCGGGGAATTGTAATTGGCTCAAACTGTAACCACTCAGCTACTAACCAAACAAAGCACAAAACTCCAATATTGTTTAATTTACTTGGTAGTAGATAAGAAAGGCAGCCTCACATCTGGAGAACTGACTTTGATTCCCATCCTCCTCCACATGCAGCCAGCTGGGTGACCTTGGGCCAGTCATACTTCTCTCAGGCTCATGCAATCTCACCTATCTCACAGGGTGTCTGTTGTGGGGAGAGGAAGGGAAGGCAATTGAAAGCCACTTAGAGGCTCCTTTAGGTAGTAAAAAAGTGCTTTACAAAAAAAAAAAAAAGCAAACACAGCTCTTGGTGTTTTGGAGTCCTGTTGGTTTCTGGGTCCAATTAGAAATGTTTTTCGGGAGAGCTTTTAAAGCCTTAATGGATTTAGTGCCAGACTACATTGAGGACTGCCACATATGCAAAACCAACCTCTCAGATCCATACCTGGGACCCTTTCTTGTATCCCTTCATCATCTGCAGCGCAGCCAGATGGGACACAACAGGTCCTTTTAAGTAATGGTACCACCTATGTGGAATGTTCCTTCCTACATGCTGCCCCAATATTAGAATTAGACAGCAAAGTAACTGATTTATGAGGACAGTTTGAGCAGGTAAATTTGGTTTTAGAAATTAGCCTCTGAAATCAGGTGAGAGTGTAAACATCCTTGAACTCTCCAGGTTTTTTCTTCTCCTAAACATAGAATCATAGAATAATAGAGTTGGAAGGGACCTCATGGCTCATCTAGTCCAACCCCCTGCACTATGCAGGACAATCACATCCCAATTGGTCATCTACCTGCCACCCCTTTGCCTTCACAGAATCAGCCTCTGTCAGATGGCTATCAGATGGTAATTACCATCCTATTAATCTGATCTCAGACAGCATGTTTCTGCTTTCAGCCCCTGCTATTTTATAATCCAGATGTTATAAAATAATCTCTCAAGGCTGTTTCTGTATTGACAATCCCACCTCAGTATAGGGAGTAAACATGACAAGTTGTGAGTCACATTCTACAGTTCTACAAACTTTGTAACACTGACTTTGTCGGTGAAGGAACAACAGTAGTAGGAACAAGATGTGACCAATAGTACAAGGAAAGGACCACATCTGTGGGTTAAGACAGTGCACAGCTTCCAACACAACCTGGGCATGTCAGTCGTAGCCCTGAGATATGATCCGCTCCTGCTGCTTTCTCCACCCCACTGGAATGTAGTCTGGAATATGAAGTGAGGGTAAACATTCCTCCCACAGGAGAAATCTAATCTTTTGGTTCAGGACTCTACCTGCAGAACTGAACTATCTGAACTATTTCTTCCTCAAACAACTTGAGCGGGAAGGATAGGCTAGAGGAGAAAGGGGGGAGGACCCAGAAAAGAATTATGTAAGAAGAAAGATGCTGAACGGCAGTTATTAAAGATACGAACTCTGGAAAGTGGGAGAAATACTGGAGGGGAGCAGAAAGGTTAGGAGGAGGATGCAAGCAGCCTTTGAATCACAACAGCAAACACTTAAGCAGCATAATCTTTCCCGCAGTGCACACTCACATCGCAAGGATTAAGAAAGCCACAGCCCGCGAAAAGTCCTTAAGAGTGGCATGAGGAGATATAATAATAATAATACTGAGGCCACAAAGAGAGAGCATTACAACTAACTTGAGGCTGGCGAGGATAAAGAGAGGGAAGAGCCGGAATCTAATGTAGGAGGGCTGAGCGGCAGAAATAAAATGAAACATGAAAGAGTTTGTTTTTTCCCCTTAGGCGCTCCCGGCCAGAGTGATTCGCGTTGATCCGAAAGTTGGGGCTCCTCTAAAGTTCGCCTTTTCCCAGCGCTAAAGCTTGAACGGGATGAAGTGGAGTTTGAACTGCTCAGCCGAGACGGCCAGGAATGACCGAATAGGGGAGTGGGGGGCGGGGGGGGGGAGGTGTGTGCGTGCAAGGAGCCCAAATCTTAGCGGGCAGCCAGACGTTCAAGCCGATTTCCCCTTTTCCTGCATCAAATCCCTTCTTTTGCACAACTCACCTCATCGGGGAGCTCCTGGCGCTTCCCGCGGACAAAGTTGGCAAGCCCAGGTCGAGCAGAGGCTCCGGCTGCTTCTCTCCTTCCAGCGGCCGAAATAAAAACCCGAGGGGATCGCCGCTTCCCAGCCAGCCAGCCAGCCGCACGCCCCCCGAAGCGCTTTCGCCCTCGCCACAGTCCCGACTCCCGAGGAGGACCGGCCGGCGCGGGGAGAGGAGCGCAAGGGCAGCCGGAGGGGGTGGGTCGTCTTCGGGACTCCACGAGAGCACCCCCCGCCCGCTTCGCTTTCCCAGGGCCACGGGCGACCCCCGGCGAAATGGACGCGGCGAGGCAGTTCCAGAGGGCGCCTGGGAACTCTGCTGCCAAGAAGCCGCCGCCGCCGCCGCCGCCGCCCCCCCCGAACCAGGATCCCTCTTTCTCTCTGCAGGAAATCCCTCCCAGACTGCAGTTCTTCCCTCCTGATTGGAAAAGCAAAAGGGGGGAAGGCGAGGCTGGCTGGGCAGGGCCACGGAGTTGCTTGTTGTCACTCACACGGGGCGAGAGAGAGAGCGAGGGCGTGTGTTGCGCTGGGGCGCGTCACTTGAGACTTTGGCGCGGCTGGGAACGTGTGCGCACAAGTTGGAGGGCATCGGCGTCTGCAGCAGGGGGAACTAAGCCGCCTCCCCCCCCCCCCCATTTTGTCTTCTTCCTTTCCTCTTTGCAAGTTGGAGCCCTCGGGGTTCGTTGGAGTCTCGAGTGGATTTAATGAGAGGGACTTGGCAGGCAGAAGCAGCCTAGCCGTTGCCGCCGAGGCAGATGGGAAAAGAGGGGCGCAGGTCCTGTAGGCATCCATTAGAGGCGCCTGTGCCCCTTTGAGGGTTCTCCCATGGCTGGGGATGTGTGGCTTCCTCCTCTCCGCCAGCGCAAGAAACCTGCTTTGGCCTTCAGGTGGTGTGCTAGTAAAGTTGGTCTGGAGTCCGATTCTGCTGGCTTCAGTTTGGAAATAGGAAGCATTTTTAATTCTTAGTGACCTGGCTGCTTTGTGAAAACTAAATTGAATCATCTGGACCTTGTTGGGAAAGTTGTTCATGTGTGTTTAAAAGCAGACTTGTTCTGAAGAGTGTCTCAGCCATTTACTTCCAAGTAAGAGGAGTATGATTATAGGCTTAGGCCTTTTCAGTGCTCCCACCCTTTTTGGCA
Organism: Paroedura picta; assembly: GCF_049243985.1. Classification (NCBI taxonomy): domain Eukaryota; kingdom Metazoa; phylum Chordata; class Lepidosauria; order Squamata; family Gekkonidae; genus Paroedura; species Paroedura picta. Next base: position 130,883,121 of record NC_135371.1, on the reverse strand, counting down.
AGGTTTTAAGGCATAAGCACGCACATCCATCTGCAATGCAGGAGGAGATGCTTAGCTATCTGTCTTGGCGCTCTCTAGCCAGCTCCTACAGTCACGTACTAGCTTCCAAAGCCCCTGTTGATCTTTCCCAGTGATCTCCTAGGGAAAGTAATTCCTAAGTCTGTTGAAGGAAGTGGCCGAGACTGGAGTGGCTCTGCATTGGGTTGGAGGTCCATTGGCATAGTTCAGCCAAAATTAAGATCCAGAAGGTAGGTCAGGCATCCCATTCTGTGCTCCACCTGTCCTCAGTGGCTCCCCTGTCAGCCCACGTCCCTCTGCAGGGGAAGCAAGAGCTCTGTCCCCAGAACTCCAGGCCTTCTGAAGTTTTGGGTGGAGGGGCACCCGCAACAGAGTGAGATGGCGCAATGGCAAGGTGGCTTTGCTTTGGCCTGGAAGTGTAGAACCTCTGCAAGTATAAGATCGGATCACATTCCCCTCATGCTGTGTACACACAGACCTTGTGGGGAGCCTGAGATAGTGTAGTTGATGTTGCTTGGTCCAGTGATCACACGGTCTGTGTGTACACGGCAGCAAAGTTGGCATCTGGGCTTATTGCAAGCTCTGGTACCAGTGTCCCTGCTGAAATTCAAATTCAAAAAACCTTTAATGGCATATAAAACATCATAAGAACAAGGGTAATTCATAATTATAATTAATTGATAAAATTACATAGTCTAGATAAACAATAAAAGAAAATAAAATAAACAGTACCCAACAGTAGATTCCTCCAAAATGCCCAGCAATCAGTAATTTCCACCAGTTGTAGGTGCCCCTGGTCTAGACCTGATTCTTGCCTAGCCGACTGTCCTTTTGTATCACAGTAGCCAAGAATTTGGCCACCAGTTCCGTTATTTCTGGGGACCTAGTGAAATTAGATATTGTATTATTGTATGTGAGGAGTTGTTTAAGATTAATAGAGATATTCATTTCTTTCTTTTTTGGGGGGTACTTATTTTTGTTAAAATGCTGCCCAGGCCCTTTCTAAAGCACCAAATCCCCACTCTGTCAAAATGTACATTCAATAAACATATTAAAAGGAGACTATTTCAGCAGTAATAACAATCAACCCTCCATGATGCCAACTTCTCAACAATCTACACATTATTTATGACCTCTTTCCCTCTATATCAACCCCATCTGGTACTTGATCAAGATCTATCTTCTCAGTATACCCCCTCATTCTGGAAAGTACCTAGTTCCACATTTCATATAATTTCCCCATGTCTTTATTGTTCTGAATATATGTTAATTTGATTAATAAGAAAGTCTCATTGATGTTATTATACCAAGTAACTAAATCTGGAACTTTTTTCCCAGTATCTGGCAAAATTAAGTCTTGCTAATGTTAGCATGTGGTGGTGACAGCATTCCAGTTGAATTATTCAAAATCTTAAAAGACGTGGCAGTAAAAGTGCTATACTCAGTATGCCAACAAATTTGGAAAACTGAACAATGGCCACAGGATTGGAAACGGTCAGTTTACATTCCAAACCCAAAGAAGGGCAATGCCAAAGAGTGTTCAAACTACCGCACCATTGCACTCATTTCTCATGCTAGCAAAGTTATGCTCAAAATTTTACAAGCTAGGCTCCAGCAATATGTGGACCGAGAACTTCCAGAAGTACAGGCAGGATTTCGAAGAGGCAGAGGAACTAGAGATCAAATTGCCAACATACGCTAGATCATGGAGAAAGCTAGGGAGTTCCAGAAGAACATCTGCTTCTGCTTCATTGACTATGCTAAAGCCTTTGATTGTGTGGAGCACAACAAATTGTGGCAAGTTCTTAAAGAGATGGGAATACCAGAGCATCTTATTTGTCTCTTGAGAAACTTACATGCAGGTCAAGAAGCTACAGTGAGAACTGAACATGGAATCACTGATTGGTTCAAAATTGAGAAAGGAGTTCGGCAAGTCTGTATACTGTCACCTTGCCTATTTAACTTGTATGCAGAGCACATGAGAAAGGCAGGATTAGAGGAGTCACAAATTGAGATCAAGATTGCAGGGAGAAATATCAACAACCTCAGATATGCAGATGATACCACTCTAATGGCAGAAAGTGAAGAGGAACTAAAGAGCCTGTTGATGCGGGTGAGGGAGGAGAGTGCAAAAGTTGCCTTGAAACTCAACATCAAGAAAACAAAGATCATGGCATCCGGCCCTCTCAATTCCTGGCAAATAGATGGGAAAGAAATGGAGATAGTGACAGATTTTATTTTCCTGGGCTCCAAGATCACTGCAGATGGGGACTGCAGCAAAGAAATTAAAAGACGCTTGCTCCTGGGGAGGAAAGCTATGGCAAATCTAGACAGCATCCTAAAAAGCAAAGACATCACCCTGCCAACCAAAGTGCGTTTAGTCAAGGCTATGGTATTCCCAGTTGCAATGTATGGCTGTGAAAGTTGTATCATAAGGAAGGCCAAGCGTCAAAGAACTGAGGCTTTTGAACTCTGGTGCTGGAGAAGACTCTTGCAAGTCCCTTGGACTGCAAGGCGAACAAACCGGTCAGTCCTAGAGGAGATCAGCCCTGACTGCTCCTTAGAAGGCCAGATCCTGAAGATGAAACTCAAATACTTTGGCCACCTCATGAGAAGGAAGGACTCCCTGGAGAAGAGCGTAATGCTGGGAGCGATCGAGGGCAAAAGAAGAAGGGGACGACAGAGAATGAGGTGGCTGGATGGAGTCACTGAAGCAGCAGGTGCAAACTTAAATGGACTCCGGGGAATGATTGAGGACAGGAAGGCCTGGAGGATCATTGTCCATGGGGTCGCGATGGGTCGGACACGACTTCGCACCTAACAACAATAACATTAGCAACGGTAATGATTGGGGAAGGTACTGGCAAACCGCCCCGTATTGAGTCAGCCATGAAAACACTAGAGGGTATCACCCCAAGGGTCAGACATGACTCGGTGCTTGCACAGGGGATACCTTTACCTTTACCTTTAATGTTAGCATATGAAATACAATAGAGTGTTGTTCTGACTGTATTTCTGAAAAATAATTCAATAATATGTTTCCTGGGTTTGATAGTATCTTTATTTTAACACAATTTGATATCATTTGAACCACTTTGTCCCAATATAAAAGGGCTCTAGGATAGAAAGATTGGTTTCTTATCTTACTATACATGATACTATCATTCAGTTCCCACACCTGTCTCTAAACTCCTTTATCACGCTGTATGCTAATTTGCTGCCATTTGCAGGTATTACACATTACTTTCACTCTTAGCTATGTTTACTGTTCAGCTACTTACTAATTGGCCCTTCCTGGCAACACCCAATTCACTTTCTTCTTATATGTTATGGTTGGTGACTTCTGTTTCAATGTATCTGAAAAGGAGTGAATGCACATGAAAGCTTATGCCCTGAGTAAAACTTTATTGTGTTAAAAGGTGCCACCAGACTCAAATTTTGTTCTGTTGCTTCAGACCAACACAGCTATCCACCTGAATCTGTCTTGCAGGAGAATCTGTTCGCCAAGAATTTTAACAAATGTCTTAAGGAAAGGAACTAATGTACTGTTTTGGTTTATGGCTTTATTATTACTTTGGTGATGTCATGATAATTCTGCGTAGTGATGAAATTGCTCTTTCATTTATATAGGATGAACAGGCTCACGTACTCTGTCTGGGGATCCTATACATGTGATACCTACTCCCCAGGGTGCACATAGGATCTCTGGCCTATGAGCATGTGACGCTCCTCCATCTCTGCTTGAAAACTTATTTCTGAGCCATTCTGCTGTGTTTATATGGCTGAATATTCAGGAAATGTTTAAAAGTTACCAAACAAATTCCTTCCCCACCCCAGGCACTGGCTGAAAACCTCTTTTTTCAAAGCAACCACAGAGCAAGTTGGCTTGGAAAATAAGAAACCGGAAACACAAACAAGGAAGAGGGAACCAACCAGTTATTTCATTTCTGGGTTTGTTTGTTTGCTACAAACCACAATGAAATTTGCCCTTTGCCTTGGGTTTGAGCCATCTACTGGTGCAGCAACACTGAAGCATAAGATGGAAGTGAACTCTCTCCTCCAACTCTTTCCAGCTCTCTCCTCCAATACATCTAAATGCATCATGGACTTTCCTGGATCAGTTATGGTCCTGCGGTGGAAGTCTTTAGGACAGAGCCCCCCCCCCCCAAACATGGCACCTGCGTGCACAACAGCACCTTGTCAAGTCTCTTAGAATCTGTGGGGCTCTTACTCATCAGGCTTCAGTTTGGCCTTTGAAGATCTGATTGGCTGTGCAGGGTTTCAAAAAAAACCCCTTGAGCAGCAGCTACCATCATAACACAAGGACCTTCCCTGTGTGGCTGAAGCTGTGCCTATGCTAGAAAATATTTTTAAATCACATGTTTAGATTTAAAAGACATTCTGCCTGAAATGCTGAAGAATGACTGTTAGCGTTATGCCTGACCTCACTCCCTAACATTTTGTGGTTGGATCTGTCTCCTTTAGCATCCATTTTGTGGTTGTGCTCACCCCCCTGTGTCAGGATTCCTGAGCAGAGTTACACCCTATAGGCACATTAACTTAAGTAGACTGGGAAGGGTGTCATTTTGCTTAGAACTGCACTTAGGCATGTCGGCCTCCAGGCTGTCAGACCTGGGGTCCCCCTGAAATTATACCTCATCTCCAGACTACAGAGATCAGTTCCCCTGGAGGAAATCGATGCTTTGGAGGGTGGACTGTATGGCATTGTACCCTACTAAGGTCCCTGGCCGCCCCAGACTCCAACCCTAAATCTCTTGGACCTTCTCAACCTGGATCTGGCAACCCTACCCCCTCCGTCCCCCATTGGTGACCAGTGGGGACCTGGCAACCCTAACCACACTACAGTTCTCAGAGGACCTTCCCGGTTTTATGCTCCATGGGATAAAATAGAAAAAGAGTTGGTTTTTATACTCCGTTTTCACTGCTGGAAGGAGTCAAAGCGGCATACAATTCCCTTCTCTTTCATCTCCCCACAACAAACACCCTGTGAGGTAGGCGAGGCTGGGAGAGCCCTGATATTGCTGCCTGGTTAGAACAGCTTTATCAGTGCTGGGGGGAGCCCAAGGTCACCCAGCTGGTTGCATGTGGGGGACGAGCATGGAATCAAACCAGGCTCGCCAAATTAGAAGCCACCACTACACCATGCTGGCTCCTACTTGCTTCTGAGTAGACCAGCTTAGGCTTGCTTCCAATTTCTGTAGACATACCAGGTAATCCTAATGGGGGTGGGGGAAATGTGTTTACAGTATATCTGTATAGACAGCCGTAGGAGAAGAGGTGTTGGGAAGAGACGGTCCCTGAAGGGAGAGGAACAGTTCTGGAAGCCTGAGGGCCTGTGCATGCGTCTGTGTTGTTCTAGAGACAAGGCCTATGATAACAGTTACCGGAGAGAGTGGCCTTATATCTTGTTATCTTTGATTGACGCATAACACTCATTGTTCTCAGAATCCGGATTGCTGTCACCTCTGAGAAATACTCTGGCTTTCTCTGCTGCTGGAGCAGACTGCGAGTCAATACCTGTCTGTGATAAACAACACTGAGCCCATATTTGATATCAAGAACAGCCTCACAGTTTTTACGGCCTATGCAACAGAGAGAGAGGGGGTCGGGACTCACTGGAGTGAGGCCAGCATGCTAAAATCACAGGGGCAGCTTCTTTATGTAAAACAATTGTATCCTATCTTTAGAAAAAAACCTGTTTAGCACAACAAATGAAAAGCACAATTCAAAAATAAAATATAATTGATCTGCAGTGCGATCCTGTCTGGTGTGACTGCTTTCAAAGTCAGTCCAGTGGAACTTTGAAGACCAACAACGTTTAATTCTGAGTGTAAGCTTTTGGGTGCATGTACACTTCTTGATTTCTGTGTGCTTTGTCTGAAGAAACTGCATGATGAAATTCACCCTTATTCAGCCATGTTAATACATCAGAAGATGTCATCACTGTCCCAGAGTTATTAGTCCTCTTGTAGTCGATTGCACTGACCAAACAGGTAGCAGCAGCAGGCCCTTTGGCCAGGTCTTCTGGACCTTTCTGAAAGGCGGGTTGGGGGACTGAGATTTGGCAAGCTTTTATTGGGTTACATTGTGCCACTCAGGGATATGGTGCCACGCTTGGTCTCAAGCCTGCCCAGTAAGAGGGACTGGATAAGAAGAACTGGGCTGATCTAAGTTTCTATGAGAACCTATAGCACGAGAGGTGAGCTGTAAGATATGTGGGCTGGAGATTATAAAGGATCATAGGTGCATAAAGAACCAAATAGCATGTGGATCCCCATCCTTTCTAGTTGGGAAACCAAGTGCTAATGTTTTCTGTCCTATTTTATCTGTTACAGTTTTGTAACCTACTTTTGCTTCCAAAGAGCTCTGAGCAGTGAATCTGGTTCTCCCTTTATTTTCAACTTAGAACAGCTACAGAGACAAGTAAGGCTAAAAGAGAAAGTGTGCACAAATGGGCAGAATTTTGGAAGAACTGTAACTGCTATATCCAGCCAATATATTTGTTGCAGATTTTCGGTCAAACCCAATCAAAACACTTTATGTCAGAGGTGTGTTTTTAATCACATGTTTAATAGAAGCAACACTAAAACTTTATTACAGACTAGATTGAAAGCCCATTTTAGTCTGCCATAAAATGGGCGCTAGCAGGGCCCAGGGAAGCGCAAAGGCTTCTGCGTGGGCAGGGGTGTAAGTGAGAGAGGCTTCTTACCTTCTCTGTGGGGCAGCTGCTCTGGAGCGTGTGGTAGGCGCGGCAACGGAGGATGGTGAGGGCCTGAGAGGCAGGCAGCGATGTGGAGTGGCGCATTGGCGGCGACATGAAGCGGCGCAGCGGCTGCAGCCTGGCCGCACCACTTGGGGCGGCGGGCCAGGAGCGGCGCTGAAGTCGTGCCCGGTCTTCGGCCTCGCTCTCGGAGGCAGGCGTTCGTCATCGCGGCAGAGCGGCAGTGGGCGCGAAGGGCATCGTCAGAGGAGGAAGCGGGGAGCAGCGCGGGAAGTGCGGCCGGAGTCGTCTGCTGCGTGAAGCCTGGTCTCGGGAGGCAGGCGTTCGTCGGCCTGGAGTCCGGGGCCAGCATGTGAATCGGCGAGTGGCAAATGGGAAGGGTTGGGTAGTGGCTTCTCGCGCCTCCCAATTGGCCACTTGGCCCTGGATTGCCACTCTGAGGAGCGAATCAGGAGCCGCTTTGTGGCTCCTGATTCGCTCCTCCGAGTTTTTATCCCGGACAGAGCCCGCCCTCACTCCTCCCCACAAGCCCTTACTTTTTTTTTTAGTCTGCGGCGCCTGTGGCGCTGCGGGCGGTTTAAAGATTAGGTAAATATTCATTACTTGAGAGAGATCAGTCACTCTCTTCTTCATCTTCTTCACCTTCACCTTCACCTTCATCATCCCCCTCTCCACTTTCTGGTCCTTCACTCATAACTTCTGTTGAAGGGGGGTTCTCCGATTTCTCAGGAGAGTTCTCTATGTCTTCATCTGCTGCTGAAGATGCTGCTTTTGCACTGATGGCCTCTGTTGTTTCTGAACTCTTTTTCTCAGTGGACTTATCAGAAGGAATAGAAGGTGTTGTTAATAGTGGTGGTGGTTCAGGAGCAGGTGGTGGTGGTGTTGGTGGTAGAGGAGGAGCAAGTTCTGCTGGTGATGGAGGTGGAGTAACAGGGGGAATCCGTTGTTCCAGCATTGGTTCAGATAATATTTTTTCAACACTGGGCTCTCGTAACAGTGCGGTTCCCATCCTCCAACTGGTCAGATCCCCTTCCTCGAAGGATTCTTCATCATGCAGTTTGTCCAGTGTGTTATTCCTGGTTCCCAGTTGCAAGGCTTCACTTAAAGTGACTGCACTCCAAAAGTCCTAACTTCTCTCAGCAGAGATTTGCCTTTTGGTATTTTCCCCCTCCTTTACTGTCTCCAATCCTCCTCCATTCAAGAAAAGGAGACTCCTGTTGTGTTTGTCCCCATCCCCACCCATTCTGAGCTTCTACAATCGAGTGCAGAATACTTTCTGTTCCAACGGGAGGGGGGGATAGAGAAAGACACGAGTTCAAATAGATTAAAAAATATTGCGTTAGAGAATAGGCAGCAAGAAGCTCTTCACTCCATTTATTTATTATATTTATATACCGCCCTCCCCAAAGGCTCATATATGTGTTCACTTCACAATGAAAGACTCAGGAGCATTCTCATTAGATAAGAGCCCACAGGGAAGGGCAATATAAACATTTTAATATTAAACAAATCTATAAATAATGAATGACTGCTCTTTCTACAGATGGAAACATGACTGCAGATTTTTGGTCAAATCCAATCAAAACACTTTATGACAGAAGTGTGTTTTTAATCACATGTTTAATAGAAGCAACACTAAAACTTTATTACAGATTAGGTAAATATTCATTACTTGAGAGAGATCAGTCACTCTCTTCTTCATCTTCTTCACCTTCACCTTCATCTTCACCTTCACCTTCACCTTCATCATCCCCCTCTCCACTCTCTGGTCCTTCACTCATAACTTCTGTTGAAGGGGGGTTCTCCGATTTCTCAGCAGAGCTCTCTATGTCTTCATCTGCTGCTGAAGATGCTGCTTTTGCACTGATGTTGTTTCTGTTGTTTCTGAACTCTTTTTCTCAGTGGACTTATCAGAAGGCGTAGAAGGTGTTGTTGTTGTTGTTGTTGTTGTTGTTGGTGGTGGTGGTGGTGGTTCAGGAGAAGTTGTTGGTGGTGGTTGTGGTGGTGGTGGTGGTGGAGGAGGAGCAAGTTCTGCTGGTGATGGTGGTGGAGTAACAGGGGGAATCCGTTGTTCCAGCATTGGTTCAGATAATATTTTTTCAACACTGGGCTCTCGTAACAGTGTGGTTCCCATCCTCCAACTGGTCAGATCCCCTTCCTCGAAGGATTCTTCATCATGCAGTTTGTCCAGTGTGTTATTCTCTAGTCCATCCAGATTTTAATACATATCTTTGAGCCAAAGAGGCTTATCCCTCAATGCTGTTCTGGGAAGCTCTTCATCTGGCAGGGGTTTCTTTTCTTTGCCCAGAAAACTCTTCTCCTTGGCTGCAGAACGCTGAGACCAGACCTCAATTAGGCAGATAACAGCAACAATTATCAGAATGAAGGCGGTCACTGAAATAACTAAGAGCAGCTTTTCCACATCCGTATGCTGGAATCCCCTCATTTGCTAGCCTGCCTGAAGGCTTCTCCAGTTTTGGTGTGCTTGCTGTGGTCATATCAGCTGCATCCAAGGAGGGCCAAATATTCCATAGGGAGGAGGTTTCATTGACGTGTTCACTAAAGAGTTTCATGAGGTCTGTTTCAGTAATGAGTTTCGCACAAGCCACCAGGAGTGTGGGTGACGTGCAATCTACTTTCAGGATGCGGATCATGTGAGAGATGAGTTTCCTCACCGGTGTGTTTGGGATGAGGTCAGTCAACTTCTCGTTCAGCTCATTTTCAAAGACTTCACCCTCACCCTGAACGTTGTCATCTTGACGTGACAAGAAGCCCGAAGGGGGACAAACAGAAGTCCCCTGAGGTGAGGGCTCATTCAAGGAGGGTTCTGAGTTACCTGCAGATTTCTCCTGCAACATGTTTAGTTCCCTGTAGGAGCGGTTTCAGCAGCTCTTCTTTAGTCAGTATCTATGACCCAAGTACCTTCTTCAGTACTACCACAGAGTTTTCACCATTAGGGAGGTTAGTCAAGTCACTGTCTTCACTGTCCACTTCCATAGAGCCTTTGGGCTCAAGAACATTCGTATGAGAGTCTGAAATGTAGCGTTTCCAAGGGGACGGCAGAGCTAGCCCCATAAGAGGCACCAGTAACATCCAAAGGAAGAGCTTAGCATAAGCCATATCAGCAAGGTGTATGCCACCGAGCAGGTCTTTGCAGACTGCACAGCAACCACTGTGGGCAAGCTTTATGTATGTCTGAAGACGGTTGTGACATCATTTAGCAGAATACTCAGCATCATAGCCTAGCCATCCCTATGGCAACGATGAAGGCTTTGCTTGAAAGGCAAGGACTTGAGGCACTGAAAGCAGCTGGGTATTGGCTACAGGTTACAGAATCATAGAATCATGGCGCTGAAAGGGGCCTCCGGGGTCACCTAGTCCAATCCCTTGCACAGTGCAGGAAACCTAACTACCTTGGCCCCCACAGTGATCCCAATTCCATGCCCAGATGACACATCTTCTGAAATGTTTTAAATTTACTGTCATAATAGTATAATACTCATGTTGTTCTAATAGTCATACAATGTACAGCATATCCCTATTGCCCAAAATGTATCTCTTCCTTACAAATTTATGGATTTTAATGTTGATCTAAGACAATAAAAAGATAATGTCTCATAACAAAATATCCTGAATAAGTTGTTTAACATCTCAGCTTTGTCTATAAACTGTTTTCTCCAGGTACATATTTTGCACAGAGCCATTTCTCCATAATTAGTAGTACCTTCTGCTTCCAATATTCTGCTACTCAAATTGTAGCTGCTATTAGCAAATTCCTTATAAGCTCCTTATTGTTTCTAAAATATTAAGATAGCCTAACAGAACTGTAACTGGATTACATGCGATCTCACAATGAATAATTTATTTTAGAATCTGATGTATTTCTTACCAAAACATTTTGACCAAATCCATCGAATATGGATAAAAATACCAACATGCTTTTAAAGATCTTCAGCAACTGAAAAGGATGTTAATAGCATTTTTGGCATTCTTGGTAGGGTATAAACCAGGGGTAGTCAAACTGCGGCCCTCCAGATGTCCATGGACTACAATTCCCAGGAGCCCCTGCCAGCAAATGCTGGCAGGGGCTCCTGGGAATTGTAGTCCATGGACATCTGGAGGGCCGCAGTTTGATTACCCCTGGTATAAACCATCCGTACATCATCTTATTGACATTTAATGAAGGCTTTTTTTTTTAATCAGCATGTCACAGTAGGTAAATAGTTTCTGTCATTGTCATCTCCAAGTCAATTTAATCATTCCTTTTTCCTTTCTCTGTATCTACTAAAAGCATAGATTTTTGTGTAAGTCCATTTAATTGATAGATTCAATATAGTTATTTGATATTGTAGAGAAAAAAGGGTACTTTGAGTACATTAGATCTGGTGTTCATCCTATTTTATCTGTGACTTCTGGAAGAGTTAATAGGATAGACTGCTAGGGATGCCAGTCCCCAGATTAGACCTGGAAATCTCCTGGTTTTATACCTCATCTTCAGGCAACAGAGATCGGTGCTTCTAGATTCCTTGTTGAGTTCATTGCCCATGATGATCTCAACATCTGCTCAGAATCACGAAACCACTCTGTGAATTTTAAGAAGTCTTGATAACTAATGGTATTACTTGGGTGTTTTTCATATCCTTTGTTTCTGTTCCTCCAACCCACTAACCATGATCTTTTCATATTCTCATCCTTAAATTGTAAACTACACAAAATCTGACAAAAGTAGCCTGGGCTATGGAGGTTAGGGCACTTACAGTGGAATTATTAATGGTAGATTCTTAAGCAGACTTACCCAGTAGATCCAACCAGCTTTTCTGCTGGATAAGAGTGGTAATTCCTTTGCCCACATAAAACACCAGTGTGTAGTCTGCAGAGGCTTTTTACCCAGTCCCAGTTTGAATGAATCCCTCCCATCTACACTGAATTCGATTTGCATTTTGATTTTGGGCACTTTAAATTTCCCCTCTGCAACAAGCATGATTAATTCGTGGTGACCCTACCTATCCCCCCACAGTACTCTGGCGTGGATATAAGCCTCAATATTTGAAAAACGGGCACGAGGATGAGTGCAGATCTCTGCTCTTTGCGAAATAATTCTGCCTCATGCCTCCAATGGTGTAGCAAAAAAGTCCTACCTGATTGGCCAGGGCGCCAGTTCAAAGTCTTCCTGGTTCCCAGTTGCAAGGCTTCACTTAAAGTGACTGAACTCCTCAAGTCCTAACTTCTCTCAGCAGAGATTTGCCTTTTGGTATTTTCCCCCTCCTTTACTGTCTCCAATCCTCCTCCATTCAAGAAAAGGAGACTCCTGTTGTGTTTGTCCCCATCCCCACCCGTTCTGAGCTTCTACAATCGAGTGCAGAATACTTTCTGTTCCAACGGGAGGGGGGGATAGAGAAAGACACGAGTTCAAATAGATTAAAAAATATTGCGTTAGAGAATAGGCAGCAAGAAGCTCTTCACTCCATTTATTTATTATATTTATATACCGCCCTCCCCAAAGGCTCATATATGTGTTCACTTCACAATGAAAGACTCAGGAGCATTCTCATTAGATAAGAGCCCACAGGGAAGGGCAATATAAACATTTTAATATTAAACAAATCTATAAATAATGAATGACTGCTCTTTCTACAGATGGAAACATGACTGCAGATTTTTGGTCAAATCCAATCAAAACACTTTATGACAGAAGTGTGTTTTTAATCACATGTTTAATAGAAGCAACACTAAAACTTTATTACAGATTAGGTAAATATTCATTACTTGAGAGAGATCAGTCACTCTCTTCTTCATCTTCTTCACCTTCATCTTCACCTTCACCTTCACCTTCATCATCCCCCTCTCCACTCTCTGGTCCTTCACTCATAACTTCTGTTGAAGGGGGGTTCTCCGATTTCTCAGCAGAGCTCTCTATGTCTTCATCTGCTGCTGAAGATGCTGCTTTTGCACTGATGGCCTCTGTTGTTTCTGAACTCTTTTTCTCAGTGGACTTATCAGAAGGCGTAGAAGGTGTTGTTGTTGTTGTTGTTGTTGTTGGTGGTGGTGGTGGTTCAGGAGAAGTTGTTGGTGGTGGTGGTGGAGGAGGAGCAAGTTCTGCTGGTGATGGTGGTGGAGTAACAGGGGGAATCCGTTGTTGCAGCATTGGTTCAGATAATATTTTTTCAACACTGGGCTCTCGTAACAGTGCGGTTCCCATCCTCCAACTGGTCAGATCCCCTTCCTCGAAGGATTCTTCATCATGCAGTTTGTCCAGTGTGTTATTCTCTAGTCCATCCAGATTTTAATACATATCTTTGAGCCAAAGAGGCTTATCCCTCAATGCTGTTCTGGGAAGCTCTTCATCTGGCAGGGGTTTCTTTTCTTTGCCCAGAAAACTCTTCTCCTTGGCTGCAGAACGCTGAGACCAGACCTCAATTAGGCAGATAACAGCAACAATTATCAGAATGAAGGCGGTCACTGAAATAACCAAGAGCAGCTTTTCCACATCCGTATGCTGGAATCCCCTCATTTGCTAGCCTGCCTGAAGGCTTCTCCAGTTTTGGTGTGCTTGCTGTGGTCATATCAGCTGCATCCAAGGAGGGCCAAATATTCCATAGGGAGGAGGTTTCATTGACGTGTTCACTAAAGAGTTTCATGAGGAGGTCTGTTTCAGTGATGAGTTTCGCACAAGCCACCAGGAGTGTGGGTGACGTGCAATCTACTTTCAGGATGCGGATCATGTGAGAGATGAGTTTCCTCACCGGTGTGTTTGGGATGAGGTCAGTCAACTTCTCGTTCAGCTCATTTTCAAAGACTTCACCCTCACCCTGAACGTTGTCATCTTGACGTGACAAGAAGCCCGAAGGGGGACAAACAGAAGTCCCCTGAGGTGAGGGCTCATTCAAGGAGGGTTCTGAGTTACCTGCCGAGATTTCTCCTGCAACATTTTTAGTTCCCTGTAGGAGCGGTTTCAGCAGCTCTTCTTTAGTCAGTATCTATGACCCAAGTACCTTCTTCAGTACTACCACAGAGTTTTCACCATTAGGGAGGTTAGTCAAGTCACTGTCTTCACTGTCCACTTCCATAGAGCCTTTGGGCTCAAGAACATTCGTATGAGAGTCTGAAATGTAGCGTTTCCAAGGGGACGGCAGAGCTAGCCCCATAAGAGGCACCAGTAACATCCAAAGGAAGAGCTTAGCATAAGCCATATCAGCAAGGTGTATGCCACCGAGCAGGTCTTTGCAGACTGCACAGCAACCACTGTGGGCAAGCTTTATGTATGTCTGAAGACGGTTGTGACATCATTTAGCAGAATACTCAGCATCATAGCCTAGCCATCCCTATGGCAACGATGAAGGCTTTGCTTGAAAGGCAAGGACTTGAGAAACTGAAAGCAGCTGGGTATTGGCTACAGGTTACCGAATCATAGAATCATGGCGCTGAAAGGGGCCTCCAGGGTCACCTAGTCCAATCCCCTGCACAGTGCAGGAAACATAACTGCCTTGGCCCCCACAGTGATCCCAATTCCATGCCCAGATGACACAACTTCTGAAATGTTTTAAATTTACTGTCATAATAGTACAATACTCATGTTGTTCTAAGTATAATAGTCATACAATGTACAGCATATCCCTATTGCCCAAAATGTATCTCTTCCTTACAAATTTATGGATTTTAATGTTGATCTAAGACAATAAAAAGATAACGTCTCATAACAAAATATCCTGAATAAGTTGTTTAACATCTCAGCTGTCATGAACCCCGATTCATGCCATCCAGGGCTCCATCGGATGCTGCATTCCTCACACTTCTCTGATCTTCCCGGCCAGCTCTGGCCAAGGCCGTAAAGCAATAAACCTGTCCTCTGGGATCCTCACTCCCTTCCTTTCCCAGCGGGAGAGGCTCCATGCAAATGTATCAATCTTACTGTAAGTGTCCTTGCGGAGACAACTCAAAGTCTCAACAAAGTGCCAACCGTTTGATAACGTTCCAGGCCATTTGGCGGCTTGGGATCCGGCTCTCTTCTGATACCTTTCTGCTCTCCTGCCGAAATACCTTCGGCCCCCCTCCCCTATTTGGTGGGCTCTATAACTGCCCTGCTTGTTTCCCCTGTACTTTGTTATTATCAAGATCTTTGCTTAGGAAGATCTTGGCATGCCTAAGCTTTCTGTGGACTTTGCCTAATAAAGCTTTCTTGAAATTTGCAACCGGCTGTTGGATTTCGAATGTGCTTTTACCTGGGACTCCACAGGCTGGGCTCAGCCTGATTCCTGACAAATTGATAATAACCACTTCTCCCTGTTAATCCATCCGCTGGAGAACCTCGCTACCCATGGCCATGGTCCCACTGGAGGATTCAGGGTTAGACGTCATGGAGCAGTTCCCGGATGGGGGCCGCCAGCACCCGATCATCCACGTCCCCATTGAGGAGCAGGCTGATGACGGCGCAACCACAGCACCCTTGACGACCCCTCCCCGGTCGAGTGGCTGGACGTCTCCCAGGGAGATCCCCAACTCCCCGACACCGAGGAAGGCAAGACCCCGGCCCGACATGCCCGCGCCCCGCAGACGACCCCTCTGGGGAGACTGGGAGATCGCCTTCTCCATCCAACCCAGACGAGGGCCCTGGAGCCCTAGATCATCTGGCCGAAATGGGTCGACAGGTTGGAGTCGACTTTACCCGGGATGGACGCCAATACCTCATCCCCATGGAGAAACTCGAGAACCTGATGCTGCTCGTGGGGGACCAGAAGAGAGAAATCGATGCCCTTAGCCACCAGGCCGAGAACTACCGTGACCTTTGGAACGCCCACCTCGCCATGGAGAAGGGTACGAAGGGCCGAGCCTTCCTGCCCGCCGCAGCTACTGCCCTGGCTTTCCGAGCTGCTACTCGCCCCCCTGCGGGCCCCGCTGCCAAGCCCAAGCATCACAGCACCCCGGCGGTAGGTTTCGGAACCCTGGGGGGAACCACCTACTCCACCCTACCGTCGGCGACGGCTCCCCCTCCTCGGAGGTTGACTTTCCCCCGCCTGGACGCGGCAGGGACTTGGCTGGCGGAAGACGATGCCGACATCGATCCAGGGCCCTGGCGGGGGTTAGGACGACTCCCAGCTTTCTGCGAGCCCCCGCTCCGCCAAGACTCCCGACGTTCGCGGGGAGGGGACTCACCATCACGTTCCCAGCCGCGGGCCCCGGACACCGGGACATTTCTATTGGGCCCGTGGGAAGAGCCGCACACTCGAACCCCCATTCCCCCGGCTCCACCTCAACAGGCGGCGACGGGACCGTGGGGAGCCTATGCGCACCCGGGGGGGCCCTCTCCCATGGGGGTGGAACCCCTACGTGGCCCCCCCGATGGGAGGCTTCCCAATGATTCCAGCAGGGATGCCCTATGCCCCTCCTGCGCTGGGCGCGTCGCCCCAACAGATGCCGCAGCCGCCGCCCCCCTCCCGCAGCCGGCGACAATTCCCGCCACTCCTCCACCCTCCCCAGATCGCCAACATACACCGCCTGCCAGGACGATGGAGCTGCCAGAGTGGACCGCCACGAGCACCTGGGGGGACGGAAGTTAAAGGCGAGATTCGATGGGTCACCAGAGAGACTCACCTATTTCTTAATTATGGTGGATGGGTTCTTAGTGGAGTGGGGGGACACCTTCCGGAATGAGGTGGACTTGGTACGCACCCTGGGCTGCAACCTAGATGGCACGGTAATGGACTGGTGGGTCGACCAACACGAGAATGGAACGGTGGCAGCCACCTCCTTAGCATCCTTCAGGGAAGAACTCCAGGAGGCTTTTCGCGACCCTTTTTGCGAATGGAAAGCGAGGGACGCCCTGGCCGAACTTAAGCAAAGGGGGAGACCCCTGATGGACTATGTCATAGACTTCCGTTCACTCCTGGCCAAGATCCCCACCATGAACGAAGTGCAGATCGTAACGGCGTTCGTGGATGGGCTTAACCACCCCATCACCAACGGAATCTACAACCAGGGACCCCCCATTGTGGGGACTCTGCAACAATGGATCGACGCCACAGGGGTGATTGAAACAACCCTGGTGGACTTCAAGGCCTACCACCGCCGCCAAGAGGCGGCCCGCCCCCTGAAGAACTCCTGGGTGGACAAGCTTCCCGTGGCCCCCAAACCCCTGACCACCCCGCCCGCCCCGGCGGCTGCCCCGGACTGGGAGAAATGCCGGCAGCTGGGTTTGTGCCACGAGTGCGGAGGCAAGGGACATTTCGCTTCAGTCTCCCCCCCCCCGCCTGGTCAAGACCAAAACCGCTCCCCAGCAGGACAGGAACAAGCCGCACCCTCCCTCCAACAGGGCCCATCCAGCCAACAAGCCGAGCGGCAAGCCAGGAGGCCGTCGGGCGCTCCTCGCCCCCGTCAGAACGCTGGAAGACACCAACCGCTCCGCCCGAACCAGCCCCAAGTCTTCGCTCTCGGATAGCTCGGGAAACGAGGACGGTCCGTCATGTCGGGCGCCCATTGGCGGACCCTCCCCATCGGCACGCCGGCACCCCCCAGATGAGTCCTACCCCCCACCCTCCTCCCCGCAATACTGATCAACGAGGAGGCCGACACCCGGATCGAGGTCCAGGTGTGCGTGGACTCCGGCTGCTCGACGTCCCTGGTGAAGCTAGCCCGGGCCCTGGGAGCAGCGTTGGAGGAATTAGACAAACCGATCATCATGAGGCAAGTGGACGGGGCCCCGGTGGGGGGTGGAGCGATCCGCCCTGAACCTCGGCCCTCACTGGGAGTGCCTCTCCCTCACCATCACCCCTGTCGCGGGCTTCTCGATCCTCTTGGGGATGGACTGGATGAACCTCCACCGCCCCGAGATAGACTGGGACGAGAAGCGTCTGATTTTTTCCCACCCGAACTGCAAACTTCACTTCTGGTACTGGGACCGGCCCGATGCTCCCCCCGCTGCGGTGATGGACACGGTGGTCCCCTGGTCAGCCAGTCCAGCGATCCTCAACCCCTTGCTCCAGGCCCTGGGTTTCTACTCGGGTGGGGAGGAGGAGATTCCCGCCTGCTACCGGGACCTGGCCGATGCGTTCTCCGAGGAGGAGTGCAACCAACTCCCCCCGCAACACCCCACGGACTGCGCCATTGAACTGCTCCCCGGGGCGAAGCTTCCCAAAGCAAAACTGTACAACATGAGCCCGGTGGAACTCCGAGAGCTCCATTCCTTTGTGGACAAGAACCTGGCCCAGGGATTTATCCGGCCAGCTAGCTCACCCATGGCTGCCCCTGTTCTGTTCGCAAAAAAGAAGGACGGTTCTCTCCGGCTTTGCACAGACTACAGGGCCATCAACGCCTACCCTCTGCCCCTGATCAAAGACCTGCTCAGCCAGCTGGGGGAGGGTCAGATTTTCACCAAACTGGACTTATGGGATGCCTATTTCAGGGTCCGAATCACAGAAGGGGATGAAAGGAAGACCGCGTTTAACACCCCCCTGGGATAGTTTGAATACCTCGTCATGCTGTTCGGTTTAAGCGGCTCTCCGGGCATTTTCATGAATGTAATCAATGAGGTGTTGCATGATCTGTTGTACCGGGGGGGGGGGGGGTTTACCTGGATGACGTATTGATTTATTCCCGGGAGGAGGAGGAGCACATTGCCCTGGTGCCGGAAGTCCTCCGCCGCCTCGTGGACCACAAACTGTACGCCAAACTTTCCAAGTGCGAATTCCACAAGAGTCAGGTAGACTTTCTGGGCTACCGGGTGTCCGGGGAGGGAATTGGGATGGACCCGGCAAAGGTCCAGGCGGTGTTGGACTGGGAGGTCCCCCGTACTCGTCGCCAGCTCCAATCCTTCCTCGGGTTCGCCAATTTCTACCAGGATTTCCTCCCGGGGTTTTCTAAGGTAGCCTTGCCGCTAACTGACCTCCTCAAAACCAAGGGGAAGGGCGCTCGGGACGGCCGACCGGGGCCCCCACTACCGTGGACTCCGGACTGCACGAGCACCTTTGAGCATCTCAAACGCCTTTTCACTTCTGAGCCCATCCTCGCACACCCCGAAACCGACAAACCCTTAGTGGTTCAGGTCGATGCCTCGAACGAGGCCATCGAGGGGGTCCTCCTACAGAGAGGGGAGTCGGGACAGCTGAGGCCCTGCGCCTACCTCTCCCGCAAGTTCTCCCCGGCCGAAAGAAACTGGGCGATCTGGGAGAAGGTGGTGGCAGAGGTAAAGGCCGCCCTCACCACCTGGCGCCATTTCCTAGAAGGGTCCAAAGTGCCGTTCGAGGTCTGGACTGACCACAAGAATCTGGAGGCTCTGCGCAAGCCGCGCACCCTCAACGCCAAACAGATTCGCTGGGCCGACTTCTTTTCCAAGTTCAACTTTACATTAGTGCACATCCCAGGGCGGAAGAACTTCATGGCGGATGCTCTATCCCGTATGCACCCGGGCGAGGGTAAAGCCACCCGGGTGGATACAGTTTTCACCCCTGAGCAACTGGGACTCTTAGTGCAGACCCGCAGCCAAACCCGAAAGGGGGGGGACAGGGATCGGCTCCCCAGCAGGCACCTCCTCAAGCCGCACCTCCCGTCCCACTCTTGGAATTCAGAACGGCCCTAGAGCCCGACCCACAACTGGCCAGCCTCCGATCGCAGCTCCATGCCCACGAGGGGGTCTGGTACAGGGGGGACCGCTTGTACATCCCTGCATCCCTCCGTAGACAGGTTCTCGAGTTGTGCCAAGACAGCAAGGCGGCGGGGCACTTTGGGTTCCTGAAGACGTGGGGTTTGGTACGGCGCCAGTTTTGGTGGCCGAAGGCCCGCCGCGACATAGGAAAGTACGTGGCGGGATGCCCCGTCTGCTTGACTCACAAGCGCGGGAGTGGGAAGCCCCAGGGCTTGTTGAAGACCCTGGAGGTCCCAGAGCGCCCCTGGGAGATCATCTCCGTGGATTTTATCATGGACTTACCCCTTAACCAGGGGAAGACGGTGATCTGGGTCGTAGTTGACCAGTTTTCAAAACAGGCACATTTCGTGCCATGTCCGGGCCTGCCCATGGCGCAGCGCCTGGCAGAACTGTTCGTTTCCCACGTCATGAGACTCCATGGGTTCCCCCGCAAGATAATCAGCAATCGGGGGGCCCAGTTCGTTGCCAAGTTCTGGGGGGCCCTAATGCACCTGGCAGGCGTATCTCGAGGGCTCAGCTCCGCCTACCACCCCGCCACCAACAGCCAGACCGAAAGGGTAAACCAGGTGCTGGAATAATACTTGCGTTGCTTCCTGAACTACCACCAGGACGATTGGGTTTCCCTCCTGCCCCTGGCCAAATATGGCTACAACAACGCCCCACACTCTAGCACGGGAAAATCCCCGTTCGAGGTGGTGCACGGGTACGCCTCCCCTCCATTTCCCACTTTGGCGAGGCATCCGGGGGACCCCACCGCCATCCCCCCGGGGGTTGATTAGTGGGCCGCCAGGGTCCGGGATGCCTGGGGGGAGGTGACTGATGCCTTATCTAAGGCAAAGGCCGATTTTAAAAAATGGGCCAACCATAAGCGGCAAGCCCCCCCTGCCTACGCGGTTGGGGACGAAGTGTACATTTCCACAAAACATTTGAAAAACCAGAGGCCCTAAAAGAAGCTCAGCTACCAATATGTGGGCCCCTTCAAGGTAATAGCAGTATTGAATGAGGTAACTGTAAAGGTAGAGCTACCTAGAGCCTACCAAAAGGTGCACCCCGTGTTCCATGTCAGTTTGGTAAAGAAGGCTCCCCTGCCCGATGCCTGTCACCCCAAATCCCGTCCTCCGCCCCCCGTCATGGTGGGCGAGGACACTCACTACGAGCTTGTGGACATAGTGGACTCTAGGTTCTTCCGCAAGCAGCTCCAGTACTTGGTGTCCTGGAAGGGCTTCCCCGACTCCGACAACGAGTGGGTGGACGCCGAGGACATCGCCGCCCCCCTCCTCCTTCGCAAATTCCACTCCCGCTTCCCGGACAAGCCGGGCCTAGCCCCGGTTGCGGCGGGGGGTTGAACGGGTGGGGGAGGGACCTTAAGGGGAGGCGAGTGTCATGAACCCCGATTCATGCCATCCAGGGCTCCATCCGATGCTGCATTCCTCACACTTCTCTGATCTTCCCGGCCAGCTCTGGCCAAGGCTGTAAAGCAATAAACCTGTCCTCTCGGATCCTCACTCCCTTCCTTTCCCAGCGGGAGAGGCTCCATGCAAATGTATCAGTCTTACTGTAAGTGTCCTTGCGGAGACAACTCAAAGTCTCAACAAAGTGCCAACCATTTGATAAGGTTCCGGGCCATCTGGCGGCTTGGGAACCGGCTCTCTTCTGATACCTTTCTGCTCTCCCGCCGAAATACCTTCGGCCCCCCTCTCCTATTTGGTGGGCTCTATAACTGCCCTGCTTGTTTCCCCTGTACATTGTTATTATAAAGATCTTTGCTTAGGAAGATCTTGGCATGCCTTAGCTTTCTGTCGACTTTGCCTAATAAAGCTCTATCTTGAAATTTGCAACCGGCTGTTGGATTTCGAATGTGCTTTTACCTGGGACTCCACAGGCTGGGCTCAGCCTGATTCCTGACATCAGCTTTGTCTATAAACTGTTTTCTCCAGGTACATATTTTGCACAGAGCCATTCCTCCATAATTAGTAGTACCTTCTGCTTCCAATAGTCTGCTACTCAGATTGTAGCTGGTATTAGCAAATTCTTTATAAACTCCTTATTGTTTCTAACATATTAAGAACTGTATCAGAACTGTAACTGGATTACATGCGATCTCACAATTAATAATTTATTTTAGAATCTGATCTATTTCTTACCAAAACATTTTGACCAAACCTATCAAATATGGATAAAAATACCAACATGCTTTTTAACATCTCCAGCCACTGAAAAGGATGTCAATACCATTTTCAGCATTCTTGGTAGGTTATAAACCATCTGGACATCATCTTATTGATATTTAATGAAGGCTTAAAAAAAATCAGCATATCACAGTAGATAAATAGTTTCTGTCATTGTCATCTCCAAGTCAATTTAATCTTTCCTTTTTCCTTTCTCTGTATCTACTAAAAGCATAGATTTTTTGGGTGAGTAGGTCCATTTGATCGATAGATTCAATATAGTTATTTGATGTTGTAGAGACAAAAGGGTATATTGAAGCATTAGATCTGGTGTTCATCCTATTTTAATTGTGACTTCTGGAAGAGTTAATAGGATAGACTGCTAGGGATGCCAGGCCCCAGGCTGGACCTGGAAATCCCTGGAAATCCTGGAGATCGGTGCTTCTGGAAGACATGGCTGCTTTAGAAGGTGGATTCCGTAGCATTATCCTCCACTTAGGTCAATCCCCACCCTAAATCCCACCCACATCCATCTCCACCACCAAAGTCTCCAGGTACCACCCAACCCACAGCTGGCAACTCTACTGAAAGCTCATGTATAACATCGTTTAATTGTCCAGCCGAGTAAAAACCCCTAAGGCTCTGGCTACTGTGATATACAAGCATTATCTCATTAAAATAGAACATTGTACTTACACGAATGCAAGCAAGCACATACATTTTGTGAAATCTCTGCAGTGTAAATGTTTTTTTTTCTTTTTTAATCTTAGGTCAGGGTTAACCCTCTTAAGGTGTATGCAGTTTGCTCCCAAGTAAGCGCATTGAGGCCTACAAGTACGGTAAATCAGTTTAATAGTGATCTCTGCTGGCTACTTAAAATTTGCCTCCTAATTCAGCATCTCTGAGATGTACACAGGTAAGACTCCTTAGCAGGCAGAAGGGCTTAGATCCAGGCTAGATATTTCTGCAAGTACAAGAGTTTCTACCCATGAAATTTGATTTCACCATCTCCCCCCCTAACAGCAACTCAAAATGCTCTCCAATATTCTATTGCTGAAGGTCCCCTTTCCTCCTGGAATAGTACTGTAGGATGCCACAGGGGGGAGGGAGGTTGCCTGGGCCCCTCAGGCCACCAGCAGGGTAAGGGGGGGGGGGTAGGCCTGCCAGATTCAGGCTGGGAAACACCAGGAGATTTGGGGATGGAGCCTGGGGAGGACAGGGACTTCAATGGGGTACAATACCATTGAGTCCACCCACAAAAGTATCCATTTTCTCAATGAACTGCTCTCTGTGTTTCAGAGATGAGGTGTAATTCCAGGGATCACCAGGCTCCACCTGGAGCCTGGTATCCATAGCCACAGAGTGTAGGGAAGGTAGGGAAATGATTATGCAAGTAAAAATCCTGCTGCATTAGCCTGGATCCAACCTAGTATAAGGAGTTGTCTTCTACAAAACTGGGCCTCTTCTGCGTGGTGGAAAAGGATCTCAGCCTCCCATACCCCACAGGGTGTCTGTTGTGGGGACAATTTATTTCAGAGGTGTATTTTTAATCACATGTTTAATAGAAGCAACACTAAAACTTTATTACAGATCATGTAAATACTAGGGGCAAAGCCCGTTGTATCCAAGAATACAACGGGCGCTAAAGCTTGGCAGTGGGAAGAGAAAGGGGAGGAGTCGTCCAGTCTGTAAGGGCATGGGGTTGAATGTGTGTGTTGTGTGGGAGGTTGTGGTGGCATGGTGGCAAATGAGGGCATGGGTGTGGAGATATGGGTGTCAAGAACCTGTGGTGTGAAATGTTCACTGAGTATGGGAGAGGACGGACCTTTGGGAATTGTGGCATGGTAGTTACAGATGAGCTTTTCAGAACCATGTTTTCAGATATGTGAAGGGAAAATCAGACTTCAGTTTCTTCTTAGGGGAAGAATACATGGCAACCAATTCCCCCCAGTTCTGCATCACTTCCCTTCCCTGTGTACTGCCACAGTACACAGGTGTCCACCCTGTTCCTTCTTTTCCATTTTTTCACTGTTGATACAATGTTATGTGCCCACATTCTTCTTTCATGGTTGCTCCTTAGAAGAACGGGTTTTTGTACCCTGTTGTTTACTACCCAAAGGAGTCTTAAAGTGGTTTACAAACACCTTTTCCATTCGTTTCCCCACAATAGTCAACGTGTGAGTTATGTGGGGCTGTGAGAGGTCTGAGAGAATTGGGAATGGGCTGCAGTGACCCAGCAGGCCTCAGGTGTCTCAAAGCATTTTCCAATCGTCTTCACTTTCTCTCCCCATAGCAGACTCCCCATGAGGGAGGTAGGGTAGCGAGCCTCACAGGGAAGCTGGCAATCCTAAGAGGAAGACTCTCTGTGCACAGCAGTCTTGACCTTAGTAAGGTTTTTTTATACTGGTTTTTTATTTGCCAGGCCAAGTTTGGAAAAAGTCAAGTCAGTTCCCATGTGTGTCCAGCCATTAATTGTTCACTATTTAGTTTCAGGCTGTAAATATTTATTTAGATCTTCCTGCACTTTCCAGACTCACAGGACTGATACTGGTCTGCCTGTCTGTGCCCCAGAATACAAACAGTTGCTGATAAGGGCTGGCCATAACCCATAGGCCAGGAGGGACACTCCTGCACCACTCCCTACCAACTTCAGGCAAAAATGGCTCCTTTGAAGGCTGGACTCTGAGGCATTGCATGATTTTGAAGTCCCACCTCCAAACCTCCAGGAATATTTCCAACCCAGGGGTAGCCAACCTCCAGGTGGGGCCTGGAGAGCTCCTGGAAATACAGCTGACCTGAAGAGTATAAAGATCAGCTCCCCAGGCAGAAAGGGCTACTTTGGACTGGGTTGTGGTAGAGAAGAAACGTTTAAGGCCTCCCACACAGGTTGTTGTTAAATTGAAAGACTTGAGGCCTACTGCACAGGGTTGTTGTGCAGATGAAACAGGAGACAAAAGAACCAGTTTCGTCTGCAGAATAATGCTGTGCAGTGGCCTCAAATCTGCAGAGAGTTGCAAAGAAGAAAGAAACATGGCTTGGCTGTGTCTAACCCCCGGCCAGAGCAGTTTTTTAAGTGAGAAGGGGCTTTTCTGTGGCCTCCCTGTCAGGCAACTGTTTGGCAGAAGGGGAAAATTCCCCCCCACTCAAAAGGAAGGCCCTCAGTCTCCCCTGCATTGCTCTTGGAAAGGCCTCCTTCCCTCAGTTGGGGGCTGTCAGAGGCTCCTTCTCAGCAGGCCTGAAGGGGGGCGGGGGAGAGAGCACTCTGCAGCCTCCGGCCAGCTCTGTCAGGGTTCTGAGGCAATTTGCAGTTGACAGTTAGGACAGCCTTGGGCTGAAAAGGGCTGATGCAGCCTCTGTTCTCACCCCCCTTGGCAGCCATGCTGACCTCCTCTCCCTGTGGTGGTCAGGAGCAGACTGGCAGCCATGTCTCCAGATTGCCCTGGAACTCTGGTCTCTCCTGGTGAGGGGCCAATTGGAAGGCGCTTCCCGCCTTCCAATTGGCCCCTCCTCTTGTCAGTCAGATCCATAACTTGAGAGAGATTAGTCATTCTCTTCTTCAGCTTCTTCACCTTCACCATCCCCCACTCCATGATAGGCAATGAAATACATAAGTAAATCCATGCAGGAGGATGCAGCAGAAGAATGCCGAGATGGTATATTGGACTGTACTATTTCAAACTGCAGGGGATTGGTGCTTCTGGATGACATCCAGAATTGTCCAGCTAAGTCTTAAATGAATTTAAAATGACCATATGAGTAAGACTAATATACATACTGATTAGTTCATTTTCAATTGAGACTTGCATTTATCCTGTGCCTCTGTCAAGGCTTCTGGAGGACGATTCTCTTTTGTCTTAGAGTGGTGCTTTTTGTTTATATCTATCCCAAACAAGAGTGGGATGTCTCTATGAACTTGTTGGAGTGTGAACCCCCAGCCCCAAGTACAACAGCTTGGTGTAGTCGTTAGGAGTGCAAACTTCTAATCTAGTGAGCCGGGTTTGATTCTGCCCTCCCCGAGCAGTAATATCAGAGCTCTCTCAGACTCACCTACCCCACAGGGTGCCTGTTGTGGGGAGAGGAAAGGGAAGGTGATTGTAAGCCGCTTTTAGACTCCTTCGGGGAGAGAAAAGTGGCATATAAGAACCAACTCTCTTCAGTAATATCAGGTCCTGATGATGAAAAAGCTGATGAAAACTCACTAAATACATCGTTGTTTTTCTGATCTCTGCACAAGAGAGTGAATTTACTCTGCAAAACTTGTTGCTCTGCATGGTGAACTGCCTCTTTGGTGCTTTAAGCGTCTTTTAAGTGTTGTTTCTGAAAGATGCTTTTCACCAATACATTTCTCTCCTGCCTGCTTCAGACACTCTATTAGTCATGCAGAGAAGCTCCTGGCCTAATGATCCAGCTGGTTCAGTATTGTCAATCTCAATTTCAGACAGCTCTCCAAGTTCTAAATCAGCTGTTCTCAGCTTTTTTATCATTGAGAAACCCCTGAAACATTCTTCAGACTTGAAGAAGTGGTGTGATCGTGCAGAATATGGTTGGGAAGCATAGCTGTGTACATGCCTACCCTGGTCCCCTCCCATTCCCACTATCTCCAGTTCCATCCTTGGCCTTTTTTTTTTGGGGGGGGGGGAAGTCAAGGTGACCATATATCACCCAATATCAATATCACCCAATAAATGTTTAACAAATTTCAAAAATATATAACAAATTAATTAACTCCCACTCATTCCAGGGCTGTCAAGAAACCCCAGGGTTTGATGAAACCCTGGTTAAGAAAGTCTAGTAGCACCTTAGTGGGGGGAAAGAGATTTCATAGGTGTGGACTTTTGAGACTCAAGAGTTGAAGTTCCCTTTGTCAGATACAAGCAGGAGTGGAGACCCCTGAGTCCTTATATCCCAGTCTGAATGTGAGAGGGGTATTGCAAAGAAAGGAGTCAGGATGCAGAGGTACAATGCAAAATGTAATCAGCTTGATTAGAGCAGGGGGAAATGTTTGGGATTAGAGAAAACCACCATTTGTAATGAAAAAACAATTTGATTCCCTGTTTAGCACTTGGATGAGGAGTCCATCAAATTTGTGAATGAACTCAGGTTCAGTTGTCTCATATTGTAATCTCTTCTTGAAGATTCTTTCCTTGAAGTTTCTCTCAAGTCTGCCATTCTTAGGTCAACAATGGAAAGTCCTGGGAGATTTAAATGTTCTTCCTTTAGTTTTAGAATGTTGTGATTTTTTATGTCAAATTCATGCCCATTTATTCTTTTATGCAGGGACTGACCTGTTGGCCCCCTCCATTCTCTATATCATCGAATCATAGAGTTGGAAGGGGCCATGCAGGCCATCTAGTCCAATCCCCTGCACAGTGCAAGATCATTGTTGACATTCGTTGGCTTAGATAACTCTGGAAGGCAAACAAGATGAACAAGTGAATGAACCTGAGACAGTCTGGCTGGTGTCCAGTGTCTTTGTTGCCAGAGTAAAGACAGAAGAAGAGCTGGCATCTCAGTTTATTGCAGGGCCTTGTCCCCAGTCTGTCTCCATGTTAGGGAGGGGTCTTTCTCAGACTCGCTGAAAAGGCAGAACACTGAATTCAGTGACTCCAGGTCAGATTTTGCTCTTGTGGATTTACAGTTTTTTCTATAGAGTGTCTCTAGCTAGTTTTTTCCTAACAAAGCTGAGCAATTTTCATCATGGATTATCAACAGCTAATCAGAGAACTCACCGGCATTCATGGATGTAATGTAACCTGATTTATAACACAGAGATGCCTTGTATCCACATCTTCCTCTGACACCTATTGGAGCTGTAAGCAGTTTTCTCTCTAAATCAGAGTATTGTTATGAAATTACTCCTAACCTCTACGGCTTGGGGAGAACACTGAAGTATAAGATGAAATAGATGGGGGTGAGGCAGGCAGGCAGATAACACTTTCTGAGTCGGATCCTTCTCCTTCTCATTTTTCATAAAAAGATTATTAAACACATTTGATTATAAATGAGCATTTTTATTTTGAAAGGCTTTATCTACAAGTCTGCCTGCTGGGAAACATGGCAAAGTTAAAGGTCTTGTTATTCATTATCTGACTTTGCCAGAACTTGTAAAGTGCACTGACATTTATAATGATTCTCTGGATTTATGTGGCACCTTTTGTCCTTCTAAGTATCTTAATCAAGCTTTGCAAGTCCCTGGGGAGTAGATAAGCCCGTTTTGAAGAGGCACAGAAATGTAATACTCCCAAATCAAGGCCAGCTATCTATTAAAACCAGGACATCACAAACGAGACACCTTGATAATTGGCCTGGTTTGCGGAGACCATAGCTTTCCAATGATAGCCTCAAGTGTCGTGAATATGATCCTGAAATCCAGGTGGGATATTGGTTTATTTATATTATACATATTCTATTAATATTTTTGTTTGTAATGTGCCGTCAGTGTGCAAGTGTGCTTCGCATGAAGAAATGTTCCTGCCCCAGACAGTGTGCAATCTGAAATTTCCCATCTGAAAATGAGGAGGGTAGAAGTGGAGAGAACCGGGGTGGGGGGTAAGGATGCCAGTCCCCAGGGGAGACCTGGAGATCCCCCAATAACAGATCATTTCCAGATCAGAGATCAGTTTCTTGGAGAAAATGGCCCCATGGAGAGTAGATTCCATAGCATTATACAATACTGAGGTTCTTCCCACCCCAAATCACACCCACTCCCAGCGCCACCCCCAAAGACTCCAGGTCAGAGCTGCCAACTCTAGGAGCAGAAGATATGGGCTTGTTAAATTTACATGAACATAGGCTTAAATTCAAGGGGAGGGGAAATAAGGGGTTGTGTCAAAGGTTTCACCAAAAGTAAGATACAGTTAATTCCGTTTACAATTTTCCAGGCTAGAACCTCTCAGACAAAGAAAATAGTCTTAAACTAGAAATTAAGCTCCTGATTGGGCCCTTCAAGTTTTTATTCCGGACAGGGCCCACCCTAACTCCTCCCCAACAGCCTTTACCCTTTTATTTAATTCGCTCTGCAGGAGCGGTTAAAGATAAGGCAAATCTCAGATCAGAATTTCACACTGGAAATACACCTGGCTGGAAGAAGAAGCGGTTAGGAAGAGAACTGGAAGGTAGGCGATCTGGTGGGTGAGTGAAAGGTTTACCACTCCCTCCTGACTACCGATTCTCATTTTCAACACTGTACTCAGGCACCATATAAGTAGCACATGGGAAATATGGGTCTGTGCACCCCATGTATGCTGGTTAATACATAAATCTGTTTTTAGTCCCTGAGAACTGGCACGTAGCACAAGCAGACTGACCTTTGGAGGCTAAGACCCTAATTCTAGCTAGTGAAGTGCCAGATCCCCCCCCCCCTTTATGTTTTCAGTAATAAATGATAAAATCTTCCCATGAATACTGCAGTTCTGGGTTAACCAACCAGCACCACTAATGGCACAGGGGGACAAGACAAGGCAGCTCTGCATTTGGCAAAAAAAAATGCATTTGGTGGCATGCTTTAAGGCGAGGACAGAAGAGGCTGCTGAGGATCAGAACACAGGCTGCACTGGGCAGTTCTATAGCATTATCTTGGCACAAAAATGAGTAGAACAATGCCAATATTTGTACAAGGTATTTTTCAGACCCCTTATGTTTTGAAGTAGATGCATGAAAATATAATATATGCAACTCCCCCTTTTTATGCCATCAAGTCACAGCCAAAGTATGGTGACCAGTTTAGATTTTCAAGGTAAGAGACATTCAAAGGTAATTTGCCAGCCTCTGTGCAAGAACCCTGGACTCCCTCAGTGGTCTCCTGACCAAGTAATAATCAAGACTCACCCTTCCAAGAGCTGATGAGATGAGGCTGCCCTGAGCTATCCAGGTCAAGGCATACAAATACCCTTCACTTCACTATCACCATCACTGTCATCACCAACATAATAAAGAGGAAGCTGTAAAAGGACAACACGTTCCCAACCTGATTGGTCCTCCATGGCGTGGCCTTCCAATTCACACCATTACAGAGGGCCAATGGTGGGTCTGCTCCACCCCTCGCCACCTCTCCCTCCTTCCACCTGGAAGATGATCTGGCGTGCTCTGCTGGCCCACCTCCTAAAGGTAAGCCTGGTAGTGAGTGGGCTGGGAGGGAGATGCTGGGCAACAGGACAGCCCCAGGGTCTCTAAGGCTGGCCATCCATCAGAAATCCTGGGGGTGGGGGCAGGAAGCTCAGAAATGGCCGCCTGCCAGCAGGATGGGACCCACAGCTGCCTGGGAAGGCCTCTGCGTGGCCGGCCCGGCTGCCTGGCCATGCAAACACCCCCTGCCAGCTCAAGTGGTCCTGCTGAGGCCTCCAGAGGTTTCGGCCCCACCCATCTGGGTCCAGGGGACCCAGGAAGGCGCTTTAAACACCCTCTGCCAGTCCAAATGGGTCTACCATGGCCTGCAGAAGCCTCAGTGCTGCCAGGCCCAGCCTGGGGGGGGGGGTAGGAAGGACATGCACCCCTACCCCTGCTGGCCCAACCTGGCCTCCACAGGCCTCAGTGTGGCCTGTCTGTTTCTGGAGGGACCAGGAAAGGCCTGCAAATGCCCCTACCAGCCTGCTCAGGCATGCTGCAGCCTGCAGAGGCCTCATAACCACCCGTCTGGGTCCAGGGGGTCAGGAAGGCCAGGAACACCCCACCCCACCCCCCAGCCTGCACAGGCCTTTGCATGGCCTGCTCTAGTTTGGGGGAAGAAGCAGGAAAGACCGCCCCATAGGGCTCAGGGCACCCTTGGGGTGTTCTTCTGTCCTAAAAAGAGGGGGCAGGGGAGAGACTTCCTTCTTTTCTCCAATTTTCATGAGCCAGCTTGGTATAAAGGTTAAGAGTGGTGGCTTCTAACCTGGCGAGCTGGGTTTGATTCCATGCTCCTCCACATGCAGCCAGCTGGGTGTCCTTGAGCTTGTCACACCACTGATAAAGCTGTTCTGACCAAGCAGTAATATCAGGGCTCTCTCAGTCTCACCTACTTCACAGGGTGTCTGTTGTGGGGAGAGGAAAGGGAAGGCGAATGTAAACTGCTTTGAGAAAAGCGGCATATAAAAGCCAATCCTTCTTCTCTCCTTCCCTCCCCCTCTCTTTCTTTCTCCCTTTTCTCCCTTCCTTCCTTCCCTTCCCCTCTTTCTTTCTCTTCATTCCTTTCCTACCTTCTGTCCTTCCTACCTACCTACCTCTTTTTCTCTGTTTCTCTTTTTCTTTTCAGCTTTCCTTCATCCTCTTTTCTTTCTTCCAGCTGTTTTCTCCAGAGGAACTAGTGCATGGATATTTCCAGGCCCCAACTGGAGGCTGGTGACCAAGCTGCCTGGACATGGAGGGGGCATGGGGGATGAGACCAGACTCTTGAGATTGGAGTCTGCTACTTTTTAACCACTTCATGCCGCTGGATCTCAAGATAGAGCAGGGGAGGAGAAACAGCACACAGGAAGGACACAGGGCAAGCCTGCATCCTAGTGCATTTCCTGGGTGCCAAGGGCTTTGCCCCTTATCTGTACACCGCCCGTGGCGCCACGGGCGCCACGGACTAAATAAAGCAGTAAGCCCTCCTGGGGCGGGCTGTGTCCGGGATGAGGAAGGGTCCGGATTGGACCCTTCCTCATGACAGACAATAGGATTCCCAGGTGCAGCCCGCCCCAGGAGAGGCTTCGCGCCTCTCGCCGCGTCAGGCCGCCCCACGAGGGAGCCCCCGGCAGTTGAGCGGAGCGCGGCTGCCGGGGGCTCCCTGCCCGTCAAGCCGCCCTGCCCGTCAAGCCGCCGCCCGACGGAGTCCCTGCCAGCGGCGCGCAGGCCGGCTGGCGGGGGCTCCCTGCCCGGCGGTATGATGCGGCGAGAGGCGCGAAGCGCCTCTTGCCGTGTCAGACCGCCGGGCAGGGAGCCCCCGCCAGCCGGCCTGCGCGCCGCTGGCAGGGACTCCCCTTTTAAAATCTTCGGAAGACCTTTGGCGCCTTCGGAACATGGACGCCAACAGCCCGCAGAGCGCCCGAGGATGCCCCGCCGCCGCCCGCCCTCTCTAAGGTGAGCTTCCTTGCCCCGCGCTGCCCTGTCCCTCCCTATCCCCCAGATTCTAGCGCCCATTGTATTATCGTTACAATGGGCTCTTTTACTAGTTTATTAATAATACATCAGTGACCTGTACCAGGAAGTCAAGATTGGCATTGCTTCCCTGTGGAAAATAGATGTCTGTTGCTGCATCAAGTTGCTCAAGAAAGTGGCCCTTCTTGAAACCTGGAGAGCTACAAGGTAGGGATAAATGGCATGGAACGTAGCATGTTCTTATCCTTCCTTCTGCTTTTGTGCTATTTCCTGTTGGGTGCATCCTGAGAAGTGCCAGAGATGAGATACGGAGTTAGCTCAGAGAGATGGTTCACAAGACCTAGCATGTTGTTACGCTGGAGGGGTGGTGGTGGTGCTGATGAGCAACTCTGCTCATTTGGCAGGTTTGCGGTTTGGCCTTGAATAATACAGGAGTCCAGTGGCACCTTAGATTAGAACAGTGGTTCTCAACCTGGGGGCTGGGACCCGTTTGGGGATCGAATTACCCTTTCACAGGGATCGCAACAGGGCAAGCAGCTTGGCTCAGGGTGGGGGCGCCATCCACACAACAGCCTTGTGGGGTAGATCGAGATAGAGTGTTTGTCTGTCTGGAGCAGTGGAAAAGAGTGGCACCCTGAAAATTAATTTGATTATTAAAAGCTCATGCTAGAATAAATGTAGTTATGTAATCTTTCAGGTACAACAAAGCTCCTGTTTTAGTTTGCCACTATAGATCTGGCAACCAGAAAAATACTGCTTCTAAAGATGCCTCTTTACATAATCAGGAGTAAGATTCTTCTTATCTTGTTCTAATCCTTTTGTCTTATTCAATGGCAAAGATATCTAGGATTTAGTGTGTGCAAGGAGCTCACATGGAACTATTTGGACAGTGCACAAGCATCTGGATATGGCACAGGGGATCACAAAATCATCCATGGCATAGGAGCTAGAAAGGTAGTTCTGAGCAGCCACTTCTGTTTTTCTTTTCTCTCCCAAACACTGATAAACGTAGGACTTCCTTTACTGATGCAAGGTTCAGTTCTTGTTACGGGCTTCTGGAGCTGTGGATATTTGGCACCTTACTGAAAATGAGACTCAAATGCTATCTGGCAAAATAGGCATTTCATGGCAATTGGACACAAGACAGCATATGCTGATGTATATGTTACCCACCCACATCTGTGAGGCAAAAGTGTCATATGCAAAGTGACTCTGTGATGCCAAAAGTGAAATGCTTCCTTGATAAGTCGATGTTGCCATCTAGGGGTATGTTAACAGCAATACTGGATCGCTTCCAGATGCTGCAAATGATCAGAAGGCTCTCCAAAAAAGCACCAGGCACCTGATGCTTGACACCACTGGCCTGAACAATTCCCAGCCCATGGGCATCTTGCTGGAGGATTAAGTATGAAGATGAGACAACGATAGTATACCAACAGGAATGGAGGGGGGAAATGTTATTTATCTGCATGCCATGCTAAGCTTCAGCTACCACACAGTAACGGATATGACATTTTTCTCCATCCCTGCTGGGAACCTGACCTGGATAGCCCGGCAAGCCCAATCCCGTCAGATCTCTGAAGCTCAGGAGGGTCGGCCTTGGCTAGCACTCGGAAGGGTGACCTCCAAGGAGCACCAGGGTTGTGACACGGGGGCAGGCAATGGCAAACCACCTGGCAGCCAGACAATCTTAAGATCTCCTGGAGACATTGCACACAGGCCATATGATGAATGAATGAATGAATGAATGAATGAATGAATGAATGAATGAATGAATGAATGAATGAATGAATGAATCTAGACAGAGACAGGGGACAGGAGGTGAGGAAGAAGAGGAAGAAGAGTTTGTTCTTATATGCTGCTTTTCTCTACCCCAAGGAGTCTCAAAGTGGCTTACAGGACTATCCCAGAAAGACGAAAACACTGCAGGAGCTCTAAGAAGCATATTTGGATGAACAGAGAACTTCATGAGGAACTAAGAAAGAAATGGGAAATGGAGGGAAGGACAGAGCTCTAAAGAAGAAAGGCCAAAGCTGAGAGTGAGCTAAGATTGGCCAGGGAAGCCCACTGTAACAAGAAAAGATTTTTCAGTTATTTTTCAGTTATGTGAGGAGCAAACATAAAGTAAAGGAGGCAATAGGCCTACTGATGGGTGTGGATGGACAAACTGTAACGTGGGGATGCAGAGAAAGTAGAAAGGCTCAGTGCCTATTTTACATCTGTTTTTTCCCAAAGGTCAAAGAGTTTAGGCACATCTAGAGATGGCAGTAGCCAAGAGATAGTGTCTGGGTGGCAGGTTGACATGGACAGAGAGGTTGTCGAGAAGCATTTAGCTGCACTGGATGAGTTCCTGGGCCGGATGAAATGCACCCGAGAGTGCTCAAAGAACCCTTGTCCATCATCTTCAGGACCTCTTTAAGAACTGGAGATGTCCCGGAGGACTGGAAGAGAGCAAACGTTATTCTGATCTTCAAGAAAGGGAGGAAGGATGACCCGGGAAACTACAGACCAGTGGGTCTGACCTCTGTTGTGGGTAAGATACTGAAGCAGATATTAAAGGGAGCGATCTGCAAACATCTGGAGGACAAATTGGTGATCCAAAAAAGTCAGCATGGATTTGTCTCCAACAGGTCCTGTCAGACCAACCTGGGTTTGCTGGATCGTGGAAATTCGGTTGATGTCGTTTACTTGGATTTTAGTAAAGCTTTTGATAAGGTTCCCCATGATGTTCTGATGGATAAATTGAAATACTGTAATCTGGATTTTCAGACAGTTAGGTGGATAGGGAATTGGTTAGAGAACCGCACTCAAAGAGTTGTTGTCAATGGTGTTTCATCAGACTGGAGGGGGGTGAGTAGCGGGGTACCTTAGGGCTCGGGGCTCGGTCTGGTACATATTAACATATTTATTAATGATCTAGATGAGGGGGTGGAGGGACTACTCATCAAGTTTGCAGATGACACCAAATTGGGAGGACTGGCAAATACTCCGGAAGATAGAGACAGAGTTCAACGAGATCTGAACACAATGGAAAAATGGGCAAATGAGAACAAGATGCAATTTAATAAAGATAAGTGTAAAGTTCTGCATCTGGGTCAGAAAAATGAAAAGCATACCTACTGGATGAGGGATATGCTTCTAGGTAACACTGTGTGAACGAGACCTTGGGGTACTTGTGGATTGTAAACTAAACATGAGCAGGCAGTGTGATGCAGCGGTAAAAAAGGCAAATGCCATTTTGGGCTGTATCAACAGGGGCATCACATCAAAATCACAAGATGTCATAGTCCCATTGTATACGGCACTGGTCAGACCACCCCTGGAGTACTGTGTGCATTTCTGGAGGCCTCACTTCAAGAAGGACGTAGATAAAATTGAAAGGGTACAGAGGAGAGCGAAGAGGATGATCTGGGGCCAAGGGACCAAGCCCTATGAAGATAGGTTGAGGGACTTGGGAATGTTCAGCCTGGAGAAAAGGAGGTTGAGAGGGGACATGATAGCCCTCTTTAAGTATTTGAAAGGTTGTCACTTGGAGGGGGGCAGGATGCTGTTCCCATTGGCTGCAGAGAAAAGGACCCGCAGTAATGGGTTTAGACTACAAGTACAACGATATAGGCTAGATATCAGGAAAACGTTTTCACAGAGTAGTTCAGCAGTGGAATAGGCTGCCTAAGGAGGTGGTGAGCTCCCCCTCACTGGCAGTCTTCAAGCAAAAGTTGGATACACACTTTTCTTGGATGCTTTAGGATGCTTAGGGCTAATCCTGCGTTGAGCAGGGGGTTGGACTAGATGGCCTGTATGGCCCCTTCCAACTCTATGATTCTATGATTCTATGAATTACTCATAGTTACATTAATATTAGTAGACCCCTACAACTTTGAATTTATGTGACCAGTTTGGGATTGAATTATATACCCAAGAAATTATAAGAGATTATTAGAAATTACAAACATTATTAGAGAAGATTGAGTTATTACAATATTTAGAATTCACTGATGAAGGAAGCGAAAACGGACTATACCTGGGAATCCGTTTTGAACTTGTTTTGAACATTGTGATATTTTGAACATTAAATCACTTCGCCATCACCAGCTCGAGACTTCTTTCTTCTATTTGGTCACAATTAAATAGCAGCTTTTCCTAATTAACAACAACGCTACTAGTTGTTTTTGTTTTTATAATCGAGTAATGAATCTTTTCAAGCAACATCCCGCGTATGAGAGAGGATTTCTGTGAAGTCAGAGGGACTTTTGCGCCCCCTAGAGGTTAAAGAAGGCTGGTAAATTAGCGAATGGCGATTGTAACAGGCCGTTCTAAGTAAGGTCTGTTAAGCTCTATTATAAGAGAGTGGGCAAGAGAGGCCGGGGTGGAGGTGCTGCTGCTGAGGTGCACCAGACAGAGCCGTCTGTGGGGTTTAGTGTGCCAGGCTATGGTGTGGGCTCCAGTCTTCACCTGGCCATGAAGCTCACTGGTTGACTTTGGGCCAGTAACCTTCTCTCAGTGTCACCCACCTCGCGGGTTCATTTGGGGGGTCAAAATGGAGGGAAGGACCATAGGCACTGCCCCAAGTTCCTTGAAGGAAGGGTGGGATAAAAATTCAATAGTTAGAGGTGGGAGCTGAGCGCATGAAGGCAACTCTCTAATAAGGGCCACAATTCATGATTCAATTCCTTTTTATCTGTTTCCCAAAAGGTTTGTCTCATTTACCCCCAAAATTCTTCCATGCTAGACCTGACCTGGGTAGCCCAGGCAAGCCTGGTCTTGGAAGATTTCAGAAGCTAAGCAGGGCTGACCCTGGCTAGTTTTTGGAAAGGTGACTTCCAATGAACAGGACACAAAGGTAGGTAATGGCAAACCACCTCTGAACGTCCCTTAAATGGCTGCCAGACAGCCCTTGGATTTCTTGCCTATACTAAACACACACTATACAAAAAAGAGTCCTCCTCCTCATCGTCCTCTTTTCCCTGTTGTCTATCCCCTGCATGGTCTAAAGAATTCATTCTGCTTTACAGACAGAAGTAGTGTCTCCTGGCTAAACTGCAATTTGCTCTCAGCCCTTTCTTAGTAATATGTTATCTATGGCATTTCCATGTACTGCATTTGCTCAGTGTTAGAACTGCAACCTTTTTTCTTTTTTCTTTTTTTAAGCTTTACTCTGTACACCAAAACTAAGTGATTACTTCTTTTCTTGGGGCAGAGAACAAAGGATGGGGAAAGCGTCACCTGCTGGTCACAGTCAAAGGATCAGTAGCTGAGTCAGCCAGGAAGAAAAGCAGCCCACCATCTCTAACGGCGTGCTACCAGTTTCTCAAAATAGCCCACGTGGACCAAATATGACAATTGCCTCCTGAAGCCCTGTTGTGTATGCAGTAATGAACTAAACGCACTCACCAGGAATGTTGGGAAATTTCAGGTGTGGAAATTGTGTGTGTGGAATATGTAAAAACTCTCATGCTGTGCACTGGTATCCTAGTCCTAATCAGGCCCATGCATGCCAAGGAAATGCAGAACTTTGGGAGATGTTTCTTCTCTGCCCTCCCCAGGGACAGGCTTGTGGACAATGTGATGTAGTTAAGCCTCAGCCCTCAGCCTGGATATCTCATCATTCCTGGATGCACTTCAGGATTCGTCTCTGATATCCTTGGGGTGCCAGGTAAAAACTGTTTCATTTACCAAGTCTTTGGTAGGCTGCAATTTTGCATAATTGCTTTCAGACATCACAAATGAACTTCATTTGTTCACACAATCCAAAGTTCTTCCAGGCCTCTTTGCATCATAAAGAAATTCAGGTCTCTTGGCAATGTTTCCAATCCCCCCCCCCCCGATATATTACAGATTTTAAATTCTGACATAAGCTGTCTTGAAAACACACACACATATAACTACATCAAAGTTTGCTACTTAGCCCAACTCACTCCCTCGGCACCTCAACTGGATGCTGTGAACCAGGAAGGCATGAGCTGCATTGGAAAAAGGGCCAAGGATGTATTAAATAAAAACCTGCTTTTTAATGACTATAACCAGAAGTGCAGCTCAGCAATTTGACATATAAGAGCCTTGGCTGGAAATGCTGGTTCTCTCCCCAGTCGGTGCTGTGAAGATGACTCTGTGTCAGATAATACACACCCCGTCGAAAACTTGTGGCTACATCATGAAATTGAACAAAGGCAAGGAGCAGGGCTACAGAGAGAATTCTGGGTGGGTGCTCCCCACAAGTGCAGTCCAGCTCCATGACAAATTCAGTGTGGGGTTTTGTCACTTCCACAAAATGTCCATAATGGTGTCTTTTTTTTAAGTGGTCAATTTCTTGTAACCAGAAAGAATTGGTCCATCATGGAAATGAACAAACTAGCATTTCGTTTGGTTTAGCTCAAAATGTCTGCTATTTAGTCTTAGATATGTAGCCTTTTTAGGCTTGCTGCCAAGAGCTACATATCCAAGGTTACCAACCTGGAATTCTCCCTTAGTTACAACTGATCAGACAACAGAAATCAGTTCCCCTGGAAGAAAATGGCAGCTTGGTGGGCAGGTCCTATGGCACATAACCCTAGTGTGGCCCCTCTCCAGAAATTTCATGCAGACAGAGTTGGCAACCTTCCCACAGAGTAGTGAAGTTGTTGAGCTGGTCTTTCAGAGCCAGATTTTGAGATGCTTCCAAACCTAGTCTCTTAACAAGCCATGCATAAGTGTTTCAGAGTCTTTAAAA
Source organism: Paroedura picta (assembly GCF_049243985.1). Classification (NCBI taxonomy): domain Eukaryota; kingdom Metazoa; phylum Chordata; class Lepidosauria; order Squamata; family Gekkonidae; genus Paroedura; species Paroedura picta. Next base: position 130,844,797 of record NC_135371.1, on the reverse strand, counting down.
ATGTCCCTTATGGCTTCCAATATAGCTCCCTTATGGCTTCCAGTATAGCTCAGTTAAAGTCTAGTGGACAAGAAAAAAAACAGTAAAAGAATCTTCCATTTTCACATAAGTTGCATAAAAATATTGCATGCTTAAAGTGCAAAATTCAACACCAAAAAATCAAGCCTGGGGGGGAATTCACTTTGGTGGACTGAGGAGGCTTTTACATTGCGCTGTTAATCTGGGCAATACCTAGGCCCATTCCACACAGATTCATTGTAGCAGGAGTGTGGCAAATTGTAATCGCTACTAAAATGCAGTTATGCACAACGTTGTACACAATCTGCCACACTCCTGAAACTGACCAGCAAAAAGCACTTTGTTGTAGCGCTTCCAGGGAAATCCCAAAAAGTGGATTCACCCTCTGGAAAGCGCTACATTCTTGCAACCAATCTGCAACACTAGCGGAAAAGTTCTGTGCGTTACCATTGTTGCCGTTTCTGCAAACTCCCTCCCCCTGGCTCTCTCCTCTGATCTTCCAGCAAAGCGATCGCCATTTTTTTTTCTCAGAGCGAGCGGAGACCAACGAACCAGTGAGCCTTCATTCACCCAGCGAGGCTTCCCTGGCTGCAGTCCCTCCACAGAGCTGTTTTAAGTCACCAAGTACCACACAGCCCCGTTTACTGGCTCCCTTTATTTTAGGCCGAAAATCGCGGCCGTGCATGGGGGGGGGGTTCACTCGGGGGAGCGTGCCAACGATGAAATGGTAGCCCACACGCCGCCTGCCAGCTAGATGGGTCTCTCCGTTGCAACGAATCAACGCAGATTCGTTGCAACGTGGGTTTTTTTTTAACCTGCCTTAAAGGGAAAGGGGCTTTTCGGGAGCATGATAACAGCTGCCCATTGGCTGCTTGTTTGATTGACGGTTAGGGGCGGGACAAAGCTCGGCAAATATCGCTTCCTGGATAGCGATTTTTGCTGAGACCGGAAACCTGTGAGAAACGATAGAAACGCAACTGGATTCCACTACAAAGGCAGGTATGCATAACGACGAATTCCACTATTTAAAATTGCGTTTTTTCTTTCCGAAACCAATTTGCCACATTGATCCTGGTGCGGAATGGGCAACTCAGTTGTAGTGAGAATGTAAACAGTGCAGCCGGCACTTCTGTTCCCACTGTTCTCTCTGGCCCGCCTTGTTCAACGCCAACTAGCTGTAGCATTTCACAGGAGGTAAGAGAGAAGAATGGGTGATGGGACCATAGGAGCAGTGGGACGAGAAGCACCGTAGCTGCATGTCCTCGCCTAGTTCTGTTGGGTATCATGCAATGTCTCCCAGCTGGGACCTGCCAACCCTACTGCTTTCCCTCCCTGTATTACTCTGCAGTTCATCCTAACAGCTAAAAAGAGAAGACCTTGGCAATTCATGCCCCAGGTTCCGGTGGTTGGACTCACACAGCTGAATTATTGGTTGCATACAAATTATCAAAAGCCCCCAGCAGCAGCAGAAGAAGAAGAAGAAACAAAAGAAAGAACACCTTCCTTTGGAAGACAGAAAACAGAGGTAACGGAAAGCTGTTGATGCCAGTGACCACTTTGCCACGCTTTCACACTCTTGTACTCCTTACCATTCGTGGTTGAGAGAGCTCTGTGCTCTTCTGCCATCTAGAAGTGAGCTCCAAAGCATGTCTACTGGTTGTTGGGAGCTGATACCCTGGACTTGGAGTAGTGGTTAAGAGTGGCAGCTTCTAATTAAGAGAGCCGGGTTTGATTCCCCCGCTTCCCCACTTGCAGCCAGCTGGGTGACCTTGGGCCAGTCACAGTCATGTTAGAGCTATTCTCACAGAGCTATTCTCACAGTTCTGTCAGAACTCTCTCAGCCCCACCTACCCCACAGGGTGTCTGTTGTGGGAAAGAAAGGCAAAGGTAAGCTTTGGGTAGTGAAAGTGGCATATATAAAAAACTGACTCTTCTTTTCTCTTCACTATCACTATCCACTACAGAAAATTCATTTTGAGTGAAGCTAAGCTCTAAAAGGAAAAAAAATGGAGCCATTTCATCATGAGGATCAGGCCCCCAAAGTACCATCACTTACCTTCCCATCCGCTGTGGACTCAACCATTCCTGTCTCCTCCTTTCCTCTGATCAGATTCCTTCTCCTGCCACTCATGTGTCAATGTATCTGTGCTGAAAGCCACTTCCTTTTTCCATCAAGTCTCTAATTTTTCATTTTCTGCCTCCTTTGCTCACTTTCTCAGGAAATTAAAGATAATCCCCCCTTTTGCCGCCAAATTCCCTGTTTAACATTCTTTGCATGCACCAGTAGTGATTCACAACAGGATTAGGCATTCTGTTGCTTTGATGTCAGTTGGGCTTTGCATTTGAAGTGGGGGTGGGGGTGGAGAACTGTCTGCTAATAAGGCTCGCAGGTTCCACAATCCACTTCCACCAATTGTCAAAGCAAAGGTCTGAGCATTTACCAGAAACGTGACTAATAACTGGCAAATTTTTCATTTTGTTACCTGTATGTCTATTGGGGGCTCAGCAATCCCCCAATCTCGACCTCTTGACATGGTGCTTGAGCTCCAAAATGGTTACTATTCAGTAAGTGACCATGCCACATCTCTTCTTCCCCTCCCCTCCCCTCCCCTCCCCATGAGGCACTTTGAAGGCTTGTCCCTTGGCTCCTGTTTAAAAGAGTAATTAATCTTCTGGAAAAAAGCAAGATCCGTGTGACTGTCTGCAGATATTATAACCTACAAGCAGTTACACAGCAGGGAGTGAACTTGCTATACTCCTGTCAGATTCAAAAGGCTGTACATGTCTTTGGAATTCCTGAGGGGAACAGCGACCTGAACTTATCCTAGCTGGGCTGACTGCTTAGGGCAAAATGGAAATGCTATTTTGTTAGGGGGACATGAGTAATGAACACATTATCACTCATTATAGATTTTTCCTGCTCAAAATGCCATTTTTCAAGAGCCCCAAAATTTGTCGTGCATATGCTGTCTCTTGCTACCACACAATTGCATGTATATTTCCTGGGATTTCCCACAATATCTAACTGGAAAGAAATGTAGGGGGGAATACCATTCACATGTATTGAATCGCCTTAGCTTTCTTCTCACTCACACAGTTCCTGAATCATTACATTTATAATGTAGACACATTTTAAGAGACACAAGACACATTCTGAAATATTCTGGGCCATTTCGCACAGAGCTCAAAGTGGCTATTTGGTTGCTGTTTGTGAAATCGCTACTTTAACTAGCAAAATGTAACTAGCTGTGCCCGTAACGCACAGCTGCGGTTTTTGCGGAATTTGGCACTTTCACTTCTCGTCACTTTCGTAACCCACAGGCTTCCGGTCTCCGTCTTATCGCTACAAAGGAGGTCCCTTTTTAGCGCTTCTGGCCTCCCGCGCCCGTCAATCAAACTGCAGGGACACCTTTGACCTCAACCCAGAAGCCGAAATTGGTGGGGTTCCCCTTTTTTTAAAAAAAAACCCTGAAAACCCCGTAGTAACGCTTCATCGTCAAATCATTGGCGCCCTCGGAATGGGTTTTATATTGTTTTCTATGAACCAGAGGTTGATGCAGTGATATGTTTGATTGGTTAATCCCCGCCCACAGTACACGCCCACAGATTACCTGCTTATATGCACCTAGGCAGACACGTGGTCGGCCTCACTCTTTTGTTTGCATAGCCTACTGGCCGCAGCACAGGTTAACGTTGCAATGGAGAGGATTATTTATCAATTGTTGGATCAAATGCTTGCGGTAGTCCAGCGTATCCATACCACCGTGTCGCAGAGGAGGGCTGCTATCGAGGACTACCGACAACGTATGGCCAGAATGACGACCACCAGTAGAAGACGTTCTCTAAGGGCAACCATGGCGGCTAAGAAACGCTGGCAAGCTCTGGCAGAGGTCCGGTTCCCCAGACAGTTCTGGGGAAAGATCAGTTCTGACAGAAAGATCCTCTGACTGGTGGGAAAATTTTGTGTGGTCTCGCTGGGATGATGACCACTGGATTGCCAACTTCAGAATGTCGAGGGGAACATTTTTTGAACTCGTGGAGGCTCTCCGTGGCCGCATGGAAAGGCAAGTGACTGTCATGCGGCGCCCTGTTCCAGTGGAAAAAAGGGTGGCAGCCGCCTTGTGGTACTTGGCCACCCCGCAGTACTTCAGGACAGTAGCCCAGCCATTCGGATTAGGAGTCACAACGGTTGGCGAGATCCTGCTGGAGTTCTGCCTCGCCATGGAGGCTGAATTGTACAGCAAAGTGGTGTGCCTCGGAGACCGGCTTGGAGCGGTGAGTGTCATTCTATCCCCTTTGCCCTTTAAATTTTTTTTCTTGTTTGACAGGTGAGCAACGAATACGCGATGCACCCCACGCTGACATGCCATGGTTTATATTCTTTTCTTTCCCTTATTCCAGAGTATGGACGGGTTTGCCAGGCTTGGATTCCCACATTGTTTTGCGGCCATCGATGGAAGCCACATCCCTATCCGTGCACCCGGGGGAAGCATAAAGGAGTACGGGAACAGGAAGGACTTTTGTTCTGTTCTCCTGCAAGGAACTGTGGACTTCTCCGGAAGGTTTATAGATGCCGAGGTGGGGTGGAGTGGGAGGAGGCATGATGCCCTTGTTTTCAGGGAATCGAACCTCAGGAAAACCATGGACGAAGGGGTCTTTGTTCCAGGAAACCCCACCGCCACCATTGAGGGCGTGCGTGTACCGGCGTTGGTGCTCGGGGATGGAGCCTACCCATTACGCCCCTGGCTCATGACTCCCTATAAGCGGCCAAGGACAGACGTGCAGAGCTACTACAACCTCAGTCACTCCCGGGCAAGGAATGTCGTGGAGCGTGCCTTTGGACGTTTGAAGTCTCGGTTCCGTTGCTTGATGTCACGACTCCATGTGCACATAGACAATGTCACTCCTTTGGTCATCGCATGTGTCATTTTGCACAACATCTGCGAGGACAAGGGACATAACATCCCCTTCCCTGTGGCTGAACCAGAACCTCTAGTCCTTGAGGATACAGCAGACATCCCTGAAGCCAGGAGAAAAAGGATCTATGCGGAGGGGTGCAAGGTTCGGGACGCTATAGCCACTCACCTATACAGAAATAGGAGACGTGTTTGATCGTGTTTTATACTCTGGTGTTAAATAAAGTTTTATGTTCTTTGTTTAACCTTGTCTTGTGCGGTTTGTCTTTTTAGCCAGCAAAAAAATGGGGATTCTCTGGTCCAAAAGCACTTTGACAGACCTAAATGCTAACTCCCCGCTGAAATTGACAAACACAATACGGAAGCGCTGAACAGGGAAAGGTTGGGGAGGCGTGTAGCCAGGAAGTATTGGCGACCCCTGTCAAACAGGAGGATCAATCCACTTATGTTCCAAGGACTAATTTCATTGGTGGGCACCTTTGATACATTTAAAATTGGGGTGGCCGATCGGAGCAACACAGATTCGTTGCCCAACCGTCATTCCAACGATGCCGAAGCAACGGAAGGGCTCCTTCTGGCAGCGCGCCGAGCCTGAGGCACTTTTGGAGCTGGTTCTCCAGTCCAAAAGCGTTGTCCGCCTTATGGCCAGCACCCACTGCCACACCAAGGGTGCTTACATGGTGTTGGCAGCGAGGATGAAGGAGAGGGGCTACGTCCGGACCTGGGAGCAGGTCCGGACAAAATTCAAACGTATAAAGCTCGACTTCCTGAACAGCATAGAGCAGTGGGGGGGGGGGGGTTCCGCAGCCCAGTGGAAGAACGGTCTTCCACGATCTGATGGTCCAGATCTGGGAGAAGGCTGGGAAGCCCCCCCTGGAGATGAGGCGACATATGGGTGAGTGCTACCCTTGTTATGTTTCACCCTAAAGCATGCATTGAATGTCTAGATGCCTCTTTCCCCGACTGTTTCCGTTATATTTGAGAAAGCATTAAGATGCTGTCAACTCCTGCTGACATAGCCAGCCAGTACTGTCAAACCACTTTTGCTATGCACTTTGGCTCTGATTGTGGTGTGGCCATCAGCTGTGTATTATGTTTGGTTTGCGTGCTTTTACTTATGAATTCTCTTTTACTTTGCCCAGCCACACAATCTCCTGTCAAGCTCGCAGTGGCCAAAGCAGCTGAGCGTGAGGGAGAGGAGGAAGAGGGGCCTTCCACCTCATCACAGGCTGCAGGTGAGAGTTAAAATTCTATAAGGGAGGCCCATGTGTGTGTACCCCCATGAAGCCATAAGGGAGCCTGCTGTGAAGCTTTTATTAGAAGTGTGATTGAATTCCTTTTATTTGACTTCTATAGCAGAAACAATGGAGGCCAGGATGCGAAGCATGGAGGCCAGGCTGGCATCCTTGGAGGGGCTCGTAGAGCAACAACGGAGGGACTGTGAGTACTGCACCTCTGCTTGGGTGTGGGTTGTGTCACTTTAGCCTATATATATGGCTTACCATTTGTTTTTAACCCATTTGCAGGGCAGGCAGAAGTGGCTGAAGTTAGAGGCGAGCTGGAGAGGCAGAGGCAGCAGAGGGAGGAGGAAGAAGGTAGGTTATGTCCCCCACCGCCCAACTCTCTGCATACTGTGGCTAAGGGCACTAAAAACTGCATCCATGTAAACTCCAGATTAAAAAATATCTGTGGCACTAATGTGTACCTGTTTTTCCTTCCCAAACAGTGAAGAAGAAGGAGGAGGAAGACCTCTTCAAACGAAAAGTCAGGGGCACAGTGACCCGGTTGAGCAAGAGGATGAGGGAGATGGCAGAGGGCGGAGGGAAAGGTGCTGGCGAGGGGAGCAGTGGGACTTGAGTTTTGTTTTGTGTGTGTATGTGTGGGGGGGGGTGGTGGGTCTCCAAGTTACATTCCCTACTGTTTTTCCCCTGTTAAATACATCTATTTTTAAAAACAAAGTTGGATTTCTTGGGGGGGGGTCTCCAAGTTACATTTCCTACTGTTTTTCCCCTGTTAAAAGTTTTTTGAAAATAAAATGTTATTACTACTTTTCTGAAAAAGACTCCAGTGTGACTCCTTACACTCGCACACCTTTCACCCCACACTCCAAAAACTCCAACCTACAACCCACACAACAGATCCAGAATAAACACAGTCACTAGAGAGGCCGCTTTCGGCCTTCCAAATTCCAGATTAGGGTACACAGAGGCAGAGTCAAAAATATAAACTTTATTTGGCAAACAACAACAAACACAGATAAACTCACGAAGACAAACTGGCCCGAACTAAGAGGGGGAGAACTTGTCCGCCGGTTTTATTATTCTCTTACTGAGAACAGTCCTCCTTCGTGTTTGTGTGGAGGCATTCTGAGACGGGGTTGGTGGGGTGGGTGCTGGAGGTGGTGGAGTTGGTGTGGGGGGGGCGTGGACGGTTATTTGTGGAGGGTTGGCCGTCTCCATGACCGCGACCGCCCTCTCCATAAGTCTGCGAATTTGTCTAACCTCCTCCACGCTTTTACGTAGGGATTGGTTAGAGTCCCTGATGAGTGCCCTCAATTTTTTCCCCTCCTGAGCCTGGAGGGCGAGCATGGCTTGGTCGGCGGCTGCAGCACGCCGTGTCTCCTCCTGGCAGTGTTCCAGGAGGCTCTGTCCCACGCTCGTCAAGAGGGAGACGCGCCTGAGCCTGGCGCGTTCCCTCATGAGTCTCTCCTCTGCCGGGAGCGCGCCTCTAGGTGGAGGGCTGGCAGGACCCGGGGGTGGTTCCTCATCTTCCGAAAGAACCTCTGTTGGTAAAAATGAGAAACAGAACTGTTAGTACCATTGATACAACCAACACCGACCATGGTGCCCATGGTGGGCTTTTTTGTTTGCCTGTTTTCACAGCAAGACTCTGAACAATGGCCAGGGAGCACATGGTTAGTGGTTTGTGACATTGTCCTGCAGTTATGGTTAGAAGGGAACAGTTCATGCATGCTCACCCTCTTGAATATCTAGCCGCCTGCGTTGGGCAGGAGGTCCAGGCACCCCACGCTCCTCCTCCTCCTGCGTGCCGGGTATGAAATCTGCAAAAAAGAAAAAAACATGATTTAGGACCGAATGGTGGCAAAACAAGCTTCAAAACCTACACCAGCAACGTAGAGGGACTCTCTTCTTTCTCCTAGCAGGGCTACTGCCCCCTGCACAAACAGAAAAGCAAAAAGCAGTTTACACAGCACACCCCCCCCCCATGATTGTCACAAATACTTACCAAGGTTTGTAGATGCCCCCGAATCGCTCTCCACATCCTTTGCTGCTGGAGACTCGCGGGGCTCCGTCCCTGGCATCTGTGTCTCTGTGGACAACAGCATACAATAGTTAAAAATGGAGCAAGCATACAACCTGAACCACACAGCATGCTCCCAAAGTAGTGGCTAAAGTACTGCAGAAGGCCTATGGCTGAGGCATGCTGCAAAACTTTTTGGGTTGTTGGTTAAACAAAACCGTTTTGAAAAGCCACCATAGCAAGCAGTCCACAAACAGGCTAGCATATTATGCGTTGCAACGAACACACAGCATACAATAGTGAAAAAGGAGCAAGCATACAACCTGAACCACACAGCATGCTCCCAAAGTAGTGGCTAAAGTACTGCAGAAGGCCTATGGCTGAGGCATGCTGCAAAACTTTTTGGGTTGTTGGTTAAACATAACCGTTTTGAAAAGCCACCATAGCAAGCAGTCTACAAACAGGCTAGCATATTATGCGTTGCAACGAATACATGAGAAAACGATTCCTAACCGTCAGAACACACATTTGAACAAAATCAAGTGCTTACCGGAGGCAAGGGGCGTCTGCGGCGACATGTCTTCTTGCTCCCCATGTGCAAGGGCAAGTAGGTCCAGCGTAACGAGGTCCTCACCGCGTTGCTGGACCTGGGGTGGAGGCCGGACGGTGGACGAGGTGCCCTCTCCGGGATCCTCCGCAGCGGGTGGTTCCTCCACTGGAGCAGCCGGCTTACGGACGACCTTCAGGCTCCTCCCGACGCGCTTTGGCCGGCCGTCTCCGTCCCCCTCTCCGTACAGTGCCCACTGCTGCTCGAAATACGGGCAGGTTACTTTTTTGTTGCCGGAACCCTTGTTGTGGTTCACGGCCCGCATGTACTCTGCCCGCATGGTTTTTGTTTTGGACCGGCATTCAAGGCCGGTCCTGTGGTGGCCCAGGGCATGCATCCTAATGGCCACCTGCTCGAAGACCTCCCGATTCCGATGTGAGGATCGGAAGGCGTCCTGGATTTTCTCTTCGGCGAAAATCGCCATCAGGTCCCGTATCTCGTCGTCCCTCCATGTTGGTCCCCTGCCGGTTGCCTGGACGGACGACGACTGTGAACCGGATTCCATACTGCCTTCGCTAGTGGCTAAGCAAAATGGAGGTGCGAGGTGCAGGGTGCAACGGATCATATACCTTCCCGCACACAAAGACAAAGGGACTAGCCGGCTCCTGATTGGTGGTGGGCAGTCGGGGACACGTTCATTGGCCACACGAGGTCACATGTCACGTTCAAAACTCCTCGGGCGGGAACAGGATCTGCCCCTACTGGCCAGATTGGCGCTCTTATTGTTTGACTTCTCGCATGCGCTGATGCGTTTACACGCGGGAAGAGCAGTACGGACATGCAGCAGGAGCCATTTTACTGAAATGTCCGCCATTACACAAACGCATGCCTGTGTCCACCCAGAGCAAGTTCAGCAGTACTCGAAAGTTCCCCAACAATATTCGCCAGCCAAAGCTTAAATCAACCAAACATGACATTTGACTGGCGAAAATTCGTTGGCACGCTCAGGGGAAAGTTTTTTAAAATGAACGTGGGACGGCGACTCTGCTAGCCGGAGGTCTAGCCGCCGATGGAAGGGGTTGTCCGCACCCAAGCACAACCACGCACCCGGAACCACACAAACACCCACTACACATAAACCGCCCCTCATGATATCGCATCGCATCATATCTATTGAACCCCTCAAAGCCGTACAGGACTGCGGTCGGCGAATGTTCGTTGCCACGCTCAGGGGAAAGTTTTTTAAAATGCTCCCTGTACGTTGACTCCGCTAGGTCTGGCCGATGGTTGACGGGGTTTTAAGCTTTGGGGCATGTTTTGCATGACGGTGTGTGCTACTGTGCTTTTGAAATGCTATTGTGCTGTCCGGGCAAAATTCCCGATAGTGATCGTGCTGGAAAGCCGGGCGCCGTCTCGTTGCCTCGTTGATCTGTGCTCGGTTCGAGAAAAAAAAATGGCGAACAGTTCGCCGGAAGTTTGGAGGACAGGCTCAGGAGGAGGGACTTTGAAGAAACCGCAACAATGTTAACGCACAGGTCTTTAGCGCTAGTGTTGCAGATTGGTTGCAGGAGTGTAGCGCTATCCGGAGGGTGAATCCACTTTTTGCGATTCCCCTAAAAGCGCTACAACGAAGCGCTTTTTGCAGATTGTATACGACGTCGTGCGTTATGGCAAATCAATAGTGTTACCAATTGGCAACCATTGTGCGATTTTGAAGCCGTGCAAAAAGCCCCTCTTTGTAGCAAACTCTTATAGCAGGCTTAGGTAGGGATGCCAGTCTCCAGGTAGGACCTGCGGATCCCCTGGAATTGCAGCTCATCTTGGATACTACAGAGATCAGTTCTGTAATATATTGTATTGAAACATTACATTATGTGTTAGTACACAGAGAGTGAATGATCAGAAGAGCTGTTCCCGCATGCAGGAACTTTGGGTGGGAAGACTGCCCATATATAGACCTACCTCCTTTGCTTGTAGTTGGTTGTTGTAGAATGTTGACTGTGTAAAGTTGTTGAGTTGGGCTGGTTTCCCTCGTGCTATTTTTCACTGGCAACAAGGATGAGATGGCGGCCCAGGGCCATGTTGAGGAATTTGACTCCTTTAAACCCAGTAAAAGGAGAATTTTGTGAGTCACTTCGAGTTTTATGCAACTGCAAACAGCATCACCAACCCAACCCAGAAGTGAGCAGTATACCTAAGTGTATGCGGAGCCTGCATGTTAGCCTTGGCTGAGGCATTACTGGCTCCCACCCAGCTTAACACAAGACCAATTGTGGACATACTGACAGCGCTGATGAACCATTTTGCACCCAGACCATCTGAGGTGGTGCAGTGACACACGTTCTACGAGAGGAATCAAAAGCCAGGAAAAAGCATTGCCTTGTTTGTGGCAGAACTGAGACAGTTGGCACAACAGTACAACTTCCCCAATATGGAAGACTTGCTTAAGGAAAGATTGGTGTGCTAACTTCCTCCTTCTCCAACACGCCACAGGCCATAGCCCAGCTGAACTTTTAATGCATCAATGGCCAATGACATTAATGGACCACCCTCATCTGGACTTTGTGGATGAGAGTGCAGTTGACTGGGACTTGGGCGTGGGCCAGCTGCAGGCATTTAAACCATCAAATTTGGTGTCTATCTGGAACTATGGGTCAGGGCCCCGAGGCTCCCAGCCAGTATTGTTGAGCTAGCTGGTCCTGTCTCTTACAGGACCACTACCCGGGATGGACAAATTTTCTGGAGACATGTCGACCAAGTGCACAAACGCACCCATTTCCAGCAGTGCAGGACTGCATACCCCAAGGCACCAGAGTCAAATGGCAATAATTGGAGTTGGGGGTGTCTGTGTGTGACTGAACAGCCTGTGTCATTGGCTCCAGAGGAATCACATGGAAACAGTGGCCATGGAAGTTGTCCAGCAGAGCCTCCCAGTGACCAGATTCTGATGCCAGCAGCTGAAGTCACAGTTTGGCGGTGGAATGAGCTCCTGGAAGATCTAAGGGCCCTGACAGGGTTATCTCAGTTCTTCAGGGCCTGCAAGACAGAGCTCTACCGCTGGGTGTTTGGTTGAGGCCAGGATGCAGTTACCATTTAATGGCCATTCCTCTTTACATCAGCAACCCCTGCTACAAAAATCAGATGCTGCTGCTGGAGAGGCTGATATATATTTTACTAGTATAAGCAACCAGTTTTTTTAATTGTTGATGTAAATTGAAGCTTTATTAGAATTGTTTTCTTGGAACTGTACTGATTTCATGGTTGTGAGCCATTGCAAGCCAGCTGTGCCAGGAGCGACAGGATAGAGAGCCAATAAATAAAAAATCTGTAAACAGCCCGTGGCGCCACGGGCGCCACGGACTGTATAAAGGAGTAAGGGGTAGTGGGGAGGAGTTAGGGCGGGACCGGTCCGGGATAAAAACTCGGGGGGGGGCCAATCAGGAGCCGCGAAGCGGCTCCTGATTGGCCCCTCCGAGTGTCAATCCCGCCCCAAGCAGACAATGGGGAGCCGCGCGAAGCGCGGCTCCCCATTGCCTGCTTCACTCGCTCGGAAAATGGCGGCCCGCCTGGTGAGAGCCTCGGCTGGGGGGTGGGCCGGGAAGCCTTCTCTCGGCCGGCGGAGCGGCCTCGCAGCGTTGTGGACGCTGCGAGCCCGCTCCGCCGGCCGAGAGAAGCCTCCAGAGAGCCTCGGGGGGGGGGCGGATGGGGGGGGGGAAGGGAAGCCTTCTGCCGCCGGCCGCAGCAGGCTCACAGCGTCGTAGACGCTGTGAGCCCGCTGCGGCCGGCGGCAGAAGGCTCCAGAGAGCCTCGGGGGGGGGGATGGGGGGGGGGGGGAAGGGAAGCCTTCTGCCGCCCCAAGGAAGCCCCCGCCGCAAACACAACACAAGACTCCAGCCGCCGAGAAGCTGCAGAGAAAAAAGAAACACCCCCCGGAGGAGCCTTTCGCCGCTAGCGCGACGAGAGGCAGCAGAAAAAAAAACCCCTGTAGGAGCTCCAAGCCGGCGCGCCGACGAGAGGCAGCAGAAAAAAAAACCCTGTAGGAGCCTTTCGCAGATCCAAGCAGCAGAAAAAAAAACCCTGAAGGAGCCTTTCCCAGCTCCAAGCAGCAGAAAAAAAAACCCCTGTAGGAGCTCCAAGCCGGCGCGCCGACGAGAGGCAGCAGAAAAAAATTAACTCTGTAGGAGCCTTTCGCAGATCCAAGCAGCAGAAAAAAAAACCCCTGTAGGAGCTCCAAGCCGGCACGCCCACGAGAGGCAGCAGAAAAAAAAAACCCTGTAGGAGCCTTTCCCAGCTCCACGCAGCAGAAAAAAAAAACCCTGTAGGAGCCTTTCCCAGCTCCACGCAGCAGAAAAGAAAAACCCTGTAGGAGCCTTTCCCAGCTCCACGCAGCAGAAAAGAAAAACCCTGTAGGAGCCTTTCCCAGCTCCAAGCAGCAGAAAAAAAAACCCTGTAGGAGCCTTTCCCAGCTCCAAGCAGCAGAAAAAAAAAACCCTGTAGGAGCCTTTCCCAGCTCCACGCAGCAGAAAAAAAAAACCCTGTAGGAGCCTTTCCCAGCTCCACGCAGCAGAAAAGAAAAACCCTGTAGGAGCCTTTCCCAGCTCCAAGCAGCAGAAAAAAAAACCCTGTAGGAGCCTTTCCCAGCTCCAAGCAGCAGAAAAAAAAAACCCTGTAGGAGCCTTTCCCAGCTCCACGCAGCAGAAAAAAAAAACCCTGTAGGAGCCTTTCCCAGCTCCACGCAGCAGAAAAGAAAAACCCTGTAGGAGCCTTTCCCAGCTCCACGCAGCAGAAAAGAAAAACCCTGTAGGAGCCTTTCCCAGCTCCACGCAGCAGAAAAAAAAAACCCTGTAGGAGCCTTTCCCAGCTCCACGCAGCAGAAAAAAAAAACCCTGTAGGAGCCTTTCCCAGCTCCACGCAGCAGAAAAAAAAAACCCTGTAGGAGCCTTTCCCAGCTCCAAGCAGCAGAAAAAAAAACCCTGTAGGAGCCTTTCCCAGCTCCACGCAGCAGAAAAAAAAAACCCTGTAGGAGCCTTTCGCAGCTCCACGCAGCAGAAAAAAAAACCCTGTAGGAGCCTTTCCCAGCTCCACGCAGCAGAAAAAAAAACCCTGTAGGAGCCTTTCGCAGATCCAAGCAGCAGAAAAAAAACCCTGCAGGAGCCTTTCCCAGCTCCAAGCAGCAGAAAAAAAAAACCCTGTAGGAGCCTTTCACAGCTCCACGCAGCAGAAAAAAAAAGCACCTCCTGGTGTCCCCTGGGTCCTAGCGCCCATTGCATTCCTGGTTGCAATGGGCTTTCTTGCTAGTAAATAAATAAATCTGGATCTGGCAACCTTGACTCACAACTCCATCCCCTGCCAGTAGCTAGAGGGGAACCTGGCAACACTAGGCTTAGAGCAGGGGTAGTCAAACTGCGGCCCTCCAGATCTCCATGGACTACAATTCCCATGAGCCCCTGCCAGCGCTTGCTGGCAGGGGCTCATGGGAATTGTAGTCCATGGACATCTGGAGGGCCGCAGTTTGACTACCCCTGGCTTAGAGTATGGAGGAAGTTCAGCTGGAGACTGAGATTCAGCCACCCTTGCTTCACACTGAAGAGCTGGACTAATACTAGATGGCAGCATTTGAGGATATCAAGATAAACCCATATATATGCACTCTGTTAGAGAATGAACCCACATATATGCACTGCCAGATGGAGGGCCTGGTAAAACAACCCTCATACTTTTCAGGAAGAATTTGGGGGAAATAAGGACCTATTTTAGGAAAGTGAAACTCACAAACCGTGTCTCAGAAATGCACTGGAGAAGGAGCACGGTGCTTGTTTGAGACGGCTTACATTTAACACAACATAACATTATAAAAACAAGACAGTGAATATAAATGGCATAACAATGTCAATAAAACAGATACAGACCATTTAAAAAGCTGGTAAGATAAAACTTCTAGTTAAGGCTGAGTAAAAAGATGTGTTTTGGTACCTAAAAGAAAGTAAAATAGGCACCAAGTGAGCCTTAGGGAGGAGGGCACTCCAGAAGTGAGGTGTCACCACAGAAAATGCCCTGTCTGTAGTCATCACCAACCTCCCCTCTGAGAGCAGAGGAACAAAAAGCATGGCTTGAGAGGAAAATCTTAACGTGGGCTAGAGCAGTGGTCCCCAACCCCCGGTCCGGGGACCGGTAAGGGTCCATGTATCAGTCAGTACTGGGCCGCAGCTCCTTCTCTCCCTCCTCATCAGCTGCTGCCTCAGAGGCTGCTCTGTCTCTCTGCCGGCTCACCTTTGGTGCTCTCCAGCGGCTGACATGGCTGTGGCTCCCCCTCGGTGTGGCACTGCACAGCTGCTGCTGGCAGCGCCCCCCAGCAAACGGTGGGAAGTCAGGGGCGCCGGCGGGAAAGCAAGTGGAGCAGGGGCTCAGGTGGCGGCGATGTCCCTCGGCAAAACACTACCCCCCCCCAGTCCTCAGTAAAATTGTCAAGCGTTGACCAGTCCCCGGTGATAAAAAGGTTGAGGACCACTGGGCAAGAGGGTTCTGGAGATGGGCCTTCATGTATTGCCTCTAAGGAAATGGATTCCATTTAGTTATCAAGGCTAATAGCCATAGGTGTCTTTTCTTCATGAACTTCTCTAATCATTTTCAAATCCAAAGTTGACCTTGTTGATATCAGAAGAAGTGTGCATGCACACAACAGCTTATACCTTGAATGATGCTTACCCCTTGAATGAAACTTTGTTGGTTATAAAGGTACACCCGATCTCCAACTTTGTTCTACATCTTGGTGAGTAATTCTTTAAATTCAGTTAACAATGTCATTTTCGTGTACTGAGATCTTTTTGTGGGGTGATCGTAAAAGAGACTTTTTGCATCCTTTGTGGGAAAGACAGGAATGTGCTGCTAATGCTGAGTTGCTGTCATTCAACATTCATGACAGGACCATCTTCACCTTCCAGCATGGCACCACCCTATCTCCACCTGACTTTAACTACCTGAAGACTCTGCCCTGGCTCTGCATTCCCTTAATGCCATGTTGCCAAACGCAACCATAACTGTCTGGCTAACAAGAACACGATGTAGCCCAAAGCCAACTGCAGCTCGCTGGCGTGAGTCCACTGAGACAAGGGAGAGACGCATTTAGGGTAGCCAATCTCCAGATGCAACCTTCTGGAATGACAACATTTCCAGACTATAGAGATCAGTCTCCCTTGAGGAAAACACAGCTTCATTGTTCAGACTTTTGTGGTATATCATAGAATTTAGGAAACATTGAAGTCACACTTCCTCTGAACTTCTCTCCTCCCCCCCCCCAACCCTCTCATCCCCAGGCACTGCCTCAAACCTCCAGGAATTTCCCAAACCACAATTTGCAACTTTAGACACTTTTATGGTGCTGAGTGCTGCAAAGTTCCATGTACACTCAATCCTTGCTGGCTATGTGAAATGGGGAATGTTTCAAAGCTGCTCTGTCGACTTGAGCCGAAGGAAATTTAATACGAGGCCTAGCAGCTCCTGGTGTTCCCTTTCAGGGCTCATATCCAGCCTAGACCTGCTCCAGCTTTAAAAGGAATCATAGTACCGAGAACTGACGTAAGGGTTTCTCTTGATGTGGCAATTAATTTTTATTGAGGGAATTGGCTCTGCTGTGAAATGTGAGCTGACACTCAACCTTTGCAATGGTCTCAAGGCATGGTAGTGGCGACTACTCAAAACCAAGTGACTTTCCCAGTCAGCTCATGGGATGGGGGTATCCAAGACGTAGCTGACTAATTTCACGTGTGCAGATGCCAGCAATGGTTGAAATTACAGGCATTTTTGCTCTTGATCATAGGGCTGGCTTCCAGCTGTCATCAGGCCTGCTCTCTGCCTTCCTATACATTGATCAGCAATCCCCCCTCCCCAAATGGGAAACATTTCTGTTCTATCTATGTATGTGTACTGACTACCAGAAGAGCCTCAGTCAATTTATACTCCGGAAGGTCATCACATATATTGATTGCAGTCACTGGTGATCTCTTTTAGAATGAAGTAACACATGTCCATTAGAGCTACCTTAGCCAAGGGCATCCAAGCACAGCACAGGATTTCTTGGGCCAAGTTCCCTCACATTTAGTGGCCAAAAGCTACCAAGTGCAATTCATAGCTGAGTGGGGATCTGAACCTGGGTCACCCTAGTCCAATATTCTAACCATATGCTATATTTACCATACTTGGGTTCCTGACTCATTATAGGCCCATGAGATATCCCCTGTTTCTGCCTGTATTCAATGGGTTAGATCCTATCAGATTGCTCCATTGGCACTGGAGCAATTCTCTAGTACAAGCAGCATTCTCACAGGCTCTTGGATCAGTAGCACAATCCTTGTGCTGGAGGAATGTGTTGCTACTAGTGGAGAATCTAATCCAACATAAGCCTAACCAGGTCACCATTAGGTATTTGCATAGTCTTGCCTCTTCTTGGGGCAGCTATGTAGAGCCTATAAACATTGGACCAACCATTTCTTTTGCACACCTCCCCCTCTTGCATGCAGAATTTTGGTCTGTGTGGACACTAATCCATCTGCCGCGCAATAGGGACTAGGGTGCCAGCTCTGGGTTGGGAAACACTTGGAGACTTCATGGGTAGGATTTGGGGCAGGGAGGGACCTCAGTGGAGTATAATGCCATGGAGTCCACCCTCCAAAGCTACCATTGTCTCAGAGGTTAAAAAAGATTTTAAAAAATGGGAGACTCTCAATTTAACTTTTATGGGTAGAATATCCGCCATAAAGATGAATAGCTTGCCAAAAATGTTGTATTTGTTTCAGAATATTCCAATTATTAAATCGGATAAGCCATTCAGAATTTGGCAGAGGGATTTGGCAAGTTTTGTTTGGAGAGGGAGAAAACCTAGAATAAAAATGAAAATTCTTTGTGATGCTAAAAAGAGGGGAGGACTGGCATTACCAAATTTAAGGATGTATTTTGATGCATGTAGTTTGGTTTGGATAAAGGAATTGATAGTTTTAAGAGAACAGAGATTATTAACATTAGAAGGTGCAGGTTTGAGGTTTGGCTGGCACACATATTTATGGTACGAAAAAGAGAAAACAAACAAACAATGTTTACATCATGTTATAAGATTTGCTTTATTTAAGGTTTGGAATAAGTATAAAAGAAATTTTTATTCTAAAATTCCTTTATGATTGTCACCACAGGAAGCTCTGTTCAGAGGGCAAGCTACAACAGAAACCAAATGGTTAAATTATAAGGATATAATTCAGACTTTTACCCAAGAAGGGATAATGCAGTTTAGAATTAAATCTCACAAGAAATTAGTGCAAGAATATAAATATGTAGACAGGTGGCTATATAGACAGATTAAGGACAGATATGAAAGGGATAGGAAGCTATGGGAATTTGAAGTAGAAAAATCACAATTAGAGTTATATTTATGTAAAGATGATAATCATTTAATCAAGAAGATGTATGAATTATGTTTATTACTGTATACGGAGGATGAGGTGGTCAAAGATTTTATGATTGTTTGGGCAAGGAATCTTGGTCATAACATTCCATTGGAAACCTGGCAAAAATGTGGAGTAAAGATCTGAAATTTACAAATAATAATAATAATAATAAATAGTTATTATATAAAGGAAAACTATTACAAAATGCATTATTGTTGGTACATGACTCCGCACAAATTATCAAAAATGAATAAAAGCCTATCAGACAAATGTTGGAAATGCGGGGAAGTGAGAGGGACAATGTTTCATATGTGGTGGACCTGCAAGAGCAAGACACTTTGGGCAGGATATCCACAAAGAAATCTCAAAAATCTTTAAGGACTCCATAGCTCTAAATCCTGAAGCTTATCTTTTAGATTTTCTGATAAATTAAAAAGATAAAAATATGGAGAGCTATTTAGGTATTTCACAACAGCGGCAAGGATAGTCTGGGCAAAAAAATGGAAGTTAAAAGAGACGCCCACCATATTTGATTGGCAGTTGAAAACATTGGAAATCGCTCAGATGGCAAAACTGACAACTTATGTCGAAGATAAACAAATAGTGGACTTTAAGACAAAATGGAATTTATGGATAGAATATATTAGAAAAAAGTATAGTTGTGGATTTATGACTATTGGTTATGATTTATAATTTATAAGGGGAAATGAGAATGGATTGAAATTTTGAACAGGAGAATTAATGTTTTTTTCCCCATATATTCTTCAACAAATACAGCTGGAAGTTATTATTTATAAATGTAATATAATCTATTAACATGTAATTTTGGAGACGGCTAAATGTATTTTTTTGGTAATGGATTATAAATAAAATTTGAAATTATAAAAAAAAATAAACAAAGCTACCATTGTCTCCAGGGAAACTGCTCCCTGTTGCCTGGAGATTCCAGGGGATTCCCCAGTTCCCACCTGGGGACTAGATAACAAAAGAAGTAGGAATACACAGTGTAGAGAGCTCATATTAAGAAGACATTATACTTTATAAAGTGCAATGGAAAGTTAAACAAATAATTGTTGACTAAGTATATTTCTCTGTCAATTAAGTATTTATTTTTCAAGATGAAATAGCCTATAGAATGTGTAGTAAACGTTTCAGGAGAAAAGCCTTCTTCAGTTCAAATCAAGCAATTCTGTCAATATACAAAATTAACATTTTTTAAATATAAAAGCAGTAATAAAATATAGAAATAAGAACATGCTCACCAATAAAGAGCCATATGAATGGTGTGTAAGGAAGACTAAACTCTATTTCTGTAATATGTTCAAGAGAAAGAAAGCACAGGATTAGTCAACAATTGCTTGTCTTACTTTTTGTTGTACTTTACACAGTATAAATTCTTCGTTATTTGAACCCACCTGGGGACTGGCATTCCTCAGGACAGACCGTGTGGTTTGAGATGTTTGCACTTCAGGTCCTTATTTCTGTCTTTGTCTTTTGTATCAGCGCTGATTCTCTTTTTTTCCTCCTCCTTTGATTTGCTCAACTAATTAAATAAAAAAATCTAAGACAGTTATTAATACTATCCATTAATAAATTTGCTAACATTTAAATTGTTATTCAGACCAAGCTATAAATGATCAGTCAACCAATTCAAGTCATAAACAAAACCTTAATACTCAAAATTTTTAAAAAGCCAGCCTGGTGTAGTGGTTAAGAGTGGCAGCCTCTAATCTGAAGAACCAGGTTTGATTCCCCTCTCCTCTTCCACATCAGCCAGCGAGGTGACTTTGGGCCAGTCACAATTCTCTCAGAGCTCCCTCAGCCACACTTACCTCATAGGGTGTCTCTTATGGGGAGTGGAGGGGTAGGTGATTGTTAGCCGCTTTGAGACTCCTTTGGGTAGTAGAAAGCAGGGTATAAAAAAAACAGCTCTTCTTTGTCTTAACAAGACTTAAGAAAAAAAGAAAGTAGAACACCAAATGCACATTCTAGTCAACATGATTTTTATATTCTGTGTAGGACTGCTTAACATTTCCCCCCCAAGACATTCCAGTTTCAATTAAGTATGAACAAAGCATATCAGAACAGTTCTTGGTTACAAAAAGGTCAAAGCTGCAATCATCACATTAGCAAAAATCACCATCCAAACTATCCATTAACAAAATTGTACAGGTGGAGTCTCCCCTCCCAGGCCTTTGAGAAGAGGAGAATACAAACTGTGCTAGTGGCAAGCACAGATGCTTTCTGGGTCGTTGTTGCAGACATTAACAATACAATCCTAAGCAACTACAGCCTTCTAGACACATTGAGATCAGTGTAACGCTGGTTAGGACTGGACAGTAAGATATGTTTACAATTTTATTCTCTATCCAAAGTGATAAGAAATGCAAAACATTGTCTAAGGCTGCTGTTCTACACATACTTGCAGAAGAATAAACCTCAATGAACTCAGAGGGACCCAAGTAAACCTATTTAGGTTCGCAACTGCACATCATGTCACCTCATATAATTGGCTTCAGAGTGTATCGTGGAAAAAAAGGGCTAATGGTGTTTCCTGTACACATATGTTCTGATATAGCAGTTGCTTCTTGGGGGGGCTACTCCATTTCTTCCAGACAGTATATGGAGACTAGATTAGGTTTTAAAATGGGCCCGATCCATCATCTTAGAGCAAAGCAGATTACCCACAATGACTCATTATGCACCGGGGAAATAGCGCACATTCGGGGTGGAATGGCGGCGACTAAAATCACCGATGACGCACGGAGCCAGCTGCAACCGGCCACAGATTCGGTGCATGCTGCCAAAAAAGCCGCGTTAGCAAAATGCGGAAGAAAGCGCAGCTTCGGGGTGACCAGGGCGCAACCAGAAGTGGCGTCGGGGTTGCCGTGTGCATAATCAGTTACTCTGGGTTTTGCCGCCGTTGTGTCCTGTCCCGTGCATAAGCGGGTCACTTCGCTTCTTCCCCCTTCGCGTTTTCCATGTGACCCGAAATCGCCGTTTCGGTGGCCGTGCATAATGGGCCTAAGAGACACATGGGGCCTCTTTTCCTAGGCCTCAAGATTAATTGAGCAGTCTCCTTTATCTACCAGGTAGGGCCTGAATTATGTGGAAGGGTTAATAAAAGCAAGGGAGATTTTTTTGTTTGTTTCAGGAAAAGAGAAGCTGGCAAGTAAGAGGTAGGGAATCAGGCTTCTCATACATACTGCTGGCATGCTCATTAGGGCTACGTAGAGTTTTGGGACTTTCTGAAACAAAATTCCCCAAATAATGAATTTATACTCAAATCATTTTACTTAGGAAAATGCAATACTTCCCAAAGTTAGCCCTTTCATTGTTAGCACAAACACTATGTTTTTGTTATTATAGAAAAACAATATGAAAATGCAATATATGCTCAGTCCAGATATTAAAAATTCCATCTCAAAAAGATATAAAAGAATGTAAAAACCAATAATGATAGTTAAAGAATCTTATACTTTAAAAAAAGTGTTGTTTTTAAAAAGTCATGCAATTTGATATTCTTCTGTTTTTGTCTAATCTTCATTCATTGTTGCCAATCTGTTTGTATCTGCACCAGTTTAGCATGCATTTGCTGCACAGCCACACGGGAATCACACAGTTTTCTATCCTCCTGGCATCATTCGTTTATCTGACTGAACCACATTGCTGGGAGAAAACAGACTTTATTTACTTTGCTGGTGTAAATGCAGCCACTGTATCGCCACAGATGCTGCACAGTGTGGCGCTTGCGTAAGGAGGGGTACACCAAAGGCAAGCAAAGCCAAGCTGAAGCTCTGTTCATTAGTGATTGAGGCTGTGAATGACATGCACCCCCTAAATGAATGTTAAGGTGAAATTGCTGGTCTCCTAACTAATATATATATATCTGATCATTAAAATAGCTTTTCTTACCACTGGAAAGTAGCCTGTCTCGTGAAGATTTTAAAAAGAGATCCAAGGAGTTACCTAAAATAGACATGTCAGCTGAATATATAATAGAGGAATTAACAGTTCTGGGAGATGCACTAAGTGAGAGGGGTAATAAGCAAGATTTTCTACCAGTATATTTGGAGGGGGGGAGGGAAGTATCCTACCCAAAAATCTCAGGCAGAGGCAAACTTGGAAATTGACCAAAAAGTTATTGAAAAACAAAATTAAGTCCCTAACACACTTTCACACTGTTTAAACTAAGCAGGCATACAAGAAGAAAGTAAAGGGTTGATATGATGTTATAGAGGAAGAATATTTTGGATCAGAAAAAGTGCAATAGCTATATTACGCAACATGGAGAAGTCTGTGAAAAGAGAATCGGCAAGCATGCAAGCAGGGTGCATATTGTGGATCCAGGAAAAGGAAACAGAATACTGGCTCCAGTGCAGCATTTAAATATCCTGAAGTATGTCCTTAAATGGACTCCGGGGAATGGTAGAGGACAGGAAGTTAAAGGGAAACCTCCAGAGTGAGCCTTCCCATGACTGAAAAAAAAATTGATCTCCCACAGTTGTTGTTATTTTATTATAAATGTTCCCATAGATTATTAAGACGATTATTGAAAATTACACAATGTATTGAACTGTTATAATATTTTATTGAAAGTTGTATGATGTTACAGACTGTGTAATGTTCCATGTAAAGTTCCATCACAAGATGTCATAGTCCCATTGTATACGGCACAGGTCAGACAACACCTGGAGTACTGTGTGCAGTTCTGGAGGCCTCACTTCAAGAAGGACGTAGATAAAATTGAAAGGGTACAGAGGAGAGCGACGAAGATGATCTGGGCCCAAGGGACCAAGCCCTATGAAGATAGGTTGAGGGACTTGGGAATGTTCAGCCTGGAGAAAAGGAGGTTGAGAGGGGACATGATAGCCCTCTTTAAGTGTTTGAAAGGTTGTCACTTGGAGGAGGGCAGTATGCTGTTTCTGTTGGCTGCAGAGGAAAGGACATGCAATAATGGGTTTAAACTTCAAGTACAATGATATAGGCTAGATATCAGGATGAAAATTTTCACAGTCCGAGTAGTTCAGCAGGGGAATAGGCTGCCTAAGGAGGTGGTGAGCTCCCCCTCACTGGCAGTCTTCAAGCAAAGGTTGGATACACACTTTTCTTGGATGCTTTAGGATGCTTAGGGCTGATCCTGCGTAGAGCAGGGGATTGGACTAGATGGCCTGTATGGCCCCTTCCAACTCTATGATTCTATGATTCTAAGTTATACAATGTTCACTGTAAACCGCACCCACAAATCAGATCCCATAAATCCAATTCTGGCCAAACTTGGGGGATAGGTAAAGGAGGGTCAGCTGGAGAACACCTGTGATTTTGGTGTCTCTAGCACACTAAGGAGTGTTCTGCCATATCATAAACTTCATGTTAAGTTTAGTATATATGAAGCCTTTTTCATTTGTGATGGTTTGTAGTTTGGTTTGTGAGTCCACCATGAAGTATACTGAACTACATTTTCCTGTTTGTGCCAATCCTTAGTTTCTAGGGTTGCAAACTCCAGCTTGAAGAAAGGGTCCTCACTGGGGTTGTGATACCATGGAGCAGGCTTTTATGGAACCCTGGGGTTTCTTGATGGCCCTGGAAGGGTTTCCTGAATGGGTGGGAGTTAATTTATAACTATATATATTTTAAATTTGTTAAATATTTATCTGGTGAGCTGATCATATATAGTCATGTTGACCCCCCTCCAAAATGGCCAGTGATGGGCCTGGAGGGGGTGGGAAGGAGAGGGGCCCCCCGTAGGCATGTATACAGCTATGCTTCCCGACCCTGTTCGGCATGATCGTTCCACTTCTGGGGTTTCTCAAAGCCTGAAAAATGTTTCAGGGATTTCTCAACAGAAAAATAGTTCTGAAGCTGCAGTTTCCTCCAGGGGAACTAATCTATGTAGTCTGGTGACCAGTTGTAATCCTGCAATGATTCTAGGCCCCATCTGGAAACTGGAAACCCTAGATGTGGAAGGGGCATAGGCTGCCAGAATCAGGACCCGTATTTCTTTTGGTTCTAATTCTGTATCCTAAAAAAATATGCCATAATCATAACACACCCCAGAGGGCAAACGGCCACATTACTCTACACTCAGGACAAAGAACATCAAACAAGTGATTAGGCTGCTTGTGACAACTGGTGCATTTTCTATGCAAGCTTGATGAGGAGTATGGTTATTATATCCTAGGGAAGAGAAGAGAAATCTACCAGTCAGCTGGTAATTTGTTTTCTTAATGACCTTCAGTTCTCATACTTCTCGGGAAGTGACCAAACAGATTGGCTTATTTCTATTTATTTATATATTTGTATTGTTCACTGCATGAAGCATCTTATATTGCTTCTTGGATTTTAGCACTGTTTGGGACTGTATCTGTCTGTTAGGTGCTTCATGCATGCCCGGGTAGTCAAACTGCGGCCCTCCAGATGTCCATGGCCGCAGTTTGACTACCCCTGCATTAAAGGATGAAAATATGTGAATAAATAAATACTTATTGAACCCATAAACATTTATTTAAATATTTCTGTCCTGCAATATGAACCACCTAACAAATACATAAATTGAAAACAGCACTAAAACCCAAGAAGCACCACGGAATAAAATATAAAAAAATATATATATATATATATAAACTAGTAAAAAGGATCATGTTACAACACAAACCCAAGAAGCATATCATTATCCCAATTTAGCTTCAGTATGTCAGCCTCATAACTTGAAGAACAACAGCCTCCACCTCAGACCTTCAGTGGAAACAAAACCAGCTACAAACCACGAGTCTGTCATGCAGTCTAGCGTCAGCCAGTTTCCATTTCCAAAGGCCCTTGGCAGTCTTATGTGGCTTCATGAGTCTTGCCAGAGAAGGCATAAAGAAAGAGTATCTACAGAGAAAGCTGAGGCCCAACAGAGGACAGCCCTAGCGTTCAGAATGAGGAAGATACAGCAACAGGTTTCTGCATGAATTGTTAGCAGCCAGACCCCTCCTCACATTGAGAGGTAGTTTATAGACACACAGAAACACCTCTCTTTAACCCTGCATCAAATATTAATGTGTAACAAGAGCATTGGTATTATTATATGGATTATATTAATAAGTGGTATCTTTATGATATGTGTTAGATAAGTGGAAACAATTGATAACAAAAAGTAGAATTGGTATGGATTGTTCATTATTTTTCTATAACTTCTGTCTCTTTTCTTATATTTTCTTGAAATACCAATAAAGTAATTTAAAAAAAGAAGTAGCCAGGAAGGAGTGTCCAAGGTTGGCATCGTAAATTCAATCTGGGAACTGACAGGCAGTACAAAGCAGACGTAGTCATAAAGTCTGGTGTAAGGGCAAAAGCCCGAAGACTTTAGCAAGCTAAATTTTGGACAGAATTGAGCAAAGAGGGTGGGCAAAAGTAGTCCAGAAGTATAGGGTCTAAAGTCTGAAGACTTTAGCAAGCTAAATTTCAGACAGAATTGGCCAAAGAGGGTGGGCAAACGTAGTCATGAAGTATGGTATAAGGTCAAAAGTCTGAAGACTTGCTAAAGCTAAATTTTGGACAGAATTGGGCAAAGAGGGTGTCATGTTCCCAGCACAATGCTCAGTTGTCTCCACGTAGTCTTTCTCTCAGACCTGGCTTAATTGTAACCTGCAGACTGTCTAGGCATTGGTTCTGTGCTACTCATTGTCAAATATCTGTAGCTGCTTCTGAGCTAGTCTTGCAGATCTCCTCTCATGCAAGACCTCTTTAAGTCTTTTCCTGCAGTGCTGGATCATGGAGGGTGAGCATTCCAAATCCTCTAAGTCAGGGGTAGTCAACCTGTGGTCCTCCAGATGTTCATGGACTACAATTTCCATGAGCCTCTGCCAGCAAAACTTTTCCTGGATGCTTTAGGATGCTTTGGGCTGATTTTGCGTCGAGCAGGGGGTTGGACTAGATGGCCTTTGTGGCCCCTTCCAACTCTATGATTCTATGATTCTATGAATTGTTGTCCATGGACATCTGGAGGACCACAGGTTGACTACCCCTGCTCTAAGCCACTGGTCTGCTCCTCTGTTTACTGTCCCCACTTGCAAGTGTTTTGACTACTGATTAGATGCTGCCTAGCTGGTCTGAGCTCTTTCTTCCAGCTATTCAGAAGAGCTGCCAGGAGTGACATAGGGAGCCTTGACACACCCAGATAATTGTCCATCCCCAGACAAAGCCATCACATGTCTCTTACAGTCATTGTTAGATATAGGAAAATATCATCAGTATGTTGTTTAAGGGGGCTAACACATCAGCATAGCCTGGGGTATCATTTAACCTCATAAAATAGAATACCTAGCACCAATCTCTCTCTCTCTCTCTCTGTTCTCTGAGTGCTTTGCACACACCACCTACTTGAATGCAGGCTCTTTTCCCTTCCCTTTCCATGAAGTGCTGGCCATTTCATTGAATCTACAGACTTCCCTCTTCACATTGTGATAGTAAATATTGTCTCCCCCCCCCCAAAAAAAACCACACTATTCCCTTTCACCCCTGCTTTCCTTAGATAATCTTTGTGTGTGTTTGTGTGTGTGTATTTCATGTGCTTTTTGGTGCGTGACTGTACTGCTTTAATTCTCTTTAATAAAAGCACATTTCATCCTTGGTGAGTATAGTGTTTCTTAAGGGGGTATCCTGGTATAAACAGATGGCGATCCTGTAGTTACCCCCTCTCTCTAACTATTCAATTAATTCACTAATTCCCCCACCTAAATGTGGGTAACAAAAGAGCTTTGTTGCATGCTTAGCAATAGAATCATGGGCAGGAGGATTTTAATGATCTCTGATCACATAATAATAATAATGATAATGATAATATTTAGTCCGTCCTGTCAGTGTTGCGCAGGGTAAGTAACAACTTTGTTAAACTAACCCTGTTTGGCCAGAGACCATGCCACCCTAATCGCAGTTAAAGTCCATTGAAGTCAATGAGCTTAGAAGAAAGTAACTCTGCTTAGAATGGCAGAGTGAAGTCTTTCCTTTATCTTTGGGTCTTAGTGTTATTCTAGGATTTAGTTTTGCCACACAGTGTCACTGAACTGGGACCTGAAGATAACAGTTTTGCCTCAGGCACTGGCTGTGCCCTCAGTAAACATGGATGAAGGGGATCCTTCAGACTAACAAGGCCCCTTAGAACGGGTCCAGACATCATTCTGACTTTGCCTATAGAGGGAGACTTCATTCAACCAACCCCCTCTCCTATTTTTTCCCCAACTAAGTATGGATTTTGCAACAACCAAGTTGCTGGAAATAATTCTTTTTTTTTCCTTCTTATCAAGATGACACCCATAAAAAGATAGATAGGGGAAGAAAAACACAAGGAAAGCCAAATTAGGCACAAGAGTGTTTCTCAAAGCAGAGTCCCAAGGTGCTTTTTTCTAGGAGCTGGATTTAATTACCTACATTCACACTTAGTTGTAAAATTATTCTTTGTAACAGTATATGATCTTAATCTGCACAGACAGATTCCTTAGCCTTCTAATTCCTTTGTGTATCATATAAGATTTCTTTCATGTACAATGTGAGAATTCTAGTTTTACAGTCAGCAGATGGAAGTCATTTTTCTCTGTTGCCTCCTGGAAGAAAAAGGGCAGGGCACTAGATTTCGCATGCCCACACTGCTTTGCGAGCCAGACTGAGAGCCACAGGAAGTCACTAGGCATCAGTGCTGACCAGAAACAAGTTCAGCATAAACAGAGTTTTGCCTAAAGTCCAAGAACAAAGTAAAGCAATCAGCAGAAACAGGAAATGGCCATCTGCTTCTATCAGCAACTTTCCCCTTACCCCCTACTGCCCCAAGCTCTCTTGCTCTCCCTGAGCCAAACTAGAAATTATATGGCAGGCAGTCTCCCAGCATACTGTATCTTTCCCCACTGGGCCAGAAAAAAAGCTGGGGCAAAGCAG
This sequence comes from Paroedura picta, assembly GCF_049243985.1. Taxonomy (NCBI): domain Eukaryota; kingdom Metazoa; phylum Chordata; class Lepidosauria; order Squamata; family Gekkonidae; genus Paroedura; species Paroedura picta. The sequence continues at coordinate 130,816,709 of NC_135371.1, read as the reverse complement.
TTCCTCGATTGAGGGGTCAGGGTATAATAGCTCCACTTCTATTGCAGCCTCCGTTTGAATACCTAGAACCCCTTCCCATTTTCCCAATTTCCTCCCATCTTGTAGATTTTTCCTCCTACCCCATGGTTTTTGGGAAGCCTTTGGTTTAGCCCTCTATTCTCTACTCAGCCTTCTTGGTAAAGCATCAGTTTTGCACACCTCCACTGTCCAGTTTTATCCTTGGGGAATTTGGGAGTGTCCTGCCATACAAGTATTATGGGTTCAAGTAGTAAAGATGATTGGGAGATGACATTATGAATTTACATTAGATCTAAGGTTGATTTTGTTATGCCTTAGAGTGGTTTACTAATAATGTAGATATGGAAATTATTTCAAACTTTATTTATCAGCATTTTGTATGTCTAGGGCAGGCTTTGTAGTAAAAAGTGGATTCTCCAATAAGTTCTGATGAGTTGCACCTTATAGGAAGACCGGATTCTTGATTAAACTGACACTTTATGAAAAAAGTTAGCAAGATAGGAACATCCACGTGGAAAAGTTTATTGAAAGAAAAGCCTTCTGTTATGTATTGGAACAGTAAACTCCATGATGGAATCCGATCATATGTAATTCTTAAAACACTGTAATTCATTTTAAAATTATCTTTATTAATTTTTTTCTTAGTTGTATGGTTGACTCTGTATTTCATTTATTATTTAAGCAATCAATCCATCTGCTGTCTCTGGAGCTATTTCACCGTACACGTTTATGTTCTTCCTAATGGAAAAGCCAAATTCCATTCCATTTGGTTATATGATATCTTTGCACAGTAGGATATTTTTGGTCAAATGGTTCTTTGGCATATTCTGAGGTTTGCTGAGCAAATATCTGTCTCCAGTGACTTTACTAAAACAATTACAACAATGTTGGCAGGCCAGAAAATTCATTCAGTTGTATGGAATGGTGGTGGTTAAACTTTACTCCTCTTAAAATTTTTATTCTCTTTCTGGTGAGATGGAATGTGGTAAAAATAATAGCAGAAAATAGCAAAATAATTTATTTGGAACAGGGTAAACCTTTTCAGATGTTATAAAACAAAACAATATAATGGTAACCTGGACATTCCAAATAGAAAGCTCAGATGCAGAGTTTCTAGGCAAGGCTTGAAAAAATTAGGTCTTTGGAAATCATTTTAGCAGCAAAGCTCAAATTGCCTGATAAATAAATAAATGCATGCACATATACTTTTTAAAATACTTTACCAACATATTATGTAATATCTTGTAGTTCAATGACCAATGATTTCAATACAAACCCACCAGACGTATGCAGGTATTTTAATAAGGATATAAGAGAGGGGATCTGATATTTAAGATCTTGGAGGCAGCTCTGTGATAGGGTGTAGACTATAAAACAGACTAGTTTCAGATTAAAGATAGCCAGACAGGCCGTGCTGAGGGAATGCTTGACAACGATTTGCAGACTGCATGTGCATAGGTTCATAACAGAAGAGGTAGCTCTTAAAATATGTGGGCTCCATGTCAAGAATAATTTTAAGGAAACAACAAAGCGTAATGAACTTGGCAGGGGTGGCCTGCCCACTAGGCTGCCCTAGGCTATTCCCTAGGATGCCAGAAGGTAGGGAGTGACAGAAGTGGCCCTGTCCCCAGTACTGCTGGCCACAGTGTCAGACTGGCCAGTGGTTCAGGGCATGCTTGCCTCTGACAGCTAACTGGCTGGCATCTTGGTGGGCCCCAGGCTGCAGCTTGAGGTGTTTCCAGGCTGGCTGTCCTAAGCTGCAGCTCCAGGTACACCCGTTCAGGCTGGCTGAACTGTCTCTCTGTCTGTCTGTCTGCCAGCTGGGTGTAGTCGTTAAGAGAGGCGGCTTCTCATCTGGTGAGCTGGGTTTGATTCCCTGCTCCTGTATATGCAGCCTGCTGGGTGACCTTGGGCTTATCATGGCCATGATGAAGGTGCTCTGACTGAGCAGGAATATCAGGGCTCTCTCAGCCTCACCTACCTCACAGGGTAGCTGTTGTGGGGAGAGGAAAGGGAAGGCAATTGTAAGCCACTTTGAGACTCCTGGTTGAGAAAAGTGGCATATAAAAAACTTCTTCTATATAGAGGTGGGCACAAACCAGGAAAACTTGATTTGGGTTTGGAATAGTTCCCCAGATCTGAACTCAGTCGCCCTCTGAACTGAACCAATATAGGAAGTTCAGGATGCCATGGGCTGGCCGCCAGAATCCTAGAGACTCCAAAATCACCAGCCATCTCCAACACACCAAAAGTACTCCAAGGGAATCAGGTTGACAAGCAGAGATCACCCCCACAAGGAGAAACCGGTCAGTGGGAGAGTTGGGAGTGAAGAGCAAGCCAAAAGGGATGGCATGGCCTTGGGATGACTAGGAGATAGACCTGCTGCCAGCTGACCTGAGTTCTGGGGGAAAAGATCAGGCAGCCAGCAAGTAACCATCTTGGCAGCATCAGGAGCAAAGGCTGATGGGTATGGAGTCCTGCACATACCCCACCAATGAAATAGCATCTTCTAGCCTGCTCCAGAACAAGGCCATTGCCCTCTCTTGGTCCAGCAAGCAGCACCTTCATAGCTGAATGAGAGATGGAATGGCTGAATGCACCATGCTAGTGAGGAACAGGAAAGGGGTGGCCCTCTCAGATGAGAAGGGAAGCCACTGAGCACTGAAGCAAGCACTGTGCATTGATGTGCTGTCTTGAAAACCCTGAGCCATTGCAGGTGAGCTGGATGTGCAGTATGCAACAGCCACAGATGTTTCATTATGCTACTGCAAAGTGCGCGCCACATGTTCTTGCCAGCAATCCCTCATCTTGCTGCAACCCAAAATGTGAGTGTGTGTGAAATGAAGGGAAAAGAGAAAGGAAATGAAACCACCATGGATGCAGGCAGCTGAGAAACCCTGCTAAACAAAAATGCTTGTTATGTGAAAGAAGAATTCCCAATTTTTCTACCCTTTGCAGCAACACACAAACAAACAAAGCCTGAATGGCTACACAGAGAAACCCAGGGCAAAGCCAAGCCCCCTAGCCTCTGACTGATTAAGCTAGCTAAACCAATCTTCCCACCATACCCAGCAGCAAAGGACTTTCATGAGTACACCCTCTCCATCCAAAACCACAATTCCATCAAAGGGAATACACACTCATCCTACATAGATCCTATATAGATCTCAGTCCCATTGCAATGAATAGGAACTCTATTGTTGGCAGGCAGCAGTGCCTGTCGAGCTTTGAAGGGTCCCTATTTGTGTTTCCAAGGTTGAAAAAACACCACCCACGCGCCATTGCCTAGTATTTTTGCAGCAGAGTTTCTGGGTGGGTTTCATTTTCTAAGCTGCTCTGAACTGTGCCCAAAAGCTTTGAGATTTCTTCTGAGTACATGCTTGCTGAACACTGCTCCCTGAGCCCCAATCCAGCCAGAATTTGGCCTGAGTTTTGGCTGGAAGATGATCATTAAGATTTAAAAGAATGATTGCTTAAAGTCTGGCAGCTCATCCGACTGAAAAAATTTACAACAAATTAGAAAAAGAGGTTGGGGGACGTGATCAACTGGGATTTGTAGTCTACTGTGCCTCAGTATATTTCAATAGGTATTTCCCTGGATCTGATTTTAAATTTTTTTAAAATTTGTGCAATATAATATTTTTTATTTTTAAAAAATCCAAAAGGTGGCAACCTGTTAATTCAAGAATAATGGTTTTGTGATCAAGAGGAGTGCTTCCATTCTTCCTTGTTTTGTTTTGTTTTTTGCCTGCTGTTTTGAAAACAAAGCCATGGGAGGCCTTTCTCTTGGCCTTTGGCTTGCTCTACTGAACAGGAGGGAAGTGAAGAGAAAGAGAAAAGCCTCAAAATGATCAACTGGAGACAAATTAGCCATGAGATGCTAAGTCAGCTCTCATCACTCTGCGTTCCAGGCTGATGCCACGGGGCTGGTGGCTGTCAAGAGAGGAGAGGTAATTATCTGGGTCCAGCTTGAATGTACCATTAGGGTTCATTAACCAGACATCCAGCTCTGATAATGAGAGGTTTTAGAGGATTATTTTGCTAGATTGTGTGTGTGTAAAGAGATACCGTTGCATCGTCAGCCCTGCTACATCTCACTCATGAGCCAAGAGAAGCTGAATTAATTCACCTTTAGGCACGCATTGAGTAGGATTCAAGCAGGAGTGTCAAACACATGGCCTGGAGCCAGAACTGGTCTGTCTAGGTCAGTTATCCAGTACCTGAACAAGGAAGAGCAAAGTGCCTTTAATACATGATGGTAACATTGGTATAACTAGTTTAAGGAAATGTCCTATGAACTTCTAAGTACCCCCAATTTCATTAATAAATTGGGCCAACTGAAATATGTTGATGTCAATGTTCTTTTAGTAACTCTGGATATGGTCTCCATGACAAGAAGCACTGTCAGTTATAGAAAATATATTGATGAAGATACAAGATCACCATCCACCTTGTGGCACTGGCCAACCTAAAATTAACCAATGAAAAAATTCATGAGATTGGGGGGGGGGGGCAGATTCAAGGTATTGCCATAGGCTCCTGTATTGTTCCAGGAATTGTTAACATTTATCGAGGTCAATTTGAAGAGAAATGTGTGTACTCAGAGAGGAATCCTTTTCAGAAATTTATGTCTATATGGTGGCAATATATTGATGATACTTTTTTAATATGGAAAGGCAGTTGTATTCATTTGCAAGTATTTCACAGGTGGCTTGACATTCGGGATAATAACATCAAATGTGAAATAAATTTAAGTGAACATCATATTAGTTTTCTGGTTGTCATGATCAATAAAAATGGCTATAGTATATCGGCAAGTGTATGTCTGTATGTCTGTATGTAAAACTATAGATAGATAGACAGACAGACAGACAGACTAAACTATAGATAGAGTTTCCTTTTTAAGGTTTGATAATTTTTAACTTGCATAAAAACCATTTACCATACAGCCAATTGAGAGTTAGGAAAAGCTGGACTAATATCAAAGATTATCAAAGTAAGGCAAGAAACCTAAAACAAGATTGTTCCACCAGGGGTAACATGGATCATATCGTAAAAACAGCATTTGATAAGGTTACAGGTTGCAGAAGAGAAGATCTGTTACATAACAACAAAAACAAGTCGTAGAATAAAAAAATATTTGAAAATATGGCTTTTTGAGCAGTTCACTATCAGTGAACTCTGGAACCTAGCAGGGGTCGATTTGCAGCTGCAATCGGCAGAAAGGGGCGAGGTGCGCAAACCTCCCCAATTTTCTACTCAGGAAGTTCTTGGGAACTCGTGGGGCCAATTCTGATCCTTAGGGAGATTTATCTCCGTGGATATCAAGCTGTTTGTGTTCCGGGCCATGAAGAAGCTATTCGCCATGTTTGAATGTTTCTATCTTATATTATTTTTTTTAAGAATGTTTTTTTTCTATCACTCCCTGAACTGCCTGGAAGAGTCTTCAGAATTTCCACGGAGATTAATTTCTGACTACAAATGTCTAAGAGGGGAAGGTGAGATATACTAATAATACTGAAAAACAAGAAAGCATTAAACCAGTCTGTTTATTACTTCGCGGAGATTTCCTTGATAAGGCATTCGCGCGACACCTTTCCTGAAGCTCTGTGACTTTTCTAAGCAACATCGTCAAAACCCTTTGAGGGAGGACCTCTCCTGGCTATTTGCAATATTGTCTGAGCTCGGCTGGTGACTTATAAGCCTAAAATATGTCTATGTTAAAAAGAATGGCCCATCTAATAGAGAAACAAACCCAAGATTTCAAAGCATTTACAGAAGGTTTGCCGTTCCAAGACGGCAAGGAAGAAGTTTTTAACAGGATTGATAGACTAAAAACAGTGGTTGATGACAGCACTAAACAGGGTTGGAAATCATCAGCAGAAGAGAAATCTGTAATTTTGGAGATGGAAAAGGGGGTGTTGGAGCCTCTCAAAAAACATGACTCCCCAGATAAGGACACCCTTTAAAAAAAAAAGGCATACAGCTATTTCAAAGCAACAGTACACAAGAATCAGCCAAAAGATAAATGGATCTGTTTTGAAAGTAATCGATTTAAAGAAGCTTCTCAGGAAAAAAAATCATACTGATACATTGGCAATTGGAGTCCAGGAGGTGCAACTACTTCAAGATTCATCGGTGAATATTCTATGGAAAGAGTACAACTGCACTTTCTACCCCGAAGTTTAACTGGACAGAATATAAATCTATGGGAACAACAAGGTGCAGCAAGCCTCGATATGAGACCCCCTTAAGAAGATTGGGGAAGGGAAAGGAGAAGTAAAGGAAAGGGGGAACAACGTGTTTGAAATCTTTTCTTTATTCTTTTTCTGTACACTTTTAAGGTAATATAATTGTAAGTGCTGGAAATGTCATGATAAAGTGTGTGGGGGGGGTTCCCCCCCTCTCTTTTTAAATCAGTGTATAGTTATAGGGCCAAAGTTCACACTGTTCTACAAGAAATGTTCAATGTTAAGTATCTAATTTAAACCAGGAAATATGGTGTTGAATATTTGTCAGGAAGGCTCTTCGATTGTGTTAAAAACCTAATTTTCTATGCAATCACTGCAACAAGGTTACATCTATAGCCATCAGAAAATTAGCTGAAGAATCTCAAGAACTGTGGAATTCTTATGTGAGAAAATTTATAAATTTTGGGCTAAGGTCAAGACATCATCTTGGAGAAAGAGTGGGCTTTTCCTTTTTTCCTTTAAAAAAAATAAATACTGGGTTAAAGTATAAAAATGATCTGAATCGAAGAATTCAGGAGCTGGAAATGTCATAATGAAGTGGGTTTTTCCTTTTTTCATTTTTTAAATAAATACTGGGTTAAAGTTCATATTGTTTTATAAGAAACATTTAATGTTAAGTACATAAAATATGTTATTGTGAACAAGTGCAGGAGCCAGTTGATTTCCTAGCTTAAGGATAGGCCATGGTTCAAGTTTAAGGGTAATTTTTGTAATACCCAAGGTTGATTGTAAGTGCTGGAAATGTTTTTAAAAGTGGGCTTTTTTTGTTGTTGCCTTGTTTTTATATTTACAGGCAACAGAAATATTTGGAATATCTGGGAAAACGAAATTTCAAGCAAATGGGGACTTTGGGGGGGTAGAGGGAGGGGTGATATTGTAATTCAATATATTATGTCTTTGTTCTTTTCTGTATCTATATAAAAAGAAAAAGAAAAAAATAACAATTAGCTTGACTTATAACCATATCAGTAAATAATTTAAAAAGAGCATATATATGAAACTTGGAATATGCTATCTGATGTTCCACTTTGTAATTAAAAAAAAAACAAGTATCGCTTTTAAAAGAACATCTAATTAAAAAGTTAAATTGGTCCCTAACATCTTTATACCTATGAGCCCAAAGGCCATTTTAAACATGGACATTGCAAGTGTTGTAACATAACTACAAATATGAAAATGTTTATCAATACTTTTGACAAAAAAAGAACATGTTCTGAACAGCTTTACAATATGCAACTGAGAAATTGCTGTATATGCCATAAGATGTTCTCATTGTAAGATATATGTAGCGAAGACTCTAGAAAATTAAAAACCCATATAACAGACCATAGAAGCAACATACTTTGCAAAATAGTTGGGGCACTTTTGGTACAGAATTTTATGTGAAAACAACATGGACCCACTGATTTCAGTTTTGGTGGCTTATATGAATCTAAAGGCCAGACTATATGCTTGGGTCTTTTAACAATTTGGGTCTGGGTTCTGTGAACCAACTCAGGTGCCTTGCAGTTGCACCACAAACACAGGGAATGTTTTATTGAAAAATAAAGGAGTGCTTAAATGGAAAATGTTATAAAATAGTTGGTTAATCCAGAATGCAAACACTGTCAAGGGGACAGCGAGCTGTTGCTGGACAATGATTTTTAAAATCTGTAAATATGGGAGCCGGTATTATCATTGTATTAAATGGGGCTCCTTGCCTACTTAAACTTTCTTTTGGTAAAAAATAAAGTATTGGGCTTAAGTATTTGGTCTCCTTTAATGGAATAATGGATGATACTATATTAATTTAAGTTAGTAATGGTTAAAAATGAAAATAATTTCCATTATTATATTTTAAATAAAAAGATAAAATAGAGGCAAGAAAACTATAGCAATATTTTTTCTAGTGTATTGGCCTAGGTTAGCCTGATCGTGTCAGATCTCTGAATTTATGCAAAGTCAGCCCTGGTTAGTATTTGGATGGGAGATCAGCAAGAGTCACTATAGGGAGTAATGCAATGGTCAACCATCTATGAACGTCTCTTGCCTCGAAAATCCTGTAGGATTGCCGTAAATCATCTGTAATTTGGCAACACAATACATAAACAGACATTATACTCAAAATAAAGTGAAAACATTGACGTGGGGCAGCTGTTACCAGGAGATTAATGATCTCCTATAGGAAGGTTAGTTTGTTGCCTGAGGCTTCTTAAGTGCATGCCAGTATCTTCTGAACCAGGCGTGACCAGAGTCATCCAGAACAGGAGTAGCCAACCTGTGGTCCTCCAGATGTCCATGGACTACAATTCCCATGAGCCCCTGCCAGCATTTGCTGGAAGGGGCTCATGGGAATTGTAGTCCATGGACATCTGGAGGACCACAGGTTGATTACCCCTGATCCAGAACACCAAGCGGGGCCCATCATCTTTGACACCATCTTTTTAAATAGTCAAACCGGACCCCTCTTCCCTTTTTCAGCAAGAGGATCCAGCCCACTATCTACACTGTAGATATAAAGGAGTTTAATAGTCATTTCCTCTTCCCAGGGAATTTGGCACATGTAATCCTGAGACCCCCCTTCAAGGATCGCTGCCTTGTTGTGGCAAGGGGGCTTGCGTAGTTCAGTGAAGCTATGAGCTATACCGTGCAGGGCCACCCAAGACGGACAGGTCATAGCTGAGAGCTCTGACAAAAGGTGATCCACTGGAGAAGGAAATGGCAAACCACTCCAGTATCTTTGCCATGAAAACTCTATGGACAGTTCCAATAGGCATAACGATATGACGCCGGAAGATGAGCCCCTCAGGTCGGAAGGTGTCCAATATGCTACTGGGGATGAGCAGACGGCTAGTACGAGTAGCGCCAGAATGAATGAAGCGACTGGGCCAAAGCCGAAAGGACGCTCAGTTGTGGAAGTAACTGGTGGCGAAAAGACAGTCCGATGCTGTAAAGATTTTTATTCCATAGGAACCTGGAACGTCAGATCCATGAATCAAGGTAAGCTGGACGTGGTCAAACAAGAAATGAGAAGACTGAACATCGACATTTTAGGAATCAGTGAACTAAAATGGACAGGAATGGGTGAATTTAATTCAGATGACCATCAGGTATACTACTGTGGACAAGAATCTCGCAGAAGAAATGGAGTAGCCTTCATAATCAATAAGAGAGTAGGAAAAGCAGTCTTGGGATACAATCCCCAAAATGACAGAATGATCTCAGTTCGAATCCAAGGCAAACCATTCAACATCACAGTGATCCAGGTCTATGCCCCAACCACTGCTGCTGAAGAGGATGAAGTTGATCAGTTCTATGAAGCCCTACAACACCTTCTAGAAGCAACGCCAAAAAATGATGTACTTATCATCATGGGGGATTGGAATGCTAAAGTAGGAAGCCAAAAGATAACCGGGATAACAGGCAAGTTTGGCCTTGGAGTACAAAATGAAGCAGGGCACAGGCTGGTAGAATTTTGTCAAGAGAATACAATGGTCATAGCAAACACTCTATTCCAACAACCCAAGAGACGACTCTACACATGGACATCACCAGACGGTCAACACAGAAATCAGATTGACTATGTGCTCTGCAGCCAAAGATGGAAAAGTTCTATCCAGTCAATAAAAACAAGACCAGGAGCTGATTGTGGTTCAGATCATGAGCTTCTTGTTGCAAAATTTAGGCTTAAATTGAAGAAAGTAGGGAAAAGCACTAGGCCACTCAGGTATGAACTAAATCATATCCCCAACGAATACACAGTAGAGGTGACAAATAGATTTAAGGAATTAGATCTGATAGACAGAGTGCCTGAAGAACTATGGATGGAGGTTCGCAACATTGTACAAGAGGTAGCAACTAAAACCATCCCAAAGAAAAAGAAATGCAAGAAATCAAAATGGCTGTCTGAGGAAGCTTTACAAATAGCTAAGGAGAGAAGGGAAGTGAAAGGCAAGGGAGAAAGAGAAAGATACACCCAATTGAATGCAAAATTCCAGAGAAAAGCTAGAAGAGATAAGAATGCCTTCTTAAATGAACAGTGCAAACAAATAGAAGAAAACAATAGAATGGGGAGGACCAGAGATCTTTTCAAGAAAATTGGAGATATGAAGAGAACGTTTCATGCAAAGATGGGTATAATAAGGGACCAAAATGGTAGGGACCTCACAGAAGCAGAAGAGATTAAACAAAGGTGGCAAAATTATACAGAAGAACTATACAAGAGTGAGCTTAACATCCCTGATGACCACAATGGGGTAGTTACTGACCTGGAGCCAGACATCCTGGAATGTGAAGTCAAATGGGCCTTAGGAAGTCTGAGCAACAATAAAGCTAGTGGTGGTGACAGCATTCCAGTTGAACTATTCAAAATCTTAAAGGACGATGCGGTAAAAGTGCTACACTCAATATGCCAGCAAATTTGGAAAACTCAACAATGGCCACAGGATTGGAAAAGGTCAGTTTACATTCCAATCCCAAAGAAGGGCAATGCCAAAGAATGTTCAAACTACCGCACCATTGCACTAATTTCTCATGCTAGTAAAGTTATGCTGAAAATCCTACAAGCTAGGCTCCAGCAATATGTGGACCGAGAACTTCCAGAAGTACAGGCAGGATTTCGAAGAGGCAGAGGAACTAGAGATCAAATTGCCAACATACGCTGGATCATGGAGAAAGCTAGGGAGTACCAGAAGAATGTCTACTTCTGCTTCATTGACTATGCTAAAGCCTTTGATTGTGTGGAGCACAACAAATTGTGGCAAGTTCTTAAAGAGATGGGAATACCAGAGCATCTTATTTGTCTCTTGAGGAATTTATATGTAGGTCAAGAAGCAACAGTGAGAACTGAACATGGAATCACTAACTGGTTCAAAATTGAGAAAGGAGTTCGGCAAGGCTGTATACTGTCGCCTTGCCTATTTAACTTGTATGCAGAGCACATCATGAGAAATGCGGGATTAGAGGAGTCACAAATTGGGATCAAGATTGCAGGGAGAAATATCAACAACCTCAGATATGCAGATGATACCACTCTAATGGCAGAAAGTGAAGAGGAACTAAAGAGCCTGTTGATGCGGGTGAAGGAGGAGAGTGCAAAAGTTGGCTTGAAACTCAACATCAAGAAAACGAAGATCATGGCATCCGGCCCTCTCAATTCATGGCAAATAGATGGGGAAGAAATGGAGATAGTGACAGATTTTATTTTCCTGGGCTCCAAGATCACTGCAGATGGGGATTGCAGCAAAGAAATTAAAAGACGCTTGCTCCTGGGGAGGAAAGCTATGGCAAATCTAGACAGCATCCTAAAAAGCAGAGACATCACCCTGCCAACAAAAGTGCGTTTAGTCAAGGCTATGGTATTCCCAGTTGCAATGTATGGCTGCGAAAGTTGGACCATAAGGAAGGCCGAGCGTCAAAGAATTGAGGCTTTTGAACTCTGGTGCTGGAGAAGACTCTTGCGAGTCCCTTGGACTGCAAGGCGAACAAACCGATCAGTCCTAGAGGAGATCAACCCTGACTGCTCTTTAGAAGGCCAGATCCTGAAGATGAAACTCAAATACTTTGGCCACCTCATGAGAAGGAAGGACTCCCTGGAGAAGAGCCTAATGCTGGGAGCGATCGAGGGCAAAAGAAGAAGGGGACGACAGAGAATGAGGTGGCTGGATGGAGTCACTGAAGCAGTAGGTGCAAACTTAAATGGACTCCGGGGAATGGTAGAGGACAGGAAGGCCTGGAGGATCATTGTCCATGGAGTCGCGATGGGTCGGACACGACTTCGCACATAACAACAATAACAACAATCCTGAGACTCTTGGGGGGATCCATAACAGTTATAATGTTGATTGAGATATCCCCTGTGAAAGTTCTTGCTGTTAATGCTTTTGCATAGTTTATCATCTTCTGCAGTGATTGTGAATGCTGGCATTCTCTCTGATCTACCCCTGACATTGGGTTATCAAATAGAATCTCCAGTCTGGGTACATGGAATGCAGTTGGCCATTGGAATATAAGCAAAGGCAAGACAATCTTTGTAGTCAAACTAAACAGATTTGTTTGCCAATGTAGAAATTGCTTTGTATCATTTCTAGAAGTCTCTACCTTTCCTTCTTGCATTCAATGCAATTAATTCATTTCACTTTCTTCCTCTGTCATCAGTTTTGTGTTCTTTATCCTACTTCATTAGAATGTCAAGACAGCAGCCTTCTGCTCAACTGTGAATTATTACATCTGTTCTTTTAGTCCAAGTTCTTAGTGCAGTTAATCAATCAATTTTCTTTGTAATTAGGAGAGGTGGTCATGCACATTTCAATTTACCTTTAGGGAGCCGTTGCTAGAACTTTCATTGTAAGGTTTTTACTTCTACAAGACTGGGAAAAATCAGAGCTCATTGATAAATGGGGTATACCACCCAACAACAGCTCTGACCTCATAACCATAACTGGTAAGACAGCAATTGCGGTGGTTAGTTCTATTGACTAGCCGTGGCTTCGATATAAAGTCTAATTGGAGAAGTCCCTCCCATAAATACCACCTCTGATTCCCAGGAGATTCCTTCATTACCCTCATATATACCAGAGCATAACTTGAGCTGGAGCTCTCTGAAGACGGACCTGGTTTTGGTACCTTAAATCCCAGGGGGCTTTTTGCACGCCTTCAAAATAGCACAATGGTTGCCAATTGAAAACGCTACTGATTGCTATTATGCACAACGTCGTCGACAATCTGCCACACACCTGAAACCAATCTGCAAAAAGCGCTTCCTTGTAGCGCTTTCAGGGAAATCCCCAAAAGTGGATTCACCCTCCGGAAAGCGATACACTCCTGCAACCAATCTGCAACACTAGCGAAAAAGACCTGTGCCTTAACATTGTTGCGGTTTCTACAAAGTCCCTCCCCCTGGCTCTCTTCTCTGATCTTCCGGCGAAGTGATCGCCATTTTTTTTTTCTCCGAGCGAGCGGGGATAAACGCACCAGCGAGCCTCTTTCAGTTTAGAGGCTTCCCCGGCTTCAGTCCCTCCCCTTCAGTCACTAAGCACAAAGAACAGAGAAGCCCGTTTGCTGATGTATTTTCACTTTATTTTTTACACATTCATTCAGCCGAAAATCGGGCCCGTGAGAGGGGGGGGGATTTTTTTTTTCACTCGGAGGGAGCGTGGCAACGATCAAACGATAGCTCAAACACACAAGTAGCTAGATGGGTCTCTCCGTTGCAACGAATTAACACAGATTCGTTGCAATGGGTCTGTTTTTTTTTTTTAAAAACCTTTCTTAAAGGGAAAGGGGCTGTTTGGGAGCATGCTAATGGCTGCCCATTGGCTGCTTGACGGCCAGGGGCGGGACGAGCTTGGCAATAGCGCTTCCTTTCTAGCGATTTTTGCCGAGACCGGAAGCCTGTGGGAAACGCTACAAAACGCAACTGGATTCCACTACAAAGGCAGGTATGCATAACAACGAATTCCACTATTTTAAATGGCGATTTTTCATTCAGTGACCAATTTGCTACAAAGATCCCGGTGCGTAAAGCCCCCAGGAATTGCTGTTTTTTGTCAGAGCATTATCTGGGTCATTTATCTGCCCTAGTAGATAGTCTCAAGACGAGCGTGTCTCTGAGATTATGTAGAAAATTCTTCCCTGTAACTTCCCAACTAATTTATTACAGTTCATCCCATTTTCTGGGTTAATGGGCTAGTTGGGAAATGATTTCTAGATGGCATGCTGTATCCTACTGCTTTCTTTTTTTTGTCAGTGATTCTAGCCCTGATTTGCTAATTGTGATCTGCTACTGTGGGCCATGGAGTACAAAATGAAGCAGGGCACAGGCTGGTAGAATTTTGTCAAGAGAATACAATGGTCATAGCACACACTTTTTTCCAACAACCCAAGAGGACTCTACACATGGACATCACCAGACGGTCAACACAGAAATCAGATTGACTATGTGCTCTGCAGCCAAAGATGAAGTTCTATACAGTCAGTAGAAACAAGACCAGGAGCTGATTGTGGTTCAGATCATCAGCTTCTTGTTGCAAAATTTAGGCTTAAATTGAAGAAAGTAGGGAAAAGTACTAGACCACTCAGGTATGAACTAAATCATATTCCCGACGAATATACAGTAGAGGTGACAAATAGATTTAAGGAATTAGATCTGATAGACAGAGTGCCTGAAGAACTATGGATGGAGGTTCGCAACATTGTACAAGAGGTAGCAACTAAAACCATCCCAAAGAAAAAGAAATGCAAGAAATCAAAATGGCTATCTGAGGAAGCTTTACAAATAGCTAAGGAGAGAAGGGAAGTGAAAGGCAAGGGAGAAAGAGAAAGATACACCCAACTGAATGCAGAATTCCAGAGAGAAGCTAGAAGAGATAAGAATGCCTTCTTAAATGAACAGTGCAAACAAATAGAAGAAAACAATTGAATGGGGAGGACCAGAGATCTTTTCAAGAAATTTGGAGATATGAAGAGAATGTTTCATGCAAAGATGGGTATGATAAGGGACCAAAATGGCAGGGACCTCACAGAAGCAGAAGAGATTTTAAAAAGGTGGCAAAATTATACAGAAGAACTATACAAGAGCGAGCTTAACATCCCTGATAACCACAATGGGGTAGTTACTGACCTGGAGCCAGACATCCTGGAATGTGAAGTCAAATGGGCCTTAGGAAGTCTGAGCAACAATAAAGCTAGTGGTGGTGACAGCATTCCAGTTGAACTATTTAAAATCTTAAAAGACGATGCAGTAAAAGTGCTACACTCAATATGCCAGCAAATTTGGAAAACTCAACAATGGGCACAGGATTGGAAAAGGTCAGTTTACATTCCAATTCCAAAGAAGGGCAATGCCAAAGAATGTTCAAACTACCGCACCATTGCACTCATTTCTCATGCTAGCAAAGTTATGCTCAAAATCCTACAAGCTAGTCTCCAGCAATATGTGGACCGAGAACTTCCAGAAGTACAGGCAGGATTTTGAAGAGGCAGAGGAACTAGAGATCAAATTGCCAACATACGCTGGGTTATGGAGAAAGCTAGGGATTTCCAGAAGAACATCTACTTCTGCTCGATTGACTATGCTAAAGCCTTTGATTGTGTGGAGCACAATAAATTGTGGCAAGTTCTTAAAGAGATGGGAATACCAGAGCATCTTATTTGTCTCTTGAGAAACTTATATGCAGGTCAAGAAGCAACAGTGAGAACTGAACAGTGAGAACTGATTGGTTCAAAATTGATAAAGGAGTTTGGGAAGGCTGTATACTGTCGCCTTGCCTATTTAACTTGTATGCAGAGCACATGAGAAAGGCTGGATTAGAGGAGTCACAAATCAGGATCAAGATTGCTGGGAGAAATATCCAGCCTCAGATATGCAGATGATACCACTCTAATGGCAGAAAGTGGAACTAAAGAGCCTGTTGATGCGGGGGAAGGAGGAGAGTCCAAAAGTTGGCTTGAAACTCAACATCAAGAAAACAAAGATCATGGCATCTGGCCCTCTCAATTCCTGGCGAATAGATGGGGAAGAAATGGAGATAGTGACAGATTTTATTTTCCTGGGCTCCAAGATCATTGCAGATGAGGACTGCAGCAAAGAAATTAAAAGACGCTTGCTCCTGGGGAGGAAAGCTATGGCAAATCTAGACAGCATCCTAAAAAGCAGAGACATCACCCTGCCAACAAAAGTGTGTTTAGTCAAGGCTATGGTCTTCCCAGTTGCAATGTATGGCTGCGAAAGTTGGACCATAAGGAAGGCTGAGCATCAAAGAATTGAGGCTTTTGAACTCTGGTGCTGAAGAAGACTCTTGCGAGTCCCTTGGACTGCAAGGCGAACAAACAGGTCAGTCCTAGAGGAGATCAGCCCTGACTGCTCCTTAGAAGGCCAGATCCTGAAGATGAAACTCAAATACTTTGGCCACCTCATGAGAAGGAAGGACTCTCTGGAGAAGAGCCTAATGCTGGGAGCGATTGCGGGCAAAAGAAGAAGGGGATGACAGAGAATGAGGTGGCTGGATGGAGTCACTGAAGCAGTAGGTGCAAACTTAAATGGACTCCGGGGAATGGTAGAGGACAGGAAGGCCTGGAGGATCATTGTCCATGGGGTTGCGATGGGTCGGACACGACTTCACACCTAGCAACAACTGTGGGCCATACAATGCTGTCTAGGGATGGGTGATTCGGGTTGGATACAACTGAAAAGTACCCAAATCAGCATTGATTCAGGTACTTTTCGGCTTATCCCATCAGATAAACCATCCGAATCAAAGGAGTTCAGGCACAATCCAGCTGATTGGGCCAATACAGTGGCAGCTTTATATATCTCCCCAGCAGAAGCTGTGGAGAGCAGGCATGGCCCAAGCAGAACAGCTGGCTGTCAGGCTCTGGGGGGTGATTTGAAGGCTCTGCTGGGAGGGAGCCGCCAAACAGCTGATCAGTTGTCTGGTGCTTGTTTTGGCCAATTGGCTTCGGCACTGAATCAATTTGGTCAAATCCAAAGCATCCAAATCTGATACCAAACAGGTGAGTTGAGCCAAATCTATTGGGACCAAATCCCAAAAAAGGACTTTTTTCCCCCTGTGCAAAGCCCGAGTGCTATCTTTTTCTTTGTGTGATATGAGCCTATGTGATGTAGTAATTAAATTGTCAGTCTAGAATATGGAGGACCCACATTAAAACTCCCACTTTGCCATGGAAGTCCACTGGTTGACCTTGGATTAATCCTGCTCTCTTAGCTAAACCTACCTCATGGGCTGATTGTTGCAGGGACAAAATGGTGGTAATGAGGGTAGTTGTGGGGAAACTGCTGTAAACCTGTCCTCGCCAATGGTGACCAAGAGAGGTCACCATATAAATCTAATCTAAATCAAATAATAAATGGTAAATAAAATAATAAATGGTCATTTCACTGCTGCTCATCAGTATATTATTGTTCCTATTTTAAGTATTTGTTCAAGTACTATGCTTGTCTGTTTTTATTCCTGTCTTAACCCCTCTCTTTTATGTCAGCTGATTTCTTACATCTATCTGCTCTTTAAGCAGGCCTGTTGACAAGGGTCTATTCTTTTTCCATATGTTTGCTCTTTATGAATGGCTGTTCTGCCAGTGTAGCAGAACTTCCTTCTCATAGAGTTGCCAGGCTACAATCCAGAGATTTTCTGCCCTGATCTTTCTTGTCTCACCACCTCTTTTTAATTTGCTGTGGGACAAAACTGAAGCAACAGCAGATGGGAGAGGAGAGAGGATTACAAGACCTGGAAAAGAATAGGCAGATGGCTAAGATGGGGGCATTCTCACTTTCTGTTTTGTAAAGCCATAAAGAATAGGCGGTATAAAAATCCTAATAAATCAGTAAATAAATAAATGTTAAAGGTGCACTCTCTATAGAGGTTGCAACCTTGCAGCCCTGCCTAGATCAGGACTACAATAAAAAAACTGAGAGCTTCTAATCAGTCAGCAGCATCCAGGTCTTGGAGTGCAGATTCTATAACTTGACCTCTTGACAGCTGAATTAAAAATCCTGCTGAATCATAAATACCAAACTTCTACCCATCCCCAATTTAGTATCTGGTTTTGTTTTTTGTTTTAAATTAATTTCCCCCTCCTCCAGGGTAAAGTGACTAAAACATTGTAACTGAGTCAGGATTTTTGAAAGGCTATTTTAAAAACATAGCTTCTTGCTGAAGAAATGCCATTTTCCCTTTGGTTGATTGGTCAAGGTTGAATTTGAGCTGTATTAGTCACAGTTCCATAAGTATTAAGAAGAAGAAGAGCTGTTTTGTATACCACACTTTTCACTACCCAAAGAAGTCCCAAAGTGGCTAACAAACACCTTTCCCTTCCTGTCCCCATAATAGATACCCTGTGAGATCGTTGAGGCTGAAAGAGCTGTAAGAGAAATACTTTGTAAGAAAGCTCTAAGAGAACTGTGACTGGCACAAGGTCACCCATCTGGCTGTATGTGGAGGAGCAGGGAAACAAACCCAGTTCTCCAGATTAGAGTCCACTACTCCAAACTACAATACCATTCTGGTGCTCAGGACCTAGCCCACTATAATATAGGCCTAGAAGAGAAGGTGACACTGTTATCATAGCTCCCAGATAGTGTTGATGATGATAATGATAAACTGTGATTAAGCCACAACCAAGTTATGGTGACCCCTCAATAGGTTCTCAAGGCAAGAGGTGAACAGAGGTGATTTCCTATTGTCTTCCTTTGCATGGCAACCTATTCAACTACTAACCATGGCCAACCCAACTTGGCTTCTTCCTTTACTATTCATGCTGCTACAGCTTCCAGCTACAGCCACTTAAATGTGTAATGCATGAGCTACAGCCCATTACTCAAACTGATTATTTCTCACAGCCCTTAATTGTGGCCAAGGTGATTAGGACAGCTGTAATTTAAAAGGTGTTCTGCCTAGCAGCAGTGGGCCACCTAATAATCCACCTGTTCTACCATGACATTCTCCAGGTTATGATGGACCATTCCCTGTCTCTCAGCCTAATATATTTCATTGTATTTATTCATTCTTAGACTTTTATCCCGCCACTCTTGAAAGAGTCATGGTGGCTTACAGATATAAAGTCTCACAAAATCCCATAAAACCCCCATAAAGCCCGAAGGCAAACCATAAGATTGGTGGCCAAATTCCCCCTAACCCTGAGCAGACCAACCTAGGGGTGGGGTATACAGATGTAATACCTAGTCTGAGGAGGAGCCATATTAATCTTAGCCCTCGTCTCAACCAAAGACCTAGCAGAAGAGCTCCATTTTACCTCCAACAGATTAGCAAAGGGCTCTCTGGGGAGCATAAGGAGACAAGTAGTCCCACAGGTAAGTTGGATTTAAGCCACAAATGGCCTTAAAAGTCAATACCAAAACCTTGAACCTGATCTGGGCCAGAACTGGCAACCAGTGCAGCTGCCTCAACACAGGCTGCATATGGGCCCTCCAAGATGTCTTACTAAGGACCCTAGCAGCTGCATTCTGTACCAGATGAAGTTTCTGGGTCAAGGTCAAGGGTAGGCCTGGGTACAGTGAATTACAGAAAACCAATCTAGAGGTGACTATTGCATGGATCACTGTGGCCAAACAGTTTAGGGACAGGTAGGGTGCTAGTAGCTTCGCCTGACACAGGTGGAAAAACAGGGTTGTTGGGAGAACAGAAAGGGTGGGATTTATTTTAAAGGTGCAGATAAAGCAGCTCCCAGCAGGAAGGCCTTACTTGTGCATCTCAAAGCCCAGGAAGGTTACTATGTGCTGAGACATCCTTAAGGTATTTTGAACCGTAGGGATTTAAAGATTAAAAGGAGCACCTTGAATTGGACTCGGAAATAAACTTGAAGATGGCACTACATTTATTTTATTAAACAGCATTTATAGTTTGCCCTCCCTTTGTTCTTTTTTAAAAAACAAAACAAAACCAAGGAAGATTTATATGTTTATTGTGACAATCTTAGTTAAAACCCTAATGTACAACTTGTCCATTTTGTAGTTTCTGGAGTGACTCCCTAAGTGGCCCCAGGAGAGTGTATTACTAGTGTCTAACAAGTACTAATAGAATGACGTTTGTGCCAGTGTCCAGGTCCACTCTTTCCAGGGCACCTACAGTTTGCAGACCCTCTTGAAGTGATGGAGATGTCTAGAAACATCTATTGTCTGTTCATCTAATGAAGGGGTCTAGAATTACCACCTAAACCAGCTCAGGAAGAAAAATTAAACAGATTAAATTTAAATTCCAGTACTCAGAAACCAGTGCAGAAGCATTTCTGTCTTCCAAGAAACTCTATTGGTGACATAAAAGTCACCATTCATCATCAAAGACATTGCCCATTATCTCTTCCCCAAGCTTGAACATGGGACTTGGGGTTTCTTACTTATAGTTATTAACAGTCATAGTAGGTTTGATATTTCCGACCTATTCCAGGTTTTAACTATCTCAATTTAACTAATGAATGGACTTTGTATTTTTCTTGATCAGATCAGAGTAGGAAAGGGCCATACAGGCCATCTAGTTCAACCCCCTGCTTAATGAAGGATCAGCCTAAAGATCAGCCCTGCAGGATCTACCAGCTTTCCGCAGGGCCTGTAAGACGGAGCTCTTCCGCCAGGCATATGGTTGAGGCCAGGGCAGCTCTCCCACTAATCCAGCAGAGGATCCCCTCCAATACTGAGATCTCTAACACCGAGATCATGGTTAGATGTATTGTATTGGTGCCACCCTCTTCTGAACATTATTCTCTCCACCAGGCTGAACTAAGATCAGAATTGTGACCACCGCTGCTATATGTTATATGTAACTTTTAATTGGGGTTTTTATGGGGGTTTTATTGTGTTTTAACTATTTATGTTGTAAACCGCCCTGAGACCTATTGGGAGAAGGGCGGTCTAAAAATTAAATAATAATAATAATAATAATAATAATAATAATAAAGCAGGTGTAGTCAACCTGTGGTCTTCCACCCCTGCTTTAGGCTGATCCTTCAGCGTTTGCTGTCAGGGGCTCATGGGAATTGTAGTCCATGAACATCTGGAGGACCACAAGTTGACTACCCCTGGCCTAAAGCATACAGGAAAAGTATCTGTCCAGCTGCTGCTTGAAAACCACCAGTGAGGGGGAACTCACCACTTCCTTATGCACCTCCTGCTTATTCCTCCATACACACGTTCTATATAAATTAACTGAAAAAGCAAGATCCACTCAATGCTTTTGGGCTTTCAAGAAGTGCTCTTTAATCCATGAATGCTAATAGTATTTTTTTTTTTTGTTCCCCTAAGACTTCTGGTTATTTTCACTTATTAGAAAAAACAGATACCAAACATCAATTAATAAGGCATGCATGGAGCCCCTGTATTATTGTGGGATGAGGCTCAATTGGCCTCCCTTGATGTGTGTGAGGATATTGGACTGTAAAGAATCTCTGGCTGAGCAGCCTCCCAAACAGCATGGTTCCAGATTCCGACTGCCATCCAAAGGAGGCTTTGGAAGCTGACGGCTCCTATTCCCTCCTCCTATGAGCTAGCTCCCACTCTTCACGTCTGCCTCACCCGACTCTGCACCAACTGTTGGGAAAGGGGGCGCCTTCGTTTTGTTTCAGTAGTAAAGGACTGTGTCAGAGGGGAACGTCAGCTGTAACATCAGGCATCCACGTTAGACTGCTGACAATTGTCTACAGATTGGACCAGGCACAGAGGATGAGTCAGAGGGCTGAAGGTAAACGTGCAGAGAAAGCCCGCATGTGTACAATTTTTAATGGATCATTTGTTTGCTGCCCTGACATCACAGCATGTTCTTTTGCAGTCTCATCAATGGGTTTACACCAAGCATGTGTGCACACATCAAAGCAATCCAGAGAGTAATGTGTTGCAGTCCAATGAAGTGACTGATCTGATGGGCTTTTTTTCTCCTGTAAAGGATGAGCAAATGACTCATTAAAGCAAAGGTGATGCGGAATTTGCTCCCTTTTCTACAGGAGATTGGTCTGATCTATACCTGCTGATATCCAGGTTTGGGAATGATTTTGCCTCCTCTGCAGGAGATTTTATTTATTTTTTTGTGCTGAGGTCTGAACAATTAAGCTGAAGACTTCACAGAGGAAGGTGGGGTTTGGGAAAGGTTTGGTGGGAAGAGAGGTGGTGCAGCAGAGGCATTCTCTGTGTGTCTCCCAGGCATCAAGGGTGGCTAAGGAGCTCAAGGCAAAGTCATCTGAGGAAACCTTTGAACAGAAGGTGGTGGAGCTGGAAGAGTGAGTGCGATGGGCAGGGAGAGGAATCAGCAGCGCTCCCTCCAGTAGGTTCACAGTTGTAGGGGAGGCCTTAGAACAGCTGGAGAAATTGCACAGAATGAAATAAAACAATTGCAAAGTGAGAAATTCTCTTCAGCCTTTAGGCCAATCATTTTAAAGGAGGACTCACAGGTTCCAGGGAACAATACGTCCCTAAAGCTCTGCAGCAAACAGACCAGTATAAATAGGAGGGGAAAAAATTCAAGTGAATAATCGTGCCATACTGAATAGTTGTCAACTTGATAGCTGATGAAATATACATGCACATCTGCCTAGTAGAATCCTGGAGTTTTGATCAGCCTGGAGACAGGAATCACTTTATGGATATGTATCATCTTTGACTGCTTTGAAAAGTTGACTGTTTTACTTCTTGACATGATTGCTCCTATCGTGAACATATCTTGATGCTGCTTACTGATTTGTCTGGGGCGATGGGTTGAGAGCAGTCCTGCATTTTTCAGAAAAGCCTTGGGGGTTTGTTTATCCAAGGCTGAGGATAGGGCAATGTGAAATGGAGCAGTCAGACATGGGAATTTCTTAGAGATCAAAGCTTATGTTAAAAAGCAATTTAAAAAACAGTTGCTCATAGCCAGCAAACATCTAGCACAGTAAAAAGCTGCATTTGGCACATTTAAGTGTGCTTAAGCCCACAGAATTAGGTATTTCCAGACCCAGGGCTTGGAAATAAATCACCACGGCCCCTGCAGGGCATTTCAACCAGCAGCAACCCAAGACAGGTGGTTTGAGAGGGGTGGTTTATAAAATAAATAAATCATCCAAAGCTCTTTTGCAGACTGAATAGGGTACATCCGATTTCAGCTGGTGTCCCTGCCTGATCCCACCCTAGTCCAAGATGACCAAACTGTGGCTCTCCAAATGCCCATGGGCTACAATTACCCTGCATCCTGGCAGGGGCTTATGGCAATTGTAGTCCACAGACATCTGGAGAGCCAGTTTGGCCACCTCTGTTACAGAGTTGACAGTTCTCTCTCCTCCAACAGTATGCAGAACCAGGCAAACAATGTTATATTTTAAAATATTTTTGTACAGTATTAGATAAAGTGTGTGTGTATATACATGTGTGTGTGTATAATGTAAGATTTTCTATGTACATTTTATGGATTATTAAATTGTATATTCTTTTTATTATAACTAGCCCTGAGCCCACTGGGAAAGATGGGCTAAATATATCTATCTATCTGAAAATAAACAAATGATTTCAGCATTGGCAGCCCTGTGAGGTAGGCCGGTGTCACTCCTGCAGCAGAGCTGTCGGAAGAGTGGGCTGGATCCAGCGCTCTCCAGTGAAATCCTTCTGGCCGCAGTGAGAGGGGAGACGGAGAGTTCGCCCCGCTTCCTCTTCGCGGCCAAGCTCCAGCTGCTCTCCGCAGTTTGAGCAAGGGGGGCAGGGGCTGCCCTGCAAAGACGACCCACCGTTTGCCCTCCAGGGGCGTTGGCTTTAGCATTAGGACCCCCCCCCCCCCATCTGCGCCTCAGCTCTGGGGCCTGACAGCCCTCGCCTCCCCCCTCCCACCGCGGCCGGAGCGGCTCCGGCGGGCTTCGCGGACTCGGAGGGCTCGGCTGCCCCTTGCGGAAGGGCCGCGCGCCGCACCCTCCTCCCGGCCCCCTCCCGCAGAGGAAGCCAGGCAGCCCGGGGAGCTCCGGCTCTGACTCACTCCGCCTCTGCCCGGGGACTGTCGCTGGCCTCTGCGGAAGAGCGAGCGAGCGAGCGAGGCAGGCAGGCAGGCAGCCGAGGGACCGGCGCTCCCGCCCAAGTTGCTGGGCTTCGCGGGGGCGCCTCTGCCGCGGGGCCCTCCCGCCCAAGGGCCATGCCGGCCGCCCAGTAGCGCTCCCGGTCCGATCGCGGGCGGGCGGGCTGGGGGAGGGGGGTTGGAGGTTCTTGGGGGGCTCGGCAGAAATGGCTCCAGAGAACGGCTCCGGATTTGCTTGGCCCAGGAATGCCTCGGACTTCCCCGCGAGGAATGGGTCCCGTAAGTGCCGGGGCTGGGCGACGGGACGGGACGGGACGAGGACGTTCGGACACGGGCTGGTGTTCCCCCCAGAAAGGTTGAGGGAGCTTTGGGGGGTGTTTGTCCGGGCGGAGGGAGCTGTAGAGGATGCAAAGGCTCGTGATTTTGTGACTTCTACCCAAACTCAGCATCCCTGCTTTCCAGCCCCCCTTCCAACTTAGTGAGTTTTTTAAAAATGGATTTATAAAAAGACAGAGACTATCCAGCATGATATCGTGCCCTGTAAGGTCAGGATTTCCCCCCCCCTCCTGAAACGCGCCTTTTGGAAATAAGGTGTGGTCTCCGCATCAAACTCCCCCCCCCCATCCACTATACAAGCGCAACAGCTGGTGGGGATGGGTTCTTTCAGCACCAACAAAGTGGACAGCTCTGGGGACGTCTCTTGGCCTCCTTGGCAAGAGGGTGCAGAAGTTAGGGGGTGGGATGGAGGAGTCGCTTGGCCAGGGGAAAAGGAACTTGTGGAGACATAGGCTGTAGACACCAGTCCCGAAGAAAGGGAGAGCAACTAGAAATGAGTCCTTGTCCGCTAAAAGACAAGATTAAGGAAAGACATCTATGCCCTTAAAGCAGCTTCTTTTCATTCATACTTTTGGCCTGGTAGTGGTCATTTTTTAAAATTAGCAATGATTTCAATAGATTGAAGGCTTCTAATACATTTACTGGCTTGCTTTCAGTGTAAACTCATGAAATCTAATAGAGTCCTGCCACACAGGTAATCAAATTTTGAGGATATTAAGCAAAGAAAGCTATTAATTCCAACGGTATTACATCAACGGCTCATTTGTTGTTTGGAAAAGCGTCTTGAACATCCTGCCTAGCCTAGAAGTGTTTGTAGATCATCTGCAACAAAGTAACATGGTTCAATCATATTTTCAGGGGACCAGAGTGGAGGTGGGGTGTCACATTGAACAGGTGATTAAGGAATTAAATGATGATTCACATTAATCTCAGCAAAGTTTTGAGATTTCAGTACAGGAATTCTCTGTTCTTATAATAATAACAATAATGATTCTGTTCAAGATAATATCTTTCAAGTGTTCAAGTGACATCTTTCATCTGTCGCTGAAAAGATGCTGAATGTTATGTCTGATTGATGAATGGGGATCCTGGGATCCTAATGCTGCAGCCCTAAAATCATTTACCTGGAATGAGTCCCATTTATGTCAGCGGGGCATATTTCTCAGTAATGCCAGGGCCCCCACTGCACAGGGGACTTGGAAAAGTCTGTAGAGCAAGACTGTGTCAAAGCTACAATCAAACCCTTTAAAAATCTTTAAGACTTGAAAAAAGTAGTTTCGTAGATTGGATTAGAGCAAGACTGGAGAGACTATCCATTCATGTTTGAGAATCTGCTTAGCAATTAAGCTTGCTAAACGATCTTGGACCAGCAGCTCCCTTGCACACTCTCTCTCTCTCTCTCTCTCTCTCTCTCTCTCTCTCTCTCTCTCTCTCTCTCTCTCTCTCTCTCTCTCTCTCTCTCTCTCTCTCTCTCTCAACTGTGAGCATAAGAGAAGAGACCATGTATGGGGTGAAGAGTACAGAAGAGAGAATTTCCCTTAGTTACATATGAAACATTCCCCCACACTTACACTGGACATAGTCAATATTATTGAATATGGCGATGGCATGGGGGGAGAGGACATTTGTTTTTCTAGGCGTCACTTTTCAAAATTCTGTATACCACTTCCTAATGATGAAACTAGTCACAGAACAGCTTTTTGTTTATTACCTTCTCCCTTCAAATCATATGAGATGGAAGAATACAAGGAATTATTTATCATTATCTCTCCAGACTCTAAAGGGGAGAAGGGAGCAATCCCTCATAAGACGAACAGAGTAGTTTGGTGGTCATTCATTTTGCCAGTGCCACCTGCAGCAATCCCACTAATCCATTTGGACAAACAGATTTCCGCCTAGGGTTTGGACATCTAGCATTCATGATCCACCTGTTCCAGGACAAGAAAGGGGTGGGGGGAACCTTCCTCCACTTGGAAACATGCTATGTCTCCTTGCACACTTCCTCATATTCTTATTTGATAAACCATGTTTTGTCTTCTTGGTGATATTTCCACCCTCAAATGTTGCATATTTGAGTTAGCAAACTTACCAACAGAGGAAATGATTTAGATTTTATTAGGATGCTAGGCATTTAACAGCACCTTCAGAGTCTGGGTATGTAAAAGGAAGAAGGAGGCCACTTTCCCTACAAGTCTAGATCCCACACTTAGTGCCTACTTACTCACCTAATGCAAATGCACAATTCTCCTCCCACAACTCCCTTGTTACCCTTTCCTTTGCTGCCACTTGGGTCTGAGCCCAGCCCGACCACTGTTTGTGCTCAGCATACTCTCTGAAATCCAGATGGCCCTGAGGGAGGCTGAAGAAGTGCTGCAACAATCCAGAGCTTTGACTCGTGTTGTTGGATGAGACTCATCAGTGTGCACATGGGGAGCTGATGCACTGTCTCTGGTAACAAGCTGTCACCAATGAGCCATGTACAGTTTTAACTTCTTCCTACAGAGGGCTCTGATGCCTCCAGCATCTGTCTGACATGCAGACCTTTAGCCAGGTGAAAGTCTTCCCAACATGGAAATGAAACCATCAGCTTCGTCATGAGGGTGGGCTCCCGCCTTCTGAAGTTAGGCTGCTGAGCACCAGAGACACAGTTTTCTTTATTAAGGTGTATTCAGAAGTTTTACCTGCTGCAAAGCCAAGCATAAGTGTCAGTTTTTAAAAAGAAAAACCCATAATGTCCAAAAGTGTTTTGACCTGTCTGTTGGTTGTTTCAATCCTGGCATTTTTTTTTTGGGGGGGGGGGTATTTTTTATGGTGGATTTCATTCATTTTTCTGTTTTGTTATTTAATACTAGAATCTGCCTTGTGTGCAGTTACACTGAAAACCAGAGTATAAAGAATCCAAATGCATGAACAACAACAGCAAAAAATACAATGTTGAACAGGATATATAGCCAGATCTCTCTAGCCCAAATTCAACACATCTGAGCAGGAGCAGTTCTTCTCAAGGAAAAATGGAATTACACAATGCCAGATCCAACCAAATATTAAAACATAAAGAACCTGTTCTCCTTCACACTCAGTCATCCTTTCCCAGCTGCAACTCCTTTAAAGAGAGGGAGGAGAGGAAATGCAAGAATACCTTGTGAAAAGGAACTTGGGGAGAGGGAAGATCTTTGCACTCATTTTGCACCTGGAGTTTGAGTATCTCACTGTTGTATCTTTTCATACATTACACTGGAAGTACTTGTGACAAGGTGATTGTGGCCCTTAATGGATACTAACCTGTATGAAGTCATTCAAAAGCATCCTTGGACGTGTAACTGTAAAGAAAAGAAAAGAAAAGCCTAAGGTATAATTATACCTCTATACTGCTCTGAGCCTTCGGGGAGGGTGGTATTAAAATATGAATAAAATAAAATAATAATAATAATTATTATTATCATTCGATTTATTCCCCGCCACCCCCTTGCGGCTCGTGGCGGGTTACAACATCCTAAAACCCCATTAAAATCCATTAAAACCACGACTACAATTCGACATTATTAGTTAACTAACTAGCATGGCAAGATCAGCTAATCACTTCCCCTCCCACTACTGACAGGTGGAGGGGGGGATAGCAGTCCCAATCCCGATCCCGGGGGGTATAGGTGTTAGCCTTGGCCTCAACCGTAGACCTGGAGGAAGAGTGCCGTCTTGCAGGCCCTGCGGAACGATGGAAGATCCCGCAGGGCCCGCAGCTCTCCCGGGAGCTCATTCCACCAGGCAGGGGCCAGGACCGAAAAAGCCCTGGCCCTGGTCGAGGCCAGGCATGCTTCCCTAGGGCCGGGAACGACCAACAGATTTTCACCCGCAGAACGTAAGGCTCTGCGGGGGGCATAGGGCGATAGGCGGTCCCTCAGGTATGTGGGTCCCAACTCGCGTAAAGCCTTGAAGGTTAGAACCAAAAACTTGAACCGGATCCGGGCAGCAATTGGCAACCAGTGCAGCTGCCTCAGCACTGGCTGGATGTGGGCCCTCCAAGGTGTACCAGTTAGGACCCTAGCAGCTGCATTTTGCACTAGCTGAAGTTTCCGGATCAAGGACAAGGAAAGGCCCGCGTAGAGCGAGTTACAGAAATCTATTCTGGAGGTGACCGTTGCATGGATCACTGTGGCTAAGTGTTCGGAGAACAGGTAGGGCGCTAGTAGTCGGGCCTGGCGGAGGTGGAAAAATGCCTGGCCCGCTACTTTTTTGACCTGCGCCTCCAAAGTCAGGGAGGCGTCAATGATCACACCCAGGTTCCTGGCCTGGGACGCGATGGTAAGGTGCGTCCCTCCCAGGGTGGGTAAGCGCGCTTCCTGCTCCCGCCCCCTACGTCCCAGCCACAGGACCTCCGACTTGGAGGGGTTGAGTTTCAGGCGACTCTGCTCGAACCATTCTGTCACCGCTTCCAAACATCTGGCAAATGGTTCCGGGGGAGAGTCCGGGTGGCCGTCCATGAGGAGATAGAGCTGGGTGTCATCAGCGTACTGGTGGCAACCCAGCCCAAAACTCCGCACCAGCTGGGCCAGAGGGCGCATGAAGACGTTAAATAGTGTGGGGGAGAGGACCGCGCCCTGTGGGACTCTGCAAGGAAGTCCGTAGGTGCGCGAGAGCTCATCCCCCACTGCTACCCGCTGGGTCCGGTCCTGGAGAAAGGAGCGTATCCAGCGTAAAGCTGTGCCTTGTATCCCCGTGCCGGCGAGGCGGTGGACCAACAGTTCGTGGTCCACGGTGTCAAAAGCGGCCGACAGGTTCAGAAGAACCAGCACTGCCGACCCGCCCCTATCCAGCTGGCACCAGAGGTCATCCAACAGGGCGACCAACACCGTCTCCACCCCATGGCCAGGTCGGAAGCCAGACTGATATGGATCGAGCGCCGAAGTTTCTTCCAAGAATGCCAGAAGCTGGTCTGCCGCGGCCCTTTCAATCACCTTGCCCAGGAACGCTAAATGCGACACCGGGCGGTAGCTGTCTGGGTCCCGTGTGGATCTTTTCAGGAGAGGGTGAACCACGGCCCCCTTCAGCTGCTCCGGGAACTCCCCGGAATCCAGGGAGAGGTTGATGATGTCCCGGAGCTGGCCTCCTATCCTCTGGCCACCTTCCTTGAGGAGCCATGACGGACAGGGATCAAGAGGGCAAGTGGTCGCCCTAACCGAACCTAGCAACTTGTCCACTTCGCGTAAAGAGAGCCATCTGAAGCCATCGAACGTCGCCCCCAAAGGTGGCCAACAAAAAAAGGCGGCCAAAAAAAAATAATTAGAGGCAAGAATGGCTATTTGCACCTAATAGATATAATCAGAAGGCACCAAGATCTATACTTTCCCCCCCCCCTGATACCAGCCTACTCAGGATTAGTGGTAGTCACTCCTTAGCTCACACATGATTACCATATGTTCCATGCATCACCATCAAAAACACATATTCAGTGTTCAGTTATAACAATGACTATCAATACTACATACGCAACCATGACCTTTTCAATTAGCAGTACATCTCTTTCTTTCTCCCCAACACTCTTGAACCTGAGCCAGCCCCTGTGTATCTGGAGAGTGAGGGTCTCCCTCTCTGCCTTTATCATGAGGCATAGCAGGTCAGGGGAGATAGGGAGATTGCCAAGGTGGAGAGGAAGCCAGGGGTGAAGAATGATAGATAGAACCACGAGCATCCTAGCTTGCTCTTTTCATTGGGCTCCACTGTATTGTTGTTGGTGGTGGTTTTCCCTCTCTGTGGCCAACTTGCTTGTTCCCCAGCAGTTGCCTGAGTGCTCAGCTGAGAGTGGTGAGGCTGCAGATGGGGAGTTGATAGAGAGGATGGGGAGTTGGTAGAGGATAGGCCACAGCTCAGGTAGGCTTACCCATATTCCATTCCCCCTTTCAGCAGCTGTTTCATTGTTTGACCCACCTTACTGCTGAAGATCAACCAGTAAGAATGGTCCAAGAGTGCTAGAGGGTTTCTTTGACCACCCCTTCAATGCATACCTAACTCTGATGTGTATCATCTTTCTAGCAGGCTCCTGTGCTCTTAAAAGCCACACCAGACATGGAACTTCATTGTTCAACTTTCCTCTACACAGAGCTGTGGGGAAGACAAATGTTTGATCAATGTATTCAAGGCGTAGGCACCCTACTTGGAAAAGATATAACAATGCCTTATTATTGCTTTCCAAGTAGATCTCCTAGAAGGAGGTTGGAAGTATTCCCCAAATAGCAATTTTCTCATCAGACCATGTTCAGATTGAAGACTTCGTGCACATTGAATAGAAATGCACTAATTTCACTTACTTATGTCTATCCAGGTGCAAACTGTCTTGAACATTCTCAAGTCTTTGTCTCCTGAGCTTCTAATGGCCACAGTATTTCAGAACATTTGCAAGTGGGGCCTTCCATCACAATTCTTTTGTGCTCCTCCTTTCATGCAACAACATATGCATAGAGGAAGATATATTGTGAGGGATGGCAGCCTTCGTTTGGCAAAGATGCTGTATCTGATTGGCAGAAAATCAACAGAGGAAGGCTTTCCTCTAGTATGGAGAGGGACTGGTGGTTGTGGGAAGCTTTACCCACTGGATTTCTGTCTTAAAACAGTTAACAGCCAAGGAGGTAAAGGTAGCTGTGGTTAATTGTTTTGGCATATAAGTCAAGATTCTTTAGGAGATAAAATAGGAGGTTTGTGGTGCCTTAAAGCAGTGGTCCCCAACCTTTTTATCACCAGGGACCTGTTAACACTTGACAATTTTACTGAGTCGTGTGGGGGGTAGTCTTTTGCCGAGGGACGTTGCCACTGCCGCCTGAGCCCCTGCTCCACTTACTTTCCCACCGGTGCCCTTGACTTCCTGCCACCTGCTGGGGAGGTGCTGCCAGCAGCAGCTGCGCAGTGCCACGCCGAGGGGGAGCCCCAGCCATGGTGGCCGCTGGAGAGCACCAAAGGTGAGCTGGCGGCAGAGTGCCACGGCAGCCCCCGAGACAGCAGCCGGGGAGGAGGACGAGGAGGACGAGGAGGAGTCGTGTCCTGGTACCGACTGATCCACGGACCGGGACCGGTCCCTGGACCGGGGGTTGAGGAGCACTGCCTTAAAGAAGAACACAATTTTATTCTGGCATAAGCTTTCCTTCACTAAATTTCACTTTCACACATGCAATGAGTGGATTCTCTCTATGCAGACATTTTAAACAAGAAGTATTTCTTAAAAATGAAACAGTAAAATGCAACAAGTACAGAGGAAAATCACCAGCAATACTAAGCTAGTTAACATCTGCAGTAGGGGAGGGGGATGTGAAAGAACAATCATGTAAAATTCAAATATGATCAAGAAAAATACAGCCCTTTCACTAATTATGGGGCTAGAACTGAAGACAGATTAAGCATAGCGACAGGTTCTCTTTTAATTACTCCCAGATTCTGCAACTGGAAAAGCATCTGTCCAGTAATCTTTAAGCTTTACATTTTTGTTACTTTCACCCAGAACTGAACCCAAATGAAAGATGACCTTATTAACCTAGTTGTTTATTTCTATAAGGCCTGTGAATCTGGTAAACGTCTTCATCTGACAGGAATTTGGGAGTGATTTTTGATGCCTCACTTTTTATGGATGATCAGGTCATAATTGTCATTTTACCACCTCTGCCAAGCGAAGTTACTAGCACCCTATCTGGCCCTGGAAGACCTAGCTACAGTGATCCATGTGACAGCCACCTCCAGACTGGACTACTGTAACTCACTCTATGTGGGCCTACTCCTGGGTTTCATGGGGAAGTTACAAATGTGGCTGTGTGGGTCCTTATGAGGACCCAATGGAAGATGTATATTCAACCTGACCTACATCAGCTACACTGGTTACCACTGGAATTCCATATCAAATTCAATGTTAACCTTCAAGGCCTTATGTGGTCTGGGTTCTGCATACCTGCAGGACCACCTTTCCCAGTATACCTCCAGAAGAGCATTATGTTCTGCCAATACCAACTTGTTGGAGAGCCCTGGTCCCAGAGAAATCTGACAGGCCTCAACCAGAACCAGCACATTTTAGGTCCCATCTCCCATCTGGTGGAATGAGTAGCCAGTAGAGACCCAGGCCCTGACAGAACTGATGAAGTTCCACATGGCCTATAGAATAGCGATCTTCCGCCAGATCTATGGTTGAGGCGAGTACAAAAAGAACAACTACTGGCCTACCTCTCTGACTCCCCCTTTTTTCATGCCCTTCTCCCATGTCAGTTCCCCCATGCCTGGGGATTTCTATCATGCCTGTAGACAAGACAATTAGAAGGCACAGGGGCTATGGAAACGGTAAGTGGTATGTTAAGAATTTTAAATTGTTTTATATTTTAAGATGATATTAATGTATTATATGTTGTGAGCCACCTCAAGCCCACTTGTAGGGAGGGGTGGCCTAGAAATCAATCAATCAATTTATTTATTTTATTAGATTTTTATACTGCCCTTTCCATATGGCCCAGGGCGATTTACATGGAATGTTGTGGGAGTCATAGAACATCATATATATTAAATAATAGTCACAACATAATATATCAGTAACAGTTCTAACAATAAATATAAGTTTAACAGATTATTATAATTAATTCATTTAACAATTTCAGTAGAACAACCCCTAGGGAGGTCGGAATCCTTCAGTTTATGGAGGTTATGGCTTGAGGGGGACCACCAGATGTTTTTTGGTCAGCTGTTTTGAGGTTGGATTAACCTCAGTCAAATGCCGGATGAAGGAGCTCCCTTTTCCAGGTCCTGCAGAATTTTGGAAGTTTGACCAGGGCCCTGATCTCTTCAGGAAGCTTGTTCCACCAGGTGGGGGCCAGGACAGAGAAGGCTCTGGTCTTTGTTGAGGTCCAACGTACTTCTTTGGGGCCAGGGATTACTAGACAGTTGGTGGTGGCAGAGCGTAGTGCTGTTTTGGGGGTATAGGTAGAAAGATGGTCTCTCAGGTACACTGGGCCCAGACCATGTATGGCCTTGAATATAATTACCAGAACCTTAAACCTAATCCTGAAATCAATTGGGAGCCAGTTGAGTTGTTGGAGTACTGGCCGGGTGTGGGATCTCCATTGTGTATTTGTGAGGATCATGGCTGCGGCATTCTGAACCAATTGTAGTTTCTGGATTGAGGATAAGGGTAGGCCTGCATAGAGCGAGTTGCAGAAATCCAGTCTAGAGGTGACCATCACGTGGCTCGGTGTTCTGGGGCCAAGCAGAGCACTAGTAACTTGGCTTGGCATAAGTGGTAAAAGGCCTGCCGCGCTACTCTCATGATCTGTGCCTCCATAGAGAGGGAGGCATCGAGGATCTGGCAGAATGGGCTACTGCTAGTCGCACTCCGTCCCGGTTGGGTAAGCATGCTTCCTCACTTGGTCCATTCTTACCCAGCCACAGGACCTTCATTTTTGAAGAGTTGAGATTCAGACAACTCTGCTTGAGCCACTTTGTCACTGCTTCCAAGCATTTCACTAAGGATTCTGGAGGAGAGTCAGGGCAGTCATCCATTAGGAGGAAGAGCTGGGTGTCATCCGCATATTGGTGGCAACCCAGCCCAAACCTCCGTACCAGCTGAGCAAGAGGGCACATGAAGATGTTAAATAAGATAGGAGAGAGGACTGCTCCTTGTGGGACTCCACATGTGAGCTGGTAGCAATTAAATTCTCTCTCTCCTGTTTCTACCCTCTGTCCTCAAATCCGAAGGAAGATCAGCCATTTGAGGGCTGTCCCCCATATCCCGGCAACAGTGAGGTGGTGAGCTAAGAGCTCATGATCAACTGTGTCAAACGCTGCTGATATATCTAATAGTATAAGCATCACTGACACACCTTGTTTCAGATGGCGGTGGAGGTCCATCAGGGAGACTAACATTGTCTCTACCCCATGGCCAAGGGCTGAAATGGGTCAAGGGCTGAAGTTTCCTCCAGGAATGTTGCTATCTGGTCCACAGCAGCCCTTTCAACCAACTTCCCCAGTGCGAGATGAGGTGGTAGCTGTCAAGCTTCTGTGGATCCAGAGATGTTTTTTTTGAGCAGCAGGTGTACCACTGCCTCTTTTCATCCCTCTGGGAATTCTCCTGTTGAGAGGAAGAGGCTGATTATTTCCTGGAGGGGGGGGGGACATGTCTGTTGTTTTAGGTGCCACGATGGGCACGGAGTGAGCAGGCAAGTGGTTGGCCTTGTTGCTTTTAGCATCCTGTCTGCTTCAGCTAATGAAAGTTGTCTGAAGTAACTCAGTGTTCTCTCCAAAGACGGCCAAGGGGCTTCTAGTTCATATTCTGTGTATAAAGCTGGAGGGAGGTTGTGATGGAGAGTCAAGTTTTTATCTGCAAAATGGCTCGCAAATGCCACACAGCTAATTTTCAGTTTGGCTGTTGTTTTGGTGCCCTTCATCAAGGGCTGTGAAGGATTGAACTATCCTGAATAATTGAGATGGGTGTCAGTGCGCAGACACGATGCAAGTTGATTAAAAGTTGCAGTTCACTGACTTCACCACCATCTCAAAGGCTCTCACTTGCATTCTAAAAGATGTTCTCAACTCTTCATCATGAGACTTCTTCCAAACTTGTTCTATTCGTCTCAATTCCCATTTCTTCCCACGGAGCTCCTTGGTATACCTTGAGGCTCACCTGAGATGGGGGCTGAGAGAACGTCTGGGAGCTAGCTCATCGATGGTGGCCAACATTCTGTCATGCCAGTCGTTGACCAGTCCGTCTAGAGAAGTGCCAGGAGGCATTGGGTCCCACAGAGCATTCATCCACTTGGATCAATAAGACTCTGTGGGCAAGCTGAAATCTGCTTGACACCCAGCTGAGCAGGAGGTGGCAACCTTAGCCAGGTCTTCAGGGCACAGTGGTCTGACCATGGTATGGCAGTAGCTGTGACTGGGTCCATATCCAACCTTGCACCAAAAGTGAGGTCCAGGGTGTGGCCTGCCTGGTGGGAAGGGTCAACAACAACAAATTGTGAGAAATCAATCAATCAATCAATCAATCAATCAATCAATCAATCATGCTGTGTACTAAACAATGACTGACTTCCTCCTTACATATGTGATCTGGTAATTTCCCTTTCATTGTCTGACAAGATGTGCATGCAGGTGAAATCTTACAACTTGAATAAAACTTTGTTGGTCTTATAGATGCCATTGGACTCAAAATTTCTTCTGCTTAGCAGCTTGTTACATGTTGAATGGGAAGGAATCTCACTGGGAAGAGAGCCCCTTAATGTTACTTTTTCAGGGCTTTGAACAGGAACCAAAGATTGCATAGAATTGTGTTCCTAAAGTCATTGAGATTTACAAGCTTGTTAGAATCTTCCTATTAATCTGTAGGGTTTGTAGAAATCCAGGGAGGGGAAGAAAAGCACCCATACTGGCATCCACTGAATAGGCAATCTATATGGCCAGGATGAGAACAAGGGGACTGAGCCTTCAGGCATTGAGAAGACCAGCAGGGGGTGGGGGTAGGAATGGCTTGATGTTGGATTATGTAGGCATGAACTCTGCTGGCTATGGAACAACAGGGTTCTTTCCATTTACTTGCTATGAGAGAGAGTTGATCAAACCATTATAGTCAGCCCTGAGGCGCTTCTACTGCATTGATAAAAGGCTGGTGTGTGTGATACTAGATCAAACCAAAAGGAACGGTGTGACCATTCAGGTCAGGGAGGTAATTACTCCCTCTAGAAAAGTCTGTAAACAAAGTTTTCATTTGTGTATAAACTGGACTCGGCAAGGGAGGAAAATGTCCACAGGCAGATTTATTTTATTCTGTAAATGGCTGGATTCCTGGAAACAGCTATTAAAAATAATCTCTTGTACATCAGTTAGACAGCCCTTGCACAGGATTTCCAGTTACATTTGTCTCCCACCCTTTCTCCAAAGTACAGCCCAGTGAGGGAGAGTGACTGGCTCAAGGCACCCCGTTAACTTCATGATTGAGGGGAATTTTGAAGCCAGATCTCCATTAAATGTTTTGCCAGTCATACTCTCTCAGTAGCTTGAGAGCCCTGACCTGGGCCTATTCTGCACACAATAGATAACACACTTTCAATGCACTTCCAAAGTAGATTTTCCTGTTCCGCACAGGAAAATCCAGCTGCCAAAGCACATTGAAAGTGCATTATCCTATGTGTGCAGAATGGGCACTGGATAGCCCAGGCAAGCCCAATCCCATCAGATATCAGTAGCTCAGCAGGGCTGACCTTGGTTAGTATTTGGGTGGGAGACCTCTAAGGATTTGGGTGGTAGTTCCTCCAATGAACACTAGGGGTCATGATGCAGAGACAGAAAGCAGCAAACCACCTCCAAATTACAAATCTACATATACCATACAATAACTAAATAAATAGTGGCTTGGGAGCCACATGGCTCTTCTGAGCACAGTTCCCCAACATGGCATGTGACCTGTGTTTCAATAAAGTGAACAAGTTGCTTGCCTGGTATGGCTGGCAGGTGGTTCTCACCTTGAAACAACTGCTACTAGAGGAACAGGTATACTATGAGCCTCTCTAAAGTGCAGACCTTGTGCCAGGAATGGAAGTAAATGGGGCTTGTTTGGGTGATCGTACTTGCAAATATGGCTCTCTGCAAGCTGTGGAGTGAGTGCCACCTAGATATTTCTTGTTGTTAGCATTGGCAGCTGGGAAAGGGGAAATCCAATCAGGTGCATGTTTTTTCTTCAGTGGCAGTGATGAAATGAAGAATAAATTTGACCTCAGACTTGAGACTCCAGTGATCCTTCCTATCTTAAAATATATGCTAGCCAAGCATAGATAAATTCGGTGGAATATACAGACACTCACAATTATCTCTTTTGCTTGTTTTTTTTTTTGGT
This sequence comes from Paroedura picta, assembly GCF_049243985.1. Classification (NCBI taxonomy): domain Eukaryota; kingdom Metazoa; phylum Chordata; class Lepidosauria; order Squamata; family Gekkonidae; genus Paroedura; species Paroedura picta. The sequence goes on along the minus strand of NC_135371.1, from coordinate 130,779,792 downwards.
AGTGGTGGAAAGGCCAGCTCCCTACACCAATGTGATCATGCCTAGCCTGTTTGGCATCATCTGTTTCCTTGGCACTGTTGGGAACCTTATTGTGATCTATACCATCATCAAGAAGAAGAAGCTGAGGTGCAAGCAGACCGTACCGGATATCTTCATTTTCAATCTCTCCATCGTGGACCTGCTCTTCCTGCTGGGAATGCCCTTCCTCATCCATCAACTCCTTGGCAATGGGGCCTGGTATTTTGGAGCTCCATTATGTACCATCATCACTGCTTTGGACACCAACAGCCAGATCACCAGCACCAATATCCTGACAGTTATGACCCTCGACCGTTATTTGGCAACAGTCTATCCCTTGAAGTCCACTTACGTCCGTACTCCGTGTGTGGCAGCCTTGGTGATCGGCCTGGTATGGCTTCTTTCCTTCCTGACCATCATCCCTGTATGGATGTATGCAGGGCTGATGCCTCTCGAGGATGGGACAGTCCGCTGTGCTCTTTTGCTGCCCAACCCTGAGACTGATATCTATTGGTTCACCCTTTATCAGTTCATGCTAGCTTTTGCCATTCCGTTGTTCATCATCTGTGTGGTCTACTTTAAGATTCTCCAGCATATGGCTACCGCTGTTGTGCCCTTACCCCAAAGGAGTCTCCGGGTACGTACCAAGAAGGTCACTCGAATGGCTGTTGCCATCTGCTCTGCCTTTTTCATTTGCTGGGCACCCTTCTATATCCTTCAGCTGGTGCATCTTGGAATAGACAAGCCTTCTGTTGCCTTCTTCTATGCCTACAACTTTGCCATTAGCTTGGGCTACGCCAACAGTTGTCTCAATCCTTTCCTGTACATTGCTCTGAGTGAGACCTTCAAGCGGCAGTTCATGGTGGCCATCCGTCCAGCCAAGGAGCAGTGTCGTGTCAACAACAATAACAACAGTACAACAGAAGCCAGCGTCTGCCTGAAGCTTGCACCAGAATCCACCCAGCAGACTCAGTTTCTGGAGGACTTTTCTCCTCATTCAATGCCTGTGACTGTTGCGGCTCACTAGCTTCCATTCCCCAAGGGCCTTATTGTCATGCCATTACAAGACCAAGAACAGATTTCCTTGAGATATTGCACTGGATAGTGGATAATCAGAATGATTCAGGTCAGTTTTACCGCTAGGCAGAGTGAGGTATCAATAGAGGTCAATAGTACATAAATGCTAGATCATTGCTTCTGCTGAAGCATAGTAGAAGGATGCAGGTTATGGCTAAGAATACAAAGTAGTTTGCAAACTCAAGCAGTGTAGTTATCTCAGAATGCCAACAATGAGTCACAATGAAGCTACCTTGAAACTATTATATATCTCTCAAACAGGCAAAAGGGTATACATGACAAGAAAACAGTGGGCAGGGATAGCTTCTAGGATTTTGCTGAATTAAGCCACCATTATTTAAGACATACCTGGCAAAAAATATTCCCCCTGTGCTGGGATTAACAAACCAAGCACAGAATAAAACCAATGAAGCTTATGAAAGCTGGTTTCATCCGTTGTGCCTATGGCAACATGGACCACAAGCAAATCAGTATTCTCTGCAATATCCATAATTTGAAAAGGTGCCATTGCATTTGCAAAAATATAGGACACCATACAGAAAAATGTTGTCCACCAAGATACAGTGAAAAGAGATATTAAGACTTTAGAGGCAGCATCAATAGCTTCTCGAATCACTCACTAGATTGTGTGGACAACAGGTCTCTAATGAAGTGTCTTATTATGATTTGCTGAAACTTATAATTAACATTTGGACTGTTGGGGCTGCCACTTGATTTCTGCTGCTTTTTGTGGCATGGAAATTACATGATGGGGGAATGGAATTTCTGCTTGTTGTTTAACAAACACCTGCAAAGCTTCTGTCCATTAAATAAGCAGTAACCCTCCTACTTTCTGTGTATATGGATAGAGAGACATTGCCAGGGGTAATACAGCAGGGTAGCCAACCTTTCAGTGTTATCGCTCCTGTTACTTTAACAGTTGAGTAGAAGAGGGCAGAGTCACATGGCAGTTGCTGCAGAGGCTTGGAAAGATATACCTGCCAAAATGACCATAGTTACAAGCAGCCCAGTGTTACAGATTAGAATGTGTACAAAAACATAATTGAGGGATTAAGAAAAGAGGCACATTAGCCTAACAGCTATGGATTTTGTCATAGGCAGAAGCGTGGGTGAAACCAGTCTTAGCTCTGCCTACAGAGGGTCATGAAATCAAACGGAGAAGATGCACTTTGGTGCTTGGTGAAAACATGCAGTTTCAGAAAGAAGATGGGGAGCATAACATGTTGTGAGTCTACTCACCTGACTGCACTGCCCATGTTTCAGTCAGCAGCTGTTGATGTGCATGAATTAGCCAGTGTAGCTTTTTGCCATGTATAAACAATTATCTCTGTTAATGGGGCAGAAGGAGATAGCAGAGGAGGACCATTGCTTTCTTGTCCTTCTTATTTGGTTTTTTGGGGACATCTGGCTGGCCAATGTGCTAAGAGCAGGATGCTGGGTGAGAGGGATCTTTGCTGTGATCCAGCTGAACTGCAACCTTATAAAAATCCTATCTGGCTACTTAGGAAAGAAACTATCTATTCTAAAAAATTATTTGTACTTTATAATTGCTCCTAATGGATTTTACTGCTTTTTAAAGGGTCACTAATTGGGCACCCCAAGAAAAACGCAGCAATTCCCCCTAGGAAGGAAACAATCTATGAAACACCAACCAGCTGCCAGCCACCCAGGGCACTCCCCCAAAGGTGGCAACCGAGGAAAAGTGGCCCTGCAAGGCCCAAACTGCCAAACCAAGCCTAGCCTAGGCCAACCAAACAGCTTCTACAAACAAACAACCTGCAGCCACCCAGGGCAGTCCCCCAAAGGTGGCTACCAAGAAAAACTTGCCCCGCAGGGCCCTAACCAAACAAGCTAACTCTACCTAGGCTAACCAAAGAAACAGCTTCAACCAACAAGCAGCAGCCACCCAGGGCACTCCCCCAAAGGTGGCTGGCAATGTAGAAAAACTGGCCCTGCAAGGCCCTAAGCTAAACCAACCTAAGAACAAACACAACCCCCCCACCAAAAAACACCTACAACTATCAAACAACCAGCTGCCACCCAGGGCACGAAGCCCAAAGGTGGCAACTGAGGAAACCTGGGGAAAAAAAACCAAAACAATCAAACAACCCCCCCCCCAAAACAACCAAAACCAGAACAACTTCAAAAGCCCCAACCCCCACCCCCAAAATACTTTAAAAGAAAAACAGCAAACAGTAAACTTAAATACAATAAAAAGCAAATACAATTCCCCAACCCCCCCCCCAGGCCCCCACCCACAGAAACCCAAAGGCAAACAACTTTGGAAAAGAGGAGGGAGAGAGAGGGAGAAGAGGGAGGGGGAAAAAGAGAAAAATAGGAAAGGAGAAGAAAAAAAACCCTAAAACAAACTATTCACTGTCTTCTCCAGCGATGTCCACCAGGCCAGGTCCAACTCCAGGAGGTCCACGGTCCAGGATGCAGGCAGGCAGGCCGCTCAACCAGGCAGAGAGCTTGGGAGCAGCACAGCCAGCCAGAGAGCTCAAGTGAGCTCCAGCAAGCAGCCCCTTGCTTTAAGTAGCCTCCTCCTGGGCAGGCTTAAAGCAAGGGGATTTAAAAAATAAAAACCCTTCTGTGAGTGGCCAGAATATCTAAGCTGAAAAGCTACAGGCATTCTGGTTGGCTACTCACTCCCCTCCCCCCCCCCCGCTGCCATTTTAGGCGGCAAAAAAATCAAGTAAAAAAAAAAAAAAAGGGCAGCCAGAGGCTTCAGGCAACGGCTGTCTGAAGCCTCCGACTCAACCGACTCGATTCAGGCCGAATCGATTCGGCCATCCGAATCACCGAATCTAGATAATTTGGACCGCTAGAGGCTGCTAGAGGGCCAATTCGGACCGTTTCTGGCTCGGTTTCTTTTGATTGCTATTGAATGGTAGGAACCATGGTATGTCTGCAGTATCCAGAAAAGTTAGGGGAGTGCTTAATTAAGCCACTGTGCATAGCATATAAACCGAAAACAACAAAGAAAGCCCATACTCTAGTTGTGCTAAACTGATATAACAACTATTTATTAGAGAAGCCCATTCTAGACAAGAAAGTTAGAAGTCTCTAATATGGGTGTAAACTGCACAGAGTTTTTATTCCAATCCCAGGTCGATTCAGTCCCTGCCCTCTACACAGAATGCGATTTCCGTTTGAATTTTGGGCGATTTAAATTTTCCTCCTGCAGCAAGAAGGATTGATCCGGAGTGACCCTACCTTTATTGTGCAATACCTTAGAGTGCTTTTAATGCTCAATATCCGTATTGGGAAAGAAAGCTCCGTGGTAGAGAACCTCTGATAGGCCACACCTGGTCATGTGACAAATTTGCCTTAAAGGAGAAGCCCCTAATTTCTCTCAACTTCTGTTGGTCCTGAATTTTTCCTCCCTCCTCTGCCTTTTTCAATCTTCTCTCCCCCCCCCCACTCCAAAAAAAGAAAGAGGCTCCCTGCCTAGCTCCTCTCCCCCCCCCTTCAAGAAAAGAAAGAAAGAGGCTTGGCTTCCCCCCCCCCTTCTGAACTACCCTAACCACGTGCAAAAGACTTTCCTGTTTCAATGGGGAGGGGGGGAAGAGGAAGATCTGAGTTCAAAGCAATCTGAATTCAACAGAATTGACAATGAAATAAACAAAGTAAGTGCAGACTCTGCCCTAATCTACCAGCAAGATGGAGTGGGACCATTTCTACACAATGAGCAAAGGCTGGGCCGGCATTCTACTGGTTCTGGGACTAATCCCCGCTTCCACATGATGTCTATGCTGCCCTGGCCCTGGCCTGAGGCAAATCAGGTCCTCAGTTGCACAGATAGCTCTGTGTTCCCTTTTTTGCCCCAGGAGCCTATGGGCCTAGGTTGGGGCAGGCCCGTGTGGAAGGGGAAGATTCGAGCCTTCCAGGTCTGGCTCCTCCCCCACTTACAGCATCCCAGAAAGGATTAAAAAATGCCCCACTTGGCTTTGTGGTGCTTCGTGGCAGTGCAGAGCCGACTGGGGCATTTGTTTTTATTTTCACGAAGGTGGGATTGTATTGTAATGCTATCTCACTTTCTTGAAAATAACCCCCCCCCCCCAATTGCCAAGTGTAACTGAACCTCTCCGGCCTGGCTACCTTGTCTGGAGGCAGTAATCCGGGGTGGATTGGAACCAGCAGTGAAAACGCTCCCTTGTCTGAACCCAGGAAGAGGCAGGGGAAACTGCCTCCTTGCAAAGAACCAGCGGCAGCCCAGTGCGGTACAGGCTAGGTAAGAGAGGTTTCTGAAGAAGAAACAGGAAACAAGAAGCTGTCCCTAAGAAAGTCTAGCCTTAAAGGGAAAGCATCAGAGAGATCAGAAAGGTGAGTGGTCAGTGTTCCTGTTTCTCACTGACTCTATGGTAAGGAATCTTCCCCTGCTGCAGGGTGAAGCATCACACAGGGCACAACTTCCAACATCTTTTTTGCCTGGACAAAGTCCAGGATCCTAAATGAGAAGAGGTGAACGGAATTAATATGAGAAACTAATGTGTAGTCATGTGAACATGTGGTGTTAAATATTGCTTGCTGAAGTAACAGTGAAAATGGTTACTGGAGTTATATATGTTTTGAATATGCTAAGAATAAAGTTATTTAGAATTTGTTTTCTTATTATAAAATCCCTATTTCCCTTTTGTGGCCCCTCCCCCCAACATTTGCTACTGAATAAATTTTCTTTTACCATTTCATAGGCTGTGATTGTTTCAGTATTAACCACATGAAAACTTGGCCAGGATATTCTATTTACTACCTGTCAAGTTGTTGACATGAAAATGCATCGTTACATGATACATCTCCTTCAGACAGGATGTTGATGAGTTCAATAAATGTGATGTGGACCATATTTCTCCTTCTCCTCAATCATGGAAATGACACTAGGATGTAAAATTGGGGAGGGGGAAGCCTTATCAACACTTGCCCAGTACTGTAATACTCTTTATTTGATGATGATGGTGTTAGCCATTCAGTCACAGGCAACTCTTGGCAATCCTATAGTCAACTTTATTTAAGAATATATATATGCCACTTTTCTCCTCAGTATGGACTGAACCTGGTTTAAAACATCATTGTCCCCTTATATACCTTTCTCGTTACAGCAACACTTGTAAGGTGGGTTAGGCTGATGAGATGGGTCTGCTCATTTGCCTCACAATCCCATGGCAGCTGTGTGGAGCACAGTCTGTGGGGGCCTGATGGGGCTTAGGACTCCAGCATGGGAGAGTACAGGCTTCTGTCTACCCCCATGTCATTTTCCCGAGTTGAAACAGCACTGGGAGAAGTTGTGTGCTTTAAAATGTGGCAGGTAACTTCCCCTGGGGGATCTCACTTCTCCATACTGCATACTCCATGCCTCAGCTGCTGTGCCTTGACTCATAACTGTATTGTTTGGTCCTAAGAGACAGGATAAGGTCACTCAGTAGTCTTCCATAACAGAGGGGGATTCAAGTCTCAGACTAGAACAGGATACCAGCCAAGTCTCCCCAAGGGGAGACAGGTGGTAAGACCAAAGCAATGAAATTGGCATTTATCAAGGTGATTTCATAAATGAACTATAGGTAAGGATATGGTGGGCTCATGTTATGTCCTAACTGAACTTCTGGAGTATGGCCAAGAAGGCAGATACCAGCAGAGTTTCCAAAAGGGGGGTATACTAAGTATTTGGCTGAGCTGTGGTCTAATTATAAACTGAATCCTCATGTGATAATTTCACATGGACCCCATGTTGTGAGCCCATGTCCTATTTGTGAGGACTCCTCAGAAGAAGAGTCTTCCCAGGAGCTCCCAGGTTCAGCCAAGCCAAATGAAAGTTGAAGAAGTTGGCTTTTATACCCTGAATTTCACTACCCAAAGGAGTTTCAAAGTGGCTTACAATTGTTTTCCCTTCCTCTCCTCTCAACAGATACCCTGTGAAGTAGGTGGGGCTGAGAGAGCTCTGACAGAACTGCTTTGTGAGAACAGCTCTAACAGGGCTGTGACCAGCCCAAGGTCATCCAGTTGGCTGCATGTGGCGGAAAGGGGACCCAAACTTGGTTCTCCGGATTAGAAGCCACCACACTTAATCACTACACCAAGTTGTAGCCCAGCCAAATGTTCATCAGGCAGAGAGCTCTGACCAGCAGAAGGAAATGGAACTGCAGACAAACCCAGGGCTTAGACTCCAAAGTTGTTATAGAAGCTCCTCATTCTCATTACAGAAGCTCCTACAACTCCCTGTCTTGTCAGTTCACCTGAGCTAATGCAAGCTAAGTGCCTGAAGAGAACTCCTGCTTAAACGGCACCACATCAAGTTAGCAAGGCAGTTGCTGATTGCAGAAGCCTGTAAGTCATCACAGAGTGGGGACTGAGAGCCTGCTGACATCCTATATTAACTTGGGGCTAGGAGGCCTCTGCTGTTGAGGACACAACTTTCCAGCTGCCTGTTCCTTCTGCTAGCAACCCTGAACAGTTCATTGCCTCACTGGACTACCTGACCTTGAATTCTGTGTGTCCCTTTGACATTCATTCTTCAAGTACTAACTTTCCCTGCCTTCCTGTCAGCTTGTCTGTGCTTCCTTCCAGCAGAGAACTGAAACCTGAGACCAGCACACGCTCGTACAGATCAGATTAAGGTACATTTGTGAGGGCCAGTTACTGAGAAAGTCTGAGTGGTCATGATATAACTCCTCACATTAAAACTCAGAGAGACAATCACATGACTGCTTTTCATGATATGATGAATTATACACTAAACTTGCATTTCAGCTTCCTTTTGGCAACCACAGATTTAACCCTGAACTTGTTTTCCAGTGAGCTCATTCTGTCACCATCAATTCTACCTCCTCTATGCCTTTGGACTTCTGTACATCTTTAACCACTCCTGCAGTTCAATAAAAGGGTAAGGCCACCTGGGGAGGAGTTAGGGCGGGCCCTGTCCAGGATAAAAACTCAGAGGGCCCTTTGAGTGTCCATCCAGGGCCAAGCAGCCAATGGGGAGGCATGTGAAGCACCTTCCTATTGGCCCTTCACCAGGACAGACCAAAATTCCATTCACCCAGCCCAGTCTGGCTGCCAGTCTGCTCCTGACCACCGCAAGGAGAGGAGGTCAGTAGGGCTGCCAAGGGGGATGAGAACACAGGCTGTGCCAGCCCTTTTTGCCCCAAGGCTGTCCTAACTGTCATGTCCAACTGTCACTTTGCCTCAGAATCCTGACAGAGCTGGCAGGAGGCTGGAGAGTGTGCTCCCTCTCCCCCCCCCTTCAGGCCTGCTGTGAAGGAGCCTCTGACAGCCCCTGACTGAGGGGAGGGAGGCCTTTCCAAGAGCAACGCAGGGGAGCCTGAGGGCATGGGGGTAGGCATTCCTTTTGGGGGGGGGGATTTCTCCTTCTGCCAAACGGATGACAGGGAGGCCACAGAAAAGCCCCTTCTCACTTAAAATACTGCTCTGGCCAGGGGTTAGACACAGCCAAGCCATGTGTCTTTCTTCTTTGCAACTCACTGCAGGTTTGAGGCCACTGCACAGCATTATTCTGCAGATAAAACTGTTTTTTTTTGTCTCCTGTTTCATCTGCACAACAACCCTGTGCAGTAGGCCTCAACATTCAACCCCATGCCCTTACAGACTGGACAACTCCTCCCCTTCCTCTACCCACTGCCAAGGTCTAGCGCCTGTTGTATTCTTGGAGACAACGGGCTTTGCCCCTAGTTTTCTATAACAGAATATAGGCATCACTCAATAAGCTTGAATGGGCAATCGATTCAGAGAGGACAAAGAAAAAGCACCGAATTATACAACACACTATTAACATATGCCATTTGTTAATAGAAGAAGCAGTAATGGCCTCTGATGGCTAATTTTTATGAGTTTCCTCTTCCTGTTGCTGACCTCAGCCTTGTCCTTCATGCTTTTCTTGAGGTCTCCCTGACCCAAGGAGCAGCATTTTACAGCAATCAATGGGACAGTGTGGGAACAGGGAAAGTTCTGTCTGTTGGCAGAATTTAAATATGCAAGAGAGGAGTAAAACATGAGGCAGCTTAAAAGAATAAAATGGTTTTATTGTGAAGAGAAACAAACTTTGTATAGAAATAGAAGAGGTTTTAACTGTCTAATTCATGAAACCCTGGGGTTTCTTGACAGCCCTGGAAAGGTTTTCTGAATGGGTGGAAGTTAATTAATTTATATATATATGTATTTAAAATTAAATATCAGGTCATATGACCATATATGGTCATGTCAACCTACCCACCCCTCCAAAAATGGCCAGTGATTGACCTGGAGGGGGTGGGAAGGGAAGGGGCCCTGGGTGGACATGTACAAAGCTATGCTTCCAACCATATTCTGCATGATCACTCCAATTCTGCCTGAAGAATGTTTCAGGGGATTCTCAGTGGTAAAAAAGTTGAGAAAGGCTGGTCTAACTGTTCAGTGTCCACTCTTTCTGTTCTGGAGGCAAGCAGAGAGGAAGTTTGCTCAAAGGAGAAGGAACTCTCCAATTGAGACAAACAGGATGCTGCAGGAAATAAGCTGAAAAACATCAGGAAGTTCCTATTCCAACTATGCTAACTATACATCTCCTCCAATGCCCCCTGTAGAATGTCCTTCATATGCTTTTGAATCATAGAATCATAGAATCATAGAGTTGGAAGGGGCCATACAGGCCATCTAGTCCAACCCCCTGCTCGACGCAGGATTAGCCCTAAGCATCCTAAAGTATCCAAGAAAAGTGTGTATCCAACCTTTGCTTGAAGACTTCCAGTGAGGGGGAGCTCACCACCTCCTTAGGCAGCCTATTCCACTGCTGAACTACTCTGACTGTGAAAAACTTTTTCCTGATATCTAGCCTATATCGTTGTACTTGAAGTTTAAACCCATTACTGTGTGTCCTCTCCTCTGCAGCCAATAGAAACAGCATCCTGCCCTCCTCCAAGTGACAACCTTTCAAATACTTAAAGAGGGCTATCATGTCCCCTCTCAACCTCCTTTTCTCCAAGCTGAACATTCACAAGTCCCTCAACCTATCTTCATAGGGCTTGGTCTCTTGGCCCCAGATCATCCTCGTCGCTCTCCTCTGTACCCTTTCAATTTTATCTACGTCCTTCTTGAAGTGAGGCCTCCAAAACTGCACACAGTACTCCAAGTGTGGTCTGACCAGTGCCTCATGCACACTCCAGATCTTGCATATTCCAACACTGCCCATTGGCAGAAGTGCCTTGCAGGAGTGGAAAGTTTAACTTGTATCCAACCCACTGGCTACCTGGCAATATGTCCCTGGCAGCCAAATGTGGGGAGTGAAGAACAGGGCTGACTGCCTCTCCTCTTACTCTGCTTATTGGTTTCTTGAGAGTGGTTGGCTGGTCACTGTTGAAGGAATAGGTGGACCTTTGGTCTGATGAGTTGTTCTTAGTTTGTTTGAATGGCATCAAGGAAATGCACCTTTTAAAAAATCCCGTATTCATATAGATACAATGGCAGAAAGTACTTCTTTGACAGGAAGCGCCTGCTTTACAAGCACTGCCATCAGATTAGGCACTCTCAGCACAGTGCTTATAAGACAGTCTCACTTAATGAAAAGACCAAAGAAGAGAGAGCACAGCTCAGCCTGTGACAATCGATTATATTCTTCAGCTGCAGCATAAGAACCCCCAAGGGACAACTTCAAAAAGACTAAAGCAGCTTGTTAAACAAGCATCTGTTGATGAGGCCAATGGATTTTCTGTACAGGAATATTAATGTCTCATATCATCCTTGCGCCTGTCACAGTCCGCAGTCGTTGCCGCTACTTATTTTCTTGGAGGCGCAAACAAAGCAGCTGCTTTGTCTCTCTGCTTGCTTCTTTGGGGGGCCAACTTGACAAGTGTATTCCTCCGAGCTTGCTCTGGAACACTGCCTACTTCTGCGGGTGGCAATGGGGGCAAAGCTTTCTCCAGTCTTTCTAAATTGGCAGCCAGGATCCCTTGGGTGAAAGGTCAGTCCCAGAGAATTTCATTCCTCTGGTATATGTTTTCTCTTGTACTAGGTAGTCTATTGAAACCAATATGGTCTGAAAACAAATTATGTCGTGGCTCCCTGAAAAACTTTGGTCTATGGAACCTAGAGCCACAGGAAGTGGGCTCCACAGCCTAGGACAGCCTGGGCAGTGCTGGGAAAGAAAGCATAGACAGTGCAAAGGTGCAGGATCCATGTCAAAATAATTGTCAGCCTTTGATTTCCATCAAACATGCCAAATCACTGCTGCATTAGTGATTTTTATTTGGTAGTCCTACTGTAAAGCTTCGGTCGATTAAATGTACCAGCATACTATTAGGTTGATATGGAAAAGTCATATTATTAGACAGCTGGCAAATGAAGGCAAGAAAATTTAAATGGTCTTGATGAAATCTTTCCTTTTCTATTTTCTCACATGTAACCCCCCCCCCCCATTCTAGCACAAAAGTATCCATAATAGACTGTTTGTTTGGGGGGTTTGGCTGGGTGAATATACAGAACCTTGATGTTGCCTTTGTTCTGTGCAAAATACCTTTTTGTGATTTGCCTTGAAAATACAGAAGAGTGCCTCTTGTTAAAAGCCAATTTCTGTAACTCCATTGTTGGGGGAAAGGGAATAGTCTATGTTGGCTGAGCATCTCACAGGTTCTTCAGAGAGGATCAGGGGGAAAGGCATGGGCATGAAGAGAAAGAAAGAGACAATGGAGTTCTTTATGAGAACAGAAGGAAATATAGTATGTGCATCCCAAATTATCCTCAAAATTATCCTCTGCAAACATTGGTGGCAAGTATTCCCCAACAATTCTCTTAATATCTGTGTATGGTATATTGGCTGCCAACATTTGGCATATGGAACGTTTGAAGCAGTTGGTTGGTATGTAGCACCCAACAGTTGTCAGTGTCTGGAAACATCCCATCAGCACTCAGCACCTACAGCATTTGACATGGAGCAGTCATGTGTTAAACATTAAAAAGACAAAAATAATGACCACTGCAAAAAATAGACATGCCACAATAGCAATGGAGAGTGAAGAGATCAAATGCCTTCAAAAATTCATTTTTCTTGAAGCACAAATGGATCAGAGCGGTGGTTGCAGTACGGAAATTAAATGTTGAATTTCTCTGGGTTACTCAGCAAGGATAAGCTTGAACCAAGCATGGAAAAGGAAGGACATAAGCCTGATTGCCAAATGTAGACTGGTCTGATCTGTCATATTTCCAGTAGCCATTTATGGCTGTGAAAGTTGGATGATGAAGAAATCGGACAGGAGGAGAGTTGATTTGTTTGAAATCCGGTGCTGGAGAAGGCTTCTGTGGATTCCATGGACAGCAAAAGTTGCAAACAAGGAAATACTCCTTCCCACAAAGCCTGATAGGCAAGGAAGGCAAAATCACCTCCTGTGTGTTGAACCTAAAAATATCCTAAGTAACAATTCTAACCACTATTATCGCATTATGGCTCTCAGGCTTTTGTGAATTCTTGCTAATATTTCAAAACTTATTGTGTCGGTATTGTGGTTTCCATATTGAGGGCTAGAGACTGAGAATGTTTTGCATAAAGCCACCTATTAAGTTCATGGAGATGAGAAAAGAATTCTCTATTTGTGATGCTGAGAGTTCTGGGGCTCCTAAGAGTCTTTTTTCCTTTCTAAATAGCGGTTGTATAGGTGCGCCCTTTGGATCAGGGCTCTATCATGGGACAGAGAGGAGGTTTAGCCCTTTACCTTATCCCATGTTTACCTGACAACTCACCAAGCCATTAATTCTACACTAGCTCTGGGATTACATAACACCTTTCAGGTCTGGATTATTTGTTTCTTGTATGGCATGTGTGTAAATATAGCCGGGAGATCCCGAGATTGTCTGGCTGCCAGACAAGAGTCATTTGGAGGTGGTTTGCCACTGCCCCCCGCATCATGACCCCAGTGTTCTTTGGAGGTCACCCTTCCAAAGCTAGCTAGGGCTGACTGTGCTGAGCTCTCGGCTTGCCTGGGCTGTCCAGGTTGAGTAGCACACTGGAACAGAGAGTTAGCTGCCTACAGGCTACTGGTCCCTGGACTACATGATTGTTCAGTAGGCTGGGCTCATCAAGTATTAGCATTAGCACCAGCCATGAACAACAAAAGTTGGAGAACTCCAGAGCTACAGCACAAAAACAACTTGGTTATTTATTTAGATACTTATACCCTTCATTTCTCCACCAGTGTGGACCCAAAGTGAGTTGCAACATCATTTTCTCCTTCTCTGTTTTCCAGCAATACCCCTGTGAAGGAGGCTGGACTGAGAGAAACTAACTACTAGATGAAGGTCACCCCACAAGCTTCAGTGGCAGAGAAGGGATTCAAATCTGGGTCTCCCAGATCCTAATCCAACACAGTTTAACACAGAACACGTCTTATTTTAGTGCAATTTTGCACTCTAGGGACCAAGCCCGTTGTATTTGTAAATTCAACGGGCGCTAGGTGTGCTTTTGGGGCCGGGGGGGAAGGTTTCCTCCCCCCCCCGGGCCCAGAAGTACATCCGCGGCCTCCTCAAAGGCATTGTACGATTTTGAAGTCTCACCTCCAAAACTCGAGGAATATTTCCAACCCAGAGGTAACCAACCGCCAGGTGGGGACTGGAGAGCTCCTGGAATTACGGCTCATCTTCATAGGATAAAGATCAGCCCCCCAGGCAGAAAGGGTTACTTTGGACAGGGTTGTGGTAGAGAAGAAAAATTTAAGGTCTCCCACACAGGTTATTGTTGAATGGAAAGACTTGAGGCCTACTGCACAGGCCTACTGCACAGACCTCCTCTCCCTGCGGTGGTCAGGAGCAGACTGGCAGCAATGTCTCCAGATTGCCCTCTGGTCTGTCCTCACCCGACAGGCTGGAATTCTTGTCAGTCTAGGGCCAAAGGGCCAATCGTTGGCCCCTGTTTCCTAAACTGGACTCTGCCCACCCCCGTTAGCCTTACTGTTTTATTTATACCGCTCCCCGAGCGGTTTACTGATGTTCACACAGGTACATTAGTACCAATGTTTATAGAATGCCTCTGAGGACTAAGAAAACATCACCTGCAACTGTTATTATTAGATTCAAACAGTCTTCTAACAAACAAAATAGCTAGGTTTGACTGTTTATGCACTAGAGGTTTCATGCTGGGCTACAAGCTGGAGTTTTAGTCATTGCGGGTTCCTCCACCTCTTCCTGCACCCACACGGGGGAGCATTTGGCCCAGTGTGCTTCATCCGTCCCCGATTTGTGTTCCTGCACGAGAGCTGGGCAGTGAAGTTCCCAGTGTGTAAACGGTCTTTGCTTGGCTAGCTTCTAGAATAAGGAAACGTTGGGTTACTACTGCATAGCTATTCTAAGTCTAGCAATAGGTTTGTAAAGTGTTCATATCTATTTATGCTATTTAGGCTAGTGGCTTTTATGGTGTGTCTCTTAACCTTGTATTTAGTCTATGTATTTGAAGTGTTTTACAGCTATTATGTTTCATTTTACTTTTGTATTTTATTGGTCTATGATCATGAAATAAACTGTATTTTATTCAGGATTTTAAAATACAACATAGATAAGAAAAAACTTTATGGATTATCGAATAAGAAAAGTAAGAGAGAGAAAAAAGAAAAGTGAAGAAGCTTCCAATTTTATCCATGACAGTTATAATTCAAGTTGTTATCTGTTACATGATGATAGTATATAAAAGAATTTAAAACCGCTCTTTTCCCTGTACTTTCATATTTTTTTCTCCCTGCGTCCTCAAAGCCATAAACCATTGTTTCATTTTTGTTTGTGTCATGCAGAAAGTCCATAAAAGGTGTCCAAATAGCTACAAATACTGTAGTTGTCTTTTCTTTAATTAAAGCAGGGAATCTGGCCATTGCAGCCAACTCTACCAGCTGTATCAGCCATTCTTCAATCACGTGCGGTAATGAACTTTCCCATTTTTCAGCACATAACAGAAACTGCTTTGTGTACGATGCAGCCCCTGAGAAGCTGCTGTCCTCACCTAATCCTGTGTTTTGGCCTTTGTCCGTTGCCCTGCATTTGTCATTGATTTAAAAGGCAAAGCAGGTTCTGGGGACTCTATCCTCTGAAATATATGAATATTGTACGCTCCAGAATGCTGAGAAAGGTCTGGGCATAGGCAGGCATAAGTAGCCACGTGAGCTTGCAGCAGCTAGCAGACAAGAGCAGGTTGTAGCATGGGGGACACACGTTTGCTAGCAAACCTCTTCCTTACTTCAACAAATCCACGGTTTGTTCCAATCCAAAAGAATACACATATGTATGTTCGGCACTCGATGACAGCCTAAATGTTTGGAATGGCTCTGACGGATAAAATACTACAGAACACTTTCATATCATATTAAATGCTACAGGTTTCAAGGAAGATATTCCTTAACGGAATGTTATGTGCAAACAAAGCAAAAGACTGCATTGCTACAGTCTATCCTGGCACCTCTCAGCTTGGCAGGTCAGGGATGTCGTCCCTGGTGCTTCTATACCGCCATTGCAAAAATAGTTGTCCTCTACTGTTTGCATTTCTTTCCAATCTTGGCAGGAGATACAAAAAAAAATCAAGCTTGTTCAGTATAGAAACAAGATACAGACAATCCTGAATAGGGGCTGAATAAAGTATAGTAAGACCATTTCTGCACTGGAAACTTTGCTACCCCAGCTCTCGTGGGGAGTATAAATCTTGGGCAGATGAGGTGCACTGGGCCAAATGCTCCCAGTTGTGGGAACATGAAATGTGGGGGTGGGGGCAATCTGCCCTGGCTCAAACTCCAGCCTGAAGCCCGGCGCAAAGCCTCCAGTGTGGAAACAGTCTAAATGTAACTAGTATACAAAGTAAAAAAAAGGTGATGCTTGTCTGTTTTCCCCCCAATTTATTTGTAGTCTTCCCCTAACCGCTGTCTGGAAACAACTGCTTTCAAAATATTTTCCTCAGGGGCAGAGACATCACAAGAGGTCTAAAAGACCCTGGAGTAAATTTCAAAAAGGAAACACAAACTTCTCAAAGGTGGTACCAAGTAAAATACATACAAACCATAAGTTGTAATATTTTTCAAAAGTCTATTCCCAGGGGGGACCTGCTTTCAGGCATTCTGAATACAAAATAAATTGGAAAATACTTATACAAATAAATGGGGGGGGGGTGGAGAAAAAGAGACAACCATCACCTTTTCCTATTTGCATACTATATGAGTATACCAGAATTGATATGGACGGGGGATCCTGCATAGGTGGGGTCTAGAGATCTCCCAGAATTAGATATCTAGAATACAGTGAGTAGTTCTTCTAGAGAAAATGGCTGTTTTGGAGGGTGGATTCTATGGCATACTCTGCTGAGGCCCCTCCCCATCCAAAACCAGCCCTCTCCAGACTCCACCTTTAAATCTCCAGGAATTTCCCTATCCCTCCTATCGTTGACTACACTATAAGTGAGAAGATTTTTTTTAAACGGCAGTGTTTTGAATGGCATTAGTGCTTTCAATCCCATGTGCTATTTCTTTCTTGATCTAGCAAGACTCAAGCTGTTTGTAAGATATGGATGGATCTGAAGCAGAATTATCGTCCAATGTTCGGGGGGGGGGGGAGAAAAACTGCCATAATGAACCACCTGCTGGGTCTTCTTGAACCACTGACTATATGTTTCCGTGAACTCCACAGGTTGTGTGCCATTCCGGTCACAATAATTCCATCAGATTACTGGCTGTGAACAAACATTTCTGGATTTGTGGCAGGGGTGTTTTATACAAAGGAAGAGGCATGTGTCATTTTCCTGTTGCTGCTGTAGTTGCTAATAGAGCTATAAAGCTGCCACATGATCAGGATCCCCAAAATCTTCTCCCTGGTGCCTGGCAGTGGCCATTTCCCTGTCCCTGTGCCACCATGGTTTTCTCAGCTGTTGTACAAAAATCTGCAGTTGATTATCATTGTGTTCATATAATGTTCCAACAATCTGTGTACCAGAATATCTAAAATTCTGAGCTGGGAATTCTCAGAAAACAGAGATTATAACATTATATCTAGAGTGGTCAACTCTGGGTGAGTTGGGAAATACTTGGACATTTTGGGGGTGGAGCTAGGAGTGGGTGGGATTTGGAGCAGAGAGGGACCTTAATGTTATAGCAGTCATTAGCTTTTATTGTATTGGCCACAGGCCTTCACAGAGACACAGTAAGTATATATCTGATAAAACAAAATTCCATAAATGGTTTAGAGTACAATAACTATTCCATAGTTTAGAGTACAATGTCTAGGTAGCAGGGGGGGAATCCAAATTTTCATGTACATACACTTTTGTCAAAACTTTGGAGCAAAGAGGGTTTGGAAAAGAGTGGAGGAAAAGCCAGTGGAAAAAGCAGGGACTCCCGCCCCTCCCCGCCCTCTGCAACAACATCAATCATAGGACACATAACCTGTATGGAGATGGACAAAGTAAGACCTATTCAAAGGAAGAGCATCCCATCTTTCCTTTGTATCTATCACAATATCAAATCAAATAATGGTCACAGTCTCACAGTACTGTTTTCAGGATGAGGTCTTTGGTTACAGTTTTCAATGGTGTGTGTTTTGAGCAGGTCCCTCCAAGACCCTGTCAGAATGGTAACTCTCCAGGCTATCACCTTTCACCTTTCATGCAGAAGTGTTCCTGGCAAAAAAAAAAAAAAACTTCATAAAAGGGCATTTAAAATCCCCACAGAGAGGCTTCTGTAGTCTAGCCATCAATGGCATGATGGCCCATTTGCTTGCAGAGATTGTGAATGAGCAAGAGTGCTCACATTGATATAATAATATGCCTTTTTGCTGATTGTTTTGTCTTTTTGCGAGGTTGGAGGTGTCAGTTCCAGCAAAATACATCACACCTCCTTCTGGTGAGATGGCAATAAGACAAATTCTTCTCCCTTCATCCTGTTGATTTCAGAGGGTATGCGGAGAATATTGTTGGGATTGTAGGACTTAGGTGGGTCCTGAGTCCCTCCAGAAAAATAGGGCTACAGAGTAACAGAACATTTGAAAGTATGCAGTCATTAGTTACCTTTGTGGATGAGGCACAGATGCAGGCTCACAGCACTTTGAGGTTTAAAAGAAAGAATACATTTTTACTGGAAAAATTATTTACAGTAACATATCACATTCACTTGCTTCATTGGTAAAGTTTGGAAAAGAAAATTCAGTCTTGGCAATACATTCATTTTTATTGTTGCCATTCTTGCAGACCAAGAAAAGTTTACTTTCCACCATTATTGCAAGTCTTTAACTATTTTTTCCATATAAAATCATAGTTATTTTGAACCATACTATTTAAGTCTTTGTCTGTATAAACTCCAAGGTATTTAACCTTATTTGGATTAACTTCACAATATGAAATGTTTGCAGTCTCATTCTTCACTTTTTCAGATTCACCTTGGGATGGATGGAGTTGGGGCTAAATGTGAATCTGCTGTAGAGATGCTGCAGATCACAAACTGAAGTCCACTCTGAGAGAGAATACTCTGTAGGCTACCCATAGGTGAAGTTACAATGTCTAAGACTAGATGTTCAAACATCTTAAACCACCATGGTACAGGTTCTGGGTACATCTTGATTAGATTACTACGACATACTGTAAGTGAGACTGCCTTTGAATGGCAGTGGCGAGGGGGGGAAGGGCAGCGCTGGTGTGCCAGTTGGAGCATGCACACAGGCACAGAGCTTTGCACCTGCATGTGGGCACTGGGTTGCATACCACCACCGACGCTTCCCCTCCCCCCGTACTGCAGTGCTGGCCGCCTAGGGCCTGAATGGCTGCCAAATTGTGCCAAAGCACACAAGCCTAGTTTGTGGTTAACCACTTCAAAGGCTGCCAACAGATCTAACATTACGAGAATGGCCAATCTGTCCCAATCCTGTTGGTGTCGGAGGTCATCCATCAGGGAAACAAACACTGTCTCCACCCCATGGCCAGGATGGAAGCTTGATTGGTATGGGTCAAAATCTGAAGTTTCTTCCAAGAATGCTGATCCATAACAGCCCTTTCAAATACCTTACTCAGAATCGCAAGATGTGTGACTGGGCGGTAGCTGGCCAGGTCCATGATGGTTTTTTAAGGAGAGGGCGGACCACTGCCCCATTCAGCACCTCAGGGTGTTAGCAAAGTAAATAAGGCAGTAAGGTTGCACACCCTGATTTAAGAATTGGTAAATATTTATTAAGGAATTACCATACTTGATAGTGCTGAGGAGAGACAGAGACAGAGACAGAGACAGACAGAGACAGGAGCTGACTACATGCCTAACTAAGAGAGAGAGACTGGAACTGTGGCTTCCAAGAAGAAGCAGGAAATGGCCCCTAAGAGTAGCGATCTGGAGACAGACAAGGAATGACACTTAACAGGAGAGAAGGTCCTGATCTCACTATCCTAACCGCTTCTCAAGGTCTAGTGTACAAAGCCCACAAGGTTCATTTTCTTACATAGATTTTGAAACTTTTCTCTAGGGCGTGGCTTGGTGAGTGCATCTGCAATCATATAATTTGTAGGACAGCAGTCCAACTCAACAAGCCCATCTTCCTTCATATTCCTTACAAGGTGATGCTTCACATTAATATGTTTAGTTCTCAAGTTGATCCTCTCTGTTAGTGCAATCAATTGCCTAAGGAGGTGGTGAGCTTCAAGTAGGGCTGGACAGATACTTATCCTGGATGTTTTAGGCTGATCCTGCACTTAGCAGGGGTGGAACTAGATGGCCCGTATGGCCCTTTTCATCTCTATTCTTCTGTGATTCTATAAGTTTCTCCTGGCCAAATTTCCTGAAAATGCTCAGTGGATGCCAGAAAAGGTTTTCATGGGTGCCTTGGCTCCCTCAGACTATATGTTGGGGACTCCTGCTCTACAGCATTGCTAGGAAGTTTGGATAGTGAGATATAGAGCTAGGTGTGTCAGCATATTGATAGCATCTATTTATAAAACTATGAATGCCACTTAAAGAGCTTATCTACCGACTGAACAGGATGGGGGATAAGACTATACCTACAGAAGAAAGCCCATACTGATAACTTGTCTCTAATGGTAACCTCACAATTCTTGTCCCAAAAAAACAATCTAAACCAATCCAGACTCCAATTCCTGATATCCACTTCTGCCTCTAATATCAAATTAGGAGACCTACTGTACCAAAGGCTGCAGACAGACTGAGTAGCAGCAGCAAATAAGCATATTCAGACAAACCATCAGCATTGTCTCTGTCCCATAGCTTCCAGAGTGGGAATTTCAACCATGGGTTTCCAGATCCTGCTTTGAGACTCTGACCAACCTCTTCCACTACATTCAGCATTATTTGTGTTATTTGTGTCTTTTTTTTTAAGTTATGGGAAAGGTTGGGGAAATTATTTTTTTTTTAATTAAGTGGATTCCCTGCTGCAATTTGGGCTTCAGGGTGTGTTTGTAATCTGGCAGAGCAGAAGTCCTTGAGCTTCATTATTCTTCCAGTCTGGCTTTGTACTAAAATATGGTATGAGGATGTTTTTGTTACATCAATGAGCACTTAACAGAAATGGAAGAGGAGCTACAGCTGGTGCCTGAATAGAATGTTGTATTTGAAGTTAGCAGTACTGAATGTACACCAGCTACGTGGAGACCTCTAGTTCAAACAAATGCAGCCCTAAATGGGTAAGGTAACTGAAAGGAGTGACAGAGTATTATTTTAATCCTTTGTTCCTTTGTAAATACTTGGCATAGGAACAAGAACAGGAGGCAGTATAAACTTCGAAACCAGTGTGTAAGAAGAAAGCAAGAAGGAAAGGTTCCTGGAAGTTTCTTGGAAAAGGTGATCATTAAAAGATACATACTCAAGAAGATTTCTCAGATATTAAGGCCAAAAAGGGGGAGGGGACATTTTGGTTAATATTGTATTCAGCTTAAGCAAAAAGAAAACCTTTAAAAACTGATATTGGGAGGTTTCAGTATGATGAAAGAAAAAACAAGCATGTTAAATATATATGTAAATTGGAAGAACTTCAAAAGATATTGCAAAGCAACGAAAAAGCAATTCACGGATGAAAAAAAGAAAGTAGAACAGCAGTATTTAGAGACAAAGTGCATCAAAGCAGAGGCAAGGCAAGACGAAGAAAACATTTTATTGTCAATTGCTCAGTAATACACATAATGCTTATTTGGGCTTGTTCCCTCAATTCATGACTAGAATAAGACATGAGATATACAGAGTAGCACCAATGCGCACCTTCTAATTGTTCTGGTAGATTTCAACATTTCTATTAAATGCTGCTTGCCAAGGCCAACTCATGATTTTATAGCTTCTTTGGCTGCTGTATGCCTCTCAAATCATGCCAGGCCCAACCCCTCAAAGAGTTCATACTGTTAAATCCGTGGATTCGAACAAAGCCAGGATATTGGTCATATAAACAGTTCATTTTTATTGAGATCTTAGCATGGTACAAACTGAGCACAATCTGAACTAAACCCATATTGTAGGCAAAAGGATCTTCCTGCCAGAGTGTGCTATAGGTCAGTTTCAGGTTTGAACCGATTGGATCTGATAGAGGGGATCCAGCAGCACATTGGCCAGTTACATGCCTGCATGGATCCTGCCTCGGACCTCAAGCCCGGTCCTCAGCAGATCTGCAGACACAACACACACCTTGGATTAAATCTTCCACATTGAACCCTTGATGGGAGGGAATGATTTAGAGCTAGAGATTTGTTGAACTATGATCTGACTACAGTCTACTCAAGGTAAAAGTGGGAGGATGGGCATGGTGATTGGGAGGCGGAGGAGCAGAGCCAGGGGAGCAGGAAGGCATAGTGTGGGAGGGGGTGCAAAATTCCACCTCCCCCAGGAGTTTCTCTCAGGTCCCTGTGGAGGGAGACCACACCAAAGATTCAATGGGACTAATTCCCAAGGAAGCATTCTGAAGATTGCAGCCCAAAGAGGGTTGGGAGGTGACATGTGGATCCTTGCTGGAAATTTTCTGCTGAGTCTGACAGATCACACTATAGAGCCCAGCAGAAAGCATTGGTGCTTGCCGGAGCACACAACCCTAATATGAAGTGGTAGCAATAGTAATGAACAAGAGATGTATCATCAGGTCAGCTGAAATGGATCCAGCACAATGATTTAGAAATTTTAGAGTAATTCAGTATTTGTTGGCTTCAAATGAGGAGTCTGAGAGTAATGAGAAATGGATTATTAGTGGTGATGTTTTCTGTGAGCGTCTGTGCTCATAAAAATCTCTCCAAGCCACTCACTCCGATCAAGTAGTAGAAGTGTCTGAATCTCTGTTTGGTCCCTTTTCTATGGACAATTTCAGACTGCTGTTTTCAGATGATTGTGACAGAACCCTGGGAGCTATAAGGATTGCCGAGCTGCAGTCTTGCTGAGATAAGGTCAGAAGCCTATGATGAATATCAATATAATGAATTCTTCCATACCAGCAGGGGAGTTCCCTGGACCATTAAAGTGGACGGAGAGCCACTGCTAGCCCTAGCAGACAACATTAGGTAGCCCAATGGTTTGACGTAGTATAAGGCAGGTTCATATGATTAGTCTGGAAAATTTTAGATATTGCTTGAATAGCAGTCATCAAGAAGTAGGGACTTGGACAACATCAGTCCTGTGTTGAACTAAAGAAAGAACTAAGCATCCATTTAAAGCTACTTAAAGCTACTTATGGCAGTAGATTTTCTTTTTCATTGCTTTGAACAATTACTGTGCCTTTTTTCCCCCTGAGGAGGGAAAAATCAAAGTTCATTTAAAACCTTTCAAGCACCTTTGAAAACCGAATGATTTGCTAATTAAAACCAGAGGGAATGTTTTCAAAAATCCACTGAATTGTGATTTGTTACCTTGCCAGTCAGCTTAAGGCTAAGGGCAGTGGAGGTGCAGTTTAAATCAATACATTTTTATATGGCTCCCTGCCTGAGCAAGAACATGCACTATCTAATCGCTAAGAGGCCTGGGGGAGGGGCCTTTTGTGACCTGAGACCCACATACCTGAAGAACTAAGCATCCCTCCCAAGTAGTAATGTTCCCTCTAAGCTGTATTGTGAGCAAGAACTCTACAATGGACCGATTATGCACAGCAGTGGCCACACTGGGCCACCAGCAGTTTCTTGCAGTGGAGCAGCATGCCCCACCACTTCTCATGCTTGAACGAGGGAAGATTTCCCTTGCCAGGCACGATGTACACACACCAGCCAGGGTGGAAGGGCTCTACTGTGCTTCTCTGCAGCACGGAGTGCGGGGACACTTTCACAACACAATCCCACCTTTGTGGAAGTGACAAAAATACCCCATTTGGCTCAGCAGGGCCTTGAAGCGCCACAGAGCCCAACAGGATGTTTTCTGTCCCTGCTGGGACACCATAGGCAGGAGAAAGGCCCAGTTCTTCCCTGTGTGCACAGGCCAGACCGACCTGCCTGCTGATGGTGCTTGCAGTGAAAATGGGAAGGCAGAAACTATCCGCGTTCCCTTAACACTGGGCACTGGAGGCCCTAATGTGAGCTGGGGCTGGGAGGGGGCCAGGCTAGTGCTGATGTTATGCATAAGCAGGGATTAAGAAAAGAAAAACAAAAACCAAAGTGGGGGGGGGGGTTTGACCAGAGCTGGAACCATAAAAAACAGTTAGGACCTACAAAGATTGAATGTCTGTATTGTTGTTAAAATTATATTACTTTTATTGTGCACAATTTTTAAAAACAAATTTAGGTATTAAAAACATATGTCCAGCCCATAGGCAAACCAGTATGCTATGCAGTATGTGAACTAATAGACTGATGCGTTTCAGCCCTTGTAGGACCTTCTTCAAAAGTCTGGTTTTAACACACACCAGTTCATAACACATATAAAATATGTATAGCAGCCAATAAAAGCTCCAAAGTGAGAGCTATAAAGTATCAGACTCACTTAATGAAAGAAGATATCTAGTTATCAGTCATTAGCTCTCTTCTAAAGACTGCCCAAAATTTGTAATGATGTTTTTCCTTATTGCAATGAGTGAAGCAGGGATTAGCTCCACTGCCATGCGAGTGCCGGCCCAGCCTTTCCTCCCGTGTATAAGTGGTCAAAAGAGCTACTAGCATTACAGTGGTGAGCAAGCCAACATCTAACTATCATGTCAATTAGTTTTACTTCAGAAGATGATTACCATAACCTTGTAAAAATCTCAGAATGAATTCTTTTAAACTATATTTAAGGATGATTTAAACATTATAAGTGAAATCAGATTCAAGTTAAAATTTCATTACAGAACATGTTTTAACTTAACTTCTCTCTTCTTCCTTTATATGTTTTCCAGAATTTGTAAATACTGCCAATATTAATATTATTCTCATTAGACATGTGCAGTTTAAGCTTGGTGTAGTGGTTAGGAGCACCAACTTCTAATATGATGAGCTTGGTTTGATTCCCTGCTCCTACTCCACATGCAGCCAGCTGGGTGTCCTTGGGCTCGAAACAACACTGATAAAGCTGTTCTGACTGAGCAGTAATATCAGGGCTCTCTCAGTCTCACCTACCTCACAGGGTGTCTGTTGTGGGGAGAGGAAAAGGAAGGGTTCTTCACTCAAGGCTTGACAAGTTCTACAAATATCTTGACGATTTAGTTCATTGAATTGTTCTTGTAGTCATGTAAATGTTGGTAGGTCCTGAAAAGTTTTCATTACTCCAGCTTTTAATTTGATTAATTTGAAGTCTGAATATGCTTTATGAAGTTCTTTATCATGATTGTCCCTTTTTCTGGAACCAAATGCAGTAACATTGGCATTGGTATTTACTGTAGAGTTGTAAGCCGAAATTAAATCTTGTACTGTTTCATTGAAATGCTCTGTCTCCCAGATGCTGAGATCTCATTTTCCTGATTTTGGCTCTGGTGCACTGAAATCCTTCCACACAGGTCAAAGAGCTCTTCTGAAGAATTTTGCCAAGCTCTGTTAAATCATTGAGTACATCATAAAGACTAAATAATGCTGCCTTGTATTGTGGTTTACTTCATTTTTCAAAGCAGTATTTGTTCATTGAGTCATTATTTTCTACTTGTTCTTTGCAATATTCATTTCAAATGTCATAATGCTTGGCCAAGGCACTTTTAGCAAAGTTTCGAATAAACCTGTCAGTCCTAGAGGAGACCAGCCCTGACTGTTCTTTAGAAGGCCAGATCCTGAAGATGAAACTCAAATATTTTGGCCACCTCATGAGAAGGAAGGACTCCCTGGAGAAGAGCCTAATGCTGGGAGCAATTGAGGGCAAAAGAAGAAGGGGATGACAGAGAATGAGGTGGCTGGATGGAGTCACTGAAGCAGTAGGTGTGAGCTTAAATGGACTCTGGGGAATGATACAGGGAGGCCTGGAGGATCATTGTCCATGGGGTCGCGATGGGTCGGACACGACTTCGCAACTAATAACAACAACTAGACTCTAGAGAGCCACTTACTTTATTGAATTATTCAAGTCAAATTGAAACTTTGTCTCTGTCTGTCACAGGGGCAATTTCCTTCAGTTTGGCATTTTGTACTCTTGATCCACTGAAGAATGTATAAACAGTGCGTATTAGAGTTAAAACCTCTTGTTTACCGTGCCTCATCTATTCCTAAATCTTCTGGATGAACTACATGGCGCTGCTGTAGCAGATGAGGAATTGCTTCACACAGAATGCAGCAACATCGTTATGCCGTCCAAGCATGATGGAGGTACCATCTGATGTAAATAGAACCATGCAATTCATGCCCAAAGGATCTTTGTTATAATCCATTATAGAACCAGCTATTGCAGTACCCTTGCAAGCAGCCAATTTTATAATGCCAGCAAAAATGGTTTTATGAGGATCACTGTCAACTCTTCTGAATTTGATGTACACGATAAGCATATTTGACTCAATAATGTCAGTTCTTTCATCAATTTTGAGGAGATTCTCAGATTTAATTTAAAATTTCACTTATAACAACATCATTTATGCATTCAGTGAATTCAAAGACCCAGTTTTTGCTTCTCCAGATATAGGAATTCATATTTTGCCATGTAGTTGTGAATTTTCTGCACAGATAATGTGGATGCATTCAATTTAACTGCAAATAGCATATTGTCAATTAAAATCTTAACCGCTTCTAGATTTGACCTATCTTGATTTGTATATTCAATTCTGGTGTTCTGATCTTCAAGGGTTTCTCATGAGAAATTCAGAATTCTGATTCTGAATTTTTGTTACCACATCAAAGTGTCATTTGTTATTCGTGTGACACTTAACCTATTTTTGGTCCTGGGGGCAGAGATAAGAAAGAAGAGGAAGTGTCTTTAAAGTCTGTGGTTTAACAGTTGCGCATGAACTTGCATTTCTATTGTTACAGTGGCCCAAGTAAGGAAGCGTCTAGGCAGGGACAAGTCTTAGCAGCAGGGCACTAAAGGGGCATTAAGATCCACCCAGGGTCTGACTCAGGAGTGGATTGACGCCTCCATAGCAGATGTGGAGGAGCTGAAACTGCCATTCAAAGTGCACCAGTCTACAAGAACCTTTCATTCAGTTTAACTTCCACCACACATGTGCTGAATCCATGTGGCTCCATGTTTGCTCACTCCCCCCCATCAGATTCCTGTATCCTGTAAATTCTCTCCTCATGTTCCCTCCCTAACATGGCTTCAGGCTGGATAGCATCTCTGGACAGGCCAGTACCAGCCTGTGTGCCATATAATTGATACCTCTAGAATTTTGTCCCTTGCACTGTGCCAAATATTTGTGTTCTAAGGACTAAAAATGTGAGTGCTAACACAGTCCAAGGGACAAAATGGATGGATCAGGAAGAGTTGCCTAAAACTCAACCTCTCCAAAACAGAGGTCCTTTGGCTGGAGAGAAGGGAGCAGGATCTGGAAGCCCGATTACCCTGCCTGGATGGGGTGCGACTGACATAGGCCCCACTGGCTAGGAATTTGGGAGTTCAACTGCATTGGTTGCCAGTCTGTTTCCAGATCAAGTTCAAGATTCTGGTTTTGACCTTTAAGGTTATATGTGGCTTGGGTCCTACTTATCTGCAGGACCGCTTATCTCCCTATGCCCCCCGCAGGGCACTTCGCTGATGAATTTGCTGATGGTCCCAGGGCCCCAGAAGCGCACCTGGCCTCAGTTAGGGCCTTTTTGGTCCTGGCCCTTACCTGGTGGAATAAGCATCCAGAAGAGCTGTGGACCCTGCCGGAACTCTCTGGGTCCTGCAAGGCCTGCAAGATGGAGCTCTTCTGCCAGGCAGAAGGTTGAGGCCGGGCGCAATGAGTACCGGGGAAATCAGGTCCCATCCTCCCACCCCGGTTCCTAGGTTAGCTATTAGACCGGCCTGGAACCACTGTTTGAGCCACCCTTGGTTTTTCTTTCCATCTCCAGTCATTCCAGCCCATTGGTTCAACCACATGAGAGGTTAGGAGATTTTGTAGTTTATAGCCACTATCTTGATGTTATTAATTGGGAATTGTTGTAATTTGAAGATATTTTATTGTTGTAGCGATGTTTTATTATATATGTATGTATGCATGCTGTGAACCATCATGAGCCAGCTTGCTAGGAATGGTAGTATACGAATTAATTGATTAATTAATTAATAGATGAAACGAAAGACCTCGACTTGATATTCTGGAGAGCTGTTGCCAATCTAAGCAGACATTACTGACCAATGGTTTGATTCAATATAAAGCAGCTTTAAGTGTGTTCATGTTGCAGGTCTGTGATTGAATTGAATTCCTTGACATGTAGTTAAGCCTTAAAAATGAACTGCATTTTTAATGCTCCATTTAGTTACATGGTGTTTATTCAGTTGTAATGATCCTGGTTAATTCTAGAAAGATACTTCCTGAAGAGGACCTAACAAGAACAACCTCTGAGGAAAATAAACTACAAAACGGGCCTACATATAGATGCTTATTGCTTATTGTTGTCAGCTTGTCTAGTTGGCTTGTCTACAGGATTACTAAACCGGCAGGACGCTTGACTGCTTGGCTTCAGCTCATTAAATAAGGTGTTCTGCAGTATCATTAGGACTTTCTTAAGTTTATGTTACAGGATCACATTGACTGTTGTGATATTGTCATCATTTGTGTAATTTAACATGTAAGGATCATATATAATTTATTTGCAATTATTATAAAACATGTTATAAAACATAGGAGTCACAGTGATTGTTTGTTTCCAGTTTATTAGATGGTGATCCCATGTTGTTGGATGCCACAACTTGGTTAGGAGTGCGGAGTTCTAATCTGGCAAGCTGGGTTTGATTGCGTGCTCCCACACATGCAACCAGCTGGATGACCTTGAGCTCCCCACAGCACTGATAAAGGAACAGCTGAGCAGGAATATCAGGGCTCTCTCAGCCTCACCTACCTCACAGGGTATCTGTTGTGGGGAGAGGAAAGGGAAAGCAATTGTAAGCTGCTTTGAGACTCAGGTAGAGGAAAGTGGCATATAAGAACCAACTCTTCTCTTCTACAAGTGTACAGGGATTCTCATTGGTAACAGAACAGCAACATGGAAGCATTATGTGCGTTTTCTTCAGCCAGCCAACATTCTCCCTGCATTTCTCCCTGAATATTAGTTTGGTAATTACTATTTAGTGATTGCTATTTGGTAATTTGCCATTTCGTAATTGCTTTGCAAAACAGCACAATGATATATTGATCTATTGCTATGATCTGCCAGTTCCTCTGAATTCCCAGCTTTCATTTTTTTAAGTAAATCCTTTTAATTTCAGAAACCCAACATCAAAGGGTAGAGATTTATTTTAAAAAACTGAAAGCAGGAAATTCAGAGGAACTAGTAGATCATGCAATAGAATGTTATTTCACATAGTGTTTCACTATGCATAGAAAAGCCCTCCAGTAGTATAGACTGGAAAACAGTGACTGCGAGAACCTTTGATAATGCATACCTGCCCATCCAGACAGCTTGGACTAAATCCCCCCCTCCCCCAGAAGGACTGTACCAAACCAGCAGGTTTCAGAAAGAATGGACAACCAAAGGGATAGTTTGGAAAGTGGACAATTCTAGGACAATGTTGTGTGGATCCTTCCCCTCCTCAAAAATTGCCGTTCAGCAGCCAAAGTAGAGAAAAGCCTGCATGTGGATGTATCCTGATCACTTTCCCCATTCCTCCACTGGAGTTGCTCAGCTCTTGCATGTCCCTGTTGTGCGCTGAAGTCGGGCTCCTCTCTATGTTACTGACCAGTTTCAGACAATGTGGGGAAATTCCATGATCATTACAAACACACACACCCCACCCTGCTCACTGACAATTAGCTGATTTTACATATTTTTCTCTTAGATCGATTGCTGTTTGCTGAAAATCCATTTGCAATTTGCTTTCCTTGCTTTTGCTTTTGAATTTGAAAATACACGAATCGAGTGGAGCAATTACATTCTCCAGGCATACAGAAAAAGAGGACACAGCAGTGTTGAAATGGCTAGTCAGATGGAGAAGAGTTTTCAGGGACTCAGGGTCAGTCATGGCAGAAGTCAAAGCAGATGCTTCAGTGGGAGATAAGGGTTATGCAGTGAGGATTTAATCTAGCTAACAAAAGAAAAGCACAGTCCAGTTGCTAGAAGTGGAATGAGAACGAGATCGAGCCCATTAAGAAAGAAAGCGAGCATATGTTACTGTGTAGATAATTTGTTCTTTCAGTAACTGTCATAGGATTGGGGGGGGGGAGGCTCCAGAAGATTAAGAGGAGGCATAAAGAATTTATCTTAAACTAGTAATCAAGCCCGCTGCAGCTAAATGCAGCGGGCGCTAGGACTCACCGACGGCGGCGGCAGGCTGGTTGGCGGCGGCGTCGGTGGCGGCGGCAGCAGGCTTCTTTGGGCAGCAGGCAGGCAGGCTCCGTCGGGCGGCGGGCTGACGCGGCGAGAGGCGCTTCGCGCCTCTCACTGCGTCAGTCCGCCAGGCAGGGAACCCCCGGCAGCCGCGCTTCGCGCGACTGCTGGGGGCTCCCTCGGGCGGCGGGCTGACGCAGCGAGAGGCGCTTCGCCGCGTCAGTCCGCCAGGCAGGGAACCCAGGCGGGCTGGTCGCCAGGCGGGCTGGTCGGCGTCGTCGTCGGTGGCGGCGGCAACAGGCTTCTTGGGGCAGCAGGCAGGCAGGCTCCGTCGGGCAGCGGGCTGACGCGGCGAGAGGCGCTTCGCGCCTCTCCCGCGTCAGTCCGCCAGGCAGGGAACCCCCGGCAGCCGCGCTTCGCGCCTCTCGCCGCGTCAGTCCGCCAGGCAGGGAACCCCCGGCAGCCGCGCTTCGCGCCTCTCGCCGCATCAGTCCGCCAGGCAGGGAACCCCCGGCAGCCGCGCTTCGCGCCTCTCGCCGCGTCAGTCCGCCAGGCAGGGAACCCCCGGCAGCCGCGCTTCGCGCCTCTCGCCGCGTCAGTCCGCCAGGCAGGGAACCCCCGACAGCCGCGCTTCGCGCGACTGCCGGGGGCTCCCTGGGGCGGCGGGCTGACGCGGCAAGAGGCGCAAAGCGCCTCTCGCCGCATCAGGCTGGGAGCAACTGCGAGCCGCGCTGCGCGCGGCTCGCAGTTGCTCAGGCTGGGAATCGGAGGGACCAATCCCTTTCTCATCATGGACAAAGCCCACCTCAAAGGGGCTTAACGAATTATTTAGTCCGTGGCGCCCGTGGCGCCACGGGCTATTTAAAGATGGGAACCACTGCAGTGCAGGGGATATGAGTTTGTACTCTTGCACACAGAGACAAAACTGCCATGAGGCCAGGTAAAGTGCTTGTGTTGGACAATAGCTTTTTGTGGGGGTGGGGGTGGGGGCAGTAACCTGTTATCTCCTCCTCCATCCCTTTGCCAAACCATACTTGCCTTCTCTCTTTTGAAAAATAAACAGCACTGCATACCCTGTGGGGTTCCTCCAAGGGCTTTTAGGCTTCTTCAACGTACTCTGGATTTTCTTGGGAGTCAATCCATAAACCCTCGGAATCAGTGTGGGCCTCGTTCTTCCACATGTCTGCCCTCCTGCATTGCGTCCCTTTATGTTCTTCCATATCTCCCACAATGAATTAGGATTTTCAAGATGGAGGGATGGTGTTGTCAGTGGGGGCATCATCAGTGATGTCACAACACTCTCCTTTTAATTTTTTGTGCATGCTTATGTTAATAGATCGAGATCATGGCTGCATTTTTAAAAAGGCACTAGAAATAACAATACTACCACACTGCTGTAAATCTCTACAAGGGAATATATATCTCTACAAGGGAATAGGCTAGAGATTTTCTTTAAAAAAACCCAAACTGGGAATTCAGAGAACCTGCTTGGGAGGAGTTTTTTTTTAAACTGTTTTATGTTTTATTGTTATATTCAATGTTTTATTTTATTGTTTATCTTGCTGTGAATCGCTGCGGGCCAGTAGTGCTGGGAGCAGCGGCATACAAGTCTAACAAACAAACAATAAATTGACCTGTGTATTGATATAGAGCTATTTTAGTGCTGTTATTCTTAAAAAATTAAAAATGAAACCACTGGTCTCTGGAAGGAGGGGGAGGAAAGTGAGTGATTTGATGATGATGATGACAGTCCAGTCACTGAAAATCAAACATGGGCGGGAGTGGATGGACAAAGAAAATTGACAGAAACATTATGAATGATGAAAAAGAAAACTCAAAATTGGCTTCCAGAAAAGGATGGTTAGTAGCTCTGTCTGATTGAGGAAGTGCTGTCCAACAGACTGATGAGAGCTTGGCACAGGCAAGCACACAACTCCTCCACCATCACTGGGCCACCCAGATGTGGAGCGCTGATAGCAAGTGGCTATGGGGGGGGAACCCTAGCATGGGGAGCAGGGGCAGAAGGAGGCACTATCCTGCAAATTGCTGGCCAGACTCCTTGGAAAGAGGAAGCAGCATGAACCCTGATAAAGGCCACTGTTCTGTGTGGCTGGCATCCTGCTCCCCCCTCTCTCAGCAGCTTGGTTCCCCCTGCCTGTTGCATCCTTGCCTGTTGCCTGTCTGTGACCCCCTCCTGTCTGATGATTGTCATGGCAGGAGCATTGGGAGGCAGAATGGGAAGGTGAGATCTGTGTCTTTCCACAGTAGGTGGAAAGCCCACCTTTGCATTCCCTGTGTGTGGGTAGCATGGATGCTCTAATGTCAGATGGTGGGGAAAGCCACCGCCAGCCTTACTGGACCAAGGCTGAGAAGGCACTGCTTTATGGGTTTATGGTAGAGCACGCAAGCATAGCCTTTGTCACTGCCTTCTGGCACATTATGGTGGGATGGGTGTTTGTCTTGGGACATGCCATTCAGAAGCACTGTGAAGCACTGGAATGATTCCTTTGGTTCCGCTCAGAAGCACATCCAGGCCCCCATAGCCAAAGGTGTCCCTTACAAGCAGGTGGTTCAAGAGGGTCTATTGAGATGGGAGGCGGCCTTGAGGGTGCTAATCCCCCTTGTAGTGGTAAGTGGCCATGGTGCTGGCATGCTGTGGGGCCCCAGCTGTGGGACTCAGCACTCACTGCCTTCTACTGCCCTGTGGTGTCTGACTGATTTCCCCACACTCTGCAGGAAACTCGCAGGTGACAATGCTGTCGTGGTGCCATCCAATGTGGTTGCTGAGGTGGACCAAGGATCTGAAAGAGACCCTGGAAAGCTGATAAAACTGACCTCGATTGACCAGTGGTCTGACTCAGGCAGTTCTTGTGTATGTGTGACTAACCTACAAGGAGAGGAGAAGGTAGCACAAAACCCCAAGGATTTCAGGCTCATCATTCACAATGGAAGGAAAATTGTAGTTTGTTCTTGACACTGGAGTACAGAAAGTATAAGCCAAAAAAAAATTTGCCTGGCCATTATAACAAATTTTGTATTCCTAATATGCCGCAGTTTAAATAGTCAGGATTTTTGCATTAATCAAAATACTTATTTATCCAAGAAATGTTTCATCCTGTTCTGACACATTGAGAATAATAGTGAGGGCTTGTGCCATACCCGAGAAAAGGTTAAATCCCCTAAAAGCTCTGACTTTCTCATTCAGAAGCTTGAGCACTGACCTCAACTCAAGTTTCTGTTGTATGCTAATGCTGTGATGCATTTGTATCTGAGCTGGGGTTTATTTTGTTCTGTAGAAAAATATGGGATCTTTAAAACAGCATGATTTTTCAAGTACCACCCATTATGCAGCATAGATTGATTTCCCATTGTTTTGGGCTGCTTTCAAGATTGTATAGATGCTTACAGTGGGTATTCATAGGGCTTTATGCTCGAACCTTGCATTTCACTATAATTGATTGACTGTCACAGCCTTCCTTTCTCCTCTCTCCCCAGTCTAGGTTGTCTTAAAAATCCTGAAGTGAGACTTCTCGTCCCTCACCAGCTCCCTATTGCTCCCTAGAACTCCTGCACTTGGTTTGCCCTCTAGACCCTATCTCAACTTCCTCCCCCTCTTACAATCAATCTCCTTGACACAATATTAATATTTTGCAAATGCTGGCAGTGGCTCATGGGAATTGTAGTCCACGGACATCTGGAGGGCTGCAGTTTGACTACCGCTGGTCTATAGGTTGGCTCTGAGATGCCAACCTTGTCTAACACATAGAGGTGAGTTTCAGGTTCTTGTCAGTTCCTATGTGTGGGGTGCCCATGCCCAACTCAGACAGGAGCCACATTATGTATGAAGAAGGGGCTTCAGTTTCTCTTTGGCTCTGCTTTTCCAACCTGATATGATCCCAGGGGAACTGCTTGTCCCCCCTTCTTTCCAGTCTCTAGCAGTCCATTTCTCATTAGTGGTTTTTGTTATCTTTTATTTGCAGAGCATGGATGGCTTTGGAAGGCTGGACTTCCTGCATTGTTTCGTGGTGGTGGATGGTAGCCACATCCCCATCAGAGCTCCAGAGGGTATCATAAAAGAGTTTGGCAACAGAAAGGACTTTTGCTCAGTGCTTCTACATGGGACAGTAGACCACTCTGGATGTTTTATTGATGCAGAGGTGGGCTGGAGTGGAAGTAGGCACAACACTCTTGTCTTCCAAAAGTCCAACTTGCGGACTGCCATGGATGCTGGGGTCTTTGTCCCAGGGAACCCCATGGTGAACATTGAGGGAGTTCAGGTCCCAGCCCTGATATTGGGGGATGATACCCCCTGAGAAGGTGGCTCGTGACACCATACAAATTACCAAGGACTAATGTGCAGAGCACTACAACCTCAGGCATTCTCATACTAGGAACGTAGTTGAGCATGCCTTTGGCCATCTGAGGAGTCATTGGTGTTGTCTTTCCTCAAGACCACATCTGCACATTGATCATGTAACTCCCCTGGTTATAGCCTGTGTGATCTTACACAATATCTTTG
Source organism: Paroedura picta (assembly GCF_049243985.1). NCBI lineage: Eukaryota > Metazoa > Chordata > Lepidosauria > Squamata > Gekkonidae > Paroedura > Paroedura picta. The sequence goes on along the minus strand of NC_135371.1, from coordinate 130,745,446 downwards.
AAGAGAAAGGCCATGAGATTCTGGTCCCACAGGAGGACCCAGAAGGAATGGTGGTGGATGACGAGCCACCAATCACCAACAGGAGGAAAAAAAGGATCTATGAGGAGGGGTGCTGCGTTAGAGATGCCATAGCAAGGTACCTGTACAGGCACAGCCAAAGAATGTGACCAGTTTCCCCCCCCCTTGTTCTATTGTTTCAATAAAGTTTGCCTTTGTTTAAATGTCTGCCTTCTGTGTTAAGTGGGAGCTTCTACTTGGAAGGAGTACCATGGACCGGAAGACATCCCTTGCTAGTCTTCCCTTGTCCATTGTAGTCTCCAGCTCCTGGTCACTGCATTCATGCTCAAAGAGCAGCATGGATTCTGCTATGTTCCGGGACTGTCACATACCAAACTCTGCCTGCTCAAGGAGCCATTGTCCCACATTTGTGAGCAAGGAGACATGTCTCTGTCTCCTTTGCTCACATGTCAGTCTCTCCTCTGCTGACAAGACTCCTCTGGGCACCTTTTCTGGGTTGGGCCTCTGTCGTGCAAGCTCATCTTCCCCTCCTTCCCTGAGGGCTCATCTGGAGAGTAAAAGGGGAATACTTAGTGCTCCTGGTTTGTGTGGGTGGCTGGTCTCCACACAGCAACCCTCCATGTTGACCATCCTTGCATCCTTGCATCAGTCACAGCACATGATTTCCCCTCTTCCCTGTAGAGAGATTTGGCTCTCACATGGAGGGAGAGAGCCATGTACAATCCTACCCCCCCCCCCAATCAACCCAACACACCTACCTGTTGAAAGTTAAAAAAAAAACTCAAGGTTTGTGCTCACCTACCAGCTGCTCCAGTGCCACTGCGGCAATATTCCAGCAATTAGGATCTGGCTGTACTCCCTGGGAGGATTTGATGAAGTCTGAGGAAATGAGATTTAGTTACTTTTTGAGCATTACAACAGAGAGACTAATAAGGCCCTTGCCAAGTTAACCGTGCAGAAGGCAACCCTTGTTCTTTTGGGTTTTCTGGGGATTCCTTTGCTGCAGGGCAAGTTAGGGGGCAATTTGTGTCTGTGCCCAAAGAGGCAAATTTCAGCGCAGAAACAACCAAAAAAATGCAGCCCTTAAAAATGTAAATCTGAGTGATATCTCTAGTGCTGGTGTGGAAACAGTCCTAGACAAACCCTTAGATTTTTAAATGCTTTGTTTTATTTTGTATTTCTTGTATTAATAAAAGTATACCAACAATAGCCAAAAAAAAATTATTAGCGCAACTTCTTCTATGTTTGTCATTCCCTGAATAAAACATTTCGAAATTTTCTGACCCAAAGTGTCTTAATCCCATTCACTTTAGTTCAGTCACTCCCGAGATTCATGAAATCCTGGGTGAGAAAGCCTGGCCTGGAGTCTCAGCTGTGGCCTGTCTGCATTCTTTAACTGTCCCCCAGAAAGGCCATACATCCTCCTTATTGTATCTATTTGGAATAGAGAATTAAATAGTAGATTGTAATATAATGTAACAAATAGTAGAATGTAATATAAATTGGAATGGCGGACTGGTATGTCTTTCTCTGGTCTGGGGACAGGGGAAAGGTCTCCGCACACCCAGTCACTCCACGTCCAGGAAGAAGATGAAAGAAGAAGAAGAAGAAGAAGAGTTGGTTCTTATATGCCGCTTTTCCCTACCCGAAGGAGGCTCAAAGCGGCTTACAGTCGCCTTCCCATTCCTCTCCCCACAACAGACACCCTGTGGGGTGGGTGAGGCTGAGAGAGCCCTGATATCACTGCCCGGTCAGAACAGTTTTATCAGTGCTGTGGCGAGCCCAAGGTCACCCAGCTGGTTGCATGTGGGGGAGTGCAGAATCGAACCCGGCATGCCAGATTAGAAGTCCGCACTCCTAACCACTACACCAAACTGGCTCGAAAAGCTCTGAAAAGGCCTCCAAGCTTGAGAGGAGACGGAGGGTGACAGGATCTCAGTTAATTATTCTCAGCAGTTCCACATTTAAAACACATCTGTTCATTAAGCTCCAATTTTGACATATACATTTCCTTCACTATGTTTTCCCTCAGAATTAAATCCAAACCAGTTATAACCTTATGGACTTTGGTTGTTATTCCTGTTTGGTTCTTGAATCTGTTAAACATCATCAGCATCATTCTGTATGATAATTTACTGCTCACTTGTATGTATGGCCTGGTAATTCCCATTTCACTGTGTCAGAGGAAGTGCATGTGCGCATGAAAGCTTATGCCCCTTAAGGCACTGCTTTCCACTCCTTACCTGAGACATAATTACAGCCTTGGCCTACCAGATTCCCAAACAGGATACCGTTAGGGAGCACCCTGCTTACACAATATCAGCTTCTTAATCAAGGATTTTGTCCCCCCTTTTATTTGACTGTGGAATGCTGTGGTTTACACAATCCATAGGAGAGGCCAGCGTGGGGGTTGGACATCCTTCAGTGTAGACAGCAGCAGCCTCCGAGTGTCGCCCATCCACAAGAAGAAGAAGAAGAGTTGGTTCTTAAGAGCGGCCGCGGCTCGGCGCGGCCGCCATTGACGCAGCGGGGGTGCCCAGCTGGCGACGCGGCTCCCGATGTCGTCATCGGGCCGCGCCAGCGCGCGGCAGGCGAAGGGCGGGGCGCGCGGCCTTAAATAGGCTGGACGCACACGCACCGCCCTCTTCGCATCTGGCCGCCGCAGGAACAGACACCCTCCCTCCTCTCCCTGTTTTGAATGTTAATGTCGCAGCCGCGGTTATGCTAGGCAGGGAGCCTGTTGGCAGGGAGCCCGCCTGCGTGCGGGACTCCCTGAGGTGGGGGTCTCCTTAAAGAGACCGGCAGTACCCGGGCGCGGCCTACCCGGCTGGGAGGCCAGGGGCCCGGGGCCAAGCGGCAGGGGGACCCAATGGAGGCGGACGCCCTTTGGGTCTCTTGTGGCCGCTTCCTTGGATTCCGCGGCGGAAGGCGTCCCATCCTCCCGGCTGGGAGTGAGGCGTGGAGCCGGAGCGCCGCGGATTAAAGTGGTGCAGCCGGACGGCTGCTGGGGTATCAGGCTCCCTTTACCTGCATAAGGCCAACCCCATGTTGGGGGGGGTTGCTTGTTAATAAAAGGCTGCGGCCAAATTATTTGCCAAGAAAATCGGAGTCGTGTCGTTGCTGGAAAGTCGCCACCTGCCAGTCAATATGCTGCTTTTCCCTACCCGAAGGAGGCTCAAAGCGGCTTACAGTCGCCTTCCCATTCCTCTCCCCACAACAGACACCCTGTGGGGTGGGTGAGGCTGAGAGAGCCTTGATATCACTGCCCGGTCAGAGCAGTTTTATCAGTGCCGTGGCGAGCCCAAGGTCACCCAGCTGGTTGCATGTGGGGGAGTGCAGAATCGAACCTGGCATGCCAGATTAGAAGTCGGCACTCCTAACCACTACACCCAACTGGCTCTCCAACACCAACTGAGCATCTCTTGGCTTGTTAGGGTTTGTTTGTTTGCTTTTTATATTGTGTATATAAGATAAGATTGTTTAAAAGAGTATTATTGTAAGCCTTCTTGGGTCCCCCATCAGGGAGAAAAGTAGATAAAAATATATACAAAATAATGTGGCTTCAGCAGATCAGTAGATCTGCACAGAAAGAGGAGATATTTTTTACAAACTCAGAGAAAACCTCACATTTGCATAAGCAATAGTATGGGGGGGGGCGAAACCCACCCGCCTAAAAAACAGAACTTAATTTTTCTTTAACTGTAACCTTGCAAGATCATGATTGACATTATAGTGTTGCCAAGTAACAGTATACCATCAGGCATTTCAAATCTATCAGGGTGAGTAAGTAGTGAATGGGATAAAAGAAAAATGTCCGTTTTTTAAATATAGATGTAAATTCTTTTCCCATTGTAATTATGATAAAAAATACCGCTTTTCTTTAGAAAATGATTTCTGTTGTACTCTCTTTGGTCTCAAGCTGTGCTTGTATTTTATTCCATACTTTTTCAGTCTGGTTTTGTATTTATGGAAATCATTTACTTTTGCATTATTCTGCAATCTGTGTTGTTGGAGTTGTTAAAAAAAAAAACAGTTCCCACTGATGAGTGGAACTTGATTTTGCTTCCAGAGGTTCAGAAGAATTGCTGAGTGTTTTGGCACTTTGTACTCATTGATACATTTTGTGTGATGGAGAATTTTACTTCCATAGCTCGGGATTTTAGGGAAAAACCATGAGACATGAGATAAATAATTAGAGTAGATAAAAGAATGCCCACCTCTGTAAAGTCAGTAAATTGCCTGGAAAACTTTATTATTTGGTTGCTTCTTATTCTGGTTTGTTTTCTGAACAATTAGAACAGCCTCATTTAAAACATGTATTATGTCTACCTTTTACTTACATGGCTCCTTTCTCTGAACATTAAACGCTAGAGTTCATCATTTATGTAGGAAGCAAATTTATCCTTAGAACTTTTTGACAGAGTTTATCCATCTTCCACAGCTTTTGATACAAGTAATGAACTTTCCTCAACCAGTTCCCTGCTCCCATTCTCCCACCTTTTCCTCAATCCCCAAATTGTCAGGCTGAGATGATCCCACAAGTGTGGCTCTGGGAGCCATACTTTTTAGCCTGAATAACTGTGCTCGGGAAAAAGACAGATAGCAGTTTGGAGGGTATAATCTGTATTATCTCTAGGCCATTAGCCTAGTGAGTCGAGTATAGACGATTCAGCACCCTAAAGCAAATTAAAGCAAAACATCTGTGCAAGAAATAGATTCTTTTCCTGAAGAACGATCAAATGTCCTTGTTTTCAGAATGATTTCTTCATTGCTATTCCCTAGTTTGTTTGTTTATTCATTATGGGGACACTGCAGTTAGAACATTGTCTGAAGTAGATGATTGTATTGATATTTCTGATGGAGGAGGAACAGATTGCCTTTAGGGTATTACCTGTCTTCCCTTTATTGTTGATGATTAGTTTCAAGAGAAATCTCCAGCTGTAGTATAAACTAGGTATTCCTGAGGGTTTTAGTGACTTATTTCATTCATTGATTTAAAGCCTCTGGGAAGATATTTAAAGCCTCTGGGAAGCCTCTGAGCCCTTGGGTGAGGGCGGTATATAAATATAATAATAATAAATATATTCAGAGCAATCCTTATACAGGAGGGAGTGAATTTTTATTTTTCTTCAGCCATAATTATTTCTTTAACTTTGTGGTCTATTCATTTGACAATCAAATCTCATTTGGGATAACCAAACGGCAATAAATTTTAAGGGTCCAAAGAGCTCCTAAAATCTGAGGTTTTCCATATTTTTGATTATTAAATTTAGTTGTTCTTCTGACCATTGTAGAGCTTGTATCACTCCTTTAAAAGCAGCCTCCCCCGCTTCATGGTCATATTAGTGATGGATGCATATAAAAACATAAGAAATGCCCTGCTCTAGTGCAGCAGCAAGGTTGTACACTCGGTTTGGACAGTCATCCCATATAACTGTGTCTACAAAACCTGAGCTGTGCCCTAGGACTCCCTCTGATGTCTAACAGACAGTTCCATACTTGACTTCAGCTAAGGATAACGACATAGCAACTCAAGAGGAGCCCTGCTAGATCAGGCCAGAACTCCATCTTGTCCATCATTCTGTCTCCCACAGAGGTTCCTCTAAAGCAGCCCTTCTCAAATTTGTTTTACTGTTGAGAAACCCCAGAAATATTCTTCAGGTTTCGAGAAGCCCCAGAAGTGGTATGAACATGCAGAATATGCATAGCTGTGAACATACCCAGGGCCCCTCCCCTTTCCACCCCCACCCCCAGGCCCATCACGAGCTATTTGGGTAGGGGGCCTGTGAGTCAACATGACCATCTATGGTCATATCGCCTGATAAATGTTTTTAAAAATTAAAAATATGCAAACAAATTAATTAACTCCCACCCATTCAGGAAACCCTTCGAGGGCAATCTAGTAACCCCAGTGTTTCATGAAACTGTGGCTGAGAAAGCCTGCTCTAGAGGGACAACTACAGCTACTCCCTGGGCTTCCTGGATGTTAATGCAACAGGCTACCACCCACACCACCCATCTCATGCCAGACTTCTTGTCCTTTGCTTCCAGTGTCCTAACCCAGAGGCTGCTGCCAGAAAGAAAGACATCTAAGTGAGTCATATCTGTGAGTCAGAAAGGTTCTCATTTGCTGGACTGCCTTCATTGATTTCTAGAGGTTGCCTGTTTTAGACACATAAAAGCTTCTCATTGTTAAATGAAAATGCTCATTTTATCCCATATATGAAAGGCATGAATGGCATCTGCCCAACTCATCTATTGCTTATTATCCTGAAGGCAGGGGGATGCAGGAGGGGGAAAGAATTTTCCCTTCCATTCAGTCAGAAACAGAAGCAGAATCTTCCCACTGATTTGTTTACTGTAGCTTTTATATAATAAAAGGTTCCATCAACACACATGCATAGATACGGTGCTGAGTAAATCATGTATAGCAAGGAGTTCTATCAAGAGTAAAGCTTATTTTTTATTGTTGATATAAACTTATATTCCTAGCACGCTGGGACACATTAGCTCTCATCACTCTGATCTCAAGTGCTGGAAGAATAAAGTGGAATCTGTTCTAGAAATGGAAGAACTAAGTTGGACAAAAGCTCTTTCTTTCTTGGAGGTCAGCAGCTGAGGCATTGCTTCGATTCAACCTAATACAACTTGGGAAGCTATGTCTGGAGTCTGGGAAGTTATACCTAGCTTTCATGAGTAGAAATCTTTGCTAGATGCTAACCTGTTAAATCACTATTATTGTCAGAGGTCACTATTGAACTGAGAGTTTTTACTCCACCCCTTCCTTCTTTGGGACCTCTGCTAAACCACTCACTGCACAGGAGAATCTGTACGGATAACATCATCATCATCATCAACCTTCTGCCAATCAGTCTGAAAAAATGCGAGGTATCCACTAGGAGCACTGTTTTCATGTTCTGCCTTTCATTGAAGGTAAAGGTAAAGGTATCCCCTGTGCAAGCACCGGGTCATGTCTGACCCGTGGGGTGACGCCCTCTAGCGTTTTCATGGCAGACTCAATACGGGGTGGTTTGCCAGTGCCTTCCCCAGTCATTACCATTTACCCCCCAGCAAGCTGGGTACTCATTTTACCGACCTTGGAAGGATGGAAGGCTGAGTCAACCTTGAGCCGGCTGCTGGGATTGAACTCCCAGCCTCATGGGCAGAGCTTTCAGACTGCATGTCTGATGCCTTACCACTCTGCGCCGCAAGAGGCTCTATCTGCCTTTCATTAGGAGCAGCATTAATGGGCATTGAGCCAAGGACATTGGCCACTAGCAGTCAGCATGATGTAGTGCTAAGAGCGATGGCTTCTAATCTGGCAAGCTGGGTTTGATTCCCTCACATGCAGCCAGCTGGGTGACCTTGGGTTTGTCACTGCCCTGATAGAATTGTTCTGACAGAGCAGTAATATCAGGGCTCTCTCAGCCTCACCCACCTCACAGGGTGTCTGTTGTGGGGAGAGGAAAGGGAAGGCAAATGTAAGCCACTTTGACACTCCTTTGGTGTCCAGCACTCCCTGGTCTTTTGGCTAGGAGCCCGGACTTGCCACCCCATCCCTACCCACTGCCGGAAGACCAAGCTTTGCCATGCTGCTCCTGTCAGCAGCCATGAAATCCATGACCCACCTGTATGCTGACCCCTGAGTAGCCAGAGCTTGGCTGCAAAGGTAACAAGACATCAGCTATGTCAGGGAATTGGTGGCCCATCTCTGATAGGACACCATGAAGGCTAGCAGGTACACCGTGGAGGTCACATCAGCCCTGCAGCACTGAGGACAGCAAGGGCAGTGGCAGCATGTCTCCTGGGGCTCGCCTGGCAAAGCTGTCTGACAGGGCCTGGGAGAGGCAATGTGGGCCACGTTCGCCCTCTCCATGAGAAAGCTGGGAGGATGCCAACTCCCAGGGTGGGGTTATTCAAAGTGGGGGGAAAAGCAGGAGGAGCCCAGAACAGGAGGAGGAGAAGCAAAGTTAGGCATCAGATGCTTGGAGGAGGAGATAGCGAGTGGATAACTATCAGAGAGGAGAGAGAGGAGAGTGAGAGACACAGAATGAAAAAGCCACGGAGCCAGCAGAAGGGACAGAGAGCAATGGGAAAGAGGGAGTGTAGCTTCAGGAGAACCCAAAGGATCAAAGCAGCGCAACCTGGCCAGGTGGTGGGGCAGCACCTCAGTCACCCAAGGACAGAGAGGAGGGTGAAGACTCAGAAGAGGACAGCCCATCCCCTCCACCCATCTGGTGACCGCTGACAGGAGGTTCCCCAAAAGGTCCCTGGGATCAGTCAGGTTGGGTCTCCCATGGGTAAGGTAGAGCACCCCCACATTTGGACTGTGAAAAGCAGGGTATAGAAACAGAGACCTGTATTGACATACAAGAAAAGATTACAGAAAAAAATATATTATAAAGCTTTAATTGTACTGCAGTTACAGGACCTCAAAGCCGGCTGTACAAACTGGGCAACTGAATCAATAACTTGAGAATTTTTGTTTCCTAAAAGGAAAATGAACCAACTCTTCTTCTTTTTCTTCATTCCTATGTAAAGTGTAATGCTCCGTCTCCTATGAGCAGCCTTGCACATCATAATATACTACACCTGGGGAAAACCCTTACATGTATTTCTGCTTGTGTGGTATCTTTTTCTCTTTTAATTAAATATATTTGTTCTTCATGATTAAGGTATGAGAGTGGGAAGCTACACTCAACATCTGAATGAAGTCCTGGGCAGTAAAGCCTAGTTGTGCTAAAGATCACCCTTGCATCATGACTGAGAGCCAACTTGGTGTAGTGGTTAAGAGTGGAAACCTCTGATCTGGAGAGCTGGACTTGATTCCCCGCTCCTCCATATGCAGCCAGTTGGGTGACCTTGAGCCAGTCACAGCTCTCTCAGCCTCACTTATCTCACAGGGTGTCTGCTGTGGGGAGGGGGAGGGTAGATGATTGTAAGCCACTTTGAGACTCCTTTGGAGTACAAGAAACCCAGCTCTTCTTTTTCTTCTTCTCCTCAAGCTTTGCCCTACCAGATACAACATGGAACCACTGATAACCACATAGGGCTGTTTCTCCTATTGCAGTGCTACAGCAGACACAGGTTAGGTAACGAGTGAAGTTATATTTGGCAGATTTTTCATTCAATGGGATTAAGAGCATCTGAATGGCACAGGGAGAGTGCTGGTTTCAGGATCCCTTCCATGCAAACGATGCATAAAGTCAAGTCAATATGCCAGGTGTGTCATTGCTCTGATTCTCTGTGAGAGCCCTGTCCTTGTAGCCCAAAATGCAATTAAAAGTTAGAACAAAGAAAATCTTTTTCTCATCTTTGATATTAATCCATCCTAGTTATGACTCCTAAAAATAGTTTTTGCTCTCTTAGCCAATGTTTACACATGGTTCACCATCACAGTATCAGACTTTATTTTAACGGAAGTATGAATCCACTTTAAATATGAGACTGACCTTATTTTTTTCAATTTTATTTGCTGCTGCAATTATTATGCACTTTTGAATATGCACACTAAATGCCTATGCCACTAATTAGCCCATAATTAGTGTAATTATTAGACAAGAAGAGCTAGTAATAAAACTGGTTTGGAGTGAAATTGCTTGGAACGGGTATTATATACAGACCAGAGAGGTGTCTTTACTGAACAAACAGAGGAACCCAATAGCCTGTTCCTAATCTTGGAGTCACATCATGTTTCACTGTCCAAGAATGGAGCATCACAAAAGCATGGAAACCTCAAAATAAAAGCCAAAAATAGATCAAAGCATCCACTGATCTTCAAGAACCAGTTTTTAAGAAGTGTCTTCAGGTTCCCCCGCCTCAAAAAAAAATTGTTTTTGGAATGGCGTTTCACATGAATTTGGGAGAGATTGGAATGGGACTGCAATAATTTCCAGGTGGGTTTGAAGTAAGGTCATTTTACCACAGAGTGCACCATGCACTAAGGAAGTGTAGCAGTGGACGTCATACATAAATGAGGGAAGTTTCTAGCAAAGGGAAATAATCACTAGAGTCTCCTAGTTCTCCCCAGTTTTATTTCTTTATTTATTTGTATCTGTATTTATATTTATAGTCCACCCCTCTTGAACCAGTCATCTTGGGGCGAGTTACTACAGTGTAAACCATAAAACCATATAATAAATACTGCATTTAAAGCTACTATGAAATACATTCAACATTAGTTAAAACTGCCTTCCAGTTGATATGTGAAGAGTCAATTATCAGTCAAAGCCATCCATTTCAGAGGGAGGGAAAGTATCGAAGAAGCCAAGCTGACAGGGGAGGCCCTGTGGCGTTCCAGATCTTCTATATGTGCTGACCTCAAAAGTAAGCCTGGCAGTAGAGCTCTTTCTTGCAGGCCCTGCAGAACTGTGCTAGTTCTGTCAGGGCCCTGATGTTTTCTGGGAGCCACCAGGCAAGGGCTAGGGCTAGGGCCAAGAAGGCCCTGGCCCTGGTTGAGGCCAGTCATACCTCTTTGCGGCTGGGGATTACCAGTCAGTTCACTTTAGCTGACCTAAACGTTCTCTGAGGAACATATTCAGAAAGACAGTCCCTCAGATATGCAGGTCCCAGACAGCGAATGGCCTTAAAGGTTAACACCAAAATGTTGAACTGAATCTGGAACTCAACTGAGAGCCAATGTAACTGCTCCAATGTGTTATATGGGTCCTCCCTGGTGTCCTGGTTTGGACCAGTTGTAACTTTTGGATTAGAGCCAAGGTTAGGCCTGCATAGAGCAAATTATAGTAATCCAGTCTAGAGGTGACCGTCACGTAGATCACTGTGGCCAGGTGCTCTGATAACAGTAGTAGCTTGGTTTGTCAAAGATGGGAACATGCCAGCTTCGCTACCCTCTTGGCTTGAGCCTCCATTGACAAGGAGGGGTCAAAAATCATACCCAAATTCCTGTCCGAATGTGCATGTTACTAGCTACATTCCATGCAGGAGAGAGAGATTCGCTTCCTGTGCTTCCTTTCCTCCCTAGCCACAGGACCTCTGTCTTTGAAGGTTCAGCTTCAGACAACTACCCCTGAGCCACCTCACCATGGCCTCAAAACATCCAGCTGCAAGTGGGGGGGGGAGGCATCTGGTCCATTGTCCATCAGGAAATATAGCTGGGTGTCATCCATATATTGGTGACACCTCAGCTCATAGCTCTAGCTGAGATGGGCGAGAGGGCGCATAAATAATGTTGGGGAGAGAACCACTCCCTGAAGAACTCCGCATAGGAGTTGGCAGAGCTTTGGTTAGTTCTTCCTGATTACAGTCCTTTGTCCTCAACCATGGAGAAAGGAGGTAACCCACTGACGGGGTATTCCCTATATCAGTGGTCCCCAACCCTCGATCTGAGGACCGGTACCGGTCCGTGGATCAGTCGGTACCAGGCCGTGGCTTCTCCTTGTCCTCCTCCCTGGCTGCTGCCTCGGGGGCTGCCCTGCCACTCTGCCGCCGGCTGACCCTTGGTGCTCTCCAGTGGCCCCCATGGCTGGGGCTCCCCCTCAGCGTGGCACTGCGCAGCTGCTGCTGGCAGCGCCCTCCAGTGGGCGGCGGGAAGTCAGGGGCACCGGCAGGAAAGCAAGTGGAGCAGGGGCTCAGGCAGCGGCATCCCTCGGCAAAAGACTACCCCCCAGGCCTCAGTAAAATTGTCAAGTGTTGACTGGTCCCCAGTGATAAAAAGGTTGGGAACCACTGCTCTATATCACCACATTGATCTGGCTGTGAGCAAGTAGTTCATGGTCTACCAAATCCAACACTGCCTTAAGATCTAATAATTCGAGCAGCCCTGACCCACCCTGGTCCAGCTGTCCCTGGAGATCATCCATCAAGGTAACCAGAGCTTTCTCTACTCCATGGCTAGGATGCAAGCTGGATTGATGTGGGTCAAAGACTGATGCTTCATCCAGGTATGCTATCAACAGGTCCGCTGCTGCAAGCTCAACGACCTTCCCTAGGAACATGAGGCCTTCCCCCAGGCCCTCCTTCCTGCCTCCCCATGGTACTGAGGCTGGGGCTCACTTCCCCACCCTCCCAGTCCCCAATCACTGGCTGGGCAACTGACCCCCCCCCCCCCGATCCCAGTCCCTGGGCCCCTTCTCTCCTTCCCAGCTCATGCTCACTGGCTGGCTTACCTATCACTGTCAGTGCAGTAGAACGAGTTGGCACTTTTTCCAGGTGAAAGAAGCTGGAAGTGGATGCAGTCAGGGGCAGGCTAGCCTATTTGATTGGCCAGTTGTTGGATGAATGACCAATCAGGTAGGTGATGGGTCCCAACTCCTCCTACCATCCCTGTCTGGCTTTATTTCTCTTACAGATAATTCATTTAAATCCTATGGATCTGCCTTTAAATTCACTCTCAGAAACAGACAATCCATCAACGTGTACAGAGGTGCACACATTACTAAATCCACCATTTCAGAGACTGCCAAATACAAATTCACATACAGATTAGACATCTGTCGGCATCTTTGAACAGCTTACCCGTACCGGTTTCCAGCTCACGGGGAGCGGGTAACTTGAAACATCAGCCTGAGAATTTGCAGGGCCAGAAGCCAAGTCTCAATATTCTATTTGCTGACAGTTTTCTCTTCCAGAACACTGACTTTGTTGATAACTTTATATTTTATCCCCATCATGGAAGCATAGGCTATTGTGGGCAGGCTCCAGAACTATCTAATGAGTTCTTTGAGTCCAAGATGGTTCCAGAAGTTCTTAGCAATAGTCATCACCAATGCAGCTAGACAAATTGCTGCTTCCTTTAAAATAAAGGTTTTGATACAGCATGGCATTTAGCTGTTTGGCCCAGGTTAGTACAACCTACTTCATTATGCATTAGCATTTTAACAACTGCCATGAGCTACCAGCTTTTTTGAATCCCGATAAGCTAGCAGAATGCATTTCTAGTGTAGCATGACATCACTTTCAGGTTTTGACCAGGGTGTGTGTGATATAATACCATTGAGCCAGTGGCATCACCACTTGTTCCTTTTCCCTGAACTCCTGCCAGTTGCCGCCTACTCAGACCAAAAAAACATTTTCCTTTAGCTCATTAATATTCAGGATTTTAAAAAAACCCTGCCTGTCTTGTCATATAAAAGCCAAAAACAGTTTCTATGATGCAATGAAATTAATTGAGGGGAGATTCCAGAACTCCAGGCAGTGCCTAGAGGTTGGCAACCCCTCGGTCAATGTTGTCCCTCGTTAGCACTCTTAAAATCTGGTCAAATTAGCCTACTGACTAATTACTATAATGTGTGCATAAATCCAACTATGCGTTACTGCTTTGTTAGAAAAGGATATAGTGAAACAGCCACAAATTGATCAACCAACAAATCGTCCATCTAAAAGCAGCTTCCTGCTCACTGCTGTTGAACAGGATGTGAGCAAAACTAGTAGATCGCTTCTATCTGCCACCCTTTTGTATTAAATAAGCCTTAAAATTCAACAAATGAAACTTTTCTTGGCAGATAAAAGCCGTAATGGGGAAAATGCCCTCTGCTGACTTTCTGCCTAAGATAAATATGAAGCTCTGGCAGGAAACCATGGAAACCCTGCTAATTTCCAGGGATTTGGGAAGGGTAGGCTGCCTGTCCATGATCTATATCTTGCTCAGCTCATTTCTTCTCCTTTAGCCTTCCTCGATCCCCTCCCTCTAGGATTTATATTCTTTGCTTCTGTTCTCTTTTTAGGGTAAGCTAACTTTGCCAAAAATCTCAAACGACCTGTTAAACTCTCTCTATTTCTTTTGCATCTTTGAAGGACTTTTCCCTACTGCCACAGTGTGGTTGTTTTTAATAGGCTACTGTTGAAAAATCAACTATTCAGCCATGGGCCACCTTTGCAACCCGAAATGACCCAGAACTCAGCAGTTTAATTGCAGCTTGCAAGAGCCAATCGCTGGCTGGCTGGGACAGCTCTAATTACTGAAGTTCTAATTTATTGAGCCTGGCTAACACAGACTGACACACCACGGCTGAGCTACAAATCTCTGCAGCAAATGCAGAAGGAGGGGGAATTATTTGCCACAAGTTACTACTAGAACAAAACAGATTTATACCTTTAATTTCCTTGTAAGTTCAAATCAGCCAAACAGGCAGGAAAAGTTACATTTACAGCCTTTCAAACTAGCTGTGAAGCAAATTCAGCCTTATAAATCCTTTTAAGAGAACATGTCCTCTTACAGATTAAAAATTGATTAAACAACAAAGAGCAATGCTCTCCAATTTGAGGGAAGGAGTGGAGTCCCACAAGGACTGGCGTTGGGGCAGGTGCTATTCAATTTGTTCATAAATTATTTAGAATATATGGATAAGCAGTGGCCAAGTCTGTAGATGACAAATTATTGAGCATGGTGAATCTCACAGATGACTGTGAAGAGCTCTAGGAAGCCCTCCACAAATTGGGTGAGGGAACAACAGTGTGTCAAACAGAAGTTCAGTGTAGGTTAGTCTAACATGATGGGCATTGGAACATGTGGCAGAACGGGTCTGCTTGACATTTGTACATAAAGACTGCATGGAGAAATAAAGGAATCAATCCAAAGACAAGCAACTCGTGTGTAAGCCGCAAAAGTGCATATATGGACTGAAACAGGCTGCGAGATGTTGGAATGAGAAACTTCATCAAATGCTAGCCATGGAAGGAGTTGAGCAAAGCAAGGCAGGTAATGATGCCTATACTCAATATAGAGACCACAAATAGACTTATGTGAATGACCTGCTTTTATGCTATTAAAACAAGAAGCACTGTGATGAAATAGTTCAACACCTGAATCAAGAAGAAGTGAAATAATTTGAAAACATCAAGTAAAATGAGTGGAAACTAGAAGTTATCTTCTCAATCTTCTCAACACCTGAATCAAGAAGAAGTGAAATAATTTGAAAACATCAAGTAAAATGAGTGGAAACTAGAAGTTATCTTCTCAATCTAAAGCAGAAAACCCTAAAATTTCTGGACTACATGACTATGAAAGGAGCTAAACCAGCAAGCACTCCTATGGGATCAAACTACCTAAACCAGCAAGAAGTAGAGGACTTCTGCCTGACAATAAGCAATACAGAGAGGCAATTGGGAGACTGCTGTACATAAGCACATTGACACATCCAGGGATCATCACAGGTGTGGGAATGTTATTGAGAAAGATGGAATTGCCAAGCAAAAAGGACTGGATGCCATCAAAAGACCTGCAAAGTACCTGCATGGCACTGCACATCTGAGACTAAAGTTGCCAATAAGTGACAATCTCAGATTATTGGGATACATGGATGCAGACTGGGCAGGAGATACTACAGACAGAATGGGCATTTATTCTTCTATGGCAGCAATGCAGTCATCTGGAGCAGCAGAAAACAAGAAACTGTAGCGGTGTCCTCAGCTGAAGATGAGTATGTATCTGAAGCAGAAGCATGCAGACAACTGAAATGAATACTGCAACTAATGCAAGGCTTCAGGATAGAGGATCCAAAACTAGTACAACTCTTCGAAGACAACCAAGGGTGCATAAAACATGTGCAGATAGAATCATAGAATCATAGAATCATAGAGTTGGAAGGGGCCATACAGGCCATCTAGTCCAACCTCCTGCTCAACGCAGGATTAGCCCTAAGCAGATGGAGAAGATCAACAAAACACATGGAACTGAAGCAAAAAGAAGGGCTTGTTGAGTTGTAATCCTGTCCTACAGAGGTAGCAGATGTACTCACCAAACCCCTTTCTCAAGAAAAGTTTGAAAATCTAGTGGACTTTGCACACTAGACCTTGAGAAGGGGTGTTGGAAAAGGCAATGTCTGGGATACAGAGAAGAAAAGGCCCTGCAGGGGGCAGCAAGAAGGCAGGCAGGATGCTGAGATCAGCACTTTCCTGTTAAATGTCATTCCTCTTGTCTTTCTCCAGACTGCTACTCTTAGGGTCATTTTCTCCTCCTTCTCAGAAGTGCCACATTCAGTCTTACCTTCTTTTTCAGTTAGGAACTTATCTCAATCTCGCCTCTTTTCTATCAAGTTATATTAATTCCCAAATAAACCTTTATCTACTCATTAATCAGGTTGCGTGCCGTTGCTGTATCAATTGCTTTGCCAACAGGTTTTTCATTAAAGCACTATAATGAAATATTGCTTCAATCCTTGAATAAAGTAAAAAATTCAAGTTTCTAGGCCAAGCACAGTCACTAAGAACAGTGTTAGACCCAGAGCTTAGATCAAAAACCTTGCAATTCTTTGCAGTTGGGGACCCAAATGTATGTATGTATGTATGTATGTATGTATGTATGTATGTATGTATGTATGTATGTATGTATGTATGTATGTATGTATGTATGAGCTTCTTGTGGCGCAGAGTGATAAGGAAGCTGTCTGAAAGCTTTGTCCATGAGGCTGGGAGTTCGATCTCAGCAGCCGGCTCAAGGTTGACTCAGCCTTCCATCCTTCCGAGGTCGGTAAAATGAGTACCCAGCTTGCTGGGGGGTAAACGGTTATGACTGGGGAAGGCACTGGCAAACCAACCCGTATTGAGTCTGCCATGAAAACGCTAGAAGGCATCACCCCAAGGGTCAGATAAGACTTGGTGCTTGCACAGGGGATACCTTTACCTATTTATTTATTTATTCATTCATTCATTCATTTATTCATTTATTTATTTATTTGGGTTTTTATGCCGCCCTTCCCTACAGCTTTGGGAGGTATAAAAAGCAAAGTATTGTTTTTCCTTTTCCATTTTATCTTAACAAAACCCCTATAGAGTCGGTTAAGCTCAGAAAGAGTATTTTCTCAGCACAAAATCCTTACCAGATTGTAATGAACTAGCCCTACCACTCTAGCAATGATGAAATTATGTTTTGCTTTGTAATAGATAAGTCATGTAGATAACTCATGACACTACATTTACCCGCATTCATTCACAATCTGACCACCCCACCAGCTGTCACCCTTGGCTTAGCATGGGCTCACTCGGTTCCCTGGCTCCCATTCCAGGACTAGGGCTGCCAAAGTTGTGGGGGGAGGGGGAAGTCTGCCTTGGCACCTTCAATGCTCTCGTGGTGCCAGAGAGCAGAGGCACATGCAAGGCAGTAGGAGAGTAGATGTCTGAGGCGGCTGAGATGGAGTCGCATGGGTGGTCTTCAACATTCTATCATGTCCTATGACTGCGCATTGAGGTGGATGAGAAAACCAAGCCAAAGTAATCTGGGGATCCAAATCAAAGTGTTTACTACAAATCCATACGAGAATATAGGAAGGGTTAAACATGATCAGATGTTATGTCCAAGACAAAGAGCAAGGCTATTATACTACACTTTATAACATAGCAAGCTCCACCTAGGAGCAGGGTCAATTGACCAGAGAACACGTCAGAGTTACATCAAGAGTAAGGTGTGGCGAAAGGTCTTTGTACCAAATATGCAGATGAGTGTGACCTGAGCATTCTGACATCAAAGCCTTCTCATACTTTGTAAAACAATGGTCCATAAGACATCACAAGCCCTGCAAACCATGGCAGAGACTTTATCATATCAAAGACTATCTTAGTTTCAAAGCAAGTGGGCAGCTGGCAATTCTAGGATTAATACAAGACTGAAGCAAAGGATTCCAACCATAATAAAAAGATTAACAACTTATGCATAATGACAGTACAATCAATAGACCCTTACTTAAAGGCCATGAGAAATAAAAGACATTTCAAAGATTTAGCTACAATGTCTAGTCCAGGAGATCTCCAGGGGAAACCTGGAGATTCCAAGATCTCTTAGTCTCAATCCTAGAAGAGGTTTTCTCTATTCATAGGTTAAACAGACAAACATGCTCCCTTGCCTTAGGGCAAGATTTACAACTTGCAAACAGTTTTTTTCAGGAGGGCAATTAGCACATCAAGCAGAATACACTTCAAAGACCAAAACCAACAGGCAGTTCTCAGAATCAGGTGTGAGAACTAAATTGCACCGGAAATACTTCAGGAGCACATTGTCAAGGATATCACAGTGCAATATGGCCTTGCACATACCGATATACAGATAACCACTAAACAAAACATTGGTCCAGATGGGGAAGGAGGTAGGGGCTCCCCTGAAGGGAGCTTCGGTCAGGCTCCAGGATTACTTCTAACACCTTTGATCATCCATACACAAAACTGAATCAGACCAGAGGATCCCAGCAAAAACTAGTCCCAGAACTGGGCTGGGGCGGAGAGATATTGTCATCACATGACACAGCCTCTACAATAGACAAACAGGCCAGTCCCTGTGGCAAAGAACAAATGGGCAGAATGTTGATACTCAGATCCATCCCTCACTCGGAGGGGAAGTCTGCCTGTAAACAATCTTCATTCAGCAGGCCTCCACCCTGGAATAGCTTGGCCACCATTGCTCCAGACTGAAAATGTACTAAAAAGTGTCAGTTTCAGCCCAAGAAACTGAACACAATAAAAGGTACACTCCAGCCAGACTCCATCTTGTTCAGCATGTAGCCGCCTGAGAAGGAGCCCCTAATTGCTAATTCTTTCCTTTCCCAACACAGCAACAAGGCATTATTTACAAGATTATGGCCTGTCCCAGATCCCACCTTCGAAGTAATTTTTCCTTCCTGCTACATCCAAAGCCCCCCTTAAAGTCCTACTGTATTCCTAAACCTGGTGAGGGGGTGAACTGCAGAGGTCAAAGCCCGCAAGCCAATTACAGAGGCATGAGGAAAGACCTGGAAACACACCCTGTCTTTCTTGCCCAGAAAATTCTATGGAAAGTACGTCAACTATGGTATGGAGTGGTAGGCCCCCCAGGCCACGAAGTACTGAACAAGCACCTGGAGAAGGGCAACAGCTCTCTACCGTAACCTGGGCATTTATGAAGCGGCTGGGAGAAACCCTCTGGGACACCTAGCTGCCGATGTAGCCCATGGAGAACACAGAGGCCTGAGCCGAAAGAAAATCAGAAAGATTGCAACATGGAAAGTACATGGAATGTCACAAGGAAAATTGGATATTGTGAAATCAGAAGTGACCTGACTCAACATCAGTTTGCTCGGCGTCAGTGAACTACACTGGACAGACAATGGCCACTTTCCATCTGAAGACTTCACAGACTACTATTCTGGCCTTTATTGCGGATAAGATGACTGCTTGTGCTGTGGGAAGTTACACAGCAGTAAATGACTGAATTATGCCCATTCGAATTCGGGGAAAGCCAATGAACACAACTGTTGTACAAGTGTATGCACCAACCACAGCTGCTGAGGAAAATGAAATTGAAGATTTCTATGCGAAAGTGCATGAAACAATGAAACAGCTGCCTCAAAAGCACATGATATACGTTATTGGGGATTTCAATGCCAAAGTTGGAAATCAACCAGAACAGGGCATCTGCTGTAGATTCGGACTAGGTGAGCGAAATGACTTATCCACTTCTGTCAAGAAAACAAATTGACTATCACTAACACCCTCTATGAACAACCGAAATGCCGTTTATACACCTGGACATCTCCAGATGGCATACACAGTAATCAGATTGATTTTATCCTTTGCAGTCAGAGATGGTGGAGCTCCATTCTAGCAGTAAAACCATTTCTGGGAGCAGATTGTAGCTCTGATCATGAACTGCTGGTGGCCAAGTTGAAAGTCAGATTACGTAATATCAAGAAAATGTACTCCCAAAGAAGTTTGATGTCGCCAAGATTCCACCAGCATATACCACAGAAGTGAAGAACAAATTCAGACTGCTTGATACTACTGAGAAGCTACCTGAGGAATTGTGGCAAGAATTTCAGTCTAATGTCATAGAAGCTGCTTTAGAACATATATACCATATAAAAGCTGGAAAGAAGAGGCAACATCTGACACCATCAAACGTGCTGAAAAATGAAGAGCAGCAAAAGCTGCTGGCAAGAGAGACAAATTCAGGAGGCTAAATGCAGATTTTCAACGTGTTGCCAGACAAGATAAGGAAGCATATTGGAAGCAACGATGCAAATGACTGGAAGAGGAAGGTACTAGAGGCCACACCAGAAGCCTCTTTGCTCAAGTGAAACAAGTTCAGAGCATCTTCACTGCTCGTAAAGTGACCATCAAAGACAAGACTGGAAAAGACTTGACTGACCAAACCAATGTTAAGGATTGATGGCGACAATATGCTGAAGAATTATATGCAAACGCCAAGGTGCCTCAGTCACCAGCCAAAAACACCTGACACAAATTGGAACCACCTAAACTAGAAGAAGAAGTGATCTGGGCTCTGAAACAGCTCCTAAATAATAAGGCTCCTGGCATAGATAACATCCCAGTGGAACTACTCAGATCTGTTCCACCAGCAGCAATCACAGCATTATGCCAAAAAGTCTGGGAAACTGGCACATGGCCAATAGACTGGAAAAGGTCCGTTTTTATCCCATCTTTAAACCGCTCCGCAGGAGTGGTAGAAATAAAGCCCTAAGGGCCCTTGAGGTGGGCCCTGTCTGGGATGGGGAAGGGTTGCCATTGGCTCCTTCCCCCTGGATTGACAACCGGAGGGCCCAATCGCCAGGTTGTCAGTCTGCCGCCAGGGGGCCAATCGGTCCCTTGCCCCTGACTGAATCTACAATCAGAGTCAAAATTGGTGGTCGTAACATCAATAATCTCTGCTATGCATATGATACAACACTCCTTACTGAGGGTGATCTGAAGAATATGATAAAGAGACTAAAAGAAGAAATTGAAAAGATGGGACTATACCTAAATATAAAAAAGACCAAGATCATAACAACTAACGACAGTAGCACCAAAATCACGATTTACAATACGAACATGGAATGTTCACTCAACATTTGAGGGTATCACTCAAAGGGGTGGATGCAGCTGTGAAATCAAACTTCGGAAAGCACTGGGCCAGAACACAATGTTAAACATGAACCGAATATGCAACAGTAAAGATATCAGCCTTAATATAAAGCGCTGGCTAGTCAACGCCATTGTCTTCCCCATAACAACCTATGGATGTGAAAGCTGGACCCTGAAGAAGGAAGACAGGAGGAAAATAGATGCTTTCAAATTATGGTGTTGGAGACTAATGCTGCAAATACTATGGACAGCCAAAATTACCAACAAGATAGTTTTAGGGAGGAGCAAACCAACAATGTCATTAGAAGGGAAGATATTACAGCTAAAGCTCACTTACTTTGGACACATCATGCAATCAAACTCGCTAGAAAAATCATTAATGCTCAGTGGCATGGTCAGCGGCAAAAGGAAATGTGGTCACCAAAGGATCCGCTGGCGCGACATGATCAAAGCTGATACAGGGATGACCATGAACCAGCAAAAAGAAGCAGTCATTGACAGAAACCAATGACGAAAACTTTCCAAAAGAATTGCCGAGGGTCGGACATGACTGAATGGATAACATCATCACACCCAAAGCAATCACTGCCCCCCCTTCCACCCCACCCAAACTCTCATCCACATCTAACCCAGGAATGTAAAGTACCTATTTGAAATTAAGCATCTAGAGCCAGTTTGGTGTAGTGGTTAGGAGTGCGGGCTTCTAATCTGGCATGCCAGATTCGATTCTGCACTCCCCCACATGCAGACAGCTGGGTGACCTTGGGTTTGCCATGGTACTGATAAAACTGTTCTGACCGAGCAGTGATATCAGGGCTCTCTCAGTCTCACCTCCCTCACAGGGTGTCTGTTATGGGGAGAGGAATGGGAAGGCGATTGTAAGCTGCTTTGAGCCTTGTTTGGGTAGAGAAAAGTGGCATATAAGAACCAACTCCAGCCTTCCCCAGTCATCATCGTTTAAGGTAGCGACATGCTGTCTGAGCTTTCAGACAGCATGTCGCTACCTTACCACTCTGCGCCACAAGAGGCTCATCTAAATTCCCCATAAATCCTCTCAGATAAAAATAAGTCTGATGTTAGAAACAACAATAGTCAAAAATCAATGGGGGAACATTTTAACCTTCCAAGATATTCAGTTGCTGACCTAAGAGTAGCAGTTCTCTTACAAAATAATTTCAAAGGGAGATTAGAGAGATGCCAAATTGCAGCTGATAATGAAGTTTAAAACAATGCATCCTCCAGGACTGAATAAAGATCTAGGTTTCTTGTCTCATTATCAATGCTGATTTCTCCATGCCTATTATCCCTCTGCATAACAAAATTAATCAAATCATTTGCCTGCTATTGTCATTTGGCACCTGAAATCGCTCCACTCTCCAAGATGTAAGGACAGATGGCCTCAAATTCCAGCCTTATCTAAAGAGGTGGGCAGTGACTCATGAATGCTCCTATCCTGCCACAAATGTTAGTCTTTAAGGTGATATTGGATCTTCTTATTATGGCATGAGGGTATTTCTTGGAGACACTCCCCCTTTATTCAGGAGCTTTTCCAATATTTGACAATCCAGACTATATTTATTGTATCTGAAGTAATCTGCTTATTCTATGAAAGTTTATAAGTAACTTTGACATTCCTAAAACAGAATACTGTAAATTAAATATACAAATATATCAAAATATAATATAGATATATTGGAGATATACATCTTGTTAAAATGTCCTGGGTAGCCCTATGGTTTTGGCCCCCTGGTGGTGTTTGGGAGGGATAGGATTTTTTGTACTAGTGTGGGAAGGATAGAAGGAAAGAAGAAATGAGACATTTTCTGAGAGGACAGGAGAATAAAGTTTTCTGAGAAGAAGGGACAGGGTTTTTTGTGTGTGCTTGGTGGTGCTACTCACAGATACTGAGTACTGGCACCTTTGGGAGTGGGGCCCTCCCAAGTTAAGGGTGTTGGACTAGTACCAGGGAATCCCAGGTTTGAATCCCTACTTGTGCAATGGAAGCTCACATGGACCGTTTATGCACTGGGAACTTCAGTGCCCCAGCTCCTGTGCAGGAGCACAAATTGGGGGCAGATGAGGTGCACCGGGCCAAATGCTCCCCCATGTGGATGCAGGAAGAGGTGGAGCAATCTGCCACGACTAAAACTCCAGCCTGCAGCCCAGCATGAAACCTCCAGTGCGTAAACGGTCATGGTGACCCTGGGCCAGTCACATGCTCTCAGTCTAACCTCCCTCACAGAGTTGTTGTGAAGATAAAATGGAAGAGAGGAGAAAGAGAGAAGAAAGAAGACAGGAGGAAAATAGAAGCTTTAGAATTATGGTGTTGGAGACAAATGCTGCGACCCTCCTTGGGTCCCCACTGGGGAGAAAGATATAGTATAAATGAATAAAATAAATAAATAAGTCGTAAGGGTGGGGGGGGCAGTTATATATGAGTAACTTTCCCTTTAAAAAACAAGAAAGCACCAAGAAGGTGTATCCTGTGGTGAGCCTGAGAAGAAAATCAAGACAACTACAGGAAAGTCTATCAAATATTGCAGGAGATCCAAGGGAGCAAACAAGTGTCTTAATTCTGTTGTTTCATTTGTGTCACACACATTTTTAATATGAGTACTTCCCATTCCTCTTTGATTAATAAACTATTATTGTATTTTGATTTCTATTTCTGGTTGAGTTGCCATTCCCCAGGTGATGACTGGAGATCTCCTGGAATGACCATTGGTCTCCAGTAAAATCAGAGTCCAGTAGCACCTTTAAGACCAACAAAGATTTATTCAAGGTATGAGCTTTCGAGTGAGCTCACGCCTTGAATAAATCTGTGTTGGTCTTAAAGGTGCTACTGGACTCTGATTTTATTGTGCTACTTCAGACCAACACAGCTACTCATTTGAACTGGTCTCCAAGTTATAGTTACTAGTTCTCCAGGAGAAAAAGTCTGCTTTGGAAGGTGAACTCAATGGCATTATACCCCACTGGGGACCCACTCGAGCTTCCATCCCCCTCAATTTTCAGAAATTTCCTAACACATAATTGATAATCCTAATTAGTGGAGGGTAAAAGGTGAATATGGGGCCTGGGGGGGGGGTCCTTTGAATCTGTATTTTCCTTTACATGTTATGATCTACCTTCAGTCTCAATGAAAAAGGTGAACTCTGAAAAATATCAAATAAATTCTGTCCCCAAGTTCCCTATAAAGACCCTCTTTCCACACACAAAGATTGTTTCTAATCAAGCAGTCTGTTATTCATAGCTGTAATAATGCAATTACTATATGGCACCAAGATAGGAATCCTTTGTAGAAACTTTTCTTATTAATATACCATTGTATGTTTTCCCTCTCTTGTATCTCTGAAAATGCACTTCATGTACGGTGTGTACTTATCCGAACTCAATTGTGTTCATTGTTCCACATTTCCTACAGATTAAAGGCAAATATGATTCTTGAACTCTACTGGGACAAAAGCAGTGAACATGTATTTGTGTCCTTCTCTGCTACATTCTAGACAAGACATAAAGATAGTTTATTAAGAAGAAAAGGCAATCATTTCTAAAGTAGGACGCTGACCTGTGGTAAAATCCCCTTCTAGTTTTTCAGTGGAGTCGGATTTTTCTTTTGTATGTGATCAGAATACAGAACAGACTACACTGGTAAAAAAAAAAAAACTAGGGCTGAGGAATTCCTTGTCCTTATTTAATATCCTAGGTAAGGACTTATCTTAAATATCTGCTTGGCTTTAGCTGCAATCTTGAGTGATCAAATATAGAGTGAAACAAAAGCTTGTAGAATCTAGCTAATGTTAACTTTAGATTTCTATACCACCTTCCCATAAGGCTCAGGGTGGTTTATATAAAACATAGGGGAGTACATTATAACCATCATAACAATAATCATAACATGAATGGTAAGAACCACTATTGATCTGAATGGTACAAAGGTTGAGAAAGGCTGTTATATGCCAGTGCTAGAAATCCTTGAGCCAAGATGGGAGAGCTGGACGGCTTGGTGCTAAATTTCTATTTAGATATGACCATTATCTCAGAAACATGGTGGAATGGGTAAACATGTGCTCAGGTCATTGCTGTAGAAATGAGATTCCTAGATAACATAAATGAATGTGTGCTGGAACAGTTAGTCACAGAACTAATGAGAAGGTGTAGTGATCTTGGACTTGGTTCCGAGCGGGGCTCAAGACCTGAGGAGAATTAGAAATGGCTGCATCAACTGGGAATAATGACCACAATGCTATTAAGTTACAGCAATTACTTTGGCCACATCTACTCCTAAGCCCAAGTCAAGGTGTTGTTTTGATTCTTAAAGCCCTACATGGCTTGGGATGAAGGTCTGTGAAGGACCATCTTTTCTCATGTTTCTGCCCAGAAATTAAGATAAAAAGGGAGAGGCCCTTCTGATTGTCCCATCAATCAAAGATGCTCATTTGGTAGAGAAGGCCTTTCCTGAGGCAGCCACCTGATTATAGAACAACCTCCCCTTTCATTTCAATAGTTAGGAGGCAGCTGAAGACTGTTTTATTTATGACTGACTTTAAGTTCAGTTTTATGTTTTTTATTGTTTTCTTAATATTGTAATTTGTCTTGAGCTCCACAGGAAGAAAGGCAGCTAATACATCTGTTCCACTTAATATTTCTGGTAAGGCCTTGGAGGATAAGCATGTCTCATGGCTTAAGTGCCACTCAGCGCTTAACACCCAGTCAGGGCGTACCCCACCCCTGACCACTTCCTCCTCCTTCCACTCCCCTCCAAGGCTCAGAGGCTGCAGATCCCTGCTGCATGAGAGTTGCCCCTGCCGGTGAGTTTCCTGCCCGGGGGCCTCCAACCTTTCCAGGTCCAGTACCTTTTAACATTGAAAGAAATTATACATATATAAATAAAGCTATACTCTACCTCACTTGTAAGTATAATGGTAATCCGGATACTTCAACACCTGAAAAGGATGTGATCCTAAAATCATTAAATGTCCTACCTTATAATGTAATAGAATGCTCGTTGATCTTGTACATATCTTATCTCTATTAAATCTATTACATCGTAAAGTATGCACCAGCTTTTGGGTCTGCACTGTAGGGATGCTAGCAATCCAACTGCTCCCAACCACACCCTATCACTCTAGCTGATTTATACATTCACTAGAATTGCAGTCCATTGTAGCTGATACAGCAGGCACTAGCAGGGAGGGGGAAAATAGCAAAGAGAGGGGAAGGTAGAAAACAAGAGAGTGATTAAGATAAAGACAGCTTGGCATTGGGGAGAGGGTTTGTAAGGGCATGAGGTTGAATATGTGTGTTGTGGAGGGGGGTTGTGGTGACAAATGAGGGTGTGGGTGTGGAGAGATGGGTGTCAAGAACCTGTGGTGTGGAATGTTCGTTGAGTGTGGGAGAGGACTGACCTTTCAGAATTGTGGCCTAGTGGTTACAGATGAGGTTTCTAGAGCTATGTCTGCAGATATGTGAAGGGAAAATCAGACTGGAGACTCTTCTTAGGGGGAGATTACATGGCAACCAATTCCTTCCAGTCTGCTTTCATCCTCATTTCCCTTCTTGTGTGAATTAGGCCACAGACACCAAAATGTCCCCCTGTCCTAATCTACATGGGATTCTCTAGCAGAACTGCTTTCTCTAGCAGAACTGCTCCCTGAGCTGTGATTCTGGGGGATCCCCAGCCCCCCACCCCACCCCGGAGGCTGGCATCCTGAGAAAGCAGTCCTTTTCCCCGGGCCTGGGCCTTTTCGGTCCTGGCCCCAAACTGGTGGAATGAGCTCCCAGAAGAGCCGAGGGCCCTGCTGGAATTGTTAGCTTTCCGCAGGGTCTTACAAAATGGAGCTCTTCCACTAGGGATTGGGAGTTAGGAATGTTTTTTATGAATGGATTGCCATCTATCTATTGCTGTAAGGACTGTTTTATGGGATTTTATTGTATCTTATTGATTTTATGCTGTTGCGAACTGCCATGAGAACATTGGAAGAGCAATGGTATAAAAGTTAAATAAATAATCATAACAATAAAAGTGGGGGGACAGGTTGGATGGGTTTGTGCTGTCCTGGGAAGGCATTAATAAAATTGTGAGAGTTTGCATTTTCTTTTTATTCTTTGAATGGGATTAAACAAACAAAAGTACTGCAAAAAACAGGGAGATGCATTACAGACACTTAAGGAGAATGTTTTAGAATTGAAAAATCCACAAGCAGTTAATTTGTCCAGTAGTCATCTTTTTGATGTAGAAATTTTGGATCTCAAGAAAGGCTGTTCTTTTGTTCCTACACCAAAACTCATAGGTGAGATACGTCTTTTCCGGAAAATTAGACCGGCTTAATTTTTCAAAGTTAAAGATGATACTGAGAATAAATTAAAAACAAAATCAGCCAGCAAAGGAAGAACAGTTGCTTGGGAGAATCATGATTATATCATTGACGTACAGAGGCAATTAAATAATAATAATCACTACTATGCCATAGCAGAGAACCCCATTTAGAAAATTTAAAAAGTCTTCGATGAAGTCTTATTGATGGGGCTTCTCAATAGATGTTACAACAATCCAAGAATAGAACACCCAGTTCTATCTGTTACCTAGGATTCATAAGAATGTGACCCCTGTAATAGGTAGACCTATAACCTCAGGCTGTGGCTGCATCTTGGAACCTTTGGCTATGTATCTTGATGAATTCCTTAAACCCTTTATCCCTAAAGCTGACACCATGGGTTTTTTGGGTCACATAAACCAGATCAATCTGGAATTGGAAGACATGATTTTTTTTCACGCTGGATGTGGTTTCTTTATACAGCAACATACCATAGGACCCGGGTCTTTTAGCATTACAAGAGACATTGGACAGGAGGAAGGATGTAACCAACCCCTCCCCCCAGTTATTTTTTGTGCCAAGTAGCAGAACTATGTCTGAACAAGAACTATTTCCAGTTCCAAGAAAAACTTTTTTGGCAGTTCTTGGGAACTGACGCAAATTCGCCCCAGAGCTCACTACTTTGTCCATGAGCAAGCTTGAGAATCAAACAATATTGGACTCAACCACTAAGTATAAAAATAATATCATTCTATACAACAGATTTTTGGATGATGTCTTTATTCTTTGGAAAGCACCTCCCGGAAACCTCAGGTTGGAATGCAGCCATTTAACTGTGGAGTAGTTTCTTCCCTTCCCACCATTCTGGAGGCATTTGGGCCTGGAAAAGGTTAATCAGTGCACAATATTTCTGTGTTTTGATTTCAAAAATATTGTTCTGGAGTGCCTGGTTTAATGCATCCCACATTTTTTAAGGCTCTATGGTTTATTTAATGCCCATTCCGGGCCTGTTCTTGGGTATTCCAGAGGCAATTTGGGTTAGGGTTAATGAAGGTGCAAGAGTTCCACCTTTTCATTTCTAAAATATTGTCTGTCTGTAATGCATCCTACTGTCTTGCAGGCTCTGCAGAACTGTGACAGCACCATCAGGGTCTTCAACTCTCCCAGGAGCTCATTCCACCAGATCGAGTTTTGGTACTGATCCTGGTACTGTCGTTTGTTTAATGCCCGTTCCAGCCTATTCCAGGGGCATTTTGGCCTGGAACAGGTAAATAAAGGGCTGAGAGTTATGCTTCTTCATTTCTAAAAATATTGTTCCCAAGTGTCTGTAATGCATCCCACTTTTTTGTGTAGTACTCTTGTTTGTTTTATGCCAGTTCCGGGGGCGGGGGGGGGGGAGTTCTGGAGGCTTTTTGGCCTGGCAAGGGTTAATAAAGCATCAGGATTGCCACCTTTTCTTTTCTAAAATGTTATTCCCAGGTGTCTGTAATGCATCCCACTGTTTGTTTGTTTTTTTTTTGTGGTTTGTTTAACGCCCAATCCGTGCTGCTCCGGCTTTTACTCTTTCCCTTCTCTAACTATTAGAAGCACTAAAGTGACCTTTTTGTTGAAACTTTCAGAATCTGGTCTACACAGCAAGAATAGGTAGATGTTGACCGAGAAGCAAAATTTCACCAGCAGTTTGAATCTCCGGGTCTCACGGAGCTGTGACGGACGGGGGAACTAGCGAACGAGTAGAGGGAGGACGCTAGAGGGAGGGCGCTAGGACCCCGATGAAACCTGCTTTGTACCGGATTTCGCCAGCCCTAGGACCCAGAGGGAAAGTAGGAAGTCGCTGCGTTTCAGGTGCGCGGAAGCAGCGCGTGCTCCCTATGGAGTCTGAGTTCCAGCCTCGCGCTAGCGGACTCCGGCTCAGGTAACTTCAGTGTGGGGAAGCGGGATTGCTTAAAGGGCCCCACGGGCTCTGTGGGAGGTTTTCATCCCGCTCCGCCCCCTCCTGCCGCGCGGGCCCAGAACAAGGCCGGCCGTGGTCCTTCGAAGCACGCCCTGCCGCTGAGGATTTGGTTAGGTGTGGGCGGGGCTTCCGTTCTACTTTGTGCACGTGTTGTGCGATGCACAGGGCATTGTAAGTTGCACCTGATATTACCGTTGCACGCTGCCGGTCACGTACTCCGGGGGCAGTCTGACGCTGTGTGGTATGTTGCTGCACAAGGAAATCCACCTTGGCAGAACTGTCAAGCCTATCATTATGTTGTTCTGGAACTGTGTGGGTCAGCCTAAGAAGCCGGGTAATAGGCCGTTATGTACAGACTGTAAAGCCTTTCCCTACTACTAGTAACCTTGGCATACACCCGTGCAGTTGCAGTGTGCCAAGAAGCAGTACACCTTTCATTTCCCCTTGACACTTTTTGAGCCTGAGAACCAGTGTACAGATTAGTGTGTCAGAAAAGAAAATGGAGGTACCCAGGTTTGAATCTCCGTAGTGCTATGCAGCATTTTGGTTGTTCTAGGGCAGCCTTTCTCAACTTTTGTACAGTTGAGAACCCCGTGAAACATTCTTCAAGCTTTGAGAAACCTCAGAAGTGGTGTGATGGTGCAGAAAGCCTGATCTAGGGCTGGTCATCCTCTTGTAGCCTGATCTACCTCACAAGGTTGTTATGAGGATAAAATGAAAAAGGAAAAGTGTTTCTTTGAGCTCTTTAGAGAGGGCACGATATAAATGTACTCATTAGGCTTTCGGGGGGTGGGTGGATTAAGGTGGGTTTTAAATTCTTGTGTTTCTCCCCACCTCCCACCCACAAGTCCAGCAGAGCTACTAGCAGTTCGCACCCGTGATCACAAGATTCCTCAGCGATCACATGGCCAGAAAGATTTTATCCCTGATGGCTCAGAAGAACAAGAGGAGAGGCTGCGCCAGTGCCGGGATGAACACTGGCAGCTTTTGCGGGAGGAGCGCGTGGAGAGATTGTATGTATTATTATTTATAAAAGGGCTGTATCTCAGTACTAGTAAAACACAGGCATTATATGCAGAAGGTTCCTGGTTCAGTCTCTAACATCTCTGGTACCATGGATCAGACAGCAGGTATGCAAAAGACCCCTGCTGAGACCCTGAGGAGCCACTGCTAGTTAAAGTAGATAACGGGACTAATTTAGCTGATAGTTTCATTTTTGATAAGGCAGTATTAATCCAATTGTGTGATTTTGATTATTTACTATCTTTGTTCAGTGAGAGACTGAGGCACATTCAGGATGTAATAATTCGCTCTGTATAAAATTCAGATCCATGCTGTAGATGAGAAAAGAATCTTATTCCAGCATAAATGAACTATTTCTTAGTAGTTCTATAAACTCACGCTGTCTCTCTTTAATCCTTTCTTTATACTTTTCCCTTTTTCATGTGTGGTAGTCTGGGCTGGATGAAGAAGTAATAGCAATTTACCTCAGGGTTTTACATATTAGAATTCTGTTTTGCGGGTGTGTGTATCTATTTTTAGCAATGTTTGTGCTCCCAATTAAGAATAAGATGGGTTCTTAGCCCCCTTTCAGTTAAGTGAATAGGGTGTGATGGATGGTTGAGGGTGTGATCATTAAAGAATATAGATTCCTTTTACATTTCTTTTGCAGGGGAAGTCTGGTGAAAGCTGAGTGGAAGCCTCAGGAGGGTATTATAGAGCTAAAATCCCCTGCTGTATGTGTGCCTCCCTTTTTGATACTGTCCTTGATTTTTGTTTGTGTAGTTTTTTAATGTTTTGTTGTAAATTCAAAGTATATGCTGGGGATACTCAAGATCTACTACCAAATCTGAATGCAATTTATAATATGTAGTTTGGGTGCATAATTCTTAATAACATAGGCTTGTCATGTGTGAGTAATGTTAAATTTTCTGTAGCATTGTTCCTTGTGCACATTTATCTCCATAGCCATTATGTTACATCGTACTACTTAGAGCTACTGCTTCTGGAGGAGCAGGCCTCTTTCTGGGACACATTTTCTTAAATGCAGGCCTAATCCCAGAGAAGAAGCTATGACCGTACCATGAAGTGGGTTGCAGTCAGTGAAAGATATGACAGATTCAAAAGGCCTTTAAGGTTTATAGACATGTCATGAGACCATTTCTGAAGGGCCAGAATGAAAATATTGTACACAACTTATCATCTCACTAGACTTCTGCAACTTGCTCCACGCAGGACTGCCCTTGAGACTGCTCCAGAAACACCAGCTGATACAAAATGCAGTGGCACTAGTCTTGACAGGTACTCAGTGGAGGGCACATATAACACCTGTGCTTGTCCAGCTGCATTGGCTACAGATTGGAAACTGAAACAAGTTCAAAGTTTTGGTGTTAGCCTTTAAAGCCCTAAACAGTCTGGAATGGCCATATCTACAGGTCCGTCTTTTCCCTTGTATTCCCCAAGAGCACTAAGATCTATGGAACAGCGTCTGCTCAGGATCCCTAGCCCAATAGAGGTGAGACTGGCCTTAGCCAGAGCTTTTTCAACTGTGGTCCCAGCCTGGTTGAATGCGCTCCCAAGGGAGATCAGGGCCCTGTGGGTCCCTAATCAGTTACACAGGGCCTGTAAGAATTATTCCACCAGGCTTATGCTTGGGGCCTATAATAACAACCACCAATTAAGGCTGACCTCACCACTGGGAAGACTGAAGATCAACTCCTAATGCTAAACTCCCTGCCTGGGATATTAGTTGGGGCCATTTAGACATGTAATGTTTTTAGATGAATAATTCCTTTTAGTCTATTGTATATGATGTTTTTACAAAATGTTCTTACCCACCCTGAGCACACCTGGAAGGTGGGCTAAAAATAAATTGTTGTTATTGTTGTTATATTACTAATATTTTCTATCCAGGGGAAATTCTGGCATACTATGGGGTCCTCAGAGCATGGAAAACAATACTTGCTGCCGGAGGAAGCCCTGTATCTCCTGGAATGTGTAAGTAGACTATCTTGGGCTTGGAAGTATTTTGGATTTTTTTTGTGTATGTGTATATTTTGGATGTATTGTATAAGACTTTATTGTTTCCAGCCATAGGCCATTACAATGTTAGCAATATAATAGCAGTTGATATCAAAAAAGCAATAAAACAATTAAAACAATATATGCAGTGGTCCATAGATAATGAAAGACAATAAGAATTCAGGTCTCTAGCTCTCTGGTGATGTAAATTTGGCTCGAATTTTCCTTGCTGCTAGTGCAAATAATGAGACATAACTGATTAGGGGGTTGGTATCCAATAATAAAAATACCATTTTGTCTAAATTCGCAGGGAAGTTCTGGCCATTCAAAAAATTCTTAATATATTTGGTTCTTGGCTCCAGATATAGTGGACAATCCAAAATATAATGATAGAGTTCTTCAACAGCAGGTTCTCCACAAATACATAGGCAAAGGACAAAAGGTACACCAGAAAAACGGCCTGAGAGTAGGAAGGAATGCAGGGAATGCAGAATCTGTGTGTTCTAATAACTTGTACTACAGCAATCTCCCATTCTAGTCTGTTTCTGAAATTCCTTTGCAATAAAACAGCTACTTTGAAATCCCTCATTGAATATCCTGGGAGGCCTGTTTTACAGGTTTCTCACTACTGTGATTCTTGATGTCTATGCAAGAAATACATTTTCTGGAGGCTACTATAAAACACACAATGGACACACAGAAACCACCTTATATTGGGAATCTACTGACAAATGTGTGCATGCCTCCAGCTGCCACCCTAAACAGACCAAGCAATCCATTGTATGTAGCTATGCTCTACGCCAGTGGTCCCCAACCAGGCCGCAGCCCCTTCTCCCCTCCCCCCCGCAGTAAGAAACTTCCCAGGCCGCAAGCAAATCGGCTGCAAAAGCGGCCGATTAACTTGTGGCCCGGCAAGATTCGTTTGGGGGGGGGGGAAGCAGGGTTGCGCATGCACATTTGCGCCATGCGTGGCCACAAACGCACATGCATGGCAGTTTCGTGCATGCACGTTTGTGGTCGCGCATGGCACAAACACGCATGCGTGGACCTGCCGCGCACATGCGGCATGCGCGGCCACGCGATCTCCCTCCCCACCACTGCCGGTCCGCAGCCTTAGAAAGGTTACGGACCACTGCTCTACGCTACAGCCATATATTTACCAGTCCTACAGACAGAGAGCCTCTTGTGGCGCAGAGTGGTAAGGCAGCGATATGCTGTCTGTAGCTGTCTGCCCATGAGGTTGGGAGTTCAATCCCAGCAGCCGGCTCAAGGTTGACTCAGCCTTCCATCCTTCCGAGGTCGGTAAAATGAGTACCCAGCTTGCTGGGGGGTAAACGGTCATGACTGGGGAAGGCACTGGCAAACCACCCCGTATTGAGTCTGCCATGAAAACGCTAGAGGGCGTCACCCCAAGGGTCAGACATGACTCGGTGCTTGCACAGGGGATACCTTTACCTTTACAGACAGATGTTCACCAGAGGGATCTACAACAAACCCTTTTGGAACTAAAATATCCACTTGATGAAGTCAAGAAACAGATTAACAAAATCAGAATGGTGCCCAGAGAAAACCTGTTGCAAGACAGGCCCCAAAGAGACACAATAGAACACTAGTGGTCACATATAACTCTCAACTGAAAAGAGTTTAATGCATCATCAGTGACTTACAAGCTCTACTGGGTAATGGCAGTTCTCTTCCACAAGGACTTGAAGGGACCTTTCCTTGCCCACAGATAGCCCCACAATCTTAATCAACTTCTCACCCACAGTAATACAATATCTAATTTGAACATGGACACATGGAATCCCCCCTGACAAAGCTGAACATGAAAAAATTACAGGTTATTCAGCCATTAAAGATTATTTTCTTTTCTTTATCTTCAATATGTCATTAAATGCTAACAATGTCCTTCAGTTCAGTTCTCTACAAAGGACAAAAAGGTCAAACCATAAATCTCACATTAAGAATCAGAACACTGAGAAACATGTAAGACAGTGGTCCCCAACCTGCGGGCTGCGGCCCGGTGCCGGGCCGCGAAGGCCATGGCGCCGGGCCGCGGCTCCCTCTCCCCGCCCCCCCCCCCGCAGTAAAAAACTTCCCAGGCCGCAAGCTTGCGGCCCGGGAAGCTTCTTACTGCGGGAGGGCAGTTCTACCAGTGAATGACAGCAACTATTCTGGTACACAAAATATAAATAAACCAATTATATTAACACTAGCAAGAAAGCCCATTGCAAGCAGGAATGCAATGGGTGCTAGGACCCAGGGGACACCAGGACGTGCAGATCTCTCTCTCTCTCTCTCTCTCTCTCGCTGCGTGTCTCAGCATGCCTCGAAGCAGGAGGCATAGCAGGTAATTAGGGCTGGTTTGTAGGAGGGAAGCAGGGCTGGTGTGCAGTTTGGGGCAGCTCCGTCTGTCTCTCTCTCCTTCCGTCGCAGCAAGGGCAGCTCTCTCTGTGTCGCTGTCAGCAGCTTGAGGCAGCTCTCTCTGTGTCTCTCTCTGCCTCCCTCACAGCAGGAGCAATAGGAGGAAATGAGGGCTCTTGGTCAGTCTGGCAGGACTCTGTGTGTCTTTCTCTGACTCTGGCATGTCTGAGAGGAACGTGGCTAGTGTCCAGGGAGGGAGGGCGGGAGCTGTAGGGGCAGGGCCAATCATGGTGCAGCCAGCATTGCTGGCTGCACCTTGATTGGCCCTATTCCAACTCGGACAACCGGACATGTTCCATCCCCCCAAGCTGTTTCACGTATATATAGAGGAACCATGGATAAGGATTTATTGTGTGTGACAAAGTTAAAAGCATAGATAAAGCCCATAGACTAATTGAAATAACATAATATGCACCATACAATGAAACCTAACATGTTTCAACCCCAAAATGAGTCTTCCTCAAGTCTAATCCTGAACACACATGTAATATAACAGAGAATGTAGATAGCAGCTAGTGAGATTTTTTAAAAAAATCAGGTCATTCTATATGAACAACAAGATCAAATGGAACTGATAGAAGATGTCCATTTATCAAGTGTAAGTCTCCTTCTCCAAAGTTGCTAAAAAGTTCTGGTGTGTGTCAGTAGCTTCTGCGCATGTATGAAAGCAAATGAGGTGTATGTCTAAGTGTCACAGTTGGAACAAGGCCCTCCAGTTAGCATTTGAGGGGTATATATGTGGGATTTTTTGAACTTTGTATTTGCTGCAAGAAGCATTGAACTCAGAAGAAAAAAAAGGAATCACAAGGCAAAATAATGTAATAGTCCTCTCTGTATTACTAATAATAACTAATAATAATAAATTTACTAATAATAATTATTCTGTATTACTAATAATACAGAGAGGACTATTACATGATCTTGCCTTGTGATTCCTTTTTCTTCTTCGTTCATATTGAGGAATCTACGGTTCTATACTTGATTGCAAGAAGCATTGAAGCATTTATAGTGTAAAGTATGCAGCTTTGTCTTTTGGGGCTAAGGAGTTCTGCTTGTGCTGGATGTTCATTTCCACCACACCCTGCAGTACCTGTTAATCTGTGCTGACTTTATAAACCCAAGAGAGCAAGTTTAAGATGGAAACTCACAATGTATGGAGCTTCTAAGCAAAAATGAGCTGGCACAGGCAGTCTCCTGAGGCGACAGAGAAGGATGGGGTGTGGTGCCTACTGAGCTGGTTTTGTGCAAGTTGAAATTTGTAAACATTAAGCTTCTGTCTTACAGGGCTCTATTCAACTTTTTTACAATGACTTGCCCTTGTCAGTCCAGGAAGCCTATGAGACTCTGCTGTCTCAGATGTCAATGAGTCTGCTGAAATACCAGGTGTGTCTCAGAATTTGAGTTTAGCTGTAATTATTGAAGCAGGTACAACCAAAGAGAAATCCCTGTCTCACGTGTCTTGGCAGTGAATATTCCCTCAGAAACTAGAGAATCAGGTATATTAACCCTGCCATTATGGATAGAAGTGAAAAATGAATCTGGTAACTAGAAAATTTCCCCTGATTCCACAGTGATTGGGAATTGCCTGTTATTCCGAAGCAAGGCTTAGCAGGGATACACAACCTGACTGCACCAAATTAGTTACCACAATGTAATTACTTAATGCAATCATTCTGACTTAGAAGGATACGTGTAAATATGCTACTGGAATCTGGAGCTTGGCTGTACATTAAATGAAGTTGATCACCTATAATTCGCTGCAGCTGAAGTGCTTTAATTTTGCCAGATCAGGCTTATTACTATAATGAATAGAATGACTGCACCTGGATTCTGGTATCCTGGTATTCTGTAAAGGGTGGAACATACCAGATGGGTATGGAAGGAGTCAGTGCAATCCTGGAGGGTGTCACTCTTGATGTTTGCCAGCTAGCCTTGGTTATAGGACACCATGAATGGTGACTTGCTGTGTGAGTCACCCTGCATTCGATGGTACCATCCTGCCCCAGTTATTGTCCAGTGAATGATCTATCCATACAACTTGCACCAGGGATTCCACTGATTCAGTTTTTGGTTTGTCAGTGGATTTGCTGAGTGATATACGACAAGTTCCATAGATGTAAGATAGGAGTAATGAGTATCATTGTCACTGTACTGGCAAGAGATGGAGACAGATTGCCAAGTGTTCTGCATATTCAAATGTTGTATACATCTAAATAATATTGTTTGTATAGATGGCAGACTGCTATCTAGAGCTTGAGCAACAAAAACCACTTAAGGTCTGTCACCTCAGAGCAAGTTTGAACAAAAAGTGATGTGCTTGCGTGACAAATGTGCATGCAGCAATTTTAATGATCATGATTGCCAAGTAATTCCACCACTTACATCCAGGAAAATAATACATGTGTATTTAGTCATTAGATCCAATACAGGTACGTTTTCCAGAGTGATGGGGTCCATTGTGGTGCAGCAAGGAGTGGAAAATGGGAACTGACCATCCCTTACATAGGAAATAGTACTTTGTCAGTCACTGTAAAATACTTAATGCACATATTCTTTTCAAAGTGTACAACACTACATTGTTTCAGAGATCATCACCTGGCTTTCTGTTCTATTTTAAAAGGTATTCAGCCACTTGAAGAGACTTGGGTACATTGTGCTGAGATTCCATTCGAGGTAATTATCCAACGGTGGACTTCCCCACCCCTTCTTTAAAACATCCCCTTTGGCATCACTTTAGTAGGCTTCTTCAGACCTGTAATAAAATTTCATATAATTAAAATGTGAGCTTTGCCATTTCTGTAAATTTTAGCCATAATTGGCCCATTACACTTGGACAAATCATATTGTGGTTGTGACAATTCTCTCAAACTTCTGAAGCTAATCTGTATCGTTCCCCATCCTTTAGGTCAGCAGTAAGGTCCATACATGTCAGCCCATTTGAAAACATTCACCTGAGTGGGAGGAAGGGCAGGGTGCGTCTTTGGGTGTTTCAGCTAAGAATGTTTGCATCTAGTTTTGAACAGGATTGTTCCCAATGATTTTAATTTTCTCTATTTCTCCCGAAGTGCTATTACAACACCTTATGAGAGGCAGCTGAATCTGGGCAGCCACTGTCAAAATGCAAAGAAGCACCACCACAAGAGGAAAAGGAGCTCTAGCCCTCGGTAAACATTTATGGAAGCCAGGAGAGAGCCTTAACAGGCTACCTCTAGGAGTGCACGTTGTTATACTGAGCGAGGATGTCAGATATCCCCCCCATTATTAAGATTTGTTTCCAATAATTATCATAGGTAATTCTGAACTTGGTTCTATTACTATTATTTATTTATTTGCCTGTCTTTCTCACTGAGACTCAAGACAAATTGCAAAGTAAAGATAAAGGGAAACTGTGACAACATTCAATGAGCGATGCAACAGGACTAGGAAAACAAATTGAATGACAGTGTGAACAGCAAAGTATCTATGGAAAGTTGTAGTATAAGCAGTGCAGAAAATAAGATCACAAAAGTATATGACCATGTAATACAAGCAAGATACTATTTACAATGATGATACCTATAGCAACCAGTGTAGCTGACTACAGAACGGTTACCCTATGAAGGTGTCCTTCTGAACTCTTTCATCTTACTACCTTTTGAATTCCATTATAAGAATGCCCTGCCTGAGCATTTCCATTTTGAAGACGATGATAATACTGTGAGAGCCTTCCTAATTTCTTCAGGCAGGTCATTCCATGAGGTGGAAATCACCCTAAAAAATGCTAATGAACAGGTAGTGTCTGATCTCACCCCATTACAGGGAAGGACCTTCAGAAGAATTTGCTCAGATGAGCAAAGCTGTTATGGTGGGGCATATAATAGGAGAAACAGTTCTGCAGGAATATAGATCCTAGGCCTTGAATTCAACTTAGTTACTGATTGGTAGTGAATGAAGCACCTGCAGGATGGGCGTGGCAAGCTTGTTCCATCCAACACCCGATAGTAATTGGGCTGCTGTGTTTTGTACCAGCTACAAATTTCTGCCTTGACTTTTAAGAGTGGCCCATGTAGAATGCACTACTGTAGTATAGCCTCAACATAACCATAGCATGGATTTGCGTGGCTATATTGGCCAAATCAAGGAAGGGGACCCTCTTCCTGTCTAACTGAAGGTGGTAGAATGCTTTTTTGCTGCTGCTGCTTTAACTTGCTTCTCTAGTAGTAATGATGGGTCCAGTATAAGCCCTTGGCTTTTCACTGAGGCACAAAGTGTCAGCTGAACCCCACTGATAGCAGGGAGCACAGTGTTTTGAAGGCCTCAGCCTTCCCAAACAAGATGCAGTTTCAGCTTGTTCACCTTTAACCAATTAACTACAGCACTGAGGCACTAGTCCAGGACCCAGAGACTCCCTTAGTGATTTGGATAAAGAAACTGAGCCAAGTGTCATCAGTGTATTGCCAACATCCTACTCCAAAGCTGCAAATTATTTCTCTTGAGATCTTTACATAGAAATTGAACAACGTGAGGGGATAATTGTGAGCCTTAGGGAGCCCCACAAGACAAGTCCCACGTTAGCATCCCTCTGAGTTCTGCCTACACTTTAATCCCTTCTTCTACCTCTCAATGAGATGGTATTATCCACACTGTCAAATCCTGCTGATATATCCATTAAGAGCAGTAGAGGCACAATTTTCCTCTGCACTCAGGTCATCAACTAAAGCTCTCAATGTCCTTTTTGTTCCATCACCTGGCCTGAAGCCAGACTGAAAGGGTTTTAGGGCAGATCAGCTGTCCAGGAAGACCTACTTACTGCCCCCTTGATTAATCTTACCCAGAAAGGGCGAATTGGAAGAGACCAGGCTAGAGTTGGTCACATCATGCTTCTCTGGTGATGTATTAAGAAGGGGATAGATGACTGCCTGTTTAAATGTGCCCTAAAGTATGGATTGAAAGATCCACAAGTTGCTGTGGCAACCTCTTGGGAATCTGCAGATTTACAGACAAATCCAAAAACTTTTTCAAATCTTTTTTAGACTTAGTCAAACCAGAGAACCAGTGAGTTGAATGCCATTACTGGTCAGATGAAGGCATTGATGGTGGTGGGTTTTTCTTGAGTTCTCCTTTCGCAGCAGTCTGTTATAACTCCAGGGAAGATTATTCACATGACTGCAGGACCTGTGTGGCCTAATAGTGGATTGACAGCCTCTGGTGGGCAGGGGGAAGTGAACAAAATCACTTTCTCATTTAACTTCTGTCACCGGTGAAAGCAAGAGGGCAGTTTTGCCCCTTTTCCTCTGCAATCTCCCAGTGCCCAAAGAATAAACATTCCAAGGGTCAGAGAAGGGTAATATGATTCTTGTATACACAGGTCTCGAGAAAAACATGCCTCCAATTGGGGGGGTCGTCCTATATGCAGGGTGCACTTCTGTTGGGATAGACATAGCCGCCCATAGTGGCCTCCCAGTGCCCACCTGGTGCCCATAGTGTCCTCCCGATGCCCGCCCACCTCATTCTACATACCATCCAGTATCGTGCGGTATCCAGTGTGGCCGCTGCGGATTATCAGCGTGGCAGCGGTGAGCTTCAGCAGCGAGACAGGGATGCCAGCCTTTTCGGCGTGACCAGCCCATTCTGCTCGGCAGGAAGCAGCGGCACTTCAGCCCGCCCCTTGTCTACGTAGAGCTTGCACATGTGCACTTGCATACTAGTGCCGGTCACAGGGAGATGCAGGTATATAACAAACTCTATATTTTGAGTGGAAATGTTGGGGGGTTGTCTTATACGCCAGCAAATACCGTAATAAAACACACAAACAGGGAGCAGTGATAAGAAGAGTGAACAGAACAAAAAGGGCTTCACCTGCTGACAGAAGATGATAATAGAGACATGCATAATATGAATCTCCCTGGGGAGGGAGTTCTACAGTTTCAGCAGTACAGCTGAGAAGGCCTTTTCTTGAGTTGCTCCGTTGAGCCTCAGATGTCAGGGGCACCTGAACCAGGGCCTCTTGATGATGGAGTGGTCAGGGAGGTTCATAGAGTAACAGATGGTCCATAAGATATGGTGCCCCAAGTTGTACAGAATTTGCTTCTGGGTCAATACGGCCATCTTGAATTTGGCTCAGAAGCAAATTGGGAGCCAGTGTAGATTGAACAAGGCTAGAATTGTATGACGCCTACTCCTGTCAACATTCTGGCCCTGGCATTCTGTACCAAATGCAGCAACCAGATAGTTTTCAAGGGCTCCCTGACATAGAGCTCATTGTAGTAATCTAATTTAGATGTTACCAGGGCCTGCACCAGAGTGGCCCATAAAAAGCCTCACCTGGCCAATGCTGCCATCTGTTTATCCAACAGGAGGCTTAAGTCCAGCAGGACCCCCAAGCTATGGACTTGCACCTTTAGGGGGAATGTAACCCCATTCTTAACAGGAGATATCAGAATTCCTGGAACAAAGCACCTCCTCACTAGTAGCACCTCCATTTAGTCAGGATTAACTTTCTGTTGTTAGCTCTCATCTGCCCCAAAAACTGCCACCAACCACCAGTTTCCTCACCCTCCCTGGGGTTTACTGTAAGGATGAGATAAAACTGAGTATATTCTCAGCTCAAATTGCAGAATGACCTCTCTCATTGGCTTCAGGTAGATGTTGAAAAGCATTGGAGATGCAGTGGACCCTTGTGGGATCTTGTAGACCAAAGGGCCAAGCAGCATAGCTAACATCTAAACTGACCTTACTCCTACATTGCACCTTACTCAGTGTCCTGGGGTTCTAACTTTTAGATTTTCTGTTTTTAGTATTTTTAGCATGATTTTAACATGATTTGCTATATTGCAGTGTATATGTTGTCCACTACCCTGAGTCCACCTTTGGCGTAGACAGTGGGTTATAAATTCAAATAAATAAACATTTTCCCAGCACCAAACTCCGAAATCTACCTAGTCCGTATGATAATTCTGTGAAGAG
Organism: Paroedura picta; assembly: GCF_049243985.1. Taxonomy (NCBI): domain Eukaryota; kingdom Metazoa; phylum Chordata; class Lepidosauria; order Squamata; family Gekkonidae; genus Paroedura; species Paroedura picta. Next base: position 130,703,980 of record NC_135371.1, on the reverse strand, counting down.
AAATGTGATGAATAATGCCTATGTTTAAAGGCCCTTTCCTCTTGGTTGGATTCATGACAGAAAGGCCAAAATATCTGACAAAACTCACGAGTACAAGCAGCCACCAAAAAAGGCTGGGAGACATCATGAGGATTCCAGCCACCCAGGGACAGATGGAGGAAGCGTATCTGGGGAGAAGGTGAAAGCATCTGATCCTGAAGTTGCAGTTCTGGAGACCACCCCATCTTCCAGTGACGTAGTACAGTTGTATCAATCTCCAGTTTGTATCGGAAACCACCATGTGATATCTACTGTAGCATCTTGGGAATGTCAGGGTAACGAATGTCAGTCACGATGGAATTTCACCACCATTACTTTCCCCAACATGGGTGCGGATTGCCCACAAACCCTCTTGTCACAACCTGATAAAAGATTCCTCCCCAAGAATGTACCTGCACGGATGGTTGATGCAACCAGGTGGCGCAGAAAGCTCAACCAGAAACATGAGAAATTGTCTCACAAGGAGCGGGAGCATCTCGCGTGGGAGAGAAGGTACAAAAGCAGTATCAATGAGGATAAGGAGGTCAGGCAGTGCTCCACCTGGCAGGAGTACAAAGCTCTTCTAGAAAAGAGGAGACAACAGAGGGAGAAGTATCCAGCAAATCTCTGGCAGCAGACTGTCACCCCACTTGTGAAGCCAGATCAGGATCTATCAACAGGTATTGTGTGTGTGTGTGTATTGCTTGTATATGTATATACATATTTTGCTGTCAAGTTGCACCCAATTTATGCTGACCTCATAGGGCTTTCGAGGCAAAAGGTGGTCTGTCACTTTGGTGAAACCTTAGATTTCCTTGGTGGTTTCCCATAGCTGACCTTGCTTAGCATCCAAAATTTAATGAGACTGGGGCAGTCTTATTCAAGTGAATAGCCTTGTTGGTCTGAAGTAGTACAACAAAATTTGAGTCCAATGGCACCTTTAAGACCAACAAAGATTTATTCAAGGCGTGCGCTTTTGTATACAGGCACACTTCCTCAGACAGTGGATCACAAGACTACAGATATAAGGAGAAAGTAAATTAGTAGCAAATTAGTAAACAGCATCATAAGTCCAAATATGCAGTATGATAATTCTTTGCTAGAAAAGCCAATCAGTCCTATGGATTTAATTGTCCTTTACAATAACTGTTGAGCAATAAAAATGTAAAGTTAGTGATTAATGGCAGACACTTTCCCAGTTGTGAAAAGAAGTAATTAAAAGCGGCTTCTTGTTAGCTCCATCCATCTCCACCCAAGCATGGAGGAATCCCCACAAGTGGCAAGCTGTGCCAAATATGTTATCCTGTCCTGAGAATAGAGAATTAGATTCTAAATAGCATTACATACAGGATGTGAATCAATCACTGTGAAATTTACATGGTGGAGTAGGCAGAACTGATTATGTTGCACACATACAAACCAGGGTAGTACAGAAATGAATACATTTTGTTAAGTTTGCCCTTTTAAGTTAAACATGTACTTAGTCCTTAAGGTTGTAGAAAAATTAAGAAGCATTGAACACCCCCAATTTAGGGCTCATAAATCCAGTTCATGATTTCCAGTCTCTCCTCCTTGTCCTTTTTTCCCATGTTCCAAATATTTTGTAACCATTATATACCTTCAGCAAATTGATAAGCATTTTCCTGACTTCTTTCTGTGTGCAGTATCTGCAGTGTTGTTGCCACAGAGTATTGGCTGTGCTTACACAGAATTATGAATTGGGTGCATTTTCATTAGGAAGTTCTTTTGGCCGAGAAGGCCAAGAGCACCTTCTTCTTAAAGACAAGATCATACAGCCTGAATAGCTGACTAGTCAGTGCAGGTATGCAACATTCCCCTAACCCAAATTTCTTTCATGGTTCTCCCCCCCCCCCTCTACTTACCAGCTGATGTCCTTCAGCAGATCAGTGTACTTCAGCCCTCCCACATCCTGGATGGAGCAGCCCAGTAAGTGTTGTGGCATATACATTTTTGTAAATAAATATGTTTCAGATATCTCCTTATGTAAGGCTTAACATTTAAATTGAGTCTCTCAAGAGTCTGTGTAGGGGAATGGACCCAACCAGTTGCAAATCAAATTTCAGTTTCCAGTGCTTCTCTTACAGTCGTTTTAATCACCCTTATGGGTAAACTCCTGAGTACCTAAGTGAATTTTTCATCCCTGCTTTCTCTTTTCTCCTTGGAATTCAGATAATCTGTTGGGTATTTAGATGGGCCTATGCTTTATTTCCAGTCCCTACAATCTCTTTGAGGTTCTTGGGAACTCAAGTTGATGGAGATGCCTGAGATCTCAGAAATCTACCTCTTTGATTTTGTTGGCTCTGTTTCTAAGGGGGAAATTTTGCATTGTACTGTGTATGACTGTGCAAATCCAGGTGCTTCCTTTATCATTGCAGACATGCAATGTAGAGTTTGGGGGTGTGGCGATCGGGAACCTTAAGGAAACCCACCCTTAAAAAGCAAATGTCTAGGCTACATGGTTGCCGAAGTAAGCCAGTTTAATGTTCACTTTCTTTCGCACCTGTCCAAGTTCTCCATTGGTGATGACCAACTCAAATCCTTCTTCTGTCATATAACTGCTATGTCCCAGATGGAGTACTTTGCCATAGCTGAAGATTTCTCCTCCCTATGGGGCACTTGAAGGAGTGGTAGACAGGAGAACTTTGCAGTGGTTTTTCCCCCCACTTTGTACTGATGACTGACCTCCTTAACAGGCTGCTGAACGATTCCGGAGGCATGAAGATAGATTTTGATGTGTATCCAGCAGACACAGCTTCTAACTTTAAGAAGAATAAACCTGGGAAGCCTTTTGTCCGGATGTGTGTTCGAAGGTATTGGGTGGTAATCATTTTAACTCTTAAGTGAACTGCCCGGAAGACAACGTACAAGAATTAAATAATTTAAGAGCAGTTTCTGATAAACTAAAAATGATGCTAAAACATCCCAAATGCATTGTACTTTAAAAACTTGATAGATTAAAATTGTCCTAACAAAACTTTTTTTTTTTTACTTTGCAGCTTTGATGAACGGATCCCAACCCTGAGGGCAGTGAAACAGCTTGCTTACCAAAGTGGCGATGTCCCCGTGGCCTTTGCACTAGTAGACAATGGCGACATTGCTTTCTATTCTTTTAAGGAGTTCAAACTGCCTGTTGATGTATACCCCTGACTGGCACTGCTGTGGAGAGACATCTTTGGGACTGGGCTTGCTTTTGTACACATGTATGAAATGGACTCAGGGGTTTGCTCAGCTTGATATTGTGTAGAAACTTGGACTGCCAATATTCTGCCATCCACTCGTAAAGAAAACTGCTCATTCATGAAACCCAAAGGGAATTCAAACATGTTCTTCCTTTATTGCATCATCTCAGTACTTCTCAAACAGAGATGCACAAGTTAGTCATATTCTTTTAATGCTCCAGTTAATATTGTTAGAATGATATTACCTTTGATTTCATTGTTGCACATGCAGAATAGGCTGTGGTTGACTGAGAACCATTGTACTAAAGCAGTACTGAATGGTACGCAGAAATCTTGCTGTACATTCAATAATCCAGTTGGGTGTTTGGTGGTTTCTAATAACTGTGGCACCAGCAGTTGTCCAATTCAATCCTTCAAAGTTTGGGGGTGGGGAGGCTCCAGACCAGGATTCGGGCATCTGATGGATCCTTTAGCATTTATTTAGCAATAAAATATCTTCTTCCTGTTCCATGGTGTTGTTCAGTTTCTTGAAGAGTGTGCTTCCCTGGGTAATATGTTTTTGAGTCAAATACTTTGGAGCTTTCTTCCCACTTGGTGGCGATTCACTAGTGATGACTTACATTTTGCTACTGCAAGCATTTGCTGACAAATGAGTTCCGAAGTGATATCTCTAAATTCCCTACACTTTCTTCTGCAACACCAAGAGGCCAGCTATGTGCTGCTCTTCTAGGTGATCATGGAGGAACAGACAAATCTGAGTAATATGGTTTCAGCAGGCTGTCTGGCATTATCCAAAGGAGGCTAAGGCTAACAACTATTTCCATTGTGCATGCTGTATTTTTAACAAGCGTCATCATTATGAAATGACCAAGATACCATGGTAGTCTTATAGGAAGTGCCAACGTGAGTTAACAGTTTGTGTATGGTTTTGGGGAAATTTTCCCTTTTTTTTGCTCCTCCTGGCATAACTGCATGTCATTGGTTCCTACTGCTCTCTGAATGTGGCTAGCACATTGTCTGGATGATGTGAATTAACCTGTTAGTAGTGGAGCATTCTGTACTGCTTTGGGTTAGGTGATGTTCTGATCCCTTCTAGCCTGGCTTGTCAGTGTGGTGTATGAAAGCATTATTACAGCTTAATCTAAACCACATTGTCAAAAAACTGGCCTGATCTAGAGGTTTCTTGGCCTGCCAAAGTTTGGCCCAAGCTTTTGGGCTTGGTCAAATTACTAAAGGAAATTCATGTCACAATGACTTGCAGTTTCAAGAGATAAGAAATCAGATGGAGTCAGTCACAGGTGCAAGTGAGATCATGGACCTGGGAGCTCCAAGGCTACAGGGGAAGATTTGCACTCAAACTTCACGTTCCATCTCATTAGCACAAGGGTAAGCTGCCTGTGGATACGTACTTGCTGCAGAAGTATGTGGTCATGTGTCTTAGCAACAGACCTGACGGGCCAAACAGGATCCGGCTAGCTGCAGGCAGTGCAGCCTAAAGCAAAACTATTCCTTCTAGTTTGATCTTTTCCCTTGATTCTTTGAACTTTCAAATTATACTCCTGTGGTGTTATTTGGTTTGAGGGCTTCAATCTAAATCAAGAACCTTGCCCTATTTTGGCTACAGCTACTGAATAGCTGTTTTTTGGAATTTAGGTTGCCAGGCTAACTACTACTTTTTTTTTTATAAATGTATTTACTAGCTGAGGGCCAGTTTGGTGTCATGGTTAGGAGTGTGGACTTCTAATCTGGCATGCCAGGTTCGATTCTGCGCTCCTCCACATGCAGCCAAGCTGGGTGACCTTGGGCTCGCCATGGCACTGATAAAACTGTTCTGACCGAGCAGTGATATCAGGGCTCTCTCAGCCTCACCCACCCCACAGGGTGTCTGTTGTGGGGAGAGGAATGGGAAGGCGACTGTAAGCCACTTTGAGCCTCCTTCGGGTAGGGAAAAGCGGCATGTAAGAACCAACTCTTCTTCTCTTATTTATTGAACATTGAAATGAAAAAACCAAAAAATAGAAATAAAAGAATAATACAATAACAGTTCTCTTTTCAAATTCTTCACTGGACTAATACATATTATAGATCTATTTGTCCATATAGTCCACATAGAAGTACCAATGATCTTGGAATTCTTCAGGAGGTCTTCTATCTATTTAATAAACTCGTCAACTTATCCACCTTACAGAGTTCTTCCAGTCTGTCAAGGCAATCCATCACCCTTGGTAACTCTGTGCTTCCAATACTGAGCAATAGTAATTCTTGCTGCCGTAGTAGCTTAAAACTTCTTTAGCATTGCAAGGAAGATTCTCTAGGGTAAAACTTAACAACATATATTCAGAGTTCATAAAGGTAAAGGTATCCCCTGTGCAAGCACCGAGTCATGTCTGCCCCTTGGGGTGACGCCTTCTAGCGTTTTCATGGCAGACTCAATACGGGGTGGTTTGCCAGTGCCTTCCCCAGTCATTACCGTTTACCCCCCAGCAAGCTGGGTACTCATTTTACCGACCTCGGAAGGATGGAAGGCTGAGTCAACCTTGAGCCGGCTGCTGGGATTGAACTCCCAGCTTTATGGGCAAAGCTTTCAGACGGCTGCCTTACCACTCTGCACCACAAGAGGCTCAGAGTTCATAGGAAACTCAATATTCAATATTTTGCTAATTTTTCTGCCTACCTTACAATTTCACCACGTATGATAAAAACCAACTTTTTCATAACATCTCCAACATTTATCATGTTTTTTAGACATCTTACTGATCACTTTTGGTATTCTATACTAGTGGTCCCCAACCACCGGGCCGCGGCTCCCTCTCCCCGCCCCCCCCGCAGTAAAAAACTTCCCAGGCCGCAAGCTTCTTACTGTGGGAGGGGGGAGAGGGCTGTGGGAGGGCTGGGCCGCGCATGCGCTATGCGCAGCTGAAAACGCACATGTGCGATTTTGGCCACGCATGGTGCATGTGCGGGTGGCCGCACATGCACATTGTGCAATTTCGGCCGCGCCTGCGAGGCCGGGCAATCGCCCTCCCTGCTGCCGCCGGTCCCCAGCCTGAAAAAGGTTGGGGACCACTGTTCTATACCATCTGCAAAACATTTTGCACCAATTTTCTCTCAACAATTGATATTTCGTAAGTCTTATATTTCCCCCAAAAAGTTGTTCACATTGATCTAAAGTAACATGATTAAAATTCTGCATCCACTTGTCCATGCAATTCTTAACCTGTTCAGCCTCTGTCCCTCAGGAGTTTATATAATATAGTTGACCTTGCATATGGGGTTTGGCTTGAAATAATGTTTTAAATTCCGTCATGTCAACCATAAAGTTTGTCTGTTACTTAAACTCAAATTTGAGCTTTTCTGTTAGTTGCAAATATTCAAACCATCTGATGATTTTCCCTTCTTTTTTGAGTACACCCCAGGTTCAAAGCTTCCCCATATTGGTTAGTAAATCACTATTTCAAACAATCAGTTCTCTTCTGTTGAGATTTATTTAAATATGCTTCAATTGGAGATTTCAGCCTAGAAAACTCTGTGCTTATCCTTGGTTTGTATCTCTACCATCTCTTTAATGAAGTCGTTCCCCGAGGATAAATGTAAATTTTTATCCAAGTCAAGTTTATCCAATTGCGTTGAGCAGGGAGTTGGACTAGATGGCCTGTATGGCCCCTTCCATCTCTATGATTCTATGATTCTAATTTTTTTCTTAGGATGTCAAAGAGGATACAGTAGACTATGAAAACCTTCATCTAGCCCAATCTTCTCAAAAACTAAATCTTTTGATAATGGGTCCATAATCCAGTCTGCTACCCATGTGAATGCTGCAACGTGGTAATATACTTTTGTATTAGGCCCTCCTCTTATTTTGTCATCTTGAAGAACTTTGAAAGCTATCCTGGGTCTTTCCAGGCTAACTTCTTGAGTAACACCCAGTTGGGCTGGAGACTTGGTCCCTTAAGTGAGAGTTACCTTAGGTGGGGCTGATGATGGTTTGTTACCCAGGGCAGTGAGGATTCACTCCCTAGTATTGTGTGTTTTGCCCTTGACCTTCACCCCAAATACTTCTTGTTGGGGACTTTCACATATGTCAAACTGGAAATCACTCTGAAGTAAATGACACTTGATCCCAAGGAACTGCAGCCATAGTCTGAGTTTCCATAATCAATTGGCAGTTCGGACTGAAGGGAACCACATTGGTCCACAGAAAAAAGTCACATAATACCTCACATAGGACCATACCATAAGACAGCAGCAAACGTCTTGGGTCTCCAGACTTTTTCATCAGCCTGCTTGTTCAGAACTAAAACAAAGGGTGGATCAGTCCTACAATTCTGTCACCTCTATTCACTGTTAATTTTATTTAGCAGTATAATTTACAGAGAGCCTCTTGTGGCGCAGAGTGGTAAGGCAGCGATATGCTGTTTGAAGCTGTCTGCCCATGAGGTTGGGAGTTCGATCCCAGCAGCCGGCTCAAGGTTGACTCAGCCTTCCATCCTTCCGAGGTCGGTGAAATGAGTACCCAGCTTGCTGGGGGGTAAACGGTAATGACTGGGGAAGGCACTGGCAAACCACCCCGTATTGAGTCTGCCAAGAAAACGCTGGAGGGCGTCACCCCAAGGGTCAGACATGACTCGGTGCTTGCACAGGGGATACCTTTACCTTTACCTTTATAATTTACAGGGAAAATCTGGGAAGTTGATAGCAGCCAGAAGGAAGCAGAGACTTCTGCATCTAACTTTGCCAGTGCTGCAGGGATGACTCCAGTGAGACCTGGCCAGTAATGCATATTGGCAATAGTGCAGGAGGCAACAATGAATAAACTGGCATATTGGGGGTGCTGCTGTCTAGACTGGAACTAAGAGGCCCTTGAACCATGCTGGTTTCAAACTCCCCTGGGAGCCACTCAGCCTGGTTTATTCCTAAACTGGTTTTAATTCCCAGTCTACCCCTGATCATGGATCAGTTTCCTAGCTGTATTGGAAGCAAACATGATTCCAACTCAAAATTCCATTTCATTCATTCATTCATTCATTCATTCTTCATTCTATATACCACCCTCCCAAGAGGCTCAGGGTGGTTTACATGGAACATAAGAACAATACATGAAATATTAATAACTAATAGTTATAACAATATAACGGTATAAACAATGCCACAGTGCATTGCAACAGTGCAAAACAGGACCAGAGCATTCTGGTGGAGTTCTGAGAGGGAGGGGGGAGCAGGGGTCCTTCATTCGCTGTTGGTTATGCCTTGTCTCAACCAAATGCCTGGTGGAAGAATTCCTTTTTGCAGGCCCTGCGGAACTGTTTAAGTTCCATCAGGGCCCTGATCTCCTCCGGGAGCTCATTCCACCAGGTGGGAGCCAGGACAGAGAATGCTCTGGCCCTGGTTGAGACCAGGTGGACCTCTTTAGGGCCAGGGATCCTTAGCTAGTTGTTGGCAGTGGAGTGCAGGGCTCTTTGGGGAGCATAGGCAGGGAGGCAGTCCCTCAGGTACACTGGGCCCTGACCACGTATGGCCTTGAAGGTAATTACCAGAACCTTTAGTCTGATCTGGAATTCAACTGGCAACCACTGCAGTTGTAATTTTAAGATTACAGCTGAATGCTACCTCTTCTTTAGAGTTAGTCAGGCAAAGAGTTACTAATAACTTAATACCATGCCACAATGAGCCCTTATCATGCTTCAGTGTAGTTATATTGGCATTTAAAGGACATGTTCCACGTTCTGATGAAAGCAGAAAAAGAAAATAGCAATTCTGGAGCTTCCAATTATGGGCTGTTTAATGTGTTGAGGATGGCTCAGTTTTGCTATATTACCAGAAAGAGAAAGAGAGAAGGTCATTTCCTGGGCCTAGTTTCAGTCTTCCTTCTAACAAATCAGATCTCACTGTACTAGAGCTGTCTGCTGGGGGAAAAATGCTAAATGAGGCAGAAAATCCCCTGGAGTTAAATTCACAATCTCTGTCATTCAGCTGAAACTAAATCTGTTGGCTCATTTTTCTTTCCCTGCTTTGCCCAGGTCTCTGCTCTCAGTCTCTGACTCATGACATCATTACTTAATCACAAACCAATTGGCTTTGTGCAGTTCAGAACAATCAACAAAAGCAACCTGTTTGCAACAGTAGAGTCTTGGAACACCACATGAGAATAATTCAGCGAAACTTTACTAAAAGGTACTCCATTGTCAAAAAACGGGTTTATTATTTTTCAACAAGATACACATTATTTGAGAGTTTGTAATGTTCATACCTGCCAATGCATTTTTAAAAGCTTACAATTAACAAACGTCACACAAATCAAAAATAATGAAACTGCAGCCATTTAAAAGTTGGGGATTTGGTTGGTTTCTGCGATGTGTGACCTTAAAACATCTTACTCAAAAAAGTTCCACTTCGTTCAATGTAATTTACTTTTAGGTACTTATTTTGGTATGCCATGCATTCCTATGTAAGTTTTCTGAAAGGGAGTTCTGTATTTGTTGGTGCACAGAATTGCCTTGAGGTATGCACTCTACTGCTTTTATTGATTTTTCAGTTTCTAGATTTAGTTTCTCGGAGCTTTCTCTGTACATACTGTGAATGAGATAGCAGAACTCATAAAGATTCTTTGATTATCTCTCCCATTAACATTACCAAACCCTCATATTTTATTTGTTATATTAACTTGGAAGGGTGACCTTCAAGGAATAGCAGGCCAATGGCAAACTCCCTCATAACGTTTCTTGCCTGGCAGCTAAACAGTCTCAAGATCTGGTTATATCACACACACACACCAGACGATAAACATAAATATTATACATAAAGGAAAGCATTGCAGGTAAAACAGTGATTTACCCAAGGCCACGGAACCATGCCCCAGTTGTTCTTACAGTTATCTGTATTGTTCCTGTTCTGTTCTGTGAAGCACCCTGAGCCTTCGGGGAGGGTGGTATATAATTAAATAATATACTGAATTGTGTATTGAGCACCAGGATATCTTTAAAAAGAAACAGTGCTCATTATAGCCCTTGTATTCCAGGTTCGTTTTTCAATCCACAGATAAATTCAGGATGGAGAAAATGTAATTTGATAACCATGTACGGTAGAGGGTTTTTTATCCTTTACTTTTGTTCTTGTTGCCACCCAAGCTCAAGGAACACCAACAGCAGATTCATACCTCGAATAAAACTTTGTGACTCTTAAAGATGCCACAGGACTCTAAATTTCTCCCGCCGTTCAGACCAACACGGCTCCCCACCTGAACAGATTTTAGCCGAGTCGAATACATCGAGAGTGAGTTCGTTTACATGAATAATAAAGCCTCAGAATGGCATGCGGAGTTCTTTGTACTCGTCTCGGCCGCACCTTCTCTCAACTGCCGGAAAAGGTAGGTATCCTTAGAATTCGGATGTGGGGCGTAACGGAGCCTCCCTCAACCTAACCGCATAGCAATTACCATACTTTGATCTCCCCCCCTTACCTTTTCTATTGGCTGGAAGAAATGAGAAAGGGGGAGAGAGAGGGAATGCTGGGCGAAGTTCGCCGATTGGCTCGGAAGACAGCGGAGACTGCGATGAATTATTCATGAGCACGGTATACATGTCCGCTCGGCGGCGTGATTGAAGGAAAGGCGCCGCTCTGGCACGCCCCTCCCGATTTGCATATCCGGGGGCCACGCCCCCTCCCGGAGGTATCCAGGAAGGAGAGTCAAGCGCGGCTCAAGGAGGAGCAGAGGCGCGTCGGGGGACCTTGCCTGGGGAAGGTAGCCTGTCTGCCTGCGCGAGGCCTGTGCGGGGAAAGGGGCGCGTGCACCGAAGGGCGGGGGCGCACGGGGCAGGTGAGGGGGCTCGGCCGCCCGGCGTGGGAAGGGAGAGGCCGGCAGCTGGACTTGGAGGCGGGGCGGAGCTCCGAGGCTGCGCTGAGCGGGCGCGGTGAGGCCGGGGGGGTGGGTCGCTCCGGTGCGGGAGTTCTGCGCGGGGCTTTGTTCGAGGTCGGGGGGGGGGGCGGGAGGAGAGCGGCGCCAGACGGGTGTGTAGCCGGGGAGGAAGGGGCGCTTTGGCAGGCTCTGGGGCCCTCCGAAGAGAGGGAGGCTTTCCAGTCTGCCGTGTGCCATGGAGGGGACCGGGTGGGCAGCAGATCGGGCGTTCTCGAAAACTTGCGGGCAAAGTTGGTCGGGCGCTCGGTTAGGTCCGCGGGGGGCGGGGTGGGAGGAGTGGCGCGCCCTGGTAGCTTGGGGCTGCTATTTGGTCATGGGTTGGTCCTCCTGAGGCGTAGCGTGGCTTCAGTTTCGGAGGGGGTCTCTTGTGGAGGTGAGGGGTGTTTAGGGCGCAGAGGCTGGCTGAGGGGCGCGCCGCGGAGATTTTGAGGCTCTGTCAAGAGTCCTAGCAAGGGTAGCTCAGGCTTGTCAGATCTGGGAAGCTGAGCGGGGTCTGCTCTGGCCAGGATTTAGAGACTAGGGGCTTGCTGGGCAGTGGCAGACCACCTCCGAACGCCTCTTGCCTTGGGAACCCTATGAGGGTTGCCATGCCTCAGGTGGGACTTGAGGGCACTTTCCACTCGCAGGAGTAGAGGTGGGGGAGGGCGGTCTGCAAGGGCTAGAGCAGCTGAAGATTTTGGGCTTGACAGCTCTGTGAAGGAAGCAAGTGAACACTGTTTGCATTTCTGCAGCCTTTGATGGTGAGGGAAGAGCTGCCTTGTGAGGTAGATTGCAGCAGAAGGAATCTCTGGAGGCTTTGCTTCTTGTTTCAGTGAGACAGTGTATGTGCAGGGGCTCTGAAGTATGCAGTGGTGAACCCCCTACCCTATTGCTACTGTTAAGTCCGGCTGCCTATTTAGTAGGCTGTTTCTTTTGGTACCTTGTTTAGTTTGTGAGGTATTTGTGATATTTGCTTTTGTTTTTCTAGGAAGTTTGGATGGTGCTGGACTGGAGTGCAGTGAGAGAACAGGTGTATTCTAAGCTGGAGTTCAGTGGCATAAAACTGCTTAGGGGCAAAAGGAAACAATGTCTTTATAGGCCAGAATTAGCCCTCTGGTAAAACTAATTGGTAGCAGGGTCTTTGGTACACAGCGAGGTTTAAATTTTGATATGATTACAGGGGTTTGCAGGAGTGTGTAACCTTGATTAAGTGTGGTTATCCGTTAGTTTGTTCTTCAGATGATGAACAGCTGCCCCATGGTAACGTTGGACACATTTTATTTGGGTTGCAGGAATGCTCTCATGAGCTGAATCAAAAGTAGCTGTCACTGAAACTATGTTTAATTGATTTAATAGTTCTAACAAATTTGGGGGTTGATAAATTTGAGCTTTACTTGAGCTTGAGCAATATAAATTGATGCAGCTAGCCAGCAAATAAAGGTGCCTGTCTTCTGGAATACTAACTTGCTGCGTGCCCCATGCCCTAGTAATGGGCAAGTGGGAATAATGAATCGCTTAACAAATAGTGTGCTACAACTGAAGACTTGTTGTTGAGAATGCTTTCTGCACCCTGTTTCCCTGTGGTTTAATTCAGCAGCTTGGTTTAACTAAGGAGTATTGGCCAAAGGGAGAATAAATTTAGGACAAGCAGCAGTTGAATCATAAGATGTTTCTACTTGTGGCAGCTGAATTTGTAACTGTGGCGGAGGCTAGGAAAACTTATTAGATCTCATTAAAGATGGGTTGTTGTGGCAGAAACTTGAAATCCATTCAAATATTTCATTTGATTGTTGAATCTCTTTGAGGCTGTGTTATTAATGGTCTTTCAGCGGGTTTTAATTCCAGTAAAACAATGGTGTATTGTAGACTCGTTATCTTCATTCCCTTTGCCCTGCTCTCTGGAGTGGGTGGGATTTGGGGCAGGAAGGGACCTCAATGGAGTGGCATGAGAGTCTGTCTCTCTAACAAAATGCCAACATTTCACTGGTTGTAGTCTATTTCAGATGTTAGGATTCTTGCTTAATCTGGATGGGGGGAAAAAGTGTCTTCAGGATTAAAGGTGCCACTGGACTCAAACATTGTTCAGGTACCCAGATGGCTTATTTACAATTAGAAGCTAAGTCTTTTATTTACTGAGAAGACCAGTAATATTTTAGTAACCCTTAGCCTGCAGTTCAGAGAACACACTTTAAAGAAGTGTATTGTATTTACATCCTTTGTCTTTGTTTACTGCTCTTACATACAGCCTCCAGTGGTCTCCTGTAGAAGCTTGCCATTCAGATCTGCACCTGCTTCACATTAGTTTTGCTGCAGCATCATGTGTTCCCAGATTATTCACTGAATCCCTTGAGCATACATAATTAAGTGTAATTGGGTTGACTTTTGAACAAACATATTTTATATTAGCGTGCTCTTCTAGAAAGGTGTTCTCTGACTGCATTAGACTTATATTCTGCTTTTCCCATTGACCAAGGTAGCTCAGAATAAAGTTTATAATTTCATTAATCCTTTAAAACATAAAACCAAGTATGGTCATTAACCATTAAAAGAACCATAGGAAGGATTAGTAAAGCCCACTTAACGAAACAAAGGCTTCACCAAAAAATTGAGAAACTGAAATTATTTTGTCTGCATTTCAAAGTAAAATGGACAGAAGTTTTAGGTACACTATCTTGGATAAATTGTTACAAAGTTCCGCTGGAGTTCTCTGACTGGAAAGGCCACCAAAAGTAGTGGAAAGTAGTTACATATCAATTCTTGGTGGTATGTGAGCATTGTGATGGCAATGAAATTGCTCTCCCATGTGCCAAGGCAATTAAAATCGCCTTGATTGTTGGCTATATAAGAGCGCTGTATTCCTTTACACGAGTATGAAAATGTAATACTAATCTGTGTCTCTAAGCCTGGATTAGTTAACATGGAACACTTGAACGTTTGATTATGTTTCTGTTTGTTCGTTCTTTAAATAGAAATGCTCATATGAGTGTTCCCTTTAGCTGTTTATAGATGTTGATGCACCGTTTGTTAAGATTTCCATTTATTTTTTTCTGTAGAAGTTCATGTGTAATAGCTTCCTTGGTATAAACGTGTCATATAGAATTATTTCACACACACCTTATATTGTTGTCTTGTACATATCAGCTATGAATATTGTTACTTGTTAGAAGTCCTCTAGCAATGGAATGATCTAGGCATCATGTGGGAGAAGCTGTAATAGGTGGTTCAGTTTCCCAGGGCACTAATCACTATTAACTTTATTACTGTTCTCCTGCTTATAGATGTCTTAAATGTTATAGGTAATAGAAGCGGAGTTCTGGTTTTCAGGCTAATGTTGTTTCTTCAGTGAATACAAATAGCAAATAATTAAATGATTTCTTGAGGTGTTGGACTCTGTTGCTTATGTGTGTATTGGTATGTAATTTGAATGAATTAAATTTGAACAAACTATTGGTCTTGATCTGTTTTGAGGTCTAGGATCAGTCAGTTATTCATGACATGGACTTGGATAAATTGTGCTCTCATTCTCCCATGTATAAAATTCTCCCAAGTAAAAAATGGGAGTATTAATGACCAACTAGGTGTTTGTGGGGATAAAGGATTACAAAGCCTTTTGTATCAGTGAAAGGTAACATTCATAATTTTCTTAACCTGTCTGGTTGAAGGTTTCCTACATCTAACTGCTTATGCTTAGTTAATTTTTAAAGATTCATGGTCTATGTATCCTGCTGACTGCCTTGATTTCTAGCTGCTGAAGTCTAGCTGATTTCTAGCCATCTTGGACCTAAGTGATGGAATGATCCGTCAGATTGATTTTATCATGAAACTGGTATCTTAATCCAAAGCAGAAATGATTATGAGTATTGGACATATTAGCCATGCAGAATACAAATGTCAACCAGTGGTAATTGTGAATCTTCACCAAACTCTATTGACAGTCCATGACTATTCTCAGTGCGAAGTCCATGTATTTCCTGTATGGTTGATTAGCAACATTAGAAAACAGGATAATTATTTGATTATGCTGTTTTAAAAATATGCTTTAGAGATATAAAATATACATCTTAATTTTATGTGTGGTAAAGTTCCCTGTCTGAGGAAATTAGCCTTCTCTTGACTCTTAGAAACAATATGAAGTTTGAATCTTGCAAAAAGTTTTGCAAATCCCACCTATCTAACTTTATGTTTCATATTTGAATGTAAGTGGTAATGTTGCTTTTCACTAGATCCAGTTTTTAAAGGTGGTCTGCATATGAAGTGATTCAGTGCTTGGTATTGAACTTATTGATACTCTAGGCCTAGTTGGTCCTGGACTTCAGAGTTTTAGTTTTTACCTTGCAATACTAACTAATAATGTGTTGACACGTTTTTTGCTTTGTTCTGTAAAATTTTCCTTCTCTGCAAGTTAGTTACTGGATTTTCAATATATAATCCCAACTTTCTTGACAAGTTGGTTTGGTACATTAGCTTGGATCCCACCTTGAATCTCCAGGAGCACAGGAGGCGGGGTCATCACCTGCAGCACTGCAATACAAAATGCCTGCCCCTTGAAATGCTACTTCTGTAATACCTTGGGAAAGGAGAGTAGCATAAGCCTTCCATGGGAGGAAAGAACCATTGAATACCCCCTGCTAGGTTTCTACCTCCTGGTTGGCAAATACCTAGAGACATTGAAGGTAGAGCTGGGAATGGGTGGGATTTGGGGTAGGGAGGGACCTCAGTGGGGTATAATGCTATGGAGTCCATCCTCCAAAGTTGCCATTTTCTCCAGGGGAACTGATCTCTGTCGCCTGGAAATGAGCTGTAAAACCAGAGGATCCCCAGGTCCCATCTGGGTAATGGCATCCCTGTGTCTCCTATGGATATTCTAGCTGAGATCCAAGCCAACTTGAACTTCAAAGCAATAGATATGTGAACATTAGTGGGTAATAAGAACTGAAACAGGATTTTTGGAAACATATTTGAAACTTTGATTCAAAATTCAGCTCAAAACTTAATCAGATGTAAATGGTGACCTATGTGTGAGTGTTTATTTTAATTTCAGTATTTAAATATGCTCCTTTTGTGGTTAAAACAGGAGTTTCAGCTCAAACTGGTAGCATTTGAAACTTGGGTTATTCTTGTGATCCAGCAAAACTGGTTTGCGTATGGCATGGATTTTCTGTTGTCTGCTAGGAAAAAGCCCTGTGTGATGACACACCTTTCAGCATAATCTGAAGTAGACTAGCTAAGCAGAAGTAAATCCTGTTGAATTTAGAAGAAGTTACTTCTGGTTGGGGTGTTTAAGTTGCAGCCTTACTTTTCTGTAACTGTAAAGTTGAACCTGTTTTTGTCCTCTGAATCGCAAACCAAATATGCCCAGGTAGTATTAGTTTGAGTGTTATTTTCAAATCTACTGCTCAAAAGCTGTACACTCTCACCTTAGCAACTTTCCCTATCTCCCATATACAATACATAACTGGACCATAGTTTTCTTTGCTCTACAAGGGGGAGGGAGGGTGGGAAAAAGGGGGAGCTACAAGGGAGAGGGAAAAAAGGGGGAGCTACAAGGGAGAGTAGGAAAAATGAAAATGGGGGGTATTTGTGTGTATCTGGGGGAAGGAGAAGGAAGCAAGAGAAGGCATGGAAAGAAAATATTAGGGGAGGGAAGTGTGCAAGTCCTTGTGGGTCCTGCACATGTATAATTATTTTTTAAATTTAGTTTGAGTATTTGGATAAGAGTAGGCAAATATGTAATTGGATATTTTAACAGGGATACAGGGGCTTGGAAGAGCCTTTTAACTGATATCATGTTGATTTTTGTTCTGGCGTGAATAGATTCTTACCAACAATCTCCAACAATCTTTGGAATAACATCTACAAATCTGCTTTTTGTTTCACTGCTGAGGAAGATAAGATTGCACGGGGAGATGATTTGAACTGGGCAGTCATAAACATGCAATATGCCTTTCCATTCAAGCGAGTACAAACCTCTTCCCAAGTGAAGAATCTGAAATAGTTATTGCTGGTAAATGTAATACTGGAGATAAGCTATATTTAACAATCCGTTGTCAAGCCTTTTATTTTATGGAGCTATTAAAATCATATGGTTAAATCTGCACAGCTTAGAGAAGACCAATTAGTTTGGTGAAGGACAGAGAATGGTCCTTTATGTATGCTGTGTTGCTGCTAGCAGTTGGGTTCCTTAATGTGTAGTGTTGCCCTCTTCCAGCCTATTAGGAATAAACTTGTTATTGCAGTAATAATGTAGGCCAGCCTTTCTCAACTTTTTTTTACCGTTCTGATACCCCTGAAACTTTCGTCAGGCTTTGAGAAACCCCAGAAATGGTGTGAGTGTGCAGAATATGGTTGGGAAGCCCCCTCCCTTTTCCACCACCTCCAGGCCGACCATTGGCCATTTTGGGAAGGGGGGGAGTCAACATGACCATATAGGGTCATATCACCTGATAAATGTTTAACAACATTCAGGTAATCCTTCCAGGGCCATCAAGGAACCCCGGCGTTTCACAAAACTCTGGTTGAATAGGCCATGACTTTCTCACTTCCTCTGAAAAGCAGCCACTGAAGCCCTTACAAATTAAAAGAGCAGGGGTGGTGGTTAAAGGGAAGGACAAGTGGGCAGGACAACTAGTCTGGAGCAATTTTGGAGCAGACAAATGGCTGACAATGGAAGGCTTAAGTAGCCCTACCCTATATACTACTTTCCTAGCAATCTCTGATGTTGATGGGGAGGGGTTAAGATATGGTGAGGAATGCACACCTGCAGATAACCAGTGTTTTCACCCCAGGAAACCAGAAAGGGTAGGACTAAACAAGTACCATTTCTTTTGCAGGTACTGAATGATCCATTAAAGTACTTATTCACTGATGTACTTATTCACTGATGAATTTATCTGGAAAAGTGATTTATCATCAGACTTTAAAAAACACAAATTTGAGGTAGGGTTGTTGACTGTCACTGTCATTTGCTTTATTCCTAATTAAGAGAAGTTGGGGCTGGTCCATCATAGCAGTCGTCCCTTCCATTAAAGAATTAGAATATACTTAATCACCATCCTTGATGTTCCAAAACTCTTTAATCAAAGTAATCTTGAAATAGTGGTATATTTACATCCTGTAACCTGTTAAGAGGCATTGTGGGAATGCACTTGATCATACTTGTTCAGTGATGGTGTAGCTCTTGTCCAGCCCTTTGAGTCAGCAGGATGAAATTACACATTTCTCATAATGAATGGCTACTTCAGCTCTACACTTGTATTTAGCAAGTGCTTGGCATTTTATCATACTTTAGCTGCCCAAAACACTGTGTACAAAATGTGGCGTTTTCTTGCATACCTCTCAATTCCTCCAGCTCCTGAAAAATCATTCCTATGGTTGTGCAATCCAAAAGGTGGAATAGCCCGATAGGTTGGGACTCCACAGTAAGAAAGGATAAGAAGTTGAAATCATTGCTCTTGCTTCTTCAGGTACAGCTCTGGCAAAGAAAGGGGCCATTGTCATAATCTTGGACCTCTTTAGCCTACTGACCCTCACAACTGTTCTTCCAAATGGGATCTGCAATCCCAGCATTGATCTTGGAAAGGGAAGTAGGAACAGAGAGAAATATGGGAAAACTCATATGTGCGCTTCCCTACACGTATTGCTGGATTCATACCACTGTACAAATTGCTATGAAGATGTTCCTGTGATCTCTTGCTTTATGGAAGAAACCTGAGAAATGTAAAAGCATCCAGAATAATAACTATACATATGCAACCTGCTAATTGACATGGCTAGTTTAAAATATATTGGCCTAATAGAAATTCCAGAAGGCAGCTGTATTTGTCAGTTGGAGCAGAAATGATTGTGACATACATTTTTATGGGCAAGGAATAATTTTGTCATAGTTTTGTCAGATATATTTCATGTAGTGACAGTTAGCACATAATAGTCTCATTTAGGTAACTTTTGCTTTTAAGAACATCCCATGAGATTTGCACTTTGTACAAAAAAAAGGAGTCCTTTTGTTTAGATATTTAAAACTATCACTTGGCTTATGTTATCCCTGCAGGGAATATGCAAGGATGGCCTATCTCATAGGTATGTATATACTTAAGGATAGCAGTATCAGTATAACTATTACCAATGCAGATTGAAACTGTTCTAGTAGCTATTAGCATATCTTTAAAGAATGGAAAGAGTAAGAGTCCAGTAGCACCTCTTAAAGACTAACAAAATTTGTGGCAGGGTCTTCTATGGGTCACTGTTCATGAAAGCTTATACCAGGACACATTTTTTTAGTCTTTAAAGTACTACTGGGTTCTTGCTCTTTTCTGCTGCTACAAACAGAC
The DNA here is from genome assembly GCF_049243985.1 of Paroedura picta. NCBI lineage: Eukaryota > Metazoa > Chordata > Lepidosauria > Squamata > Gekkonidae > Paroedura > Paroedura picta. Next base: position 130,684,544 of record NC_135371.1, on the reverse strand, counting down.
ATGGTTCCGCATCTTGAAAGAATGGGAATCCTTTTTGTTATGCATACACTACCTTGATCTTTATGAAGAAAAGGATGGTCAATGCATCTTGTGCAAACCCCCAAAGGCAGGAGTGTCAGTTTTCAATTTGAATCCTATTGGCTTGGGCCAGCAATTTGATTTAAAATTATGATTCCAAATTCTAGTTCAAATGAATCACTTTTAATGGTTTTCCGGCAGATGAGTATTCAGTCAAGAAGTCATTACTCTTTTTTTTCCTTCATGATAAATTGTGAAAGGCAGCTTACCTTTTTGAATCAAGAACAGCAAAGAGTATGGTAGACTTGCAAACTTTCTTGTCTAATCTGTGAAGTATCACAATTTGCAGAGCAATGTATATGTTATAAATAGCAGAACAGGAGAATGGGAATGTTATCACAACATGAGTACAGAAGACCCCTGCCAACTAGGATAGGTACGTTGCATAATGCATGGCACAAATAAAACCAAGATTCAGTCCAAGCAGTAAAAATGCAATCACTGTGGGTATAGACTACTTCAGCCTGGTAAATTAGCACAATAAGACAAATAATGGAAGTTAATGTCTAAAGAGCAACAACTGTAGTAAACAAAACAATTTTATGGCACCTAATAAGTTGGGAGAGCCAAAACCTATCATATATAAGAAGTCTTTCTGCGATAGGTTAGCTACTCCCACTTTCAATTGAAATACATAATAGTGTCGAATCTGCATATGAATTCTAACTTTTGGAATCCCTTCAAACAATTTTTGTTGTTGTTGAAGTATGGTAACTTACTCAGCTTCCAGGGCAAGGGTAGGCATTGAGATTTTCCTTTACTGATTTGTTTTCATTTTCAAAATGTTAATGTTGAACTTGTGCCCATTCTTCTGCATAGGAACAGTCTGATTTGTTCATTGGAAAGTGGCAGAAAGGCACATGATATTGTATCTCATTAATATATGTACAAATAAATAGTAGAATTAGATGTTATGACAATGTTTGCTGTGAGTATATTTGATGACTAAATACTAGATAGTGACTCTTTGTTCTTCATGATGAATTTTGAGGATTATCAGGAGAAATAGTCCAGGGGATCTCCAGATCCCATCTGGGAATTGGCATCCCTACTCAAAACTAACATTTTGAATTGTGCTTTAAACCTAAAGGAAATGATGAAAATGAGTGGATAAATGTTTAACTTACTATATATTTTTTTAAAAACCATGTAGTTTGAATAGTGGCTCACTTTTATATTAATGTTTTTATGGTCATAGCAAAAAATCAGTTGTGCTTTTGGATTGGGAAATTTTGGTATAAAACAATAGTTTAAATTGTCTGCTGCTTGTTAATTAAAGCCATGACTTGGTTATTTAAGTTAATTTTTGTTGAATGAATCCACACTTGTTAAATCCAGTGCATTGGGTCTGCTGCTGAAACCTGTATCAAAGTAGTTTACAATCTTGGCTTTAACTCCTTTGGGCTCCATTGCATGTCAATTCTGCAAGTGAACAAGAAGAATATTTATGACGTTGTGTCATCGTGCTGCAGAGAAATGCATGTCATGTCTGGAATTTAGGCGTGTATTATAAGCTGGATGGAATGGAATTGAAAGAAAAATCAAGAGTAGTCACCTGCATGTGCATCAAGTTTCATAGCAGTTCTCTATTTCATAAGATCAGCCTGGGGGATCTTCCTGTACTGGTTTAGTGGTGTTTTTTTTTTTTTTTTAAAGCTTATTTGATAATACTACATAGTTATGACTCTCTTACTGAATTTACTACTTCCTTTTCTTGATTTTGTTTTTCTTGTATGGATTTCTGTTACAGATGTTGGGCATATTTCCCCTCATACCTGTTCTTGTTAACTGCTTGTCAGCAGTTGTATGGTCAAGGTCTGATCAGTTATGGGTAATATTTGCTGTTGTTAGGTGCGAAGTCGTGTCCGACTGGAATGGTAGAGGACAGGAAGGCCTGGAGGATCATTGTCCTTGGGGTCATGATGGGTAATATATCTTCCTCAATTTTAACCACTGCAGTGGTGACTGCCTTGTTCCTTAGACTGAGACAATTTAAGGCTTTAACCCACTTGCTTCTCTATGAACCTATGTGCTAGTTCTGACAAAGGGAGCGTTGACACTCAAAGGTTCATACCCTAGAAATCTTATTGGTCTCTCAGGTGCTACTGGACTCCAATCTAGCTCTTCTGTGTACTTGTTCTGCTGTCAAGGCCCCTCTCTGTGTACTTGAAGCAGGGTGCATGCCTATCAGACATACCTTATTTTTTTATTGGTACCTGGACTATATGATGCCCTCTCTACAGCCATTCACCTGATAATTAACTTGGGACTTAGCTGCTAGGCAAGATAATTTTAGCTTGTTTTATTGTGTCTGTTTATTGCATGCCTTTATTCTCTCTCTGTTCCTTCTGTTCCTGGATTAAGAGTAGCACAAGATATACGGACTAAAAAATTACCCAGTTGCAGAATTGTAATGATTAAAGGTTATAATGAAATGCTATAATGAAAATGTTATAAGTTCCAATGTTTTGTATGTTATATAATGTTCATGATGCCTTCTTTGTACTGTAGTACAAATCTTTCACTGTAAATAGCTCTGAGCCACAGTGGAGGATGATATATATGTGTAATAAAATAAAAATAGATAAATATTTTTTAAAATCCTGTTGAGAGTATTTAGTCACTATTCCTTTATTGTGTTCAACTAGATTTTTCTTGGCTACCTCCACTAGGGATAGATAGCAGTTTATTTTTAAACTAGGGGCAAAGCCCGTTGTCTCCAAGAACACAACGGGCGCTAGAGCTTGGCAGTGGGAAGAGGAAGGGGAGGAGTTGTCCAGTCTGTAAGGGCATGGGGTTGTCATGTGTATTGTGTGGGAGGTTGTGGTGGCATGGTGGCAAATGAGGCCATGGGTGTGGAGATATGGCTCATTTGAAGGCTGGACTCTGAGGCATTGTACAATTTTGAAGTCCCACCTCCAAACCTCCAGGAATATTTCCAACCCAGGGGTTGCTAACCTCCAGGTGAGGCCTGGTGAGCTCCTGAAATTACAGCTCACCTGCAGAGTATAAAGATCAGCTCCCCAGGCAGAAAGGGCTACTTTGGAGAGAGTTGTGGTAGAGAAGAAATATTTAAGGCCTCCCACGCAGGTTGTTGTTGAATTGAAAGACTTGAGGCCTACTGCACAGGGTTGTTGTGCAGATGAAATAGGAGACAAAAGAACCAGTTTTGTCTGCAGAATAACGCTGTGCAGTGGCCTCAAATCTGCAGAGAGTTGCAAAGAAAAAAGACATATGGCTTGGCTGTGTCTAACCCCCAGCCAGAGCAGTATTTTAAGTGAGAAGGGGCTTTTCTGTAGCCTCCCTGTCAGCCAACCGTTTGGCAGTAGGGGCAAGTCCCCCCCCCAAAAAAAGGAAGGCCCTCAGGCTCCCCTGCATTGCTTTCTGAAGGAAAAGGCCTCCCTTCCCTCAGTCAGGGCCTGTCAGAGGCTCCTTCGCAGCAGGCCTGAAGGGGGGGGAGGGGGAGCATTCTGCAGCCTCCTGCCAGCTCTGTCAGGGTTCTGAGGCAATTTACAGTTGGACATGACAGTTAGGACAGCCTTGGGGCAAAAACGGCCTGTCCAAGCCTCTGTTCTCATCCCCCTTGGCAGCCCTGCTAACCTCCTCTCCCTTTAGTGGTCAGGAGCAGACTGGCAGCCAGACTGGGCTGGGTGAATGGAATTTTGGTCTGTCCTGGTGAGGGGCCAATAGGAAGGCACTATGCGCGCCTCCCCATTGGCTGCTTGGCCCTGGATGGACACTCGGAGGGCCCAATCAGGAGCCGCTTTGCGGCTCCTGATTGGGCCCTCTGAGTTTTTATCCTGGACAGGGCCCACCCTAACTCCTCCCCAGGTGGCCTTACTCTTTTATTTAATAGGACCCTGTCCTATTTAAAGATATGACTCTTGTCAGTAATTCAATATTGGAAGAGATTATGAAGCTACAAAATCACACGTGAAGTCTGAAGGAACCTGTTCAGTGACTAATGGGTCTGCTTGCTAATATGGGAAAGCTCTGTAACTCTCATGTTGAATCAAAGGAAGTAGCAGATGAAAAACATTCTTGGAAAATAGACCATACTCTTCCATTAGAACATTCCTGGGTAGCTTCATTTTCCCTATCGATTCCCATACTTTAGTAGATGACATGTAAGCTAAATCATTGTTCCTGAAACTTGAATGCCATATTGAGAGTGTAACATACTTTCGGATAGTGGCAACTGCTAGTAAGATCATCATGGGTGGCATAGTGTCAAAACAGACGCAATGCCAAATTTCCATTCCAGTAGCACTTTTTTTTGAGGCTCTTCCTATGTTGGTGAACTGGTCGCTGAAGGAGCTGCCCCCTGGAATTAGTTCACTGTGTGTATAATATGTTCTTGACATTTCATTGCTTAAGCATGCAAGTGGCTGTGCCATCTTCTGAACTGTTAATGCTTGCAACATTGGTGCATACGCAAAAGCTTATCCAAAGCTTTTTGTATTAGGACCACTTAAAGTTCTTCAGGCACAATAACATTAGAATGTTGCAGTATTTTTCCCCATAGGATTGTGAGTTAATGGCGTTGAATTAAAGAAACGAGTTCCTTGAATCCTTTTAGAGAGTTGTTGAAACATCAGCACAGCTCCATAGCATAAAATTGTACATGGACAGATGAGGTGAATTGTAGTTCAGAAAGGAGAATAGATTGCTGGTACGCTTGCGTTTCACCTGTAGGTGGCCTGCTGGCTGGGGTGATAAAAAATTTGTTGGTTCATGGGGTTTTGTGAGAAAGCTGTTGGTCTGTTAGGAGAGCTTAACATGTGATGGAGTTTCCTATATATGACTTTACTTACAGTCATTTTGACCGGTACAATAAATGCTGGGATATCAAAATACAAGGTAAAATGTTGAATGCAATTAAAATTATTATTAATAAACATAAAACCACAATTAAACGGTAATCTATATTAAAATTTGCAAACATGGCTTTAAAAAATGCACAGTTTTATTTTCCTATGAATTTTTAAATAAAATCAGAATCCAATAGCACCTTTTTCTGTGCATCTTAATGACAGCAGCACAGAACTGGGCAGTACATTGGGTGTTTTGGGGGTTCTCATCATTTAGAAGTTTCTTTACCTTTTCTTTTGCTGCTAGGCCTGAGTACCTCTCTAATATAATCTATATTGTTTTGTCACATAGCATATCATATATAGGCAGTGGAATAGAAAATGTTCCCTTGTTTCAACTTGATTTCTGGGGCAGGGGCATAGTCTCTGATGGAGGAGATTTTAAAAAAAATATCTGTTCTCTAGTACTGCTGTAGTACTGTAGTACTGCTGTAGGCAAGGCTGAGCATCTGGCAAGTATTATATATCAGTTTTCTTCATGTAAGGGGACATGCTGCTAAATGTAGGGAATATTCAAATACAAATTTTCCAAATTAAAGCAAAATTAACACTTGCTTTCAGTTGGTGGTGTACATCTTCAGTGCATAGCATGTTCAATACACTGCTGGCTTGTGCAGGAACAAACTCAGATGTGAAGTAACCATGAGGGTTTTTTTTGTTTTTTTACAGAGACCATTTCTGCACTGGGAACTTTTCTGCTCCAGCTCCCATGTGGGAGTACAAATCCAGGGTGGATGAGGTACATTGGGCCAAATGCTCCCCCTTGCGGGAGCAGGAAAAAATTGGACATCTTGCCATGACTCAAAATCCAGCCTGCCACCCAGCGCAAAACCTCTGGTGCAGAAATGGTCTAGAGTCACACGCCTATCTTTTGAGGGTAGGAGGCATAGTTGTATTTGCAACAGGACAAACACTGAACTAGTTGACATCTTTTGCATAGCCCTAAATTACACCAGGGTTTCTCACTCTGCTCTGACATGGGGACAAGATGTATCTAGTTCAGTCTCCAACTTGCTGACCTTGTCAGTTATGTCTCTTTAATTTGATTAACTCTTCAGTCTCATGTGGTGACTTGATTGGCATTTCTAATAAAGCCCCTGCAGGAATAGTTTGATGTATGACATGCCATGTGGGTGATGACCTCATTAACTATTGGAATTCAGAGAGAATGAGCCCACTTGTTTACATTGGCATAAAGTAGTAGAAACATTTCAGGCTATTAAGACCTTCCATACTGTCCAGGAGTTTCATACCAAATGCCTGTTTGTGTAGTCTTAAGTAGCTTGCCCTGTATTGTGTCCTGCAATACAGAGAAATTGAGAATGTGGTGGTCCAATTTAGGTTTAAACCAACTTGGTGATTTTGATTGCAAATACATGGGGGGATACTTGTCAAACTGTATACTTATTAGGTGTAATACATTTATGTGGAGCTGTAGATGTTTTTATTATTTTGAATTCTACTTGTCTAGCTTGTTCTGCAAATGGGTAAAATCAGCAACTCTCCATACATGCACTTTCTTTGTTGTGGCTCTAACCTTGACGAATGGCCTGGTTGAGAAGGTCAGAAAATTCCCACTCTCCTGCCCTCTCGCAATCTATGTAAAACTGAACTGTTCACAATTGGTTTTCTGCGCAGATAATAAGTCTGCACAGAACAAGATTATTTCCTAAATTTATTTGGATAAATGATTGGGACTTGTGGTGTTTATTGCTAAATGCAGTGTATTGTAAGTAGGAAAAAATTCTCCAGGCTTTAAGAAACCCCAGAAGTGGCTTTATCATGAGAATATGTTTAGGAAGTATAGCTGTGTACATGCCCACCCAGAGCCCTTCCCCACTCCTTCCAGGTCCATCATTGGCCATTGGGGGTCAACATGACCATATACGGTCATATCACCCAATAAGTGCTTAACAAATTTTTTTAAAATATATACAAAATTAACTAACTCCCACTCATTTGGGAAACACTTCCAGGGCTGTCAAGAAATCCCCAAGGTTTCAGAAAACCCTGGTTGAGAAAGTCTGGGCTAGATTCTTGTGATAACTTGAAGACTGACACTTCATTGTGACACAAGATTTTGTAGACAAGAGCCTGCTTCATGGGAAGCATGAGATGTATTCTCAGCTGACAGAAGTATACGAGCACAGTGTAAATAGCCAAAAGGCCATACAATGTAAGAGTAATAGTTTGTGATATTTCAGTGTTAAATCTGAATGTCTCAATGTGATTACTGTTACTGCTACAGCCATAGTAATTATAGTAATTATAATGAAGCAGAGCTGAGAAGACAATAACAGTTTCCCACCAGTTGTGGGGATAGACCATAAGCTACATGGCCTGCCCTCTGTAAATTGTAGTCTACCATTTTTTCCTGTGGATAGGCCTTGATTTTCAATTCTCCTTGTGAGCCATAACTGTCCCAGAGACAGACAATATGTGATTTATTGGCACAAACACCAGTGCAAGAAGTTTGAGTGGCAAGAAAGTGAGCATGCTTGTCTGCAAGTTACTTTGGAGGCCTCCTTCCAACCCATGGGCTGACGGGCAGTTTTGGTGGGGAGGCAGGGACTTACCCAGTTGCCACCCTACGATGCTGCAGTGTAATCTCTGGCTGTGTAGCCACAATCACAAGATGCTCTAGGATTTTCCTGAAATGGTGACATCACTTCCAGTTATGCAATCAGAAGTGACATTGCAGAATCACCTATTTTTCCTGTGCCATTGTATTGACTGGCAGTGGGGGACTGAGAGCAGACTACTGCCTGTCAAAATGGGCAGTCCGGCCACCCTGCAGAGCTTGATTATTTCCTTGTGGATCTTAAAGGCGTCCGTGTTCTAATATCCCTTTTTAAAATTGTATGTTTCTTAGTCAAAGGATTCAAGGTTCCTCAAACTTCTGAAATGATTATTCATTCTAAGTCATAGTATTTCCTTATCTTGCTCTTTGTGTGAAGCCAGTTGTATGCTATGCTTAGTGTTCTAGTGCCCCACATTCTATTGTTAGTCCAGTAAGTAAACCAAGGCTATTTATTTCTCTGTACAATCTCTTATTGGCTTTTGTGGAAGTATGAAGCTGTCAGGTATGTGAAGAGGTGCAAAGAACTGTGCAAGCTGCAAATCCATCTTTCATGCTGGTTCTCACTTTCTCCTCGCTACCTGCTTTAAGCTGAGGCATTTGCACTTCATGTGCTATAGAAAACAGATTAACCATTAACCTGGTCTATATTCAGATGTTGCATCCTGCTCCTGAACCATGTTCTCAGCCTTGTATTCATAAATGCAGAGCACAAAGAAGAGTCTCAAAGACGAGCAAATGTATTGTGGCAGAAGCTTTCTTGATCTTGAGCCCACTTTGTCAGATGCCTATGAAATATCACAATTCCTCTGCACAATGCTTGTACAATGTGTAGAGCCATTCAGACTTGCAAATAAGTTGTAAACTGTCCAGAACAGGTAGATAATTTCCTGAGAACTCTCACCCCTTCTATTTTAATATTTTGGTGTTATATATTTAATGGGTAGGAGGCTGCAGTGTAATTTAAGTGCCTGAAACTTTAAAGATAATGTTGTCAGTACCTTTTGAAGGTCTAACAAGCAAAGGTTCCATTGGTAAAAAAGCATAAGAAGGCTCCTGAACAGAAGCTAGTCTCTTGCTAGGGTCTGATTTCTTACTTCTGTTGATTTGATTAGCACTTCCTTATTGTTGTTGTCAGCCATTCAGTCGTGGCCGACTCTTGGCAATCCCATGGCACAGCTGTCGCCATGATCCCCAGTCCTGCACCGCCTCCCTCAGCTGTTCAGTGTTCTGGCCAGTATCCAACCACCGTGCCCTTTGTAAGCCTAGTTTCCTTTTTTCCACTGACCAATTCTAGTATAATTGCTTTCTTCATTGATTTGGATCACATGATATGGCCAAAGTAAGTGAGCCAGAGTTTTGTGATTTGTGAAACCCATTGGAAGCTTCTTACTGTGGGAGGGAGGGGGAGAGGGAAGCAGGGCCGCGCATTGCGCATGTGCAACTGGGCCACGCATGCGCCATGCATGGCCAAAAACGCGCAATTGCAGGACTTTCACGCATGCGTGCCATGTGCAGTCGCGCAGTCGCCCTCCATTCTGACGCCGGTTCCCAGCCTGAAAAAGGTTGGGGACCACTACCTTAAAGGACCCATATTCTGTCTGTGCTGAAACAACTGCACTGGATGCCAGGTTTTTTCTGTATCAAGCTCAAGGTTTTGATTTTGACCTTCAAGGCCTTATGCAGCTTGGATCCCACCTATCTGCAGGACCGCCTGTCTGCCTAAGCCCCCCGTAGAGCGCTCCACTCTGTGGGTATGAACCTACTGGTTGTCCTGGGCCCCAGCCTGGTAGAGTCAGCTCCTGGTAGAGCTGAGGGCCCTGACAGAGATTCTGCAAGGTTCTGCAGGACCTGCAAGATGGAGGGTGCCTGGAGTCACAACCTTGAGGTCCCGCCCTATGAAGCTCCCAACCTGATATTACCACATGAGAACTGTGGGGGAGGTTTGTACTGTACCGCCATCTTGATGTTGTTTTAATATAACAAAACAAAATCAGAGTCCAGTGGCACCTTTAAGACCCACAAAGACCCATACATCTTTGTGGGTCTTAAAGGTGCCACTGGACTCTGATTTTGTTTTGTTGTGCTGCTTCAGACCAGCACGGCTATCCTCTTGTTTTAATAGTGTTATATTGTTTTAATTGTGGTTGGGGACATTTAATTGCTGATATACTTGGATTGTCATTTTACTGTTTTTGTGAACCACCTCAAGTTGGCAGCTGCCGGAAGAGGCGGGGTATAAATGTAGAAATAAATAAATAAATCATTGCAGAGGGGCCGAGAGCAATTCGACATTTTATTTTCATACAGTCAACACTCATATTCATTTGTGATCCAAGAAAAATGAATTCTTGAAGGCATTCTATATCTCTTCACCATCCATTGTTATTGTGGTGTGTCTGCTTTTTTTTGCAGTGATAATTATTGTCTTTTTAGTGTTTAAGAAAAGGGTAAAAAGCACATCCTACCTCCCTTTAAACAGGCAAGTCAGCTCTAATATACTGACATCTGTGGACACGATAATTCAGTCTGGCTTGAATGTGTAAAACAAAAACAAGCAAGTTATAATAAGTCTTGTTTATGTTACTTGTTTCATGTCAAGGACTCCTTAGCTCAGTGGTCCCCAATCCCTGGTCCGGGGACTGGAACCGGTCTGTGGAGCAGTCGGTACCAGGCCATGGCTCCTCCTCGTCCTCCTCCCCGTCTGCTGCCTTGGGGGCTGCCCTGCCATTCTGCCGCTGGCTCACCTTTGGTGCTCTCCAGCAGCCGCCATGGCTGATGCTGGCAGTGTCCCCCAGCGGCCTGCGGGAAGTCAGGGGCGCTGGCGGGAAAGCAAGTGGAGTAGGGGCTCAGGCGGCAGTGGCGACGTCCCTTGGCAAAAGACTACCCCCCCCTCCCAGGCCTCAGTAAAATTGTCAAGTGTTGACTGGTCCCCGGTGATAAAAAGGTTGGGGACCCCTGCTTTAGCTTATTGAGTTTGTGGACACTTCTGATACTTTGCAAGTGGAGAATGAGTGCCAACTCCAAATGACCCTGGGGGGAGCAGGGCCAGTTGCAAATCGACAGGAGAGTGAGAGCCAAGCCATTCCCCTATGATGAAGCTGATTGTTAGTAAATGGATGCTTCTTTCAGGTGTTGTCTCTTGAGTTTTGAGGTGTTGTATATTTTTTATCTATATCTATACCGCTCTTCCCTATGACTCTGGGCAGTTTACATAAAACATTGTAGAACATTTACATAGAACAATATCAATGTAACAGATAACAATAACTTACCATCTAGAACAGCATTAATCAACCTATCCTTAGATAGGTTCGACTTCTTAGTCTAAGGGGGGGGACCTGTAGATGTTTTTAGTCTGTTGGCCTCAAGCAAATACCTGGTGGAGGAGCTCCCCTTTGTAAGCCCTGCAATTGAGGATTACTATGCTGTGTTGACTAATACCAAGGGTTGCCAACTTTGTGTGGTGAAATATATTGAGATTTGGGGAATAGAGCCTGGAGAAGGTGGAGTATGGAGAGGGGAGAGACCTCAGCAGGGTATCATGGAGTCTATGGTACTAAGTAGCCATTTTCTCCAGGGGAACTGATCTTGATTATCTGAAGATCAATTGTAATACTTGACTGCTGATCAGAAGGGGAAAGTACAAGCTGCAAGCCTCCTCAACTTTATGTGTGTCTGAAATACTCTAGGTATGTTAAATATTTGTGATACTGAAATCCACCTTATTCTTCATTAGGTTTTGGTGCCAAGTGATTAACACAGAAAATGAGGAGGTTTTTGAGGCCTGGACATGATCCAGTAAGAGAGAGGCTCAAGCGTGACCTTTTCCAGTTCAACAAGGTATGTGGCCCAAAAAACTAGCAGGAAATGTTTAAACAGCAGCCTGTCCAGGCAGGCTAAAGTATGGGAAGGAATGGGATTGTTTAACTCTGCAATGGGAGAACTGTATTCAGTAGGGGTGATCTTATTCTGCTTTAAATGACCACAGGCTAGGCAACTAAGTAAATCTTTGATGCACTACTGCTGGGTTTACTTGGCCATATTGCAGAGCATTTACATTTGCTTGTCTTAATTGCAGAGCATTTACATTTGCTTGTCTTAATTGCAGAGCATTTACATTTGCTTGTCTTAAGATAGCAAACTGCTTCCTGGCTTCCAAAGGGTAGTCAGATCTTTTTTGAAGAGGCAGAACACATTTGTGCAATTTTTTCTCATGGCTGAGGCAAAAGAGCTATTTTGGTTTTGTTATAGTACACTACTATTAAATAAACACGAAGAAGATCATATGCAACCAGCATGTTTAAATCTTTATATGTAGATAAGGGATTGAGGGATTTTGTTTTCATTTTTTAACTTGTTCTCAGAAGTAAGCGGGTTAATTCAGAATGAAAACTCAGACAAGCTGATGTATTGCAGTTGCAGTGCTGAAGGTGTTACTTCCTCTGGCATCACAGCACAAGACAGCATTTAGTCAAGTGAACTACAGTAAATATAAATATAACCTGGAAGCTCCATTCCTTACCATGCCACTTCTAATTCTGTGTTGTGATTAGCAGAGCTGGCTATTTGGAAGTAACAAACTGTCTAGAGCAGCCTTTTTCAACCTTTTGAAAATGGAGGAGCCCCTGAAATAATTTTTCAGGCTTCAGGGAGCCCAGGAAGTGGTGTCATCAGGCCACACCTCCCTGTCACATCCTCCGGAAATGACATGCTACTTGAAGTGACATCACTTCTCCTGTTATCAGGCAGGAGGGATAGGAGGTGTTTTAAGGCAGGAGTAGGCATGCAGGCTCCACCCCCTCCTAGGTGCAGAAAACATGAAAGGATTCAAATCACGCGCAAGGGGGAGGAGAGAAATGGAAGCGGCTGGTTCCCTAGCTTGTGGCCAAATCCATTTAGGTGGGAGGGGAAAGGCTATAGGCTCCCTTCAGACTTACCACAGACCCCTTGGGGTCTATGGACCTCTGGTTGGTAATCCCTGGTTGTGGTGCTGTGGCTGTGCTTCCAGCTGCCAAGCTAGCACTGTTGAGGTATTGACAGAAGAAACAGGAGACCGGACGTGCTGTCGCGCCCCTAAAGGGTTGCTAGGCTTTATTGAGGTCTTCTCTGGGGTTAATACAGGCTCCTTGGGTGGGGGTGATGGTCGTGCCTTGATGCTATCCCTGGAGCTTTCTGACTCCTCCAAGGAGCTACTCGTGCCCCCCTCCATCATGTCCTTTTCTGCCAAGGGCTCCCTTCTGTCTTTATCCTTTTGCGTTCCCCTTGGGCTCTGCTGCTTGCTCCAAGTCTTTCTTCCTTGTTCCTGTCGCCTTTTCCACTGTTTCCAGTGTTTGTCTGTTTACTCTCTCTTCCACTCACTCTCTTGCCTTCTCTGCCATCCCTTGGTCTTCCTGCACCATTCCTTTTATCTTCCCTGCTCTTGGTTCTTCCAGCCCCTTCCCTCTGGTTATCCAAGGTCTCAATAACTCCGCCCCATACCCCGGCGTCCTGGCTGCAAGCCGGTGCCTTCCAGCCCTCCCCACCTGTCTCTCCAAGGCCAAGGAACCAGCAGGCAGCCCCACAGTCATCCCTGGATCTCTCTCCATCCATCCATCCTGAGCCTTGCTTGCAGGATTGTTGGTATTTGGGGGCAGGGATCGGCTGGCATTGCCCGCCATCAGTCTTATTCTCTGTGGCTTCAGGTTCCTTCAGGGGGGGTTGGGAGGAATCTGACCTCCCAGGCTGGAGGTCCTGGTGACCAGGCATTGCTGGGAGGTCCAGACACTGGTCTAGATTGTAGATATCACAGCACAAATTGTTGTTCATATATGTGAGAAGGTATTTGTTAGTGTGTTATTTGTAAAATGGAAGTCTTGTACCTTAAAAGGTTAGAGCTGGTTTGATGCCGAAGTGATGCAAACACTGTCTTGGGGTGCAAAATCACCATGGGCAGTCAAACCAATAGAGCCACAGTAGTAATGGATACAATGAATTACAAGCACAAAACAACTACTGTGCATAAACTTTATAATAAAATGCTACAAATTATAGCATTTGTATGTATTTGTATTTGCTTTAATATTATGTATATGTTTACTAGTAGAAAGACCCATTTAAAAAATGGGCTGGGGTCCAGGGCCCACCTTCTCCTTGCAGCCAGGAGGCCGGGAGAGAAAAGTTGGTCATGGAGTGCAGACAGGAGGGTGTTCTTCACTCTAGCCCAGCAGGTGCTGCAGAGCTCCAGGAGTGGCACAGTCATGCAAAATATGGTTGGAAAGCATAGTTGTGTACATGCCACCCCAGGGCCCCCCTTCTCACCCATCATTGGTTATTAGGAGAGAGGGTGTGTGGGTTGACATAACTATATATGGTAATATCAAGGTTGACTCAGCCTTCCATCCTTCCAAGGTCAGTAAAATGAGTACCCAGGTTGCTGGGGGTAAACAGTAATGACTGGGGAAGGGAATGGCAAACCACCCTGTATTGAGTCTGCCATGAAAACGCTACAGGGCGTCACCCCAAGGGTCAGACATGACTCAGTGCTTGCACAGGGGATATCTTTACCTTTACTTACCCATTCAGGAAACCCTTCCAGGCCGTTAAAAAGCACTAAGGTTTCATGAAATTCTGGTTGAGAAAGCCTGTAATAGATAAAGCACACAACTCAAGAGTTTACAAGATCCAAATCTAAAATTTTACTTTTAAATTATTTTTAAAATACAGTTTTCTGAATTTCTTTTCATTGGGACTCATGGAAGTGAAAATAAACTGTAGGGGAGGGGGAGACAAGAGGAGTAAGTCATGATAAGATATTTTGTTGTGACTATTGCAGCCAGAACTTTAAAATCTATTCTCTGATTCTAATTGTTTTAAGACATAATGTGTTTGTAACATAGAGCTTTGAGGACAACTCAGGAACTGGGTCAGACTTTCCTATCAAGTTCTGTATTGACAAACGCAGCTTTGTACAGGGGGCAAGAACAAAGTGCTATAGGGGATGGAAGCTTCTTGGCTTTCTAAAACTTTTAGTTGTTAGAAATAATAACTTCAGGCACTTTCAGGCAGAGTTCTTCTGCGGGTGTTGGAGCCAAAATACACATTATGTGTGATATGAGTTGGGTTGCAGATGACCAGTCAGACTCTCAGTCACATGTTCATAAGGGGATTAACCTTCAAAAACCTCTTAGTTTGTGGCTCCAGATACTGAGGAGAAAAGAGAGGCTCAGTCCTGCCCTCATACACCACTTTGGCCAATGAAAACAGCCCTATGGGGTTATCTGCTCTTTCCTCTGGCTCCATGCATCTGTCCCAGGGTAAGTGAATCTCAAGAAAGGGGAGAACAGACCCTTCCATGGCTGTTTCCACTGGCAAAAATGGCATAGGAGGGGAAGCCTCTCTGTCCCCTTCAGTGTTTGGCGGTCCCCATTTGAACATGTGAGTCAGAGTTGGGTCATGCACAAATAAGCAGACTTGTCATACATAACATGTATTTTAGCCTTCAGCTAAGTTCATTGTAATCATGGTTTCCAAGCAATATTGTGCCCAAATTGCCAGCTGTTCCATGTGGCAGGTTCTATATGAGGTAAGACTGGTTTTCACCCTTGTAAAGCATGGACCAAAATGTGCAAAATGACGTTTTGTACTTGTGAACTAGTCAAGTCAAACTTTATTGCACTAGGCTAGCGATCCCCAACCTGTGGGCCGTGGACCACATGTGGTCCGTCAACTAATTGGAGGTGGGCCACGAAGGACGTCTTCTCCCCCCACCCCCGGCCCTTTACAACACACTTCGGGTGTCATTGTCTCCCATCACTCCCAGATGGGACTATCTCACTGCAGAGAAACAAGCTCAGGGTTCCCATTGATTTGTCATTGTCATGAGTTAAAATTTCCATGAAAATAAAATGTTCCTTATGTTCATTGTTGTGGCATGGCTGTATCTTATTTTGAAGGGATATTTAAACATTACCATAGCGATCAGAGAGCGTTAGGGCAGTGGTTGAGAGTAGAGGAGTAAACTACCCCCCCACCGGGCCTCAGTAAAATTGTCAAGCGTTGAGTGGTCCCCGGTGATAAAAAGGTTGGGGACCACTGCACTAGGCCATAGGCCATCACAAAATCAGATACAATAAAATTGTTAATTAGATTTGTGAATCTAATTACTTAAAGCGGAACAACCTTGAATTAAGGCATACTGGTGTGTGTGTGTGGGGGGGAGAACGAAGCATGCTAATAATTAAAAGCAGAAGACCTGTGAGGATTTGGGGGGGGGAGCATCTCATACCCCCACACACTGTTTGCTCTTTCCCTCTTCTGAAAACCCCAGTAGCCTCTACCAGTTTTTCTCAACTTTTTTACCATTGAGAAACCCTTGAAGTGGCGCAATTGTGAGAATCTGGTTGGAAAGCATAGCTGTGTATACGCCAACCCAGGGCCCCTCCTCTCCCCCTCCAGACCCATCACTGGCGATTTTGGGAGGGGAATAGGGTGGGTTGACATGACTATATCTATATATAGTGATTCATACTTCTGACAACATACTGAAGGTTCCAAAGACACCAAGTGAGGCATTAAACCATGAGCTAGTGCCCATTGCATTATAGAATGCCATGGACTTTACTACTAGTATGGCCATATCACCTGATAAATGTTCAACAATTTTGTTTAAATTTTTTTTTAATTCCCACCCTTTCAGGAAACCCTTCTAGGGCCATCAAGGAAGCCCGCTCTAACCTTTTCTTGCTTCCTACTCTCCTCCCCCACCCACCAGCTAACCTCCTGTCCTCATCTTTTCTTCCACTAAACAGCCTCTTCCCAGAAAGTGTGGCCCAGTTGCACAGGGCCAGCTACTGGATTGAGTTGGGTCAGGCTGGTTTGGTTAGGCCCAGCTGCATGGTGAGGAACCTGCAAGTACTTGTATAGAGCATTTTCCTTTCCTCTTTGACAGCCAGCATGGTATAATGGTTAAAGAGTGGATGGCCTCTAATATGGGTTTGATTTTCTACTCTTTCACATGCAGCTAATTGGGTGACCTTGGGCTGGCCACAATTCTCTTAGAGCTGTTCTCACAGAGCTGAGCAAGCCCATGGCCTGGTAGAGTTTGCAGGAATCTCCCTGAAGTTACAGCTCTAAAGCTAAGTATGAAACTAAACGTGGCTCTTACCCCATTTTCCTAACCATCTTACCCCATTTTCCTCACCATCCCCAGAACAATTGAGTTAGGTTTGGCTGAGAATGTGTGACTGGCCCAAAGCTACCCAGTGACCTTTTTCAGCACAGTGGGGATTTAAACTTTGGCCTCCTCCATCTTACTCTGAAATTCCAACAATTACATCAGAATGACTTTCATGGTGTTGCTTATGTTGAACAGTAGCCAGTAGCCAGACATGGTGGCAAGTAACTTTCATGGTGTTGCTTATGTTGAAAAGTAGCCAGCAGCCAGGCATGGTGGCAAGTAACTTATGCTTGTTGCCAGATCTCACCCTGATGAATTCTTCAAAGTCCAGGACAGCCCTTAGAAGGCCCTTGCCTTTTACTGACAGAAATCAAGGCTTCAAGGCTGACAATACTGTTGTGGCTGCCTAGCAACAGTCCATGAGGGTATCTGTTTTGTAAAGGTATAGGTGATGCTTCTATCTTTTTTTTTTGGTGGGGTAATCCTCCATTGTTATTTTTTTGTTAAGATTTCAGATTTCTCTGCAGATCTGGGGCTTTTCTCAGTTTTGTAGAAAGATCAATCTTTTCTAAGAATGACCCCAGTTCCTGCATTTAAGTACCTGCAGATGGACCAGGTTTAAAATTAGATACATTGATGTTTCTGCCCTGGAAAAAGATCCCTTGTTAACTGAATATAATGATTTCATTTTTAAAGGTAGCATTTAGTAAAGAGACATCCTGGAAGTTCTTTGAAAAATCAGAGTAAATACTTTGCCATACCAAAGTCATTTAGGTGGTTAATCATTTACTCAGTTCCATATCTTTCTGAAATGAATAACAGCTCAACTGTTCTAAATTAACTGTGTGTGATTCAAAAGGGAAGACTTCCCCCTTCTATTGTTGCCTAAACAAAATTGTTGGCTCTTCACTAGAAAAGGTTCTTTCTAAGTGTTTCAGAGTTTAGTTGAATTAATTGACATTTCTAGTGGGAGGGTGGTATATAAATTAAATAAATAAATCATGTTAAGTCTTAAGTGTTTAGGCTGGACTTCATAACCTGTGGATGCAAAAATTAGATGATACCACTATGGCAACCTCAGGGACATGTTCAATTATCCAATACTTTGTTCATGGCGTTACTCAGTACTTTGTACATGGAAAAGAGCTCAGTGATTCTTACCACAAACACTATTTGAGCTCGCAAGACACAAATTGGACTTGGAGGACTCTTAACACAACTTGGAAAAGGTGTATGTTTGAAAAATAATACAGGGTGCAAATATGTCCCTGTTATTTAGATAAATCAGTTAAGATCATAACCCTGATAGGATTTGTAGGTGTTGGGTTTTTACTAATGCATTCTTCCCTTAGAAGATTTCCCAAGCCAGCTATCTGGATCTGGGCCACAAAGGGTTTTGTGGTAGTAGTTTTACTTTAATTTTTCTTAACACCAGCAGTGGTTTAGATCCAGCATTGGAAAGTGCTGATGGTCTCTCCTCTTCTTAGCTTTCCTCAGCTTCTAGCAGTCAATTTATGATGTGGGGCAAGTTTATTCTTGGAACCACATGGTGAAATAAGCCACATGGGTTGGGAGGCTGCAGTGGGGTAGGTGAAGTGATTCTCCTTGCATGAGCACAGCTCTGATGATGAAAATGGAAGGGGGGTGGCTTTCCCCCCTTCCCTATCCCCCACTGTAGCTGTCTGGCCTGTGTGGCTATTACTCCATGCAGAAACATGGGAATCTATTACTTTTGGACAGAGATAGCTGTCGAGGATAGAAGAGAGCTGGCCAGATCAGGAATCCTTGAATGGACTTAGCATGGGCCTTTCACTGAACCCCACCAGAAGATATTTGGGCCCCTTAAAATCACAGCCATGTTTCTCATATTAAATCTGTTTCCTGCTTTGGTTGTGCCCATCTGTTCTGAAGCCAATCTGACTTCATTAATGGCTATGTAAAAGGAAGCATAAACTATTTTAAGCAGAAACCTCTAAATTCATTTTATACATTTCAACTTAGGATAGTTCTGCAGCTTTTTTCTGTGGTCGCTCAAGAAAAAACACAAGACATTCAGTCCTCAGCCTTAATGCCTATCAGAGGTGCTACACACAGAGACCAATATTACGGGAGCCATAATAGGTAATGATTGAGATTAAAGAATAATTGTTGATAATCCACTATAGATCTTACATAATATATATTTAGGGTTGCCAACGTTTGAAGGTCCCCTGGGGATTTGGAGGTGGCACCTGGGGAGGGAGGAATTTGGGAGAGGAAGGCTGCAATTTCTTCAGGTTAGCTATTTCTAATCTAGGGATCATTTGTAATTCCAAGATCCAACTAAAGGTTGGCAAAGTTTGACATTAAATTCTTGTTCATTAGGCACTTGGCCCAGAATTAGAAGCATCTATGTGTGAGTTACTATGGCATTCGCTTCTTCAGTGCTGTTGGGGGCATCACTGAAGTCCTTTGAACTTGATACAAGGTTTGGCAATAAATATGCTCTTGTGCTTCTGGCTGGGAAATAATATGCAGTTATATACTGATACTGATCCTTTCAAATCAATGGAGTAAGTTAACCACAGAGGAGATTTCAAAAGTCATGTATGGCAAAAATGTTCTCTAATTGATACAGCATAGCTGATTAACAGATAAAAGGCCCTAAAAAGGTAAAGGTATTCCCTGTGCAAGCACCGAGTCATGTCTGACCCTTGGGATGACGCCCTCTAGCGTTTTCATGGCAGACTCAATACGGGGTGGTTTGCCAGTGCCTTCCCCAGTCATTACCGTTTACCCCCCAGCAAGCTGGGTACTCATTTTACCGACCTCGGAAGGATGGAAGGCTGAGTCAACCTTGAGCCGGCTGCTGGGATTGAACTCCCAACCTCATGGGCAAAGCTTTCAGACGGCTGCCTTACCACTCTGCGCCACAAGAGGCTCTACTGATACTGATCCTTTCAAATCAATGGAGTAAGTTAACCACAGAGGAGATTTCAAAAGTCATGTATGGCAAAAATGTTCTCTAATTGATACAGCATAGCTGATTAACAGATAAAAGGCCCTAGAGCTAACTATAATTTTAATGGTACTTTGGTCATAATAGCCATATATCCTCTAATAATTATGCACTGAAAGACATCTATATAGATCGACAAAACCACCAGTTTAAAGTACTTGATTTAAACCATTATAAAATGGTTTAAATGTACAGATTAAAAAATAAAAAATAATGTTCCCCATTAGTACAGATTTCTATTTTTATACAATGGTAAAACTGACAATGAAAACATATTAATATATAATTAATATATAATTAAATGAATATTATCACTGGTCAAGAGGACTTACTTTATCTTAGATTTTTTTTCTTGAGATAGAAAACATTACATCACTATACTGGTAATATTATCAGTAACTCTGTTGTAAACATCTCGCCCCAGATTCAAAGCAGTTTATTTTAATAAGATGGAAAATCAATGCCCAAATGTAAGCTTAGTAGGTAGAGGACTAATACTTGGAATCTGAGGATGAAGCAAATTTATTTTTAAATCAAGTTTAGCAGTTTAAAAATCTGATACTAGTAAAAGCATCTTATTCTGTTGGTTTATTTATTTATTTTTGGATACCATATAGCTACGTGGATTAAAAACAAATCAGAACAAGAGTTATCAATCTCAAAGTGGAACCTAGAAGTTTCTTGGAGTTGCACCTTATCTTCGGATATCAGATCAATTCCACTGGCAGAAACAGCAGCTGTGGATGGTAGATGGGCTGCCAGGCCACTGACTGAAACCTTTGGGAGTAGGGACAGGTACATCGGGGGGGGGGGGGAGAAGGCGTCCTTCGGGACCCACCTCCAATTAGTCGAAGGACCACATGTGGTCCGCAGCCCACAGGTTGGGGATCGCTAACTTACCGTACATCTTTCCACCCACCTGACACATGGGGTCTGATGTGGAGGTGGTTCCGTGAACCAGAGCCTGTTACCAGAGAGGGAAAGAGATATGGGGGTAACTTTTCAACTGTTCCTTTGCATTATATGATTGTTTTAAACTGGGGTTGATTTTAGTATTGTAGTAATACATTTATGTATTCACTGTTAAGCTGTAAGCCACCACAAACCGGCCTTGGCTAACAAGTTGAAATAAAAATAAGTTAAATTTGCATGTTAATCTCACAAGAAGGGGAGGAATTGAAGGATCTGGCCTTTGACCCCTAGACACAGGATCACAGAGCATGATATTGACTTCCTAGTGATCTCCCTGTCCAGACAATGCCCTAAACTTTAAAAACAAATTATGTAAATTTATAAATTCAATGAATTGATGTCTCAATCATGTAGAATTTATTGCTGATAAACAGAATTAGAATAATTAGAACAGGTCTGTGTTTCCCTGAATCCTGTGTTCAGTTCTTTCTACATAACAATACAGATTTTCCAGGTAGCCAGAGCCTCCTGCTGTCCTCTAACTTGAAATGGTTCACATACTTCTCTCTGCACTTCTGTTAACAAGTGGGGGTATTAGAATAATATAAGAAAATCAG
Source organism: Paroedura picta (assembly GCF_049243985.1). NCBI lineage: Eukaryota > Metazoa > Chordata > Lepidosauria > Squamata > Gekkonidae > Paroedura > Paroedura picta. Next base: position 130,663,333 of record NC_135371.1, on the reverse strand, counting down.
TAAATATTTGGGAGTAGGTAGCAAATGACTTCCTCTTGATTTCCCTTTGCTCCCCCTTATATACAGGTGCTTGAGCTGGTTGATTTCTCTCTCTCTCTCTCTCACACACACACACATATATTCAAACTGCTGTCGGCATTCTGGAAAGTTTGGGCAGCATTTCCCCCTCCAGTTTACAAAGTCATTATTTTTCCTGTGGACTAGGGAGCCTCCTAAAATTGGTTGATGGAGCGCAGGTTTTATCGTTGATACAACTGTTTGACCAGGTTTTTGTTACTAAATGCTATGTTGAGAGAAGTGAGAACATAGTGAATATGCTTCTGGCTTTACAGATGTAATATTATGGCCTTTTGCTTGTTTACAGAGTGGGACAGGAAGTGGAACTTGTTGATAGAGAAGTAGTGGTATAAGCTGGCCACTATGAGTTTCCTATAGGTGAGCAAATATCTCTTGGAATGTTCTCATTGTAGCTCTTAACTGTTGAGCTAATCCACAACACAGTGAGATCTGCAACTCAACCTGGCAAACCAGCTTGGTAAATAGATTGTCCAAACATTAAACCTCCTGTTTGGCATAGTCATACTATTTCCTGTCTTTAGCTGTGTTGGATCTTGCTTCTTGTATATTGTTGTTGTCGAGGAGAGGAGAAAATATAGAACCTGCTTTGGATCTCTGTTGGGGAGAAAAGTGGGGTATAAATTATATAATTATTTCAGAGTGATCCTCTTTTACCCTTTCCATGTTTTTAAAAAAAAAACTTTTCTATTTCCTACCAGATACACTCTCTTCTTTTGTGCAATTAGGAAGAAACAGTGAATCCAGAATGCAGAGGTGGATGTGTAGACAAGCCATACATCACAATTTTATTTTCCAGCCACTTATTCTCCAAAGTGCTCAGGGATCTTCCTTCTTATTCCCCCTGTAAGGATCTGTACTTCCTTGTGTTAGTTTTGGATTATTAACCTTGCAGAATTATGTGCCTTGAAAGTCTTTGCTTGAAAAAAGTAGAAAAAGTAGTTTTAATCACCCTCAGCTGCAGTGGCAGTCACATTGAGGCAGTCTCCCGTTTTGTACTGAATCATTTAAGCATCCCACAAGTCTACTCCTTTACTACTGTAATTGCTAAACTTAAAAGCTGCTAGGTTTCTTCATTTAAACTACTTCCTTTAAAAGAAGCATAAATACAACGTCTGCAATTCACTATTGCCATTCGTATGCCAATAACAAACTATGAGTTTGTTATCTCATAGCTAAATCTGTCAATTTGATAAATGTTTGAGATAAATTAAAATGGATCAGCTCCTATAGTCCAGAACAGGGGTAGTCAAACTGCGGCCCTCCAGATGTCCATGGACTACAATTCCCAGGAGCCCCTGCCAGCGAATGCAGGGGCTTCTGGGAATTGTAGTCCATGGACATCTGGAGGGCTGCAATTTGACTACCCCTGGTCCAGAGTTTGTTTTGCCAGTTGACCAAAGCAAACTGTTCCAGTCTCTCTTGTTTCAATTTGTAACCTTTTTGTCCAAAGAATTTTTCCTAACTACCTCAGAGATTGTTGCATTTTAAGATGCTGTTTGTCTTGAAGGCTGTGTTCATGCCAGTGGTCTCGCTGCTTTCTCTCAATAATTCCCTGTGTGCTCCTCCTGTGTGTTTGCACTCCATGTGGCAAAATAACAAACAGCTTATAAGTGTGTACTTCAGCCTGCACTGTTATGTGGCAGGCTGAGGCATGCATTTGTGAGTTGATGGGCAGAATGTGCCTTTCAATTTTTTTTTTGCCTAATCAACTTAAAAAAAAATCAAACTCCCCATCTATATTTACCTATTTTATCGTTTGTTTAAGACATTTTAAAATACATTAAAAATAATTAACATTTATTGGGTGATATGATAATGATAGAGCCTCTTGTGGCGCATGGTGGTAAGGCAGCCTACATGGTGTCTGAAGCCCTGACCATGAGGCTGGGAGTTCAATCCCAACAGCCGCCTCAAAGTTGACTCAGCCTTCCATCCTTCCGAGGTCGGTACAATGAGTACCCAGCTTGCTGGGGGGTAAAACAGTAATGACTGGGGAAGGGAATGGCAAACCACCCTGTATTGAGTCACCCATGAAAACGCTAGAGGGTGTCACCCCAAGGGTCAGACATGACCGGGTGCTTGTAGAGGGGATACCTTTACCTTTACCTTTATGACAATGATCGGCCTGGAAGGGTTGGGAAGGGGAGGGGCTATGCTTCACAACCATATTCTGCCAGATGGCCTCACTTCTGGGGTTTTTTTGAAGCCTGAAGAATGTTTCAGCGGTTTCTTAACAGTAAAAAAGTTGAGAAAGCCTGCCCTAATTGAAGGCGGCTTGTGGGAATTTGAGCACCCGGGACTACCTTTTGCAAAAACCTTCTGTTAGACCAGGAAGCAGAGTGAAGTGAAACTTCAAAATGAAACAGTACCCTTCATAGCGTAGCTCAAGAAAAGCTCTGTATGGCTGGCATGTCTCAACTTGGTAGTGTTAAGTTAGCAGACTGGCAACGTTTAGCTGTCAGACAAGATGGTTCAGCTGTGTTATACCTAACTGGAATCCTTCCGTTTCAGTTCATACCTAAAAGGGATTCCTTGCTTTTTGCCTTTTCGGGCCTGCCCCATTAATTGATGTCAACACAGACATCTTTGTTGACTAAGCAGTTATAAAAATCTGATTAAACTGTTGCTCCAACTTTGTTCCTTTTCTAAGGAAGGATTTGATTGAGCAGCTGCTTGCCATCATAGTTGTAAAATTATGAATGATGATGCCAGCGTTTGGCAAGAAGAAACTGCTGCTAATCTAATCCTTCCAGTTTAGCCCTGAGGTTGAGTCAGCTTCTCCATTTAGAAGCTCGTCTGAATGTAGGCTGAACCCCCAAGGTGTCAGATTTCAGCACTCAAAGGCTAAGCATTGTTTTTCTCCTGAAAACAGACTGCTACTGTCATCCACCTTCAGGGTATGCCCTTTACAAGGCTTCATTGTTTTCCTTCCTTCTGTACTCCTTTTTCTCTCTGGTGTTTTGGCACTTGGTGATGTAAAATGGAGGTCTTCTCTGAAGTGAATGCAGGCATGGATCAGGCTGCATGGATCATAGTGGCTACATTTGCAATACTGCACTCTATGGTGGGGGTTCCTAAACGTTTTTGGGCTTTTTCCGCCTTGGCTCCCAGGTCACATCCGTAGTGCCTCCCCCCTCCCAATATGAACATGCACCTCTTTCCTGGTGGTAGGTCAATTGTGAATTGAAAACACATTATATTGCTTATACTTTTTCTTATTGTGATCCAGTAGGCATATTTTAGATTTTAAAATATTTAAAAATATATAAGTTCTTTTAAAAAGTCATTTGTAAAAGTCACTTTGGGTCCTCATTGGGGACAGAGATTTTATTTGGGGGGGGGAGCAAAAGAGAGGGCAAGGGCAGCAATGGAAAATTCCATGGTCAGGAACAAGCAGACTTCAGGGGAAGAGTTTCTAACTCTGGGTTATGAAAGCCTTGGAGATCTGGAGTGGAGCCTGGGAAGGGGAGAGTCTGAGGAGAGAAAGGCCACCCAGGCCACCTTCTGAAGCTGTTGTTTTTCTTCAAAAGCGGAATTGGCCCTGGATGGTTTCCACACTGGAGGCTTCACACCGGTTTGAGCTGGTGCAGGTTGCCCCGCCTCTTCCTGCTTCTGCACAGGGGAGCATTTGGCCTGGAGCACCTTGTCCACCTGGATTGGTGCTCCTGTGTGGGAGCCGGGGCAGTGAAGTTCCCAGTGCAGAAATGGCAGGGTCGCTACTACCCAGAGGCAGGCAAAGGCAAACCACCTTGGGACATCTCCCACTAGGAAGAGTTAGACTGCTGCCCCCTACTGCCCCAAAATCTCTCACTCCCCCCAGGGGTGGCATATCAGACAGTTTGGGAACCCTAGCGCAGTGGTCCCCAACCTTTTATCACCAGAGACCAGTCAATGCTTGAAAATTTTGCTGAGGGACATCACCGCTGCCGCCTCAGCCCCTATTCCACTTGCTTTCCCACCAGTGCCCCTGACTTACCGCCGCCCACTGGGGGGAGCTGCCAGCAGCAGCTGTGTAGTGCCACACCAAGGTGAGCTCCAGCCATGGTGGCTGCTGGAGAGTACTAAAGGTGAGCCGGCGGCAGAGTGGCAGGGCAGCCCCCGAGGCAGCAGCCAGGGAGGAGGATGAGGAGGAGCCGCGGCCCGGTACCGACTGATCCATGGCCCGGACCAGGGGTTGGGGACCACTGCCCTAGAGTATAGTCTGTTGAACATCAGTTCTGTGATGCTGCAGATTGCAAGCTGCTTGGGTTAGTTTCTCTTTCCATTCATTTGATATGTGCTTTTATTAAGGTTGTCCTAACCTTATTCCAGCACTCACATAGTTACCATCTGTTAGGAATAATCTTTTTCTTAAAAAGAGGCATTCCTAACATGGGTTGTCTTGTAGCTTTTGGAATCCTTTGTAAGGATGGGAAGAAATACTGCATGTTCCTTTTGCTTTCTATTTTCTACTTACATACAGTGTGAGGAATGGTCATAGTTCACAGGTGAAGCACAAGCTTTGCTGGTGCATGATTTCAGATATCACCTTGACTGTTCCAGTTAGAGGTCATCTTGTATTGTTGATCTGCCTTTTGGAAAAAAATGAATAGGAGACAGCAGCTTCAGAAAGTGTGCATTGATATTACCTTGATGGCTTAATTGTAAAGGCCACTTGGGAGAAATTGTCTTGATACATTTCAAAATGAAGCTTAATGGCCTTGTCTTTTACTACTGGTGGCTTTTCACACATTTCACACAAGCATTTCACACATGAGTGCTCTTATGAGGGAAGAGGATTCTGAGCTCGATAGTCTGGCAGTCCAGCTGTGTACGAGATGTCTGTAGCATTCCTCTCCGAAGTAGCTCAAGAAAATAAGGGAAATGCCAAGCCAGATGCTGTGGCCAGTCTTTTTATAAGCAACTAGTAATCAAGCCCACTGTAATCAAAATACAGCGGGCGCTAGGCTAGGGAGGGTTTAAAAGGTGATTTAAAAGTCTGAACTCACAGGAAATTTAAGTGTTGAAATAAATATTTAAAACATACTTTAAAAGATCACTGGCAGTCTTCAAGCAAAGGTTAGATACACACTTACCTTGGATGCTTTAGGATGCTTTGGGCTGATCCTGCGTTGAGCAGGGGGTTGGACTAGATGGCCTGTATGGCCCCTTCCAACTCTATGATTCTATGATCAATGACAATTGGTTCCTTATAGGATTTGACTCTAAAACAAACTGAAACTTTCTGATCCACATAGATAGTATGCAGAACATGACATATTAAGAGATACAGATGTTAGATAATAGGATCCTACTGTGATAAGCTATACACAGCAGTAGAGTCCACAGTTCTAATAATTTATCTACGTAAGTTTGTGAACCAGTTTGTAAAGTGCTACAGTATTACCTGCACAGAAATACCCTCTTGAATGGTTCAGTTTTGCAGAAGACCAGGAGAGTGGGACCCTCGCAGCCCCTTCTTGGGCTGACCATTCCTCAAGGCAGAAGCTGCAACGAAGGAAGCACATGTATGGACGGTTATTGATGTTGCCCATTTGCAGGTTGGCACTTGCAGAAGCCCCTCCTGACATTAATGAAGTTTTCATTGCTGAGCATAGTTAGGGAGAGAGCTGCAATAAGAGGGGCCAAGTGCTTTGTATGTGACAGCTAATATCTTAAACTGAGCCTGCTAACAGATGGACAGCCAAAGGAGGGTTTGCAGAATGGGAGCAATATGCATTCTCTATATAGCTCTTGCTAATAGTTGAACATGACATTCTGGACCATTTGGAATTTCCAAATTGATTATTTGATGTTGAATGTTGGTCTCAAGGACAAGAGTTAAACTCCTTTTTTCCTAAAGTAGTTCAGTCATGTCATTTTGTTTGAAAATTGTTTAAAGGTATGAGGAAAAAGGTAAAAATTCTTGCTGCGGATCTCTCTGGCTCACATTTTTTTATGTGGAAAAGTTCTGGTAAGAAATACTTCCTGTTGATTTGGTCTGACACCAGAATTCAGGTGGGTTCTGAAATGGAGAAAAAAATACCACTTTCTCCTGGCTACTGTTAGTACAATAATACTTTATATATTCTTTGTTTCCTCCAGACTGTTGAACATGGCTTTCCCCACCAGCCTAGTGCCCTTGGCTACAGCTCTTTCTTTCACCTTATGGCTATTGGAACCCGATCAGGAGCCATCAAACTGTATCCTTTTTGCTTGCCTCATGAGCTGCATAGTGGTATTCAGCAAGTGGGTGTGCTGAGATGTGGTGATGTTGAGCTTTTACACATTCTCATCAATTCCAGCGACATAATCCCGTATGTTATAATTGCGGGGTGGCTAGAATGGGGAAGGGGAGCAGAGATCAGAAATAGTAACTTAATCCTGCCTAGTGAGTTCCTGGTGGAGGCAAGATTTGAGTTTAAGGAAATCTGGTGAATCAAAAATTTAATAGAAGTTCCAGAGAAGTCTGAAATGCTCCGAACTATAATTAGTGACAAAAATGATTTTCTGATTGCTCTGGTCTACTAGAAAATGCTTTAAATAAATAGCTTTTATTGTCATTCCCATCCTGAGACTTGTATGTTTCTCTGGATGAAAGAGTTTCTACTTGCAGAGCATAACTTTTCACTGTGCACCCCCCCCCTCCACCTGGGGCAACATTTCAGGGACCATTTACCACTACAGTGGGAGGTAGGAAATAGTTCTCTCCATAGAAACACTCCTGTGGGTCCAACACAGTGTGTGTTTAAATAGCCTTAAGGGCTTTTTTTAGCAGGGGGCAGTATCCGTGGCTGCTGTTTGCACTTTATTGTGTTAACACTTTATTGCTAGTCACTTAACTGTGGTTAGAATGTCACCACTTGTGTAGGAAGCGCCCTCAGGAGACTTCTGACTGAGAGCACAGCATCTAAACATTTCACATGAGGTAAATGTAAGCTTGACATCAGCCTAATTCAACTTCAATAAGGAGAAAAACTGCAGTTACTCCAGGTCAAAATTGTTACACGCCAAAAATTGAAGGAAGCTTAAGCACTATTGACTTTAACCAGGCTTTCAGCTATGGAACTCCTGGAGTGGAATTTATGGGCTTGCATGAAGAAACCAACACGGTAATGCAAATACATTTCATTCCTGAACAGGTGAGTAAAAATCAGATCAAACTATAGTTGTGTTTTACGGAAATGCATGCTTTCAGACTTCTAGAGTCTGTATGATATTAGTGACAAGAGACTTGCCACAAGTATATCAAGCACAGACTTTATGACCTGTTGCTTTGAAACGCTTCAAAATGTCTGGATGAACTTTAGATTATTGATTTGGAGGATTTGGTTTCTTTCCTCGTGGTAACAAAACCTTTCAATGTAATCATAAAACAGGGCTGTCTTCCCTTGGATACTCAAGGGATTATACTGGGGATGTCAAATGCTCTTCATGCCTGTTTGTTCAGTGCCGATGTGGCTAAGAGGTCAGTACTTCTAAGAATCCACAATGTTTCCTAGCAGAAGAAAAAAGTTGTACTGCTGGAGCTACACAAAAGGATCTCTTAAATTCTGCAGCCACGTACTTAGAGCGCACACTCACCTATGTCTACTATCAGAGAAGATTACAAATTAATGGCTTGCTCCTCAGATGCATAAATTACCAGATTTCTAACCAAATGCATTTTATAATCTGAGGTCCTCATGTTCCCAGTGACACTGAGGCCAATGTATCTCCTGTATCTGTCACAAAAGACAATACAGCTCAATTGGAGTAGCCTCAATTGGAGGAAAGGCTGAAGATTCTGGGACTTTTCAGCTTAGAAAAGAGAAGACTAAGGGGGAACATGATAGAAGTTTGTAAAATTGTGCATGGGTAGAGTTGACAAAATACATTTTTCTCTCTCTTCCAAAATACCAGAACTCAAAAGGCTTCTAATGAAGCTGATGGGCAGTGGGTTCAGGACAGACAAAAGAAAATACTTCTCAGAGTGATTAACATGAGGAGTTTGCTGCCTGAGCATGTAGGGATGATCATAGGAATAAACAGTTTTAAAAGGGGTTGAGATAGATTAATGGAGAAGACTGCTAGCCATGGTGACTTGGGGAAATAACCCCATTCAGAGGCATCAAGCCTCTGAATCCCAAAGCCAGGGAGGCAACATCAGGGGAAGGCATTGGCCTCTGTGCCTTGCTTTTGGCCATTCGGAGGAGCTAGTTGTCAACTGTGTGTGAGCAGGGCTCAGTCCAGGAACTCACAGTTCAGGCTCTCCTGGAAGAATTGTACTTTAGCAATCACAGACCAGTCATATCTTTCTTGCCAGTTGGCAGGACTCTGTGGCATACCAACTAGAACCCTTGTTTAAGACACCTCAGCTGGGTGCGTGCCTGATCGACCTGGAGGAGGTCCTCAAGCCACTCACCGAGGGCGTTCGTGAACATGTCAAAGTCATAGAATCCCGGTGCTCCCATATCATACAAGTCCACTAGCGTTCCAGGTGGGCCCCAACGTATTGAACCTGGCTGGTGTTGTTCTCAAATGCCTTGCTACAATCCCCCATGAAAGTTGCCACTTGCACGATGAAGTATGGTAGCTTCTCAGGGCTACTTTCTAATCGGGCCTGGAGCTTTTGGGAGAAGTTTGGCTGCCTGTGATGTCATCCCGCTGGGATCACTGCCGCATCACCCATTGGGCCATCTACCATTCCCGCTGCTTGGTTGTGGCATTGAGGTGGGTCACATTGATCAGCGCCTTCTTTCCTCATTAGGACCATCTTCACCCCTGGCCACTGGTTAGAAGGCACTGAACATGTCTGTGTACTTGCAGTAACAGTACTTGCAGTAACTTGTGATATACTTTGTGTATGCTTTTGTGTATGCTTTTCTTGTACAGAGATGGATCTCCACATAGGGGGCATAGGATATGTAAGTCACCCACTCCAGTTTAACCTTGAAGAAGACCTTCACATGGTGGATATAGCAGGGCTTATGTCTTCCTTTTGTCTCCCTTTTGAAGACTGCATTTGTAACATGGTACCTGGGAATTAGATTCCCAGAAAATGACCTATTAACCCTAAAAATAACCTTGGATATGCAAAAGATTAGAAAGGAAGAATTCCCCCCACCCTCATATTAAAAATGGAGATAATTCTGTGAGCATGTTTTTGCACTTTCTATCTTCACTGGCAAATTCTAGACTGATCCTCCTACGGTTATGTAGATAACGGTTATGGAGATCCTATTAAATTAGATCCTATTAGAAGAAGAGACCACAATGGCTTCAAGGTATGAAAAACTTTTGAAATACTCATGAGAAACATGGTCTGTTCTACCAGGTGTGGTTTCTACAGACTGCATTCTTGATTTCATCACTAAGAGTTGGTTAGGGCTGGGCTTGTGTCAGATATTCCAGGGCACTGCTGCTTTACAATGAAGTCAGATATATATATATACACACACACACATATATATAAATACAAGGTGAGAAAACAACAGCAAAATACAGCATTGACATTGAAAACAGGGTGCAAATGTATTAGTCAAATGGCAAGAGTTTAAAATTCTGAACAAAATTTGCTGATTTTAACAGTTGGTTAAAGAAAAGATGCAACGATCTGTCCAGTCTTCAATAATGTATCTAGTGCTGAATTTGGTTAACTGATGCCAACAACATTGGTATTTATCAGTAGTGAGACACTGAAGACCCCATAAGTAGCCTGATTTTGATGTCAAACTTCAGATACTTCCGAGTCACAATGTGGTATAGTGGTTAAGGGCAGTGGCCTCTAATCTGGAGAGCCAGGTTTGATTCCCCGCTCCTCCACATTCAGCTAAATGGCTCCTCTTGGGTTAGTTGCAGTCCTGTTGGAACTGTTCTCACAGAGCAGTTCTGTCAGAGTTCTCTGAACCCCACTTACCTCACAGGATGTCAGGGAGAGGATGGGAAGGCGATTGTAAGATGCTTTGAGACTCCTTTGGCTGAAAAGTGGAAACAACCCCTCTTCATTTTGGAGATTAAATTTTGATATCAGCTGGTGCCAGGTCGTGAGAGCCTCTGGGCAAGAAGCTGTCTAGTGACTGCTGCCTATTGTAAATTTCTCCTGAAGGTGCCTTTATTGCATGCCATTGCCTGCTTCCTTATCACAGTGGCACTTGCAAAGGTAGGACGGGAGGCAAGAGAGTAGAACTTTGGTGCAGGAGTTGCAATTCACTGCCTTCAGGCATCTCCCCCAGTAGAAAATGGAAGGTTGTCCAGAGTTTCCTGTACCATCACACGGCCTCAGAGACTGGGTGTTCATTTATATCCCATCTTTCTCCCCATTGGGGATCCAAATCAGCTTACATTTTTCTCCTTGAGAGCCAGCTTGGTGTAGTGGTTAAGAGCAGTTGTCTCTACTCTGGAGAACCAGGTTTGATTCCTCACTCCTCCACATGCAGCCAGCTGGGTGACCTTGGGCTAGTCACAGTTCTCTCAGAGCTCTATCAGCCCCACCTACCTCAAAGAGTAGCTGTTGTCGGTAGAGGAGGAAAAGGCGATTGTAAGCCACTTTGAAACTTCTTCAGGTAGTAAAAAGTGGTAGCAAAAACAGCTCTTCTTCTTCCTCTTCTCCATGTTATCCTCACAACGGCCCTGTGAGGTAGGATATGCAGAAAATGTGTGTCTATCTCAACATCACTCAGTAAGCTTCCATGGCAAAATGGAGATTTGAACCCAGGTTTCTCAGATCCTTCTCCAGCACCCTAATTGCTATACTGCACTTGTGTTATCTCTTGTTCCTGGTGGGAACAGATGGGCTGATCATCAGTGGGTTATCTGCTGGGCTGTGAGCTTTGGCAGGTGCCAGATCACGCTGACCCTTGATTCTAACCCTGAGTTTCTTCTGTATAGAAGCTTATTACATCTTGGTTGTGTCTGCTTTCTTCTGAGAAATACCTGAGAAATACCTACTGGAAAGAGTGTTTATAGACCATGTGCATCATTTTATCCCATATTCCTAGTTAACAGAAGTTTTCAGTTGGTCCAGTACTGCTGGCCTCACAAATTGTATGGCTCGTGTAGTTTTGCTTGATATGGGTTGTGCTATCTAAGGGCTGTATACTGTTTTGAAAACTTTCAGTGCCAGCTGGTGACACTGCTGGATGACAACAGCCTGCACTTATGGAACTTGAAACAGCAGCGGAACGGTGCGTGCGAACTACAAGAGAAAAGGCACTTCACACTCCGTGGACCACCTGGGTAATGGAGATACTTCCTCCACTGCCTAACCTAGGCTGTGGGATGGACTGAGAGGGCTTTGTTCAACTCTGTTTATGTATCTAATGCGAGAGTGACCTGCCTGAGGGAGTTCCATGGAATACTGTACCACATACTAACACCATTTTAGGATAAATTCAAAGTGCTTGCACTCGAAAGCTCATGCTTTGAATAAATCTTTGTTGGTCTTAAAGGTGCTACTGGACTCTGATTTTATTGTACCATTTTAGGATTACCTTCTGCTTAGATCCCTTATCTAGGGTAGTCAGCAGGACTTCAGTAAAATAGGCTTTTTTCTGTAACCTGCCAGAACTCTCTCTTAAGCATGAACCACCCACCCTAATGCTTTTTAAAGTCATGGACCTTAAGTATTAATATTTAAAGTAAGGAACTTGGGATTCAGGAGCACTTGTCATGGATTTCATCTTGGCAGGATGTGTGGTCATGCTCTGCTTAGCCGTGTCCAAGTTCTCAAACCAAGATTACAAAAACCAAGGAAGTTAGATACTCCAACCTTCCTCCTAGGTTGGATTGCCACCACCTCTGAATGGTTCCCCAGACTAGCGATCCCCAACCTGTGGGTCGCGGGCCACATATGGTCCTTCGACTAATTGGAGGTGGGCCCCGAAGGACACCTTCTCCCCCCCCCCCCGGCCCTTTACTTCATCCTCCCCCCCCCCCCCCCCGGCCCTTTACAACACACTTTGGGTGTCATTGTCTCCCATCACTCCCAGATGGGACTATCTTGTTGCAGAGAAACAAGCTCAGGGTTCCCATTGATTTGTCATTGTCATGAGTTAAAATTTCCATGAAAATAAAATGTTCCTTATGTTCATTGTTGTGGCGTGTCTGTATCTTATTTTGAAGGGATGTTTAAACATTACCATAGCGATCAGAGCGTTAGGGCAGTGGTTGAGAGTAGAGGAGTAAACTACCCCCCCCACCGGGCCTCAGTACAAGGCGTTGAGTGGTCCCCGGTGAGTAACCCCCGGCGTTGAGTGGCCCCCAGTGATAAAAAGGTTGGGGGCCACTGCCCTAGACTTCAAGTTCCAGAGTTAATCTTGGGGGCCTATCAGGGGCTTACAAAGACATCTTGACTGTTCAGAGCCAAGAGACCACAAAATAGAACGGTAGAGAAACTCAGAGCAGGGCACAGCTTGTTCAAGAAACAGACCAAAGATTTAAAAAAATTAATTTGTTTTTATTAAGGTGCACATAGGTAAATTGATATACTAAGCAGCATAGAAAATAACATTGTAAAACATCTCTAACATGTTCTCCTTACTGAAGAGGAAGAAATGGCAAAGTTCATAAGCAGAGTTTCATAGTCCAAAGGTAAAACCACATACAGCATACAGGTTGTGGGTATGGATAGGTGTGACAAGAGTCTGGCAATGTCTGACAAGGCCTGACAAAATAGAGTGACAAATTAAGGTTTATTCCCATGTAGGATTCTACACATAAATGCCAATCAGGTCTATTTGCCAATTTATTAATAAACTAATAGATTTACTGATGTCAGGGCAGAAGACATGAGAAGAGCTAGTGTTAGGCCAGGAGATGGAATGCTGACTTCATCTATCAAGAAGTCTAATTCTCATAACAGTTAATTGGAAACATTTGCAACTTATTTACCTTATCTGTTAGTACTCCTGGAGCTCGTCTTCAAGGACACAGGTGTGGGTAATTGGATAATACATGCTTGCACGGGCAGGCTGGAACCAAAGTTTTAAACAGAGCAGAAAAATATGGAACCATTATTTTGCTACAGGATGAAGTCTAAATTGCATAATGGTTAAAAATAATGTAATTACCATCAGCTATGTCTACTCTCAGCTGTCTCTGAGTGAGCATATAGTAACCATTTCCCCTGTGTTCGTACCAGTTCTGTGTCAATTTGAGATCTGGTAAAGACCCTTAACATTTAAGCCTGTTGCTAACCATCTCTCTTCCTTTCTTCCCTGACTTGCTGTTTCAAAACTGTCCATGTCCCATCGTATTCTGAACAATAATCCAAGAGGCCAGATTAGGGACATGTGTGGATAAGAAAGGCTTTTCTACAAACTAAGGGTAGATCCTCAAGTTCGCAGAAAAATCCAAAAAAATTAGAGTGGAAATTTAAAAATTCCACAAACCATTACTGGGGTAAGATGATCTTGCAATGCTTACATTGCTATTTGGAAATTTGTGTAGCCAAAACTCCATAAACTGGTTGTAGAAAAAGAAGCAAGGTGGGTGGTGGCAGCCATAATAGCGGAGTAAGAAATAGGCAGTGGATGAGGGGTGGGAATAGGGAGGGTTAGGGGATGAAAAGTTGTGGGAGGTGAAAGAAACAGGAGGAAGGCACAAGAGGGGGATTTTCCCTTCCTTTCAAGGACTATTTAATCCTTACCAAATCATGAAGCTTTTAATAAATTATGAAAATACTTTCATAGTAAGGTTTCAGGACTATTTTTGTGTATTTTGTATAGCTAGGGCAGTGTAGTAATATTTTTTATTTGCAGGGCATTTGGAAAATGAATGGCAGTTGGAGTTCTTGAAAGCAGTTTTAATAAAATGACAATTTGTGGGCCCAGTCCTGGACAAACAATGTAACCATTGGGGTTATGTAGGTTTTTGACTACTCCCATTGCGTTACCTGACAGCTTAGGCAGAATGTGCAAGACTTATATTTCTGTCATGTTGAGAAAATTATGCTGCCAGTTATTTCAACAATTTCTGCTGATTTGCAGGGTGAGTTAATATAAAGTTTCTGTTACCACACTGACTGGCTTTTTTGTATCGCTTTTTCTCCGCTGAGAATTTTATTTTGGTTTTTGGTGTTTGGTAATGATTTCAAAAGCCTTGGAAAACATATCTCAGCTCTGCTATAAGTGTCTATTTTGACACAATGGTATATGAATGTTGACAGGGGTCTTGCTCAATTGGCAATTACAATGTGCTTTGTGGTTTTCCCTGCATTTCACCTGCAGTTCTCCTCCAAGCGCAACCCAGGTGACAGCAATCCTTGCACATTCCTCACAAGAATTCCTGTACCTTGGCACTGAGAGTGGTAACGTCTTTGTGGTGGAACTCCCGTCCTTCAAAATACTAGAAGATCGGACTATTAGTCCAGAGGTGGTGCTGCAACAGTAAGCATAGATTTGGTGGTCCCATACATCTGTCTTGGTGGTCCCATACATCTGTAGTTATTTTAAATAAGCAAGGAATCTGGGGTGTTGTACTAATTTTTTTTTTTTGAGAATCAAATTTAGATATGGAAACAAATCCTGTGCATACCTTTAGTACAATAACTGTCTGGCTGTTAGGGCTGTTTTATGTGAATCTGCATGCTTGTCATGGTTTGTTCAGGAATTTATAAATCATCCCTCCGTATCCTTTGATTGACATATTTTCTTGTTTTTTGGACTCAGTCAGTTTCTGCTATGCAGCCAACTCTGTCTGAAATACAGCACACGAGAATTGCAATGACATTGTGCTGACGGTGTTAGATCCATTTAATTAATGTAAAGCTTTGCTTCAGATGTTGAAAGAATTTAGGTGTGTAGCTGGATACAGATTAAACTACTTGGAATGGGTGGGCTTGAATATACAAGCTGGTCCTCGAAATGCTATGATGCAAGCATTATTGTCCCAAGGTTTATGGATTGGGAATCTGAATATTCAGTGCTGTAATTTTTAAAGGAGAAATTGCTCAGATATATTAAGTATTGCTCAACAGATCAAAGGAGATTTTTTTAAAGATATGGGGATAGGGGATAGGGGGCTGTGTCTCATAATTTGAGCAGGAATGGGTGTGAGAAAATATTTCTAGGAATATCAATGTCTGTATGCAGGTTTTTATTAATTAGAAGATGCTATCAGATACTGTTGAGATTGAAGTATATCTGTACAAAAAACAGTGACAAAGAAATAATTTCTTATGAGTTAACCTTTAAAAGCAAGGTATTTTAGACTGGGATGTTTGCAAAACTGGGGTATTGCTGCTGATGAATTAGTTAAAATCCTAATTATCACAGTTAGTATATACATAACAAAAAATTGGAAAACTAAAAATGTAGTAATAAATATGGATGTTATTTGAATGTCTTTAACTGATATCCAATACTGCTTGGGACATCAAGTAGCTACAGAGATATAGAACTTCCAGAAATTTTGACATAAAGAGGGGGGGGGGAAAACAGAAAATTTAACAAAATGTACCAAAAATTGTGAACATATCCAATATGTGAGATTTACATACTGCTATACCTTATGCCAGTTTTGTGAAACCTTGGGGTTTCTTGGTGGCCCTGGAAGGGTTTCCTGAATGCATGGGAATTGATTCATTTTGACAGCGAATGAGGTGGCTGGATGGAGTGACTTAAGCAGTCGGTGAGAGCTTAAATGGACTCCGGGGAATGGTAGAGGACAGGAAGGCCTGGAGGATTATTGTCCTTGGGGTCGCAATGGGTCGGGCACGACTTTACAACTAACAACATAACATATTTTTAGAATTTGTCACACATTTATCAGGTGATATGACCATATATGGTCATGTCAAATCCTCCCCCCCCAATGACCAATGATAGGCCTGGAGGGGGTGGGAAGAGGAGAGTCCCCAGGTGGGCATGTATATAGCTATGCTTCCCAGCCATATTCTGCATGATCATGCCACTTCTGGGGTTTCTTGATGCTGGAGAATGTTTCAGGGACTTCTCAAAGGTAAAAAGGTTGAGAAAAGCTGTCCTATGCTATCATAGCATGTATGATTTTTCATCTAAGAGGTGGGGGAGTTGAATGTGGGAAGAAAATTGCATAGTAAACAAAATAAAGTATTTTTGGACAAATTCCGTTGTAATAAGTAGAACTGCCAGCATGCTTAAATTTTAAGCTAAAATTTAATACTGAAAACTTTGAGCTCTTTAATATTGTATTTTCATTAAACACATTGCAAGATATTAACTATTGCCAGAGGTATTTACACTTAAACAAAAAATATCTTGATAATTGCATATGTCTACATTATAAAAGTCCCCCTTCTGCCATGTGCTACCTTATAATTGCCTAGTTTTTCTATTGGTAAGATTGAAAAAGTCCTCAGTTTCCCATTCGCAATATATATAATGATGATGACAAATTTTGCCTAAAGGGACTTTTACTCATTCTAAAACAGAAACTATATGATTGGGGGAACTGTGAAAAGAAACTTCTAAGTTTCCAATTTTTCCATTGGAAAATTTTAAAATAGGCCTTGGAAAAATATTTTTTCCCTAATTTTTCTCATTTTTTTCCTCTGGGCTCTCACATATTTAGGTAGCCAAGAGCTGGGTAGATAGGTGGCTTAGGGGCATCTCTGGGGTGGGGGGAGTGGTGGTGGTGTTAGAGGCAAGATTAAGACTAAGGTTTAAGAGTTTCCTTTCCTGTTGTAATGGCTAGCATGACAAAGATGCTTAGCTATTCTCCACTTTTTCCCAGGGTGCCAGAAGATTACCAAAGTAGGCGGTCACTCGACTTGGTAGAATCGTTAAGGGAACATCCCCAGAATCCCAGCCAGATCTTGATTGGATACAGCAGGGGCCTGATTGTCCTCTGGGACTTGAAAAGCAACAAAGCAACACACCACTTTCTTGGGAATCAGGTAAGCATTCTAGGGGCTCTGGAGCAGAGCTAAGAAAATAAATGTTAAATCATTTTGTCTGTGGATTGCTTTGGTAGAAACAAAGCCTTGTACTTTGGTGTTAGTGAAGGCAAGGAAGCAGAACCCATAAGAGAAAAATTGCTCTTGAAGGCACCGAAAATCTTGCCAAAATTTTCTTCAGTTTTCTGAATCTTCATTAGGGACGGTGGCTAGAAAATTGTTTTTGTCCTGGCTCTCACCAGCCATTCTTGGCATACCTAATTCTATGACTGATAGACCCACAGAGTTCTTGATGAGATATAAATGAATTAAAATGATTATGTGTGCTGTGTCCCTCCCCCCTGTCTCTCTCTAGCAACTGGAAAACCTCTTTTGGCAGAAGAATGGTTGTCAGATCATCAGCTGCCATTATGATGGGAGTTACACCCAGTGGCCTGTTTCAAGCGATGATAGGCAGCCCAGTCCATTGGAAAGTAAAATGCCATACGGTCAGTATGTTTATAGTTGGACATGGAGTCTGTTTGAGTTATACTTGATTTGGTGTGTATTTAGAGCAGGCTTAAGCAACTTGTGACATAACTTCTGAGTCTCCAGCAGAAGGTTGGTATCTTGTGCTTATTTACTGCCTGAGAGTGCAGAAACTTGGAAGTTGTCAAGCACCTGGCAGGTCACAATATGCAATTGGTAGTTTTTGTCTGGCTTGGTACCATGTAAGTTATGGTAGATCTTGACATTTGTAATGGGAGACATTTAGTGAATGAGATGTGGTAGTTCCTGCATCTCTGAGGACTAGGAAAGCCAGAAAGAAGGTAGCTAGGCAACATTCTGTTGGAAATCTTATAGAGGTCTTAGGTGTAGATTCACATTAAAATCAGAGTCCAGTAGCACCTTTAAGACCAACAAAGATTTATTCAAGTGCCTGCACTCAAACGCTCATGCTTTGAATATATCTTTGTTGGTCTTAAAGGTGCTACTGGACTGATTTTATTGTGCTACTTCAGACCAACATGGCTACTCATTTTAATTTGTAGGTTCACATGTAACGGTAAATCATTACTCACTACTGTATAATTGAGCCAGGGAGATAGGAAACCTTAGGCTCCCATGCACCCTCTGTTGTACCATCTTGTACAACAATCTAATTAGAGTTTCATTTTTGTGGCAAAACTGATTTGCCACTTCATCCAAATAAACTATGTCTTGTGTTTTCTTTACAAACCAATATTGTAAATGGGTGGTTTTGCAGGTGCCCAAAGCATAGTGTAACTGTTTATAGTGGTGAACTATGGTTTGTTGCAAAATGCACACTTTCAGTGTTTCTTCCTCCCCTCAAGTCTGTGTTCAAGGGGAGGAAGAAACACTTGAAGTTCAAGGTTCTACCATGCTCATTCCCTTAGCAACAAACCATGTTTGCCACTGAAGCTGAACAAGGCCTGAGTATTCCTGGCTTCTCCTGCGTCTCCCATTGTCCCCTGGAGAAGGTAACCACCATTACATGTATATTAATGGTATTCCTTATTGCGTTGTATGTGTGGTTAGTATGGTAGTTTAGATGTGCAAATAATAAATATGTTCTCTCATGCACTAGAAAGTCAATTTTTTGTATTAGTGAAACAATGTAATTCATGAAACCAGACATCTTCTAGGCATTTTCCATACTTGTGTGCACTTCCAAATACAGTGTATTTAAAGTTGAGTATCTTATAAATTTGTCCTCCTAGGTCCTTTCCCTTGCAAGGCCATCACCAAGATCTACTGGCAAACAGCAAAAAACGGGTAGGTATTACGGGCATAGTTGTCCTTTCTGCAATTATCCATATATTCTAGAGTAGCCTTGTAGTAGTAAGAGATCTGCAACCTTCTGACTGTCACCCAAAGATCCCATGTGTATTTATAATACAACCTATATAAAACTCGTGGAATGCTCCAAATATTCTTGAACTTCTTGTTTTGGGTCCTTCAGAAAGGCTGCTTATTTTTCAGCTTTTATGAAGGCTAGATTATTTAAAGGTGAAATTATATGGGTTCGGAGATTATTTCTTGCCATAACTGTTTGCAAAAGGAAGAGGAAGATTTGACTCCAATTGAACAAAACATTATTCGTCTCTAGAGTATGATCTTTCAAGCTCCCTTCATCAGGTCCCCCCCCCCCCATAAAAGATATCACAAAAAGAAAACTGTGTTGATGCTATAATGGCATTTCTGGTTTCTGACCACTGAATACTTTAATTATGTGCCTAAACTTCCCCCTCTCCCCCCATTAGGCTTCCTTACATTGTATTCCAAGGAGGGATGCCTCGGGCGAGCTACGGTGATCGGCACAGCATTTCTGTTATTCACGGCAATCATCAAACAGCTTTTGACTTCACTTCACGAGTGATTGACTTCTTTGTCATTGCCAATCCTGATCCACGTGTAGGTATGTGGAAGCTGTAAGGCTTCAAACCTCTGATGAATTGGGTGGAATTAGATCAACTCTGAGGGTACTGAAATGCCAAACATGCCAATTATTGTCCACTTTCAGATCAATACGTAATGCCAGCTAAGGTTGATCACCTCTTCTAATGGAACAGGGACATATTTAAAGGCACCATGTGTTGAACTAATAATGTAAAATTTGTATTAAAATGGGGGGGGGCTAAGTAGCTACTTTAAGTTGAGAAATACCATTTGCAGTCCTCCACTGATGGCAGAACTTCTTTTTAAAATTTGTATCAGCAGTGTGGTCCTTAATTGCTGTTGGGATTTACACTGGCAGTGAGCCTGAGCCATTTGGTGCTATAAACAGTGGCTGTGTTGTAAAGACGGAAATCTGCTCTGTTTTACTTTTATACAAATATTGTCTCTTGTGCTGGCAAAATAGACCTAAAGATAAAAGGGTCAGGATGTACACTCTGCAGCTTTGAGACATCTTGGAACATTGTGCCTACATCCTTTTTATTTTATTTAATTTTTATTTTTTTGAGAACCAGTATGGGGTACTGAACAGAACATCCAGGTTCAAATCCGAAGTCTGCTCTAAATTTCATAGGGTCTGTCACCATCCTTCAGTCAAACTTCCTTACACAGCATTTTTGTCAGGATGAAATAAAATGGGCATGTATGTTGCCATGAGATGACGGATGACAAGAACATGAGAGCCCTGCTGGATCAGTGGTTAGTGGCTTAAAGGTATCTAGAGTGATGAAGGAACCCAGGCCTGATCCCCATGCTAAGAGCCACAGGCCAGTGTGCCTTTGACTCTCACCCTTTAACTCACCTCTGCCCAGGAGGAGCTTAACAATTCAGAGGCCTACAGCTCCCACCTCCCAACAGCAACAGCAATCAGTCCCAGGCACACAGACCTTGCTCAATTAGCAACAGAGCAAACAAGAAACCCAGACAAAAACACCAGAAAGCTGCAAGCACCCATTCACCCTCTCACAAAGTAACTTCAGCTAATGTTCTCCATTAGCTTAGCAGTTTAGAAAAGGCAAAAACAAACAGAAAACACTTCCCAGCAGCTTTCTCTCCCCCCCCCCCAGCCCAGCTGGCTCAGTTCTGCATGATAATCTAATCTAATGGATAAGGCACTTTTCATATAAGGCTTTTAAAGCTTTGTTTTTTGCTGCTGCTTCAGTTACCCAATGCTGGTGTCAACTGCCCACCCCCCACCCCAAGAGAGTGAGCTGCCAGGGCTTCTGGAAGGGCACACTACCACAGGCCCCTTAAGTACATGTGTGCCCTGCTGTCTGCCAGCGTGCCCTTCCTCCCCATATGTTTAGCATTCTACCACACATGCTCCCTGCCACATGCATCGACATTGGGGAAGGTTGTCCAGATGGTACAGAGTGAAGGCACATTTGTTAGCAACAGTGGTGGTAACCCAACCACTCACTGCCCAGTGCTGGTAGAAGTAGGTCAAGCAGACAGGTGGTTGGGATGGGAGGTGCATGGATGGGGAATCTGGGGGTAGGCACAAGAAAGGAGGACCTGGCCACTCTCAGGCCTGCAAAACTTGGCCACCCAGGTCTTCAAAACCTGCAACCAGCCCTGTGAATGCCACTAGACAAGAGAATAGTAAAACAAATTTGTGCCAATTGGATTGTCACCTACCCCTATCCTGCCATTCACCTTCTTGCTGCATAGCCCACAGGCTCTGGGTGCCCACTGTTTGTCTCTCTGGGCAGCCTGCGGAGCAGCAGGGCAGAGCAGAGCCTTTCCGCCAGTCAGACCTCCCAGTGTGGTCTTGCCTGGCTGACCTCAGCATCCAGGGCACTGGAGCTCCCAGGGCATGCAGTGATAAAACAGGGGGTTGCTGTATAAGATGTTTTCACATCTTATGTGACAATCCAATTGGCACAAATTTGTTTTACTATTCTCTTGTCTAGTGGCATTCACAGGGCTGGGCCAGCTTACAACATACACGTGCATGAACGAAGGAGGAAGCTGTAGCCATTGCATGCTTACTCCAGGAAGTTGTTCAGTCACTTGAGGTTTCTGTGGCTGGCCAGCTTCGCTGTAACCCCTTGCCTAAGCCTGATGGGAATCTGCCTTGGTTTACCTCATATGCTCCTTTGGAGAATCTACTCAGCCGACTGAAGGAGTAGGTCGCTAATTGTATACCAAATCCATTTATGTTAATGAATAAGGCTTACGTAATTGTATGCGTGGTGCTGGGAAATCTTAATTAAACTTTCATTGTCTGGATAGGTAATTTCCAATGCCATTTATCTCGACTTGCTTCTGACAGTGCAGAATCTAATTGGACTCATGAAAAACAATAGTAATCTGTGATCAGCTGAATGCCAAGAGTACACTCTGGATACAGTAGCTTTCCTCTATAGCCCAGTGTCCAAAGTGCCAAGTTATGTTAATTTGGTATCCAGGGGAAACAGTTTTATTTGTGTATCTTTTCTCTCAGCTGTTGCCTAGCACTGCAGGTGTTGTGGTAGTTTGAATTCCTGATTGCTACGGTGCTTTCTGAGTAGGGTGAGAGTCCAGTAAAGTGTTTCTGTGAAAAAACAGGGTCTGCATACACTGTGGGAAGCGATGCTGGTATAAATCGCACGTCTCTTTTAGGCCCAAGAAGAGTTTGTCTGCAATCTGTTCAGGTTGGAATTCCAGTGTGCGTGAGCAAGACAACAAGGGAGGGAAATTGTTAATGACAGTGGAGGGAGTCTGTAGATTTTTTGCTTATAAAGAACATTCTGTGTTTGATATGGGTTTTTGAACCTGCAAATAGTGAAATGGTTAAACATGAAGCAAAAGTCCAGAGGAGGGAGGCCATTTTTTGTTTTAAGAAGTAGCCTTCTGCAGACAAACCCCACAAACTGTTTTAAATGATAAGATGCAAACATCATCTGCCCTAAGCAACTGTTGTACAAAACCAAAGTACTGAATTGGCTTGAACGCATAGTTTGTGCTCCAAACCTGTATTCTGGTATTGTGGAAGCTCTGCCATATGGAGTTGTTATGACATGCTACTTTTTCTTTTGGCAAAGGAACTTTGTATGTTTGCTCTGGCAACCAACCCCTCGTGGCTATCCTTATAGATTTTAGTGCATATTATATGAACTTAGTTTTCCAAAAGCAGAGTTGTAATTGGTACCTGTAGCACTGCTTAGAATACTTCTAAAGTCCTGGTCCAGCCCTGCCAGCTAACACAGAATCAACTGGATCATTGCAGAGTAAGCAAAACTGCGCTGTCACCTAACTGCAGGTGACAGATTCTGTACCTGCACCAAGAAATACATTTCCAGACCTCGGGGGTTGTGTTTTGTTTGTCTGAGCAATACATGCCACGCAATCTTGAATAAAATCTGTGCTTAGTCATGCATATCATATTGCAGAATATATCAGATAGCAGAAAAACTTTGGCAATGCAGGTCCCTGTGTGTGCTTTCTCATTTTCCCAATACTGGGAAGAAGTCTCTGTGAAGCAGCCCCTAAGACAAGGACTGACTCCATTTGTGGCATGCCCACAGTGGCCGTAATGCACTTGGTGGATTTGTTGAATGTTGCTGTTTGCGGCATGAAGTCTTTGAGTATCTTCTTCCTGCAGAATGTGATGACCCATCTGCGATGGTGGTGCTAGCGGAGGAAGAGCTGGTGGTAATAGACCTCAAGACTCCTGGCTGGCCTGCTGTCCAGCCGCCATATCTTGCATCCCTTCACTGCTCAGCTATCACCTGTTCCCACCACGTCTCCAATATCCCACTGAAGCTGTGGGAAAGGATAATTACCGCAGGGAACAAACAGAACGCCCACTTCTCAAACATGGTATGACGTGGTATGAGTTTGATATTGCTGGAAAGACCTTAAAGTGAGCAAATGTTGCAGATTTTTCAAATTAATAATCTTAGGCTGTGTCTCAGGTTTTTAGAATGCTTCTGCTTTTAAGGTAGACTGGAGGAAGGAGATTGTGATATTTAAATCTTAAATTCAGCTGCAAACACTTGTAGGTCAATATATTTCCAGACCATAACCCAAATAGCTGTTACACTGCAGGGAAAACTTTGAATATCTTCTGATACACAGGATGAAGTAACTTTTCCCCAAAATCTCCATTTATAAATGTAAATCTCTATTTGGAGAGTAACCTTTGCTAGCACTCAGTTCAGGGAAAGGACCTTGATGAGAAAGCTTTAGATCAGGGGTAGTCAAACTGCGGCCCTCCAGATCTCCATGGACTACAATTCCCATGAGCCCCTGCCAGCAAACGCTGGCAGGGGCTCATGGGAATTGCAGTCCATGAACATCTGGAGGGCCGCAGTTTGACTACCCCTGCTTTAGATACTTAACTAGTCAAGGAGGATATACACTTTTAATGCATTAGTTTGGATGGGAGTGCAGCTCAGGGACTAAGAACTAGAATCGGAAGGCAAGCTTGCTTGACAGCAGAGGTTTTCACCCTTGGGGTTAAAGAAATGTGAATATTATCCAAAATACAGAACCATCAGGAGAAAATTGTCCCACAATCCTTGGAATGGTGGTAATGTTGTATTGCGCCTTGGGGGTTCTGTGGATTGGGATTCAGTCAGATGAGCGTTCTGAAAGAAGTGAGGGAGTCTGATTCAATGACCCACCTGAACACATTTGATTTCAAGATTGTCCATTGTTCCTTGTGAGAGGAATGGATTGGATTTCATTTGAAAAAATTGTAGTCCATCTGTTCTCTTTATCATAGTGGCAGCTTTTCTGTCACAGGTTCTTTACAGCAGGGGTAGTCATGTGGTCCTCCAGATGTCCATGGACTACAATTCCCATGAGCCCCTGCCAGCAAACGCTGGCAGAGGCTTATGGGAATTGTAGTCCATGAACATCTGGAGGACCACAGGTTGACTACCCTTGCTTTACAGGTTCTGGATATAATGACAACACACCATGGAAAAGGAGAATTTTCTACTTTATTGGGCAGCCAATTAAAATCTAACAGGACACATTTTCAACTCAAAGGCAAATATCACTCACTGGCATATGATATCAAGCAAAATTGCTATCTTCCTGCCCCTATTAGAAGTCTCTATTTTCCCAGAGAGAGAAGTTTTCTCTCACCTGTCTTCTCTGCAGCTGGAGGGCTTCTGCTTCTTGGCAGGGTTCCCAGATGAGCTGGCAGGGTCCCTGTCTTCTCCCTCACTGGACCAGCTCCCTTCAGGCAGCTGCTGATATACAACTGCACAGCCCCACGCTGAATGACATAATCTTTTTAACTGTCCATACTTTACCCAGATCCTTATCAAGCCTCATAATCTCTGTCCTGTCATATCCACCCAGATTACATTGCAACAAAACATATTTGTCCCTTGTCCCTCTGGGGGTTGAATTTTGAAATTGGGTGTGATTTTTTAGCATTTAAATGAAGCTGGGTTAACTAAGGTCCCTGACCGGGGGTTAGTTTTTGACATTCAGCCATGATCTACCCTGCACCAAAGCAGGAGTTGTCTGAGAAGGCAACCTGTCTCTTACCATGGCAGGCTGCCCAGACTTCACCTAGAAGACACCTGCGAGGACCTTGACTCTGTGCCAAAGTCAGCCTGAAAAGATCTTTGTTTCCCTAATGGAGAAAAACGGCACTTTACAGAGAGAGATCTAGTGGTCACTCCTAAATGTCATACAATTGTATTATAAGGAATTTAGGAAACATATTTCTCACTTAACATAATACATACCATTGTGATTAAGAGACAGAATGGAAGGAAAGATAGACATGCCCCTGACTCCTCAAAATCAGTTTCTCTTCCACAAGTTTCCTCTATACCTCCCCACCTCTGCTCCTCCCACTTCACTTAGCTGGTCTCCCCCCCCAAAAAAAACCAACCAACCAAACAAAAAAAACAGTGCCATGCCTATCTCAGCTTCCTTTCACTGAAAAAAGCAACCATGCATGCATTACTATTTCAGAATACGTTGGTTAATATGGATTTCTAAACCTTTTGAGGGCTGTGCAATCTGGTCTTCTGTGCATCTAGATACAGAGAATTAGTGCATGAAAGAGAAAGTGGAACAGTCTGTCAGAACCCTTGCAGGTGACCATAATGTTCTCTGGATTGCATATCAAAACATTTTTAACAGTTCAGGCTGGTGCTTGCACTTAGCTTTATGCTAAAACCACTGCTGTTCATGGAGAATGTAGCTTAGTGAATCCCATCCAATTTTAGCAAGAAGAAATTGGCTAGTTAAACTTCTAAGAACTGATTTCCAGCCTTAATCGGCGTAGAATTGTTGTTAAATGCTTTCTCCCTCCCATTCCCCTCCCTGGATACATAACTGT
The DNA here is from genome assembly GCF_049243985.1 of Paroedura picta. Lineage (NCBI taxonomy): Eukaryota > Metazoa > Chordata > Lepidosauria > Squamata > Gekkonidae > Paroedura > Paroedura picta. Next base: position 130,637,669 of record NC_135371.1, on the reverse strand, counting down.
TTTTAAAGTTGTAAGCTTGTGCCCCTGTCACAATTTGTTTTCTTAGCCATGGCCTATTGATGGAGGCACCAGTTTGGCTCCTGATCCTCCTCAGAGGGACTTGCTGCTTACAGGGTAAGTATAAAAAAGGAATCTGTCCTTCTATTGCTATTACAAAGACAAAGTCGAGACTCCTGGAAAGGATTATCCTGGAAAGGATATTACAAAGACAAAGTCGAGACTCCTGGAAAGGATAACAGACATCTGTCTAATGGTCAGATGACATAATGTGAGAGTCCTAAAATTGAAAGGGAAATAAAAACATGTGCTCTGCATATTATTGTTCTCTTACTGGTTTTCATGCAAAATGTGTGGAGAATTTCTGTCCAGATTTCTGATAAAATTGTCTCACTTAAAAGTCTGGGCATCTTAACACTGCACAGGAGCATACAGGAGATGCAATGTCTGGTATTTCTGAGGATTTTATGCCCTGATCTTAGGTAGAGATGGTCAAGCTGGATAGCCTTTCACTAGATTTCATAAACTCTAATGGGATATAAATTAATTTTAGAAATGTTAGTTCATTAGATTTTTTTAGTTGCCACTTATCCAAAGGGTCTTGTGGTGACTTACAACATTAAAACAAGTAAGGTAAAAACAACACAAAAACAAATATAAATATTAACATTAAAATAAAAAATTGTGATAGTCAGGCTTTGCATGCCCTGTGGAAATTAAGCAAGTTTGACAGGTCATGGGTATTGTCCAAGAGTGCATTCTACCAGGTAGGGGTGTAGCAAGCTGTCAGGGTCAGTGTGGGTCAGGTTTTGTCAGCTTGCTGGTCTGGAATACAAGCTGGTGTTCAGGCAGAGAGAGGGCTTTTCCAAAATCACAGTCCTTTTCTGTTCTGCACCTAAGAATCAGGCAGTGGTCATCAGTCAATCCAAAGTCAGGTTGCCAGAGGGTGGCCCAGAGTCATGATCAAGAAAACAGGATGGCAAGGATCTAAGCAGAACTTCAGCATTGTGGTTAGCTAAAGGAAGTGTGCAATGGCTTCCACCTTGGGCACTGTCCTCTGCTGCTCTTAAATACCTGAGGATTCTTTTCAGGTCTCCTCTTGAGAAGACTCAGTCAGTTAGCAAGCCTTGGAGTCTCATGAGGCACAGGCTCTGCCTCTGACTGTCCAACTCCTTCCAACTATGTTGTCTGTGATGACCCACCGCTATTTTGGAGGAGCTTATCAGCCTGCTGGCTGACATCTGGCCTAGAGCAAAGCCAATGGCATGGTGGGAGTGCTCAGCCTTCTCTCTAGCTGGTCCTGCACAGGGTGAAACAGGCCTGCATTCTGGCTCTCCCACCTGCTCTTCTGTGGTGTCTGAATGAACTGCCTGCTCTTCCAGCTGCCCTGGTTGAGGTGCTTCCCCCACAATTGAGCTCAGCCTCAGAAGAATCAGTTGGCAGCAGCTGGCTCATGATGGGATCCACCACTGAGAAGACTCTTCCCCTGGTGACAGCAAACCAAGCCATCCTGGGATCTGCAAGAGGCTCCTAGACAATGACTGAAGGCTGTGTGTGGGGTTGTAAAAGAGGTGAACCTCTAGGCATGCAGGTCCCATACTGCTTTAAAGGTCAACACCAGAGATTAATTTATAGTCAGTGAAGCTGCCACAGAATTGAAGTAATATGTGAGTAATATGTGAACTGACAATGATGTTCCATCAGTAACCTGGAAGAGACCTGGCACATTTTGGACCACCTTCTGTCTCTAAAGAGTTTGTAAAATGAATTGCAGTAGTCCAATCTGGAGGTGGCCATTGCATGGATCAATGTGGGATGGTGTGACCCAGAAAGATAAAAGGTGAAAAAATGCTGACCCTGCTACCATGGATACTTGTTTATCCAATTAGACCAAAGAATCCAACCACACCCCAAATCTCTTTGCAGAGTCTATAGCTGACTCCACTGAGTCTCAGGAGTGGCTCTCCAGCTAGCATCTCAGTCTTTCCCAGCTACATGACCTCTGTCTTAGACGCTTTCAACTTCAACCAGCTCCCCCTTAACCATTTAACTACTGCAGCCAAGCACTGGAATAGTGCTGTGAGTCTTCTGCCAGCTACTTATCGAGCAGGAAGAGGAACTGAGTATCATCAGCATATTGATAGCACCCATCTCCAATCCTCCTGATTTATTTATTTATTTTATTTAGATTTCTATACCGCCCATTTCTTTGCAGCTCAACTCGGAGGGCCCAATCAGTCGAAGACGCGGCGTCCCTGCTCCTTTCCCGCCCCCCACAAACTGTCCCTTACACTCCAAACTGCCTCCCTTGCACCACAGACCCCTTCCCGCCACGCTGCCACCTCCTACACAACACGCATACACACACACACACACACACTTTTGAGACTACCCCCCCTCGCCCCCAATACCCCTTAACGCTTCGCTGCCACTGCCTACGCCACACACACGCACTCAAAATCCCACCGAGCGACCAACCAATAACCCCCCTCACTCCTCTGACCCCTAACCGCCACGCGGTTACACCAAGACCCACCGACAGCCACCGGGCCCATTCCACTCTGCCACCCTCTTCGCTCCCCCTGCGTTCTCGACCTTCCCAGCCTCACCCCAACCCCAACCCTCCCTTTACGCGACCCATCCCCGATCCCACCCCACCTCCTTGCCGGTACCTTTTCCTCTGCTCCGCCGCCCCTTCGCCGACGTCCCTCCACCGCTGCGGCCCTAGACTGAGCCAGGCATGCACGGACTCTCGTGCATGCCTGGTTCCCCTACCAACCCAGCTGCCGCAGGAACGTCCCACCCCCTTCCACCACGCAGAGAGACACAGAGAGACAGAGACATTGGCTAGAGCAGGGGTAGTCAACCTATGGTCCTCCAGATGTCCACGGACCACAATTCCCATGAGCCCCTGCCAGCATTTTGGGCTAGAGGATTGAACCGTATAGGACCCCACTCTTCAGGTCTTGTTGGGAAGACCTTCCTCCCTAAATGCAATACTCTTGAGAGTGTCTCTGCAGTGTCCCTTCCCACAATGGCCAATTATGGGCCTGGAGAGGGTGAGAAGGGAAGGGGCATGTACACAGCTATGCTCTCCCATCATATTCTGCACACTCATGCCACTTCTGGGGTTTCTTGAAGCCTGAAGAATGTTTCAGGGGTTTCTGAATGGTAAAAAAGTTGAGAAAGATTGATCTAAGCAAAAGTCTAGCAATCACCTACTTAAGGGAGCTGGGAAAGCAGGCCAGTGAGAGAGACAAATTAATACTCTGTCCCAGATTTTTGTTGTTGGATGAATCAGGTTAGCCTTTTCTACTTTTTTTGCTGAGTCTAACATGCAGGCCCATCATGTCTCAAATAGAGCCACATTAAGTATTGCATGCAGCTACTGGCAATGTGAATCTACCAGTAGTGTTACTTGCGACTTCCTTATAGGCAAATCTTGCCTATTCATTTTATTCTTCTCCACTTCGTTCTGAATGGTAGTTGAATTTGTGTCCCTTGTGGTAGTTACCTTGAACAAAAATTTCCTCTAGCCAGATGAAAGACCAGCTGCTTAAGAAAGCAATTCTCTTTAGTGGTTTTCAAACTGTGTTATGAGGAAATGTGGGATTCTTTAGTCAAATGACAAAACAGGCAAGCCTTTTTGTAAAAAAACAACCCTGACCTACCACTATTGACTTTTCCCTTGCTGTGGCCAGCCACAGGGGAATGTTGATGTGCTGTTGTATCTAGATAAATATAAAATACAAAAACAGTGTGGTTACTGGTGTGGAGTGCTTTGCAGTCTGTGCATGGTCATTAGAGAAGCTGTGGCAGAGTACTGAAAATGGGAATAAACTCTTAGAGGAATATATGTATGCATCTGATGAAGTGGAATGCAACAGTTTCATAACCGATGGACTTCTCACTGTACATTGAGAAATTAAAATAGTCACTCTACAAACTGGATGTCAATGAGATTATTTAGAAGATTTGCTTCTATCAGTTTTTGAGGGGTTTTTTTGTTTATTGCACAGCCTATTCCATGCACAGTTTCCGTATCTTGTATTTAGATTTGACTATTTATACTGTGTATCCTCTTTGTATTAGTTGTATAAATATAGACATGTGCGCTTGGCAATTATTAATATAGACCTAATAGGCCTGTGATCAGTGCTCCATGTGATTGTATATCCTAAACTACATCTCAACGTGTCTCTAAACTCTTCAGGGTTGTTGTGGCCTGGAAAGGTGGCAGTGACATAAGCGTGATCTGATTGTCTTTTTCTTAATTCTGTTCCATCAGGCATGAAGACGGCACAGTGCGATTCTGGAATGCGTCTGGCGTCTGCTTGAGCCTCTTGTATAAGCTGAGCACAGTGAGGGTGTTCCACACAGATGCTGATCCCAATGACAATATGAACCAAATGGGAGACGATGAATGGCCTCCACTTCGCAAGGTGAGGTGTCCATAATTTGAGCAGGACTGCTGCAATTCACCTGGAAAGAAGCCAGTCTGTTGTGCCAGTTCTTGCTCTTGCTGATGTGGCATCTTTGTTTTTTCCCTTCCTGCCTTCACTAGGTTGGCTCCTTCGACCCTTACAGTGATGACCCAAGGCTCGGGATCCAGAAAATCTTCCTGTGCAAGTACAGTGGATACTTGGCTGTAGCAGGAACAGCAGGGCAGGTGGGTGGTGTGAAGCACACCCTTCAGCTGGCCAGATGGTCTCACCAGGATTCTGCATAAATGCTGCTCTTCCTCAGGGAACACTGGTAATTTTGTTCCCTTTGAAGTAGAAGGTGAAGGAACAGGTTGCCTAGATATTATGCCACCTGGAATGTTCATAACCACAGGGGCTGCCTGTGCAAAAGCTTTCTGTACACTTTTTATACGACACATACTCAGTCACTTTTATGTTTTTGCGTTAAGCCCTGGGTTAAACAGGTTCTGAGAACTAGATCTTCATTATTAATAGTAATAATACTTTCTCCATTTTCTGTGTGTGTGTGTGTGTGTGTTTGTGTGTTATCACTCAAACTAGCAAATCAGTGGCCTATAATGGGCGTTCCTTTAATTATTTCTGTCCTCGGTAGTCATTGTAAATGTTCTATGCTGGTTGTTCTGCATCATATGTGCTGATATGTGTCATATCTCCAGCCAGTTAGCTATTAAGCCTACTTTACCCTAATCACGTTCAGGTTTGTTTTAATGCATCTGCTTTCAGAATGATTGTGTTTTAGCTCCTTGGCTGTTGATGTTAATAGCAACTCTACTAGAATACAGTTATCAGTATAATGGAGCAATTTGGAAAGAATGCTTTAAAGTTTCCATTAGCCAGTTTTCAAGCTGTCCATTAGCTGTATGGACAATGAGAAAATTCTGGATTGGTTTGCTGGCTGCTGCTTTTTCTCCTCAGGTTTTTTTTCTCATTTTCCTATCAAACAGCAGAAATGAAAAACTTTAGTCTTGAATGGCTGACATGGGGCAGAGATGTACTTGCCATGCAAGACCTTTTGTTGGGCAGATTTAATCCCAAAAGTTCCTGTTACAGTATAATGTTTTAGAAGCCCATGTGCTGCATCGGCTATGGAAGGCTAATGCACAGACATGCTGAAATATATTTGGATCACTGATATTGGATAGAGGAAGCTCAACCAGGATAGAATAAATAGCACATACACAGGCATATAAGCATCCATTGTGCAGGGTGAATTTCTCAGAATATGGCCATGGCCTTTAAAACTAGGAGACATACCGCTACCAAACTGGAAAAGAGGGTAGTGTGGTTAATGAGCAAAGTCAAGGAAGTCACAAAAGGTAAGGCAGCTTCCTTTAAAAGTTACAACAGAAAACAGAACCTATCCCGGGCTATATTAAACAATTTCACAATGAATACAAATAAACATTTCTTATCTCTTCTTTTATATATATATATATGTATATAAGCACAACGGGATAGGTTCTGTTTTCTGTTGCAACAATTTTGAACCGTCCCCTTTTTTTTCGTAGTGTCCTTTAAAAGTTAGGCAAAAAGATACATGCCAAGGTAGTAAACATTGACAAGGTGGCTGGAAATATAATATGAGAAACATATTGATAAAAATATTAAGGCAAACAGCATAAATTTCTTTTAAAACATCAGAATCAGACAGGCTAAGGAAGCAGTGGATTCTTGGAGGTCAGAGATTAAAAGAATGCTAAAGGAGGATGGGGAGACTGGAAAGAAATGAGTTTTTTTTAGTCAGTTTTCAGTGCAGAATATTTGGGTTATTTACTAATACTGGAACCTCTGTCTTCATGAAAGATTTGGACTGAGTCAAATAGAGATGATGAGAGATGAATTTCCAAGGCGAATGGGCACATTACAAACTAAAAGTCACTGGGTCCATATGGCATGCAAGTGAAGAAACTCAAATGTGAAATGGTTCACCTAACAAAAATACACAACTTTGCTAAAAATGGGAGGAAGCAAATGTAATGGTTGTTTTTTAAAAGGCAATCTGGGAAATTAAAGGCCAGTAAGTCTACAATTTGTTATGGGTAGCTAAACTGATAGAAACTCTTACAGCTAAACATTTAGCAGAACAAGCCCTTGAAGAAAGATCAGAGAAACCCTGCCCCTGAGCAGGAGCAGTTCTTGCAGTGGAGGAAAGTAAGTAGTAGAGTTCCACACTGTTTGGTATTGGATCCAGTATACATCTGAACCATAGGAGAGGCAAGGAGTTGACATATTTCAACATGCTAACCATGCATAATCTTCTGTTTGTTTAATGAATGGTTGCCTGTTACACAGTAACCTAGTACCAAAAAGGCTTATCTTACTTTTATTATAGTAGCACTATTTACCTCCAGCTTGGTGTAGTGGTTAATTGCGGGGGCTTCTAATCTGGTGAGCCGGGTTTGATTCCCACTTCCCCACATGCAGCCAGCTGGGTGACCTTGGGCTCGCCACGGCACTGATAAAACTGTTCTGACCGAGCAGTGATATCAGGGCTCTCTCAGCCTCACAGGGGGTCTGTTGTGGGGAGAGGAAAGGGAAGGTGACTCTGTAAGCCACTTTGAGACTCGTGAATGGAGAAAAGCAGCATATAAAAGCCAACTCTTCTTCAAACATCAGAGTGTTTATGCAATAAGAAAGTATTGATTCTGTCCAAGAATGAGCTTCTTACTAAGGATTCCCCTCTCACGCACATCCTAAAGTGAAATTAAGTAATGAAATCGTAAAATGTAAAGCCTCTTCCTCATTAATGTCTTCGTAAAGACCCAAAGGAGGAAGAAAGTAATAGCTTGCAGTGCTGAGATTTCAGAATAATCCTGAGTGAACTTTTTGTCCCTGTTAGGTACTTGTAATGGAACTGAATGATGAAGAAGCAGAGCAAGTGATTGACCATGCGGAAGCAGACCTTCTCCAGGATCAGGAAGGCTATAGGTGGAAAGGTCATGAACGGTTGAAAACCAGAGAAGGGCCTGTGCGATTTGAACCTGGCTTTCAGCCATTTGTCTTGGTCCAGTGTCAACCCCCAGCGGTGGTTACGTCACTGGCTCTTCATTCTGAATGGAAACTGGTGGCCTTTGGTACAAGCCATGGCTTCGGGCTCTTTGATCATCAGCAGAAGCGGCTGGTCTTTGTTAAGTAAGTGATTTCCTGTAAATATACAAAATTACTCCCAACACCAAATCTTGCATTCATAAAATGGCTGTGTGTTTAGAGAAAGGACCTTGAGCTACAAATACCGTCTTGTCAATGTAGTAGTGAAACTACACACACAGAACATCATTCTCCAAAAATTATGTGACTCAACTTGGGGTGCATCTGCTACAACATGCTCAGCTTCGGGGTTGGGGTGCAGTACTGAAGAATATGGTGCTTCGTTGAGGCTCAAACAACCCCACATCCACAAACTTGATGCCTGACTCAGTACAATGAGAACCATCAGCAGATGTTTTAAACCCACTCTGGCCTATTGGCTACCCCCTGCATCTCTGAAGGCAAGATGCTCTTCTTCATGAATATAGGTAGATCTCTGAAAACAGAGAGTTCCCCACCCATGAAGATGTGATTGAGGCAGGCCTATCCAAAGATCCCAACACCCAGCAAGAAGATCTGCACAAATCCTGCAATCACATTTCGATCTAGGGACTGAATGGTCACAAACACAGATGCAATCAGTTCCATCTGATATCCATAACCTGATAAACACCAGCAAGAGGCATAGAGAATATGACTTCCCCTGTAAAGTATGGAACTCAACTAATAGAATACCAACATGCTTTGGAAATTGTGCAGAACTGTTATGTAAATGGGGCAGTGTTGTTATGTTGTTGTTGTTATGTGCGAAGTTGTGTCCGACCCATCGCGACCCCATGGACAATGATCCTCCAGGCCTTCCTGTCCTCTACCATTCCCCGGAGTCCATTTAAGTTTGCACCTACTGCTTCAGTGACTCCATCCATCCACCTCATTCTCTGTCGTCCCCTTCTTCTTTTGCCCTCGATCTCTCCCAGCATTAGGCTCTTCTCCAGGGAGTCCTTCCTTCTCATGAGGTGGCCAAAATATTTGAGTTTCATCTTCAGGATCTGGCCTTCTAAAGAGCAGTCAGGGCTGATCTCCTCTAGGACTGACTGGTTTGTTCGCCTTGCAGTCCAAGGGACTCGCAAGAGTCTTCTCCAGCACCAGAGTTCAAAAGCCTCAATTCTTTGACACTCGGCCTTCCTTATGGTCCAACTTTCGCAGCCATACATTGCAACTGGGAATACCATAGCCTTGACTAAACGCACTTTTGTTGGCAGGGTGATGTCTCTGCTTTTTAGGATGCTGTCTAGATTTGCCATAGCTTTCCTCCCCAGGAGCAAGCGTCTTTTAATTTCTTTGCTGCAGTCCCCATCTGCAGTGATCTTGGAGCCCAGGAAAATAAAATCTGTCACTATCTCCATTTCTTCCCCTTCTATTTGCCAGGAATTGAGAGGGCCGGATGCCATGATCTTTGTTTTCTTGATGTTGAGTTTCAAGCCAACTTTGGCACTCTCCTCCTTCACCCGCATCAACAGGCTCTTTAGTTCCTCTTCACTTTCTGCCATTAGAGTGGTATCATCTGCATATCTGAGGTTGTTGATATTTCTCCCTGCAATCTTGATCCCAATTTGTGACTCCTCTAATCCCGCATTTCTCATGATGTGCTCTGCATACAAGTTAAATAGGCAAGGCGACAGTATACAGCCTTGCCGAACTCCTTTCTCAATTTTGAACCAGTCAGTGATTCCATGTTCAGTTCTCACTGTTGCTTCTTGACCTGCATATAAATTTCTCAAGAGACAAATAAGATGCTCTGGTATTCCCATCTCTTTAAGAACTTGCCACAATTTGTTGTGCTCCACACAATCAAAGGCTTTAGCATAGTCAATGAAGCAGAAGTAGACGTTCTTCTGGTACTCCCTAGCTTTCTCCATGATCCAGCGTATGTTGGCAATTTGATCTCTAGTTCCTCTGCCTCTTCGAAATCCTGCCTGTACTTCTGGAAGTTCTCGGTCCACATATTGCTGGATCCTAGCTTGTAGGATTTTGAGCATAACTTTGCTAGCATGAGAAATTAGTGCGATGGTGCGGTAGTTTGAACATTCTTTGGCATTGCCCTTCTTTGGGATTGGAATGTAAACTGACCTTTTCCAATCCTGTGGCCATTGTTGAGTTTTCCAAATTTGCTGGCATATTGAGTGTAGCACTTTTACTGCATCGTCCTTTAAGATTTTGAATAGTTCAACTGGAATGCTGTCACTACCACTAGCTGTATTGTTGCTCAGACTTCCTAAGGCCCATTTGACTTCACATTCCAGGATGTCTGGCTCCAGGTCAGTAACTACCCCATTGTGGTCATCAGGGATGTTAAGCTCGCTCTTGTATAGTTCTTCTGTATAATTTTGCCACCTTTGTTTGATCTCTTCTGCTTCTGTGAGGTCCCTACCATTTTGGTCCCTTATCATACCCATCTTTGCATGAAACGTTCTCTTCATATCTCCAATTTTCTTGAAAAGATCTCTGGTCCTCCCCATTCTATTGTTTTCTTCTATTTGTTTGCACTGTTCATTTAAGAAGGCATTCTTATCTCTTCTAGCTTTTCTCTGGAATTCTGCATTCAGTTGGGTGTATCTTTCTCTTTCTCCCTTGCCTTTCACTTCCCTTCTCTCCTTAGCTATTTGTAAAGCTTCCTCAGACAGCCATTTTGATTTCTTGCATTTCTTTTTCTTTGGGATGGTTTTAGTTGCTACCTCTTGTACAATGTTGCGAACCTCCGTCCATAGTTCTTCAGGCACTCTGTCTATCAGATCTAATTCCTTAAATCTATTTGTCACCTCCACTGTGTATTCGTCAGGGATATGATTTAGTTCATACCTGAGTGGCCTAGTGCTTTTCCCTACTTTCTTCAATTTAAGCCTAAATTTTGCAACAAGAAGCTCATGATCTGAACCACAATCAGCTCCTGGTCTTGTTTTTATTGACTGGATAGAACTTTTCCATCTTTGGCTGCAGAGCACATAGTCAATCTGATTTCTGTGTTGACCGTCTGGTGATGTCCATGTGTAGAGTCGTCTCTTGGGTTGCTGGAAAAGAGTGTTTGCTATGACCATTGTATTCTCTTGACAAAATTCTACCAGCCTGTGCCCTGCTTCATTTTGTACTCCAAGGCCAAACTTGCCTGTTATCCCGGTTATCTTTTGGCTTCCTACTTTAGCATTCCAATCCCCCATGATGATAAGCACATCATTTTTGGGCGTTGCTTCTAGAAGGTGTTGTAGGGCTTCATAGAACTGATCAACTTCATCCTCTTCAGCAGCAGTGGTTGGGGCGTAGACCTGGATCACTGTGATGTTGAATGGTTTGCCTTGGATTCAAACTGAGATCATTCTGTCATTTTGGGGATTGTATCCCAAGACTGCTTTTCCTACTCTCTTATTGATTATGAATGCAGTGTACCTGGACACAAATGCAGTTGTGGTACAGCACACAAAGTGAGTGCCATGTTTTCCAGGGAGATGTTTCCCAGCTCAACTGAGTGGGCTAAAAAAATAGATATTTGTATTTAGGGGGATTACCCAATTGATCTGTATACCCATTGCATCAACTTGGTTACGTACTTTATAATATGCTTCCTGTGTGTAACTCTGCTGTATGATAAATAAATAATAACCAGTGTAGGGGGACTGCAACATGGGGGGGGGAACCACCATGTCCTGCCTTATAGGTCTTCCAGGGATAGCTGGGTGGCCACTATGTGAAACAGGATGCTGGGCTAGAAGGGTTGCCAGTCTGATTCAGCATGGTGGCTCTTATTTTCTTCCTTCCAAAACGTGGCCTAGTGTGTAAAAACATGAGCTACAAGCTCTAAGACCCAGGATCAAACCTTAGCTCAGCTAGGAAATCACTCAGGCAAATGCTGGTCCCTTAGATTCCATCCTCTATCATCTTTCCCCCTAGTTGAAAGTAGGTCTGCAGCATGTGGTTGCTAGATGTCAAATGAAAGGGGGAGGAGGGATGTAGAGGATCCAAGCAGAAAATCTTGCATGTTTAGGAGAATTAAAAAAAAAAATTGTGCTGAGTGAATTCATTGCAGGGAGCACTGGAAGCTTTATCTGTGGAATTACTGACGCATGATGTACTAGCAAAATGAGATCTTAATGATATTGTAATATACACTCAAATACACAGAGTGCTAATATTATCAAATATTGAATAATTATTGTTGAATATAAATATCAGTGTTTCCTAAATTCTCAATCTTGTCTTAGCATCTTGTCTACTTGAATTTTATTCCACCCTAATATGAGCAACAATGAAAACTGACTGCGTTCAGACATCATGACAAGTTGCAACCTTATAGAACCTGATGTGAACATAGCTTGCTGCTGTACCTGGGCCCACCCCCCTTGCTTCTTAGCTTGAAGCAAGAATGTTTTGTTTGATCAAACTCCATAATGACATCTCAGTGCAGGCACCTTGACACAATGGAGTTTTTACTCTGCTGAAGATGGATTCTAAGCTGATACTAAGCCAAGGTTTCAAATTCTAGCACTGGCATCCAAAAGCCACCTGCATTTGGCTGTAGCTGTGAATTGATACTTCATCAAACTGGGACATCTTGCATTACAGTCAACTGGGTAAGGCTGTAGTGCAGGTTGAACATCTGCTTGGCATGGAAAAGGTCTCAGATTCAATCCACATCTTCGGTTTAAAAGAATAAGATAGTAGGTAGAGGACTCTACCTGAGGTCCTGGAGGGCCACTGCCAGCTACAGTAGGTGATATTGACTTGGACAGACCAATGGTCTGACCTTGGTATAAAGCAGCTTCATGCGTCCAAGGAAGAGGGAAGGGCACATACAAGTGCAGCAACAAACCATGTGCCAAACTGAGCCACAAGGGGAGCATGGTATATAAATATAATAAATAAAATCAGAGCTCAGTTTCGGTTTGAGTACCATATCAAGGCTCCATTAAGACATTTAGAGTCCAGGGGCATCTTTGAGACCAACAAAGCTTGGTGTAAGCTTTCTTGTGCAAGCACACATCTTCAGATATCCTGAAATGGAAGTTACCGGTCCATACATTATATGTAGAGGGTGAGTTGCTGCCTCAGACCAACATGGCCATCCCCCTGAATCCAGAAATATTTGCCATGCTCAAGCCCTGATAGTGTCCTGGATTGCATTTCAAGGCTTCCATGTCTTAAAAAGTTGTAAGCTCCCTGCGTATGCTCACTGCTTAACAAATGGTTAATCAGAACGGGGAATTGACACATTCCGTTGGCTTCATTGTAGGTGCACCCTGCATCCAAGTGACCAGCTGGCCTTGGAGGGCCCTCTTTCCAGGGTGAAGTCCTTAAAAAAGTCTCTCCGTCAGTCCTTCCGGCGGATTCGCAGGAGTAGGGTGTCCAACAGAAAGCAGCGAGCTGCTGAGGTAAGGAGATATCCTGATTGGCTTTGTATGCCTAGTAATTTGGAGGCAGGTTAATGCATGGCAGTATGACTTCTTGGCCATGCCTCTTACAATATTGATATTTTGCTGGTGGAGGAGATATTAGCAGTTGGATAGGTCCTTGTAGCAAACTTGTGCTGGCTTTTCTGAAATAGTCCTGGCAAAATGCCTGTGTTGTCTTCCTGTGTGTTGGCAATAGTCTATCACAGATGTATGGAGGCAGCTTAGTGAGAGACAATATGCGATGCTAAAGCATTCTCTTCTGTAAAAGGTTTCCATTGGTTGTAGTGTAGTGTAGTGTTAATGCCAGTGCTGGGCATTAAACACAAAGAAAGTCAGTGGCACTGTAGAAAAAGCTGTCCTGGAAGTTGTTTATCCTTAATTAGGTTGTCAGGCAATTTTCATGGTGTATTTTTTAAAAAGAAGATAATTGCTTTTTGAGAATATCTGCTTCCTTGAGAGATCCTGGATAGATGAAGCTTTATTTCCTTGTTTCCCTTTAGAGCCTTACCCAGTCTGGGACTTGCATATCTGAAGAACCATCTCTCCCAATATGTCTCCTGGAGAGTACTTGGGTCAGCTAGTGCAAATTTACTGGTAGTTCCTAGCCCCAAAGTCATTTGCCTGGTCTCGACCAGGGCCAGGGCCTTTTTGACCCTGGCTCTAACCTGGTGGAATGAGCTGCCGACCAAGACTAGGGCCCTGAGCTATTACAGTTCCGCAAGGCTTGAAGGGTAGCGCTCTTCCATCAGGCCTGCGGTTGAGGCCAGGGCGACCTACTGAAAGGACCACCTTCCAGTCACAGTTCTTCCCCACTCTTATTTTCCATACTGCTGAGGTACCTGCCTTATCCAACAGGTGGGGAAAGAAACAGTGACACAAAAGGGAGGAGGGAATAGGTAATTAATTGACCAAATTAGTCTCTGGACAGAGTTGGTTATTCTTAGTATCTAATTGTTAGAACTTTAATATATAATTAATACAGTAAAGGTAAAGGTAAAGGTATCCCCTGTGCAAGCACAGAGTCATGTCTGACCCTTGGGGTGACGCCCTCTAGCGTTTTCATGGCAGACTCAATACGGGGTGGTTTGCCAGTGCCTTCCCCAGTCATTACCGTTTACCCCCCAGCAAGCTGGGTACTCATTTTACCGACCTCAGAAGGATGGAAGGCTGAGTCAACCTTGAGCCGGCTGCTGGGATTGAACTCCCAACCTCATGGGCAAAGCTTTCAGACGGCTGCCTTACCACTCTGCGCCACAAGAGGCTCATTAATTAATACAGTATGTATCTTAATACTGTCAACCACCTTCAGCCCAATGGGAGAGGGGCAGTCTAGAAATTTAATAATAATAATTTTTTGTTGGGGAAAGGTGCAAGAAAGAATCCCCAGGTATGACCAGGATGCATTGCAGGAGATAGAACTAGCTCCAGTCCAGCGGAAGATTGAAGCACGGTCTGCAGAGGACTCCTTCACTGGCTTTGTTCGCACTTTGTACTTCGCTGACACCTTCTTAAGAGACAGTGAGTGAGACTGGATTATCCCTTTTGATTTCCTGGGTTCCTGTACCGGAAGTTGCAAGAATGGGGATGTAAAGAGTCAGCTGGGCCCTGTGACCCTCTGTGAGCTGCTCTTGGGCTAACATAAAGCAGGGCCTTGCTGACCCAAGTTCTAGTGACTTATTTTTTTAAGTTGTAGATTCCCAACAGATACAACCAGTTATGTATTAAGCTTAGTTTTGTTTTCCAGATTCCTCACTAACACTCCCTATCCATGGGCTAAACCAGGCATAACAGCAGATCTGTGAACAGAAACCTATGTTTTAAAAAAGGCTAGATAAAGTGTGTGGTGGGGATATGTAGAGTCATGTTTGGGGTGGGTGGGTGAGTGACCTATCTTCCCTCTCCAGGATCTGCTTCTTCACCACAGGGGGTGGAATCTAAGGTCTCACAGAGTACCAGGGAAAATCATGAGGGGCAAAATTTTAAAAAGTTCGTTTCAGGAAAACCAGAAAGTGTTTACCCTTCCAAACATATTAGAGCTTGACCTGAAGTGTGATTTAACAAATAAGATGTATTTTGCTGCATCTGATAAAATAGGTTCAAGTCTTAAAGGTGTTGTTGGACTTTTCTTTTGTGTTTGCTGCAGCAATGGGTTCCACTGGAATCAGATAGGTTCAAAACCTGTAGATTTCTATGTTAAACTTTCAGTTTGATCACATTAAAATACATTTTCTGTTTTACTTCAAGTGCCAAGTTCTTGATTTGCTGAATGCTTGGAATACTTTTTGTGGCATCTAGGAAAGAGGAACAGAGGGAAAGGAATGGCGTAGCTGGGCAGATGTTAGCTGGTCCCATTCTCTTTTTCTCTCTCTCCTGTTAACCTTGCTAACCCCCTCACCCCACCACTCACTGGCCGTTTCCACTATCTTCTAACTTTTCTCAAGACCTTGAAGGCCAGAACATTTTGGATACACGGTTCGGTGAATAGATTGCACATCAAACTGAATTGTTATGGCTGTGCGGATTTCTAAAACTCCTTTGTGTTACATTCTCCCGTTGGGTTTGTGTAGTTTGGAAGTTGAGCTGTACAATAAAATAATGTAAAAATGTTAATTATCTATTATACTGCACAATTAAAAACAGAATAAAAACTTTATAAAAACTATACAGAACTAACAGCACATAAGACCAAACACGTTTCGACCCTACTGGGTCTTCCTCAGTGGTCAGAACTGTGACAATACACTCTATATAAAATATGTAAACTCATAAAGTGTAGCTGCATGGTTGAATGGGATCTGTAAATTATGGCTCCAACCAATATATGTAAATTTAGACTTTTTGGAGACCACCTCCTATGGCATATGCCTAGGCTCACCACTCTTCGCTATTATATACTTCTGTGCTGAGAGTGTATCTCATGTGCGTCAGGAAAAAAGCTATCATTTTTATGAAGTTTTTATTCTGTTTTTAATTGTGCACTATAATAAATAATTAACATTTTTACATTATTTTATTGCACAGCTCAACCTCTGAGTTCCTACCCATAAAGGTTGGGTTGTGTTGCTTTTTTGGTTTTGGGTTTGTGTAGTTTGGGACACAAATGTGAATCAAGCGAAGTCCAACACTACTCCTGATCAGCTATGAGGAATAGATTTTCTTTCCATTGCTTGCAGTACTTGAAACATGGAAACTCTGTTCACCTGTTTTAGGTTCTCGGCACTGTCCCTCCTTGTGGGCTGGCACCAATGGTGGCGCTGTGTATGCCTTCTCACTGCGTGTCCCTCCAGCCGAGAGAAGAATGGATGAGCCTGTCAAGGCAGAGCAGGGTGAGTGAGCCATGCATTCCTTTAAATTTAGTTAAGTGGCTGTCTCCACCATTGGGGCATAACATACATACCTCCATTCTACAATTTAAAGAATCTAACTGCCAGCCAGCGGACTGCTCTCAGAACCTTGAGATGTCTTGTGCACACAAGCTGGTAATGGGAGTGGCGGGCTCCCATTATGAATGAATGAATGAATGAATGAATGAATGAATGAATGAATGAATGAATGAATGAATGAATGAATGAATGAATGAATGAATGAATGAATGAATGAATGAATGAATGAATGAATGAATGAGAGTGGATTCTGTAAGAAAGACAATGTATGTATTCTATAAGAAATAACCAGAAGATGGCTACAGCTAAGCTCTTGAGTATTGCAGTTCCTGACCACGCACAGTAATGCAAGTAAAAGTTTTTAAGTATTTTTCTTTGCTACTTTTTCTATTGTCTTACCCAAGAATCTAGAACATTTTCCTCTATAATAGAATGAGTATCAAGATTATCTAGCAAAATTTCTGAGACCGAAAGTACATCTTAAAGTCTGTCAAATGTTTACATAAATCCTCCAGTTTCCAAAAAGTTTGATTTCAGCATGGTCCCCAAGGTACAATGTACCTCTGCTCCCAGTAAAAAACTCTTTCTGATATTTAAACTTAATTGCTGCTTATCTCTCTTTAGGGAACAATTCTTCTGAAGTACTGTGGCTTGAATACTTACTTTAGCTATCAGGCTCCTAACTCCCCCTGCCCATCTAAATTATTCCATTTTATGTTTCCACTTCCATAGCAAGAACCTGCCTTGAGTGTATTAAAATGCCATGGCAGAATGTAAAAAGTACATAAATTTATTGGTTGTTTTGGAATCTAGCAAATCTAATTAAAAGGAGAAGGATAGAGCAGTTTGCCTATTGTTGTCTCTGGGTGAAGTCTTGTGTGTCTGTGACAAATAGTTCTGGGTGCATCATTCACAGCCAAAGAAATCCAGCTCATGCACAGAGCTCCTGTCGTGGGGATTCTTGTCCTGGATGGTCGCAGCACTCCTCTCCCAGAGCCCCTGGAAGTAGCTCATGATCTTTCCAAGAGCCCTGATATGCAAAGTAGCCACCAGCTTCTCGTTGTATCTGAAGAGCAGTTTAAGGTAAGTGTGGGGTGTGCATGTTCATGTTTTTCTGTTCAATCACAGCCAACCAAGGAACTTTAAAAAATGCATTTCTTTTTGATAGCCTTTACTGCTAATTGACATTTCAGTTATGCCAGTATAAACTTGCCTTTGGAGCTGAAAAGAGCATGCTTTTAAACTAATACAGCAGGGATTTTTGTTACCTTCTTCTGTCCGGTTCTTTTTTTAAGGGCACGTAGTCTGATAATCACACTTCAATTTAAAAAGTAAACTATCTGGGTACTTAGTAGATCGCGAGCCAGTCTTTTGTTGATACTGCACTAGAGCCAAGTGGGTGGTGGGTAGAAGCTTGCAAGAACTGGATATGGTACCATCCCATCCCTGTATTGTAGTCCTGCTCCTTGTGAAATACTCTGCATCCTGCAGCGAGAAGCAGCAAAGCAGATCCACTTGCTTACTGCTTGCAGACTATTCCCAAGTGGTGGGAAGCAGCTACTCCTAAACCCACTTCCTGGCTGCAGATGGAAAGCTTGCATTACAGTGAATGAATATAATGTTACTGGTTTGCGTTGGCAGATTTTCACATTGCCAAAGGTCAGCTCCAAACTGAAGCTCAAGTTGACTGCCTTGGAAGGCTGTCGGGTGCGGAAGGTGACAGTGGCCAATTTTGCTAGCAACAAGGATGAGTACAGTGAAAATGACCTGGCTGTTCTGACAAACTTGGGAGACATCCACATCATTTCCTTGCCTTTACTCAAAATACAAGTGCGATATCCCTGCATCCGCAAGGAGGATGTGAGTGGCATTGCCTCCTGTGTGTTCACCAGATATGGACAAGGTAACACTATAAACACACAACGTCTGCTGCTATTGTGACATTTGGAAAATTTTTATTCTGCTAACATGTGACAGTGGCTTCCTTTTGTTATTGTGCACAGTACCTAGGAATTGAATTGTGTCCTTTTGTGGGGAAGATAGGGGGTTGGGTGCCAGTATGCTCTTCTAGAGCTGTCCATATATAAGACTCAACAAGAATCAGCGTTTTACAATCCATCCAGAGTGTGTCTAAAATCTCTTGTAATAACCCCATGCACTCTCTTTAAAAAGCCAGCATTGAGCTTTAATTTGCTTGATTCTGTGTAAATGTATGTATGATTCTTCTGAAGATAACCTTGTTTTCTTCAAGGGGAAATGAAATGGAATGTTTGTTTCATTTCATTTATTCAAGGAAGTCTCCCTAACACCTAGGCTTTTAGACACTGGTGTTCTCTCTGTGTATCTGTATGCACAGTTTACAGGGAGTTTTTTTTCATCTTTCTTTTCAGGGTTCTATCTCATCTCCCCATCAGAGTTTGAGAGGTTTTCACTTTCTACGAAGTGGCTGGTTGAACCACGCTGTCTGGTAGAAGCACCTGAAAGCACGGGCAATAATTATGTGCACAATGTATCTGCCACGGAGAAAGCTTCAAAGAAATCTAAGTATGAATGCTTTGCAGCCTTTCCACTGAGGTGTGTCAGGAGGTCGCTGTCACTGAAAGGGTGCTTGTTGGCATGATAACACTTGACCCACTTAGTTGTCTTGCTCGCACTTAAGTAGGAGAAAGTTGCACCCAAGGAGCTTCAGGCTTACCTTGGGCAGGTAGTCACTCTATGCCGTGGCCTTATCTGTTGTCAGAAGTGCCATGCTTCTGCCATGATTGTTAGCATTTGTTAGAATCTGAAGCCATCTGAAGAAGCCTCTCACCTGTCAGGTGATGGAGTGCCTCCCCTGGTCTTGCTACCTGCTTGCAAGGCTGCACTTGTCTTTTACCCTGCTGTCTTCACTTTTCCAAAAGAGCCATGTGTTTCAAAAATGTTCAGTCCCATGTCCCCATTGGTCACTTCTGCAGAGATGTTTACAGCTGCACAGGGAAATGCCACAAAACAAAGCCCCACAAACTAGGTAGAAACTAGGTCAGTCCTCTCTGTAATAAAGAATTTTCAGTGATGGAGAACACTGTGACGTATTGTTTACTCAGGTGGCAAACCTTTGTGTGTGCAGCACTACTGGCTGTTCCTCTGTGCAAAAGATATCTCTTCTCAAAGAAATAATATGCCAGACTTGGGTACAATCCTTGTTCCTGATATGCTACATTTCTGCAAGCTATGGATTTGTTTTGCCTTTTGGAACTGTCCATAGAGCCTCTTGTGCTGCAGGGTGGTAAGGCAGCAGAAATGCTCTCTGAAGCTGTCTGCCCATGAGGCTGGGAGTTCAATCCCAGCAGCCGGCTCAAGGTTGACTCAGCCTTCCATCCTTCCGAGGTCGGTGAAATGAGTACCCAGCTTGCTGGAGGGTAAACGGTAATGACTGGGGAAGGCACTGGCAAACCACCTCGTATTGAGTCTGCCATGAAAACACTGGAGGGCATCACCCCAAGGGTCAGGCATGACCTGGTGCTTGCACAGGGGATACCGTTACCTTTATAGAGGTCTTATGGCAAAGATACTGGAGTGGTTTGCCATTTCCTTCTCCGGTGGACCACCTTTTGTCAGAGCTCTTTGCTATGATCGGTCTGTCTTGGGTGGCCCTGCACGGCATAGCTCATAGCTTCACTGAGCTACACGACCACTGAACTATGTGACCACGGCATAGCTCATAGCTTCACTGAGCTACGCGACCACGACAAGGCAGCAATCCTTGAAGGCCACCTCATGAGAAGGAAGGACTCCCTGGAGAAGAGCCTAATGCTGGGAGCGATTGAGGGCAAAAGAAGAAGGGGGCGACAGAGAATGAGGTGGCTGGATGGAGTCACTGATGCAGTCGGTGCAAACTTAAATGGACTCCGGGGAATGGTAGAGGACGGGGAGGCCTGGAGGATCATTGTCCATGGGGTTGCGATGGGTCGGACACGACTTCGCACCTAACAACAACAATATGGATTTGTTTCATATGGAGGAGCATTTTATCATGTGAATCTCTAGTCCAAAGTGGTAAGGCAAGACACAATCATTATCACCCACAGTGCTTGTAACACTACTTTATGCAAAATGATTTTGTGTGTTTTGGGGTTTTAGGTTTTGTAAAGGCAACAGGCATCCTTCAAAGCAGTGCAGTGTGAACTAGTCATATGTAAATCTATCAGTTGCCAACATCAGTGTCCAGTGTCTGTATTGGTTCTGTAGGCCCACCTGGCTGAGCTAATTTCTGACTGGCCAAGCCTTGGCAGGAAATCTTTTGTGGTCATTTGTCTCCTTGTCTGTTCTTCCTGTCTTCTACAGCAGAGAATCAGGACGGAGCTCTAGTGAACAAGGTGGAGACGGTAAGCAAGACATGCAAACTTAAACCGCTGCTTGGAGCCCTGCATTTTGCTTGTTTGGAAAGCAGGGCCTGGATGTCAGTGTGTAGGTGATCCCATGGCTGTTCTGTGACTTCTGTGTAGGGGTTTCCTCCTGCGTGGCATCCCAAGCGATGTGCTGTTGGGGGGCAGTGTCTCAGATAGCCCACCCCCTGTGCTTCCTCCCCCACTTTGCATTCCTCGGAAAGATTGCAGTCAAAGTATGGACATGCGCATGCTGTGTGTACAAATGCTCTCTTGCCACTGTGCCTTTGCAGCAGAAATGGGAGTGACACAGAGAGTAATTGCCATGTGTCAGCATCCTCAGTAAACCAGACGATGTGGGTCAGTGCCAGAGATTTTGGCCTGAATAAATCTGATCACAAGCTATGGCTGCAGGCAGCATTGTGCAGCAACTGACACGGGCTCTGAATTTTGGCCCTGCAAGTGGTCCATTTTGCAAATACAGTTTTGGGTACAATACCAATTTACCTGGCTGTATTCCTCAGGTGACATACTTCTAAATTCTGAGACATGGTTCAAATGTCTAAGGCTTTGGGGTTTGCTGTTATCTTAACTACAGGACTATAGAGAGCTTACATGGAAGCTGGCATTGTGCTGCTCACAGGCTCTGGAGGGAAGAGCGCTCAGTACGACTAAGCGTGGGCTGTTACCCAGCAGCTTGCGTCATGGCCTTCAGGCCTTTGGAGGAGTCCAAATGGGAGTAACAAGAGTAGCCTTTTTAATGACTTATAGAGATAAGCTTTAACATCTGGAGTAGATAAGTCAGAATGCCTGTTGCTGGCTTCTGAGTTTTTTGTATGTTGCATTATGTGAATTCTGGAAATGGAGATGTTGCCTCGTAACTTTCTGCATGCTCTTTTTCAGAGAGGACGCCTGGGAAACTGATGGAGCACGCCCTGCTCAATGATGAGAGTAAGGAGGACATTATTCTCTTGTGGGGGATATGCTTCCTGTAGTGATTGGCCTGAAATGGGTGACTTGGTTCCAGCGCCAATTGTTTCTCACTCCAGTAGCTTGTAATAACGTATAAGTGTGTGTCCACATGACTTGGATGGGAAAGGGGGGTTCTGTTGGTTGTCCTTAAAGGATGGTATCACCAGTAATACAGTTCAAGGGACAAATATTTATACACTTTGGGCAGAGCTTCCTGTTGACCTCCTCTCACTGTAAAAAAGTTTTTCCCTGATGTCTTCCCAATACCATTCCACATGTAGATTAAACTCATTACTGTGGATCCTATCCTTTGCTGCCAACAGGAAGTGTTTCCTGTCCTCCTCCAAGTGACAACCTTTCAAATACTTAAAAGATATTTATTTTGTACTGCCGTATTTAATTGTAAGCTAACTCAAGCTTCCAATTCTTCCTAAATAAGTAAACGAACATATCAAAAGGGGCAGACAAACGTATTTGGCAAAACTGAATTATGTTACCCTGAGCTTGTTATAGATTGCAATTGTTTCAAGAAGGAAATGCATTCAAAATACAGTTGACATGACCAAAACAAAACACACAATCTCATCAAGAATAAAACCTTGAGCTTTGCAAGGGATCCTTAGAAGCAAAAACTGATAACAAAAGAAACAGGACCTCTGTCAAACAACCAAAGAATTTTAAAATTGTCTATTAACAATATTGGATGCTGAAATATAAGAGGATTCTTATTATCCAATATAACCGCAGCTACAGTCACAACATGAATTAGAGGTGAATATGACACAAGCACAGGTAGATACTTGAAGACACAAAATGTTGTAAAAAAGCATGTAGGAACCAAAGAGACCATTCTGAAGGGAGGTTCAAGTAGTTCTCAAACAAATAATGCTAGAATCTGTGGCAGAGCTGCATTTGTTCCTCATGGCTGCTTTGTTTTTGTTGTTCTTTTAGAAGTCCTGAAGGAAATACAGAGTACTCTGGAAGGTGGAAGAGGGTGAGTGCCTGGCAACCAAGGCTTCTCTCTTCCTTGTTGGGGCTTCTACAGAGTTGGTGTCTGCTCAGATGACAAAAGGGAAGGCGGCACAAGGAAGATCTGAAAGTGTCATTTTATGGCAGACTTGGGTTGCCCAACAGTGCTGGTTCTCCAACGGTTTTCCTTGGCATGTTCTTAAATTTATAATCTTCCAACGGTGATCAGAGTTGAACACATGAGAGGGAAAACAGTTTCCTCTAAATGCTTACAAAGTTCTCTTCCACCACCTTGGGTTTGAGAGGCATGCTATCCCAAACTTGTGAATAATTCAGGTCATATTTGAACGAACTCGGCTTTCAAGTCAGCAAGAAAAATGTGCCCATTTAGCTAGGATGAAAAGTCAAGTAGAACAGAGGATAGTGATCCACTAGTTTTCTGTAATTCACTTCACAGGGGCCTTCCCTTGTCCTTGATCCAGAAACTTCAGCTGGTGCAAAATGCGGCTGCTAGGGCTTTCACTGGAATACCATGGAAAGCCCATATCCAGCAGGTTGCATTGGTTGCCAGTTGTTTATCAGATCAAGTTCAAGGTACTGGTTTTAACCTTCAAGGCCATCCACGCTCTGGGCCCAATGTATATCAGGGACCATTTGACTCCCTATGCCCCCTTCAGGGCAGTGTGCCTTTTCAGTCCTGGCCCCTGCCTGGTTGAATGAGCTCCCGGAAGAGCGGAGGGCCCTGATGGAGTTTCTTCAGTTCCACCGGACCTGTAAGATGGAACTCTTCCACCAGGCATTTGGTTGAGGTCAGGTCAAGGAAGATCTGGCCCCTCCTATGGTGCCTTTGGCTTTCTGCACTTGGTTTTACATCTTTTGGGCACATATGACAGAATTCTGGTGGCTTGGTAAGGAGGGAGGGTTTTCATGGGAGGGGATTTTTATTATTGATTTTGTTTTAAACCATGTTGTCAGCCACTGTGGGCTAGTGGCACTAGGAGCTGTGGCATAAAAGCTTAATATAAACAAACAAATAAATAAATAAAAACTGGGCTGGGAGGGGATAGAGGAAACTGGGCAGTATGACATTCCCAACAATTCATATTTGTGGATCTTCAGTTCTTATTTCACAAAAGGAGAATTCTGATCAGTGATCCTATACTTACATGAAATGCTAGTTGTGATGCATGGTTATCTACTCTAGGGCTTGATGGGGGAAGGAGAGAACTTTGCTATTGAACAAGGCAATGGTACACAGGGCTGGAAGGGCATGGAGTATTTGCCCCATCTTGACTTTGTTGTCTCTGCAGGAGCTATAGTGACAGAAATTCAAGGGGGATCCAATTAGGACACAGACTAAGTAATGGAGGAGGTAAGTAAACATACCTCAGTACTCATGTATGAGCATTCAAACATGCAACGTGATAGTGTGTTTTCAAGCCAAATTCCATAGTACGAGGCTATGATCACCTCCAGTCCACTCTTCCCTGTAATTCCTTAAAGTATTTATTTATTTATTATATTTACATACCGCCCTCCCTGAAGGCTCAGGGCAGTTTACATAGGAACAAAGAACAAAACATAAAACAGTCGATAAACAAGTGAATACCTTACAATAATAATATTAATAGTTGTAACTATATAATAATATAATATTGATTATTGATTAGGCTTTTGGACAAACAGCTGTAGGGATGGAGTACTTTGAATTCACCTTGTTTTTGTAGTAAAGGACT
Source organism: Paroedura picta (assembly GCF_049243985.1). NCBI lineage: Eukaryota > Metazoa > Chordata > Lepidosauria > Squamata > Gekkonidae > Paroedura > Paroedura picta. The sequence continues at coordinate 130,613,296 of NC_135371.1, read as the reverse complement.
TCAGAATAAACATAACTGCAGTAGCCTAGATTCAGGATAGACAAAATGCTACTTTATGCAGCAAGTGATTAAAATATGGATGTTGTGATGGCCACAGGCATAGCTCTAAATGGGGATTAGACAGACTCAGTGCAGGTTAGCCATGGTGACTACAGGGAACCTCCACGCTAAGGCAGTCAATTTCTGAATACCACAGCCAGAAGGCATCATGAAGAAGAAGAAGAGCTGGTTCTTATATGCCGCTTTTCTCTACCCGAAGGAGGCTCAATGCGGCTTACAGTCGCCTTCCCTTTCCTCTCCCCACAACAGACACCCTGTGAGGTGGGTGAGGCTGAGAGAGCCCTGATGTCACTGCTTGGTCAGAACTGTTTTATCAGTGCCGTGGCGAGCCCAAGGTCACCCAGCTGGCTTTATGTGGGGGAGTGCAGAATCGAACCCGGCATGCCAGATTAGAAGTCCGCACTCCTAACCACTACACCAAACTGGCTCATCAGGGGACTTCCAGGATAACTGATTAGCCACTGTGTAAGACAGGATGCTGGACTAGATGGACCACTGGGCTGATCCAGCAGGGTTCTTCTTATGCCATAGAACACGCTGGTGAGGCTTCCTGACATAACAACTGCCAATAAGGCTTTTTAGAGTTTGGCAGAGTCGAAGTGAATAAATAATATAAGAGACTTAAGCCACTGGATAGATTCTTTTTCTCTTTGTCACTAATTTGGAATCGTCCATTTTTCGTGTAACAGCTGGGAATCCAGACAGAGTTCACTCTATGCCTCATACTGCCAAACAAATATTCTGCCTGTTCTCTGGAGGTGCAAGGGGTAGTTTAGGAGTAGGCCTTTCTCTCTGCACTCCTGATTGTTGTTGTTAGGTGCAAAGTCATGTCCGACCCATCGCAACCCCATGGATAACGATCCTCCAGGCCTTCCTGTCCTCCACCATTCCCCGGAGTCCATTTAAGTTTGCACCTACTGCTTCAGTGACTCCATCCAGCCACCTCATTCTCTGTCGTCCCCTTCTTCTTTTGCCCTCAATCGCTCCCAGCATTAGGCACTCCTGATATTCTGCACCAATTTCTGCTAACAGAATAAGGTGTTCAAATTGATTTGTCAAAAAAACACTGAAGCAGTTTTGGCAGGGGAGCTGGTCACTGGCTCTATTCCTTTAACATCCTCATGGCAGATTTCCTCACGCCCCAATCTGAATGAGCAACTAGAACATACTGTGAAATTTGCAGGTTATTATGTATGAGGTTCTTTTGGTAGCAGCCTCTGAAAATGCAGGTGCATTTACATTTGTGGATATGAACATGATCTGTCCTAGGGGCTCTGTTGTTTCCTAGGCAGTAGCAAAGATCATTGTTGTTACCAATTTACATCTGACTCTTGGGAGGTTCTTGTATTAGATTCCGTTGCTGGCATGAAACATCATGTGATTTTCTCTTCCTAACAGAGTGATTGTGTTCTGGTGGTGTCTCTGTGAGGTCTGGCATTTTGGGAAGAGTGCCATAACACTACTGCCTGCCATCCCTGGGAAGATGCATCCGCTGATCATGGCCTCAAATGAATTGCAAGACTGAACCTTAGCTGGGCACTGCCCTTTCCCCTCTTCTGCGCTGGGCTTCACTTGAAGCTGTCTCTTCCTTGTGTGCTGTTGGTCTTGCACACAGGGCTGGAATGATTTTCTTGTTCTCTTTTTCCCTTCATGCCTCTTCTCATGTTTTTGCAACTCTTCAAATGTTTGCACAGTTTTTCCTTTCTTAAAGAAAAAAAAAAGATTTTTACTGGGTTGGGTTTTAAATTATAAATATTGCTGCCTTGGTTGCAGAGTTTTTAATATACTGTTAGCTCTGATTTAAGATTTTTTGTACATTTTTAAAGATCGTAACAAGCATTTTTGTTTAGAGAACTATTTTAGAAGAGTGCTTTTAAAAAAAATAATGAAAGAAATATTGTATCACTTTAGATTACTGTGGCTGCTGTAAACTTTTTAAATAAGGAAATTGGAACCTTTTTTTTTGTCCTGTTACAGTACTGTTCAATGATCTGCATTGAGGTAGAATCTATTTTTGTAGCTGTTCCAATCAGAAAATGAATCAAACTTTGTCTGAACACTACATTGATCTGTCTTCTGAAATAAACCAATATCTTTACATACTTTTTTATTATAGGCAATGTGTACTCAAGTTATTTTGCCTTGTTTTGATAAAATGGTGCTGAAGTCTGATCCTTGGGGAGCTCAGAGCGGAGAACTTGAGTTGCCCCTCCTATGATGGGCCCCATTCAAAAGTAGTTTGGCAATACCATCTCCAAAATGGCTTCTCACAAGGGAGGGGCTTGTTTCCCTGTTGCTGCTGTGGCTGCAGATAAACCAGTGAGGTTCCACATAGCAAGTTTCCCTGCCCCAGTAGCAGCCAACCCTCCACATGCCACTAGGGCTTCTGCAATATTTATAAAAATAGGCACTTGAATGTCAGTATTCAGTAGGGGAATCAAGTTCTGTGAATCCGTTTTCCATTAAAAATAGTTTCTGGTCTTTTCCATGGTGAAGGTATGACTTTCCAACATACGTAATAATGATAGCTGAGAATTCAACAGAACCAGTTACAAATATTGTTACAATAGTATATGGTGGCAGAGGGAAGAAATGGCTGCGCTCTGGGTGGGAGAGCATCTCCTCTGCCTGAGAAAGCAGGAGGGAGGCATTTAAAGGGCACACTAAGCAGCTGATGTGTCATGATCAGCTGCTTAGAGGCCCCTATAAATGCCTCCTCCCCACCCATTTCTGGCAGCAGAGAAAGCTGAGAGGAAGCATTTAAAGGGCCCACCAAGAAGCTGATGTCACAGTGAAGCCCAGTGTTTCCATTCAAGCTATTCACATCCCTAGGGAAGCCAACAGATTGAGCAAGACTGGCATAAAGGCCGCTTCCCTGAAATCACTTTTTATTCTTTAGAGTGTTCTGGATGTCAATCTTTTTTACAGTGGGGAAAAATAAGAAGGCCGTGAGGTTCTGTTTCTGAGTAGGAATTGGTTCGCTTGAGGACGCATTTTACCTGTGTTGCCAGGTAAATATGGTTTCTGATCCTTATGGAGATCTCCTAGGACCCGTTCCCCTACCAAATTGACCAGATGATATCAGCATCAACCAGGTTACTTCAGCCTCTGAGAGTTTGGCAACCTCAGACAAAGGCCAAATATTTTCTAACGATGTTCTCCTGCTGTCACGCAAACCTAACACTAGGAGATCCTATATGTACAAGTGGAGACAATTTTCCCTTTGCGGGTTGTATTGCTAAGGGTGTTTTCTTCTTTGAAGATCCCCCCGGACCATTGATACCCCAATGGTCTCTATCAGTTGTGTTAGCACAGTTAATGGTCAAGCCCTTTGAACCCCTTGCTGCTACTTCTTTGGCAGAATTTTTTATGAATGTGTGTTTCTTAGTAGCTATTACCAAGGCCAGGGAAGCATTGGGCTAGCAGCTCTTCAGATAACTCCACTCTTTTTGAAGTTCTTTTCTGAAATGCTAGTTTCTAGGTTCCATTTATCTCAAGGTATTGTTTCGCCCATATTTTTTCCTGTACCAAGTGCTGAAAATGAACATTTTTTGCATTCTTTAGATGTTAAGGGGACATTATTTTACCTCAAGAGAACCCTGGAGCTCCACAGGGATACAGCCCTGTTTGTTTTAGTGACCCTAAGAGAGTTAGGAAAGCATCACGTCAGATTCTGGCCCAATGGCTTATCAGGGAGTGTTGTGATAGAGCCAGATGGCCGCGATCATTGAACATTCTTGCCCTAGGGCAATGGCTTCTTCCACAGCTTTCCTCGATGCAGTGCCTTTGACAGAGATCTGCAGAGCGGCCATCTGATTGTTGACATAGGTTTGTACATCACCATTCCTTGGATCTGCAGACAAGTTGTGAGGCTTGTGAGCAAGGCAGTTCTTCATTCGCTGTTCAAGTGAGGGGAGCATTCCCACCACTTGGTCAGTAGCTTGCTAGAATCCCCATGTGGGACTACACAGTTGATTAATGATTTAAACAAAGTTGTACTTACCTGTAGTTATTATTCATTGAGTATCTTCTGTGCAGCCACACATACACTCCCTCTTGCCCCACTTCACGCTCTGACTTCAGACGTACTAAGGGTAGGGGGCATTTCTGAGCAGGAGTATGTGGGCCCTGGGTGGCAACAGGCATCTACTCCAACGTGCAGTGCCCCCTGGAGGCTTGTAGCTGTAGAGACATATGTTGGCTGGTCTGGTCATGCGTAGTCCCCATGTGTGCCTGTACAGAAGATACTAAACAAACAATAGTTACAGGAAAGTGCAATTTTGTTTTGTATGCCCTATTCTTCTGTAGAGTTTCTCCTTAGTTCATTCCAAGTTAAAGTATAAACCTGTTGAACCTATGGAAGTTGTCTTCCTAGTGGCAGGTTCATCTGCCAGAACTGTAGAGAAATTACACACATTTCCCTGTGACCCTCCGTTTATCAGGTATCCTCCTGACAAAGTAGTACTCAGGGTCTGTATAAAATTTCTCCCCGTGGTGGTGTCACTATTTCATGTTAACCAGGACATCTACCTCCTAGCGTTTTTTTTTCCTTCCCCGATGTCACCATCAGAACAAAGACTACACAATTTAGATGTGAGGAGGGTACTCATTTTTTTTATTTAAAAAGAACCAGGAGTTCAGATAAGATAGAAACTTAATTGTATGTTTCAGTAAGGCAAATGAGAAGGCGGCATTGTTACAGTATTTCTAGATGGGCAGTATCAGCAATATGAACCTCTTACACTGAAGCCAAGATGTCTTGCCCTGTTCCTCTGGAAGTTCACTCCATGAGAGGCCAGACTTCTTCAGCACCTTTCCAAGCCAGGCTTGTGCTGGGAGACATTCGCAAAGCAGCAACATGGCCCACTCCCTCTACATTCATCAAACACTAGTTGACCCCAGAAATGAAGTTGCTTTTACAATCAATGCCAGATAAGAGTAAAATTAGTGATGCCAACATCCTTAACTGTTTAAACTCTAGTTTGCTTTAACTTTCTTCTTCCTGTTCCCCTTTTTAATGTATTTGATTTGTATACTGCCCTCCCGGCAAGCCAGCTCAGGGGAGTGAACAACAATACTACTAACAATATAATGAACATTTGAGCAGAGTCGCCTGAAACTCAACCCCTCCAAGACGGAGGTCCTGTGGCTGGGAAGTAGGGGGCGGGAACAGGAAGCGCATTTACCCACCCTGGCAGGGGCGCATCTTACCATCGCGTCCCAGGCCAGAAACTTGGGTGTGACCATTGATGCCTCCCTGACTATGGAGGCGCAGGTCAGGAAAGTAGCCGGCCAGGCATTTTTCCATCTTCGCCAAGCTCGGCTACTAGCGCCCTACCTGTCCCCCGAACACCTGGCCACTGTGATCCATGCAACGGTCACCTCCAGATTAGATTTCTGTAACTCGCTCTACGCGGGCCTATCCCTGTCTCTGATCCGGAAACTCCAGCTAGTACAAAATGCAGCCGCTAGGGTCCTCACCGGCACACCTTGGAGGGCCCACATCCAGCCTGTGCTGAGGCAGCTGCACTGGTTACCAATTGCTGTCCGGATCCGGTTCAAGGTTCTGGTTCTAACCTTTAAGGCTTTACGCGGGCTGGGACCCACATACCTGAGGGACCGCCTAGTGCCCTATGCCCCCCGCAGGGCTCTGCGCTCTGCGAGTGAGAATCTTCTGGTCGTTCCCGGCCCTAGGGAAGCACGCCTAGCCTCGACCAGGGCCAGGGCCTTTTTGGTCCTGGCCCCCACCTGGTGGAATGAGCTCCCGGGTGAGCTGCGGGCCCTGCGGGACCCTTCAACGTTCCGCAGGGCCTGCAAGACGGAGCTCTTCCGCCAGGTCTATGGTTGAGGCTGGGGCTGCTGGGGTACATTGACTGCTCTCCCCCGGGCTTCTTGACATCGTTGACCTCCTTCTCCTCCACCCCCCCTTTTTTAGGAATGGGGGTAGGAAGGGGATCTTATTATTGTGCTGCCATGCTGTGACATTTTAAAGTCTTTCAATGGGAGTTTTAATGTTTTTTTTTAAGACATTGTAACCCGCCGCGAGCCATTTGGGAGTGGCGGGAAATAAATTGAAATAATAATAATAATAATAATAAAAGTCATTTAAAACATATTTAAAATGTGTTCCATAACTAGCAGCAGTATTAAACCACATATTACCAGCATAATATCTGTTCAGTGCTGCTTCAATGGGAGTGTTTTTTACAGGTGGGCCCATTGATGTTATAGGGTTACTGCCCCCAACCAAACACTTGGCAGAAGCACCCTTGCAGGCCCTGTGGAATTGTGCCTGCTCCTCTGGAGCTCGTTCCACCAAGTAGGGGCCAGAAGTGAGATCTTCCTGGCCCTGGTTGAGGACAGATGTACTTCCTTGGGGCCAGGGACTACCAATCAGTTTGTATTTGTGAAGCACTCTTTGGGGACAGAGAGGTGGTCCCTTAGGTACTCAGATTGTGAATGGCCTTAAAGGTGAGCACCAATACCCTAAACGTGATCTGGAATTCAACTTGTGGCCAGAGAGCAGCTGCCAACATAGGCCAGTTGTGGGCCCTCCAAGGTGTTCCCGTGAAAACCCTGGCTGCTGCATTCTGGACCAGTTACAGTTTCTGAATCAAGGATAATGGCAGGCCTGTATAGAATGAGATACAGAAGTCCAAACTATAGGTGACAGTCTCATGGATCACCATGGCTAGGTGTTCTGAAGCCAAGGAGGGTGCTAGTAGCTTGGCTTGGTGGAGGTGAAAGAATGCCAGCTGTGCCACTCTTGTGATCTGCACCTCCATCATGACGAAGGCATCAAAGATCACAGCCAGACTCCTGGCTTTGTTTACAGCTATCAGCTGAACTCCATCCAGGCAGAGTAGGTAACCTTCCTCACCTGGTCTCTTACTACCTAGCCACGTGACCTCTGTCTTTGAAGGTTTGAGTTTCAGATGACTCTGCTTGATCCATCTCATCACTGCTTCCAGGCAACTGGCAAAAGATTCTGGCAGTGAGTCCAGGTGGCTGCTCATTAGGCGGCAGACCTGGATGTCGTTCGTATATTGATGACATGCCAGTCCAAATCCCCGGAGAAGCTGAGTAAGAGAGCATATGAAGATATTAAAGTTGGGGAGAGAACTACCCCCTGAGGTACTCCACAGGGGAGTTGACAGTAGAGTGATAAGTTCTCCTCAGTTGCAACCCTTTGTCCATAAGGAAGGAGGCTGTCTCCTGCATCTTGGGATTGGCAAGCTGTGAGCCATGAGTTCATGATCTACTATGTCGAATGCTGCTATGATGTCCAGCATTATGAGCAGCACCAACCTGCCTTGATGCAGCTGTCACTAAAAATCATCCATCAGAGTGACCAGGCCAGAAATCATATTGGAGTGGATCCAAAAATTAAACTTCTTTTATGTGTGCTAGTATCTGGTCTTCAGCGGCCCTTTCAACCACTTTCCAAAGAAATGCCAAATGTGAGTCAAGGCAGTAGTTGGGCAGGTCCTGCAGATCCAGAGATTTTTTTTCCATAGGGGGTGAACCACTGCCTCTCTAACCCTAACCCTGGGAAACTCCCCTGTAGAAAGGGAGAGATTGATTATTTCCTGAAGGGGGCCTCCTTACCTCTCATCGGCTCTTTTTAGCAGCCTTGAGGAGCAGGGATCTAATGGGCATGCAGTTGGCCTCAATGACATTAGTAACCTAGCCACTTCAATCAGCATGAGCCACCTGAAGCCATCAAGTACTACCCCTGAAGGCAGCCAAGGGACCTCTAGTTCCCTTACTGTATCAATGGTTGGTGGAAGGTCATGGCAGAGTGTCGAGATTTTATCCACAAATAAGCTCGTAAATGCCTCACAGTTTATATCCAATTTACTATTTTGGTACCCTTCATTGATGATGGTCAGGGTCTGAACTACCGTAAACAATTGTGCCGGGTAGAAGCTAGCAGAAGTTTACATAGAAATCATGCTTTGCAGTTCTCATCACCATCTTGCAGCCTTTCATAGGTATTCTATAAGATGTTCTCAAAGCTTTGCTCTGAGTCCTCCTCCAAACTTGCTCTAGTCGACTCAGCTCCTGTTCAGGGCGGTGTCAGGGGGTGATCACATTAATGGCATCCATCATCTGGCTATGCCAGTCATTGACCAGCCCATCCAGTAAGTTGCTGGGAGGCATCGGTTCCCGTGGAGCATTCAGTCCATAAGTCCCCATGGGTGGGTCCAAAGATGCCTGCTGCCCACATGGGGAGGAGGTGGCGGCATATGAAGCCAGGCCTTCAGAGCATAGCAATATAACCATGGCACAACATTTGTCAGTACCAGATTTACTCTCACCCCCACACCGAAGCTGAGATGCAGGGTGTGGCCTGCCTGATGGGTGGGGCTAACAAATAAAAGTGGGACGGCTTGTAGTTATACACCGAGCAGAGAAGTAAACCTGTCCTTTAGGCTTACAATAAAGTAACAATAATAATATTGTACAGAATATGTCTTTGCAATTAATGAAGCTATAGGTAAAGGTAAAGGTATCCCCTGTGCAAGCACCGGGTCATGTCTGACCTTTGTTATACAATTTGAAAAACTTGTCTCTCTTGTTTTTCTTTTCATTTAATGTGAAGGTTCCAACCAAAACAGTCTCTAGATGTGACCTGTTTTCAAACTTTTGTTCAGTGGTTGTCCTCTCACGATTAGATTAGTATAAGTGATTCCAAATAGGGATGTATAACACCTTAATTACGAAAAAGAATTCTTAATATATAATCTGGCCAACGGCTCCGTATCGTATGGAGATGTTTGTCTGTAGACAGGTCACCCCATGGTCAAAAAGTTGAGAAAGGCTGGTCTAACTTTTAGACTGGGATAACAACGCAGAGGGAAAGATACAGCATTTTTCTCTCCTCTTTGCCCTGCTTTCCAAATGCAGTTTGTTTACATGTGTCAACAGAAGTGGGGGGAGGGGGATAAAAAAATTGCTTTAAGCAACCAGTTCCATTTTCTACCACTGGAGGGAACAAATGTGTTTGCTGTAGTGCTTTGCAGAACTTGTTGCTGAATGTTTGGACAGATACTTTCCATGCACCTCTATCACGTGAATGGATTCTGTGAGTAGTTAGCCCGTGTGTCTTGTGTCTTCTTTAGCTTCTTTGGGCTATGCTATGTGCTTAATTGTTTCATACCTTTTGATATCAATGTAACACTCCAAAATGCACTGGTCTCTTAATCATGGTTCATGACACCTCCCTTTCAAGAGAGGACCTGTGAACTTTCAGCAGATTTTAGTTTTGTAATATATATTGTAGTTCCTCTACTAGTTTTGCCCATAGGTTTAAGCATACATGGGACACCTCCCCCCACTGCTTTTGCATTAGAAATGCCATGAAGCAGAAATCCTCAATGTCATTGTTGTATTCAAAAATTGATTAATTCAGTTTCTAACTACTGAAATTAAAAATGGTTGAATATTCTTGTTGGTTCTGCCCCTTCTAGAGTATTTTAATGTGATATTCTTCCGTGTCAGATTCATAGATCTCTGTACAAATTCTTCTGCTTAGCCTTTCTCTCTGGCTACCACCAGTCCTCAGCCCTCAGTTCTGCCTTTCCTGTAGAAGAAACAGCAATATTTTAGCAGAAAGGTTGATGTTCTACCTCCTTTGGAGTGAGTTGACTTAATAGTCTTAGTCTGCAGACTTCTTCTAACACTGGTCATGCTGTTGTTTAGATTGGATTTACTGGCACAATTAAAGCAGGTGAAAAATGTATGTTGTTGGTACCTTCATATTACCTTAGAGATATACTCTAGACTAGGATCAATGTCTGGTGCACACAGGAATGCACTGGGTCCTACAATTGCCCCCCATCTGAGCATGCCCCCTCCAGCTCTTAACCACGTGGGGCTTGACGGCACTGGGTGCCACTTCTCCAGGCATGGGTAGGTGGGGAGGCAGGAGGGCAGCCAGCGGGGAGGCCTGTTGCTGGCCCAGCTCCATGTGGGACCAGGAGGCTGCTAGCTCCACTGCCCATCCCATGGGGAGGCGGGCGGCCAGGTGACACAGAGGTGTCTGGCTAGTCTGGCCCCACCAAGGCCGCTCTTCAGAGCATGGGGAGGCAGGCAAGCAGCTGGCAGGGAGGCCTCTTGTTGGCCCAGCCCCATGTGGGACCAGGAGGCCACCAGTGCTGATGCCTGCCCCATGAGGAGGCGAGCGACCAAGTGGCATGGAGATGTTTGCAGGGCCTGGCCCCAACAGCACTGCTCTTCAGGGCATGGAGAGGCAGGTGGGGAAACGGCAGAGAGGCCTATTGCTGCCCCAGCCCTGTGTGGGAGGCCATGCAGTACTCCTGGTACACGGCATTTCCTAGGCCTCCCACAGCTTCCCCAGGACGGGGCAGGCTGCCGAGAGGCCTCTGAAGGCTGCTGCAGCCATGGTTGGCTTGGAGTGTGCCATTTTCAGGGCTTTCCTGCCCCCATCTGGACCTGGACCAGCGTAGCCCAAGGTAAGCTGTTTGGGCCATGGACAGCCTTCGAGGCCAGCCTCTCCCTCCCCCCATCATCACATGGCTGGCGTACTGTGGGGAGGTGGGCCTTAATGAAACCCCTTGGAAGTCACTTGCCCTGGAGGAGCAATCAGGGACGCTTTTCATTTTTATTATGTGTTATGATAATATGATATTATACTGGTGGACTAGGACTGCAGAAACCTAGGTTCAAATCCCCATTTCAGCAGAAAGCTCACTAGTTGGCCCTGGACTAAACATATACCCATTCAGCCTAATCTAAAACAGAGGGTTGTTGGGATTATAAAATGGAGGCGTGAGGAACCGTGTATACTAACCGGAGTTTCTTGAAGAAACCGTCTAGAGGGGAGTGGTTTTTTTGGTGTTGTAAACTATTGTTCCTTGCACCTAACAGCATTGTGTACCATAAGGATTCTTTCTCTGCCAGTTTTTCTGACAGTGTATCGTATTAGCAGAAAGACCCTTCTGCTGATCAGAGTTTGAGTCCAGTGGCACCTTTAAGGTTAACAGTTTTATTCAAGATATAAGCTTTTGAGTGCACACACACTTCTTCAGAAACAACATTTCCTGCTGAGCACAGATGAAAAGAAAGTCCTGTCTAAAGGGCAAATGATCCAGTCACAGTGGGTGTGGACTGTTCTCCATTATTAGCTAATCAGAAGCATGAATCCAAATTAATCTGAACCTGTACAAGGGAGAGCATTACTTTCTGAAGTGAGCTGGATGACCCAGATAAGGCCGATCCCGTCAGATCTTGGAAGCTAAACAAGACCAACGCTGGCTAGTATTTGGATGGAAGACCTCCAAGGATGTGGGTGAACAATAATAATAAGGTTGGTTTTTATACACTGCTTTTCACTACTCAAAGAAGTTTCAAAGCAATTTACAATTGTCCTCTCTTCCTTTCCCCACAACGGACACCCTGTGAGGTAGGTGGGACTGAAGAAGCTCTGACAGGGCTGCTGTATGAGAACAGCTCTGGCAGGACTGTAACTAGTCCAAGGTCACCCAGCTAGCTGCATATGGAGGAGTGGGGACTCAAACTCGGCTTGGCAGATTAGAGGGTACCTCACTTAACCACTACAACAAGCTGGCTCTCATAATTGGGGTCAAGACAGGTACCGTTCCCCCTATTACAATGGCATAGCAATTGTAGTTGAGCCAATAAAGAATTCCTTGAGACTAGTGAGTATAACCCAGCCTTTTTCAATCTTTTGACCATGGAGTAACTCTTTGTATATTTTCCAGGCATTGAATAACCCTGGAAGTGATGTCAGCTGGCCATGCCTCCCTACCATGCTCCTGAAAGTCACATGTTTACCATGTGCATGGCATTACTAATAAAAATAAAATGCTTATTAAATAAAAGCATTCTCCCCCCCCGCCCCCCAACTGGAGTAACCCATCTAGGGCTCTGGAATAATCCTGAGGTTACTAGTAACCCTAGTTGGGAATGAGTGGTATAGCTCTCAAAACACAACATGCTGTTCTCTAGGAAACAACCCAGATGCACAAGTGAATACTCCAGCTGGTTCATTGGTCCAGAATGTGGCTGCATGGATCTTTACAGGGACTCTGTGAAGATACCATATACAACCTGTGCTTGTTCAGCTGCACTGGCTTCAGATTGGGGACCGAATTGGATCCAATGTTTTGGTTCTAACCTTAAAAAAAAACCTGGTCTGGGACCTTGGGACCTTTGAGACTGCCTCTTCCACTACATCCCCCAAAGGACATGAAGGGTCAGTGACCAAAATCTGTTTAGTATCCCTGGCTCTAAAAGGTATCCCCTGTGCAAGCACTGAGTCATGTCTGACCCTTGGGGTGACGCCCTCCAGCGTTTTCATGGCAGACTCAATACGGGGTGGTTTGCCAGTGCCTTCCCCAGTCATTACCGTTTTACACCCCAGCAAGCTGGGTACTCATTTTACCGACCTCGGAAGGATGGAAGGCTGAGTCAACCTTGAGCCGGCTGCTGGGATTGAACTCCCAGCCTCATGGGCAAAGCTTTCAGACGGCTGCCTTACCACTCTGCGCCACAAGAGGCTCTATCCCTGGCTCTAAAGAGATCAAATTGGACTCAACCAGAGCCAGGGCCTTTTCAGCCTGGTAGAATGCTCTGCCAAATGAGATCAGAGCCCTGTGGGACCTTAGACAGTTCTGCAGGGCTTGCAAGAGCCCTCTGGGACCTTAGACAGTTTCACCAGGCCTATGAGATCCAATAACCAACAGCTGATCTCATAGGCCTCCCCCGCTGCACCTCCATCTGCTGGATAATACTCCTTAGGGAAGCTTATATCATCCCCCCCGCATACAGGAGGAATTTTATCTGGAGTGTAAATTGTTTAGGAATGTTAACCTAATTAGATTTCATACTGTATTTTAGAATGCCATACACTTTAATTATGTTATGATCTGCCCTGAGTCTGCCAAGTGGGCAGAATTTAAATAAATAGAAGCTAGTAGTAAGTGTTGTGGGGGGGACTGGTCTCCTGAAAGGCACTATAGTGATAGAAATAGCGTGGAGAATCCTATGCTTTGGAAAGGAGCAGAAGGTGTCCTTTACAAAGAATCTATGCAGGTAATCAAAGGATTGTTCATTTCCTGCTTCTCAGAGTGAGGATGGTGTTTGGCCAGGGCCATACACAACAGGAACACTATGTGAAAAGCGTGCTAAACATTGTCCCTTCACCTCAGCAGAGTTTGCGTAGAATATACTAATGGGCCTTATACTGAATCAGACCATTGGCCCATTAAGGTCTATTCAGACAGGCAGTGGTTCTCCAAGGTCTCACCTCATATACTACTTGATGCTTTTTATCTGGAAATGCCACCAATTTAACCTGGGATCTTCTGCATGCCAAGCAGATGCTCTTGATCTGAACCACAGCCTCTCCCCAACCCGTGGTCCATTTGATCACATGAAACTACCTTATACCGACTCTGATCTTTGGTCCATCAGGGTCAGCAGCATTGCCTGCTCAGACTGACAGTGACTCCTGAGGTCTTTCATAATACCAAGTATCTGATCCTTTAAACTGGAGATACTGCAAATTGACCTTCTTTATGGCCCTTTCACATTCCAGATTTCCACAAGGAATTTTGCTTTAAAACTTCTGTCTTTAAAGGTAGATGGAATAAAACAAGATGTAGTAAGTATACCATGCAATAAGTATAGACTGTTTTAATCCAAGAAGAGTTTATTTTAAAAATACAAAAAAGTAATATTACATTCAGCACTGCTGCCAATACAATATATATACATATCTACATTAAGTTAGGAAGGAATTTAAAATAATAAAATCTGGGTATGGCCAGACCTGTTATATTGCCAATGCCCCAGCAAGTCTCCTAAAGACAGGATTGGGAGGCTAGAAGAGGGAACAATTGGATTTGGGCTGGAATAAAACAACAGAAGACCCTAACATATCTATCGTTACTATGCAATAAGTATTACTGTTCTAATTCAATAAGTTTGTTTTAAAAAGGCAAAAAAGGAAGTACATTCAGCACTGCTGCCAATACAATTAACACACATATCTACATTAAGTTAGGAAGGAATTTAAAATAATAAAATCTGGGTTTGACCAGTCCTAGTACATTGCCAGTGCCCTGCAAATCTAAAGACAGGATTGGGTGTATCGTTTATTTGGTGCGAGGTGGCCATTCTGAGAAGTGTTCATGAACTCCTTGTCTGCCATTGTGAAGCTGGAAGAGGAAACACTTACTTTGGCCTGTATTTGGGGTGGAATAAAACAAAAGAAGATCCTACCATATCTGTTGCTACTATGCAATAAGTATGACTATTCCAATTCAATAAGTTTGTTTAAAAAATGCAAAAAAGTAAGTACATTCAGCACTGCTGCCAATACAATTAATACACATATCTACATTAAGTTAGGAAGGAATTAAAAATAATAAAATCTGGGTATGGCCAGTCCTATTATATTGCCAGTGCCCCAGCAAGTCTCCTAAAGACAGGATTGGGTGTATCGTTTCTTTGGTGGGAGGTGGCCATTCTGAGAAGTGTTCATGGGCTCCTTGTCTGCCGTTGTGAGGCTGGAGGAGGAAACATTTGGATTTGGGTTGCACAGATGCTCCTCATAGCTCCTCTTGGTGCCTCTCTGTTGGGAGGTGGCAGCTTCCATGCCACTGGCAGATGATGAGCACTCTCCCAGCAGTTGAACTGGCCTAACCCTCCTGTGAAAGCCCCGTTGCCTGCGCCTGGGACTGAATCTACGATAGAAAGATTCAACCTCTGGAAGATCTGCAGGTTTGGTCACTATCATAGTGTCTACCAAGTGGCTGTATTCTAGAGGAACAGGACTTCTCTCGCACTCTTGTGATGAGGGTGATGCCCGTTTCTTCCACACTTCCACGTGCATCTTCCTGTTGGGTGGCAGCAGTCTTGGCCTCTTCCTCACTGGGGATGCCAACAGCAAATCTGTCACACAAATGTGAATGAGTTCCCCTTCATTTTCCAAATCCAATAAACTTCTTGCTCGTTGTGGTGTAGGCAAATTCTCGGGGTTATGCCTCGGTGCTGACGAACACCCAGGGTTTGAGTATTGTTGCTCCTGAGGTGGGGTCTTCACTCTCAGGACATAAAAGGCATTTTCACTGGGCTGTGTTGTCTCCTTTTGCAAATGTGAGCCGGGTTTGTCCCCTGTCACATTCCCCTGTGTTGAAATACCAGCTGCTGACTGATGCTCCAGCTCTTGAGCCGACAAGATGGCAGAATGCTCACGTTTCACTTTTTCTTCCCATGCTTGAATAAATTTCTCCCTGCAGGATCGTGGGCGTTCTCTATCATTGCAGCACATGGCTTTCTCAGCTTGCATGGCTGCTGTTTCCATGTATGTATCTGAGATGTAAAGATTGAGATAGAACAAAAATTAGAACATAATTTTTTTTCAAACTGAGATCTGTGGACCAATGGCGGATAGATCAGTTGGTCAAATACATCTGTATAAACATCAGAAATGTAATCAATAATAATAATAATAATAATAGAGACTCAAGTTTTTTAGAAAGGACAGAATCTGCTTCCTCCTTTTTCAAAGGGTGAGAGCTGATAAAGGTGCCATCACCCACAGTTGCTTAGCTTCCACATCACCTCAGAGCACTGGCCAGAAAATACATTGATTGGTGGCTGGGAACCAATAGTTCATCCCTAGGAACTTTGAATGGCACCAAGGACATGTAGTCTTTATGCAATCATAGTTACTTATGGTATAAAGATGAACTGGCTGTCATGCTTCCAGTGCAAAGGCTTTCTGCATAGAGAAAGACTGGCTAGTTGGCATCTATGGACAGCCGCAACCAGAGCCGGCTTTCAAGTGTTGTGTACTGCTCATCTTGGTTCTGTTCCTATGAACCGCTCTAAAATTTTCCAGCTTCCTTCCCACTCGCGTTCAGGTGGCCTCCAGATATGTTATTAATGAATAAGGAAGTTTCTTGCAGTCTTCAGTAGAAATCCACATGTGAGATTGGTTAGGATCTGAGTCAGGGGCTTCTGAGTCGTGGCCCTATAGAATCATCTACCATGAGACCTGATCTTCTACAGTCAATCCAAATGTTTTACTTATACAATTTTTGGAGGGGTGATACTTATAGTGCATTTTCCTTGGGTCTCTGAATGACCTGCATTGGTGCTAGGCAATGATACATTTTAGACCTCAAGCATGCTTCTAA
The DNA here is from genome assembly GCF_049243985.1 of Paroedura picta. NCBI lineage: Eukaryota > Metazoa > Chordata > Lepidosauria > Squamata > Gekkonidae > Paroedura > Paroedura picta. The sequence goes on along the minus strand of NC_135371.1, from coordinate 130,597,043 downwards.
GTTATGGAATTGACAGCCATTCAGCTTGTGAGCACTGGATGCATTTACTAGTGACAGTGCACAAAATAATTTATACCTGTTGCTAAGAGCTTTTCTCTGACCACTACAAGATGTCTTTTGAAGCACAGTTCATAGTAACTGTGGGGGCTTTCAATAGAAATGGCTTTCCAAGGGTTACTGACCCTATAAGCCCATGATGCTTAGCCACCCCACAGGGAGTCTATGCCCTTGCTCAGAGATTGTAAATGTGTCTCCATGAGGCAAGTGCTTCTGAGTGGGACTGAATGGGTAGGAATCAATTACTATGGGGATTCCACTCTAACTTTAAATATGGTAGTAGAATTATCAGCTATGCAATGCAGTGGAGTTTGGGTATTCCCCTAAATCAGAGGTTGCTCAACCCTTCTGAAAGCTATTTTGAAAGGAATGTCCTCCCATTCTTTCAGGAGGCAGTAGTGGTCCTAACAGTAAGGGGTTTGCTGTCTCCTGACTTCCACATTTCTAGTCTATCACTTCAGCTACTCTCCTGTCTACCTTGATTGTGTGGCACTGAATCGAGATTTGGAAAGCCTTTGCTTAGTGTCCTGTGAAGTGTACTTTCAAGCTGTGTGTGTATGTGTGTGTGTGAGTGAAAGTTAACCAGGAGCAAACTCAAACAAGTCTCTCTAAATGGCTGTAGGTGTGGGTATTCTTACTGCATCAACAGAAAGTTGTATGCAGTCGCTTCATACTAGCACAGCTTTGTTCTTCAGTGTGTAACATGAGTCCTTCACCCTAGTTGTGCAAGCATATCAAATGAGCTGCCTGCCCCTTTTGACCCCTGTATAACAAGACTGAAGAGACAAGCAATGGGATTACTCCTGTGAGCCTCATAGAGTAGCTGACAATTAGGTAACAAAGAGCAAGTGAAATGTTAAAGGGAGCCATTTCCCAAGGTGTGTTGCTTAATTGCTCAGGCTTTCTCTTCCTGCCCATGAATATTTCATTAAAGCCCCTTGTGTTTCCATTGCAGAAAGTGATGAGATCCCCCCCAATATAATTGATTTTTGGTGGTGGTGGTGGGGAAGACAGGGATAAAAGGCCTTCTAGAAAAGGCAGGAGCATCCCAATTACCATGGTTTGACTTCTTCCTTGTCACTGAAAACTTTTGACACTGTGCTCAACTGACAGACTGCACAAAACACCCCTAGGCTGTTTATAAGAAGACTACCATGCATTAACAACACCTTGTATCCTTTCAGCTATTATACAGATAAATCCATCCTGCACTTCCTCCTAGTGTTCTGTTGCACATGTGAGTATTTCAGAAAGCATTGAGCACAGATGGAAATACTGCCGGGATTACCTGGGATGAACCGTCTGCAGGAAAGCAGGCAAAAATATCTGAGTAGATTCCAGAACACGGTGAAGAACCTGAGAAGACAACAGAGCAAACCTGAAAGAAGAGAAATAGAAAATTCCAAGGGAAATGTCACATGCTGCTAGAAAACCATTTTCTGCACAATGGGGCATGAATAAATGTTACTCTAGAGAACTATAGAAGTTAAAGGTGACAACGAGTTCAACTCCATTTGACATTTTCTGATGCACCATTTCTAACAGAGGTTTTGTACCTTTAATTGTGTGGCAGGCCGAAAAGCAACCAGTAAAGTTCCTCCCTTACTGTATCTTGGGAGCACATTTGACCTTTTGAATTTCTGCCTGACAAGGTGTTATTAAAGCACATGGGCTCAGCTGGGGGAAATGGGTTGCATCCCCTCTCCAGCAGTAAAATCCCAAGTTGCCTGTCAGCGGTTCTCTTCATCGTGTTCCTTAGAAGCAGGTATGTGGCTGGGAAGGCAACTGATTCTAATTTCTTTCTGTGAGATTGAAAGCATTCTGCACATATACCAGTCTGCAGGCTACCTGAAGTAGGCCCTAAAATATGCATAACGAACAGGAGATGGCAGATTTTCCAGCTGAAAATTGCTGCATGTGATAGAAAACCCTCAATCTGCAATTTGATATAGTCTTCCAATGAAGTGGAGGTGTTATGCAGATTTAAATGGGTCGTGACATGCTAATACAGCACAACTCAGGCGGCACCGAAGACCCCATTTAAATACAATTTCTCTACACTGTAGGCTAAAGTTTTATCATCATCTCAAATATGTCTTTTCCTCCCTCTTCCCTTCTCTCCTGTCTACTCTTTTTAAAATATTAACATCTAGACTGATGAAAAATTGCATTGAATTCAAGCTTGCTACTTTAACAGGCATTGGCCTACTGCTGCTTTTGAATTACTCTACAAGTGTAGCAGTGAGTAGGTACTGTGTATAGACTTACAAGGAAATATGTGGTTTGAGTTAGCAGGTTATGTTGTTTTTTGACCTGTTAAAGACAGCTCAAAAGTTGAAATCTATATCCAGTAATTATTCAGGATATTTCCATGCAGACTCTTTAGAGTCCTGCTTGATGCAACTTACAATTAAAACAATGTCTCAATATATATATTTTAAACTGTTCAGCCACACAGTTACTGTGTCACCCTTATTCCTCAGCCTCAGTATCCTACCTCTGATTCGGATAACAGGGGCTACCGGGTCCGTAAACCACTTAGGAAACTTAAATACACTCTATATAGCTGAAGAAAATAAAAAGTAGCAACAGTAGAAATTAAAATGTCACCTGTTTCTCACAATTGTATTCTACCTTCCCTCCAGGACGTATACATATTCTCACAGAAGCCTTGCAGGATATTTTACATTGAGATAGATTCAAATGGGTAGCCATGTTGGTCTGAAGTAGCACAATAAAATCAGAGTCCAGTAGCACCTTTAAGACCAACTAAGATTTATTCAGGGCATGTGATGTCTTGAATGAATCTTTGTTGGTCTTAAACGTGCTACTGGACTCTGATTTTATTACATTGAGAGAGTGGGGCCTAACACCACCATATGTGGAAATTAATTGCAATCTGTTATTTGATGGGGATTTTTCAGGAACTGTATGTAAATCTGACAGGCATTCATGTTTCATGAATAGGCTGGCACCATGATGATGTTTTTTATTGGTGGTACACTCCATCAATATTGATGTCATCTGTGATGTTATGGTCTATATACTTGAATGTCCATGAAGAAATTTTCAATCTGGGCGCAGACACAATGCTGGTGAGAATGGGGTGAGATCAGCAGGACTTTACCAAAACCTTGGGGAGACTTGCCGTGAAAGCTTATAAGGTAAAGGTAAAGGTATCCCCTGTGCAAGCACCGAGTCATGTCTGACCCTTGGGGTGACGCCCTCTAGCGTTTTCATGGCAGACTCAATACGGGGTGGTTTGCCAGTGCCTTCCCCAGTCATGACCGTTTACCCCCCAGCAGCAAGCTGGGTACTCATTTTACCGACCTCGGAAGGATGGAAGGCAACCTTGAGCCGGCTGCTGGGATTGAACTCCCAGCCTCATGGGCAAAGCTTTCAGACGGCTGCCTTACCACTCTGCGCCACAAGAGGCTCATGTGAGAGCTTATAAATCATTTTTTATCTGAGGATGGCACAGAACAGTCAGATATACACCATTTAAGAATACCACTTTGCTGAGCAACTCTCCCAGAGCCTGAAATCTGCTTAGACAACCAACTCCCACCAACTAATGCACAGAAAAATATATCGACGCATTCAAATCCTGAAGAATCTTCGTCCTACCGGACAGGACGGGAAGGGGGCACCCAACCTCATGGCACGAGCAGTTTCAAGGGGAGGAGAAGAGGAGCCTTCAATGGGTCTGGCCAAGAGGCCGAACTAGGGCTGTTCCCCCCTGCCCGGTCTGGAACGAGGAGCCCTCGAGCCTTTCCTCTCCTCCCGAGACAAGCCGCCCTTGACAGCCATTCCGCGAGCCGCCCGGGGGTTGGCTGGCCAGTCCCTGCCCTCGCGGACCGCGAGCCTTCTCAACGGGGCCAATCCCATTTGCTCAGTCGGAGGGGGGAAATTTGAAACGAGCCACGCTGGGCAACCCTAGGAAGGCCCCGCTAAAAACCCAACCCCCCCCCCCCTTCCCGGGACAGGATCCCCGACGAGGCTGCCGCCGAGAGAATCCGGAGCAGGGGAGGACGCCGGCCGAGGTTGTTGGGAGGAAAGGCACCCGAGACCTGGCCCGGCAGGCAAGCGGAGATTTAAAGCGCCGCGGTCGACTGCAGTCCCCGCCGCGCTCGGCAGGGCGCCCCGTGCCCGGAGAGGGAAAAGCGGGTTGCCGCCCGATTGCTTTAAGCCGCTGCTGTCGCCTGTCGCGGGGGCAGGTGGGCGGCCGGGCGGCCGGTCCGGGTTTCAAACTCAGCTCCCAGTTTATTCCAAGGGACCGGCCCGTCTGAGATTTGGAAATGTAAAAAAATCCGGCTGCAAACTGTCGAGTAAATCTGGGGAGAGGGGATGGTTCCTCGTCTGGAGGGCAGCCACGCGGGGGCTCGAAATGCCCTTCGAAGGAGCGGGACGAGGTAAAGCTCCCTGCCTCGATGGGCCACTGACTGACCTGCTGCTGCTGGTCCGCGCCTGGGGGCGGGGGCGGGGGTCTGAGCCAGATCCACCTGGCCGGGAAGGGTGGCGGGCCAAATTTGAATTCGGGACTAGAGTGGGGAAACCCCCGGAAGTCGGCCAAGGGCCCTTGGTTGGCCAGGAGAAAGGGGAGGCCAAAGAAGCCCCACCCCGCGCGCAACAAGCTGCCCCCGTCGCCTGCGAGGATCCGAGACCCGGGCTGATCGGGAGACGTTGATCAAGGGTTGGCGGGACGGTTTGAGCCGAAGCCGTTTGGCCTTTCAAAAAGCAATGGCCACAGTAGGCCGGTCGGTTCCGCTCTAGAGTGTTCTGTTCCAACGTTTGTTCCTTGCCCGTGCGGACAGGCCCGGAGACGTGCAGACGCTCCACCGGACACAAATGCGATTGCGGTGCAAGAGCAATCCGGTTTTGCACGCCGGCTGCGGCAGTCTCCGCGCGCTGATCAGCTTGCAGGGAGCGCAGGCCTTGCACGCGAAGCCTTGGCCCTTCTTTGGGAAGGCGGGGAGAGGCGCCTGCTAGATCCTCTCCGTGCAGTTGCAATACTAGCGGGCCCTTCGCCTACCCAGAGCGGGGTTGATTTGGGACGGAAACATTTCGGAGGCTTTTTTGTTGTCGCTTGTCCGACGCATAGGCGAGAATAAACGAATAAAAAGACCCTTCTTAGAAGCAAACGAAAGAAGCAAGGTCTCCTGCTTAGCAGGCAGGCCCTTAGCACAACTGCCCAAACTGGGACACCCCCTTTCTATTCCTTATTTGCCTCATCGTTTCTAAAACAAAGCCAAGGCTATTGCTATTACAATAGGCGGGGGACCCCGTGTGTGCAGCCCCGAACTTCCTGGCAGGTATGCTGGATCAGCATTATAAAGAGGGGGGGGGGGGAGGGGAGGAAAAGGTGGATCCTCGTGGATCTTCTATTTTTTTTTCTACAGCACTTTGCCAAATCCAGTATCAAATCACATGTCAATGCCAGGTCCACAGATCAAACCTTAAAAACATTGATCTAATACTTTGCAGCCCACAATTAACACAAAAACATGGATCTGAGGCATGGATCCTACATTGAAACAAAAGAAATCACGAATGCTTTGTGGCCCCAGCACAGCACTAAAATGTGGTTCATTGGCATAGATCCTCAAGAGTTTTGGACTGTGTTACCCCAGAGTCACAATCAAATCACATATATCCATGCCAACAGACTGCACCACAAAAATAACGGCTCCACCACTTTGTGGCATCACCAGGACATAAAAACATAGATCTGAATAGATTCCTAGAAGTTAGTTCATGTAAAATTTATCATTAATTCACTTGTCACCTCCATGGATCGATTGCTTCATGGTACCATCATGGTGCAAAAACATGGACTGAAGGCATAGCTCCTCAAGATTGAACCCTCAAAAGCATGAGTCCACATTTTCATGGCATTGTTACCTGAAATACACCTGTCCCCTGAATTTATGGTGGGGAATTAGTGATGCTAGGAGACAAGGTTTTGTGAGAGGGGAAACAAACAGGATTCTCCATCTTTGTATAGGAGTATCTGGCCAGAAATCTCAGGCAGAGGCAGTTTTTAGAAATTAATTTTAAAAAGGATTTTAAATAAAAGCAACACAAAAAGTCCCTAACATACAAACATGCAAATTTAAGCTAACATACACACATAGAAGAAACAAAAGAGGTGATTATTTGTGATAGTGGATTAAGAGCTGGTTCAAAGAAAGTTATAATTACCATCTGATGTGGAAAGGTTCCAGAAGAAGAAGCAGCCTGTAAACTGGGTTTCATGCATGGAAAGCCAAACTCGAGTACAGGAATGGCTAATCTCTGTCCCCCTTTTATAGCCAGATTTGTATCTTCAGCCTAGGTTTGAGCATGGCAGCCCAATGTAACAATGGTTTGATGGGATTAATGGGACAATATCAAAGAAGTGGACACTTTCCTAATGGGTAAACCAGGCTTTGACAAAAAGGTTTATTTGCTGTAATGCACAGAGAGTGTCTCAGGCATTGACCTTCTTTGTATCTTGGGCTGGAATGGGTGTGGTGCACCATCTGAATGGGAGTTTGATGTACCAGTAATTAAGGATAGGAAAAAAGCTACCAGAAGGGTAACTTCATCAGGAAAAGACATTAAAAGGAGACACATTTTCAGGTGTGGAGGATCATTGAGTAGATTAGCCACTAGCCAAATGCTGCCAGCTCTTTTGTCCTCGTTGTGCCAGGGGGGGGGGGGGAAGCAAATGGCCCAGCCCTTCCTTTGGTGCAGATTAATTGGATCACTTTTTTGATAGCCAGAAATTCTCTTGGATGACACTGACCTCATATAGAGCCAGCATTGGCCTATTTTTGATGCTCATGGCTTTCTGGGAAGGTTCCCTTGCCTAACCATACTTGCTAAAGTGAAGCAGAAATAAAGATGGAGGCTTACAGCTGCATTCCTCCTTGTACTGTGAAGGGCATACTTGGGGCCTAACACCACCATCTGTGGAAATTAACACAATCTGTTATTTAACAGCGATTTTTCAGGAACTGTATGTAAAACTGACAGGCATTCATATTTCATACATAGGCTGGCACCATGATGATGCTTTTTATTGGTGGTACACTGCATCAGTATTGATGTCATCTGTGATGTTATGGTCTATATACTTGAATGTCCCATGAAGAAATTATGAAAGTGCAAGAGGATTTGCCTGTTTGGATTCATGTTTTTGTATCACTGCAGTACCACAGAACAGAAAATCCATATGTTTATGGTTCAGTCCACAGACATTGACCTGATGTATGAATTTACAGTTGATTTTTGTAGATTCCATGTAAAACTCCTAAGATTCAATGACAATACATATTCAAATGGAATTTTTCTGTTCTGGCAATACCATAAAGAACCATATATCTGCTTTATCTGGTCCCTTCTAGGGACATCAGTTTTGTGTATGACACACTAGATGAAAAGGTAATCAGAATAATAAAGGGACTAAAAAAGTAAAAACTGGATCTGTACAGATCCTCATGGATCTTCTAGTTTAGCAGCTTGGCGAGGGGGCCGTTGTCATTGTTGCTGCTCTTCCTCCAGGCACCTGCCAATTTTTATACAATTTATAACCAATGTATATACAATTATGAACAATTTCTGTGAGAGAACACTTGCATAATTGTCCGGTTGGGGGTCACCACAACATGAGGAACTGTATTAAAGGATCGTGGCATTAGGAAGGTTGAGAACCACTGCTCTAGTTTTTCTCACATAACTCCCCAAATCCCGTATCAAATCACATGTAAAAACTGGGACCACAGACTGACCCTGGATTTTAATAAAGCCTTTGACATGGTTCCCCATAATGTTCTGAAGGGTAAACTGGAGGATTAAGATTGGACTAAGGTAGTTATTTGGATAGGGATAGGGAATTGTTTGGAGCAGCGGTCCCCAACCTTCATCTGGTTGGGGACTGCCTCCGGGGGTGGGGGAGAGCCAGCGGCCCGGCTGCCGCAGTTGTTCAAAAATGTGAACGCGCGGAACTGCCGCGCATGCGTGTTTTGGCCACCAGGTGGCGCTAACACACATGCGCAGAGTTGCCACACATGCACGTTTGGGCCACCAAGGGGTGCAAACGTGCATGCGCAGCAGTTCTGCGCGTGCGCGTTAGCGTCGCTGGCGCGCCGACTGCCATGCCGACCTCTTTCCCCCCCCTCTCGCTGCAGGGGGGGAGGCAGGCGCGGCTATGGCAGGCGATGGCCTTTGCGGCCCGCTACCGGGCTGCAGACCGGGGGTTGGGGACCCCTGGTTTGGAGAACCATTCCCAGATTAGTTGTCAGTTTAATTTCATCTAATGGCAGGGAGATATCCAGTTGGGTGCCACAGGGCTCACTTCTGGGCCAAGTACTTTTAAATATTTCAATATTTTTTAGTAAATGACCAGTATGAGGCAGTGGTGGGATTATTAAATTTGCAGATGACACAAAAATGGGAGGAATAGCAAACACATTGGAACTTATAGAATTCACCCAGATCTGATCTGCTTTAGGATGCTTTGGGCTGATCCTGCGTTGAGCAGGGGGTTGGACTAGATGGCCTGTATGGCCCTTTCCAACTCTATGATTCTATGATAACACACTGGAAAAGTGGGTGGATGTGAATAAGATGCAGTTCAACAAGTGTAAAGTTCTAGATCTGGATAGCAAAAAAAGGAAGCAAGCATATTGGATGGGGACACACTTCTGAATAGCAGTGTGTGTGTGTGAACAAGATCTTGGAGAACATAAGAACTGTAAACTGAATATGAGAACTCAGTGTGATGCAGTGGGGGAAAGGGCTAATATGATCTTGGGATAGATTCAAGTGGGCAGCTGTGTTTGTCTGAAGCAGCACAACAAAACAAAATCAGAGTCCAGTGGCACCTTTACGACCAACAAAAATTTATTCAAGGTATGAGCTTTTGAGTACAAGCACTCTTCCTCAGATTCTTCCTTAGTCTGAGGAAGAGTGCTTGCACTCGAAAGCTCACACCTTCAATAAATCTTTGTTGGTCGTAAAGGTGCTACTGGACTCTGATTTTGTTTTGATATGATCTTGGGATGTATCAACAGAGGCATACCATCTAAATCGCTAGATGTCATAGTCCCACTGTATGATCTGGGCAGTTCTGGAGGCCTCACTTCAAAAAGAATGTGAACAGAATAGAGTAGATGCAGAAGAAAGCAATGAATAGGGACCTGAAGACCAAAGCTCATGAAACAATGGATGTGATAAGTAATTTGATGGTGATTTTTGTGTTACCTTACTTTAAAATCAAGTAGTCTAGTAAATGCTATGGTCTTCCAGTTGCAATGTATGGCTGTGAAAGTTGGACCATAAGGAAGGCTGAATGTCAAAGAATTGAAGCTTTTGAACTCTGGTGCTGGAGAAGACTCTTGAGAGTCCCTTGGACTGCAAGGCGAACAAACCGTTCAGTCCTAGAGAAGATCAGCACTGACTGCTCCTTAGAAGGCCAGATCCTGAAGATGAAACTCAAATACTTTGGCCACCTCATGAGAAGGAAGGACTCCCTGGAGAAGAGCGTAATGCTGGGAGCGATTGAGGGCAAAAGAAGAAGGGGACGACAGAGAATGAGGTGGCTGCATGGAGTCACTGAAGCAGTTGGTGCAAACTTAAATGGACTCTGGGGAATGGTAGAGGACAGGAAGGCCTGGAGGATCATTGTCCATTGGGTCGCGACGGGTCGGACACGACTTCGCACCTAACAACAACAACTTTAAGATCATGAGAATATGTCAAGATCTGTGCCTTCAAGTCATGTTTTTGTGCCATGGTGGTACAACAAGTGATGGCGGTGCCGCAATCTGTGGCCACAATCTGTGGCAAATGATTTAGTGGGGAACTTGGGGTTACCCCACATAAAAATCATATGAACTCATGAAGATCCATGTTTTGAATGCATGTTTTTGCACCATGTCAATGCCATAAAGCAATGGATCTGTGATTTTTGTGGTGTATTTTGTGTCCATAGTTATGACAAGAGATTTGGTGGTCAGTTTGGGGATACCTAATGTAAAAATCCTGAAGATTCATCAGTATCCATGCTCTGGAACTACATTTTTTGCACCTTGGCAGTGCTATGGTTGCATAAGTATTGTGGTGCAAAGTGTGACTTTGGACATGTTATATGGTTGGATGATTAATTTTGGGTGATCAAATGTAATTTTCTGAAGCTCCATGAAGATCTATGCTTCAGAACCATTTTTTTTTGCAACGTGGCAGTGCCACAAAGCAGTAGATTTGTCATGGATACGATATTTGATTGGATAATGAGTGTAGGGTGATCCAGCATAAAAATTCTAGGATTCGTGAGAACCCATACTTTTGAACTCCATATTTGCACTATGGAAGCTCCACAAAGTGATGGGTGCATAAGTTTTCTAGTGCAAGCTGTGGCTATGGACATGAAACATGATGTGAATTTGGTATGTCCCAGTGCAGAAATCCTGAAGATCCATGAGGATCTGTGCCTAGGAATCATGTTTTTGCATTGTGGCAGTTCCATGAAGCAGTACATCCATGATTTTTCCGGTATAATCTGTGGCTATGGTCATAATGCATAATTTGATGGTGAGTCTTGGATGACTCAATGCATGAGAATCTGTGCTTCAGAAATACTTGTTTTGTGTTGAGGCACTGCCACGAAGTGGTAGATTTATTATTTTTGTGGTGCAACATATGACTATGTGACAAATGACCAAAAGTTCAAATCCTGAGGATCCATGATGATTCATACTAAAGAACCATATTTTTGTACCATGCTGGCTCCACAAAGTTGTGAATCCATTATTTTAGTGGTACAATCTATGACTTTGGAAATGATATATAGTTTGGTGGTAATTTTGGGGTGATTCTGTATTTTTAAAAATGATGTTCTGTTAGAATCTGTGCTTCAGTGGTGCCACAAGGCAATAGATCTGTGATTTTTCTGGTGTAATCTGTGGCTATGCGCATAATATCTGATTATATGCAGCTAGTGTGCTGTAGCTGTTAAGACTAGCAGATTTTAATCTGGCAAGCAGGATTTGATTCCCCGCTCTTCTACATGCAGCCAGCTGGGTGACCTTGGGCTCATCACAGTCCTGATAGAGCAGTAACATCAGGGCTCAGTGAGCCAAACCTAACTCAAGGATGTCTGTTGTGGGGAGAGGAAGGAAAAGTCATTGAAAGGTGCTTTGAGATTCCTTCAGGCAGTGAAAACTAGAGTATAAAAATCAACACTGCTGCTGCTTCTTCATATGCTGAGTTTGGGGCTACTCAACACAAAAGCGTGAGGATCCATGAGGATCCATGCATTGGAACTGTTAGTAGCCAGAGCTCTTGTCACTCTGAGGGACTGTTTATAGGCAGTATAAACATAAATGCCCTTCCATAACATCTCAGATATTATGTTTGCGGTGCACTGTCTGGCAGAGATGGGCTTTGGAATAGATGGCAAACACGTTTAAATGTAAAAGGTATACGGTCTGCTTCCCAAGCAGAAAACATGGATGTTAGCCAGATAATAGGTCTCCAAAACTTGCCTGGACTCTTTAGATTAGATTAGTGGAATAGCAGGGGCTGACTCATTAATAGACTCCTTTCCCCTCCCAAAGCAAGGATGCATATTTGGAACAATAGGATCTCCAGCAAAGTGCTGTTAATCTAATGAACTCCTAATCTGTCCTTCCCAGTCACACCCATTAGCACTAAAAGCAGGACTCACTTTAGTAACTCCCTGACCCTATAATCCAGGGTCATCAAGACACATTAACATCTTTGGCACTACCCCAATAGAGGAATCAGGTATTTTTTTGTTCCTGGGAAACTGTTGAGGTTTCACTCTGGGCTTTCTCTTAACTCCGGAGATACCAATTACATGCCTTTTAGTTTCTTTATCATACATAGAAATCACATCAAGCACATTGTTTTAGGATACAATTTTTTTTGTGAATTTTATTTATTTTTAAATTTATATTTATAGCCCGCCCCTCTTGACCCAGCCATCTTGGGACAGCTCACTTCAAGTATAAACAATAAATACATAAACACGATAGTATAATGCATTTTATATCAATTAAAATCAATTTAAATGATCAATGTAATACCCAGTGGAATTTAGATGTGACCGTTGCAGGGATTACTGTGGCCAGGTACTCTGGGGCCAGATAGGACACTAGTAGCTTAGCTTGGCGAAGATGGAAAAATGCCAGCATTGCTATTCTTGAGCCTCCATAGACAAGGAGGCATCAAAGCTCACACCCAAATTCCTGGCCTTATGTGCACTCCATCCAAGCAGGGGAGGTACGCTTCCTGCTCTGGGCTTTTTCTCCCCAGCCACAGAACCTCTGTCAGTTTCAGCTTCAGATGACTACCCTTGAGCCACTCCAGAACCAGTATTGTGTGTGCTCTGGGATTCTCATCACACCTCCCCCTCATCACACCTCCACCTCCTCTTCTTTATTGTTTTATTGCTGTCTCCTTGGACCTTTCCATGTTGTGATAGTAAAGGTTGCCTATTTCCCCCAAAATGTGATCCCCTTTCACCCTATTTTTCCTTTAGATTCCTTGTGTGTGTATGTACCTTTGTGTGCTTGCACTTTAAAAACTGTTTAATAAAAACAACTTTTCATTTTACTTTGAACTGGTTTATTTACAGATTCAAATGAGTAGCCGTGTTGGTCTGAAGTAGCACAATAAAATCAGAGTCCAGTAGCAATAAAACCAACAAAGATTTATTCAAGGCGTGAGCTTTCGAGTGCAAGCGCTCTTTGTCTGACTGGTTTATTTACAGTTTGTTAAGGCAGGGTTAGTCAATCTGTTGTCTACGGCCCACTAGTGGGCCACCAGGCCTGCCTCCCCCCCCCCCCGAGAGAAGCTCACCAGGCCACGGGAGGCCGCAGCCTGGCTAGTTTTCTGCTGTGAGAGCTGGGGGGAGAAGACGCAGGCGCGGCCGCCGAAACGCCGGCGGGCACAAACGCACAGGTTTGGAGCTCCCGCGCAGGCGCGCCAGCGTGGTGAAACGCGCGTGCGCAGAGCTGCTGCGCATGCACGTTTTCACCACCAGGGGTGCTAGCACACATGTGCGGTGCCTGAGCTGCCGGCTCTTCACCACCCCCGGAGGTGGTCCTCAACCTTAAAAAGGTGGGGACTGCTATGTTAAGGGAATAACATGTTATTCATAGGTCGATTTATTGTAGTTATCTGCCTCTCATAATGAGAGTCTCATTAGGTCTCAAAGTAAATTGCAAATTCCTTCACCTAAATTCAGGAGACATCCAATCTGGGTAACAACAATATTTTGATACTGTGGTGGTGCCATGAAGTTGTGGATGTGTAATTTTTGTGGTGCAATCTGTGTCCTTGGGCATATGTGACTTAACGGTGAGTTTATGGTGACACAACAGTTTCATAATGAGGAGCCATGCTTAGGACCCTAATTTTTGCGCCATTGTGATACCAAAAAGTGGTGGATGCAGGATTTTTTGTGCTGCTTCCGATAGACTGAGACATGTTCTTCAATATGACGTTGGTTTTATATTGTGTCTATGTAAAAATTATATCAATTCCTGAGGATCTGTTTAAAAACTATTTTAAATTATATAGATCCGACTTTTACCCAGTCCCAGAAAGCAATAGTCCCTGCACAATAATGCCTTGCTATTTTATAACCCTCCCAACTCAGAAGTTAGATATGCTTTTCCTCTTCCAGTCCCCAGAACATCAACAGACACAGTTCTGCTAGCAACCACAAGGAGAAAAGCTCCAGTAAGGTGCTCAGCACAAGAGTATTGTGCATTATATAGAAGAAGGCTACAATACTACGACTATTGCTGTATTTAAGCTAGCATTCATAACAGTAAAAGTACAGGGAATTGTTTTGTATTTATTTTTTATATTTATTTATTTACTTATTTAATTATTTATATGCCACCTTTCTCAGTTGAATCGCGGTGGTTTACAGTTAAAAAAACACAGTTAAACTTCTAAAAACACCCCTTGAAACAATTAACAAGATGGCAGTCGATAGGAATTCCAAAAAAAACTCTCTCTCCCCCCCCCCTCCGTTCAGCACATGGGTCAAAAGCTCTTTCCCTGGGAACAAGGGCTCTGACCTGACACACACATTAGGGATCCACCCATGGTAACTCCAGGATCCTGTACTGGCCTCAACCATACGCCTGGTGGAAGAGCGCTGTCTTACAGGTCCAGCGGAAAGCTGACAATTCCAATAGGGACCTTAGCTCTTCCGAGAGGTCAGTCCACCAAGTTGGTGGAGATAGGAGCAATTATCTGTATAAACCCTATTGATTAATGCTAGAAATACTGCCAAAACAAAATTATAATGCTGAATGTTCTCCCCATACTGATTACTTTGAGGAATTTGTTTGGAAAAACAAGATAAACATCACAGTGAGGGGTGGTGTATAAGCTAAATGAATGAAATAATACATCCAGTTAAATAAATAAAACTGAACGTTAGTACCAGTAACAATTCTGTTGTCTTTTAGAGCTTCACATTTGGTCAATATGTCTGAATCTGGCACATTTGCTAGACTGTACCAAAGCCCATGCTCTCCACTTTCTCAAGACTCTGCTCACCATCTGGTGCCATTGTTGGTTGAAAAGTTCAATAGTGCCATAGCGAATCTTCAATTATTAATGCCAGTTTTCTTTTGTCCTCCACTGTTCCATCACTGCAAAAGCATCCTCATTCAATCCCAGTTTACAATTAAAGTAGATTTGTCTGGGGACATCAGGATGAGCTTTTGCAGATTATTAGGGAAGCGGAAGAAATGTGTGCTTTAAAGCCTTAAGTTTTACTGTGACTTGTGAAGTTGTGCTGCCGATATCATCTCTGGAATCAGGAGAGATAAGCCTGGTGAGTTAGACAAGAGCACAGAAAGAGATTGTGAAGAAACCCAGCATATTTTGATATGAAAAAAAAAATGAAAATGTGGTCTTAAAGTACAGTTTCCAGTTTCCCTCTGACCACTGGTGGGGTGGTGGTGGGGGTAGGGTTGCTAATCCAGACTAGGAAAATCCTAGAGATTTGGGTCTGGAGCCTTAGGTGCAATGCCATACAGTCCACCCACCAAAGCATCCATTTTCTCTGGGAGAACTGACTTCTGTAGTCTGGAGATGTCTGGGTGTACATGGCAGCGAAGTTGACATCTGGGTTTATTGCAAACTCTGGTACCAGTCTCTAGGTTCAAATTAGATGTTGTACTATTGTGAGTGAAGAATTGTTTAAGACTGGGGGGAGGCTGCCTGTGGGCAAGGAAAGGTTTGCCCCACAGTCCTTGTGGAAGAGAACTGTCATTATCCAGTAGATATTGTAAGTCACTCATGATGTGTCGAACTGTTTTGAGATGAAAGTTGTATGTGACCAGTTGTGGTATTCTATTGCTGTCTCTTTTGGGCTTGTCTTTGTAAAAGGTTTTCTCTAGGTACCATTTTGGCTTTATTAAACTGTGGGGTTTTTTACTTCATCAGGTGAATATTTAAGAATAAGAGAATTGTGAGTGGACAGAAGTTTAGGAAGTGTTGCTCCGTCAGCCATAAAGATGTTAGCATACTAAGAAGTTATGTGGGTGCCCATGGCTGTGCCCATGTGAAAAAAAAGAAAAGTTGCCATCAGATTTGAAGTGGTTATGAGTGAGAACAGAATGGCACCGTTTGGTGGCAAAGTTAGCTGTGGTGTTGTCAGAAATCATATTCCTTATGATCTGTAATCCATTTTTGAGTGGGATGTTGGCATACAGAACCAACCATGTTGGTGGCCGTTCAAAGACTGTATTTTTCTTAGAAGGTCTTTGGTGTCAATATAGTACATTGTTTCTCAGTTGAAGAAGTGGGTTATAGTCCATAAAAGCTTATGCTAGAATAAAATTGTGTTCGTCTTAAGGTGCCCCAGTGTTTTGTAGGAGTTAAGAGTGGCAGACTCTAATCTGGAGAACTGGGCTTGATTCCCCGTTCCTCCACATGTAACCAGCTGGGTGACCTTGGGCTAGTCAAAGTTCTGTTAGAGTTGTTCTTACAGAGGAGTTCTTTTAGAGCTCTCTCAGCCCCACCTATTTCACAGGCTGTGGGAAGAGGATGGGAAAGGTGCTTCAAGATTCCTTCTGGTAGTGAAAAGTGGGGTATTAAAAAAACAGTTCTTTTTCTACCACAGATGAACAAGGCTACCTCTCTGGAATTTGTCTTCATAGATGATATAAGATTAGGAACAATGGCAATTCCACGATCAAAGGCAGAGCACAAAACATCCAGAGAAAAGAATGCCAAGATTGAAAACCAGGGTATAGCAGATATTTCTCAGAAAAAGAAAAATCATGTTGATGGGTCTAAGATGCAGAATATAAAACAGAAGAAAACAAAAAGTACCTGTCAAACTAATTCTGAAGATTTATCATCAGACAACGACATTGTTGTGTGTGTGCATGGCACAACAAAGAACAAGACAGAGACTAAGATACAGGAAAGGAAGGAGAGTGACTTTAAAAAAAAGGGAAGAGGGAAGAGAGATTCCAGGGACAAAGAAGTTTGTTCTAGTGGAAGACATAAAGAACAGCTGACATTCAAGGGAAAGAAGATTAAAAGAAGACATAATATCAGTATTAGAAGCTATGAACCAAAGGACATTGAAAGCCAAGAGAAACATACTTTGAAAAAGAAAAACAAAGGACAACCAATCAAGGGGAAAAGTGTCCCTGATATAGAATCCCTCACAATAGAAAGTGGGGAAGGTCCTCCTTGGAAGTTGGAGGTACACCAAAGAAGAAGTAATGTTGAAAGCAGAGAACAGTGTGAGAAAAAGGGTCACTGTAAGGCCAGCCGGAAGGCTGCCAGGAGTAGGAGCAGAGGCTGCAGGAAGACACATATTAGGAAGTCTGTCAAAATATATTCCAAAGCAAATCCTGTGAACTCAGATGATTCCTCTTGTTCGGATTCTCAGGTTAAAAATTGGAACCCAAGAGGAGGAGGCCAAGAGAACAAGACCAAAGCCCCAAAAAACAAGTCCAAAGTCAGAGAAGGCAGAAGACACTTGTTGGAAGATGATGAGGTACTCTATAGAAAGAAATTGTTACCTACCATTGTGGAAACTCAGCTTTCCAAAGAAAGAAGAGTGTGTCAAGAGTCTCATAAAACATCCAGTGAAAGTGAAGAGGCAGCCAACATAAAACAAGAATCCCAGTATGAAGAGAGTGGCTCAGAGACAGAGGAGACAATAAAAGGGAAGAAGAAAAGGTCTGTGCCAAGAAAAGCTGTTTCAAATTTTAGTAATGAGCTAAGTGATGATGACAGTGGTTCAGACAACCACATTGGAAGCACCATGGAGGAAGTGAGCAGTGAAGGACAGCAGGAAAATCCCTCAGAAGGAAGCAGCAGCAAAGAAGACTCTGATTGCCAGCAAAATAAACATAGCAGCGAGGAAGATGAAAATGAGACCAGTAGCCTTGCAGAAATAAAAAGTAACAAAAAGAAAAGACCTGTACGATCGAAGACACTCAAGACTG
The DNA here is from genome assembly GCF_049243985.1 of Paroedura picta. Lineage (NCBI taxonomy): Eukaryota > Metazoa > Chordata > Lepidosauria > Squamata > Gekkonidae > Paroedura > Paroedura picta. The sequence goes on along the minus strand of NC_135371.1, from coordinate 130,579,482 downwards.
GCTCAAGCAAAATTCATCAAGGGAGTCATCAAGCAGACGACAATGTAAACGTCAGTGGCAAAATGGCTGAGGCTGAAAACACATTCTCAGCACAACAAACAAAACATAGACGGCAATCTTGCAGCAAACCTGAGATGTTAAAAGAGAACACACGTTTAGATGTTCAAAAAAGCCAAGAAGATTGTTTTTCAGGTATTAAGAACAGAGCAAATGTAGTGGCTTTGTTTACAAAGAGATATGGTCAACTGACTTCACAATCCCAAACCCTACTGAACCTCAAGGGCAAGCATAATAATGCTAATGCAAGTAGCAAATGCTCTCTCCCAAGGGCAGCAGAAACTGACTCTGACTTGGAGAAGACTCAGAGTCATCATTCAAAACAGAATGCCACAAGCAACAACCAAGTGGTTTCTAGATCTAAGGAGAGTCGAGAATCTAGATCAAGTTTTTCCACTGTTTCAAGCTCATTCTCTCATAATAAAAACCTCTCTGCTGAAAGGAAGAAAGTTGGAAAAACAATTGGAAAGGTCAGTCTGACTTCCCATCAAGCCCTGGGGACAAGAGAGGAAGAAGAAATAGAGGAAAACACTATTGGAGAGGAAGATACTGAAAAAGACTTGTTGGTCAAACAAACAAGACCTCTATGTACACTTTCAGCCTTTAGAAAAGTAACCCGTTGGCTGAGCCATAAGTCTCTCAAGAAAACAACTCTGAAAGATCGTTTCTTAAGTGTGGCACGTGCAGTTGGCATCTCAGGATGGCTCTTCAAGAAGCTTGGTAAGATGAAAAGGAGCAGCAAGTCATTTGGATTCAGGAGAAGAATGGCTATCAGAATTGTTAGTACAGCTGGACTGGTCAAACGATGCAACAAAACCTCCTGTGACTCAACAGTAGAGCAAATGAGGAAGGATTTGAGTAACAAATCATCATCTTTGCTAAAATGTTCTCAGGCTGCAGATGAAGACACACAAGTGACAGAAAAACTGGAAGAAGGAGGAATTTCTCCAAGTAATTTCCCTCGTAATGAAGCCAACTGTCTACCTCAGAGGAGTTCCACTCGGCTGCCTCAGGAAGATAAGAATATTCCTGATGCTAAGTTTGCTGTTGTATTTCCCAGAGTTCATCAACTGTTGAAGTCAAAAAATGCCTCTCTTGGAACCTCTGACAATTGCAAGTCACTGAAACAGTTGTGTCATCAATCAAGAAGAAAAGCAGGAATGTCTGTCCAGCCAAGTGGTAAGTTCCAACATGAACTCATGAAGCCAGATGGCCAAAGGAATAGCCAGGGACATGCTTGCAGTTCTTGGCCTGATGCATCCCCTCCAGGTAAGTCAAACAAAGCCCTAGGGAGAGTGAATAGTATCTTGAGGCTTCTTTGAACAAAGGCAGAAGTTGCCCTTGCTGTGGAAATAGCAGTGAATGGGGTATAGGTTCACAGAGATGGGGTATAAGTGCACAGAGTGGTTCCTCAGTGGAACAGGCTTCCTCGGGAGGTAGTATTCTCTCCTTCTATAGAAGTCTTTAAGCAGAGGCTAGATAGCCATCTGACAGAAATGCTGATTTTATGAATTTAGGCAGATTGTGAGTGGGTTTGGCAGGAAGGGATGTCCCAGTGTTTGTCTCTTGTGGCCCTTCCTTGCATATCCAGGGAATTGCTAATTGCAGCTGTGGGATGGTAGGTGAATTTCCTCCTGGCCAGGCTGGATTCTGGAGATTTTGGGCCGGGGGAATCACTTGGGAATGAAATTGGGGTCACTGTGGGTGGGCAGGTAGTTCCTGCATTGTGAAGGGGGTTGAACTTAGATGACCCTGGAGGTCCCTTCCAACTCTATGATCTGCATATCCCATGCCTGTGCCATTTGTTGCTCTCCTCCATCACCACCTAGTAATCTGTTGTGTCAAGTGCTGATAATGGTATGCATGCTCTCTCCCCCGCTGTTTGTGTTTCTCTGGCTTAATGAGGATGACATCATGTGGAAGCTCACAACAAAAAGTTGGGCATCTAGCTGGCCACTGTATGGAAGTGGCTCCAGTTGTTCATGTAAAATAATATAGGCTACTTTGTATGTAGATTTGAATTATCTACTGTGATTTATTATTCCTTATTTCTTCTAAATTTAGGCTTTCTTTTTCTCTCTTTTGTCGGCTTCCCTGCAATTCAGGTTTCTAATCTATGGCCACAAACATACTAAAGTTCCAGATTCTGTGTAGAAGTAATCCTGAATTCAGGGTGAGGGAACCAGGGCATATTCTCCTACCTGGTCTCCCTTCTCTAGCCTTTTAATCTCTGTTCTCCTGCCCTTCTCCTTCATTTTCTATGGTCGTGATATCTGTTTCCAACTCTGGGGCTGGGACTTGGAATTAATACAGAAATAAAAATCATACAAATTGAATAAAATTGTTTAATTTGAGCCTAGGAGAATTATCTTGTGTGGGGATGAAACTTATATGCTACATTCCCCTCATAAAGCCACACTGAAACATTAACTTCAAAGTAAAAGAAAATTTTATTTACTTTACTATATTTATAGTCCTCCTTTCTCACTGAGACTCAAAGCAGATTACACTATGGAAATCAATGCAATCAATAAGGTGGGGAATCTAATAAGCAATATAATAGGACTAAGATTACAGAAATCTGAACAAAGCTCAGAGTAAAATCAGAGTCCAGTAGTACCTTTAAGACCAACAAAGATTTATTCAAGGCGTGAACTTTTGAGTGAAAGCACTGTTTCCCAGACTATAACCGAGTGCTTGCACTCGAAAGCTCACACCTTGATTAAATCTTTGTTGGTCTTAAAGGGTTCTGTTGGACTCTGATTTTATTGTGCTACTTCAGACCAACACGGCTACCCATTTGAATCAAAGCTCAGAGTATTAGACAACAACAATACATGTTGTTACTTATTTAGAAAAAAATGAAACAATAGCAGATGATACTTTCTATGCGCAGGTGTGTAATCCAGAGTTCCATTCTCTTTATAATAGTCTTCCTGAATCATCCCATTATTATTTTCCTAATTTTGTTTTGGCTTTACTTGATAATAGAGTTTTAACCACCAGAATCTAGAATCAGAAAACTCGTTGCTATAGGGATATTTTAAAAATTCCCTCAGCTAATTCCTTCTTGGAAAAGGAAGCGAAATTCCTGAGGTGAACCAGTCAGTCAAAATAATATTTTCTTATGTATACTATAATGTATCTCTAGTTATGCCCTGGAGCAGAAAGTGAAGTTACCTCTCATTTCCTCAGAAAAGGATGACAATTTCACTTACAAACTGCAAACTCAGATATCTTTGAATATACAGTAACTAGGAACTGATTTGACAAGTACATTTTTTCAGTAGAAGGGGATGGGTCACAGGACCCTGTCCCTTCCAACATGGAGAAGGAAGAAGTTGGAAGTATGACAGACTTCATTCAGAGAACTGCATCAGAAGCTGTGAACCAAGTTCATTGGACTCAGGAACAGCCTCTTAGGTGTGACCCTATGGCTTGGCTGAACTCTGAAACCTTGCTTCCATGGCTCACTGTTGAGAATTTAAGTAAGTGGACTATATATACAGAGCAGAATGTGGCCAAGAGTCCTAGGTCAACTGTATCAAGAGAAAGATGGGAGACAGAAGATGGCGCTGAAGATATCCTTGAGATAGACTTGGCACAAAAGCAGGTTGGTGTATTGTGTAGTAGCCACTAGATGCAAAAAGTCTTTGTGTGGAGAATGTTGTTGAATTGGTCTTTCATAATTTCTATCCATGCCTTTTGTATATCTTCTGGAAGTACAAATATGAGGATTGCTACTTGGAACTGGAGAAGGTTGAGGACCTTTCGAGACTGGAGTAAGTATAGCAAAGATGTGTCTAGAGGGAACATCCAGTTGCATGGGCATTGGTACAGGCTTGAGTTAAACTTGGCTTCATTAGCTCAGTAGTAAAATGTCAAATAAGCAATTCAAAAACTCTGGTGAAACCTTGGAAATATTTTATTGCTTTATGTTTACATTCAAATAAATCATTTGATTTGGGTTTGGGAATAGAAAGGAGTGTGTTTGAAGAACCTTTTGGAGGAGTAGGGGCTGGGGCCCACTCCCAGAGGTTGGTATTCCTGCAATTTGTATCCTACATTTTGCTGAGTCCTGAAAATTCAGTTCAGTACAAGTTGTGGGGTAGGGTGTTAACTGCCATAAAAAGTAAACTGCTATTAACAAAAAAGAGCACTACAGCTTACCCACTGTTGGCTTCTGACAGGAAACATTTTTTAGGAAGTCTGAAAAACATAAATTTCCAAGCAGATTTAAGAACACATAAGTTTTGAAACAGTCACTGTGTGCTACTTATGACTTGTTACCATTGCACATTTTCATTTCACAAAATGTTTTTGTGAAACTTATCTCCATACCCATGACTGCTAGTTACTTAAAAACAGTAAAAAAAAAATCAAAGCCAGGTTTTGGGGGAGCGTTCGCTGAATATTGATCTGGGAGCTGTATACTGTTTCTCACACTTCAACCTGGGATTGACAAATGATATTTTCAATGCCTTACCTGAAGTGCTGATGCATATGCATTGCAAATATTTGTATTGTTTCAATGACCTGCAAAACCTCTGAGCAGATATCACAATGGGATAAATAATGCAACCTAAGGCAAACATCATGCTGCTTTTAAATCTCAGACTGGAACTCTGTGATCTGTAATATTCTAGAAACATTTCAGGTAACAGAGCCACTGCTAGTGGAGCTCTTTCACTTTTACTCCTCAGATAGGTTTATGGTGTTTATCTGACTAGTTATTTTTAAAGGGTTAAGCATGATACACTGTTTTAAAATAAGGATTTTGTCTTTTTTTCTGTAGGGAAGTCTGTGAAAGCTCCATATTGCTTTGCCTGAAAAGGAGATTCCATCTCAATTTGATTTATGTATGACTATTACATTCTTAATATATGGTCATGATTTGGGATAAGAAATGCATGTGTCTTTATGTAAGAGAGGGAGGTGTGGGTGAAGAATACTGATTTCTAGTATGGAGAGTAATGATGAACTGCCTGTGGTTCAGTATGGCCTTTGTCCTATGGGCGGTAAGGTCTTATAGAAGGGAGGGGATTAGCTTTGACATTGCTACTCCTTTATATACAGTCAGTGAGTATAAGTAAAGCCAAGCCCTCCTCTGTTTCCTCCTAGACCTACATCGGGCAGATCTTAGTTTGCATCAATCCATTCAGGCCTCTCAATCAGTATTCAGAGGATGTGATGATCCAACATCAGAAAGGGATGCTCTTTAGAAGTTCACCGTAGGTCTATATTTCCCTTCCTTCTATTCTGACAATCCTATTTATAATTATCTGTCAAAATGCTGCCTTTTCCTGGGACTTCTGGGAATGTTTCACTCAAACAAGAGTGAAGGTGGAAAACAGTTTACTCACTGTTTTTAAGAATAGGATGTCTCCCAGGTACACTGTTATAAGAAAGGTGGCCTTGTACTCACAGCTGGTTGCAATGTTGCAGACGCGGTGGGGCGGGGCTGGAAAAGGACAATGTGACCAGCCTCAGGTAGGTCCGGTGCAGGCATGGGTGGGCCAGGAGCCACATGTCTGGTCTGGAAAAGGACAATGTGACCAGCCTCAGGTAGGTCCGGCGCAGGCATGGGTGGGCCAGGAGCCACATGTCTGGTCTGGAAAAGGACAATGTGACCAGCCTCAGGTAGGTCCGGCGCAGGCATGGGTGGGCCAGGAGCCACATGTCTGGTCTGGCCGGCCCTGTGCTGATCCGGAGAGGGCGAGGCGGGCCAAGCCAGGCCCTCTATTTAAAGGGCCGTCCACATGCTCGACCCCCTCTTCCTGGTGGCTGGTGAAGTTGTTTTTAATAATTTTATGCACTGTTTTTAAGTATAGGATGCCTCCCAGGTACACTGTTCTAAGAATGCTTCTGTGCAAGCTTCACTTTCATAAGTACTATTGAACATGCACTCTAAGAAGTGATTAGCATGGGCATGAACCTTAGTTATCCCACTCGAGAAGAGTTAAAGGCATATTCTGTACACTAATGTCCCAATATTAGAATATAAGAACTATATCCATTATGATGGATCCCCTCTCCACCCTCCCAAAACCCTACTTTCTTCAAATCTACATGTGTATGCAAAACTACTTCTCAATCAGGATATTGTTGCTGATGTTGATTTTTTTAAAAAAATGAATGGATTGGAATTAATAAACTGAAAATTCAGGAGACTAAAGTGGAACTCTCTTTCTTTTTTGTCCAGGCATATTTTTGCTATCACAGAAATGGCATACACCTTCTCTCAGAGCTCGGCGCGAGAGCAATGCATTATCATCAGGTAAGAGAGAGAGGTCAAATCTTCTGAGAGTTCTTTTTGTCTTGTTTCTTCATCATTGACTTGAAGAGATACAAGTGTAATTAAAGCCACTGCTTTACTCCTTAGTGCACATGCTGTGGGAAGAAAAAAAGGTTTGAGGTTTTCCCTCAGGCATTCCCTCTCTTTAGGGAAATAGCTGCATTCACAGCTAACCAGTACCTATGAAATGTGGGGTTGGGGGGGACATCAAGCTGTAGATACTTTCCTTGGACTAGGAAGAAAGGAGTTACTGGTTTATCTCAAATCAGGCTTTCTCAACCAGGGTTTCATGAGAGTCCTGGAAGGGGTTCCCAAATGGATGGAAGTTACAGTATTTGCTGGTGTATAAGACTACTTTTCCCCCCTGAAAAACATGCCTCCAAGTGGGGGGGGGGTCGTCTTATACGCTGGGTGCACTTCAGCTGGGATAGACATAGCTGGGATAGACATAGCTGGGATAGACATAGTAGCCCATAGTACTGGATTTTGAGTGGAAATGTTGGGGGGTCGTCTTATACGCCCAGTCGTCTTATACGCCAGCAAATACGGTAATTATTTTATATATATGTAATATTTTTAATTTATTCAACATTTCTCGGGTGATTATAGATGGTCATGTTGACCCGCCCTCCTCATGGCCAATGATGGGCTTGGAGGAGTGGGAAAAGGAGGGTGGATGTGTACATAGCTATGCTTCCTAACCCTATTCTGTGCGATCACACCACTTCTGGGGTTTCTTGAAGCCTGAATAAAGTTCCAGGCGTTTCTCAATGGTAAAAAGTTGAGAAAGGCTGTCTCAAATACTTATTCTAACTTAGGACATGTAGGAAAACATCATACATGGGGGCGGGGGGATTGCTTATACTTGGCTTCTTTGGTCTAACTTATGGAGGAACCCATCACTACTAAAGGCAAGAGTTCCTGGAGGAGTATTGCTTTGCAGTTAAAGTAGCACACTGCCTCTTTGTTTTGTCTTATGAATTAATCTTTTAAAATATCCATATCTTACTCTTTATATGAAGTAAGCTGCTCTTTCCAGCAGTGCCACTGTGCTGCAGCGTACTGGTCCATGATTACTGGTCTGTCAATCTAGATAACAGTGCTCGCTTTGGGATTTCTCCCCCTACCCTTTAATGTTTCCTACTTAAGTGGACACAGTGGCTCAGGAAAGACTGAAACTGCCAAAGCAATTATTCGGTACTTGTCCAGGTTGTACCAGCCGCAAGAAATCTGTGGCAAGAAACAGGTATGGTTTTATTATTATCATTAATAAATGCAACTTTATTTGGCACTGGTGGTATGCTGGATTCAGTACAAAGCACAGAAGCAATATCCTCCTTGCACCCAACAAATGCACAATTTACTGCAACACTGTACATTCCCAGTGTGAGACTAGACTGGCATTACTACCACATGAAATCCAAGTAAGAGGGAAAGGGGAAAAATGAAGCGGAGGATCTGATGATACAGAAGAAGTGTTTGTGTGTTTGGGGGTGGGGGAGGATTTGCTAGCAAGAATGTGTGGCTTAATGCATTGAGAATTTAAGCTTGGCTTAGATTTGGATATCACCCTCGGGACAAATTCATGGTGTTGCCTCAGACAAATCACTCTTCGTTACAGTACACATGTAAAATATTGTTGCAGGCAAGCACAAATGATGAGTCTACAGTTTTGAGAAATGCTCACAAGAGTTTCCCTTGACCTTTCAGTTATTTATCTTTACAGCTAAAAATTTTCTAATGATAATTACAACGGTCACTGCTGCAGTCTAAGCCCATTTGATCCTACTATTATTTGTTCATACTTTAAACAACTCTCATCCATTATAGCAACATCACCACCAACTTGATCTAAACTATAAATTGCTCCCATCCCGTTAGCACTGGTTATTCTGGGAATATTCTTTTCAGGAATAACAATATCTCCATTTTCCTTAGTCTTGTGATGTGCTACCAATCTTGGAAAGCTTTGGCAATGCGAGAACCATCTTAAATGACAATTCCAGTCGCTTTGGGAAGTTCTTGAATGTCCACCTGAGAAAGTGAGTAAAGATGGGAAATCAACAGAGTACTGAATGTTTAGATTTGCTGTATTCATATCTTGGAAATAGTCATCTAGGGATGTCTCTCAGCACCTTTCTCTTGAGAGGAAAATCACCCATATCTGCATATCAAAAAGATTCAACTCCATCAATGATATGGGGTTGTGTTGTTCTCAGAAACAGTTTCTAGTGAGAGACTAATCTACAGAAATCACCGTGTAGCTAGACTGCCATTGATTCAGTGCTGATTATATTTTAAACAGCGAGGGGTGAGATCTAACTCCTTGGCTCATAGATAGGGCCCTAAAATTTCATGACTTTAAGCTTCCAGATGTAGATTCAGATACCTGTTTCCAGTAGACTTCAAACTGTTTGGATCAGAAGATCGTGGAGCATAATATCATGATCCTTCACGGCTCTACAACTCCCATTGGAAACCTATTATTTTATTTCTCATCTTTTGCTTATCAGTGCTACTCAACCCTCTTCCTGTATTAAGTCCCCAGTCAGGGTGTAAATTAAGCTGACCCAATTTACGCCTATTTCTTTCTCTCACAGGGGACTCATGGTGGGCTTGTCAGTTTCTCAGTATCTTTTGGAAAAGTCTAGAGTTGTTTTTCAGGTAAGAGCATGAGAAATGAGTGCTGCTTTTGCTAGTTTGTATGTACAGAATTATGTACTGAGAAATCTGAAATCTGTGATTTGCAAGTCCACATTGTTCATTGACTAGGACATACATGGAGGAAAAAGGACAGGGATGTGAGGTGAACTATAAACTAATGAGTGAATTATAAAAGTGTAGGTTTGGCCTAGATGTTTGCTGCCTGCTCCCTCTGTGAGCAAATTCTCCACCTATAAATATCTGAGGGCATGAGGGGGTGACTCAGTGGAAGAGCCTCTGTTTTACATGCAGAAGATTCAGCCCCTGGCATTACCAATTAAAAAGAACCAAGCAGTAGGTGATGTAAAACAGGGGTAGTCAACCTGTGGTCCTCCAGCTGTCCATGGACTACAATTCCCATGAGCCCCTGCCAGTACCCCTGATGTAAAAGACCTCCACCCGAGACCCAGGAGAGCTGTGGTCAGTCTGAATAGACAGTAATGATCTTGAGGGGCCACTAGTCTGATTCAGCATAAGAGCTTCCTATCCATTTATATGGAGTTACTTAAAAATGAAATTAAAAGGCAAACAGGCATTTAGGGGTCTTTTATTTTAATTTATTTATTATGCAACTCCTATACAGCCCCCTTGCAATCGGATGCCTTGGGATGGTGAACAACACAGACTCAGTGAAATAAACAATATAAAAATCAAGAAACCTACATTCCCATTAGAAGTCTAAAAACTATATTTAAATATAGTTTAGATTAGTATAAAATAGATTAAAAACTGCTAGTAACATAAGGGCGGAGGGGTGGAGGAGGGAAGGTTGAGGGAGGCCCCAATCAGATGTTATCACAGTTCAATTCCACTGACTTTTACCATATGCTAGGTGGAAGAGCTCTGTCTTGCAGGCCTTAAGGAACTGTGTGAGCTCCGACAGGGCCCTGATCTCCCTGTGGAGCTCATTCCACCAAGCAGGAGCCAGGGCTGAAAAGACGCTGGCTCTGGTAGAGGCCAAACATACTTCTTTGAGGCTGGGGACCACCAACCGGTTAGCATTTGCCGGAATTCAACTGGATCCGGAATTTAGCTGGGAGCCAGTGCAGCTGCTGGAGGACCAGCCAATTATGGGTCCTTCTGGATGTTCAGATGCGAGGATGTGTTCTGGATCAGTTGCAGTTTCCAAGGCAGGAAGAAGGGAAGACCCATGTAGAGAAAGTTACAGAAATGAAGTCTGGAAGTGACTGTTAAATGGATGACTGTGACCAGATATTCTGGGCCCAAATAGGGTGCTAGTATCTTGGCTTGGCAAAGATGGAAGAATGGCAGCTGCACTACTCTTGTAAATTGAGTCTCCATCCATAGGGAGGCATCAAAGATTATGCCCAAATTCCTGGCCATTTGTGCATTTGAGAACAGCACCCCATCCAGTTTTGGTAAGCGCGCTTTCTGATCTGGTCTGTAAGCATGGGTTAGCTTAAAGAAAAAAAAAGGAGTTCAGACAAACTTCAGCCCTCTTCACTGTCCCTGGCAGCTATTGTGAAGCAGAGAAAACTGCTGGCAGAGAGCAGCTTCTTTTCTTTCATGAGTAATATCTTCCTCCTCAGTTTATTATACCAATACTGAGCCATGGAATAGGCTTAGCAACAGAATAAGCTCCCTTTCTGTTTTTTTGTTGTGTTTTTAGAGCTGCGGGGAGAGAAGCTTCCATGTGTTTTATGAGCTCCTGGCTGGACTGCCAATAGGACAGAAGGAGGAACTTTATCTGCAGGAGGCAGAGACTTACTTTTACCTAAACCAGGCAAGTGAATAGATGTCTTCAAAGATGTAATTGAATATTGTTGTGCTTGTCTTGGGTTATCCAACAGCATACTGAAGGGCCACCGATGCAGGATAAACATTTAAGGGAGTATTCTACACTACAGAGCAGGAATAGAGGGGAGAACATCAAGCTCCACTGATGAAAATCCATCTGCAGAAACACTCTGGCAGATCTGAGTAAAAAACATTGGGAAATTGAACTTTTAAGTATGATAATATCTCCATACTATAGCTCACACTTTTAAATTATAATTTCAAATACATCATGGAACAGAGGCAGCCCAGACTGTCCTAAAAAAAGGGCCATTCCTTGCCCCACTGCTATATCTACTCCAGCCACCACACACCCCACAACTGGTGGAAGGCTGTAGAACCAGCTGAGGAGAAAGCAGGCACTACAGTTCATCTCCTTGTTGGCTGTGCCATGCCTAGGCCAGCAGGCCAAAGCCAAGCACTTTTGCCATCCCTATCATGAAAGTGATCTGGGTTTAGGGCAGAGGCCCACTGGATTTTTTCCTGGTAAAGTAAATGGCCAATTTGTCTATGACAGGGGCACTTTGGAGGGGAAGGACTAGAAACAACTAGCAAAGATGCACCTTTGCCAACTCCCACTTCTTGGAATCTTTTGATAGTATTAAATTGATTCACTTCAGGGATGCCTGGATCGATTCCCATGCCAACAGTTTAACAATTTTGTGAAATTGAGACATTTCAGAATGGCGATGCTACAATCAATTATTGTGTCCTTAAAATCTGAAGAATACCTCTCATCAATAGACTTGACAGGGGCTTACCTCCACATTCTGATATTCTGTATCAGAAAATTTCTGTGCTTTGTCGAAGGGAACCATCTGAACCTCTTCCAAAAGGCTGTGGATCCCTGGCCCTAAAGAGGCACATCGGACCTCAACAAGGGTCTGGGCCTTTTCAGTCCTGGCCCCCACCTAGTAGAATGAGCTCCCCGAAGAGATCAGGGCCCTGCCAGAACTTCCACAATTCCGCAGGGCCTGCAAAAGGGAGCTCTTCCACCAGGCATTTGGTGAGGCCAACTGACCCATAACATCTACAGGTCCCCCCCTCCCGAGACTGAGGGACCGAACCTACTGAGGGAGTGTCAAAGTTATTGTTAAAATACTGTTCTAGTTGGTATGTTATTGTTATATTGTTATATTGATTTTGAGAGTGTTCTATGTAAATGTTTCTAAATGTTTTATACAAACCACCCAGAGCCATAGGGAAGGGTGGTATAAAAATGTAAAATAAACAAATAAACAAATAAATAATATGTTAATGCTGTATTATAAGTGAACAAATTAGAACCTGTATTGAACTTTAAAGTTATTTTCATCCTGTCAATGGGTATTTACTTCTAAATCTTGCTATTTCAAAAAGTGAAGAAAATGTAGAAGTGTGTTAGAGTTGTTTAAATATTGGAGGCGACAAACAAGTAATGTTGGTTAAACAGAGATAAAAACAGAGGAAGAGGAAGAAGATGAACAGGGTGAGATGTCAGCGATTCTGTGCAGGTTAAGTGCACTTTCATAAGAAGTTCATAGCACTACAGATAATTTTTAAAAAGAGAAGGAAGTAGCAGACTGTAAAAAAGAATTAACTGCCAGCATTGCTGATCTGAAGAAGAGTGTAATTGCAAACACACAACATGTTGATGATATATAAACTCAATTGAAAGATACTGCTAAAGAAGAAACCAGAATATCAGACTTCAGCGGATCCCAGAGGAATTTGATAAGAAAGATCTAGAACAAGAAGTCAATACATAAATATTTACAAGAAGAAGAACAGACTGGTATTGAAAAGATTTTTAGAGTCAATTCTAAAGCAGTGGCAAGAAAAAAACAACCAATATATTAATAAGATTTGACAACAAGAACATCAGAGATTTCATTCTTTGTAGGATGTATACATTAATTCTTTATTACCCTTTTTCTTTTCTTTGTAATGTTTCCAATTTAGCTAAAAATAAAATCTATATATGCAAAAATAATGATGGAGAATCAGGTAAAATCTCCTCTTTCTCTCTCTTCCACAGATGTAAGCTATAAGCAGAAGGTAGTTTTACTTGAGTCTTCATTGGTTCCACAGTCTCCTTTCCAGAGAAGAATTTTAGGACAAATTACAGGAAGGAGAAGGCAGAGAAATCTCAGCTAGCTTCTTTCTTGAACTCATAGAATCATAGAGTTGGAAAAGACCTCCAGGGTCATCTAGACCAGGGGTAGTCAACCTGTGGTCCTCCAGATGTCCATGGACTACAATTCCCATGAGCCGCTGCCAGCAAACGTTGGCCACCCTGATCTAGACTACCCCTGATCTAGACCAACCCCCTCCACAATGCAAAAACTCACAACTCTTCCATTAAATCTTGGAGGCCTCATATGATAACATAATGATGCTTCCTAGTGGGAAAACCTCTACAGTATCATTCCTTGACTTTGGTATCTACACTGTGGCTTACACTGAGGCATATATTGTCTTCCTAGTTCTGTCCTTGAATGTACATTGAAATTAGACTTCAGATTTTGGCAGTGAGGGGCTACAAGCTGCCAAGAAGGAAGTTTATCTAATGATAACTCATTCCTATCTCTGGATTTGTGTTGTTTTTCACAGGGCAGAGCATGTGATCTCCCAGGAAAGCAAGACAATCAAGACTTTCTGGTCTTGATTAAGGCTCTCCAGGTGGTAGGCCTCTCTGATGACCAGGTGACCTCAATCTGGGCAGTGCTTGCTGGTATTCTTCAGCTGGGGAACATCTGTTTTACCTCATGTGAGGTATGTTACATTTTTACTCATTCAAGGTGTTATTGTTAGAGCCTCTTCAGTCACTGGAAATATTCTTCAATATTCATAATTTGATCCATCTTCATTCCTTTTGTGGTAATGATGGAGAAGAGGCAGAGCTAGTTCCTCAGCCATTGCTACACCCAACTAAGGGCCAAATGCCTTATATTCTTTGATGAGTCAGATTAGGGTTCCTCAGATCTGACTTACTTCCCTTACAGTCACACTGCAGCTATGGGGAATGTTTTTGTTTTGTTTTTGTTTTTTGTTTTTAAGTCAGGTACCTGATTCTGATTGGAACTGTGGTATCTTGAAGCCAAAATGGCCCCAGCAGTTGAATTACTTGTGTGGCTTTGAAACTGTATATGCTCAGAATATTCCACATGCAGTTCCAGTTACATACATAGCTCTCTACCAGCACACTTCTGCAAGGGAAATGGGCCCAAGAGGGAAGGCAGGAGCCCCTCCTCCATTAACACTGCAGTTCCAAGCAGAATTGAACTCCTTGCATTTTTTAAATGACACTCCATGCAGCTGCTATGTGACTACAAGGAAAGTGAATCAGCTTTGAGGAACCCTGACCTAACTTAACATGCAGTTTGGATATATGACAGCAGTTTCGGTGGTCACATTAAAAACAAGTGATCAGAATCCTCCTTTTTCCATGATACAATATGAAAATAAAATTGGTAAGAAGTTATTAAAAAGACTAAAAATTACATTGGCTAGAAAGAGAATTCCTCAGCCATGCTTGAAACAAAACTTTTCCTAATACTGATAGAAATGAAATTAGCAGCCATAAAGTGACAGGAGGGAAAACATATGCCAAGATAAATATTATTTTATAGTCATCAGAGACAGAGACAGTAGCCAGTATTGTGTTTAACTTAATTTGAACATCATTGTATAGTGGGCAGTGCAGGGCATCATGAATAAGATGTGATTGATTAAGCTCAGAAGGGCACAACTGGCAATCTAGTGAGATATGCAGATATGTGGAAGGAAAGGCCTGAAAGCTTATAGTAGTAAAAGCTTTTCTTAGGTAGGCATTTGTTAGACCATCTAAATAGCCAGAAAAAAATCTGGCATATTTATGCCTTGGACACCACCTGGAAAATATAGAGTTTTGGACAGGATTCCACAAGCCCAATCTTGGATTTTACAAATGCCCCAAGTTTTGATCAAATCAAGGGAAGGTAGTCCATACAAATGCAAAATAGGGGAAAGAATAGTAGTCCAGTAGTTCTTTTCTAAATAAAACTGAAAGCTGAGTTTGACTAGGTGGGTCTCAGGTTTATTGACAAGTCTGAAATAGAATTTAAGGAGTTTCAGGTATACTCTGGAAGTTATAGATGGAAGACTAACCTCAGTTCTGAGGAAGGCAGACGGCATGCCTTGAGGAAGACCCAAATTTTCCTAATAAAGGTATTTTGAAGGTTTATGCAAAACCTTAATATAAAATTAAACAAAAAATGGGCCAAAAGGCATCCCTGTTTGACACATTTTCTCAAAGGAATTGGGTCTGTAAGTTCAGCTTGTGTTGTAGATCTAACCTTAACTGTGAGATCTGAGTAGAGTTGCATTAATATGCAAAGTAACTTCCTGTCGATATTTGCCACTTTATGCTCAAGTCTAATACGATCTATGGGGACAAATGCAGAAACTAAATCAACAAATGCAGCATTGTCAGGCTTTGTGGGGGGAAGGAGGGTGGCGACCCTTCCCTTTGCCTGCTTTCCCAGGGCTCAGCTACTGTCCACTGGCCTTGCACTTCTCTCCAGACGGGGGGAGGGGAGGGATTGTCCCACACTGGCCGGGCTTCGGCGGCACCTGGGCTCACCTCTTCCTCGGGGTCCCATGGCTCCTTCGCCTCCAGAGTCAATAACGAGCCAGAGGCACTCAATAAGCTTTCTGTGTCTCTTTATTGTGCCTTCTTTCTCCTGTCATTTCCCAGGCTCTCCCTCTTATCTCCGTTTCTGGACCAATCCACCAACCCCACCCAATTTCCCTACTCCGTTTATGTATCTTCCCCTAACATGCCTTCCTCCCACCCCCCTGCATGCCCTTCCTCCATTCTCTGGCCGCCCGATGTCTCAAAAACCACACCACTTTTCCCAGCCGCTACTTTCCCTCTCAGCCCTCCCAACCTCCACTGGCCAGTCCCTTTGACTATTCTCAGCGTCTTTCGGCTCCGTCGAGCCCCACACCATCGGGCGCAGCTTCATGACTGCCGCCAAAGCCTCCGGCGACATCTCCTCCCCTCCAGAGCTTTCGGGCCATCCCGTCACCTCGTGAGCCGCCAACCCACATCCTGTCTTTCTCAGCCTCCGTCTGGCTTGCCTGGCTCGCCAAGTCTGTAAGTCCCTGTGGGTAAGGACAAGTCTGCGAGGCGGCGTCCTGAGGCTGCACCGGGTTGCCATCGGGGAGGGGCGTGGACAGCTGGCAGCCTGAGAGTCCGGAAAACTCTGGTAACCCCTGTTATTTTTAGGGCATTTTTAGTATATTTAGTGTCTTTTTAAATCAAGGACATCAGGGTCAAGCAATGATCAATTGTGTTATGGCCCTTTCTAAAATTTGCTTGTTCAGTATTCAGAAGATTTGTGTTGTCTGCCCAATTTTCCAGTTTGTTAAGGAGAGGGTGTGTGTATGAAATGTCAACCAGACTTATAGGACAGCTGTGAAGCCCTGTTTTCCATATTGCAAAGTACTAGGGGATTCTGTGCTGTGAAAGATGGAAAAGAGTCACATGATTTCATAATATGGAGAACACGTTGATTGTACAGAATGCACAGTAGAACTCACTAGCAGTGGTAATGCAAACTATGATAGTAATGCAGATATATGACATTTTCCTTACAGAGGACTCATTCAGTTGTTATGCTGCGTTATCCCCTGTTTTTGTTTTTTTGCCTTGGGGTAGCTCTTCTCATCTTTTTCAGCATCCACATGGCTTGCTTGCCCCCCTGTTTGCCACCAGAGTTTTTTCCTCACGTGGTAGCCAAGGAACAGGAAGTAAAAACTCCCCACTCAAAGTCTGAAATCTTTTTATATATATATATAAAGAGAGCCTCTTGTGGCGCAGAGTGGTAAGGCAGCAGAAATGCTGCCTGAAGCTGTCTGCCCATGAGGCTGGGAGTTCAATCCCAGCAGCTGGCTCAAGGTTGACTCAACCTTCCATCCTTCCAAGATGGGTAAAATGAGTACCCAGCTTGCTGAGGGGTAAACGGTAATGACTGGGGAAGGCACTGGCAAACCACCCCGTATTGAGTCTGCCATGAAAACGCTAGAGGGCATCACCCCAAGGGTCAGACATGACTCGGTGCTTGCACAGGGGATACCTTTACCTTTATATTGTTTAGTTGTTAGGTGCAAAGTCTTGTCCGATCCATCGCGACCCCATGGACAATGATCCTCCAGGCCTTCCTGTCCTCTATCACAGTGGTCCCCAACTTTTTTTAGGCTGGGGACCGGCAGGGCAACTGCCCCGCCCGCACATCGCTTGCAGCCTGGGAAGTTTTTTACTGCGGGGGGGGGCGGGGAGAGGGAACCGCGGCCCGGCGCCATGGCCTTCACGGCCCGTCACCGGGCCGTGGCCCACAGGTTGGGGACCACTGCTCTACCATTCCTTGGTCCATTTAAGATTGCACCTACTGCTTCAGTGACTCCATCCAGCCACCTCATTTTCTGTCATTCCCTTCTTCTTTTGCCCTCAATCCCTCCTAGCATTAGGCTCTTCTCCAGGGAGTCCTTCCTTCTCATGAGGTGGCCAAAGTATTTGAGTTTCATCTTCAAGATCTGCCCTTCTAAAGAGCAGTCAGGGCTGATCTCCTCTGGGACTGACCGGTTTGTTCACCTTGCAGTCCAAGGGACTCGCAAGAGTCTTCTCCAGCACCAGAGTTCAAAAGCCTCAATTCTTTGACGCTCGGCCTTCCTTATGGTCAAACGTTCACAGCCATACATTGCAACTGGAAAGACCAAAGCCTTGACTAGACGCACTTTTGTTGGCAGGGTGATGTCTCTGCTTTTTAGGATGCTTTCTAGATTTGCCATAGCTTTCCTCCCCAGGAGCGTCTTTTAATTTCTTTGCTGCAGTCCCCAATGAATGTCAACAATGATCTTGCACAGTGCAGGGGATTGGACTAGATGGCCTGTATGGCCCCTTCCAACTCTATGATTCGATGATGTAGAGAATGGAGGGGGCCAACAAGTCTGTCCTTGCATAAAAGAATAAATGGGCATGAATTTGACATCAAAAATCACAACATTCTAAAACTTAAGGAAGAACATTTAAATCTCCCAGGACTTTCCATTGCTGACCTAAGAATGGCAGACCTGAGAGAAGCCTCAAGGAGAGATTACAATATGAGACAACTGAACCTGAGTTCATTCACAAGTTTGACGGACTCCTCATCCAAGTGCTAAACAGGAATCAAATTGTTCTTTCATTACAAATGGTGGCTTTCTCTAATCCCAAACATTTCCCCGTGCTCTAATCAAGCTGATTACATTTTGCATTGTACCTCTGCATCCTGACTCCTTTCTTTGCAATACCCCTCTCACATTCAGACTGGGATATAAGGACTCAGGGGTCTCCACTCCCGCTTGTATCTGACAAAGGGAACTTCAACTCTTGAGTCTCAAAAGTCCACACCTATGAAATCTCTTTCCCTCCTCTAAGGTGCTACTAGACTTTCTCAACCAGGGTTTCATCAAACCCTGGGGTTTCTTGACAGCTCTGGAATGGGTGGGAGTTAATTAATTTGTTATATATTTTTTAAATGTGTTAAACATTTATTGGGTGATATTGATATTGGGTGATATATGGTCACCTTGACTCCCCCCCCCCCAAAATGATGGGACTGGAGATAGTGGGAATGGGAGGGGCCCAGGGTAGGCATGTACACAGCTATGCTTCCCAACCATATTCTGCACGATCACACCACTTCTTCAAGTCTGAAGAATGTTTCAGGGATTTCTCAATGATAAAAAGCTGAGAAAGGCTGATTTAGAACTTGGAGAGCTGTCCGAAATTGAGATTGACAATACTGAACCAGCTGGATCATTAGGCCAGGAGCTTCTCTGCATGACTAATAGAGCGTCTGAAGCAGGCAGGAGAGAAATGTATCGGTGAAAAGCCTATTTCAGAAACAATGCTTAAAAGACGCTTAAAGCACCAAAGAGGCAGTTCACCATGCAGAGAAAAATCAGTTTTGCAAAGTAAATTCTCTCTCTTGTATATTTATTTATTTATTTAGATTTCTATACCACCCATTTCTTTGCAGCTCTTGGCGGTTTACACAGAACATTACAACTTACATGGAACATTATACAGACTATAACATCAAACCAACTTTCAATAAAACATCAAAAGATTACAAAATCACATTTATAATATAATAACAATTAACAGTAACTTTTGGAGAGTCATGGGCAGGTGTCTGGAGGGACCAGCAGGTGTTCTGAGTTGGTCGGTCGGCCTCAAGCAAATGCCTGGTGGAAGAGATCCCCCTTGCAGGGCCTGCGGAATTGTGGAAGTTCGGGCAGGGCTCTGATCTCCTCAGAGAGCTCGTTCCACCAGGTGGAGGCCAGGACCAAGAAGGTCCGACGCGCTTCTCTGGGGCCAGGGATCCGCAGCTAGTTGGAGGTGGCAGAGTGTAAGACTCTTTTGGGGGTATAGGCAGGAAGGCGGTCTGTCAGGTACACTGGGCCCAAACCGTGTATGGCCTTAAAGGTGATTACCAGAACCTTAAGCTTAATCTGGCAGACTTGTCCACCATCACCAGCAGAACTTGCTCCTCCTCCTACTGCTCCAGCTCCTTCTCCACCGCATCCGCCGCCACCACCACCACCTGCTCCTGAACCACCACCAACACCAACACCTTCTACTCCTTCTGATTCTACGATTATTGTCCTAGATGCACATTAAAATCCATATCCATAAATTTGTAAGGAAGAGATAAATTTTGGGCAATAGGGATATGCTGTACATGGTATGACTATTATACTTAGCACAACATGAGTATTGTACTATTATGACAGTAAATTTAAAACATTTCAAAAGATGTGTCATCTGGTTATGGAATTGGGGTCACTGTGGGGGCCAAGGTACTTATGTTTCCTGCACTGTGCAGGGGATTGGACTAGGTGACCCCAGAGGCCCCTTTCAGCGCCATGATTCTGATTCTGTAACCTGTAGCCAATACCCAGCTGCTTTCAGCGTCTCAAGCCCATCAGCCCTTGCCTTTCAAGCAAAGCCTTCATCGTTGCCATAGGGATGGCTAGGCTATGATGCTGAGTATTCTGCTAAATGATGTCACAACCATCTTCAGACATACATAAAGCTTGCCCTCAGTGGTTGCTGTGCAGTCTGCAAAGACCTGCTTAGTGGCATACACCTTGCTGATATGGCTTATGCTAATCTCTTCCGTTGGATGTTACTGGGGCCTCTTATGGGGCTAGCTTTACCGTCCCCTTGGAAATGCTGCATTCCAGACTCTCAGACGAATGTTCTTGAGCCCAAAGTCTCCATGGAAGTGGACAGTGAAGACAGTGACTTGACTAACCTCCCTAATGGTGACAATTCTGTGGTAGGACTGAAGAAGGTACTTGGGTCACATATATTGACTAAAGAAGAGCTGCTGAAACGGCTCCTACAGGGCACTAAACATGTTGCAGGAGAAATCTCGGCAGGTAACTCAGAACCCTCCTTGAATGAGCCCTCACCTCAGGGGACTTCTGTTTCTCCCCCTTCATGCTTCTTGCCACGTCAAGATGACAACATTCAGGGTGAGGGAGAAGTCTTTGAAAATGAGCTGAACGAGAAAGTTGACTGACCTCATCCCAAACACACCGGTGAGGAAACTCGTCTCTCACATGATCCGCATCCTGAAACTAGATTACACGTCACCCACATTCCAGGAGGCTTGTGCGAAATTCATCACTGAAACAGACCTCCTCATGAAACTCTTTAGTGAACACGTCAATGAAACCTCCTCCCTATGGAATATTTGGCCCTTCTTGGATGCAGCTGATATGACCACAGCAAGCACACCAAAACTGGAGAAGCCTTCAAGCAGGCTAGCTAATGAGGGGATTCCAGCATACGGATGTGGAAACAAGCTGCTCTTGGTTATTTCAGTGACCGCCTTCATTCTGATTATGGTTGCTGTTATCTGCCTAATTGAGGTCTGGTCTCAGTGTACTGCAGCCAAGGAGAAGAGCTTTCTGGGCAAAGAAAAGAAACCCCTGCCAGATGAAGAGCTTCCCAGAACACCATAGAGGGATAAGACTCTTTGGCTCAAAGATATGTATTATAATCAGGATGGACTAGAGAATAACACACTGGACAAACTGCATAATGAAGAATCCTTCGAGGAAGAGGATCTGACCAGTTGGAGGATGGGAACTGCTGGAATAACGGATTCCCCCTGTTACTCCACCACCATCACCAGCAGAACTTGCTCCTCCTACTGCTTCTCTTGATCCCCCTTCTTGTCCTCCTCCACCACCACCACAATCTGCTCCTGAACCACCTCCACCAGTACCTTCTACTCCTTCTGATAAGTCCATTGAGAAAAAGAGTTCAGAAACAACAGAGGCCATTAGTCCAAAAGCAGCATCTTCAGCAGCAGATGAAGCATAGAGAGCTCTGCTGAGAAATCGGAGAACCCCCCTTCAACAGAAGTTATGAGTGAAGGACCAGAAAGTGGAGAGGGGGATGGTGAAGGTGAAGGTGAAGAAGATGAAGAAGATGAAGAGAGTGACTGATCTCTCTCAAGTTATGCATATTTACATAATCTATAATAAAGTTTTAGTGTTGTTTCTATTAAACGTGATTAAAACACACCTCTGACAAAGTGTTTTGATTGGGTTTGACCGAAAATGGCTTATACCCTACCAAGAATGCCAAAAATGGCATTGATATCCTCTTTCAGTTGTGGAGATGTTAAAAAGCATGTTGGTATTTCTATCCATATTCGATGGGTTTGGTGAAAATGTTTTGGTAAGAAATACATCAGATTCTAACAGAAATTATTCATTGTGAGATCGCTTGGCATCCACTTACAGTTCTGTTAGGCTATCTTAATATCTTAATATGTTGAGAAACAATAAGGAGCTTATAAGGAATTTGCTAATAGCAGATACAATTTGAGTAGCAGAATAATGGAAGCAGAAGGTGCTACTAATTATGGAGGAATGTCTCTGTGTAAAATATGTACCTGGAGAAAATGGTTTATAGACAAAGCTGAGATGTTAAACAACTTATTCAGGATAGAATCATAGAATTGGAAGGGGCCATACAGGCCATCTAGTCCAACCCCCTGCTCAATGCAGGATCAGCCCAAAGCATCCTAAAGTGACCAAGAAAAGTGTGTATTCAACCTTTGCTTGAAGACTGCCAGTGAGGGGAGGAATTTTGTTATTTTTTTATTATATATTTTTTATTTCCATAAGGATAGAAATATAGAATAGAGACAAGTTATTAATACCGAGAATAGTAAAATATAGTCTTCGTTTGGAAATATAAGACCCCACATTAACTACACAATGTTATAAACTTTTGCCCAAAGCTAATTAACTTTTTCACGTTTCCACCACATTTAAGAAGAGAAGCCTACTTTGTTAACACCTTTCCAACATTTGTTTACATAGTTTTTAACAATTTTAACGGTCATTTTTGGTGTCCCATAACACCTATAAAACAATTTATACTTAACACAATCTTAGAGCCATCCACATTTCCACCACATTTAGGAAAAGAGGCCTACTTAGTTGTACAGAAGAAAAAAATATGTTGTTATATAAGTATAAGTTGTATAAGTATAAGTTGTTAATATAAGATATGGTAAAATAAAGTCTTTGTTGGTTACATTTACACCTCCTCGATTAGGTGCCTCCTTTTAGTTATGCTTTAAATTTAGACTGGGAGTCACTGCAGAGATATATTTAATAATACAGATTCAGCTTGCATAAGAAATCTAAGACCCCACACTAACTACATAATAGTATAAACTTACAATGAGCAGTAAAATATAGTCTTCATCTGTTATACTTAAACCCACTGCATTAGGTGTCTCCTTTTAGTTAAGCTTTAATTTTAGTCTGGAAGGAACTGCAGAGATAAATTTAATAATACAAATTCAGCTTACTTAGAAGATCTTAGACCCCACATTAACTTCTTGACCCTAGTAAAAAAGAAGCGAAAGAAGGGAAAAAGCCCCACTGGGCATGGACTTGGGATCACTGTGGGGGCCAAGGTAGTTAGGTTTCCTGCACTGTGCAGGGGATTGGACTAGGTGACCTTGGAGACCCCTTTCAGCGCCATGATTCTATGATTCGGTAACCTGTAGCCAATACCCAGCTGCTTTCAGCGTCTCAAGCCCATCAGCCCTTGCCTTTCAAGCAAAGCCTTCATCGTTGCCATAGGGATGGCTAGGCTATGATGCTGAGTATTCTGCTAAATGATGTCACAAACATCTTCAGACATACATAAAGCTTGCCCACAGTGGTTGCTGTGCAGTCTGCAAAGACCTGCTTAGTGGCATACACCTTGCTGATATGGCTTATGCTAAGCTCTTCCGTTGGATGTTACTGGGGCCTCTTATGGGGCTAGCTCTGCCATCCCCTTGGAAACGCTCCATTCCAGACTCTCATACGAATGTTCTTGAGCCCAAAGGCTCCATGGAAGTGGACAGTGAAGACAGTGACATGACTAACCTCCCTAATGGTGAAAACTCTGTGGTAGGACTGAAGAAGGTACTTGGGTCACAGATATTGACTAAAGAAGAGCTGCTGAAACCGCTCGTACAGGGAACTAAACATGTTGCAGGAGAAATCTCGGCAGGTAACTCAGAACCCTCCTTGAATGAGCCCTCACCTCAGGGGACTTCCATTTCTCCCCCTTCAGGCTTCTTGCCACGTCAAGATGACAACGTTCAGGGTGAGGGTGAAGCCTTTGAAAATGAGCTGAACGAGATGTTGACTGACCTCATCCCAAACACACCGGTGAGGAAACTCGTCTCTCACATGATCCGCATCCTGAAAATAGATTGCACGTCACCCACACTCCAGGTAGCTTGTGCAGAACTGATCACTGAAACAGACCTCATGAAACTCTTTAGTGATCACGTCAATGAAACCTCCTCCCTATGGAATATTTGGCCCTCCTTGGATGCAGCTGATATGACCACAGCAAGCACACCAAAACTGGAGAAGCCTTCAGGCAGGCTAGCAAATGAGGGGATTCCAGCATAAGGATGTGGAAACAAGCTGGTCTTGGTTATTTCATTGACCGCCTTCATTCTGATTTTGGTTGCTGTTATCTGCCTAATTGAGGTCTGGTCTCAGTGTACTGCAGCCAAAGAGAAGAACTTTCTGGGCAAAGAAAAGAAACCTCTGCCAGATGAAGAGCTTCCCAGAACACCAAAGAGGGATAAGCCTCTTTGGCTCAAAGATATGTATTATAATCTGGATGGACTAGAGAATAACACACTGGACAAACTTCTCCTCCTGTTCCTCCTGCAACTCCTCCTCCTGCTCCTCCTCCTCCACCACCACCACCTGCTCCTGAACCACCCCCACTACCACAAAGTTCAAATGATATCAAATTGTCTTAAAATAAAGTTACCATCAAACCCAGAAAACATATTATTGAATTATTTTCCAGAAATACAGTCACAACAACTCTCTATGGTATTTCATATGCTAAGATTAGCAATTTTGAGAGATACTGGAAAAAAAGTTCCTGATTTACTTGGTGTAATAACATCAATGAGACTTTCTTATTAATCAAATTAACATATATTCAGAACAATAAGAACATGGGGAAATTATATGAAATGTGGAACTAGGTACATTCTATAATGAGGGGGTATACAGAATAGAGAGATCTTCATCAAGTACCAGATGGGGTTGATATAGAGAGGAGGAGGTCATAAATATTGTGTAGATTATTGAGGTCAGTGTCATGGAGGGTTGATTGTTATTATTACTGCTGAAATAGTCTCCATTTAATATGCTTGTTGAATGTACATTTTGACAGAGTGGGGATTTGGTGCTTTAGAAAGGGCCTGGGCAGCATTTTAACAAAAATAAGTACAAGAAAAAAAAAGAAATGAATCTCTGTTAATCTTAAACAACTCTTCATTTACAATAATACAACATCTAATTTCAGCAGGGACACTGGTACCAGAGCTTGCAATAAGCCCAGATGCCAACTTTGCTGCCGTGTACACACAGACTGTGTGATCACTGGACCAAGCCACACCAACTACACTATCTCAGGCTCCCCACAAGGCAGCACAGCATGAGGGAATGTGATCCGATCTTATACTTGCAGAGGTTCTACACTTCCAGGCCAAAGCAAAGCCACCTTGCCATTGCACCATCTCACTCTGTTGCAGGTGCCCCTCCACCCAAACCTTCAGAAGGCCTGGAGTTCTGGGGACAGAGCTCTTGCTGCCCCTGCAGAGGGACGTGGGCTGACAGGGGAGCCACTGAGGACAGGTGGAGCACAGAATGGGATGCCTGACCTACCTTCTGGATCTTAATTTTGGCTGAACTATGCCAATGGACCTCCAACCCAATGCAGAGCCACTCCAGTCTCAGCCACTGCCTTCAACAGACTTAGGAATTACTTTCCCTAGGAGATCACTGGGAAAGATCAACAGGGGCTTTGGAAGCTAGTACGTGACTGTAGGAGCTGGCTAGAGAGCGCCAAGACAGATAGCTAAGCATCTCCTCCTGCATTGCAGATGGATGTGCGTGCTTATGCCTTAAAACCTTGCCAAAAAGGGTGGGAGCACTGAAAAGGCCTAAGCCTATAATCATACTCCTCTTACTTGGAAGTAAATGGCTGAGACACTTCAGAACAAGTCTGCTTTTAAACACACATGAACAACTTTCCCAACAAGGTCCAGATGATTCAATTTAGTTTTCACAAAGCAGCCAGGTCACTAAGAATTAAAAATGCTTCCTATTTCCAAACTGAAGCCAGCAGAATCGGACTCCAGACCAACTTTACTAGCACACCGCCTGAAGGCCAAAGCAGGTTTCTTGCGCTGGCGGAGAGGAGGAAGCCACACATCCCCAGCCATGGGAGAACCCTCAAAGGGGCACAGGCGCCTCTAATGGATGCCTACAGGACCTGCGCCCCTCTTTTCCCATCTGCCTCGGCGGCAACGGCTAGGCTGCTTCTGCCTGCCAAGTCCCTCTCATTAAATCCACTCGAGACTCCAACGAACCCCGAGGGCTCCAACTTGCAAAGAGGAAAGGAAGAAGACAAAATAGGGGGGGGGAGGCGGCTTAGTTCCCCCTGCTGCAGATGCCGATGCCCTCCAACTTGTGCGCACACGTTCCCAGCCGCGCCAAAGTCTCAAGTGACGCGCCCCAGCGCAACACACGGCCTCGCTCTCTCTTTCGCCCCGTGTGAGTGACAACAAGCAACTCCGTGGCCCTGCCCAGCCAGCCTCGCCTTCCCCCCTTTTGCTTTTCCAATCAGGAGGGAAGAACTGCAGTCTGGGAGGGATTTCCTGCACTGAGTGATGCCAAAATAGGGGCCCACAATCAATATTAGATTTTAATAGGTATGAGGAGATAAAGTTACTGCCAAGAGCCTTACCACATTTTAATTCTTGTATCAGTTGTTTGATTTCAGAGATGGTGGCCTGCGGCCATTGAGGAATTATATCTAAAGATTTCAGGTGTAAATACTTCAGATGGGGAATCATTATACAGAACAGAGAAAAATTGCATCCATTTAGTTTCACTAATAGTATTGGATGCAAGAAAGGGATCTAGATTCGAATGTGAGGAAGTCATGAATGAATGCAAGGCTTCACTTGCTGCAATTTATAGACTGCAGATGTCAATTTTCCAATTTCAGAAGAGTTTCACGATGCGTTCTAATATCATTCATACTTCTAAAGATATAATCGACTGTCTTTGCAATCAGTTCAGTTTGGTTGTAATCCACAGGTGATCAGGGCTCCCCTGTATCAGACATCATTTGGGGAAGTTGTTCCCTTGTAAGTCTTACTTCAGGTTCGGTGTCAATATCAGTTGTAACTTCACAAACAGCCTTCTTATCAGACATACTTAATTCATCCTCTGTACACTCCTCTTATTCACAGCACTGACCTTCCAGTGGGACCAAGCAGTTGGCCATTCTAATTGAAAACACCTGTTTTTTTGCTTATTAGTATTGGTTGAAGTGAAATAGTCTCCTATTCTTGTCTGTTTAGTCTTGTGTAAGGAGTTAGTATTTTTCTCTTGTTCTTGATCCCTAGGGCGTTAACCGGGAGCCATAGTTGATTAAGGAGTGAGCGTTCTCTTGCACGTTAAAGTTTTAGCCATGAGAAACCTGCGCGCTCCCCATAGACTTAATTAAGTCGCAGTTTCAAAAATAAGTAAAAGCAGGAGGACACTATCAGTGAATAAAATATATTTTAAGACAAAGTGCCCTTTAGACTTATTGGTATCAAGGTAACTAGAAGAAGCTTCACTGAGCGTTAGCAGCAGCTTTGTTGGCCCAATCAACAGGAAGAGTAAGCGAAAGTATTTTGTAAAGTAATGCTCAGTTGTTCTTGGCAAATAGTCAACTATGCTCAACTTGAGTTCGTTTTGCTTGGCAAGTTATTGCAATTTTATCTTTTAGTAGGGTTTATCGCTACCAGGAGTAAAACTGTCCTCGTTGTGAGCTAGTCTCATAGGAACATTTAGAACATGCAGTTGTCCTACAAACTCTGGAGCTTGAAGTTTGCCAAGTTATTACAGTAGCAGGAGATGGTAATGCAAAAAGAGTAAAAAAGCAGCAATCAGCACGTCCTTTCCCTCAGCAACTTGTCACTTGCTGGCCTTTCCTGCAGAGAGAAAGAGGGATCCTGGTTCGGGGGGGCGGCGGCGGCGGCGGCGGCTTCTTGGCAGCAGAGTTCCCAGGCGCCCTCTGGAACTGCCTCGCCGCGTCCATTTCGCCGGGGGTCGCCCGTGGCCCTGGGAAAGCGAAGCGGGCGGGGGGTGCTCTTGTGGAGTCCCGAAGACGACCCACCCCCTCCGGCTGCCCTTGCGCTCCTCTCCCCGCGCCGGCCGGTCCTCCTCGGGAGTCGGGACTGTGGCGAGGGCGAAAGCGCTTCGGGGGGTGTGCGGCTGGCTGGCTGGCTGGCTGGGAAGCGGCGATCCCCTCGGGTTTTTATTTCGGCCGCTGGAAGGAGAGAAGCAGCCGGAGCCTCTGCTCGACCTGGGCTTGCCAACTTTGTCCGCGGGAAACGCCAGGAGCTCCCCGATGAGGTGAGTTGTGCAAAAGAAGGGATTTGATGCAGGAAAAGGGGAAATCGGCTTGAACGTCTGGCTGCCCGCTAAGATTTGGGCTCCTTGCACGCACACACCTCCCCCCCCCCGCCCCCCACTCCCCTATTCGGTCATTCCTGGCCGTCTCGGCTGAGCAGTTCAAACTCCACTTCATCCCGTTCAAGCTTTAGCGCTGGGAAAAGGCGAACTTTAGAGGAGCCCCAACTTTCGGATCAACGCGAATCACTCTGGCCGGGAGCGCCTAAGGGGAAAAAACAAACTCTTTCATGTTTCATTTATTTCTGCCGCTCAGCCCTCCTACATTAGATTCCGGCTCTTCCCTCTCTTTATCCTCGCCAGCCTCAAGTTAGTCGTAATGCTCTCTCTTTGTGGCCTCGGTATTATTATTATTATATCTCCTCATGCCACTCTTAAGGACTTTTCGCGGGCTGTGGCTTTCTTAATCCTTGCGATGTGAGTGTGCACTGCGGGAAAGATTATGCTGCTTAAGTGTTTGCTGTTGTGATTCAAAGGCTGCTTGCATCCTCCTCCTAACCTTTCTGCTCCCCTCCAGTATTTCTCCCACTTTCCAGATTTCGTATCTTTAATAACTGCCGTTCAGCATCTTTCTTCTTACATAACCTTTCTTCTTACTCCTCAGTCATGCAACTTTTCTGACCTGCCTGGCTGACAATTTCATTTATCAAATGGTAGATGAACCCACTGGAGCCAGACATCCTGGAATGTGAAGTCAAATGGGCCTTAGGAAGTCTGAGCAACAATAAAGCTAGTGGTGGTGACAGCATTCCAGTTGAACTATTCAAAATCTTAAAGGACGATGCAGTAAAAGTGCTACACTCAATATGCCAGCAAATTTGGAAAACTCAACAATGGCCACAGGATTGGAAAAGGTCAGTTTACATTCCAATCCCAAAGAATGGCAATGCCAAAGAATGTTCCAACTACCGCATCATTGCACTCATTTCTCATGCTAGCAAAGTTATGCTCAAAATCCTACAAGCTAGGCTCCAGCAATATGTGGACCGAGAACTTCCAGAAGTACAGGCAGGATTTCGAAGAGGCAGAGGAACTAGAGATCAAATTGCCAACATATGCTGGATCATGGAGAAAGCTAGGGAGTACCAGAAGAACGTCTACTTCTGCTTCATTGACTATGCTAAAGCCTTTGATTGTGTGGAGCACAACAAATTGTGGCAAGTTCTTAAAGAGATGGGAGTACCAGAGCATCTTATTTGTCTCTTGAGAAATTTATATGCAGGTCAAGAAGCAACAGTGAGAACTGAACATGGAATCACTGACTGGTTCAAAATTGAGAAAGGAGTTCGGCAAGGCTGTATACTGTCGCCTTGCCTATTTAACTTGTATGCAGAGCACATCATGAGAAATGCGGGATTAGAGGAGTCACAAATTGGGATCAAGATTGCAGGGAGAAATATCAACAACCTCAGATATGCAGATGATACCACTCTAATGGCAGAAAGTGAAGAGGAACTAAAGAGCCTGTTGATGCGGGTGAAGGAGGAGAGTGCAAAAGTTGGCTTGAAACTCAACATCAAGAAAACAAAGATCATGGCATCCGGCCCTCTCAATTCCTGGCAAATAGAAGGGGAAGAAATGGAGATAGTGACAGATTTTATTTTCCTGGGCTCCAAGATCACTGCAGATGGGGACTGCAGCAAAGAAATTATAAGACGCTTGCTCCTGGGGAGGAAAGCTATGGCAAATCTAGACAGCATCCTAAAAAGCAGAGACATCACCCTGCCAACAAAAGTGCGTTTAGTCAAGGCTATGGTCTTCCCAGTTGCAATGTATGGCTGCGAAAGTTGGACCATAAGGAAGGCCGAGCGTCAAAGAATTGAGGCTTTTGAACTCTGGTGCTGGAGAAGACTCTTGCGAGTCCCTTGGACTGCAAGGCGAACAAACCGGTCAGTCCTAGAGGAGATCAGCCCTGACTGCTCTTTAGAAGGCCAGATTCTGAAGATGAAACTCAAATATTTCGGCCACCTCATGAGAAGGAAGGACTCCCTGGAGAAGAGCCTAATGCTGGGAGCGATCGAGGGCAAAAGAAGAAGGGGACGACAGAGAATGAGGTGGCTGGATGGAGTCACTGAAGCAGTAGGTGCAAACTTAAATGGACTCCGGGGAATGGTAGAGGACAGGAAGGCCTGGAGGATCATTGTCCATGGGGTCGCGATGGGTCGGACACGACTTCGCACATAACAACAACAAGATGAACCCACAAGAGGTTCAGCCATACTGGACTTAATACTGACCAACAGGCAAGAGTTGGTGGATGAGGTGAAGGAGGTGGGGACCCTAGGGGGAAGTGACCATGTCCTCATAGAATTCCTTTTGAGATGGGGAGCCAAGGAAGACGCGGATGTTGGATTTTCGTAGGGCAAACTTTAATAAACTCAGAGACATGATGAGTGTCATACCATGGATGAGAATGCTGGAAGGGAAGGGAGCAGGTGAAGGGTGGCCGCTACTCAAACAAGAGCTATTGCATGCTCAATGACTATCCCAGAAAGACGAAAAAACTGCAGGAGCTCTAAGAAGCCTATTTGGATGAACAGAGAACTTCAAGAGGAACTAAGAAAGAAAAGGAAAATGTTCAGGAAATGGAGGGAAGGACAGAGCTCTAAAGAAGAGTACCTACAAGTTACTAGGCACTGTAGATCAATCACCAGAAAGGCCAAAGCTGAGAGTGAGCTAAGATTGGCCAGGGAAGCTCATTGTAACAAGAAAAGATTTTTCAGTTATGTGAGGAGCAAACGCAAAGTAAAGGAGGCAAAAGGCCCACTGTTGGGTGCGGATGGACAAACTCTAACGGAGGATGCAGAGAAAGCAGAAAGGCTCAGCACCTATTTTACATCTGTTTTTTTTCCACAGGTCAAAGGGTTTAGGCACATCTAGAGATGACAGTAGCCAAGAGATAGTGTCTGGGTGGCAGGTTGACATGGACAGAGAGGTTGTGGAGAGGCATTTAGCTGCACTGGATGAGTTCAAATCCCCTGGGCTGGATGAAATACACCCGAGAGCGCTCAAAGAACTTTCCAGAGAACTTGCAGAACCCTTGTCCATCATCTTCGGGACCTCTTTAAGGACTTGAGATGCCCCGGAGGACTGGAAGAGAGCAAACGTTATTCCAATCTTCAAGAAAGGGAGGAAGGATGACCCGGGAAACTACAGACCAGTGAGTCTGACCTCTGTTGTGGGGAAGATAATGGAACAGATATTAAAGGGAGCAATCTGCAAACATCTGGTGGACAATTTGGTGATCCAAGGAAGTCAGCATGGATTTGTCTCTAACAGGTCCTGTCAGACCAACCTGGTTTCCTTTTTTGACCAAGTGACAGGTTTGCTGGATTGTGGAAATTCGGTTGATGTTGTTTACTTGGATTTTAGTAAAGCTTTTGATAAGGTTCCCCATGATGTTCTGATGGATAAATTGAAGGACTGCAATCTGGATTTTCAGATAGTTAGGTGGATAGGGAATTGGTTAGAGCAGTAGTCCCCAACCTGCGGGCCGCGGCCCGGTGCCGGGCCGCGAAGGCCATGGCGCCGGGCCACGGCTCCATCTCCCCGCCCCCCCCCCGCAGTAAAAAACTTCCCCGGCCGCAAGCTTGCGGCCCGGGAAGCTTCTTACTGCGGCAGGGCGGGGAGAGGGAATTGGGGCCTGGCCGCGCCCATGTGGGCGCGGCCGATGTGCGGGTGCGGTTCGCGGGGCGCGGCCAGATGCGGGGCGCGGCCAGATGTGCGGGCGCGGCTCGCGGGCGCGGCCCGATGCGTGGGCGTGGCCCGCGCGGGCCACGGGCCGCGCCCCAATGCCCTGCCGGTCCCCAACCTCAGAAAGGTTGGGGACCACTGGGTTAGAGAACCGCACTCAAAGAGTTGTTGTCAATGGTGTTTCATCAGACTGGAGGGAGGTGAGTAGCAGGGTACCTCAGGGCTCGATGCTCGGTCCGGTACTTTTTAACATATTTATTAATGATCTAGATGAGGGGGTGGAGGGACTACTCATCAAGTTTGCAGGTGACACCAAATTGGGAAGAATGGCAAATACTCCAGAAGATAGAGACAGAGTTCAGCGAGATCTGAACACAATGGAAAAATGGGCAAATGAGAACAAGATGCAATTTAATAAAGATAAGTGTAAAGTTCTGCATCTGGGACAGAAAAATGAAAAGCATACCTACTGGATGGGGGATACACTTCTAGGTAACACTGTGTGTGAACGAGACCTTGGGGTACTTGTGGATTGTAAACTAAACATGAGCAGGCAGTGTGATGCAGTGGTAAAAAAGGCAAATGTCATTTTTGGGCTGTATCAACAGGGGCATCACATCAAAATCACAAGATGTCATAGTCCCATTGTATACGGCACTGGTCAGACCACACCTGGAGTACTGTGTGCATTTCTGGAGGCCTCACTTCAAGAAGGACGTAGATAAAATTGAAAGGGTACAGAGGAGAGCAACGAGGATGATCTGGGGCCAAAGGACCAATCCCTATGAAGATAGATTGAGGGACTTGGGAATGTTCAGCCTGGAGAAAAGGAGGTTGAGAGGGGACATGATAGTCCTCTTTAAGTATTTGAAGGGTTGTCATTTGGAGGAGGGCAGGATGCTGTTCCCGTTGGATGCAGAGGAAAGGGCACGCAGTAATGGGTTTAAACTACAAGTACAACGATATAGGCTAGATATCAGGGGGGGAAATTTCACAGTCAGAGTAGTTCAGCAGTGGAATAGGCTGCCTAAGGAGGTGGTGATCTCCCCCTCACTGGAAGTCTTCAAGCAAAGGTTGGATACACACTTTTCTTGGATGCTTTAGGATGCTTAGGGCTGATCCTGCATTGAGCAGGGGGTTAGACTAGATGGTCTGTATGGCCCCTTCCAACTCTATGATTCTATTATTCTAATTCTTTTCTGTGTCCTCCCCCCTTTCTCCTCTAGCCTATCCTTCCCGCTCAAGTTGTTTGAGGAAGAAATAGTTCAGATAGTTCAGTTCTGCAGGTAGAATCCTGAACCGAAAGATTAGATTTCTCCAGTGGGAAGAATGTTTACCCTCACTTCATACTCCAGACTACATTCCAGTGGGGTGGAGAAAGCAGCAGGAGCGGATCATATCTCAGGGCTACGACTGACATGCCCAGGTTGTGTTGGAAGCTGTGCACTGTCTTAACCCACAGATGTGGTCCTTTCCTTGTACTATTGGCCACATCTTGTTCCTACTACTATAGTTCTTTCACCCACAAAGTCAGTGTTACAAAGTTTGTAGGACTGTAGAATGTGACTGTGATTCACAACTTGTCATGTTTACTTCCTATACTGAGGTGGGATTGTCAATACAGAAACAGGCTTGAGAGATTATTTTATAACATCTGGATTATAAAATAGCAGGGGCTGAAAGCAGAAACATGCTGTCTGAGATCAGCGGGGTCATTAATAGGATGGTAATTACCATCTGATAGCCATCTGACAGAGAGGCTGATTCTGTGAAGGCAAAGGGGTTGCAGGTTACAGTAGATGACCAATTGGGATGTGAGTGTCCTGCATAGTGCAGGGGGTTGGACTAGATGACCCATGAGGTCCCTTCCAACTCTATTATTCTATGATTCTATGTTTACGAGAAGAAAAAACCTGGAGAGTTCAAGGAAGTTTACACTCTCACCTGATTTCAGTGGCTAATTTCTAAAACCAAATTTACCAGTTCAAACGGTCCTTGTAATTCATTAATGTCTAATTCTAATATTGGGGCAGCATGTAGGAAGGAACATTCCACATAGGTAGTACCATTACTTAAAAGGACCTGTTGTGTCCCATCTGGCTGTGCTACAGATGATGAAGGGATACAAGAAAGGGTCCCAGATATGGATCTGAGAAATTGGTTTTGCATATGTGGCAGGAAAAAGTCCTCAAACTAGCCTGGCACTAAATCCAATAAGGTTTAAAGGCTCTCCCGATAAACATTTCTGATTAGACCCAGAAACCAACAGGACCCCAAAACACCCAGAGCTGTGTTTGCTTTTTTTTTTCTATACTAAAACCAACAATAACAGTAACAATGGTTTAAGAGGATGTTTCCAGTAAGAAACTCTCAAAAGCAAATAGCCTTGTCAGTATGCAGCAAAGTAAAGAGGGGAACAAAAAGAAATCAGGTGGTACCTTTAAGACAAAACAAGTTTATTCCAGCATAAGAACTTCAGTTGCACACGCAGTAGAAATTTTAAAAGCATTTAAAACACATTCATTGCAACTGGACATCCCTGAGGCCAAATGCAAGCAACTCTTGTGGAGTGGACCTGAAAACAAGACCACCTGATGCCTTGGTTGATGAGCTCTGTCCACATATTGCCTGGAGCCTAGCTTGTAAGATTTTGAGTATAACTTTGCTAGCATGAGAAATGAGTGCAATGGTGCGGTAGTTGGAACATTCTTTGGCATTGCCATTCTTTGGGATTGGAATGTAAACTGACCTTTTCCAATCCTGTGGCCACTGTTGAGTTTTCCAAATTTGCTGACATATTGAGTGTAGCATTTTTACTGCATCGTCTTTAAAGATTTTGAATAGTTCAACTGGAATGCTGTCACCTCCATTAGCTTTATTGTTGCTCAGACTTCCTAAGGCCCATTTGACTTCACATTCCAGGATGTTTGGCTCCAGGTCAGTAACTACCCCCTTGTGGTTATCATGGATGTTAAGTTCGCTCTTGTATAGTTCTCCTGTATAATTTTGCCACCTTTTAAAATCTCTTCTGCTTCTGTTCGGTCCTTACCATTTTGGTCCTTTATCATACCCATCTTTGCATGAAATGTTCTCTTCATATCTCCATATCTCTTTTGAAGAGACCTCTGGTCCCTCCCTATTCTATTGTTTTCTTCTATTTGTTTGCACTGTTCATTTAAGAAGGCATTCTTATCCCTTCTAGCTATTCCCTGGAATTCAGCATTCAGTTGGGTGTATCTTTCTCTTTCTCCCTTGCCTTTCATTTCCCTTCTCTCCTCAGCTATTTGTAAAGCTTCCTGAGACACACACGAACGCACACACACACACACACACATAACCATAGTTATTGCATTATGATACTGCAGTATTTTAACAAGCAAGGTCCCTGGAGGACTGAAAACAAAAAAAGGAAGCCACTGTTGTGGGGCAACTGAGGGGCAAGTTGGACCAGCTTTGGGACCCTACCAGAAGGGGCCCAGTTTCATGCAGAACTGGGGGGCGGACTCAAACAAATAGTGAATAGAGCCTAATTGGTCGTGTGGAAAGGATCTGTGTATGGGTGCATGCATCTGTGCAATGTGGGCTTCATCTCCACCACACTTCAAAAATCCAATCTATTCTATTTATGGCCTTTCAGCCGGAATCCAGCTATTTCATTTGCCAAAGAGATGAAAAGAACACCCCTTAAAACCCACCTAAGCATGATCTTTTGAGCTTTATCCTTACAATATACTAGCCTTGTTTAACATTAACCAGTGATTGATGCTATTGTTCACTTTGGATCAGATGGCTACAGGATTTCATGTTTGCTACAAGTAATGTCCTTATTCTCTCTGTTTATATACATACACCAAACAGGAAGAATCTTTTGAGCTTGCAGTTATCCCCAGTGAAACAGAAATCCAAATTGTAGCCAGTTTGTTGCATATTTCAGCAGATCTCCTTCAAAAGGCCATCACCCACCGCATCACAGTGAGTATCTTGTATAGCATCTTCACTTTATTTCTACAACTTCCTTTCTTACCTAAGGCTTTTTTTCCATAGAGCATTTTTCATCAGTAAACCTAATAAAACCCCAACTGACTGCTCACCCACTACCTGATCGGCCCTTCCCAAGGGTGTGCTAGCGAGAGAGAGAGAGAGAGAGAGAGAGAACTCTGCCAAAGTTCTTGAATTATTTTATGTTTATTTTTATTAGCAATTACTGTTTCCCACTTGGAGCCTGGCATCCCTGCACCTCTATGGGATCCCAAAGCCAGGGATTTTCTCCAGGGGGCCTGGAAATGACCTGCAATTCCAGCTAGTCCTTGGGTTTCAACTGGAGATTGGCATCTTGCAATCTCTCTGGGGCACACTGCTACAGAGCTTATTCCTCCCAAGTAAGCTCTTTCATCTCCAGGAGCCTGGAGATGAGTTGTCATTGCAGAGTCCTCCCTCCAAAACATCCATTTTCCCCTGGGGAGCTGATCTCTATAGTCTGTAAATGACATCTAATTCCAGGAGATTTCCAGGCTGCACCTGGAGGTTGGTGGCCCCTTGGTCAGGAATGTTACTTGAGGTTTGGAGGCGGGGCCTCAAAAGTCCAGATGTGGGCAGGTGTGTATCATAGCACCCGTTGTTTCCTTGGATTCCATGGGCTTTGCTTCTTGTGGCTTGAATAATGCCGGTTGTGTTGTGACGTGATGTTGGAAGAGATTATAAGTACTGGTGATAAGCAAACATGCCTGTGCCTCCCACTGAAATACCTCATATTTTCTGTGAACGTCTCTGTCAGATTTTCAAAAATGTTTGGACAGTAGGCTCCGAAAATAATTAAAATGTGCATGTGTCCCCTCTTTTTCTGCTGGTTCCTTTCTTCACAACTCTTATCCTTGTGAAGAGGACAGGGAAGTAACATGTTTCCAGGGGACATTCTTTAAACAAAAATTAGGCTGTGTCCTGGACCTACATGCTCTGAATAAGTGATAACAGCTACTCTCCAGCTGTCCACATAGTGATGAATGCTGCCAGTTGTGCTGACTCAAGTACACATCTAATTGTAAACAAATATTTAGTGTGGACTTAGGTGGTGCTCAGCTCAAGATGAATTGGGCACTTGAGGTATATAGGTTTTGATTTTCAAGCACATTATTTTGGGGTATTTTAGGGCCACATGAGACATGATTTCCACAGGCCTGACCTATGGACACCACCTCCGCTGCTTACCTGTCAGTATATTGCAATGTTAATTGCAATGTTAATTACGTTGCTGGACTTAAAATAGGTCTTGTCAGTCCTTTCTGCTTTTGAAAAGGAGAACTTTCCTCCAAGATGATGCAGACTGATGCCCTTGTCTCAGCTTTCACAAATAATTTGCATAGGTTTGGAGGCTGACAAAAGGATTGCTGATCAAAGTTGTCGATAGCTTTTAAAAGAACCCTGTGAATTGGCTATCAAAGGGCAGCTCTCCTTA
This sequence comes from Paroedura picta, assembly GCF_049243985.1. Classification (NCBI taxonomy): domain Eukaryota; kingdom Metazoa; phylum Chordata; class Lepidosauria; order Squamata; family Gekkonidae; genus Paroedura; species Paroedura picta. The sequence goes on along the minus strand of NC_135371.1, from coordinate 130,542,382 downwards.
GTGAGAAAATGGGAAATAAATCTCAGGCTTTCAGAGACTGAGGCAAGATTGACATTTACCGCAGTATCTGTTATTCCTCCTCTGCCGCTGAAAGTTATAAAATGATCAGAACCTAAATAATCAAAAATGGATGCACAAGGAAGAAGAATATAATTCATCTCTAAATCACCCAAGGAGCGCCATCTACAGACATTTATTAAATGAAGCATTTCCATTGATTCAAAGGCTTTTCCTTTCTTTGCTTGGGGATATCAAAGGTCCCACCAGTCTGAACACAGAATGTCTCTTTCTCTCCAGGAAACATGCTATGACTGGATCGTAACTCCTTTATCAGTCGAAAGTGCTATCAATGCCAGGTAAGCTTCATTGCTTCTCTTTCTTCCTCTTTTTGTTGCTTGTGGGTTTTTCATCTTCATAATGAATTTTCCCCTTTTCACCCTCTTCTCCATGCATGCAGGGATACTATTGCCAAGGCTTTGTACTTCCTGCTCTTTGATTGGCTGCTGATGAAGATCAATGAGTCACTGGCCCCCTCCGAAATGGACAGCACTATTGGCGTTGTTGACATACATGGCTTTGAGGTCGTTTCTGAGCTCGCTCTTCTGCCACATGCTAGTGTACTCATAAGAGTTTAGCTGGGTAGTTTTGGGGAAGGCCTTTCCATATTTCCAAACTCATTTGAATTATGAGCAAGCAAGCTTAAGATTCAGGAGTGTCCATTGCCAAAGAGCAGCCTGGATGAATCTGACAACTGAGATCACAGAATCATAGAATAATAGAGTTGGAAGGGACCTCCTGGGTTATGTAGTTCAACGCCCTGCACTATGTAGGACACTCAAAACTCATCCACTGATGTAGGACACACTGTTCATCCACTGTAATCTGCTACCTCCTCGAACCTTCACAGAATCAGTCTCTCTGTCAGATGGCTATCCAGTCTCTGTTTAAAAATCTCCAAAGATGGAGAACTCACCACCTCCTGAGGAAGCCAATTCCACTGAGAAACCACTCTAATTGTCAGGAACTTATTCCGGATGTTTAGACGGAATTTCTTTTGCATTAATTTCATCCCATTGGTTCTGGTCCATCCCTCTAGGGCAAGAGAGAACAACTCTGCTCCAGTCTATATGGCAGATTTTTAAAGATGGTTATCAGATCCCCCCTCAGTCGTCTCCTCTCCAGGCTAAACAGACCAGGCTCCCCAAACCTTTCCTCATACATCTTGGTCTTCAAACCCCTCACCATCTTTGTGGCCTTCTCTGGACACTCTTCAGTTTGTCTACATCCCTCTTCAACTCGAGTGCCCAAAACTGAACACAGTACTCCAAGTGAGGCCGAACCAGAACAGAGTAAAGTGGTACCATCACCTCCCGTGATCTGGACACGGCACTCCGTTTGATAAAGCCCAAAATCTCATTTGCCTTTTTAGCCACCAAGTCACACTGCTGACTCATGTTCAATGTATGGTCTACTAAGACTCCTAGATCCTTTTCGCACATGCTACTGCCAAGACAAGTCTCCCCCATCCTATATTGGTGTATTTGGTTTTTCCTACCTAAATGCAGAACTTTACTTTTGTCCCTATTGAATTTCATTTTATTTAGTTTAGCCCAGTTCTTAAGATCATCCTGTATTCTGTCTTTGGTTGTGTTTGCTACCCCTCCCAGTTTAGCGTTGTCTGAAAATGTAATAAGTACCCCCTCTAATCCCTCATCCAAATCATTTATAAATATGTTGAATAACACAGGCCCCAGGATAGATCCTTGGGGTACTCCACTTGTCACTCTTCTCCAAGAGGGTGCTAAACCATTAAGAAGAAGAAGAAGAAGAAGAAGAAGAAGAAGAAGAAGAAGAAGAAGAAGAAGAAGAAGAAGAAGAAGAAGAAGAGTTGGTTCTTATATGCCGCTTTTCCCTACCCGAAGGAGGCTCAAAGCGGCTTACAGTCGCCTTCCCATTCCTCCCCCCACAACAGACACCCTGTGGGGTGGGTGAGGCTGAGAGAGCACTGATATCACTGCCCGGTCAGAACAGTTTTATCAGTGCCGTGGCGAGCCCAAGGTCACCCAGCTGGTTGCATGTGGGGGAGCGCAGAATCGAACCTGGCATGCCAGATTACAAGTCCACACTCCTAACCACTACACCAAACTGGCTCTCTGGGTACGATCTGTCAACAGTTACCAATCCACCAGACAGAATTAGGATCCATACTGCATTTTTCCAGTTTGTCAACAAGACTACCAATTGGAACCTTATAAAAAACTTTACTGAAATCCAGATAAACTATGTCTATAGCATTCTCCTGATCTAGCAAAATAGTCACTTTCTCGAAAAAAGAGATAAGGTTGGCCTGACATGACTTGTTCTTGCTGAATCTTAGAAATCACAGCTCTCTGTTCTACCTGCTCAGTGATTGCCATGTGGTTCTTTGAGGCAGAAACATTAAAGTTATGCAGGGCGGCTAGTAATTTCCTTGGCATTTAAGGCACAGGATTAGCTCTTACAGATGGCCTGGTTGACTTGCAGTGTGAAATAAGAAAGAAGTTTGTGTTGTTATGTGTATTCACAGGATCTTGGAATGAACAGCCTGGAGCAACTATGCGTTAACTTTGCCAATGAACATCTTCATAATTTCATCAGCCAGATAATCATCACTCAAGAGGAGGTAAAATCAAAGGCTAGGCATGTGTGAATGACAGCTGCTCATGAGTATAAGAGAGAAAGTAATATTGTACTCCGTCACCTCCGAGATGCTGCTGCTCAGTTATGAAAAGGCCAACCGATAAGGAGAGACCCTCGATGGGCCTAAAATTGTATTAGGGGAATGGACCCTCTTTTCAATATTCAGCACTACCAGTGAGATGTGCATATAAGGCCTAACTGCTCACATATCCCTGCGGCTGGGAGTTCCAGGAACAGAGCTCTCAGCCTCTCCACCATAAAACTCAGGTGTTGAGGGGCCTAGTTTTGATGCAAATATAGGACAGGTTTTGCTTCTCCTCTGTGTTTCTTTCTTGATTGGCAGAGGCCCTGGGAAGCTACTATTTGCCCCACTGGAGGAACATTTAGGCACTGATACAGGTACCAGTATGCTTCCCCACCTTTCAGTTGTGCTACTCCCCTGCTCTGAATTGCGCTGTCAGAAGAAAAAATTCATGTGCTGTTGCATACTTGATCTGTAGAGGAAAACAACAGTGGGATCTCTGCTTGTGTAAGGTCTTTTTGTTATAAGGTAGAATGCTTATATAGCACAATTGGACTGGGTCAGTGATGAGAACAGTTGTTTTGGGTGTACTTTGCTTGCTGGGAACACTGGAGCACTGCTCACTATCAATCTTGTTTTGTTTTTTAATTCATGGCTGCGATGGGGTTTTGTTTGGATGACCCCTGACCACTAGGAGGAGTATAGACAAGAAGGACTAATCTGGAGTCCTGTTTCCAGCACATCTACGGCATCCTGCCTGGATCTGATTGCAGCAAAGCCCCATGGCATCTTGCACATCCTGGACGATCAGACTTTACTGCCACAGGTCAGAAATGCATTTGGGTTTCCTTTCCTTCCTGAATATGGACTACAGCACTGAAGCTTATAGAGGCAGAAAAACATGAGTCTCCTGCTCAAGGCAGATTTGTCTTGTTAAGTTGTATGTTGAGCTACATTAACACATTGATGCCTGGCTAGCAATAGATCCGAGGCCACTGTCACAGCTCTACCCGACAGCCTTCCCCGTTTTGTAGCAATCGTGTTTGCTGCACAAATGGAAACGGCACAGCCTTACCATGTCAGCAAACACAACAGTCAGCTGCATCCCATGTCTCTGCATGTACTTGGAACTTGGAAATTCTTAATGAGCTGTAACTCCCTCCTTAGTAAAGGTAAAGGTAAAGGTATCCCCTGTGCAAGCACTGAGTCATGTCTGACCCTTGGGGTGACGCCCTCTAGCGTTTTCTTGGCAGACTCAATCAGCTCCCTCCTTAGCCTTCTCCAAATTGGCCCCTTGTGAGCATACTGAACATACGATAGTCCTCTCACTACACACCCCACCCTCACTCCAGGGCAGCATTTCAGGGAGCACAGCAGAAAGAAGAGGCACTACTCAAAAACCTTTGGGATCCAATTTCTGATTAATTCAAATAAAGCACAGGGTAGTGGGCATTTGTCCTGTTCAAAGGCATTTCCCCATTTTCAGAGATGCAAGTCCAAAGACTGGTTATTTCCTGTTTAAGAGCTGCCAGTTTCTATTCACAGTTACACTTGGGGAGGTTTGGCAACATAAGACCTTTTCAAATGATTTATAGTACAATCCTGTGCAAGGTTACTCTGGTCTAACTCCATTGGCTTTAATGCACTTTTGCATGATTCCATGATTCCAAACTGGAGTGACTCTGCATAGGATTCTTCTGTTTGAACAATGCATTGTCATCTGTTGCTCATTTGTTGCAGGGAATTGAGACAGACACTTTTCTTCCAAGTGAAACTGGAGGAAATGTGAATACTGAGGGCCTTTTCGCACAGGGATCTTTGTTGCAAATTGTTTGCGGAATGAAAAATCGCCATTTAAAATAGTGGAATTCGTCGTTATGCATACCTGCCTTTGTAGTGGAATCAGTTGCGTTTTTTAGCGTTTCCCACAGGCTTCCGGTCTCGGCAGAAATCGATAGAAAGGAAGCGCTATTGCCAAGCTCGTCCCGCCCCTGGCCGTCAAGCAGCCAATGGGCAGCCGTTAGCATGCTCCCAAACAGCCCCTTTCCCTTTAAGAAAGGTTTTTAAAAAAAAAAACGACCCATAGCAACGAATCTAGGTAGATTCGTTGCTACGGAGAGACCCATCCAGCTGCCTAATGTGAGCTGTCGTTTGATTGTATGATCGTTTGCACGCTGCCTCGAGTGATAAACCCCCCCCCCTCTCACGGGCCCGATTTTCGGCTGGATTTATTTGTAAAAAATAAAGGGACTTTATTTCAGCAAACGGGCTTTTCAGTGGTTTGTGCTTAGTGACTAAAGGTGAAGGACTGAAGCCAGGGAAGCCTCTAAACAGAAAGAGGCTCGCCGGTGCGTTTATCCCCGCTCGCTCGGAGAAAAAAAAATGGCGATCGCTTCGCCGGAAGTTTGGAGGAGAGAGCCAGGGGGAGGGACTTTGAAGAACCAGCAACAATGGTAACGCACAGGTCTTTAGCGCTACTGTTGCAGATTGGTTGCAGGAGTGTATCGCTATCCGGAGGGTGAATCCACTTTTCTGGATTCCCCTGAAAGCGCCACAACGAAGCGCTTTTTGCTGATTGGTTTCAGGATTGTTGCAGATTGTCTACGACGTCGTGGGTTATGGCAAATTAGTAGCGTTTCCAAATAGCAACCATTCTGCTACTTTGAAGCCGTGCGAAATGGCCCTGAATTCCTACTCCCCAACTCAGTTCACAGTCTTCTGTCACTGAGAAACAATTCTCCATTCAGATCCAGTGCATTTTGTGTGTTGTAGTGCAATGTTTGGATTGTGTTCTACTGGATTGTGTTCGTGGCATCATTGGTAACAAATAATACAAGCCATGTTGTATACACAAATTAAATTATTTTTAAAAACAATATGCTACATTTCTACTTAATGGAGCATCCAAGGAACGAATTATTGTGTTAAATGCTGAGTACTCTCCTGATGGACCATGCAGGTGCCTCTTGGCAGTAATAACCATGAGAATTGTACACCAGCAAGACTACTCCCTCCCTCCCTTTTCACTAGTTCTGTGATTGCTTTCTTATACTCCCCTTCTCCAGTATGAAATGCGTCTCTCTTTCTCAAAGACCTACTTTTCGCTCCGGGGCTAGTCACCCTGATTCTTCCCCCTTCCGCACATGGATCCTTTGGCCCGTTGCACCTAATCTGGCCCGGAGCCGGTTTAACTTGTCAATCAATGTGATGTGAGGAGAACTCCCTGATCACCTTCCCGCACCATTCTGTCACATTTGACCGCCTCCCCTTCAACTTCAAAATCTTTTTTCTAATTTTCAAAAGAAGTTTCTTGTGTTATAATAAAAAAATTAAATGCTCTCTGAGCCACTCCTAGGCCTCCACAGAGCAGCTCCTGAAAGGGGGGGGGGGGTTGCAGCCAGTTCTCTTTCTCGCAACTCTCCTGTCTCATTTTCAAAGTAATTCTTTTGTTCTCTTTACTGTAATGGATGGGGGCATGGTGAAGGGCTGCAGCTGGGAACCTGCTTGCCCGCTTGCTTGCTTGCCTGCCTGGTGCTCCGTGGGCTTTGCTCTCTTCTCTTTCTCCCTGGCCTCCACACCATGGCTGTGGAGCTGCAGGAAGCATTTAAAAATGTTTTGTGCTGTAATCACTTATTAACACAATTACAGTGTTTAATAAATAAAAACTAATGCTCCCCGTGGCTATACCTGCCTGCCTGTGGCTGTAGATGGCAGAACAGGGGGGGGGGGCTGTGGCTGTAGATCCTGGGGGCTGGCCTCTGTCTCACCTGCTGGCCAGGCAGGCAGGCAAGCAGGCAGGTGAATAAGAGGACTGTCCTCAGCTCCCAGCCGCAGTCCTCGTACTCCCCCCCCCCATTCTGCCATCTACAGCCACAGGCAGGCGGGTCTGCCAGTTGCATCCGGCATCTCCAGCTGCAGCCTCCCATTTTTGCCATCTACAGTTGGGCTGCAGCTCCCTGTGGAGTGAAGATTTGAGCTTAGTTATCCCCAATCCTAGTCTTACCACCATGACTTAGTGGATGGAGACTAGTATGCATACAGCATAACCACATTTTAAAATCTTAAGTTCAGTAGAGGATTTCTTTTGCGTTAAGAATACTTAACCTAACGTGACATTAAGGACAAGGCTGCTTAATTTTATTTCCATATCTGCCTAAGGTTTCTCCTCTACCTAGGCCACAGACCACAGCTTCCTGCAGAAGTGCCATTATCATCACACCAATAGTCCTTGGTACACCAAGCCCAAGTTGCCGCTGCCTGCCTTCACTGTACAGCATTATGCAGGGCCTGTTACCTACCAGGTATGTAGGGCCTTGAACATTCCATCGCCTTCCCGATTCTCAAGGCCTTGTGCTTAAGGGGCTGCAGTTTCACTCATTAGATGAGCCAAAGGTAAGTTTTTTTCACCAACTTCACCCCAGTGAAAAATTTGTCGCTCTCTGATCTGGAGCGGGGTGGGGGGAATCTAGAGTTGTAAATTTCTTTGGAGTTCTTGGGTCTAGCATTGTCAGGAAAAAAAGTCTGTCTAATTTCGCTGTGACTTGGTCACCCACCTGGGCTTTTGCAAATCAAAATGTAAAAGGTCAAATTGAAATTGGGAAATGAGCCTCTGCCTTCTAAAGTTTTATAAACTGCTCTTGTAGTTGTGACCATAGTAAATTGTCTGAGCATTTATCTGCAATGCGGCTACTTAGCAATGCTCTTTCAACTTCCACATCTATTTCCATATTTGTTTTGTACTCTCCATAACTGAAGTACTGTATCAGGGAAAAGTCTGGAAATCAGAATTTCTATAGAATACAATTGGCTCTATGGCATTGGACCCCACTGAAGTCTCTGTCCTCCCTAGACTCCATCCCCAAATCTCAGGGAAGGAGTGTACAGGTGGTACAGGCCAACTCAGCATGGGGGTGATAGAGCTTGTGAGTGAAAGAAGGATGTGAGTGTCGAAAGGTAGCTGGGGGGGGGGAGGTTTGCTGGTGGTGAGTAGATGAGGTTCCCCAGGCACTGTTTCTCCAGCGCCACCTAAAACTAGGAACAGGGATTTCTGTAGGTTAGTGTAACAGATAGCAGAGTCCTTGCATTGACAAAAGATTCAGAAGTTCAATTAACTGGAATTTTAAAATGCCAATATGAGCAGCGGGTAATTTGACTTTACAGGTACACAAGTTTCTGAATAAAAACCATGACCAACTACGACCAGAAATCCTGGATATTTTCTTCCAGAGCCATCTAAAGGTACAGTGAATCGCATATATTTCTTATTATGTCTTTGCATCTGGGCTATGTATATTCTTCTTCCCTGGACTGCTCAGTCCAAACATGCAGAACTACACCTGACATTTTCTGTGCCTATAAACATTAAGAGTCATTTAAATGCATTCCGGTCTCAAAACATGCCATATTCAGTCACCATGATCCAAGAGGGAAAAAAATCCACATTGGGCCAGGATAGATGTGTGCTTAAGGGAAGAGAGAGTTTTCTTTTGAAATGATTTTGTGATGTGGGTTATTTGCACTGAGTTCCTGCTGCCCCACAGCATTATGGTACATTCATACATCTCTTGGAGTTTCCCTGACCTTTCTTCAATCTGCCTTCCTGCAGAGTTTTTGGAAAGATCAGAGCACAGCTTGTATAGCTGTTCAATGGGTGGGGAAATTCTATCTGTAGGCATTACTTTTATAGAAGATATTTGGACCTGTGGCACCTGAAGTAAAGAACAAAATTCTATCCCAGAATGCTATGGCCTTTAGATCATGAGGCTGGCTTGAGGTGTTTGACATAAATCTGCTTGCTTTCACTAGATTCCAGCACTTAGGGAGGATAAAGAGAGCTGGCCCAGTTAGCCAGCTCTTCAAGTAAATTGTCAAATGTATGTGTTTTAATTTCTTTTGCTATTCTTCCAAGCTGGTATCCAGCATTTTCCAGAGAGTCAAAGAACATCAGGTGAGTCAGAGGAACCGAGGAATCAGAGGCCAAGAGCTGAAGCATCAGTCTTCTACGCTAGTATCCAGACTCCACCAGTCCTTGCAAGATCTCACAGCTAAATTGAACAGGTGAAGAAATTGTTGGCAGGGATTAGATATGCAAAGAGGGGTGCAACACCAGGCTGCTTAAAAGAATAAAAGTTTTATTTAGAAAAGAAACAACTTGAGAGAGAGAGAGAGAGAGAGTCATAACTGTCTAATTGATGTTTGTAGTCATTCTGTCTGTTGTGGAGGCAAGTGGGGAGGAAGTCCACTCAGAGGAGGCGGAAGTCTCCATTTGAGCCAATCTGGACATAGGAGGAGTGTCTTTGAAAAATGACAGGAAGTTCCTGATCTAAGTATGCTAACTATACATCTTCCCCAATGCTCCAGTAGGATATTCTTCATATCCTCTTGAATCATGCACATTAAAGAGACACAAAGTGACGTGGGGCCAGTCACAGTTCTCTCAATCATCATCCCTACCTACCCCACAGGGTCCCTGTTGCGGGGAGAGGAAGGGAATGCGATATGAGACTCCTTAGGGTAGAGAAAAGCAGAGTACAAACACCCCTTCTGCTGCTGCTGTTGCTGCTGCTTAAGAAGTTGTGCACCTATTGGTCTGCCTTAAGCAACTATTTCTTGTTCTTTCCCATGTCTCACATTTATATCACTCTTTGCAGTATATGTAGGTAATTCACAAGTCAAGAAAATGTATTCAGAGATTAGTTTCTGCTACTTTTTTCTTTTACACATTACAGGAGCCATGTTTTCTTTGTTCGGTGCGTCAAACCCAATTCCCGAATGGTAAGCAAGCTGTTATGTTTGCAGGGTATGGTCCATCATTGAAAGTGCATTGAGTTATTGCCAAAATAACTGCCCTTTACATTATGCAAGTCAGTGAAATGTGTGTATTCTCCATGAACATGGTCCACATACATACTTCATCTTAAACTTGTCTTGGGCTAGAACATGTGGATTGGATTGGGCCCGGAGCCTCACCTGCTGGATCAGAAGCCCCTATAGAGCTACCTGTCTCCTGCTCCTTTTTTGGAAGTACTTGTGACTGGTGCACATACATAGAGAACAAGAGCTCTGTGCATCCTGTCTCTCTTTGTACTATGCTGAGAAAAGCAGCAGATGAGCAAGAGGATGTTGCAGTGGTGCAGAGGTTTCTTCCAGGGGCCTCCTGATGATACACCTCCTGTTCCTCAGCATTTGCTTCCTACCCCTGACTCAATCTGTGGCCCAAGTTCCTGGCTTTGAATACATTAGAGATGTATTAGTTAATATGGCAAAGTGGCACAGTCATAGACTCATGATATCATGCTCAGTAAATTAATTCCAAACTAATATATTGCAGAAAAGGAAAGCTTACATTTAGTGACCTTTAGTGACCAGGCAAGCCCGATCCCGTCAGATCTCGGACGTTAAGCAGGGTCTGTCTGGGTTAGCACTTGGAAGGGCGACCTCCAAGGAATACCAGGACGCAGAGGGCAGGCAATAGTAAACTGCCTATAAATGTCTCTTGCCTGGCAGCCAGACCATCTTAGGATCCCTGGCTAAGTCACACACGTGCCATACAATGAGCAAATAATTACTGAGGTTCACGTGGTTGTTGCATTGGGAAGGAGACAGAACCATAATCTAAAGAGTCTTGCAAATTATAAGATTGTGTAGCTTCTGTAGGAGAGATCTACCAATTTTTATTTATTTTATTTATTATTAGATTTCTATCCTGCTCTCCCATACAGCTCAGGACAGTTCACATACAGCATAGCAGGGCTAATACATGGAACAGTCTGGACATATAACACAGTCACAAAATAACACATCAGCAACAATCCAACAGTGGATCTAAATCAACAACATTCCAATGGCTTTGGTCAGCAATAACAACAACAATGACAACTTAGACAAACCCCCAGAGAGGTCAGGCTGCGGAATTGTGTGCATGATGCATCCACACACACACACACACACACACAGAGAGAGAGAGAGAGAGAGAGAGAGAGAACATAAGAGAAGGCTCCAGGTTAGACAAAGAGCGGCATCTAATTAATTAAGAAGATGGCACATACTTACGTCTAGAGCAGCGGTCCCCAACCCCCGGTCTGGGGATCAGTTGGTACCGGGCCGCGGCTCCTCCTTGTCCTCCTTCCTGGCTGCTGCCTCAGGGGCTACCCTGCAGCACCCCCCCAGCGGGCAGCGGGAAGCCAGAGGTGCTGGTGGGAAAGTAAGTGGAGCAGGGGCTCAGACGGTGGCAACGTCCCTTGGCAAAAGACTACCCCCCCTGGGCCTCAGTAAAATTGGCAAGTGTTGACCGGTCCCTGGTGATAAAAAGTTTGGGGACCACTGGTCTAGAGCAATGTAGCACCCCTCAATGACCAGGCACAGTGAGTCACCCTACTCCAACAATCAGAACTAGGCTCTTCTTCTTGTTATGTGACTGGGATGGCACATGCTTGAAGCTCAGTGTGCCCCTTGTTCCCTCTTTAAAAGTGGCTCCTGGTCTGGCAAGTTTCAAGATTACAGCCTTATAATTAAGGTTGCCACTCTCCAGGTGGTAGCTGGCGATTTCCTGTGATCACAATTGTCTCTAGGTGAAAGAGGACAGTTCCTCTGAACAAAATGGCTACTTTGGAAAGTGGACTGTGTGATATTAAATCCCACTGTGATCTCTCCTCTCCCCAAACATCACCTTCTCCAGGCTTCACCCCCAAACTCTCTAGGAGGTTCACCACCCAGAGCTGGCTACCCTTTTAGGTGGGGCAGTACAGTTGTGTACTGTTTCTAGCCCTGCCACTCTAATGTTTGCCTCACAGCCCGAATTTGATTGTTACAATGTGAAAGGAGTAAAATAAGAAAAGCCTTGTTTTTTCAGGCAGTTTAGCCTTCATATTTGGCAGGGCTACCCCTTAAGAGAGTGTTTTCCCCATTGCTGGCTAATCCAACTCGCTGTATTGTGAATGCATGGTGGGCTAAGGATCAGGGTTTCCTGGAGCCTCCTACAAGCATTGTTCCTTTTCAGACTATACACACTCTTGCATTGCTGCATAATGCCTGATGAAGGAGGGGTGAGCAAAGGGACTGATTCTTTTCCATGGCCGGTGTGTGTCCTGTCCTGTGTGCCTTCTGTTTGACCTTTGACTCAGAGATCCTATTTATCTTAAACTTTAGCTGCCCAACATCTTTGACACTGAATATGTGGCTTGCCAGCTAAGGCATTCTGGGATTTTGGAGGCCATCTGCATCAGGAAGGAAGGCTATCCCATTCGTATCCCATTCTGCCACTTCCTCATCAGGTGAGGCTTGTTTCAAAGTCAAGTTGTGAAATATTCTTCTTTGGACCTGCAGGAGATTGGGAGCTATTTTTAGGGTGAGGTGTCCCTCACCTGCCAAAGGGATTGGGCCTCATGCTGTCACTCAGTTGATGTGTCTGGGACTGAAAGCCAGTTCTTGGTTCTTTGTTTTGACACTCATGGCAGATGGCCCTGTGAGCGTTTTTTCATCCCTTTTAAAAACATGTGTAAACACCCCAAGGTGCTTGTGTGGGAGCAACATTTGTAATCAAAGTCTAGAGAGTGGTTCAGTTTGCTAGCCAGAATTGTTTTTCCACAGCTGTCGCCTCCATGATAGTCTCAGGCATTCTGGATGCTCTCCGAGTAACTTTGCACTCATATTTTGCATCCAAGCCAAAAATGCCTCCAAACCAGGTTATCATGAAATAGTGCTAAAATGCATACAGCATAAATTCAGTAATAGAAATGAGGATAAGAAAAATAGAAGCCCAAAATGTAAGAGCAGCCAGATCTTAAAGACGCTCTTCTAAAGAATGTCTTGATCAGCTCCCTCAGGACAGAGAAGGAGCCTGTCTTCTGGCCAGATATTCCACGATGGAGAAGACTCTGGTGGCCACCTGTGAGACCTCAGAGAACAGGAGTGCCTATAATTTATATTTATTTATTTTCAGATTTGTATACGGTTGCTCTCAATTTGACTTGCAACGGTTCACAGTAAAATGACAAAAACCTATACATCGCCTGAAACCCCCGTAAATATTAAACATTAAAACATTAAAGGATGGCTATACAGAGAGTTCTAACTCCTGCCCCCTGTCCAACTTGCAGTCAAAAGCTCTGTCATTGGGTTCGAGGGTCCTGATCTAACTAACACTAAGGGATCCCTCGTTGGTAAGTCTGGGACCCCACCGTGCCCTTTTGTCTTAAGACTCTAGACTGGAAGGATTGTTTAGAGTGACGGCGTTACTTCTGATACCCAGGACCTAGACCACTCAGGGCAGTCCTCATCTACCTTTATTAGGCTGTCCCTCTCTCTTTGAATTATCCCCACCTAGTGTCCAAAACAGGCCAGGAGGATCTGTACACACCTAGTTCAACCTTTAGCTGCCTAAGTGCTGTGGCTGGTTTTCTCTCTTCTGTATCTCAGTGCCCTAGAATAGCTTTGAAACTGGCTTGATCTGTTTTTCAGGTATGGTGTTCTGGCTGGCCAGGGGTCAAGCTGCTTACCGGAACGAGACAGTTGCATTGCTGTACTGTCGTATGTTGTGGGAGACCACTTGGACCTCTATCAGATTGGACTCACCAAGGTGATATGTTCTCAGAGCTTGTCTATGTTGAAGCCAGTGCAGATAAAATGGGCCTAACAGTTGGTCGTTATACATCACATTTCTCTACCCTAAGGAATCTCAGAGCAGCTTACAATTGCCTTTTCTTCCTACTCCTCACAAGAGCCACCTTGTGAGGTAGGTAGGGACTGAGAGAGTTCTGACAGAAGAGTGATTGGCAAACTGGCCAGCAGGCTTTGGGTGGAGGACTGGGGAATCAAACCTGGTTCTCCAGATCACAGTCTGCCACTCATAACCACTGCATGATGCTGGCTCTAGTTAGGAGTGAATCCTGTGTTCACTCCCCAGTGAGCTACACAGTGTAAAAGAAGCAGTCTTTCTAAGCTCTTGGCAGGGGCGTGTGCCACCAATTTTCCCATTCCCCATCTGTAGCTCCTTGCTTCTCCCAGAATTTTGTTCCAGGGAGCAGGTAACCTTTAGGCCCAGGACACCAAATTGATTTTTCCACATAGTTTGGGGTTGTATCAGTGTAATGAATACATGTGAATAAGCCTCCGGGGAGGGCGGTATAAAAGTATGATAAATAAATAAATAAAATAAATAAATGTTGGGGGATTTTTTTAGATTTGTAGCATGACCTATCCTGAGGATTTTTAGTAGATAAAAATATGCACTTCCAGGGAGAAACCTTGTTTGACGTCTAAAAGCAGCAGCATATGGCATGCCAAAGTCCCCACTCACATACATTAACTTACCTCTAGGCACCAACCAGACCAACCCGGAAGTTACCAAAACATATCCTGTTTACGGTTGAAGTTAGATGTGCTGTGAACATAACAAACGGAGTTTCTTTTCCTTATCTCTGTAGATGCTAAGATCTTCTCATGGGGCTCTGCTTGCAGTGTGCCAGCTATCTTGTGTGCAGAAAATCTAGAGCCCAGGAAAAGGACATTCCATGTCATTATTCACATCCAAAAATGTGTTGGCCACTGTTGTCTCCAAAAATAAAACCTTGTGTTTATTTGTATTTTAATTTTTTCTTATCTAGAATCCTGTTGTCAGAAGGAACAGTACATCTTAAATATATTGCACAGTGATTAAGAACAATATGCTAGTATTTTAAGTAGCCAGTAAAGACTTCTGGATCTTGAAAGATTTTTCTTCTTGTCTAGAGGCTATCTACAGCAGGGATTCCCAACCAGGGGTCTGCGGGAGATCTGAAGGGGGTCTGCAGTATTTCCCCTTCTTCCTTTATGGACTCAGCCATAAGCTAGGGAACCGACTGCTTTCATTGCCCCCCCCCTCTCTCCTGAGCATGAGTTCTCTCTGCACCTGGGAGGGGGCGGAGCCTACTCCTGACTTAAACCGCATCCTGTCTCTCCCCCTCAGTCCTCTTTGAACCTGCCTGTTAACGCAGGTGATGATATCACTTCTGGTGACGTGGAACTTCTGAAGGGCGCAGCAGGGAGGCATGGACAGCTGACATCACTTCCAGGGCTCCTTGAAGCCTGGAAAATGGTTTCAGGGCTTCCATGTTCAAAAGGTTGAAAAGGTTGATCTACAGTTTTGATTGGTATTTGGGATGATCGTCTGTTTTAAAATGTATTTTTAAAAATTGTTTCTAGCCACAGAGCCTTAGGCTATTTGGCAGTATATGCAGTTATAGCATCAATGAAGCAAGCCTATTTACATTTTTGAACTCTGTCCATGTTGGAGACTAATTAGGAATTAAATGCCATGGATCTCCTTGAACAGTTTTTGTCACAATTAGCAACGTAGACTAATTAATGCTGGGGAAACTTTTTTTTTTTACAAAATTTATACCCTACCTTTCTATTCTCATGAAGACCACCAGTTGACTAGTTTGTAAATGCAGAACCTGTTCTAGTATTCTAAGATGTCAGCATCTATTCTGTTTCCTCAGGTGTTCTTGAAGGAGAAAGCAAGGCAAATACTTGAAAGAAGATGGAATCAAAAACTGAGCTGGGCTATTGTTACTCTTCAGCGCAATCTCCGTGGCCTCATCAGCCGGAGGCAGTTCCAGGTCTTCAAGCAGAAGGTCACGTTCATTCAGGCTCACTTCCGGGGTCATCTGGCAAGGTCAGAAGGCAAAAGTAACACAGTTCTGTTCTAAATCTGAAGCACTGACAACTATTTCAGCAAAGTTTAAACTCTATTCCATCCCAGGGAAAACCAGATGACTCTGTTAGTGCCTAGGAGTTTCTATTGTTTCAGTGGAGCAAGACTTGACACAATTCCACAACACTCTCTTCTTTGCTGGCCTCATTTGTTCTTTATAGGAAACGCTATCAAAGATTAAAGAAGACTTTGACTCAATTTGGGTTGGCTGTGTATGTCTCCAGACCAGTGGTTCAGAGAAGGAGGCAATCCCAGGTAAATTGGCAATCCCATGGGATGATTCTGTGATGACATTTGATTGGTGGGATTGGGTGAGTCCTTGGGGCTTCTCTACATGTACATTTCAAACAAGGAAACCATCAACAAATGATAAAGCAAGTTAGTTTTTGCATCAAATAATGGACTAGTAGTTTTCTGTAATCGAAAATTCTAGAGACAGTAGAAAAGCCCCAGAGTTAGAAATTCTGCTATATCCATCTACTGCTTTATTCTGCATAATAATATAATAATGTATATAAAAGCTAATTAGGAGTGAAGACTGTGCTGGTATTAACTGCACCCCATCCAGGCATGGTAAACGCACTGCCTGTTCCTGCCCCTTCCCACCTAGCCATAGGAATAGGAGTCCTGTGGCTGGGTGGGAATGGGCAGGAGTAGGCAGCATGTTTACCATGTCTGGATGGGGGGCAGTTAATACCGGCACTGTCTGCCAGGAATTTGGACATGATCTTCGATGCCTCCCTTTCTATGGAGGCTCAGATCATGAAGGTAGCCCAGATAGCCTTTTTCCATCTCCCCCAAGTACTGCTAGTAGCGCCCTACCTGTCCTCGGACCACTTGGCCACGGTGATCCATGCAACCATCATTTCCAGACAAGACTACAGTAACTTACTCTAAGTGGGCCTATCCTTGTCCCTGAACCGGAAATTGCAGCTGGTACAGAACGCGGCTGCAAGGGTCCTCACTAGGACAACTTGGAGGACACATATTCAGCTTGTGCTGAAACAACTGCACTGGTTTCCAGTCTATTTCTGGATCAAGTTCAAGGTTTTGGTTTTGACCTTCAAGGCCTACCTTGATCCTACCTATCTGTGGGACCGCCTGTCTGTCTATGCCCCCCCCATAGAGCACTTTGCTCTGTGGTTGTGAACCTACTGGTTGTCCCAGGCCCCCTGGAAATCTTCCTGGTGTCGACCAGGGCAGGGCCTTTTTGGCCTTGGCCCCAACCTGGTGGAATGAGCTCCCATGAGAGCTAAAGGCCCTGATGGAGCTATCAAGGTTCCACAGGGCCTGCAAGATGGAGCTCTTCTGCCAGCCATTTGGTTGAGGCCAGGGAAAGGATGCCCAGAGTTTCAATCTGGGGTCTCACCCTATGGTTGGTTGTTATGGAACCACATAAAAGCTGTGGTGGGCAACGTGGCTTGAGCAACGGAGCTGTGGTGTTCTTTTATGTTGTTTCTGCCATCTTGCTGCTGCTGTTTTAATATTAGGTTAATTTTAATTGGGGCTGGGGATGTTTTATTGTTGATATTGGGTTCTTGTTTTTATTATTTTATTGTGAGCCACCACAGGCTGGCAGTTGCCAGGAGAGGCGGGGTATAAATATATAAATAAATAAATATCCATGGAATTAAAACATCCCCAGCAGGTGCATGGGATTTGTACAGGAGAATCTGGATGGGTCTATGTGAGAAAAGATGAGCACCCCGCTGTCCATTCACTATATATATCCTGTTGCCCTGTAGGATCTCAAGATTGCAGCCACACAGTTGCCAAAATAGTCCAGCATAATTCATATCCAACTATCTAATAATGTGGAGGGGCTAGCTGTGCATATGGTTGGTATGTGGTTGGTGTGTATCAGGTAAAATGAACAGGTCTGCAGGTTACTAATTATATCACTTAGACATCTGTTGTGCACACTGGGTCTGTTCTGATAATATACTGGAATCACCATAGCCATGGAGTTTCTTTGTGTTACTGTGCTGGAAACGCTCAAGGTATTCTCCAATACCTTAAAAAGAAACTAGAGCAAATAATTTCTCCATTTTAGTGCAGTTTTATGTATTAGTATTTTCTTTCCTGTTGTCTGCAGGAAAGGCAGGGTATAAATATTTTGAAATTAAATCAATACATACTGAAAAGTATGTTTGCACTTGGGAATAGAGCCAGCGCGATGTCGTGGTTAAGAGTGGCAGCCTTTAATCTGGAGAGCCAGGTTCAATTCCCTATTCCTCCATGTGCAGCCAGCTGACTCTCAGCCCCCATCTGCCTCACAGCAGGGTGTCTGTGGTGGGGAGAGGGAGAGAAAGGTGTTCATGAGCCGCTTTGGGGTTCCATTAAGTTGTAAAAAGTGGGGTACGAAACCCAGCTCTTCTTCCTGCAGGCTGCAAGAGTCTTTGTTGCTAGTGAGCATGTGTGGAGATCCTGCCCATGCAAGGGTGCCATAATCCATGTCAAGGAACAGTGTTAGCACAAGAGCCTCCATGCCACATCATTACACCCCCCCCCCAGGATTCTTCTTGCAGTCCAGATACACAATAATGCAGGGATTAGGAGCATTTTGATATTGCCCTCCAACACTGTTGTTAGGTGCTTTTCTACTTGCCCCAAGATAACTTCTGAAAATGATTTTGTAGCTGAGTACAGTGGTGATGAGAGCCTGCCTGGCAAATGGCTGCAAAATGATGAAGTGAAAACCTATCATTATCTAAGGCCTATCATAACTGTACATTTCTTCGCTTCCTCTACCCTCCAGAAAGGCAGGCATTCCCCACCTGTCCTTTTCAGTTTGGATAGCTCCCAGTCTTAGTCTCCAAGGATCCACTGCAAAGCTGCACTTCTGCTTCAGTGGGGGAAGTCATTCAAACTGGCTAGGTCACTCCTCTTGTTCCAGGCAGGCTATGCACATTGGTGTAGACCAACCTTTTGGCACATGGGGGCGGCATTAGCCTACCCAAAACCAAAACGTAATGAAATTACTAACCTACCTACTTAGATCAAAAGTAAACAATCAAAAGTGAATGAAGAAATATTAACTTTAATGTAGTCCATTTTGGAACAATATTTCATTGTGGAATCCTTTTATTTAGCTACACATGCTTACCTAAGCCACTTTCTTTGATGGGTGGAGCCTCTAGAAATGTTCAGTATTCAAAAAAATACCAGGCCCTTTCCTGTCTTTTTCCCACTTTTTCTTTTTTTGCAAAAGCAGACCTGACATCTCCTGAACCCATTCACACAGCGACTTTACCGTCCTTATATACATACGTAGCTTCAACATGGTAATTCATGGAGAGGGGGAGTTAAAAAGCTGAGTGGTATGGCTGCCTGAGCCAAAATGGCCAAAATGTTATTATGGAGGATAAGAACAAGAGGGGGCTGACAGAAAGAACCATGGAGACCCAAACAAACCATGTTGCTATTGTCTTTTTTGCAAGAAAGGGGGAGGATGAACAGGAGTGGATGGTGCCTCTTGAGGCAGGAAGAATAGAATGGGTCTGAGGGGAAATGCCCTGAGGTTGAGAGCAGCAGACAAGCAGGTTGGAGGGCCACACAGAAAGAGGTCAGGGGCCGCATGTGGCCCGTGGGCCTCAGGTTGGGGACCCCTGGTGTAGACTGTATTGGCTCAGAGTGAGGCTGACCCTCCAGTTTCAGCAGTGTCAAAGGAGACAACCAAAGTAATTTTTGTAGCTGCCTTGAGGCATAGAGGTTTTTGGTCTCAGAATTAGTGAAGATTTCAGTATTTTCACTGTGGATATAGCCAAGCAACTGTTGTTCTTTTTTTTTTCTTATTAATAAATTTTTAATTTTATATAGATATATAAAGTACAAAAAATAATACTAGTAGTTACAATATCACCCCTCCCTCTACCCCCCAGAGTCCCCATTTGCTTGAAGTTTCATTTTGCCGAATGTTCCAGAGAAGAATTCCACTATTCTTGAAATTCTTCAGTTGGTTTTCTTTTGCTTATAGATATCAATTTTACCTTTTTAAATAGCTCAGCAATTTTAATTAATACTTCACCACATATGAAAAGCAAAACAACAAAACAATATAAACTTTACCCCAGTATCTATAAAAAGAAAGGGAAAAAAAGAAAAACTCACGATGACATTTCCTACACTTACCATCAAATCACTTTGAAATCTTTGCAGTTACTTTAGGTATTATATACCATCTATGTAAAAATATACAGAAAAAGAATAGAAAAAAATTCAAACACTGTATTTCCCCTTCCGCCCCTCATTACCTCCCCCTAAGAATGTCTCATCACCCCCCCCAGTCTTTTCTTTCTTGCTTCAAGCCGTAATCCCAATAAAAGCTCCGTTGTTGCCGAAATTCTTCATTTGCCATAAGTATAAATTTTTTGTCCATGATATCAGAAAGTTCCATTTATTCCTTTTTAAGGGGGGTCTCCTATCGAGGCTTACTGCACGTTGTTGTTCCCCTTGTGACGAGGCATATCCTTGAACTAAGAAATCAACTACCTCCTGCATTTTTTGTAGCGTTTTGATGATTTTCCCTCGTGTTGGTAAAATTAATTCCAGGGCAAACAGAATCCTCTGTGGATATCTTATACTCTGGCCTTTGATGTAAAAAATGAAATTGTGCTCTTTTCCACAAAATATCCACTGGTATATCCACTATTGAGACACCTGATCTCCAATCCAGAGTGGGCCAGCACGTTTTTTCTCATGGAAAACTTTTTTTATTGCTTTCTTTTGATTGATTCTTATGTCTTGTAGCTTTGGAATGGCTGTGCCTTTTCAACACTGATGTCCTTGTCTGGCAAATACTGTTCAGAAGAAGTTCTTGTTGCCGGTCTACTTTTCCAAAAGTCTCTAACACTCCTTTTCCTGTCTCCCCAATTTCAAGTTTCTCTTCTGCTTGCAGTTCTTCAATTCTGATCCCCTGATCTTATAACTGACCAGTGACAGTAGCTCTCTTTAGGCCATCACTTCTTCGTAGAATTTCTTTCTTGCTGTTTTGGATTTCCTTAAAAGTATCCTTGAGCAAATCTTCTGTAAAAGATTTCAAGTCCATGGTCTGTTTTTCCAAAAGATGGACCATTTGACTCCTTGTTATCACAGGCATATTGATAGCAGGCAATAAATTATTCCAAAAGCGATAGTCGAATTTTGTTCCAAGCCACAAGAGTAGACTTTTCAGGTTTCCGGATCGCCTTTCAGTGACGAAGCAAAAATAATGGAGGCTCTCGTCCTGGTGTCTGGAAGCCTCGCGGGAACTCTATATCTTGCCACTGATCTCCAAAACAAACAACAAGAAGAGAGCCCCCCCCCTTCAGAAATCCCTTGGCCTTGATCCCCACCTGTAATAAAGTCTCTCCCAACTCTAGATAGCCTCAGCTTGTGCTGAAAGAGACCATAAATAAAGGAAAGAGGGGGAGGAAAGAGCCCAACTCACGGCACGGCAATAACGGTGAGCAAAAAGACTTTAAGCATGATGATAATTGGACACCAAACAACGTCAAATCTAGTCTACGAATCGTAGGGTTTTTTTCTTCTTTTTTATAAAATAGATACAGCTCAAAAAGAGATTAAAGATGGCAGCTGAAGTCCTCTTGTCTTGCAGCACAAGCAGCTTAGTATCCGGGGAAAGAAAGATGGCCCCAGGAGCTTCTACAAGCTTTCCTGGGTAGAAAGTGGGGGAAGTTAGCAAACCTCACCCTCTTCTGTTGACTGCTGCCGCAAATCAACCCCTGCCTGGCTGCGAAGTTCCCAAACAAGTGGACTCTTCAGGACTCTGACTTGCCCCGCCTCTCAACTGTTGTTCTTATTGAACATGAATCATGTAATCACCCAGACCCTATTTGACTACAGCTCAGAGTTTAGAGATTGAACTGGCAGGTTTAAAAGGACTGGGCCTCCCAAGTTAAGTAGTTGATATCATAGGATAGTCCAATAAAACAAAACAAAACCCTGCTTTCAGTCTTGTCTATAGTTGTTCATGGAAGACATTCAAAAGTCGGCCTGTATTAAAAAGTTGTATCCACTGACACCTTACAAAGACACAGGTTTTTTCACACACACACCCCAGTTGAAAATTATTTTTAAATTTAAATTTACATCTGTGTTCATCTGTACAATTGACCTCTGATGAAGATTTGTTAGATCAAAACACTTTAGGTCAAGGTCTAAACTTTTTGGCAATACTGGCGAATGCACTTAGATGTTTTATGTATGACAAATAGATATTCTTTAATGGGTTTAATGGTTTTTAAACATTTGAGCTCTTATATATGTTTATATTTTTCTAAAATTGATTTTTATCTCTAGCCTTTTTGGTTCTCGCCTGCATTTCAGGCTGGGTTTTTGTTTCCCTTTATGTTACAAGCTAGATGTGCACAGGGCTCCATGCATATGATTAAATTGGATGGTGAAGAGTAAGCAAGGGATTTTCTCTATGTCTCAAAGCTCACAGCCTTTAGGTAAAAGGCTTCAAGCCATGTATCAGAAAGGCATACAAAATGCAAGGCCTGAGACCTCAACCAGTGTTATGGTCCACTCTAACAGATCTGCAGCAACATCAGTAACTTTTTCCACCTGTCCTCTGGTGAAAGAAATCGTAGAACTGCAGCCTGGTCCTCCTTTTATAACTCTGCATAACATTATGGGTGGGACCAGTTAAAATCTGCAGAAGCATCATCTGGTAGAAAGGTGGAACAGAATAAAAATTAAAATGAGGAACCCACCCTGATTGTAGCTTTGGCATATACCGGTCCCCCCCCCCCCCCGAAGGAGAACAAACATTGGAATTTACTTAAGGTTTCTTCTCTTCAGTGAGGCAAAGTCATCCACATCCCACCGCATCCTCCTCTTCCTCCTCCTCATAATAATAATAATAAAAATCTAATCAGACACAAAATCTGTTATGGAGCTGGGCTAAACTAAGACTGGAGAGTCAGCCTCAAAGTGAGTCAATACGTCCTCCACAAATTTGGACAGCCCTGCCTGGAATGAGAGGAGGCATGACCTAACCATTTTGGATGACTTCATCTCACCAAAGAGAAGAAACCTTCAGGTAAGTTCCAATGTTTCATTTTGCTTCCCCTGTCGCAGCCCTCATTATTTACTTTATGAATATTAAATGAAGAAATGATAATAAAAAGTCTCAAAGGTCATTGTGGCAATTGCAGACAGCCTCCCTCTTTTTCACCTGCTGTTCTGCCTTGAGCGGACTTCGGGGCTGGAGTCTTGTACCAGCGCTGCGCCCCGTAGCTCCTTCTTCCCATTGGCTGGCAGCTGAGTCTGGGGAAGGAAGAGAAGAAGCCCCCTACACTAAAGAACAGCAGGCAAGTGAGTACTACTGTATGGGACTGGGCAGAGTAGCTGCTTACAGATGAGAAAAACAAAGCAAGATAGGAGAACATGATTTCACATATCACTGGCTTTCTGTAAAGAAAGACCCTGGATGAATGGTTTAGTTGGATGGGTACCTTTCAAGGCTGGGTTAAACTTTTTAACCGCCATCCTCAGCAGGTGGAACTAAAGAGGTGAATCCAATTTCCAAGCACTGTTTTCTCGGAAGAGTATAAGTCCTTCACAATGCTATTTTTTCTTACAGTTAAACTAGCCAGGAATTGCAAGTTAATGTGATTACTATTGATATTTTCATTTTTGCTGTTACGGCCTTCTGAAATACGTGCCTATGTCACTGTTGGAGACAGATACTGGACTCAGTGGACCGAGTTAGATAAGTTGATTAAGAGAAACACCATTTCTGTTGTGTTAGCAAGTAAGGTTTTGAATGAGGTACGTGTTTTATCTCATGTATTTTTATTGGTCAGCATAGTGACAAAAATTGTTTCTGCGTTAAAGCCAGAGTACAGGCTTGTTAATTCAAGAACTGTGTTTCAAGGGACAAATATTTATTTCTCTCAGCCTCCATTATTGGGTGCAAGGTCCACTTGAGGAGAAAAAAATTATGTGTGTCATTTACGTAACCCAACTATTACGTGATAGATGCCATTCTTTCATGGTAAATATGGTTGATCAAACTGACCTTTGTATTTGAGGCAAACAAGATGAATTTGGTAAATATTAAATATAGCTCTTCAATTGAGGCTTTGTTTACACAAATAGCAGTTGATGTGGTAAAATAATGCCTGGTTTGTGTCCTTTCAGACAGCAGGTATGGGAATCACAATACTGACCACTTCCATACTGACTATTGGAGTACATTGCTCCTGCTTCTCCATTGTTTGTCAGGATTGCTACTTCATTCCCTTTAGAGTTTAAAGGGACTGCAGAAGCCAGTCTTATGATCAGGTGAGCAGGTGGGAGGTGAAGCACTCCCCACCAGATGAGCCTTGGGCTGGGTTCTTGTGCAGCATCAATTAAATGGGGCTGTACAAGAAACCAATCTGAAGATCAGCTAAGCCCATAGGGAGTCCCTTTAAATGGCCGCTGTTTAAAGGGAATGCAATAGAAAGCCTGAAAAACAGCTGACCATGAGAATAATCTATTCTGCCAATCAGCTGTTTTGCAGCTTTGCCGCT
Organism: Paroedura picta; assembly: GCF_049243985.1. Lineage (NCBI taxonomy): Eukaryota > Metazoa > Chordata > Lepidosauria > Squamata > Gekkonidae > Paroedura > Paroedura picta. Next base: position 130,518,465 of record NC_135371.1, on the reverse strand, counting down.
ACTCCTTCTCCATTAGACTCTGGAGATAAAAAATCAGGATTTTAAAAAAAAAACCAACAAAAACTCACATCCGTGATTTGGGGTGCTGTGTCCAACAGACCTGAGCCAGAAAATACTGGTAAAAAAGACACTGCGCACCCCTGGTACTGAATAGAATAACCAAATTCAAATCCACGGTCTGCCCTAAATCTCACTGGGTCAGTCACCATCCCTCAGCCAAACTTCCTTATACAGCATTCATGTAAGGATACAAGGAGCATGTGTGCTGCCATGAGATGAAGGGTGGCATAAGAACATAAGAAGAATCCTGATGTATCAAGGGCAACAGACCATCTTGTCCAGCAGCCTGTCACACAGTGGCCAGTCAGTTCCTCTGAATGGCCAACAATGGCACAGAGGCCAAGGCCTTCCCCTGAGATTGCCTCCTGGCTGTGGGATTCAGAGGCTTAGTGCCTCTGATTGTGAAGGTTTCCCTCCATCATCATGGCTCCATGAATCTTTTAAAGCGTTTCATTCTTGTGACCTTCACTGCATCCTTTGGCAGTGAGTTTCACATTTTAATCCCACTCTGTGTAAACTTATTGATTCATTGAACTCTCTCAAGTTCTAGTATTTTGGGAAAGGGAGGAAAAAATCACTTTGTCAACTCTCGCTGTCCTATGCATCATTTTATAAACCTCTATCATGTTGTCGTCGTCCCCCCCCCTTGAATCTTATCTAAACAGACTCTTCACCTTTCCTCCTAGGGAAAGTGCTCCTACCTCCCCCTCATCTAGATTATCCTCCTCGATACTTTTTCCAGCTTTGTAATGTCTTTTTGAAGATAAGGTGACCAGAACTGCACTCAGTATTCCACATGAAGCTGCACCATAGATCTATGAGAGAGCCAGTTTGGTGTAGTGGTTAGGAGTGCGGACTTCTAATCTGGCATCCCGGGTTCGATTCTGCACTCCCCCACATGCAGCCAGTTGGGTGACCTTGGGCTCGCCACGGTACTGATAAAACTGTTCTGACCGGGCAGTGATATCAGGGCTCTCTCAGCCTCACCCACCCCACAGGGTGTCTGTTGTGGGGAGAGGAATGGGAAGGCGAATGTAAGCCGCTTTGAGCCTTCTTCGGGTAGAGAAAAGCGGCATATAACCAACTCTTCTTCTTCTATATAGAGCAGTCTTTCTCAGATTTTTTACTGTTGAGAACCCCCTGAAACATTCTTCAGGCTTCAAGAAACCCCAGAAGTGGCGCTATCGTGCAGAATATGGTTGGGAAGCATAGTTATGTACATGTCCACATAGGGCCCCTCCCCTTCTCACCCTCTCCAGGCCCATCATTGGCCATTTTAGGAGAGGAGTGTGTCAATATGACCATATAAAAATTAATTAACTTCGGGAAACCCTTACAGGGCCATCAAGAAACCCCAGGGTTTCACAAAACCTTGGCTGAGAAAGCCTAACATATGGGCATTAAAATATCAGCCATTTTATTCTCAGTCTCTTTTCTAGTAACCCGACTATAGAGTTTGCCTTTTTCACTGCTACAGCACACTAGGTTGACACTTTTATTGAGCTATCCACTATGACCTCAAGATCTTTTCCTTCTTAGTCTCAGTAAGCCTAAACTTGAAGTTGGGATTTCATGTCCCAGTGTATATCACCCTACGCTTACAATACTGAACTTCAATTGTCACATTATCGGCCACTCACCCAGTTTGTGGAGGTCCTCTTGGAGCTCTTCACAGTCAGCCTCAGTTTTCACCATCCTGAATAATTTGGTATCATCTGAAAACTTGGCCACTACACTACTCACCCTACACTATTCGTTTGTAAATAAATTAAATAGTTCTGGCTGTAAAATGGAATCAGTGTCCTCTGAGTGGTATACATAAAGAAGAAGAGTTGCTTCTTATATGCCGCTTTTCTCTACCGAAGGAGTCTCAAAGTGGCTTACATTTGCCTTCCGTTTCCTCTCCCCACAACAGACATCCTGTGAGGGAGGTGAGACTGAGAGAACCCTGATATTACTGAAGAAGAGTTGGTTCTTATATGCCGCTTTTCTCTACTCGAAGGAGTCTCAAAGTGGCTTACATTTGCCTTCCGTTTCCTCTCCCCACAACAGACATCCTGTGAGGGAGGTGAGACTGAGAGAACCCTGATATTACTGAAGAAGAGTTGGTTCTTATATGCCGCTTTTCTCTACTCGAAGGAGTCTCAAAGTGGCTTACATTTGCCTTCCGTTTCCTCTCCCCACAACAGACATCCTGTGAGGGAGGTGAGACTGAGAGAACCCTGATATTACTGAAGAAGAGTTGGTTCTTATATGCCGCTTTTCTCTACTCGAAGGAGTCTCAAAGTGGCTTACAATCACCTTCCCTTTCCTCTCCCCACAACAGATACCCTGTGGGGTGGGTGAGGCTGAGAGAGCCCTGCGATTACTGAAGAAGAAGAGTTTGTTCTGATATGCTGCTTTTCTTTATCAATAGTCTCAAAGTGGCTTACATTTGTCTTCCCTTTCCTCTCCTCACAACAGACACCCTGTGAGGTGTGTGAGGCTGAGAGAACCCTGATATTCCTGCTCGGTCAGAACAGTTTTATCAGTGCTGTGGCGAGCCCAAGATCACCTAGCTGGCTGCATATGGAGGAGGAGCAGGGAATCAATCCCGGCTCACCAGATTAGAAGTCCTCACTCTTAACCACTATACCAATTTGACTTGCAAAATAGTATATATGCCTAAATATATATCTTCATAGTTTGGGATTTTGCCTTATCGGCATTGTTATCTGCAGCCATGTGCTTGCACTCCCTTTCAGTTTCCCATAGTAAATTCTGCTGCTTCCCTCCCACACGCACACACTCATGTCCAGGTGTATCCGCAGTTTTCATGGAAAGATCTGAAGGTATCAAATGGCAGTCTACCGTGGCCAGTCTCAGATGCCACTGAGGAACTGTAGCCAGTGCACTGTGATCTCTATGTAGTACTTTATTCTCTAGCCATGAAATCCTTATTGCCCTGTGGCTTATAGACAATTTAAACATGAGGGTGCATACGCTGGCCATCTTGACTACCTGTCTCTCACATCCTAATAATGCTTCTCTAGGTGCAGTCTGCCTAGAAGTAGGAAAGTGATTTTGAACCTATGTACTCATTTCAAGGACACTGCTATTAAAATACTGATTCATATTCTAGTATTCACAAGTGAAACCGCTATTGATAATTGTGTGTAGGGATCATGTAGGCATGAAACAGTCAAACCTCCTACTATTCTGGTAACATAATGTAGATTATGCTTTGGCAGAAAGGTCTGCAGAGCAGCAGGGAGGGCTTTCATGTCTGGAAACAAGAGTTCCTTGTGCTTACTTTTGAGCAGGGGTAGTCAAACTGTGGCCCTCCAGATGTCCATGGCCTACAATTCCCAGGAGCCCCTGCCAGCTTTTGCTTTTGCTGGCAGGGGCTCATGGGAATTGTAGTCCATGGACATCTGGAGGGCTGCAGATAGACTACCCCTGCTTTTGAGACTTCAAGCAAGTCACATGTCAGAGGTCTCTTCAATATACAAATCTGAAAATGTTGATAGGAACATAGAATTAGGTTTTCATTGCTACAGGACTGTACAAGGCTGAAGCAAATGGTTCCCTGACTATACTCCAGTGGTGAGCACTCCCTGCCTGCCTCCCTGATTTTTCTCCTGTCCTGATTACAGAGGCCTGAGAACAGCAAGCCGAGAAACAAGTCACTGATCAAAAGTGCTGAGGATAGCAGGAAGTGCCTGGGAATGGTATGTCAATAAAACATAGGGCCTCATCTGGTAAAGCCTAGCTGTTGATAAAGGCAGAGTCATTCGCACTGGCACTGAGTAAGCGGTGCAGGTTAAACTTGAGGCTTTATTAGCATGTGCCACAATTAGAATCATGTGTACTATCCCCCCTCCACTGACCTGAGCTGGTTCTCTTGTTGCCAACAGATACCTACCTGGCCTCAGAGCACCTAGCCAGTGTGATCCATGCAACACTCTTCTCTAGGCCTACCCTTATCCTTGACCCGGAAACTACAACTGGTCCACAACATGGCTGCTTGGGTCCCCGTGGGTACTCCCTGGAGAGCCTATATGTGTCCCATACTTTGACAGCTGCAATGGCTTCCGGTTGTATTGTGGAACAAGTTGAAGGTGTTGGTCTTTACCTTCAAGGCAATTTGTGGTCTGGGCCCGGAGTACCTAAGGGACCACCTCTCTCCCTATGTCCTTCCAAAAGGAAACCTTGCAAATTATTTTGTCCCTCTATGAGTAGGCCACACAGAGGCACAACAGATTTTTCTGAATGCTTGGGGCACTCCCCAGGTGTGCAGAAAAATCTTAAAAATAAAATAGACAGGGAGGTTAAATCCCTCAAAAATAAAATTGCATTGCCTGTGTGTGTGTATAGTACACAGTAACATTTAAAAGAGCACAGCTGTTTTCTGTCTGGTTATCTCCACTCCTTGTTCCCAGAACTGATTTCTGAACTGCTTTATAATGGCTTTTGTTTTTGTACACAATGACAAGAGGTCCTTCAAGGCAGATGTACCAGTTTTCAATGTGGGGACACAGATAATTCTTTACAGGCTTAGGGATGAAAACAAGTGCATTCAGGAGCAGTTCTAGCACAATATTCTATAATCAGATAGTTTGATTGTAATAATTGTGTTCAACATAGTGGGCTGCGGCACAGAGAGATCCATGCTATGGTGATTCTAAGAACAGATAAATAAAACAAGCAGATATCTTTTTTTTTTTACAAGATTTAAAAATTGACAAAACATGTCAGTGCTGGAAAATAAATGACACCTGGTCTAGTATTTGTGTCTAAGGAGGCCTGTCTGACAATTAAAGCAAAATCTTCATGCTGTTGGCCTTGCATTGTAACAGCACGTGACCCTCACTAGAAACCAATACTGGAAACCTGTTATTTTAAAAAAATCTGGAGGAAAAAACCCACTCAGACAAGTCCATTTAGTGTGATTTTAGTTTTCATCACCCCTAACCAAATCAAAGGTCAAGCAGGTATTGCAGCTGATCACATTCACTCCTTGTTATCTTTGCCTTTTCAGTCCCTCAGGCCCCAGCCCTTGCAAGAAGCTTACTCTCAGATTGGCAACACTAAAGTAGAGATGACTGAAACAGGAGAGGGAAGGATGACCCCAAACTCAGTTAACCAAACCATGGTTTGTCACTACGTGAACATACCTAGAGTGCTTTGCACGTGTGTTCCAAAACACAATGGCAGATTGGGATCAGATATTGCTTTTCAGAGTCAGTAGTTTGCCGGCTTGGTTGCACATTGTGTGAGGGGAAAGAGGAGAAGGGAGGTGTGCATGAGCTCAAGGCTCATCCTGGACTCTCTTCACATAGTGTTGTTTCATGTTCTGCTGTATATCTAAGTTGCTTGTTATCCTTCCCTACTCTTGTTCTGGTGTCTGTTCACCCTCTGTCATTGCGATTGCAAGCTTCTTGGGTGCAAAGACCTACTTTTTGCATTTCACATGCCGTGTGCATTGACGATAGCATTGACAGAGATGAATAAATCACCTATTGTTTCAACCTCAGCACAATTATCTTCATCTGTGGCATTATTGCTTGCTGATCCTTTTTCTCTTATAGGACGTTCAGCTGCTAGAAATCCCTGCTGAGCTTGCAGCCCTTCTCCACTTGGCTGAAGGTGAGTGGAGCATCTTGGAATTCTAATAATTTTATTGATGTATTACATTTTTATCTCACCACTCTCCAAAAACTCTTGGCGAGTTACAATACTTAAAAGCCAGTAAAACCCCATAAAACTCCATTAGCTAGAAAGCCCTCCAGAACAGACAAGACACAGAAGATTGGCAGCATAACTCCCTCCCCTAACCCCACAGCAGACCACCCTAAGGGTGGGGTATGTAGATATTAACATGTAGCCTGAACCTGAAGAGGGGTCCTGTGGATCTTAGCCCTGGTCTCAACCAAAGAGCTCTGTCTTACAGGCCCTGCAGAACTGTAAAAGCTTCAACAGGACCCTCTTGAGTTGTATTAGAAGACTGTGAGAGCTGAAATGAATCGACTCGCCTCCTCCAAAATGCATTTCAACATACTTCGGTTTAGACTTTCTACTGAATATTGTCAAATCTTTGATGTCTATAGCAAATTGTTCTTAGCACTTAATACTTTCTAGTATTTGTTTATTGATTTGCAGATTACATTGGTAGCTGATGTAATGGCATTTGACACTACTGATACAGATTTAATTTTTCACAGTATAATCCTATCACCTGATCATTTTAAAAAAATTAACAATATATTAAAATTTAACCCTCGCCCAGTTGGCAAAACCCTTCTGGGGCCATCGTGAAACCCCAGGGTTTCACAAAACCCTGGTTGAGATAGCCTGCTCTAGGGACATTCAGAGGGTTGTTATTGAGGAAGAGAAATCTTCTTGATGAAATCTGAATTGCAGGGTCCCACAGGGTCCGACCCTCTCTTCAACGTTATTTAACATATATCTGCATCCTCTTGCTGAGATCATCGGGAGGTTTGGAGTTAGGTATGATCAGTATGTGATGACACTCATCTCCTCCTCCTGCTAGATAAGGAGGTGGTGGCAGGACTCTTTGCCCTGTCGTAATGTCTGTATGCGGTCATCCAATGGGGAAGGGGGAGGCGGTTGAAGTTTAATCTCTCTGAGACAGAAGTCATGTGGCTGGGAAAGCCTGAAATTCTAGCTAGAGGGTAACTCCTGAGATCCTGCATTATCATTGGATAAATGAGTGTCCATGGTAGCACGGTCAGCATTTCTTTCACCTGTACCAGACCCACCATCATGGTCAGCTTATATTACTCTAATTCTGTGGCAGACGCATTGGCTACCAATTAGTCTTTGGATCCAATATGAGATGTTGGTGTTAATCCCTCAGCATCTGGGATCCTCATACCTATAGGATAGCTTCTCCTGTTACAACTCTTCATGTGCCCTTGAGTCCTTGGGCTTATCTGCATTGGCCTTTTAAAGCTCATTGGGCTTGGTTAAAGAAAGCCATCTCATCCTGACCCCGATGCCGCTCTGGTTTTCTCTCCCATCTCCGGCATAACCAAGAGTGGATTTTCTCTGCTTCAAAGAGGAAATATGGGCCTATGGCATTCTTTAAGGTGCAGGTGCAGATGCCTTCAGTGTGTCTTTCCTCACCCCCCACCCATGCCACCAGCACTGACATTGTGCAGAGGTGTCTGCTGATTGGTTGGCTTCCACAGTGACCCTTTGCTTTCCGGTGCCGCCAAAAATTAATCTGAGCTCTTTAAGTAATGCAAGAAGCACTCATACAAGAAAGAGTTAGATTAGCCCACAAATGGCTCGGTTAGCAATCGCCAGGGGAAGGGCCTTCTCAGTTGTGGCCCCTACCCTGTGGAATGCACTTTCAGTTGACACCCATGTCCTTGCTGACGTGCTTAATCATGGCCCGTCTCCTCCCCACCTATGTCCGAGTACAGCATCCCAGAAGGGACAAAAATGCATTTTTAAAAATTTTTAAGAATGTGATATTGCATTATGTTCTTAAAAATAAAAAACTAAAAAGGCCTACACTGCCCCACAGTGTGGTGGACCCTTATTGTCCCAGCTGCTGTGCGGGATCACAAATCTGGGGCAGACAGAGTGAGCAGGCCAAATATTTCCCCATGAGGGAGCGAGAAGAGGCAGGGCGAAATGCCCCATTGCAAACATCAGGCAGCAATGTGGCATAGTGCCTCCCGTACAGTAAAGGTCTCAGTGAAACAGCCAGGAGGGAGTGCATGCACATATGAGGGGCTGTACAGTAGAATAGCTTTGCTTATAATTTTTCTTTGTGTTCTAATCTAAATTCTCTTAATAGGCAATCCAGTTCCATGTTACCGCAAACACATTTCCTCATAGGCTTCCTTTGTGTAGCCTGAAATATATTAAATATATTAAATATGTCAGTTCCATGTTTGGGCTGGCAAAGGGAAAGGAAGGGTGTTTGCCAGGGCAAAGACTTGGGACTGTGGGTGGCAACAGAAGAGATGTCTAAAGTCTAGATCCCTCATTTGAAGCCTGCCTTAATCCATCCCTGAAAAGGAGGCAGGAGAAGATTGAACTGAAGCCATGAAGGGGACAAAATGTATCTGCACAGATACTGTGCTGCACTGTGCAATCAGCAGTGCATTTGCTTCTGTATTGCCCCAAATAACTCTTTTATTCCATACTCCATTTATTAGGACTGCTTGTTTACCAATTGGAAAGTCGCTGGCCATATGCTCATTCGCTGTTTGCAAATCTGTCAGTTGATTCATGTTGACCAAGCACATTTTGGGAGCTGCTGTTTTTCAGAGGTGTATTGCACACAAGAAGAGGTTTGAAGAAACTTCCTCAGAAACTGAAGATGCCTCAAATTGTCCTCAGAGTTTTTTTCCCTATCTTGAAGGTCAACACCATGGCCAGATGAATCAAGTCACAGAAACGTCTCCCCCAGAGGTCAAAGCAAAGGTTGATCTCTCTCTGCCACTCAACATCAACAGCTTTCCCTTCTCTACCTTTATGAAATCTCATTTCCAGGTAAAAAGTTGCTGGGAGAAAGGGTACAGATCCCAAGACATGTCTTCGAACCTCTTTTTCCCCAAATAACTGGAAGTACATTTGGTTTGGAGGAGGATTTCAGCTTCTTTCCCACTCCTTCAAATTCTAGCTCCTCCTTCCCACTAGCCCACTCCTCCTCCAGCCCCTGATCCCTCTCCCTAGCTCTTTCTCAAGTCACTTAGCAGCACCATAAAAGGTGTGGGTGGGTGCGATAGGGTGGGTGCCATGCTGGGGACTTACTAGATTTTAGTAAGGCTAATTATGTGCTTAGCATTTCTGTTCTTCCTGTGACTTCTAGGAGGCAAGTTTCCCTGCCCTTGGACAGCCTCTGCAACAGCCCTTGACCCGACTGGATGTTGAGCACAAACAAAAGGCTCTGCAGTTGAACAAACTGGTAAATAAATAATGAGCAAGCCGAAAAGTTCAGATGACTGGGGACAAATCCCCCCCCCCCTCAGAGCACTGTAGAGAAGTTGAAAAATAGCACTGCTTCTCAGCTTTTGTACCTTTTTTTAGGCCTTTCAAAAACCCACAAGATGTATTAACCGGAGACAATACAAGAAATAAGTGGATCTTCCTTCAGCACCGCTTCAGTGTCTCCTTAGCCTCAAGTCTGCTTTGTCTCTTCCCTTTCTCTCACTGCTGGATATGCAGTCTCTGGAAAGAGAAAGGAGGGAGGGTTCAATTTAGGGAAGAAGAGGAATGACTGCATCGTCCCCGTCCCCCCCAATCTAACCTATTTTTATAGCTTTCTTCAATATACTCCTGGCTCTTTCTGATTTCCCCCACTCCTCTTGCTAGGAGAACTCATTTTGTGTCTTGGTACCTGAGAGTGTACAAGTTGCTCAGGAACACCATCTAGTGGCTTCATTCAGGCATCACAAACAAACCTTTCAAGTCTGTAAAATGTTTATTCTTGGGCACTTCCTCTCTCCTCCCCTCATGTATGGAATGCAGTTGAAATTTTGGAGCCCTCAGTTTAACTCCAATTTACAGTGATGTCCAAAAATGTTGGGTGCCTGGACAAACAGAAGCTGGGATTTTAAACCAGGATTAAACCTTCATGAGGAAAAAACCACCCTAAATTCCAGTTTGTCCAGATAGCTAAAATCAGGACTATGCAACAAACTTAGATTTTTAAAGCAGGAGATCTTCCAAACCCTTTGCCCCTCAGGAAGGACAGAATGTCTGAAGAAAACTTATGGTTATTAGTTATAGTTTATGAGTTCATACACAGACTCTGCATGTTGGTAACAACTGACCAGGTGCCTGACAAGACACTTCCAGCTGGTTCTTAAGGAAAGCTCTGTAATGCCTCATGAAACTACTGTCTCCCCCCCCCCCCCATTTAGTTGCCATTCTTCTTTATAGGGTCTGAGAGAAGGGCCATGAGCCATTTTACAGGTGTAACATGAACTATGAGAGAAGCGGTGACTAGGGAGGAGGCTCAGGGAGAAAGTTCAGGACTCCAGTGATGTATGCTATGACTCATATTGTGTATTTGTGCAACACCCATCCATAGGTCATCAGGTAACCAGACTTGAAGAGGGACCAGACTCTCTTTTCACCAATAGGGTTTGTTTGAAAATTCGCCTTTTAAATGGCCCAGTTTTATTTATTTTATTTATTTATTTTGATTTGTTACCCACCACTCTCAGCCGGCTGGCTCATGGCAGGTTACATAACAAACCAAGTACAATAAAATACAATCATTTAAAAACCTCATTAAAACTCCATAAAATTACAAAAAGTACAAAACCATAGGGTGGAAATTATAACAATCAATCTTAACAACCCAACTACCAGCTGGGGTCTTTTAATAAGACCCTGGCCACGGAAGTACAAGAGGTATTCCTTTTTGTGCTTAGATAATGTCATGGTTTCCCTTTCAGGGTACCTCAATTAAGAAATAATCAGGGCAATCTAATTCTCAATTCCCAGCTGCAGTTCCAAATAGTAGTCTCAAAACATCTGCTGTCTATTTCCACTCCATTTTGATTATCATCATAATGTAATGAAATGTGTTCGCTAAACAGCTCTCTCTCTCCCAAGCAGTGTGAGTACCTTTGCATGCATTTGTACGGGGAGACAGGGAAAGGGACAGCGTCTTGATCAATTATCTTTTCTATGTTCACTTTGAATGGTTTGCTTTTATTTTCCAAACTGCAGCTGCTTGGGGCTGCTTTTCAAAGAGAGAAATGTGGGAAGAGAGGAGTTCTGTAACCTTTTCTCCTCCTGCTATTTCCTGCCAAAAAATATCCCCACCACCTGCTTTTGCCTTCACTGAGGAAAAATTGTGGGTAGTGGCATTCCTGCACACATACACACCATCGCTGCCCATTAGGACAAACCGTTCAGGAATTTTCTTCTTTGGCATTTCAATAAGGAAAACAGTCTTTGATGATGAATATCACGTGCCCTTGTTTTCAGAGCTGGTCTTGCTAAGAACTGGCACGAGGCAGTTGGCTTTAAGCACCCAATTACAGAGGTGGAAGGATTTTTCAGTATCCATTTCTGTCTGTCATTGAGAAGAATGACCTCTAATTTGGGATGAAGGGGAATGGGGAAGTCCATTCAGATGTTCAATTCAAGTTCACTTATCATTTAGGCTGGTCCTGTCAATGTTTATTGCATCATCACTGGGTTTCTTACAGATCCTGCGATTCATCAATGAGAAGGACCTGCAAAGCTGGCAGGAAGAGCTCCTTGGGAACTATATAGTGCACCAAGGGTTGGCCAACCACTCCCTGCGCAATGAGCTGTTCAGCCAGGTGGCCAGTCAGGTGTGGAAGAACCCAGATCTGGAGCGATGCCAGCGAGGCTGGTTATTGATGGCTGCCCTCCTGAGTACCTTCGCCCCTTCGCCAGCTCTGGAGAAGCCCCTGCTGAAGTAAGACAGAAGTGATTTTCTTTTTGCTTTCTGAGACAAGGGAGTAGTTTGCTGAAAGGATGCTGTTATGTTGTGGGTTTGCAGGTTTGTGTCAGACTGTGGTCTAGATGGATATAATGCCATGTGCCAGCACAAGCTACTGACAGCCATGACACAGATGCAAGATGAACCAGAGGTATCCCGTGGTTTTCCTCCGACTCGGCTGGAATGGACCGCCAACCAGAGGAAAGGCAAGATGGTGCTGGATGTTTACACTTATGAAGGTACAGCTGGTGTAGCCTTTCCATCCAGTGCACACCTCAGAAAGGGACTGGGGGAACAAAATGTTAAAAACTGGAGTGAAAAGAAGTGGGGCTCTTGGGACTTGAAAACAACAGACAGCTGTTCCGTTGACCTCTCGTTTGACTTAGGTGGGAATGATGATAGCAGATCGCAAATATTTCCTCTTTGTAAAAGGAATGCCGTGCCACAGGTTGGTCACACTGCCCTTGTGCTGGTCTTGCAATAGTATGGACATTTGCTTTATATACTACTAGTATCAAAGGCCATTTAAAAATGGGCTTTTGAAAAGCTTCCCTTTGGGCAGGAAAGCCCTCTCACCAACTGTGCGAGGCAGCGAGAGGGCTTTGTAGCCCAAAGGGACGGGAATTCTCCACCGCCCAGCCCTGCGGCCGCTTCCCTTTGGCCCCCAAAGCCCTCTCACTGTGTCTCCAAGGCAGCAAGAGGGCTTTGGGGGCCGAAGGGAAGGGAATCCTCTCCCCTCGCCCCGCGGCTGCTTCCCTTCGGCTCCAAAAGCCCTGTAGCGGCTAGGGCAAGCCCCCCCCCCCGAGACAGAGGTACCTGGGAGCTGTGGATGCGTCTTCCTCGCCGGCCAGGAAGCTTCTGGCTACGAGGCTGCGCATGCAGCTTAAGGAAGGGGGCTCCGGGGACCGGCCCAATCTGGACGCATCCAGTGCTGGAAGCACTGGCCGGACAGGAATGCCCAGATGGCCATTTCCATAATATGTAGAGAAACTATGGTAAAGGTAAAGGTAAAGGTAAAGGTATCCCCTGTGCAAGCACCGAGTCATGTCTGACCCTCTAGCGTTTTCATGGCAGACTCAATAAGGGGTGGTTTGCCAGTGCCTTCCCCAGTCATTACCAATTACCCCCCAGCAAGCTGGGTACTCATTTTACCAACCTCGGAAGGATGGAAGGCTGAGTCAACCTTGAGCCGGCTGCTGGGATTGAACTCCCAGCCTCATGGGCAAAGCTTTCAGACGGCTGCCTTACCACTCTGCGCCACAAGAGGCTCTTCTAACTATGGTAAGGATTGGCAATTTCAGGAGGAATTAGAGGACAGATCACTCAGCTCTGGGACATTTAGCTGTCTGGCTGCACTATCACATGTCTGTCTTTGATTGAAAGAAATCAGTGTAGGTGGTACCAGGCATGGCATTGCAGTTTAGGTACATCCAGGTGGGAGATTTTCATTTGATCTGTCACCCAGGGATCCTTCTCTCATGGCATGACATAAACTCATTAAAGAGGTGATGACTGTCTGAACAGAAATCTAACTCTATCTCTATTCCAGGGTGACTATTTTCCTTCAGAATTAAAAACTGTAGATTCATTTTGATTAGGCTATGTTATGTGTAGTCATGCACATTTTGAAATTGTTAAAGGGGAAAATCAAAAGATTTATTCTGAGGCAGTGATGAATGAAAATGAAAAGTCACAAGAGTGGATTGTATAGCTCACCCATAAACTCACAAATTTCTGCTTTCACGTTGTACACTGTCAATTTGAGCTGAGCTTACTATATGCCGTTCACCTGTGCTGAGCTCCTGTCTAAAGTTCCCACAAGGCTTTGGCCTTTTTCCAGAATGAGGTGTGGGGGGGTGGGGGGTAGTGTCAGAATTCTTACCATATCTTATACTTTAATAGTCACCCACGGTCCCCATTTATGGATAGAGAAATCTGTGGATCAGGACCACATGGGGGTTAAAGGTATTGTTTTCTGCAAACTTGGAGTAGTACCTTGGTTTGCAGAAAAATCTGAAAAATTAAAAAAGGAGGTTTAAAAGTAAAGTAGTATTTTCTGCACAAGTGCTGAGAATGTACTCTAATACTCACTTTCAGCAGTTGCAGCAAAGTATCCCAGGAGCTGCCGGGGGCTGGGGGGGGGGCAAAATAGGCTGGGGGCTGTGCTGGGCCCAAAGGTAGCTGCAGGAGAGGCCAGTAGCCATTTTGACACTGGCGGCAGTGGAACCCCTTTGGGGGAACCTCTTTGGTGAGAAAGTTCCGCAGGGCCTGCAAAAGGGAGATCCTCCACTAGGCATTTGGTTGAGGTCGACCAAACCACCACTTCCCATTACCGCCACCCCCCCCCCCCGAGCCTCCCTCCTATGGCAATCACTGCAGATCCGCCCAACTCACTGGACCATCAGTATGTGTTGATTTAATGTTCTCTCCATTGTTCTGTCATCCTACTATGTTGCTTGCCATTATCACTGTATTATTGTTATAAATTATCTGTATCATTCGTGTTTCATATAAACTGCCCTGAGCCTTCGGGGAGGGTAGCATATCAATCAATCAATCAATCAATCAATCAATCAAATGCATACATACATACATACATGCATGCATGCATGCATGTGAAAGGGGATTTCCCCCCTGTAAGTCCCATGAACCTGCCAACAGAGACTTGGAGCCACACTGGGCTCTTCAGGATTGACGGTGGGGAGGGGTGGTGGGAGCAGAGTAGCGTGGCAAAAGAAGCCTTGAGGGTGGAGGGGCTTCAGAAGCTACCACTTGTGACATGCTGTTTCTATCAACTGGGGGGTCTCATACAGCCTTCTGTGCTTTTGAGTGAGCCAGGTTTACTTTAAACTATAAACCTTCCCCTCAGAATAGATACCAGGTGTTCTAAAGCTTGCAAGAGTTTCTAGGGTTTGATTTTACTTTTTCAATGTTTTCACCTACGCACTTGTTTTTAAAATTTTTAGAGACCCCCAAACACACCAGGTTTGTAGAAATATCTAAGTCTCTGGTGGCCTTATTGTGTGGATATTTGAGCTGCATGATGAGGCTCCCCATGGGGACTAGATATGTAATGTGTTGTTGTGATATAGAATCACATCTCCTTCCCTCCATATACTCCATGATGATTTTCACTGTTTTCTGCTTGCTCCTGAAGTAACTATGATTGCAGTCTTGTGTCGCCCCCCCCCCCCCCGGGACTTTGGGACATAGTGGGGTTTGTTTGCCAATAAACATGCATAGGGGTTGGACTGTAAGTCTAGCATTGTGCTTGCCATGAAAGACACTGTTCATATGGTTAACTACTGGACTATGATTAACAGTCTGTCTTTTTCTCTGAGCAGAGGAGAAGATTTCAGCCGAGGTGGAGTCTTGGACAACAGGAGAGCAATATGCAGGCTGGGTTTTGAGTTCAAGGTACATCCAGTGGCAGAAAGAGGAAAATTGAATTATCCAACATAGATCATTGATCGTTGACATGAGAAAGGCACTGAATGTGGGTGAAAATCTTACCACATCTAAGTCCAATTATGTGTTAGGCAGGCCATAGCCAGTAATAGGTGCTTCAGAACTATGGTCAGGGATCTTTAGAGGATATTTATGCAGTGCCTAGCTCCAAATCCAAACTTTCTTCATGATAAGCTTTAATCATGAAACTATTTAGCTTCCTCAGTTAATGAAAAACTCCTTGACCTTGTCCACAATTACGATTTGCAGGGCTGTTTTACTGCATCAGATTTTAAATGTAGACTCCAAATTTGTGCCTGGCTTTCTGCGTCTGTGTTTTTTTTCCCATCACTGGTCAGGACCCCAGTTGTGGTGTTTGTACTTTCACCAGGAGAGTGGGTAGTCCCGCCTCCCAGCATGCCTCCGCCCCCTGCTTTTTTGGTCAGGAACCTTATTAATAGCAGAGAAAGATCAGGTAGTAAACAAGACTGCATAGGCTAACATTCTGGAATGCTCCCTGAAAGCAGCTGCTGCTGTTATTGAAAATTCACATTGTAAGACAATCATGCTCAATTAAAAAGAATACAGAGGGGAGAGAGGGTTGGGGAGGAGAGATGTATAGTAGGCAGAGTTGATATACATCTATGACGACACCACTGGAGGCGGAAGTGGAAGCAGATTTGAATCCTGATCTTCCTCATTGGATAACCATGAATTGCCTTCCAACGGGAGAGGAGGAAATCTAAAGACTCACAAACCGCAGAGCAAGTAGGGATTGCATTTGGATCTTCTTAAGAGCCAGATTTTTGTATAAAATGTTTATAAGTCCATGGGACTTTAGGAAGACTAGAGCAGAATTTTTCTTGACTGAGGAAAAGGTCCTTCAGCCAACATGGTGTAGTGGTTAAAGAGTGGCAGACTCTAACCTGGAGAACTAGGTTTGATTCCCCACTCCTCCACATGCAGCCAGCTGGGTGACCTTGGGCTAGTCACAGTTCTCTTAGAGCTGTTCTCTAAAAGCTCTTTCAGCCCCACCTACCTCACAGGGTGTCTTTTGTGGGGAGAGGAAGGGGGAGTTTTAAAAAGTATTATTTATTTAATTTTGATCCCACCATTTCAGCAGGCCAGCTCAAGGTGGTGTACAATATGAGATAGAACTGTAGGAATTAAAACAAAATTTAGATTTTAAAGTGGTTTTAAATTTTTGTTTGTTTGTTTGTTAATTAGATTTCTTACTCACTGCTCCCAGCACTCTAGCTTACTGTGGGTTACAAAAAATGGTTAAAAATATCATCAGCAACAGTTCATTTTTAGAGCACTTATTGTCCCATAAGTCAGATGATGCTCTGTTGGCTTCTTCCAATAGCAGTAAGTAGATGGAAGTAGATAGATAGGTGGGCCGAGGACTCATCCAGGTAGTGAAAAGCAGTGTATGAAAAGGCAGTAAGAGTCCATTGCAAAGCCCTGGAAAGGGAAACATGGGAGATGAAATGGTTATGAGCCTTTTAGTGTTTCTAGACTCTTGCTCATTCTAAGGGTTTATCCAGATTATCAGTCAAAGTTTGCTTCTGAACAGAACTCTTGCTCCATTTCCCTCCCTCTATTACTTTAAATTTAGTTTTTGCATGACATCATTGTCAGCTCCCGTCTGCCTTCTAGGTTTTCCCTGGCTCTCTTACAGTTTTTCCCAAACCTGCTTTGGTAAGACTTCCCTGGAACAATGTTCCAAAGGTGGGCTTGGGCAAGTGTGGAAGGAAAGGTGCACATTTCTACTCTTCCCCTAGAACATCTGGTTTCATTTCTCATCCCACCCACCCCAGGTCAGCAGTCTTTATGCCTTCAAAAAAATGGTAGTAGGTGTTTTAACATTATAGCAATATCCTACTGATAATAGTTTTGAAATGGTAATAGGCCTACCAACAGTATGTGTGTGTGTGTGGGGGGGGATGATGGATGGGATAGGAAAGCCCAAAGTCAATATCTGTGCAAAAGCACCATTTGTGTTCTAAGCGTCTCTGCATTTGCAATGCCAGTCAGAGGAGAAAAGAGAGGCCTCCCTATGCGATCTCTTGTTTCATATAGTCTTTGCAAAATATTCCAGCAAGTCCAAAGTCAAAGGTAACAGCAATTTGTTTTAAAGGTCATAAATGTCTCACTGACCTGCCCTTCTGGTTGAGTCCATGTGGCAATTCAGTCTGGACTCTGGAGTGGTGGTGGAAAGTGCTGCTAGTCAAAGCTGACTTTTGGCAACTCCATAGGGTTTACGAAGGCACGAGACATTCAGAGGTGGTTTACCATTGCTTGCCTCTTTGTAGCAACCACGGACTTCGTTGGGGGGTCTCCCTTCCAAGGCCTAATCAGGGTTAACCCTCATTGTCTTCTGAGAACTGATGAGACTAGGTTGATCTGAGACATTCAGGCCAGGGCAGAGTAGAAGCTTCAATATCTGATGTTGTGACAGGGATGTTGGCCCACATTTGGGAAATAGGTGGGTAAAAATCGCTTCTGATCTGAAGTTTTTGAGATCTGGTTTACTAATTTAATTGCCGTGCCATGGAGCTCTTCTAATTCCTTTTCTGGTTCTGAGCTTCTTGAAGTGGTAATTGAAACGCCACAAGCTAATTTTAGCTATTGTATGACCTTATACTCTATCAAGAGATTTCATAATAAGTGGAAGTTGGTCCTTAAATATAAAAACCATCCCTTGAAAAAGCTGTAGGCGAAACGCGTTGGAACTTGTATGAAATAAGAATTAAAGAATAACTGAAACTGAAGAGAGATGGTCCAATTTGGATATTTTATATTGCCATATTGGTTTGCCAGTGCGTCTGTACTATTCTATATATTGTTTTCTTCTGTTTCTTCTCCTTATCATGACATCTTCTCACTCTTCTGATCTCAGGGGCCTGGAAAGCATCCCTCGTGGCTGGTCTGTATCCATGTTTACAGGCAAGACATGGCGGGATTTACCAGGCTGTGACTTTGTGCTGGATCTCATTAGAGGAATGGAGGAAGGCAGCTTGCCATCTGGGTCCTCGCCTGACTATCCCATAACACCAGAGAGGGATGAAGGTTACTCTTGGCAGAACTCTCCAGACACGTAAGCAACCCCCTCACTGCTGCTTGTTCCCTTTACCCTTTCTCAAAATCCCAGCAATCTCTGCTTTTCTGATACTACTCTCTCCTTTGCCAGAATGCTCTTGAACATCCCTCCTGCACCAGCCATTCATGCACCATCATTGCCTGCAAACGTTGACAAAGAGGGTGTTGCCTTCCCAGGTGAGTCTCAATCTGTGGGCGAGGGTGAGGCCATAGACTGAAGTGAAACCGAATAGAATCAGGGTGTATCAGTCATGAGTTCTGACGTCTGAGCCTTCAGCAATGGTTATGGGCCAAAGTACGTGGTACAATTTCTGACTAGTTGAGTCTGGGTTCCCTGACTTCCTTTTCTAACAGGCACATAGTAGCTGTGGAGAATGGCTTTTTAAAAGTCTATGTTGGCCTGATTCAGCTCAAGACTGTCGTGTGGGGACAAGGAGGGACTGCTGTCAGGACCTGGGATTATCTCTGGAACAGAAACCTCTCCCCCTGCTATAGTCACATGCCAAATTGGACTCATAGCGCAGAGCTTTTAAAAACTGTGTACCTCACCAAAAGAACTGTTTACCTCACCAGGTTCTGTGCTGTTTTTTGGATCTAGGTTATTCCATTCTGGGTAACCTAGACCCAATTCCTGAAAAATCATATTGTATGTATCTGAAGGACTTCCTCTCTCAATGCACCCCCAAAAGAGCACTCAGATCATGACCATCTTGACCAGGGCCCAGGCCTTTTTTGGTCCTGGCCCCAACTTGGTGGAATATGCTATCAACAGAAATCTGGGCCCTAGCAGAAGGATCATAGTTCCCCAAGGCCTGCAAAATAGTGCTATTCTGCCAGCCATATAGTTAACACCGTTGGTTTCTTGTAGAAATACAACCAAAGCAAACAAAACCAAAAGGCAAAAAGTTGTGTCTTTTTTAAATTTATTAAATGCAATCCTGAATCGATGGTTGCAAAATTATTCAGGATTGCATTTGATAAATTTAAAGAAGACACAGCTTTTTGCCTTTTGGTTTTGTTTGCTTTGGGCATATAAGTTAAGGCAAAAGAAAATAACGAAATCAGTGGGTCTCCCCCCTCCTTCTCCGAACATACCCCAGAGAATGCACCAGCATAATTGGCTAATGAGGAGAATTGTGGGGCACTTAGAATTACTGTTTTAAATGCTTTTACTGTATATGGGTTATATTGAAATTGTTTTATGTCAGCTTTTAAGATGTTGTGCACTGCCCCAGGCCTTTGTAGGGAGGAGCCCTACAATTTATAAATACCATCATCATCATCATCATCATAGGTTGGCCCTAGGTGTCCCCAGCCAGATGGGAACTTTGGATAGGATGGATGGGGGTGCTTCTGAATGATACTGGAAAGCAGGGTGGCTTCATCTGGTAATGGGGTTCTACTTTTCCCACAGAATCTGGCACCAGAGATAGCCGAAGTTCCTCCAGAGGGATAGATTATGACATAGATGGCCTTTCTATGCCTGTTCTGCGACAGGGACCCAGGGCTTATATGTCAGTAAGTGTAACCTTTCCTCTTATGCGAGTGGCTGCTGTCCTTCTCTGCCATGCATCCTGCTTTCTCTGATCCATTTGCCCCAATATTTTTTAGACCTCTCTGTAGTGTTGACAGAGTTACAGTCTCTGCATTTGTGGACAGCTCACATCCCCTGCCTAATTTGTGTCCATGTACCCAGCCTGCGTCTAGTTTTGCCTTTTGGACCTCTCCATAGAGCAACAAAAGTGCGTTTAGTCAAGGCTATGGTCTTCCCAGTTGCAATGTATGGCTGCAAAAGTTGGGCCATAAGGAAGGCTGAGCGTCAAAGACTTGAGGCTTTTGAACTCTGGTGCTGGAGAAGACTCTTGCGAGTCCCTTGGACTGCAAGGCGAACAAACCGGTCAGTCCTAGAGGAGATCAACCATGACTGCTCTTTAGAAGGCCAGATCCTGAAGATGAAACTCAAATACTTTGGCCACCTCATGAGAAGGAAGGACTCCCTGGAGAAGAGCCTAATGCTGGGAGCGATCGAGGGCAAAAGAAGAAGGGGATGACAGAGAATGAGGTGGCTGGATGGAGTCACTGAAGCAGTAGGTACAAACTTAAATGGACTCCGGGGAATGGTAAAGGACAGGAAGGCCTGGAGGATCATTGTCCTTGGGGTCGCGATGGGTCAGACACAACTTTGCACCTAACAACAACCCAACCTGCACGAGTGGATGAGCTGATTGCTAATTTTGAACTTGTCTTCCTCTCTGCAGAGTTTGGAGAATGAAGGGACTCTTACAGGACGTATGAAAGGAGGTGGGAAAATTGGACCCTCGCAGCAAGGAGTCTTCCCAACTACAGGTTGGTGCAAGGGCAGGCAAGGACCAGGATTTGTACGTGGGATGACAGTGCAAGGGATTTAGTTGCCAGTAGAAACTCTTCTGTTAGGCAGTATGGCCCAGATGTGACCTGTGTGAAATCACACCAGCATACTAGTCATAGTGTTAGGAAGATACTCGAAATTGAAGGGGCTGCACTAGGTGTAGCAAATCACACAAGGAGGCTGAATGCACACAGATATTAAGTCATTATCATACTTCTGCCCTGCCTCTAAAAACATTTTTTAAAATCAAAGCCATTACGTCATTTTTTACTTGTACTGGACCAAACTCTCAGTTTACATCTGTGCTCAATCCACACTCACAAACACAAACACACAAGCATGAATGACTGATATTGTTTTGGACTTTAGCCTCCAGTGTTGCTCAGGAAATGGAATCGTGACTCCTTCCAAAGACTACTTTAGGCCTGATTCACATACAAAAGAGAGAGAGCATTGAGATGGTAGGATGGACTGGTCCACTTCAGAGTACTAGTGGCTACCATCTTTGCACGTTCCATCACATATTTTTAAAAATCTCAATTCCAACAGAAAACAAGTGCAGCCTGGAGAAATGTTCTGTCTCCTCTCTTGTCTTGGGGTGTTGGTTTTCTGTTTGCAGGGAGCTTTTAACAGAGGGGAGCTTTCCAAAACATGATATTCTACCAGTTGCCTGCAGTCCATTCCTACTACTTCCAGTCTCTGGCATTTTGCTGCTATTCTGAGAGGCCCCTGCCTCCTTCATTCCTTTGCATTGTATTTCTCTACATGGGGGGGGATGCTTTCTTGCGGGCCAAATGGCAGCAGTCATTCTCTCCTCTCCCTGCTGTCAAGATCTCACCAGATGTTGGCCATCACATTATTCTATAACTAGGAGATTCATGCTGCGACTTGGGTGGGGTCTCATTGCAGATTATTTTAGTTTGCTGTTTGTCATTCTCTTCTAGGCTTCCCTGTCCTTCCAAGCTATCCCATGGGCTAGAATGTCTCTGCATCACTCCTAAAATGGCTTACTCTGTTTTGGAAGATCCTCTGTGTGAGCTTGAAAAATGCATGTTATGACCAGGCCTGAGTCCAGTGGCACCCTAAAGACCAGAAAGGTCTTATTCATTGAATATGTTTCCACACAAAAGCTTACAGCTTGAAAAAAACTTCATTGGTCTTAAAGGTGCCGCTAGACTTAGTTCTGCTGGTGCAGGCCAACATGGCGATCCACCTGAATTGGTGACCAGGTTTGTGGATAATAGTAGTCTTAGGGTCTTGTTCAGTGCCCGCAAGTAGAAATCTCAGTAAGCTTTGTTGTTTGGGTCGAAAGGGACATTCCCGTGGAAAACTACAAGCCAATATTTTCTTTGTGAAGGATATTCAGGAATGATGCATATGCCCACTTACCAGCCCATGCCAGCTATGGGAGGAATGATGCCTGCAACCATGCCAATGATGCCAGGGCTAGGTGGAATGGGATCCATACCAGGTAATAAAAAATATAAGGAATGGGATGAAGTACAGAGATTTGTGAATTGTGATGACTTTTGGGCTTGTTTTTAGTTAGCTACTTCAATCAGATCTCTGAAAGGGTGGCATAGAAATATCCCAAATCAATAAATATCATAGAATCATAGAGTTGGAAAGGGCCATACAGGCCATCTAGTCCAACCCCCTGCTCAACGCAGGATTAGCCCAAAGCAGCATAAAGCATCCAAGAAAAGTCTGTATCCAACCTTTGCTTGAAGGCTGCCAGTGAGGGGGAGCTCACCACCTCCTTAGGCAGCCTATTCCACTGCTGAACTACTCTGACTGTGAAATTGTTTTTCCTGATATCTAGCCTATATCGTTGAACTTGTAGTTTAAACCCATTACTGTGTGTCCTTTCCTCTGTAGCCAATAGGAACAGCATCCTGCCCTTTTCCAAATGACAACTTTCAAATACTTAAAGAGGGCTATCATGTCCCCTCTCAACCTCCTTTTCTCCAGGCTGAACATTCCCAAGTCCCTCAACCTATCTTCATAGGGCTTGGTCCCTTGGCCCCAGATCATCCTTGTCGCTCTCCTCTGTACCTTTTCAATTTTAACTACGTCCTTTTTGAAGTGAGGCCTCCAGAACTGCACACAGTACTCCAGGTGTGGTCTGACCAGTGCCATATACAATGGGACTATGACATCTTGTGATTTTGATGTGATGCCCCTGTTGATACAGCCCAAAATGGCATTTGCCTTTTTTACCGCTGCATCACACTGCCTGCTCATGTTTTGCTTACAATCCACAAGTACCCCAAGGTCTCGTTCACACACAGTGCTACCTAGAAGCATATCCCCCATCCAGTAGGCATGCTTTTCATTTTTCTGACCCAGATGCAGAACTTTACACTTATCTTTATTAAATTGCATCTTGTTCTCATTTGCCCATTTTTCCATTGTGTTCAGATCTCATTGAACTCTGTCTCTATCTTCTGGAGTATTTGCCAGTCCTCCCAATTTGGTGAAACACCATTGACAACAACTCTTTGAGTGCGGTTCTCTAACCTAGTTATTCCCAACCTGTGGGCCGCGGACCACATGTGGTCCGTCGACTAACTGGAGGTGGGCCGCGAAGGATGCCTCCCCTCCCCCGGCCCTTTACTTCATCCACGATCCGGCAGGCGCACATGGGACTATCTCGTTGCAGAGAAACAAGCTCAGGGTTCCTACTGATTTGTCATTGTCATGAGTTAAAATTTCCATGAAATTAAAATGTTCCTTATGTTCATTATTGTGGCGTGTCTGTATCTTACTTTGAAGGGATGTTTAAACATTACCATAGCGACTAGAGTCAGTTAGGGCAGTGGGCCTCAGTAAAATTGTCAAGCGTTGAGTGGTCCCTGGTGATAAAAAGGTTGGGGACCACTGCTCTAACCAATTCCCTATCCACCTAACTATCTGAAAATCCAGATTGCAGTCCTTCAATTTATCCATCAGAACATCATGGGGAACCTTATCAAAAGCTTTACTAAAATCCAAGTAAACGACATCAACTGAATTTCCATGATCCAGCAAACCTGTTACTTGGTCAAAAAAGGAAACCAGGTTGGTCTGACAGGACCTGTTGGAGACAAATCCATGCTGACTTCCTTGGATCACCAAATTGTCCTCCAGATGTTTGCAGATTGCTCCCTTTAATATCTGCTCCATTATCTTCCCCATAACAGAGGTCAGACTCACTGGTCTGTAGTTTCCCGGGTCATCCTTCCTCCCTTTTTTGAAGATCGGAATAACTTTTGCTCTCTTCCAGTCCTCCGGGACATTTCCAGTCCTTAAAGAGGTCCCGAAGATGATGGACAAGGGCTGTGCAAGTTCTCTGGAAGGTTCTTTAAGCACTCTTGGGTGCATTTCATCTGGCCCAGGGGATTTGAACTCATCCAGTGAAGCTAAATGCCTCTTGACAACCTCTCTATCCATGTCAACCTGCCATCCAGACAGTATCTCTTGGCTACTGGAATCTCTAGATGTACCTAAACCCTCTGACCTGTGGGAAAAGAGAGATGTAAAATAGGCGCTGAGCCTTTCTGCTTTCTCTGCATCCTCCATTAGAGTTTGTCCATCCACACCCAACAGTGGGCCTATTGCCTCCTTTACTTTATGTAATATATGTAATAAATATGTAATAAATAAATACATAATAATACATTGGCCCCCTTTTATCTTAGTATAGAATCATAGAGTTTGAAGGGGACACAAAAACCATCTAGTCCAACCCCCTGTTCAATGCAGGATCACCTAAAAGTGTCCATGAGTTTTCCCAAATGGATGAGAAAATTGCATACAAGACTGAAACAAATCTATTTCCTACTATAAATGCTGGGGGAAAACATTGTGCAGCATAGAACTGAAATTTTCTTATAGAGACCCCCCCCATAAAAAACCCTATTTTTCAAATCCTGGGATTCAAAGAACGTTGGAACAAGTGGTATGGAATTGTGTTGAATTCAAAAATCCTGCTTTTGGCCTAATGGAAACTTCACCCACCCAAATTCCCCTGTGATTGCTTTGCATTCATTTGGAAATGGGTCCATATCCTGAGGGTACTGAACCTTTGCAATTCTTCAACCCTTTCTCTCTCTCTCTCTCTCTCAGCTATGGCTATGCCCCAGCCCATCTTGCCGGCAGTGGACCCCAGCCAGTTAGCTGCAGCACAGCAACAAGCCTTTATCAACCAGCAGGCTTTGCTTATGGTGAGTAGACAATTTGAAGGGAACAATCCTGCTGTGAGTTGTGCAAGCATATTGATATGCTGTTCTGTCCACCGCAAACCCGCAAACCCCAGTGAGCTTGCAGGTTATATTTGCAGGTGTCTTCCTTATTTCTCTCAGAAATTAGTCTTTAAACAGCACAGAGGCCCAAAGGATCCAGGCTCCATTTCCACACCCTGCGTATGTGACAGTCCCCATCTCATTGTTTTTCTCCACCATAACTACTGCATGCTAAGTCCACATCTGGTAATTAATTATGGGTTAGGCACCCAAAAGAAGACAATAGCCACACTGGCTAGACCACACAATCCATTTATCTATCCATTTTGTTCAATATTTGATGTTCCGCACCTCGTCCCCTACTTCCTTAATCTGCAATGTATTTAGCGTGCTGCTCCTAAAAAGAATACAGGATTTTCTTAGGTTGTATTCCTAACATTGCGTTCTGGCCCAGTGTTATTCGCCGTTTGATTTCACGGCTGCATCCACCACTTTGATTGATCATAGAGCCAAGAAAATGAAATCATCAATACATTCAATGTTCTCGTTGTCAGTTGTGACTTTGGTGCTACTGCCAGTAGTTGTCATGATCTTGGTCATTTTGATATTTAGGTATACTCCCATCTTTTCACTTTCTTCTTTTAGTCTCTTTATCAGGGTCTTCTGATCATGCTCCGATTCAGCAAGGAGTGTTGTATCATCTGCATAGCAGAGATTATGGATGTGACAATATGCGTGCTCAAAAGAGATAATGAAAAATCTGGATTTTGTCTTGCAGGCTCAGCAGATGACTCTTCAAGCAGTGACACTTTCCCAGCAACAAGAACAATACCAGCAAAGAGGGAGGTCTTTTGAGTCCTCAAGGCCAAGACCTCCATCACCACGGAGGAGGTCTCCTGAATCTCCAAGGCGAGTGTCATCATGGAGAAGGTCTCCTGAATCTCCAAGGCGAGTGTCATCACGGAGGAGGTCTCCTGAATCTCCAAGGCGAGTGTCATCATGGAGGAGGTCTCCTGAATCTCCAAGGCGAGTGTCATCATGGAGGAGGTCTCCTGAATCTCCAAGGCGAGTGTCATCACGGAGGAGATCTCCTGACTCTCCAAGACCACAGCGAGCATCACTGCAGGAGAAGTCACCTGAACTTTCAAGACCAAAAAAGGCTTCTCCTCCTCCATTTAGGCCAACCATGGCTCCTAAACCCAGCAAGAAAGATGTGTTGATGCCAGATGTACCAGAACCTCTCTCTCCGCTTCCAGCATCGGTATTCGATTTCTGAGTGTTCAGCAAAATATTCCGTAGTAGAGTTATTCTTCTGGCTCTGTTTCTTGGTGCAATTTAATTCAGACTGCAACTGAAGTGAGAGGATCCATTTTATTGTCTTCAGCATAAAGAGCTACAGTGGCCTGTCAAATTAGATTCCTCACGTATTTCGTAAAATATATTTTATGACACATATTGTGCCTTCTTTATAAGGAGCTCAGAGTTATCACAGTTTCATATTGTTGCCAATATTGTTGAGAAAGTAATGGTTTAACATAAATCTGACATTTTAAAATGTATGGCTACAGCAGAGCATATAACATTTAATGGGCCAGATCACATAGTGAAGGGAAGAGGAAAGGGACAGATCTCTACTCCGAAGCAACAGATACATTTCCTGATTCTAGCAAGTACCTTTTTCTTAGGATTTACTTCATATGTAGAATGTGTGGGTAGAATGGAAATGTTGAGTTTGAAAAGAAGTGGAGACTCACTGAGGATAATATAAATCTATTAAAAATCAATGTCAGGAGATATCCTCTGTTTTGTGTAAAGTTGCCAATATATTCATCCCCGGATGCTTTAACCCAGGTTTGTATTCTGGGAAAGCTGAATCTAGAATGGAGTCTGTCCTTCATCTTAGAAATGTATAGGAGATGAGCAGTATGTCCCAGATTGCCTTTACCTGAAATAGTAAAGTGACCTCAGGCCAGGATCAGACAATGAGGCCTAACTGGTGACTTGTTGGGTTGTGTGTTCTAGATCCACATCTCCCAGGAAAAGCAGCTTTCAGGTGTAACACAAGATTCCATCTCTCATGGGAATTTCCAGAAGAAAATTGAGTACTTCCAGAGAATGGGTGAGCCACATGTTCATGTTGCCCTGAGATAGGTCCTCACTTCATTTCCGCATCAGCATCTCTATCACAGCTGTCACAGAGTAGCAGCAGTAGTTGTTATTTACAGCTGCTCTGGAATTCTTGCCTATTAGCCAGGGAGATACCAGTGTCTTGTTACAACCCAAGTGTATTCTTGAGATATAAAAAGTCTTGTCTATTCTCCAGGCTGAGAAGTAAATATCCCTAAAAGAAAAGTGAGGCAGAGGAGGGGCCTCCAATATGCCTTGACCCTTGTCCAACCCTTTCTTATATGTGGGTTCTGCCTACCGATATGTCAGATCCATCTGTGGAGTTTTTCTTTGTTTTCTTCTGTAGTAAGTGACAAGATCTGGAATCAGCTGAGTGTGTTACTAAACTTTTTCCTTAATGTATAAGCTTCTAAAACATATATCTTGTGCTCTGCTTGTGTTACACCTCAATTGCAACGATCATATGGCATATTCTACTGTTTATTACATTAACCCATTAGATCTTCATTTCTTCAAACCACATTAGTCTGTCCTATTCAGTTATTCTAATTGGATCGATGACTTCACAGCAAATTGAGGATCCTATTTCTTTATACAGGGCAGAATATAAGCCCTGTGAAAAAAGAGCCTACAAAGAGGTGGAGCCCTCCAAGGAAAATCAACTCTGAGGATCAAGTGGAGTCGCAAAGGGTTAATTCTCCTGTATCAACTTCACGTAAGCTTGGGCCAGATGCAATCAAAGTGAGCAGGTTAGGAAAGAAGCAAGCTCACCCTTCCAAGAGAGAGCTCCTGAGAAGTTCTACAAGAAACTAAAGAGTGCTTTGGCCTCACTAGAGACCAACTGGCATGCTGAGGCAAGAGCTTTTGTAGGTGCCATCACATTTGCAGTAGTAGTCATACATAGAAGTAGTAGTCATACATAGATATGTTAATGTATTAATGGAAGCTGCAGGTGCTGACTAGTCACGTGGCAGTACTGTGTGGTCTGTAAAACGGCCACTGGTCCTGTTGGAGTCAGCAGTGTCTAGTGTACAAAAGAAGAGAAGACTCTGCAGGAGGCAGCAAGAGGAAAAGCCGTTAGATATTGGGATCAGCGCTGTCTTTCTTAATAAGTGTCATTCTTTGTCTCCAGATTGCTACTCTTAGGGCAATAAACTGCACCTTCTCAGAACTTCCACACTCATAATTATCTCTCTCCCACCTAGTGATATAGTTAGGAACCTATCTCTACTATCAAGTATGTCAGTGCTTGGAAAAAAGCATTTCTCTGTGCCTTTAATTAGTTTGTGCAGCCATTTTTTTTGTATCATTCAGCCAACACGCCCCTCACTGAAGGCTTCTCTGTGGACTTTTCATCTCTACCTATTTTACACGCTAGAAAATGAAGAATCTAATACTTTGCATACAGAAGGGAACGAAGGGTACGCAGTGATAGAATCTCTTAAGGTTAGGCTTGCAGGATGAACATAGCGCAAGAGCTGTGAGTTGTTCATCTTGGGTATGCCCACTCACCTCTTATGTTCTTTCAGCAATTTTTTTGTTAGCAGGGCTTTCCTGATGACTTCATTGGCAACTGTAACTTCAAACATACAAAATCAGGGAAGCAGCTAAGTCGGAGAGAGAACTGAGAAAAACTGGGTTGTGTGTGAGGTGAAAATACAGAAACAGATTTTAGTGTCCCTTTCACCAAAAAAATCCATCTTCTTTTGCAGGCAACAGTGACCAAGAAATGCCCCCTAGGGGGAAGCATTTGGAACTGACACCAAAACCTGAACCCAGCAAGGAGATAAAGGAAATCATTAAAGAACAAAAAAGTCGGCCAGTCCCATCTCCAAAACCAATCATGCCTGTTGGGTAAGGAAGACTTCTTTTAAATGTGTGGTTAATTGTTTCAGTGACTTCCATGCTAACTGGAGAATATCTCCTACTATTGTACTTCATGGTCGCAATGGCAGTAGCACAGGTCATGCACTTCCCAAGTGAACGTGCATCATAGACATGGTTTCAGGACCCAGCATTGATATGGGAGGTTGATACACAAGCCTAAAATGTGTGTGTGTTTCTGTGTATTGCTTTTTAATCAGAAATATATGCCCCTTCCCATGCTTTGCCGTCCTGCCCACCAATGCTTTCAATTCTCCTTCCCCAATAGGCCTGTATTTCTTCCAGGATGGGAGATGCTGGGAGAAAAGGGCACTTGGCAGTGGATCATATCAAAGTGCAATGCCAGAGGGCTTTAGTTCCTACAACTATATATTCCATTTTGTTAAATAAACTTCTCTGCCACTTTTAGACATGAATGAGTGGACTAATATATAAATAGATAAGGACTTTCAGTGTCCAATCTAGCTAAGTCCTTAGTCTGATGATTTTTTACAAAAAAAAACAAAAAACCATTCCTTGTCTTTTTCTCTGCCAGAGTTAATAGCAGATGAGAATAATTATTTTTATCAGGGAAGCTGTGAAGCATTTGCGGCTTAAAGAGCCTTTCTCCAACCTAAGCAGCTATTGCGGTGGAGGAAGAGGCACTAAAAAACTGAAGTAAAGCTCCTTAGGTTGGAGACAGGCTTTGAACTTTGCCTGGTGGAGTGCTAGAATACAGACTGTCAGCTATGAAAATGAATGGGACACTTGGGGAAGAAGTTGTTTTGATTAGCTAATGTTCAATTGCATTCCTGTTGCTAACTGCTCAAGGAATGAACACACATGGACCAAAGTCTTCAGATGTTCTCTCACTACCGTGGGAGCTGCTGTTGTGATGCCTGCGAGGAAGTGTATGAAGAAGGATGGCTACGAAGAAAAACGTTCTCTTGTGCATGATTATATTGTGAGTCCATTCAGCAAGTCCATAATAACTCTATTTCCCATTTGACTTGAAGAAATGTCTCCAAACCTTTCTTGAAGAAGAATGACCCAAAGGAGGAGGCTCTGTCCATGCTAGGAATTATAGGATCAAGCCCTTCGCTGGTAAGTGATAACTCGCCATTCAAATTCTTGGTATTGGTGCACCGAGGAGCCGATGTAGAACAGTTGCTAGAGTGTTATGAGGACTCACTGGTCCAAATTTTCCATCAGCCTTAAAGCTCACTAGATGGTTTTGTGCAATTCATTGTGTCTCAAAGTTGCTTACCTTATTAGGTTGTTTTAGTGATGAAAAGAGACAATATTACATCTATCACTATATATATGTGCGTATGTGTGTCAAAGATGGAATAAAAAGTGAAAAGTAAGTGGTTCTGGAATTTTTTTGAGAATAGACTCCCTGAGCGTGTAAAGCCACCAATCATTATCTACTTCTAGTTTTAGAGCAGTTCTGAAAACCTTATCAAATTGAAGCTTTATGACTGTTTTGAAGAAAAAGATATGAGACCCTGAAATGGAAGATGTCAGGGTTTGAATTGCAGGTCATTCATTGCTGATACTGACTATTTCCATGCAGCATCTGTTCTGGGTTTGATGCTGTTGGCAAATGGGGTTTTCCTTGCTTTCCTACAAGATTACATTGTATTTCTGGACCTCCGTGTTTCCACAACTTTTCTTTGATCCTACAAGACCAAATACAATTGAGTTGTCCATTACAGATTCGTTGTTCAGTTTATCTCACTGGGATAGAATGTTCTTGCAGAAAGCTGCTATTTCCTCCACGCACAGGATTAAACTGAAATTAAATTGCTGTTCTAGATTCTGTGCAGCTATTATATGGTACAGCAGTAGGGCTGTTAGAGATTTTGTCTGTGCAGCATGTGACCTTAAAATGTACTTTGCTTTCCCTCTCTGCTTCTAGCCATCCCCTGTATCACAGGAGAGTAGCTCACAAGAAACTCCTCCACCACCACCACTACCACCACCCCCACCAGCACAATCCGTCAAGCTGTCCAGCAACATCAAAGAAAAACAGCAACCTCTCATGAACCTGTTTGCTCGGGGCCCCACCTCTCCCCCTGCCTCAGGAGTCCGTCTTCCTCATCTTGGCCATGAGCTACCCCCACCAGCACCTTCCCTTCCTTCAAACAGTGAATCTACCGTGAAATGTAGGTGAAAGTTCTTGAATTCTTGTGAGGACCACTGAGGTCAGCTCTGTTTACAGTGGGCATTACAGGCATGAGTGGCTCGGTCCACCCACCAGGAACCTGGGCACGATCGTGAATACTTCCCTCTCAGTGGAAGCTCAGGTCACGAAGGTAACATGGCTGGCATTTTACCACCTTCACCAAGCCAAACTACTAGCGCCCTACTTCGCCCCAGATCACCTAGCCACAGTGATCCATGCAACGGTCACCTCTAGGATGGACTTCTGCAACTCGCTCTATGCAGGCCTGCCTTTAACCTTGATCCGGAAACTACAGCTGGTTCAAAAGTCAGTGGCCAAGATCCTCACAGTAGCACCAAGGAGGTCCCACACCCGGCCCACCCTTTATCAACTGTAGTGGCTACCAATCAAATTCTGGATAAGGCTAAAGGTTTTAGTAATTACCTTCAAGGCCATATGCGATCAGGGCCCAGGGTACCTGAGGGACCGCCATTCTGCCTGTGCCCCACAAGGAGCCTTGCAATCTGCCACCACCAACTGGCTAATGATCCCTGGCCCTAAAAAGCCTGCTTCGTCTCAACCAGGGCCACAGCCTTTTCTGTCCTGGCCCCTACCTGGTGGAATGAGCTCCCGGAGGCAATTAGGGCCCTGACGGAACTAAAACCGTCCCACAGGTCCTGCAAAAGGGAGTTCTTCTGCCAGGCATTTGGTTGAGGTCAGCTGGAATCAGCAACACCACTGGGCCCTGAACCTCCCTCTCAGGAATACATGTACCTGAATCTAAACCATGGACCTGTTTGATTATTACCCTGTTAAGCTGTTATCTTCTGTTATTGTTACCACTGTGGCATTGTAGTTTATTGACACAAAAACTGACTTCAATGTATAGTTCTGTACGTTTCATGTGAACCGCCCTGAGCCTCGGGGAGGGCAGTACACAAATGTAATTAATAAAATAAATAAGTAAATCATCTACATGATCCTTTTAATTGAAAATGCCAGGTATTGACTTGCCGAGCAGATGCTTTTTCCCCGAGTCACGGCCTTTTCTTTACAGAAAACTAGTGCTTAGCACTGCCAGATGCTTTGAGGTGATCAGTCTTCTTCAGCAGAGCAAGATTTAGCTAGCAGACATGACTGTTCCTTGTTTCTATTAAACCTCTGTGACTTGTTCCTAGTAAATAAATGCTTGGCCCTTAGGCAGTTGTCTTTGTTTTCTAAATCTTCTTTTCCATTTAGAGGCCTTGTGGGTAGTGTGGGTTTAAAATCTAAATAAACAAAAATCAAATCATTAAAAAGATCTTTACAGACACCTTCAGTAGTTAGTTGACTATTTCTGGGGAAAATTCACTCTGTATAATGTTCAGTTACCACAAAATTCCTTTTGATTTCCTTTTTGTCACATTTTAGGCTCCGCCTTGAAAGCAACGGAAGAAAATGCCAGTTCCCAAACCCAGCTCTTCAATTTTGCTCCTAGTGTCTGCTTCTCCTATGCCAACTCTACTTGGAAACTGTTCTTGCGCAAAGAAGTAGGTCAAGGCCCATGGCATCCCAGCATTGTTTCTGCGGCAGGGACTGTTTGCTAGGAAAGACACACTTACTTTTCCTCTCTGTGCTGGTTCTGAAATCTAAAACATGGCTTGCTCCCCATACAGATCAGGAAAATTGGACATTTATTTCCATCTCTGTTGCTGGCTCACTTTATGGAATGCAAATAATAAGAAGAATTAGTTTTTATCCCCACCTTTCATTACCCGAAGGAGTCTCAAAATGGCTTACAATTGCCTTCCCTTCCTCTCCTCACAACAGACACCCTGTGGGTTAGGTGGGGCTGAGAGAGCTCTGACAGGACTGCTTTGTGAAAACAGCACTATCAGGACTATGACTAGCCCAAGATCACCCAGCTGGCTGCATGTGGAGGAGTGGGGAATCAAACCAGGCTCACCAGATTAGAAGCCAGCACGCTTAACCACTACGCCAAGCTGGCACTAAACCAAGAAGTTGTGATGGGCCTACCATGAGATTACCACTTCTCTTGACCTCCTCAGGTAGACAGGGTCTGTTTCTTGGGGTATTTAAATGTCTCCCTAGCAGACCCATCTGAGGCTGTGCAGAGCCTGCTCTTTAGAGGGTCCTGCTGGGGAGGCAGTGAAAGACCCTGACAAACAGCTGATATTTAGGATCAGCTATTTGGTGGGGGTTTTATCAGTCAGCTGAATCATGAATCAACAAAATCAGGTTTGACTCGATTCAGGCTTCTCTGATGTGGCTCATTTAAACTAATGGGATGTGCAGTTTGGCTTGGATAAGCCCCCCAAAATACCTGAAGCATCATTGATTCAAGTATTTTCAGGCTTATTTCAGGCTGAATTGCACATTGCTAGAGCCAGCTTGCTTACTGGCATGTCAAGCCAGTGGCCGTACATTATTATCCTATGATAGTCACCCAAAATTGTGCCCCTGAAAAGCTTGCGTGCAAGCACTGGATTACTGATGGCCTTGGCTGGAGGTCATGTGTAGCTTGTCTTGAATACAATTTTGTGTCTGGTGTTCCCTGACAGGTTTTTTACCCCAAGGAGAACTTCAGTCACCCTTATTGCCTGAATCTGCTATGTGATCAGGTAAATGCTCACGTTACTTTTTTTCTTTTTTCTTCCATTCGCTTTTCCACAAAGGATTTTTTTCTTCTCCTCCTCCTGCTTTGTCTGTTTCAGGTTATGTACCTGCTTTTTTTTTTTTTTTGGAGTGTCCATCTTCAGGGGCTTTACGCACCGGGATCTTTGTTGCAAATTGGTCACTGAATGAAAAATCACCATTTAAAATAGTGGAATTCGTCGTTATGCATACCTGCCTTTGTAGTGGAATCCAGTTGCGTTTTGTAGCGTTTCCCACAGCTTCCGGTCTCGGCAGAAAAGGAAGTGCTATTGCCAAGTTCGTCCCGCCCCTGGCCGTCAAGCAGCCAATGGGCAGCCGTTAGCATGCTCCCAAACAGCCCCTTTCCCTTTAAGAAAGGTTTTTTAAAAAAAAAACAGACCCATAGCAACGAATCTAGGTAGATTCGTTGCAACGGAGAGACCCATCCAGCTGCCTAATGTGAGCTGTCGTTTGATCGTATGATCATTGCCACGGTGCCTCGAGTGATAAAAAAAAATCCCCCCCCCCTCTCACGGGCCCGATTTTCGGCTGAATTAATGTGTAAAAAATAAAGGGACTTTATTTCAGCAAACGGGCTTTTATGTGATTTGTGCTTAGTGACTAAAGGTGAAGGACTGAAGCCAGGGAAGCCTCTAAACAGAAAGAGGCTCGCTGGTGCGTTTATCCCCGCTCGCTCGGAGAAAAAAAAATGGCGATCGCTTCGCCGGAAGTTTGGAGGACAGGCTCAGGAGGAGGGACTTTGAAGAAACCGCAACAATGTTAACGCACAGGTCTTTATCGCTAGTGTTGCAGATTGTTTGCAAGAGTGTAGCGCTTTCCGGAGGGTGAATCCACTTTTTGGGATTCCCCTGAAAGCGCTACAACGAAGCGCTTTTTGCTGATCGGTTTCAGGAGTGTTGCAGATTGTCTACGACGTCGTGCGTTATGGCAAATCAATAGCGTTTCCAATTGGCAACCATTGTGCGATTTTGAAGCCGTGCAAAAAGCCCCTCAGAATTTGCCCTTGCCCTTTCCTGTGTGAAGCAACCAAGTCTAATGGAAGCAAAATTTCTTTGTTCAGATCATAAGAGACACTTACTCAGAGTCATGCATTCGGATCTCCAAAGAAGAGAAGCGCAAGATGAAAGATCTGTTAGGTAGGCCATCTCCCCCTGTATTACCCAATTCCTGTCTCTCTGTTGCTAATACCTCCATGAGTGCGCTGCTTCTAGGGGGAACTGAAGAGCTATTTGCATCTCTCACAGGTTGTACATTAAGAATGTAGAGAGTGCTATATATCCAGCACACTTGTGTGTTCAGTCAGCACAAAGTGAGCACATCAAAACCTGCAAAATGCTCTTGGGCTTTTCAGGTGTGGTTAATGGGATTTTAGGATTATCTCTCCATCCCAGCAGATATGCAGTTGACACTTCTCCACCAGGACTTCCACCTGTCTCCCTCCAGATCCTGGGGCAACTAAGTACCAGTCTAGGATGAGCTCACCAGCATTTTTCTCTACCCAGCAGGAGCTGCAGAGGCAGTGGTAGTTACCTCGTGCTGAAGTAGCTGAAACAAGGCACAGTGCTAGGTCAGCAGCCTTTGAGGCAGCCGTGGAACCAGATTGGATTTAGTTCTCTGAAGGATTCTAGCCCAAAAGACCTTGCCCAGAGAGTTCCAGAAACTTCCTCCACAACAGATAGGACTGCTCTTCCTCAGTTTAAATAAGCTCAAGGCAAGGAAGGGAGCACTGCTGGATCAATTGGTTCACAAGCTTTGTATGCCTGACCAAGCTCCAGAACTTCCCAAGTGGTAGTTTGCGGGGTAATTCCTTGTTCTCAAGGAGGCTGATGGTCAAAAAAATGCTGAGGTCAGAACACTGCTAATGGACACACAGAGCCAGCAGAAGAGGCAAAATGTTTCCATCGGTAACTGTTTCCACTGGTGAAAATGTTAATGGAAGTGAAGCATGAAGTTCCTCCTTTCCCCTCTCAGTGTTTGCAGCCACATGAGGTGATGAAGTTGTATGTAAACGTTGGTCCTCATTCTGTTTGGCTACAAGTCAGGGAGGGCACCTGTGTTCCAACACATGTCCAATGTAACCTTAGTTTGGCCCTAAGCCTCATCCTGTCTCTGCTGCTGAAATGTCTTCTTTTGCATCCTTGGCAGTGGAGTTCCAGGCAGGCATGGATGCCAGATCCATTCCAGAAGATGGCATGAAGAAGAGGATTGTGGTAGCTGCTCGTGATAAGTGGGCCAACTATTTCTCTCGTCTTTTCCCAGTGAAAGTAAGCCAGATGGGCTACTGTTTGGCAGCCTGTATAAGAGAGAATTTCTTGGGGAGTGCATGTGGTTGGGGCTGGCTGGTCCAACTTTGTCCCCTACCATTATTCCATTTCTGAGGCCAAGCATCAACTTAGAAATTGAGGCTAGTCCTTGGAGAGCTGGTGTTGGGTAATCATGGAGACTATTGGCTGTAAGCTGGAAGTTCTTCCAGTCTAATGATCCTTCATCCAACCTAAGTGGCTCTTCCATTCCACTTTCATTGGAGAAATGCTCTTTAGGCTGAAAAAAAGGCCTCTGACTTTGCTTGGTGGAATGGTGTGATACAGGCCACCATGATTAAGTCTGAGAGCCAAACTCCATTCTTAGAAAAAAGTGCTGGCAATCAGATTCTAAGCCATTATGTGGAAACATCCCACATGACAGCTGGAGCGATGGCTTGTGAGTCTGGGTGCCAGGCCCAGGCCACCAGGCTGCCTCTGTCGCTGCTTCCTCCACCTGTCCATGCTCTCCTGAGGGCAGGGGTGGGCTCGGAGAGCTAGTAGCGGCGACGCAGCAAACAGGGCTGGGCTCTGGAGCTCACCAGCTGCTGCCACTCACTCTTCGAGGCTGCCTGTTCTCTGTTGAGGGTGGGGCCAGCCTGGGAAGACAAGCAGTGATGGCAGGTGGCAATGCCCAGAGCCAAGCCCTGTTCGCTGCTACTGCTCTTTCTTCGAGGCTTGCTCTCCTGAGGGTGCGAGAAGTCTTGGAGGACAGGTGGCAGCAACATGGTGAATCGGGCTCAGCTCTGAACCTAGCCAGCCGCTGCTTGTTTCCGAGGCTGCCCGCTGCTCTCCTGAAGGTGGGGACAAGCGGCCGTGGCGGTTGGTGAAGCTCACAGCTGAGTCCCATTCGCCACTGCTGCTTGCTCTTCAAGACTATTTGGCCTCAGAGGACAAGCAGCAGTAGCAGGTGACGAGGCTCAGATCCGAGCCCTGTTGGCTGCTATGGCTCTTCCTTCGAGGCTGCCCGCACTCTCCTGAGGGCACAGGTAGCCTCAGAGGACAGGTGGCAGCAGCGTGGTGAATAGGGCGTGGCTCTGAGTCTTGCCAGCCGCCGCTGTCACGTGTTCTTTGAGGCCGCCTGCGTTCTCCATCTGCTAGTGCAATCCCTGAGGGCGGGGCTATGGACATCATGTCTCTAGACTTCCATTTGTGGGGCCGCACCAGTACATGTTTCCACATCAAAATGACTTGATACAACCTTATTGGGACTGGACCACTTAGAGTGACTGCAGGGCATGGACTGCTGAAAGGTGGAACACCACTTTTATCTTATTTTCCCTGAGTCCTGTTTCAATCAGGCCCTGGTCTTTCGAGACACCTCACTTTTGTTGCCCTGAACCTGGTTTTTCCTGGGTTCTCTCCCCTCCTCCCTGTATTCCTGTTCTAAGAAAAAGACACATCACTGGGGCAGCTGCTCCAAAGATGCTTCTTCACTCTAAGCTCTTTGACATCTCTGAACGAAAGCCGTATCTCACACATGAGTCACAGGCAGAGAGTGGCTGTCAGCCATTTTGAGTTTTTTTCCCCCTTTTGATAGGGAGAAAATGGGAGTAATGTCCAAATTCTGGGTGTTTCTCACCGGGGACTGCGGCTGTTGAAGAGGGCAAAAGCAGCCAACTGCAGTCATGAGCATCTGAAAATCCTTTGCAGCTACAGGTAAGAGGCAATAAAAGTTCAAAGGGTGTGGCACTGCTTTCTGAATGCTGCAGAGGGGCTGTTCTGTCATGTTCATAGATACTGTGCTGATGTATTTCCTGGCTTCCTCTTGCTTCTCCAAAACAAAGAGCCTGGTTTTCCTCCACCTCATAGTAAGAGGTTCTTCAGAAGAGGTGAGAAGGTATTTCTTTTCTGTCTGCAAGGAGCACTGATTCAGAAATAGCTGCTTCCCTC
Organism: Paroedura picta; assembly: GCF_049243985.1. Lineage (NCBI taxonomy): Eukaryota > Metazoa > Chordata > Lepidosauria > Squamata > Gekkonidae > Paroedura > Paroedura picta. The sequence continues at coordinate 130,480,814 of NC_135371.1, read as the reverse complement.
ATCAGAGGATGCTTGGCTTGAAATCATTTACCATCTGGAGGAACTTCCCAGTATTTTGTAGTTGGACCCAGCATGCATAGCAGTCATTTTGTTGTGGGGCCAACTTTTCTGTCTGTCTGTCTGGTATTCCTTGGAGACCTCCCATCCAAATACAAGTGAAGGCTGACCCTGCTTAGCATCTGAGATGTGATGAGATTGGGCTAGCTTGGGCTATCCAGGTCAAGGCAACTGTGGTGCCAACTACCTGTTCTCAAAATTCTAAAAATGCCCATAGGTTCAGCAAGTCTTAGGATGTCTTGACTATACCATACCCACCCGTTGCTGGTGTATAGTTGTGCACTGAGTCCAGGCAGATGGGCTGCTTGGCAAAGGAGAGCTCTGTGAAGAAAACCTTTGCTTGAGATGGCCTGAGATTTCATGGTAAGTTACCCAGGAGTCATGTGATGCTGTTTATGGCTATAGTGGGACATCTGTCTCCTCCTGTTTCTGTTTCAGCTCAATTTTTCCCCTGGTTCTAGTAGTTTTTGTAGGCCTGTAAACAAGATTTGTTTAATATTTTTAGTGCTTGTGCTGTACCAATATTGTTGAGGCTTTAGAACATGGCTGCTGATAGTAATAGTAACAATAGTATCATAATAACAATCTCTCAGCCTAGTTATCTCATCATTAGATCTGATGGTGTCCCAAATGCAGTTGTATCTGTTCCCTTGGAATTACTCCATGAATATGAGGTGTCTATGCTCAGAGGTTGATTTGGAGTTAGAAGAATCTTCTTGCTAACAAGACTATATTTATTTATTGGTTTTGGTTTGTCTTCTTCATCTTGGCTCAGTTGCTTGAGTCAGCTGAAGCTGCTTGCTCTGCCATGCCATTTTCTGGTAAAGGTAAAGGTATCCCCTGTGCAAGCACCAGGTCATGTCTGACCCTTTGGGTGACACCCTCTAGCGTTTTCATGGCAGACTCAATACGGGGTGGTTTGCCAGTGCCTTCCCCAGTCATTACTGTTTTCTGGTAGTGGCATTCTATTTGCTGAATTGTATTATTGGATCTGTATGGCAGTAATGGATGCATGATTATGTTTGGGGGAAGAGGCTAGATAAACATGGCCTCTTTGCCCTTGACATCTCTATGATTCTGGACACCTTCTCATCTCTCTCATCTTCTCATTTCTCATTTGTTTCCTGTTATATGAGCATCCAATTTATTGGAATACCTTGCTCAGTATAAGTCCTTGATAGTACTGTGCTCATCACAGGACTTGCTTCCTGGAGTTGCTTCCAGCGCCAGTACTAGGGGATGTGAGGGTAGTTTCAGCTCCTCCTGGAGCTTCTTTAGAGCCGCTCCATTCCTTTGGAATGGGCTGTCTACAGAAGCATGAAAAGTCTCTGGCAATTTTTCAAGGGAAATGTAAGGGCTTGGGAAATGGATGTGGTATTGTGCTGATTGTCTGAACATTTACTGTTTGGGGTTTTAATGTTTACAGTAGCATCAACATATATATAAAACATTTTGAGAGTAATGGCAGGAAAAACAGTATAGAAATATTTTTAAATATTAAAAATTTTAAATATTTGAACTTGTCCAAGTATGATCTACATTCCTTCGGTTTTTCAGTTATGCTGAAGTGCTTTCCTTAGAGCTGATTGGCCGGAACATCATTCAATTCTCTCTGAGGAGTGAGCAGCTCATCCTTCACTCTCCAAAGGCCCAGCAAATCAAGGCCATGGTAGATTTGTTCCTCCATGAACTGAAACAGGTGAGCATTTTCCAAATGGGTCTGGTCCCCTAACTGAGCACAGTAAAAAGTAGGACAGAGACTAAGGGCTATTATACATGTACTGGTTTTGACTGCAGTCATTTCGCCAACCCTTTTAAATCATCCTTTTAAAAAACATTTTCAAAACATTGCTGTTTATGCATGTGCTCTGATACTGCATTGTTGAGGTTTTTTGCCGTGATCATGCGTTTGGAAAAGTTCTGATGGTGATTCTGGGAGGGGGAACTTCATTGTGCTGCAATGTTACTTGACCATTACTCTGGTACATGCTGCCAGCAGGGCCCCATGGGAATTGTAGTTCATGGACATGAACCACCATACTATCCCCTCCTCTGTGAGGGAATCACTGGTAAGCCCAAAACAGGAGCCTCCACTCATAGCCTGGAACAGCTCTGCCTCCTCCTTTCCTGCAGGATGGAACTGGCATTTCAGACAGCTGCTGAGCCAATGCAGGGTGGCACAGGGAAGACCCCTCCACTTTGCCAGCCTGATAAACTATCAAACAGCCCCCCCCCCGCGCCATGGTTACTGATGAGAGGTAGACTGCCACTGCAAGTAATTACTTGTGTGATATAGTTTTACAGAGAAGCTAGTTTTGTAGTCTCGGGACCATTTGAGGAAGGCTGTTGTAGCTGGAAATGCGATACATGCCTGGAGCATAGGTACTCCTTAGGCTATTATGCAATAAAACAATAAAGTTTGCTGGGTTGCCAGGGAGTCTGATTGCTGACACCGAGGAGGCAGAAAGTCAACAGCAGGCACCTCAAGTTCCCATCACTGCAGGAGGGACTGCAAGGAGAAAAGAGGCTTTCATGGGAGGATACCCAAAACACGCAAACATTTATGCATCAACAAAAGAGCATCCTCAGTACTGTCACACAAGAAAAGTCGTTGCAAAGCAAGTTTTAGATACTGTACTGAAAAAAAACACAGTAGATGCTATGAAAAGGGGCTGCCATGCATAACCCAAAATAACACAATGGGTTTTGCAAAGCAAAAAATGATCCCATGTGTAGAAATAAAAACAACAATGTATTTTTGGGTAGACTTTTTGCAAGGTTTCCTGCTATGCATAATACACTCAAGCACCACCAGCAGATTAAGTTTTTTATGATTCTCTTCTCTTCTCTTCCCCAATCATCAAAAGGACTCCCATTTTGTAATTGCTCTGCGTAGCAACATGACAGATGACAAGAGCCTCTTAAACATCAAGAATGGTGATTACATCCGGCTGCTACCCATGGATGGACTGGAGCCAGGTAATAGGCTCTGGCAGTGTCCTAAGATCTTGCTACATTCAGGGAGTATATGATTTGAGATAAACAGTGAGATAACTGAAGAATCATACCCAGTACGTTTCAGAAGTTTAATCTTTCTCTCTGAAGGTTTGAATTCCAGGGAAACCTATTCCTCTTTCTTTATAGCTGAGGGTAGCAGTGCATAGTACTGCCTGGCTGTGATGTCACAGGCCAATCCCTGGAGATGACCAGACTGAAGAATAAGGAAGGGGCAAAGACATCTGATTTCATCAACCTTTATCTGATTATTGCATTTGTCACTGGCATTCTGTATATGGCAAGAAGCCAAATTTCTCCCACTGGGTGAAAATACACTGTATTTTGATATGGTTAAATTTAGGGGCTTTTTGCACGGCTTCAAAATAGCACAATGGTTGCTAATTGAAAACGCTACTAATTTGCCTTAACGCACGACGTCGTAGACAATCTGCAACACTCCTGAAACCAATCAGCAAAAAGCGCTTCGTTGTAGCGCTTTTAGGGGAATCCCAAAAAGTGGATTCACCCTCCGGAAAGCGATACACTCCTGCAACCAATCTGCAACAGTAGCGAAAAAGACCTGTGCGTTCCCATTGTTGCGGTTTCTTCAAAGTCCCTCCTCCTGAGCCTGTCCTCCAAACTTCCGGCGAAGCGATCGCCATTTTTTTTTCCCCGAGCGAGTGGAGATCAATGCACCGGCGAGCCTCCGTTTAGCCAGTGAGGCTTCCCAGGCTGCAGTCCCTCCTCAGAGCTGTTTACAGTCACTAAGCACAAGAAGCCCGCAGAAGCCCGTTTGCTGATTTATTTTCCCTTTATTTTTCACACTGTTTCGGCTGAAAATCGCGCCCGTGAGGGGGGGGGGGAGGGGGGGATTTTTTTTTCCCACTCGAGGCAGCGTGGCCACGATCAAATGACAGCTCAAACAGAGGCTTCCCGGCTTCAGTCCCTCCCCTTCAGTCACTAAGCACACACATTTCACACACACATTTCACACATTCCATTCAGCCGAAAATCGGGCCCGTGGGGGGGGGGATTTTTTTTTTTTCACTCTGAGGCAGCGTGTTAACGATCAACCGATCAAACGACAGCTCAAACACCCCAGGCAGCTGGATGGGTCTCTCCGTTGCAACGAATCTACCCAGATTCGTTACAATGGGTCTGTTTTTTTTTAAAAAAAAAAACCTTCCTTAAAGGGAAAGGGGCTGTTTGGGAGCATGCTAACGGCTGCCCATTGGCTGCTTGACGGCCAGGGGCGGGACGAGCTTGGCAATAGCGCTTCCTTTCTAGCGATTTCTGCCGAGACCGGAAGCCTGTGGGAAACGCTAAAAAACGCAACTGATTCCACTATAAAGGCAGGTATGCATAACGACGAATTCCACTATTTTAAATGGCGATTTTTCATTCAGTGACCAATTTGCAACAAAGATCCCCATGCAAAAAGGCCCCCAAAGTCCAGTGACACCTTTAAGACCAACAAAGATTTATTCAAGGTATAAATAAAGCTTTGTTGGTCTTAAAGGTGCCACTGGACTCTAAATTTGTTCTGTTGTTTCAAACCAACATGGCTACTCGAACCTATCTTTTTGGTATCATTGTAAGCACTGCCTACACATGTAGCAGTGCAGATGTAGCAATACAGAAAAGCAATGAAAAGAGCATATTTACATTTTTTAGAATATATGTATGGATAATATCCAGACAAAATGAAGTTGCCAGGACAATTTAGGTCGAAGATAGGTATTGAGAAGAATGTCTTTCATGACTTGACCCAGTGGGTTGGATCCAATTATCTATCAGTAAAAGGCATTTCTGGAAGTCTATTGGTGGGGGTAGGGGAGGATCTGCAGTCTTCTAGCTCATAGAGTACTGGATCCAGCCCAGTGTTTTTACATGAATATTCCTCTTTATCCTTCCCTCCCAAGGGTGGCAGTTTGGCTCCATTGGTGGTCGCTCTGGCCTCTTCCCTTCCAGTTTGGTTCAGCGTGTGGCAGCTCCTGATTACTTCATCCTCCATCTAAACAGACACGAAGAGGTCAAGAACAGTACAAAGGGAGAGTCACAGGAGAATATCTTTCGCAAGAAGGTGAGGCAGCCTGAGACAGATGCAGATGGATTATTGAATAATTTTCATGGAAGGCTATCTGACAAATAGAAGGGCCTGTGGCTATGACACAACTGCTTGGACACAGGGGGTTTGCAAAAGGATTCAATAACAACGGTGCGAGGCCTGCTGGAATTAAACTGTTTTCTAGTAAAGAGTCTTCCCCCCCCTTTCTTTTCTAAATTATGCAAATGGAGAATAGAACCAACAATCTTCTTTTCTGTTGGCTATTTCTTTGCTGTCAATTAAGTCATTATAAATACTTTATTTTATATTTCTGCTTGGAAGCATACACAATAAAGTTTGCTTGAGATCCTTCCTGAGGCTGTGTGAGATTATTGGACTTGGGACATGGTTGGAGGGCACCTTGCTGAATCTAAGCATATATGTCTCTGGTAAGATAAGCATCTTAGATTTCTATCATGGAAGAAAGACACAATATAAATGTAATACCCTAAATAACAGAAGAACTTATTTAACTATCTTGATGCTTTTGGGCATAACAACTAAAAATCTGTGTTCTTCTTGGCATATTACAAGTAACAAAGCACATTTGATTTATACAATTTATTTATTGAGGTCAATAAACATGTTTAAGTGATCTTGAGCAGAGGTTCCTCAGTAATGAGGGATAATGAAAAATAATGTTACGTTTTTCACCTTCACATAAGAACTCTGCCATTAGTCTCTATCTCGACATTGGTCAATTTTAGTAAGTACATGCAGGGTTTCTATTCTTGGGTTTCTATTCAGAAATACTGTTTTAATTTCAGACAATTCTCATCCTATTTTGAAATTTTGGTTTAAGTGAGATATACTTAAAATGGGCTCTACACACCACATTCTTCTAAACAATACCTTAATTGTCCTGCCATTACCTCAAATGCTCTAAACATCCCAGTGATCTCCACGTTGTAAATACCCAGCAAATGTAATTTATTAGAGGCATTGCATTGGATCTTACCAGTTTTTCCTCTGATGGAAAAGGAAGGTACATGTCTCCTTTGACTAGAGATGGGCACAAACCATCTGATAAATGAAAATTTGTCATGAATTTTGGCTGGTTCATTGTTGGTGAAATGGTGTTCATGAACTGAAGAACTGCCCAAATTCCATGAATTTTGGTGTACTTCATGATGGTAAACCTGTGCTTTCTGCTCTCTGCAAAAAGCCATAGGGAGCAGAAATCTGGAGCTTTCCAGAGAACTACTCCTACTCCTCCACATGAAACCAGGTGACCTTGGGCCTCTCAGTTCTCTCAGAGCTCTCAGCTCACCTACCTCACATGTTGTCTGTTGTGGGGAGGGGAAGAGTAGGCAACTGTAAAATGCTATGAGACTTCTTTGAGTAGTAAAAAGGGATACAAAAACCAAGCTCTTCTCTTCTACACAACCTCAATCCAACCTGAACATGTATGATTTGTTTTTTTTTACAAGTCTGTGACCTCTGCCATGTCTGTACTCAAATGCTGGACCTTTTCCACTACATTGGAAGCTATTAATTAACTTGCCAACCGGATAGTCCAGGGTGGTACTCAACACTGAGGTGCAATAAGACAAATATATAATTTAGATATAACTTTATTTTATTTGCCAGGACTGCTGAGTTTTCCATTGTATAAAACTTGGTTTATTATTCATAACTTTAAATAGTTATATTGATATAATATTCAGGTCTCTCAGAAAGTTTCCTAAGGGCCAAACTATATGTTAAAGCATACATAAGTCTGTTGTTTTGGTACTGTTCTTGCAAGCATACAGTCATATGGAACCCCTCCATGAAACAAATAAACCCCAGACTGTGTTTTAATTTGGGAAAATAACATGGAGGAGAAGGCAGGAATCCCTCCTCAGTGAATACCTGGGGTGGATTCATGTATGTCGCAATGTGTCACTATTAATATGTCTTGACAGTTCTTTTAAAGATTATATTACAATTATACCAATTTTAATTTATTTAAATTAATCATGTAATCCAATAGAAGGTCTTTCTCGTTGATAACATGTCACCCAACCAGAGGGAACAATGGTATTGATGGACAAAACCCAGTGTGTAAAATTTTTCTCTGGGATTTATTTTCCTGCTTCTTCAGAACTCTACCTACAGCCTGAAATCAGATATCTCTGACACATCTACTAACAGCATTTCTTCCTACATCTGCCACTACACTATGGTAGAGTTTGCCATGGTACACTTCCGGGAAGCCCACTCAAAGTAAGTAATGTACACCTGAGATTCATTATTTGAAAGGAGTTGTTCTCTCTTTTGCAATCGTATATTAACCAAATGTTAGCCATATTAATTATACATTAACCAAATATATAGTGCAAACAGTACAGTGCAATTAGGGATGGCCTTGTACAGTTGTAGATTATTGACAGAAGACAGGAGTCAAAAGTATCTTCTTTTATGATGCAGTATCCAAGTAGACTTATTCTGCAATGGGGTTGTAATAATCTGAAGAAGGTAAAAGTGTCTTAAGTAGCCAGCAAATGATCGATTGTTATACATTACTAATTGCCATGCTTCACTGCAACATGCACTGTATATAGAGACTGTTTTCACTAAATGCAGCATACTGTTTGCACTGCATTTGGTTTGTACACAGTTATGTATTTCTGCCTTCCTCCCCCCCCCCCTTTTGTGTGTGCTTTTGTGCTTGGTACCTTTTGTGGTTAATTTGAGATCAGACAATTCTGGCAAAACTCCCATATCCACAAATACACAGACTTCATGGTGGTTTAGATAATCATAATCTCAATTGAGGGTTTCTTATAAAATTGAAAACATGCAAGTTCTGTCCAATCTGAGGGGAGTGTTTCTGGTATTTGTGAATTATTGTGTCAAGCCGGGGGAAATGGTTGAGACCAAAATGAGCAACAGAACATCAAAATGGGCCTCCTCCCCTCCTGTCCCCTTCCCCTCCAGGGGAAACCAGAATTGGAAACAACTGTATAATCCCACTAATTTAATAACTGGATTTCCACTCCTTATCCATTACTAATAACTACTATTAATCTACATATAGTTATATGCTTATATTTTATTAATCTTTGTATGAATTTTATATTGCAAGCCCAGCCCACCCCCAAGCCTGCTATGCAGGAAGGGGTAAGCCTAGAAATTACATCATCAATAATAATAAGGGGAGGAAGGCTGAAGTCCCTTCTCCACGTGCACTGCCATCCTGATCCTAATTGGGCACCACCTTCTCAGGAATTAAGGGAGAGCCACAGATATTCCTGACACGGGGAAAGCCCACATGTGGCCTCTGTATACCATGAGGTGTGAAGAAACTACCGAAAGAAACAGATGGGTTGCCAAGATAAAGGAGAGGGCTTAATATTTGGCAAGAGAATTTTCTAATTCCACAAACCACTAAGAGTTGTCAAGATGAAAATAATAATTGAAAATAATGGATTGGTAGGAAACCCTTGAAATTTCCCTTTTCTAGGGTTGGCACCAAACACAGACAAAATGTGGTGTATGGGGCTTGGCTGGCTTCCCCTGGTGGCCCCTATGGATGCAGGCTGTAGGTTACTTACTGTGATAGAAAAGTCGATTCTTGGTCCAATGTTGGTATAAGTGCCCATAAACATAAATTTCCAAGTGATCTTCCAAGTAAAAGGCACCTGTAAAGCTGGAATTGGCCCTGCCTAGTATTTTCCTTAGCCGACAAATGTCAGTTAATCATCCTCAAATCTAAGAACATTTCTCTCCCCACCCCATGCTTTTATTCTGGAATCCCGTGTGCAAAACTGAAGGTTTATTTACTATTTCCACTGCAACTGCATGATGAAAATGCAAGCTGTTTTTCACATTAATCAACTGTGGTTCTTCTGCAAAGCCCTTTGTTTTTGGTCATGATCTCATGGGCCCACTGGTAGACCACAGATTAAGAATTGCTGCAGAACACCTCTGCTAGCTAGAGTCACGGGGACACCTCTTATTCCAGCATTCTTAGTTCATTTGTTTGGTAACATCCTCACTTTCCATTTCTGCTAGGCTAGAACAGAAGGGGACAAATACTGACCAGAAGAACCTGGATCCCCTAGTCCAGCATACTAAGGTAAAAAAAAAATTGGTAGGAGAGAGATGTAATTCCATTGCTTTTTAGGATGGGGGGGGGGTTGAAAGATGACTGAGGAGCAGGTTGTGAGGATTAATGCAGGTGCTTTTGATTCTGCTCATGTTCACTCCTCAGCAAGGTGTGTGGACTTCTACTTGACTGAGATTTCCAGCTGTGTAGGCCCATGCTGTCAGGTTCTGTCTGTCATGTTACTCTCTTGCTCACGTCTTCTCTTCTGATCCCACAGGAACCCATCCAGGAATCGCTGCTATTTTGCTCTGACAGTGAGATGAATGAGCTAGCTACAAAAAGTTTCATGAGTACGTAGCGGTTTCTTGGGTTGAAGAGCGGGACATGATGAGGAACTATTGCTAGAGCCCCCCCAAAAGATGAAAAGGATGCAGTTCTGGTCAGGGGGTTGTGGTTAGCATTATCCTTGTTTCCAATACCAGTAGGTGTCTTTATTATATGCATCTGATACATAAAAGTTTATACATCTTTAAGGCATCATAAGGCTCTTGGTTATTTTCCCATAAAGGGAAAACTTATCCTTGCCTTGTCTCTTGTCTGCATTTACCAGTACTGAAGAAGCGGAGGACATATTTTCCTCCCTTTCTTGTTCCCAGTGCATTAGGATTCAGGCCCAGTCTTCTAGTCCCAGAGTTTACCTTCCCAATCCAAAGACACCAAGAATAATTCTGTTTCCTGTCTTGCAGCATTGATGAGGTTCATGGGAGACCAACCACATCTCAAGGGCCAAGCTGAGGTGGAGTGTGTCTATGAAATCCTCCAGGTTTGTGTTTCTTATTCCCATGAAAGGCTGATGTAAGTGAAGGAGAAAAGAAAGGAAGCTGAGGAATCAGTGATAATCTATTCTCTCCTAGAAGGCTGGGAGTTGAAGGATGCCATTAAAACACCCATGACTGCCTCATGGAGGCATTTAGGGGAAGTGCCTTCCATTCTTTCACCCATTATAGAGGACAGAAACATCCCCCTGCAGACCCAGTCACTATCCATTCCCTTGTAAGATAATAGCATTAGGAACTTCCTTCTCTGTGTAAAATGAGAGATTCTGGAATTTCTGTTTTCCCTCTTATGCTTTCTGTGGCTTGTGCAGATGTGCAAAGGAAAAGAGAATTTGCAGGATGAGATTTACTGCCAGGTCATCAAGCAAATCACTGAGAACACCAATAAGTAAGTACTGGTATGGTGTGGGATCTGGAATTGAAAGGAAAACTAGAATATGGGCTGTGGTTAATGGAATGTTTATAAGTTATCCAAGGGAGTCTGTATTGGAAAGGACCTGGATGATGACTAATGGAATGACTGTGGGGGAAATTTATGTTGCTGTAAAAAAACAGGACTCTACAGATGTACAGTGAGGGTAACCTAAAACCTCCAGTTTCTAAAATTGTACATTGATTATGTAGACTACAACCTTAATTCCCCCCCCCCCCCCATTTTGCCAGATGAAAGAATGGGATAGAAATAATGGATCACTGGCAGCCACCAAATGTGTAGTACTAGTCAGGAGAAGGTTACAGAGCTTTTGAATAAAAGAAGAAGAAGAGTTGGTTCTTATATGCCGCTTTTCCCTACCCGAAGGAGGCTCAAAGCGGCTTACAGTCGCCTTCCCATTCCTCTCCCCACAACAGACACCCTGTGAGGTAGGTGAGGCTGAGAGAGCGCTGATATCACTGCCCGGTCAGAACAATTTTTTATCAGTGCCGTGGCGAGCCCAAGGTGACCCAGCTGGTTGCATGTGGGGGAGCGCAGAATCGAACCCGGCATGCCAGATTAGAAGTCCGCACTCCTAACCACTACACCAAACTGGCCAAATAATCCTGAGATCCTACAAATGCTTTGCAAGGTGGCCAGCCAAAATATCTGTTCAACAACTTCCCCGTCTGGCGGCTCAGGGGAGAAGATGTAATAGAGGGAGAACCTGATGTCCCAGCCAAACTGAGGCACCTGTAATTTTAGCTGGTTGACACATTATAGTGTGGCTGGAATTGCAGGTGTGAAGATCTCCAGTATAAACTATGAACCTGAACTTGTTTATGGCTCCAGGCACTGTCTCATTCAGGGGAAGCGAAGCTGTGAGTTCACTTTTTGTATTGTTTCCCACCTGAATGTAAATGTGGAGGTAGCACTTGTGCCTGGAATTCCTGCAGCCGTGTAATAGGTCAAAAAGCCCAGGGTATTTGCTGTTTCTGCAGGGCTGCCTTTAGATATCAGGAAAAGAGATGAAATTTGTCACATTGTGAAGCATGGCTGTCCTAGGGGATTATATTATTTATTTAGGTATGAGTATCCTGCCCTTCCTCATGGTTCAATGCAGTTTACAGATCACAGATTAAAACATATATGTAAAACTGAAATTACATTTTATTATTATGTATTTTAACTTTGTTGTGGGAGAGGAAGGGTAGGCGAGTGTAAGCCGCTTTGAGATTTCTTTAGGTAGTAAAAAGTGGGGTACAAGACAACAGTTCTCCTTCTTTCATCCTGCAGGGCCAGTTGCCACCGGGGCTGGCAAGTCCTGAGTCTCTTGACAGGATACTTCCTTCCCTCCAGTACCTTGATGCCGTATGCCACCAAGTATCTGCAGCAGGCCAGCTCTGACATCGATAGCCCTTGCTCAGGTATCCTTTGCCTCCAATCTCTTGGGACCCACATCCTGGCGTCATCTACATGAAGAAATGCTCATCCCCAGTATCCTTTGTGGATTAAGGAAAGCAATAGGAAGACGGAGACTTGGTTGTGTCTTCATTTGTGATCCTCTTCCTGGGAGAGTGGAGTGTGGTCAGTTCAGTGGTTGAAAAGGGCTCAGTCTGATTGTTGGCAGACACTAGGATGAATCCCACTGCAGACAGAATGCTGCCTCGCCGACTGCTATTAAAGACAGAAAGCTCCTGCAGTTCAGTAGCGTCCTTTGACTACAACTTTTTCTCAAGTCAGGGTGCTAGGCAGTCTGTGCCTTGTTACCTAAACATCTCAGCCCTTGACGCCTGATTTCCAAAGGTTTTGTGGGTTCACAGCTTTGGCTGCCTTGACTAGTATAGAGAGTCCCAATAATTTCGAGCTGTAAGAAATGTCCTTTGCTGACCACCACTCCCCTCCCTTGGAAGTACGTGAAGAATCTGTTATCTTTACTTGATCTTATAAAGAGAAATCTCGGGCAGAAATAAGCTAAAGTAATATTTAGTTCATCACTTTTATGGGTACTTCCTGAAGAGCACACAATATTTCACCAACCCAGCCTCATTCTTTATGCTCTGTTCTGTTCCCAAGAACAGAATGTGCCCTGTTTGTGCCTTATTTGATTTTTTTTGGTGTGTGCAATTATTATTACAAAGTTGAATTAGTCTCATCACAAAACTAGACATTACCTAGAATTCTAGTCTTGTTTTGATGATTCTGAAGACAAGAGCTTCTCTTCATGCTTAATATTAACCTCTACTACAGTGGTTCTCAACATTGGGGTTGGGACCCCATTTGGGGTCACCTAGTCCCTTCCCTGGGGTCGCCAGGTTGCCCACCACCGCAGTGGCAGGTGACAACGTTTGGAGGGGTGTGGTGGTTGGCTAGCAGCGGCACTGTGTGGAGAGGTGGGTGGTGGCAGCGGAGGTGGGCAGAGGCCACCTCAATTGTTGTGTGCATGCGTGTACACACTCGTTTCCAGTGCCCCACTGGCCCCTTCTGCAGCTGTCCAGGGGGCCCGGAGGGTTGCGCCGGTGCCTGCTGAGGAATACGCCAGAACACTTTGCTCAGCTCTTTCAGAGCTGGCAAGAAAGCAGCCCCCTGAGTTGCCCCATTCAAAGTTGCCCCATCCCACCCAACTCTGTCTGGCAAGCCCCACATGCTCTGCAGCAGGGCTGCTGCGGAACCCCCACCCCCCCGCGCAGTTAGGAGAAAGGAGAGAAGCAGCAAGCCAAGGGAGCAAGACTGGCCTGGAGCTTGGCCTGGAGCGGGACAGCGAGCAATGTGGATGCGTGGCGGCAGGAACAGCAGCCTCCTCCCCAGGGCAGGGCCCTTGGGCCCCTCCAGTCACCTCCGGGGGGGGGTCACCCATGGCCACGACTGGGGGGGGCAGCAGAAGTGCCTCTGCAGCGCTAGCTCCTCTGGCTGGGTCCCCACTGGGCTTCGGTGCCAAAGTTGGGGTCACAGTGAAGAAAAGGTTGAGAACCACTGCTATAGTAGGATTAAATCACACAGGATTGATTAAATCACACATTCCCCCCCCCTCCCCATTTGTATAGTCTCCAGGACAAGCCTGGACATATAGTTTAGCTTTTGAAAATGAGAAGCTGACCTACTAACTTCCTCCTCCATGCCCCAGGGAGATGCATCATTTAGGAAAATAGATTTCCTGGGAACTAGCAACTAATTTTGTCAGTTTCCCAACTGAGCTTTCCTCACATCCGTCTTTGTGAATTAAAAATTCCTAATACCCTTCCAAAACTTAAGAGCTTCCCATTCGGTACTCCGAGGGGTAATCAAGAATCATTTTTCATTCATAGGGCATCTTAAGTAAAGTAATTATAGCCATTGTCTGTCACCTGGAAAACCATTGAGGTTTCTCACAGAACATTGTCCTTCTCTGGACAAACCCAACATATATCTCCCAAAGCCATTGTGAAACACCAGAGATTTCATCAACACATTGTTTTAGTGGGCTCACATATCAGCATTGCCCTGGGAAACATTTTCCCTATAAAATATGGGCACCTTGACCCAGTCTCTGTGTGCGTGCTCTTGGATCTGTATTTAGACCTCTAGTAGTTTGTAGGTTCTCCGTCACTCCATGAAATCTGGCTGTTTTGTTGCTGAATCCGTGGACCTCTCTTCATGCTGTGATCGATAAATACCAACTTCCCTAAGAATATTCTCTTTCCCATTAAATCTCTTATTTCCTTAGCCAGCTTTGCTTGTGTGTTTGTGTTTGTTATTATTTTTATTATTTGTTTAATTTATATGCTGCCATTCTTAGCTGGCTAGCCTGCAGCAGCTCACATCATGAAATAAAATACAATTCAATGGTTAAAAATGCAATAAAAGCCCCTCTCCCACTTGCCCCTCCCAAACTCCCTAACCCCCCCCCCCCTCAAGCCTGCCATCCACTGCCATACATCCGGTACATCATTGTGCCTCTTAATTACCCTTAACAAAAAGCATTTCCAGTTTAATACCTGACTGGTTATTTGGAGTTTCTCTAAAGGAACCATCCCCATGAACATTGGTGGAGATCCTCGTTTAGCCCTTTTCGTTATGCCTCCAAATAAAAGCTAATTTCCCCAACTAAAGTAGGAGGCCTATTTGAAGAACGAGTGGGGATTTGAACCTGGGTCTTCCAGATTTAAGTCTGACACTCTAACCACCACACTGCATTAGTGCATCTTCACACCAACTATGGGGCTGATTTAGAATTCATTTCTAGTTGTACTACTGAGATTATATGTCTCTGATGATGTTTCTCCTCTTATCCTCAGAAATGGCTAGGACTTGCCACAGCAACCTGAGGAAGCTGGTCATGTATGGGCCCCGCAGACACGTGCCATTCCGCGTAGAGATGGAAGCACTGCTGGTAACTGATTGGAGTTTGTAGGGGAAATGTTACCGTATGAGTTGCTGAAGCAAGTCCCTGAGGCAGCAAGGGAAGCAAGGAAGAATACAAGTGAACTCATGGGGCTGAGTTCACATTGAGTGTGACATGGAATAAATCCTAGGTGTGAACAAGGTCTAGCATGGAGATAGATTCAAATGAGTAGCCGTGTTGGTCTGAAGTAGCACAATCAAATCAGAGTCCAGTAGCACCTTGAAGACCAACAAAATTTTTTCAAGGCGTGAGCTTTCGAGTGCAAGCACTCTTCCTCAGACTTAGTCTTAGTCTTAGTCTGAGGGCTTGCACTCGAAAGCTCATGCCTTGAATAAATCTTTGTTGGTCTTAAAGGTGCTACTGGACTCTGATTTGATAGCATGGAGATAATGTCTGACACACGAGAAGGATGTTGCACAAAGGATTGTAGGACGAGATTGGACATTTACTGAGGCTGGGAGACTGGAATGGATTTTATCTGGCATGAGAAGAGTTGTATTAAATGAAGGGGAACTTCCCCATTCCTCAGTGCAGGCTACTGCACCCAACAAAATTATACCTGGAGGGGCCAGTGCTTCTGCAAACAGAAAAGCCGTCGTACTGGGTAGGGAATTGTGAAAGATTGGTGGGGAAGGATAATCATGTTCTGGTGGGGAGTTGTGAGAAGTGGGTAAGGAGGGCTGTTTGTGAGAGTGTTTCTTACAGGGGAATGATGGTGTTTCTTTGGGGGTGGTGCATGTGATGGCGGTGGGATTTGTGGGAGAAGGGATCAGTGCCTGCCTGCTGCCAACAGGATTTGTCAAGTAGGAAGAGTCAGGATCTTCCTTGCTATCTATGCAAGAACTTTCCATCATACAGTCAAGAGAACTAGTTCAGGAACTTTAATACTTGCGTCCATTAAACACACATGAAAAACTGGAAAGTTTTCAATCCCCCATTCCTGGCAATAAGAGAGTATTTCTCACTGATACCAGTCGGACATTTAAGTGCTAAAATGCTTAGCTATCCCCTCGGATGCAGGGTGAGACTAAGATGCCTGTGTTGATTTCTGTCTAGTCCTGTATGTTTTTCCATTTGCAGAAGGGATGCACCTCACGCCAGGTATCCATCAGCCTGCCGGGAGATGAGAGATTCAACACACGAATCAAGACGTTCACAGTGCGTTTTCCAGAGTGGTAGGAAGAGGGTTGGGTGAGGCATGCTGACCATTCCCATAGTCGTGGTTAAGCCGCAGCTTGACATGTACCTTGAAGTTTAATTTCCCTTTGCACTGAGGACTTGGAGCAGACTATAAATGTAGAGAACAAGAGCTAATCCTGAATCTCCTCCCTATCCTGTGAAACGGCCTCTTACATGCCTGCTGATCAATCTCATCACCTTTCCGAAACGTGACCATAATTTTCTTCTCTGTGATTTGAGGGGCTTTAAAGATTTATACAAGCTTCCCTCTGTACACGGGAATTTCTTAAGTCTCTTCTCACCACATCAGTCTATTTTGAAGTGTCCTTCGGGGGGGGGGGTTTGGAGGGGGGGAGATTATTTGTATATGCGGGACGTAAGAAGAGTAAGCACTGTTTTTTGTACCCCGATTTTCACTACTTGAAGGAGTCTCAAAGCAGCTTCTTCTCCCTACAAGACATCCTGTGAGATAGGTGAGGCTGAGAGAGCTCTGAGAGAACTGTGACCGGCCCAAGGTCACCCAGTTGGCTGCATGTGGAGGAGGAACAGGGAATCAAACATGGTTTTCCAGGTTACAGTCCCTTGCTCTTAACCACTACACCGAGCTGGCTCTCGAAAGCCTGCCATGCACACAGAAATCACACCGGAGCATCATAATCATGCATGGTGGACACCGTCCCTCTGCCTTTTCCTTCATTCTTTCTCCCCTGCTGTGAATAGAAAAGCAAGGAGAACAGCCATTGGACACTGGACACGTTGCCCTTCCTATGCTTATTTTTGTTCAGCTTATTTTATGACCAGAGCTTCCTCTGGGTTCTTGGGGATTAAGCAAATCTGCTGAACATGGCCTCTCTCCCAGGGCTTAATTTTTTCCCCGATCAGAAGGGCTGGGACGCAGGGCTTCCCAACCAGGTTATTCTTCTAAATCCAGATGAGAGGCTGGTTGTAGCTAAACAGCAGGGGGTTAGGAATATTCTCCACCTGCACAGAGAGACCCATTCTGCCTTTGGTTTCAGGTGGCGGCAGAGCTGGTGAAGGAAATCAGTGAGCAGATAGGAGTCACTGACACTGAGGAGATGGAAGAATTTGGCATCATCGCCAGTAAAGATGAGGGTGAGAATGGGTTTCCCTTCAGAACTGCAATGCTTTAGGAGCTGCATTCTGGTCTGGGGCAGACAAGATGCAAAGGCTTTCTTCTCCAAGAAGTGTTGCACCTGGTTGCCCTGATTCTTTTTTGTGCCATGACTTGATGTGGGGTCCTGCATCAATGCGAACGGCTAGGCTTCAAGCCACCACCTGTCTGCTTTTAGCATCCACAGGAGGTTGCAGTAAAGGTTAGATCCTATATACTGAATGATAATTTAATGTTAATCTTGCACTAAAAAAAGTGTTAGAGCACAAACAGGGACAGGATAGAAGATTAAAGGCAGACTGTGGAAGTCGCTCGTAGTATTTGCCAGTTCAGTCTACCTTTTGTGTAGTTATTTCTGAGTGGAAAGCCATGAACTGCAATCAGGAGTAGGTAGTGGGGTGTCTGGAGCTCCTTATTTGCTTTCCTTTATGTTAAGTAGGTGGCATTTACATGTTGACAGCTGTCTTTCTGTGTCCACGTAGGTAAAGTAGTACAACCCCTGTGCCGGAAGGACTATGTCCATGACTATTTGCTAGAAGAAAGTTCAATAGGACTGAGCTTCTGCAGGATCACTTGGAAGACCCCCATGCATTTTGCAAATACAACTTACACCAACATTCACTACCACCAGGTAAGCACCAGAAAGGCCTGTATGGTGAGCCTAGAGGACCCTCCTGCAAACTCTGACTAAAGCCACTCCGGAATAGTTTTGTAAGTTGATGAAGGATTGGGTTTGGAAGGTGATTTTGCACATGAGCTGGTAGAAACTTTCCAGTTTCATTGAGTTGCATCTGATGAGGTCCTGTGCCCAGTGCTATGTGGACAAAGAGCATTTTTAGCACATAAACACCATCTGCGTAATTTCTCACACTCGTCTCAGTGGCATTGGCATGCAGGATGCTGATTGTTGCTGAAGAACTTATGAGGGAAGAATGGAGCATCATACATATGCTGTCTTGTGGGTGATTCCCAGGTGTTGCAGAATTACCTCCAAGGAAGACTGTTGTTGCAGCAGAGCCGTGAACTGGAGCAGGAAGTGGGTACCTTGGCTGTGCTCCAGCACTGGGCCAGAGGAACTAGATCTGTGCCTTCCGTGTAAGTTCTTCCTTTGAGGCTTCAGGTGGAAATGCCCTTTCTCAGGCTTCAGTGGTTGCTGTAAACTAGGATGCCTGGCCGAGACCACACCTCTTGGGATGGAACTGATCACTAAACCTAACCACTTTCTAAGAGTAGGAGCCTATCAAACTGTCCTTAGGAAGGTCCCCGGGCTGGTTGCAACTGGAAATGGTAGAAAGGGAAATGTCTGAAATCAGCCCTCCCTGGTGGAGAATTCTGTATCGTATCCTCCCTTGCATGACAGGTGATGCCGCTGCTCTTTATATGTCCATGGATCCTAGGCCGAGACTAATGTGAGAGCGGCTGTATTCTCACTTGTTTTAATGGATCACGTGGTATGTGGGGCGGAGCCAGGAGATCCAAGGCAGCCAGGCAACGGCTGTTTGGAGGAGGCTTGCCATCGCCCGCCTCTGCCTCAGGACCCCCAGTGTTCCCTTGGGGAACTGCCCCCAAATCCTTGCTCCCATCCAGGCACTAGCCACGGTCAGCTCTGTTTAGCTTCTGAGACTGGGATGGAATTGGGCTTGAGTGCTGTCCAGATCAGTGTTATCATGACATCACACTCCCTCTACTGAACCTCTTGAGAGGGTAAACAAGTCAGAGACTGGAATTGGGCTTCTCCTATTTAGCCCTGTCCGGAGGAAAACTAAAACCAGTGCTTTTAACATCCCCTTGTAAGCTTTCAGTGGTGTTTTTTTTTAAATCCCAGTTACAGTTCTTATTATAAATTTACCTTTTGGTTGTTCAAACAGGCAGGAATTAAAAGATTACACCCCTGAGCCCGTGGCACAACTCCTTGACCCATCAGCCGTTCAAGCCTCAGTCACCCACCTACTGGAGACCATGAAACCACTTGGTCCACAAGGGGCAAAAATCCGTTTTATCGGTGAGAGTTCAGCTGGGACAATCGGGGCTTGGCTGGAGTGTTTACTTTTGAATCTGCCATCCAGACTATGTATCTGATGCTGAATGCAATGGAACAGAATTGGAGGGGAGGTGTATTCACATCTGTGTCTTTCCTTAAAGAGTTCAGATTCAAATTCGATACCTTTATTAGCACAGTTCCCTAGGCCAGGTACATGCCATCCCATTTCATCTTCCAACAACACTGTGAGAGGGGTCAGTCTCATCTCAGGTGACGCATCAGTACAAGTGGTACTTTTAACCACAGCTAGCAATAAAGCTTCTGGTCTGCACCAGGCTCTAGAAATCTCTTGTTGGTAAGGGCTGCCCAGTGCCTAGGCAGGACACACCCACACCACTCTGCCCCCACCTCAGCCTGCTGGCCACCCTTCATCTCACAGTGAAAACCAATATTTCCTACTCCTGGCTTGATTAGCATTGATTTTAATTCCAAAGTGATTCCATTAAGTTTGTTCATGTGGATACACTGGTGGAAGACCTGGGGAAAGTTGGCAAAATAACGCCAAGGCAAGTGGCTATGGGGCAATTGTTGCCATTGCCGGGTGTCTGTTTGACTCCCCATGAAGCCTTGGTGATGTCAGCAGATGCCTGAGACTTGCTGCTTTCCAGGGGCAAAGAATGTGGGGCTGGCATGGAGCAGGGAAAGGTGGCCTAGCAAACTCTGGGAACAAATTGCTGGCTGGGATGTTGCCTCTTCTCAGCGGAGGAGACAGAGGCTGCCCTCCAAGCATCAGCCCAGCATGCGGCTAGCTGGCCTGCCTGCCTGCCCCAGAGCGAATGGCTGGTGGTTATGCTCCCTGGTCATTCTTGCTTAGCACCAGAGTCCCCCCCCTGCCCTGGTGCCCTCATAGTGTCCCTCTTGCCCCCACTTTTTGGGGCCAGCCCAGTTCACCAGGTCCCCCCCCCCCGCTGCCCTCTGTACACTTCCCAAGTGACAACATGGACGGTAGGTTGCCAGTCAATAAATGCAGGGCGTGCGAGCTAATGGAGCACCGTGTAGCCAGGCTGTGGTATGATGGATGGCACGATCCCTTTCATTACTTTTCTATTGCTCTTGATTTTTATAGCAGGATAAACAAACTAAATCATGCCTTCCAAAGCTCCCATGTGCCAGCAGCTGGGAGGCAAGAGGAAAAGGAGGAAAAGAACATTGGAAGGACAGCCTGTAGCTTCCTGTACTTGATGGCCCTGAGTGGGGGATATTCCACCAATAGGAAAAAGGCAGTCTGGTATCATCAGCGGTTGCTGGGCAGATCCCTCAGACTACCTTTTTCCTGTTAGTAGAATATCCCCCACTGAGGGCCAATTAAAAAGTGAGTTGCCATCCACCATGCCTGGTGTTTTATATATATAAATCTATAAAATATATGATGCTTGCATTTTTACACAGAGGAAAATATTATGGTTAGCAAAAGACAGCGAGGACCTTCCAGCTGCAGCCAACTGCAAAATCTCAAGATGAAAATATAGCTGGGATCCCTGAAGTTCATAGAATCATAGAATCATAGAGTTGGAAGGGGCCATACAGGCCATCTAGTCCAACCCCCTGCTCAACGCAGGATCAGCCCAAAGCATCCTAAAGCATCCAAGAAAAGTGTGTATCCAACCTTTGCTTGAAGACTGCCAGTGAGGGGGAGCTCACCACCTCCTTAGGCAGCCTGTTCCACTGCTGAACTACTCTGTGAATTTTTCCCCCCTGATATCTAGCCTATATCGTTGTACTTGTAGCTTAAACCCATTACTGCGTGTCCTTTCCTCTGCAGCCAACGGAAACAGCATCCTGCCCTCCTCCAAGTGACAACCTTTCAAATACTTAAAGAGGGCTATCAGGTCCCCTCTCAACCTCCTTTTCTCCAGGCTGAACATTCCCAAGTCCCTCAACCTATCTTCATAGGGCTTGGTCCCTTGGCCCCAGATCATCTTCGTCACTCTCCTCTGTACCCTTTCAATTTTATCTACGTCCTTCTTGAAGTGAGGCCTCCAGCTGCACACAGTACTCCAGGTGTGGTCTGACCAGTGCCGTATACAATGGGACTATGACATCTTGTGATTTTGATGTGATGCCCCTGTTGATACAGCCCAAAATGGCATTTGCCTTTTTTACCGCCGCATCAAACTGCCTGCTCATGTTTAGTTTACAATCCACAAGTACCCCAAGGTCTCATTCACACACAGTGTTACCTAAGTTGATTCTTAGCAAACAGAAGGACTTTCTGCATTCTTTTCAGGTGGGCAGCTGTATTAGACTGAAGCAGCAGAACAGAGTTTGAGTCCAGTCAGTGGCACCTTTAAGACCACCAAAGTTCAGACTGCAAGCTTCGTGTGCACACACACTTCCTCAGACACAATGCTTAAAGCTCGCACCTTAAATAAAACTTTGTCGGTCTTCAAGGTGCCACTGGACTCAAACGTTGCTTTTCTGCATTATTCTTTGCCTTGATTGCCAAATGCAGGCACAAATGAATGCAGAGTTGCACCAAGATAGTTTGCCCAAAGACTGAGTTCCATGGCAGTTTCCAGAATTCCACAGCATCAGCATCTTACCTTCCAGCCACGGTTTAACAGCTCCAGTCACTGCTGCCTGTGCTGGGAATGGGTCACATCCAATTAGGATTCTCAGACAGCACAACAGCTTTCTTCTTCTCTTCTCCCAGAACACGTGATCCAGCTGCCCCTTTTTGGCTACAGTGTTTACTCCCTGGAGAGGATCAGCACACCTGGAATTCCCAAGCCCTGCTTCATTGGAGTGAATGAGGAGCAGATCATCGTAATGGACATGAAGTCTCAGGTAAAGTGTGAATAGAAACCTTCGGCCATGTGGCTATTTAAAAAAAATGTAATTGGAACCTACTTTGGAAAACTGGCACATTCTCTCTTTGAGAGGGAGCAGAACGCATGATTTAGGGATATTTACCTAGGCAGTCGGGAAGCAAAGCTCTAAGTGTCTTTACAGGCTACCAGTAACCACAACACAGCCAGAACTTTTCCAAAGCAAGGTTTGGAATTTATATAGGGAAATTTAGCGGCATAGCAACTGAAAAGATGCTGAAGCATAAGAACAGTATAATTGTTACGTTCAGAGGGACATGCATAGGAAGAGAAAGTAAAAGAGAGCTAAGCTGTTGTAACCCGCCACGAGCCGCAAGGGAGTGGCGGGAAATAAATTCAATAATAATAATAATAATAATAATAATAATAATAATAATAATAATAATAAAGCCTCTGGCTGCATGGGAATTTTACACCAGGGAATGGCCACAAAAATGGGAGCGGGGGGGGGGGTTTTAAAGAAGGGGAACAGAGAGTTTTTAAGAGGAAAGGAGTGAACAGAAGAGTTTACCTACTGTCAGTCTACTTAACGCCCGACTCAATACATCAATGAGAACCGTCAATGGATGTATTAAACCCACTCTGACCTGTGAGCTACCTATAGTGTGCCACATTGCTTCCCCACATCTCTGAAGACAAGATGCTCTCCTTTATAGTATAGAAAGATCACTGAAAACAGAGAGTTGCCCATCCACAAAGACATGGCTGATGTGGGCCTATCCAGAATAATGTGGGCCTATCCAAAATATCCCGACACCCAACAATAAGATGTGCACAAATCCTGCAATCACAAAATTTCAATCTAGGGAATGGATGGCTGCAAACATGGATGAATTCAGTTATACTGGATAGCCACAACCTGGCTATTCATGAGATTTGACTTGCCATGTAAGGTATGGAAGGCAGTTAACAGAATACAAACAGGCTTTGGCAATTGTGCAGACGTTGATATATGGAGCAAAATCCTAGGTCCCAAATGCGATTGTGGTGCAGTGTACCAAACTCTTTTCCATATCTGTCACATTGTGCGAGCATTGTGCTTTCCAGGGAGATGTAACGGAGTTCATTGTACTCTCTCCAGCTGTGATTGACAATTTAGATATTAGTATTTAGGAGGATTACCCAGTCAGTCTGCATAATCATATGTTACCAGGGACCTCTTTCCCCCATGTGCACTGTCTGCTTGAACTCCTTGGCTGAACTAGTTTTGGCAACCATTTTAGGAGAAGGTGAGGTCAAGGCTCTCCTCAGGCTGTGCTGTTAGGTAACCAAAACTTGGATGGGACATCTGCATACCTACCCACAGCCATGGGGACTTGCAAAGCCAGGGAACCACCTAGAGCTCTCAATGTAATTACATCAGCAAGGGCAAGTCAATCTAATTACAACCAAGCAACCAGGTGGGCTTGATTACCAAATGTCTCCTTCCTGGTGAAATTCAGACACAGGCAAAGCTTCCACCCTGCCAACTTTTCTGTCTACTCTGTCTGGAAGCAATCCCCTTTTCTTCCCTTTCTGGGAATGGGTCTCTGTATCTAGAGATCAGTAGTAAGTACAGGAGATCCCCAGGTCCCATGTGAAGGTTTGCATCCCTAGTGAAAGTCATTAGGCTAAGAAGAAGAGTTGGTTCTTATATGTTGCTTTTCTCTACCCGAAGGAGTTTCAAAGTGGCTTACATTCGCCTTCCCTTTCCTCTCCCCACAACAGACACCTTGTAAGGTAGGTGAGGCTGAGAGAGCCCTGATATTACTGTTTGGTCAGAACAGCTCTATAAGTGTTTTGGCAAGTCCAAGGTTGCCCACCTGGCTGCCTGTGGAAGAGTGGGGAATCAAACCCAGCTCACCAGATTAAGGCAGGCAAGGAAGAAGTGCAACATATCACCTTAGAACATTTCAGAGAGGTGCCTTTACAGGAGTTGTTACACATTAGAGGTCTCAGAAAAAAGCAAAACGTTGCACAGATGCTTTATATATCCCAAGCACTTGGAAGGGTGACCCACAAGGAATACAAAGGCCATGCCATGGGAGCAGGCAATGGCAAACCACCACTGAACACCTGTGGCCTGGCTGCCAGGCAGTCTTAGGATCTCTGGGCTACATTACACACTTGCCATATAATGATGGATGGATGGATGGATGGATGGATAGATGGATAGATGGATAGATGGATAGATGATAGATAGATAGATAGATAGATAGATATTCCAAGAGGCTTGTTTGGTAGAAGGAAAATCCTGGGCTGGAATATCCCTTTTCTCTATTGCTTTGATTATATTGATTTTTAATTAAAATATTTATATATCCTGCTCCTCACCATACCATGCCAGGAACAATTCACAAGAAAAGTTTAAAATCTCTAACAATAATATATTAAAAATATATAACAGTCCTCCCCCCCCCCATTCTCCCCTGCCCTCGCCACCTGTACCTCTTGCTTAACTGACCTCCTCCCTGGTCCCTCCCTCTTTCCTCAGACACACACCCAGACTCCCTCCTCCCTCCCCCCCCCTCCTCACCTTCTCGGCAGTGCTGGCCTGGGCAGCTGCCCAAATCTCAGGCAGGAGCAATGGTGGCCCAGGGGGCTGCTGTGCTGCCCTGCAACTGCCCTGGCCACCTCGGGCAGTGCGGTGGTGGCCCAGCCTCTTCCTGCGATGGCCTGTGCTGACCTAGCCAGCCACCTGCCGCACCACCCTGCAGCTGCCCCAGTCTCTTCTGGCATGCTCCCTGGGGTGGGACTATGGCATCATATCCGCAGTCACATCTGTTTCAGGGGATGCACTAGAAGTTGTGTTCCACATCAATAAAACAGGAAATAAAAGTTGACTTAAATAGAACTTTTTGAAATCCATAAGCCAGTTTAAAGCATGCTTGACTTGCTCTTAGCGTGAAACAGTAAAAGTGTCCGAGGAAGAGTGCCTGCACTCGAAAGTTCACGCCTTGAATAAATCTTTGTTGGTCTTAAAGGTGCCACTGGACTCTGATTTAATTGTAACATTGTAGATGAAATGGGTGGGCAAGATAATGCTTCTGTCAAGCAGGCTGTTTGTTACCTCTCTTTCACTACAATTCACCAGCTATCAGCCCTTTCCCTCCTTATGCCCAGGCCATTCACTGCCTGATTCCACTGAAGGAGATAAAGAAGGTGCGAAGTTTGCCATGCCTTGATGCTTTTGGCATTCCTGGTTTGGAAGTGAACTATGGCTCAGCAGAGGATCCAAAAACTACATGGTTTGAACTGAAACAGGTAATGTCATTTGGAGCTGCCTAATGCAACCTGAGAAGTCACATACAGACTGGTGAATATTTATCTTATGCCATCTGTAGCGTAGTCAGGAGATCTGAGGATTGTCTGGCAGCCAGGCAAGTGATGTTCAGAGGTGGTTTGCCATTTTCTGCCCGGCCAGCAAAAAGATTAAAGTTAAGATGGACCATTGGCCTGATGGAGCCTGCTTTTGTATTCATTCCATAGCATGTTGGTAATTGAGGCTCTGGCCTTTTGCCAGCATCCGTGCTCATCATAGCAAGAAAAACCATGGACCTTTTCCTCCTGCAATAAAAGTAGTGATTAGGGTTTGCAGTAGCTCCTGGACCTGCTCTAGGAAGGCTGCAGTTACTGGCCTTAGGGCAAAGGACTTGATCTACATGTCAGTGCACATACTTGAAGATGTGGCACACCTTTGGCCTACAGAAGGACAAAACAAACCCAACAGGCATTGGGATGAGCACACTACCTAGTACAGATCCCCTTGTTCAGGGTCCCTAAAACTGGTGCAGCCTAGCTGTAGCCATTCTGTTTACTTGAGCCATGTCTAAATGTAGTCTACTAGCAACTAAGAGAGTACAAATAGATCAGGTTTTGTGTCTAATGCACAGGCCTGTTTGATTAGGGTCATATGCGTCATCATAAACAATTTATAAAGAGCCTCTTGTGGCGCAGAGCGGTAACGCAGCAGACATGTAGTCTGAAGCTCTGCCCATATGGCTGGGAGTTCGATCCCAGCAGCCGGCTCAAGGTTGACTCAGCCTTCCATCCTTCCGAGGTCGGTAAAATGAGTACCCAGCTTGCTTGCTGGGGGGTAAATGGTCATGAATGGGGAAGGGAATAGCAAACCACCCCGTATTGAGTCTGCCATGAAAACGCTGGAGGGCGTCACCCCAAGGGTCAGACATGACCCGGTGCTTTCACAGGGGATACCTTTACCTTTTAAACAATTTATGACCACCTTTGGCTAAGGAAAGGATTAAGCCCCCCTCCTTAGTTATGAAGAGCTGTTATAGCAAGCGATGGCTTCATCTGATTCAACATTCCTGTGTTCTAATAAGCGAGGAAGTCAGCAACTAGAAGGCGTTGGAGGAGCAACAGACGGAGCCTTTCCTTCATTCTGTTTTTTTAATCTTGACAGGCAAAAGAATTGCATCATACCATTGCCCTCATCATGGAAGCGGAGTCCTACAGGCAGTGGCAAACCACAGAAGACTCACAGCGACATAATATCTATTCCTGAAGGGGTTCCTAGAGCTCTCAAGTTGATTGAGGGTCTGTGCTGGGCCAAGAATAAGTTTCCTTTGGGATCCCTCCCCTTTCCCAACTGTATTCATCGTTAACATCTATATAAAGCTTTTTAACCTCATCTCTTGTTGTGCTTTGTCCTGCAACCCTAAAACATGATTCCCCAGTTTCGCTGAAGCAATTTTTCTTCCATTCCACCAGGCATTATTTTTTGTTAGACTACTCAGGACTAGGATTGCCAAAGAAGCTTCACGGCACCAGACACCTTGTGGATGACTAGTGCTGGCTATTCCCATTCATTCACAGCGGAAAGAAGCAGGGACATGTCAACAAACATCACTTTCTTTTGTTGTAACTGCATCTTCTATTTTATTTATTTTTGGATTTTTATTTTCCGCCACTCCCGAGACCGGCTCGTGGCGGGTTACAAAATAGTCCATCAATTAAACCCCCCAATAAAAGCCCATCAAAATACCAAACAGGACATAAAAATACAACATTAAGCAAACATGGCAAAACAGGCAGGCAGCGCCTGGCAGGCCTGCAAGTAGTGATTCCCGGGCCCATTCCCCGGCATCCAGGGTCAGATCTCTGCCCAAGCAGCTGAGATTATGGGCAGCACTCTGGGAGAAGACAGCAGGCATGGCTTGGGGCAGTCATCACAGACCCACACAGGTGAAGCCCTGAAAAGCTCACTGCAAGCTTCTCTAAGGGCAACACACAAAGCTTTTTGTTTGCTGGCATACCATCTTTAGAGATAAGAATTTATTTTGGATGGCATGGGCCCAAACAGGTTGCCTAACCCTCATCCAATGATGACCAGGCCAGGGTTCTTCCACTCCACTGTAGCTAGAGCAGTCCTGTAGTTAACCCCTTTGTGTCCTAATAGGCATCTTGGCACAGGTGAATTTCTCTCTCTGCAATCTTTACTTAATTAGGGAATAATTCAGTGTGGATAGCTGATTCACAGATGCTACAGATATTGCCCTCAGTTTATTCTGGTACAAGCAGAGACAGCTGAAGGTGAATAAACAGAAAGAAATTTCCAAGCTGGCGATGGAAAAAAGCTTTATTCAGAACAAGTTCCTGGGTATAAAATCTCATTTTCATATGTTACTTCCTCAAGTAAACTTATTTCTGAATTGTTTTTTTTCAGGGATACAAATTCTTCAACCCACTACCTAATTCTTTTTTTTCTATACCTTATATTTTATATCTTAAGCCAGTGGTCCCCAACCCGCGGGCTGGGCCGCGGCTCCTTCTTCCCCCCCCCCAAAGCGAGAAGCTCGCCAGGGGGGGGGGGAGGGAAGAGAAGCTTGCCGAGCCGCAAGCTAATCGGCCGCTTTAGCGGCTGATTTGCTGGCGGCCCGGAGGGCCCGGGAGGGGGAGCCGCGGCCGCCGCCGGCGCAAACGCGCAGGCATGGACTGCTGCTCATGCGCGTTTGCGCCCCTGCCAGGCGCAAACGTGCGTGCATGGCAGTCCGTGCTTGCGCGGGCCCCCGGACCACCCTCTCCCCGGACTCCGGAGCAGCGGTCTGCAGCGGGCGCAATCTTGCAGACCGCTGTCTTAAGCAATATAATTTGGGTCTATTAGTATCAAAGGTCCATAAAGGCTGCTGGGATTGGCACTTGGGGCACAGCATTTCCAAGGAAAGTTTCCAGTGGGCAGGAGACCTGTGTTAGAATGCAGCAGCCCTGCCAGCGAGCAAGGCCAACAGTCATCAAGATGCAGTTCTATGCAGTTCTGGGCACTCTTCAACCTTTTTAATGATCTGAGATAAAAGACTGGACTGTTAACCACCCTGCAGGTGATTCTGTTCACAGGTGACTTATCTAAAACCAGGCTACAAGGCACTTACTGTTCCCCAGCCCTCTTGAAAGGTTGTCAGAAATAATGAGAACAACAAGCGCAAACTCTGTCATATTCATTTTATTAGCAGCTTGCCATGTAACAAGACCTGGTTGCACAGTATCAGCTATTTAGAATAGCCCCCCCCCCCCCCACTGTCCCTATCTTTGTCTATGAGCTCCTCCTACCAAAAGGTTCCATGGCTTTTCTAGGGACAAAGCTAAGGCACAGGTCAACAAAACATAATTGTAAAATCTCCTTTCCCAAGGAGGGAACCTAAAGCTCAAATCCAACTATTGATAAACAGAGCATTTCCCTAAAGCTTCTGGGCAACTTTGCCACAATGCTGGGTGGCCAATGAGGACCAAACAGGCGGCTTCAGCAGATTAAATAATGAAGAACACAAATATTTTACTTAGTTCCCCTTCAAGCCATTTAGTAACTCACTGCAGGGTTTTGAGCTGCACGTGAAGGACTTGTGAGCCGGTAAAACAAACAAACAAACCAACCAAAGTGCTTTCCTCCGGCCCCTTAGTCCCAGAGCCGAGCTCATTGGATGGCCAGCTCCTCTCTTTCCCAGCAACACTGCTTGGTGGGGGAAGAAGCCACGGCCGCACAGTGTCAGCATGAGACACATAAACCCATGCCTGAAGAAGGAATCACAGCAGCAGCCTCTTATTGCTCTCCCCCCCCCCCTTCTGCAATACTCTCAGGCATTAATACTAATGGGATTTTCAGTATTTCATTCCCAGAGTGGTCCACTGCTATTGGAAGAGCCAGCGGCACAAAGGAACTAGCTGCTTCCCATCTTATGCTTGTAATGTGTACCTGTATATTGCTAACCAACAAACCAATGTATGCATTTCGTACTGGTTTAAACAGTCTGGAGAGTGGACACTGCCCCTGATCTCCATCAAAGGATTTTACTGTCACAAAATGTCTGAAGAGGTTCTAACAGAACAAACCCTTTGAAATCACATAAGGAGGAGAACAGCAGAATTAGGTTATGGGCAGAGCTCTCTTTTATTCCTGAGATTTTGCAGAAAGATAAAACTCCTCCTAACTGAAAATCGTACATGCAGAGATAATGGAATTTACAAATAAAGTGGTCTATATATTCCAGAAGAACAAATATTATTTCCATCTTTAAAATAAACTCTGCCGCATACGACAAAACCTCAACGGCAGTGGAAGCAGAGGATTGGTTTACCTGCCACAGAATCCCGACCTTCACTGCTACTTCACCCCATCTTAAAGTGGTTGTGTGCATGTTTTCATAGTGGCTGTCAAGGTTATGTTGAATGTATTTGCATGCAACCTTCAGTTATGTCCTTCAGTTGACTTTATTTGCAATGTTTCAACACTGGTAGTAGGGCAAACTGTGCCAGTCTCGACTATATCTTTCATTCTTATTGCAAGGCATGTTTATTTTAAAGGTTCTATTGCTAGTGTTAGAGGCCATTTTCCAGAATAAAAGAAAACACGAACATCTTAAAATAACAAAAGTCAAAGGTATCCCCCCCCCCAAAAAAAACTCCCTTTCTAATGTCAAGCCAGACAGTTTCCTTCAAAGCAAGTGTACCTCCTAGTAACTCACGCCTGAAGTATGTCACCTGAGTGAAGCATATGCATTTGTTTCTGCTTAAAGCTCCTACTAACACATCCAGGTTAAAAGGGCAGGGGGGAAATCTTAGCGAGCAGCAGGATCCCTAGCCAGCAATTTCTAGCCCCTTTGCATTTATTAGAGGAAGCAAAGTGCACTGAAATTCCCAGACACCCAACAGACCTGTAATCTGAATTTGAAAGAATTGTCCACTGTTGTAGATGCAGTTCTTTTTCACAGTGCTGTTTTCAAAGGAACCGGGACCCACAAAGAAACTTTACTTTGAACTTCCCATTATATCAACCATTAAGGACAGCTAGGATGAAACCCACGGAGGATGGGGGTGGGGGGTGGGGCTGGACCCAGCAGCCCCAACAAGCAGAGAGAAGTTATCTGTCTCCTGTCATGTTTCCAAGTTGGTTAACTCCAGCCAGTCTGTCTCATTTTCACACCTGCCACGAGTTTTGAAAAATCCCTTGATCAGCCTTTGTGCTTCTTCTTTCACTGTAAACAGAAAGAGTCAATTGTACCTAACTGTATTATATCCACTAGCAGCTCTAACAAAGTCCATATCAATCCTCACTTAAGAGATACCTCTTTTAACAAATACAGGATGTTCACAGTTACACAAACACACTAAACTGAAAATATTCTACTGGCAATTCCACATTTGGAGTTTTGGTGACGTAAACATGGTAAGTACTAAGTATAAAAGGGTCTATATACTGGATAACTTCATGAGTAATAGTAACCATGGCGCAGAAGGGGGAGGCAAGCAGAAGCAGACAGTTGACTGCAAACAGCTCTGCACACACATCCCCTCTGACTTCTCAGCCTTTTAAGCACCTTCCTCAAACACAAGTGCTAAAATACTCCAAAAGGGAAGGACCCCCAAGTCATGGGGTTTGGTCGTTGTCAACAGATTCTGCCCGAGGCAAGTTATTTCCATGCCACGTGGCACAACATGCACCCATCATTGGCCATCTCACCAGTCTTGCGGAGGGGACTCTTGTCTGCAGCCAGCAAATGAGAAAGGTGTCGGGCAAATCCCTTAAACAGATCCTGCCAGTCAGGGGGAGCAAAAAACAAAACGTGATGAATCAAGTTTTCCTAATGAAACTGTGATTTAGTGTTGTTGTTGTTTTTTACAGTTGCCATTCTCCAGGTGAGGCCTGAAGTCCTGCCAGAATAAGAACTGAATAGTTTGGAGATCAGTTCCCCTGGAGGAAAATGGCAGCTTTACAGGGCAAATTCTACAGCATCGCATCCCTGCTGAACTCCCTCCCCTCCTCAAACTCTGCCCTCTCCAGGCTCCACTCCCAAATCCTCGGGAATGTCCCAAGCCAGTGTTATCAACCCTAGTTTTTGTGCAGCACACAATCAACATTAGTATCTGTATGGTAGTAATGCCCAGGTGTAGCGGTGCAGAGCATACCCATCATGCATGCTAAGTAAATGGAATGTGCATTTGCCCTAACAAAAAAACCCCAGTTGAGCAGCAAAGAAATACATACACACAACTCTCAACTCTATTTGATCAGCTAGATGCCTCTAAAGCACAAAATGGACAGATAATGACTTATTCTTGTATTACTGCCCAGGTTAAGGAAAAGGAAAAGGAGAACCTTGTGGAACATGAAGAAACCCTGTGTCACTGTTTCAGATGCTTCTTATTGATAACTTATTCTTTTAATTGTAAGCTGCCTTAAGCAAGACTCTGCCGAGGCAGCACAGAAATCTCCTAAACAAATAAACAAGTCTAGGACCAGCAGCATGGCTGTAAAGGAAGGAAAATGGCAGTTGGCAGACTGTACTCCCTTTGCTTCCCTTATAAGTGCAATGACCTACAGATGGGGAAGAGTAGGCCAAAAAGCAATAGTATTGCATCATAAGGCCAGGTCAGAACCCAGATATTTCAAGCAGAGCTTTGTGCATCTTCCCTGCCAGGAACAGATAGAAGTCATTTGCAAATGGTGGAGAGGTTAAGTGTATGAATGAAAACCCTAAAGAGGAACGGATGACAAACTTGCATATTTCCTAAGTAATTTCAGAATGGATACAACACATTCATAGTTAATTTAGGCTCTTCGGAGTACAGAAATGGAGACGTGTTTTTTGCTTTTCCAGCCCTGCTGTGCAGGAGTTGCAAGACCATTTTTTCCCATGCTTCCATTTTGATTTAATACAAGAGGAAAAACATAACACGGCTCAAGACCCACCTTGGAAGCAAATTTGCCGCCTTTGTAGAAAGGGGTTAAGTATTTGACAACAATGTCTGCTGTCTCCTTAAGGGACAATGCCTTCATAGATGGTTGAATGATTTTACTGGTTCCTTCTTTATCAGTTTGTGACAAGTTTGGGTCGAAAGTGACCTTCTTTTTGATTGGGCCACCAACTTTCCCCTCTGACTGCAACAAGATGGAAGAGGTCGTCATCATCCGGAGCCTCTTTTCAGCAGAGTTTTCCATGTCCTTGAAAAAGAGCAACAGAGAATCAAGTGCAAAGCCATTAGGGTGGGAAACAGTTACCCTGAATCTTATGCTGGCAAAGATTAAAGCACAATGGGTTGGATCCCAGCACTTTTTCTCCATTAGTTTTCTCTCCTCCCACCCCCAGCTTGGGAGGGAGAAGGACAGGGTTGCAGCAGCTTCTCCCTTGTGCACTGCCTAGGGTGGGGGCAAGTGTGGCTGGAGGGAGGAGGATCCGAGCTGGGTTGGGCTCCGGCAGCTACAGGAAGTGACCGCAGCACTTTCCTTCATTAGTGAAAAGTTCCTCCTTTAGCAGAATCTGTTCCAGTATAAAGTGGAATTTATGTGCCTGTCACGAGCACACTCACAACCTGCTATCTACAGGTACAATAACTGCAGGACTCACCTGAGGGATTCTTAAGACTAAAGTGCCCATTTGCAGAAACAGATTAAGGCGGCCAGATGGATTTCTCAGGAACTATGCTCAGCAAAGAACGTTCCAGAGTTACTTACTGCTGTGAGCCAATACTTCTCAAGTCATCATGAAGGTCCCATGCCGCCCCACAGCCAGCTTCTGCTGTGTGTGTGTGTGGGGGGGCGCCCAACCAGAGAACTGCCCCAACCAACACACGACGCCCACTAGCGCCCGCTGTATTTAAACTACAGCGGGCTTAGTTCCTAGTTTATGAATAAATTAACTACTCCCAGTTCCAGTACTGATTCTTGTGGGATCCCATTGTGTACTTCCTTTCATTGCAAAAACTATCCATTCATTGCTACTCTCTGCTTCCTGTCATTTAACAGGAGGTTTTAATCCAAAAGAGAACCTGTCCTCTTATCCCACGACTGCTAAGTTTACTCAGGGAGTCTTCTTCTACACCCATATTTCAGGCACTTGTAAGAATCCTGCAACTGAGCTATTCTGCTGCCAACCCTTGCCAAAAGCATCTATTCTACTGCTGAAGCATGCGTGATGGAAACAGAAATAAAATGGGGGATTAAAAAAAAGACACGCTACCTCAGCTGATCCTGGCCTCTTTCCATTACAGTTCCCACAGCCGTTAGCCATTTCCTCTTCAAGCAAATGCTTTGCACCGCTGGGGAGAGGAATAAATACATCTTTTGAATGAAGATGGCTACATTCCAAGACATTAATTTCCAAGTACAATAGTGAACATAATACATGTTCACACAGCACAGCTTCAGGAACTCCGGCCACTTGCCTGCACTGCAGCTGGGGTCAGTTGCCTCCCAGCTATTTAGGCTGAGGCCTAAACAAGACAGCCTTGCTGGAGCAACCCATCCACAAGGCACAAGCCCCACGTCCCATGCTCCAGCGCCAAGCCCTAGCTCCCATCTCCCACTCAGGCCTTCAGCTTCCTGACACAAGTTCCACACTGCAAGCCCCAAGGATCGCCAGACCCAGACTCGAGGGTAATGTACTACCTTCAGGGCCCTGGTGCAGATAGTAGGACAACCTGAGTGGCGGTAGACTCCGCGTCACGGCGGAGCCTCATGATCAGTATCAACATTGGCCCTAGAGGTGGTTTAGTTGCTAGGGATTCAGATTGTATGAAGGTGGTGCTGGGGATCAACTTCAGTGTTAACAAAACCTGCCCTGACTGGAGGAGATGGAGGCAGGAGTGTCTCTTGCAACTGGCCCGCCTCATTAATTTCAGGCACTGCTTTCAGGCACTGGCATTAAGGGAGGAAGCAGCAGTCACAGCCATCTACCGATGGGAGTTTCCCCCTGCAATTCTGGAACTTTTTAAAGAGAGAGGGGCAGATCCCGGAGGTATTTTTCATGGCTTTCTTGTAGTTCTGGAAGTTTCTGAGATTGGCTTCCTGGGCAGGTGCAAAACCTGTTAGGTGTGATCAATGAGACCACAAAGGAGTTACTGGGTGCTAGGGCTCGGTGGTTACCTATTATTCCTTTTCGTCAACACTTCAGACATTGCTAGAAAGAAGAGTTTTCAACTGGGATCATCTAATTTCTCTTTTAGAGATCTTCAAATCCCTCAGAAGTAAGACTAAGCTCTTCGGTCTCTGCTCCAAATAATGTATGCCATTTGCCCAACCGTTTTAGAACTCTGCTTTTTTATAGTTTCATAGTTTCTGATCTCAAATGTACCGATATAAATTACTAGAGATTTGGGCGGGGGGAGAAGGGAAGAATTTAACCAATGAAGCCTCACCATGGTTTTCCAAGGGGTGATTCCAGGCATGAAGATTCTGTTCCTGAGTTGTGAGTTCTTATTGCTGGACTGTCTCCTGTTTCCCCAAACTCCTGCTTTTCTAAGTAGGATGCATCAGCTATTTCTTCTTTGGAGACCATTTCCATTTCTGGACAGCCTTTCTCCTCACACAGTCCTTCGGAAGAAAATGGCAGTAGTTCACCGAGATAACAGTTTTCCTCCTCTTCGGCTAAATCAAGTACTGGGTCCAAGGCCTTAGAGCCTGTTTTGCAGCTAGAGAAGAATTTGGAAATGTTCTGAGATTCCTTCCTAGCTGCTTCTGCCAACAGCAGCTGCTTCTTAGTGAGTTTGCTCTTCTTGGTAGGGCTAATTCCCAAGGAGGCCGTAGGATTGGAAGTGCTTTGCTGCCCCTCCTCAAGAATTTCACCAGCATTTCTGATTTCTTTGGATACTTTCACTTTCTTCTCAGATGTTCCAATAATGCCCCAAGTCTCAGGGCTATGATGGCCATCTCCCTTCCACATTGGAATCATTTCCTCTTTGTCAGGCTTAACTTTATCCTCCTCCTTGGCCGCCAACACTTCTGGAGCTGACTGGAACACATCTGAAGACTTTCGAAATCCAATTCCCACCCTCTTAGGTTTGAACTGCAGTAAAAAGAGACGGGAGATGACTGACAGTAGAATCTTCAGGACTCTTTCCTGGGAGTAAGCCCTACTGAACAGGCAAGATTCTGAGCAGAGTATGGGATTGAACCGATGAACTCAGTGGGGCTTAATTCCAGGAATCTTAGGACTCAAGATGACCACTTAGAAAACCATAAGTCAAGATCTAATCCATCCGTAACCTACAGGTGCCTTATACTGAAAGCCTCCAGACTTTGTGGAAAGCACTAACAGACATTGGTAGCAGAAGCATGAAGTGGGACAGGGAGAAGAAAGATTGCTGGAAACCCCCATTAGAGAGAACTACAGAAATGAAACTCCCTAGGCTGTTGGAAGACCATCTTCATTATAACATTTCTATCACTACTTAAGGAGCTGAACATGAAACTCAAATATTTTTGGCCACCTCATGAGAAGGAAGGACTCCCTGAAGAAGAGCCTAATGCTGGGAGCGATTGAGGGCAAAAGAAGAAGGGGACAACAGAGGTGGCTGGATGGAGTCACTGAAGCAGTAGGTGCAAACTTAAATGGACTCCGGGGAATGGTAGAGGACAGGAAGGCCTGGAGGATCATTGTCCATGGGGTCGCGATGGGTCGGACACGACTTCACATCTAACAACAACAACAACAATTTAAGGAGCAGACAGTGCCTATCTGTACGTACCGTGTTAATCTTGGATGGTATATGGAAGTCATCATCAGCTGCCGTGGTTGGTTCAGCTTTTATTCTGGGACAGCCGCTGTTTTCCAAGGCAAGTGCAGAATACAGCTCTCCATCTTTGGAAGCTTTGTTTATTTCTGCCACCTTGGGCAGAAAGCAGGGAAATTGGTCCTGAATCCTCCCAGTTGCCACAAACAGCAGTTCCATGTACGGAAGCATCAACAAATTCTGCTCTTTTCATCCCACCTTTATACAGCCTAGCTTTGATTTACTCTTTTCCTTCTTAATAAGAGAAAGATTAAGAAGATACATCACAACATTAACTGAACTTCTAAAAAGAAAACAAGGAAATAAATCGAGACCTTGTTTTTACAAGAAGATAATACTGTAGTACATGAAAGGACATTATTTTATTTATTATATTTAAGACATTATCATGAAAATATTCAAAAAAATTAACAACCCCATCTCTCCACACATTTATTAGCCTGTCAGTTTGACTTCTTCTATATGTGGAGTCACAGCAAGACGGCTGATTATCAAATCTTCCCTGTTCAGCTTTCCCCATAGTCAGCAGAATGGAGCTCCCACAGATTATGGCATGAGAATGTGGGTAAAGCAAACCCTTTTTCCCATTTCAATTTGCCCACTCCAAGGGTCGCTCTGAAGCTGGGGACTTGTGGGGGAGGGGAGGGGCGGGCAGGGGAGGCTTCGGTGCGGCCCTTGGAGCAGCCTCCGAGGCCCGCACCGAAGCCAGGGACTCGCACGGCCTGGCAGGCGGGGGAGCCTTCGGCGGTGGGCGGGGAGGGGCTGCCCTGGCCCCTTCAAAGCCTGTCCTTGTGGATAGGCTTTGAAGCCTAGTTTATTATAATACTATAATGCATATGACAAAGGAAAAGGACTGAAGAAGTAGGTGAGCACCTTAATATTATGCCCCACGCAGAGTACTTCATGCCCCAGCTCTGTGGGAACAACTAAGCTGGTGATCCCTGGCCTGCTCGAAGTGCACCTGGCCTTGACCAGGGCCAGGGCCTTTTCAGTCCTGGCCCTTACCTGGTAGAATGAGCTTTTGGAACAGCTGAGAGCTGTTGGAACTAATACAGTTCTGCAGGACCTGCAAGACAGAGCTCTTTCCACCAGGGCATTTGGTTGAGGCCAGGGCAAAGAAAATGATCTTGGGATCCCTCCCCTAGAGAGACATCTTAAACATCTATACATTTTTGGTTATCTTCCTCAAGGTCTGGTAGGAGGGGGACTGCTGGGTGGGTTTTTTTTTATATCTATCTCTCCATCTCTCCATCTCTCATCCATCCATCCATCCATCCATCCATCCATCCATCCTTCTGGATTTCTATGCCGCCCATGCCTTGCAGCTCTGGGCAGTATAGGGGCTAATTTGTTGCTGCTGCCTCTATTTAGTTACTTATAAGGTTTTATTAAAGGTAAAGGTATCCCCTGTGCAAGCACCGAGTCATGTCTGACCCTTGGGGTGACGCCCTCCAGCGTTTTCATGGCAGACTCAATACGGGGTGGTTTGTCAGTGCCTTCCCCAGTCATTACCGTTTACCCCCCAGCAAGCTGGGTACTCATTTCACCAACCTCGGAAGGATGGAAGGCTGAGTCAACCTTGAGCCGGCTGCTGGGATTGAACTCCCAGCCTCATGGGCAAAGCTTTCAGACAGCTGCCTTACCACTCTGCGCCACAAGAGGCTCTTAAGGTTTTATTACATTTAATGTATTTATAGTTTTATGGTTTTTATTACTGTTAACCACCATGAGCTGACTAGTCCGGGAGTGGTGGTAAATAAATAAGTAAAAATAAATAAATATTAGACACACATAGGAGAAACATCAACTGCTGATTTAAAAATCAAAACACTGTATGAACCACTCAAGTTTACTCTGTTCCTTGGCATCAACAGGCGTTTAATTTCTTACCTTCTTGAGAACAGCTGCCTTGTATAAATTTGCTGTCTTACTGATCTGGAAAGCCTCATACTCCATTTCCACAACACATGTTAGAGGATCTGATCTGAAACATGCCCACAGTTTCATCAATTATGTCAGGATGTATTTCTCCATTAGCAAGAGAAATACTTAACTCTCTAATTTTAAGGGATTTTTCCTGAAAAATCCTGGATCCCAATACTAGTGCAGTGTTTTCAATTAGGATTTTAAGGAAAATCTGAATATTTTTGAGTGCAATAGACCCGAGAAGAAGTAAAAAACAAGGGGGGAGGGGGCTTACACACCAGAAGCTATACCTGCAGGGAGCAGTCTGCAGGTACAGCTGATCCTAGGCTGTCTTCTCACACAGCCTGATTTAAACCCGGCTACAAGAGAAGTCAACCCCAAGCCAATGCAGAGAGGAACTCTCAGCTTCCGCTACACAATCCTTGGCTGACTTTCAGAATAGAGCTACAGGAGAAGCCATCCCCAGCAAAGGCATGGATCTCTCCACTCCCACCATCCCAGCTGATCCTGGACTAACTTTAAACCAGGCTGAAGGAGAAGTCAGCCAGCCTCAAGTCGAGTCCACAGGGCCTGTCTTCTGCAGCCTGTTTAAAGGGACTGCAGGAGCCCAATGAATCACTGAGAGGTGGGAACAATCTGTACCTGCCTCTTCCTGTTAACTGGTGATTCCTGAATATATCTGGGATATTCTTGACATTTTTGTTGTTGTTGTTTAGTTCTTCCCAGAAAACCTGGATACATTTGGGATGCCAAAATATAAGGTAATCTTTCCCTCTACTTTCAAGTCAAGTAGATCAAAATACACACCTCTATTGTACAACATACTACTTCCCTCTAATGGAAATAAAAGAGAATTGCAACCTGTGAAAATCCCCCCCTCCAAAAAAAAAAAAGGTGTCAGCCTATGGCAAGCCTTTAAGGGATAATTATTACATATCTCCTTAATATTCATTATTTACATTCTTGCACATAGTGCATGAAACAAGAATGAGAGTTTATTTGAGTTCCAAAAAGCAGGACTTGGTTTAAGGAATGTAAACAGAATGGTGGTTTAAGATGTGTGTGGATGTAAAGGGTTTTAAATAGAATCAGAGTCCAGTAGCACGATTAAGACCAACAAAGATTTATTCAGGGCGTGAGCTTTCGAGTGCAAGCACCCTTCGTCAGACTAAGAACTCCTTACATCAGTGGTCCCCAACTTTTCTGAGGTTGGGGACTGGCAGGGCATCGGGCCGTGCCTGCGCAGACCGCGCCCGCGGGCCGTGCCCGCGCATCGGGCCGTGCCCGCGGGTCGCGCATGCACGATGCGCGGCCCCGCCCCGATTCCCTCTCCCCGCCCTCCCACAGTAAGAAGCTTCCCGGGCCGCAAGCTTGCGGCCTGGGAAGTTTTTTATTGCGGGGGGGGGCGGGGGGGGAGCCGCGGCCCAGCACCATGGCCTTTGCGGCCCGGCCCGCAGGTTGGGGACCACTGCCTTACATGACCGTGGGAATTTATTATTATTATTATTATTATTATTATTATTATTATTATTATTATTATTATTATTATTATTATTATTATTATATTTATTTCCCACATCTCCCGACAGGCTCGAGGCGGGTCACAACAACTAACCCCATTAAAAATATATGGCAAAAATTAATTCTGTTACATTGGTAAACTGTGTCGCACATCCAAATACAGCCAATGATAATTCTTTGCCAAAACAGCCAATCAATCCCCTTGAAATTCAGTTGTTATTCACATGAACATGGGAGAAATAAAATTGTCTGTGAAAGTGATCAAAGGCTATCACATCACCATATGTTGCTCGCCCCATATGTTCCCATACCAGTGTGAAACATTCTTACAAGGTAATAGTCGGTAACTATGTTATCCCAAGGCCAGGGAGTAAACCCAACATACCATAACATTATCATTACTTTACAGTCACATTATCACAGTATCACAAATAAAATAAGTTGTGAAGAATATAGATACACAAGTTGAACAAGGTTAGCACGAATAGTGAGATAAAAAACCTTTGTCCCTGTTGAGTCCTGGGTACGTTGTAGTATTGAGTGTTGTAATAACTTGCTGATAATTTTTGCTATATATTCCCACGGTCATGTAAGGAGTTCTTAGTCTGACGAAGGGTGCTTGCACTCGAAAGCTCACACCCTGAATAAATCTTTGTTGGTCTTAAAGGTGCTACTGGACTCTGATTCTTTTGTGCTACTTCAGACCAACATGGCTACCCATTTGAATCTAAGGGTTTTAAATGTTAATGTCAGCACCTTGAACTAGGCCCTAAGGTATAGTAGCAGGCATTGCAACTGATAGAACTCAGCTTAAACAGATTCACATCTCCCATCATCTACAAGAATACGATCCTGTTGCATTCTGAACTAGTGAAAGCTTTTGAGGTATCTTCATGGGCAGTTCCATGTATAGCATATATTATTAGCTTAGTCTCTGGTGGGTGACAAAAGTATGGATGAACTTTCTAAGACCTTCCGCTCCCCAGGAAGGAGCGGAGTCTATGTGGCGGCTGATAAAAATTATTTTCTGTTACTGCAGCCACAAGCTTATGAAAAACAGGAGGTGGCCAAACAAAAGTCCATGATGTTGATTTGTGCCAGTGAAATACTCATTATAAGCAATATCACCCCCTTTTAATTTCCTACCTGCTTTCTGTTAGTTGGGCTTGCATATTTCTGTTCAGTGCTTCTTCTAACATCTTCAAGCAGTGTTCTCTAGCCTAAAATCGAAAGAGAAGAAGTAAAAGGTGATTCCAGGCTGTATTTATTAAACAAGTAGTAAAGGACCATTTCCACATGCAGTGCTTAAGCAATTTCTAGCATTCTGCCCACATCAGCACTAGTAACCAGCATGGTGACCATGCTTACCCCCCATTTAAAAAATAACTTGTTCCATTGGTTTGCTGATTTCTCCCTTTGAACACTATGATACAATTAGCTGGCGGCAGAAAAAAAGGACTTCCCCAAAGCTTGTTCTTCCACATGCATAGCCTTTCTTACCTTCACTGTGATTCTGGCTATTTTCCTGCTGGCTGCATCCTTCAAGGGACAATCCACATCTACCATGAAAGACACACAGAGGTATATAGAAAATATTTCTGGGAAGGGCATGGTGCACTACCACGTACTCCAGATGCGCAGTTTGATTTTGATTGTACAGGACACCAAGGCAGTAGGATTTTTTGCCATTTCCCTTTTAGGCATGAAAAGAATGAGTTGGGGT
Source organism: Paroedura picta (assembly GCF_049243985.1). Lineage (NCBI taxonomy): Eukaryota > Metazoa > Chordata > Lepidosauria > Squamata > Gekkonidae > Paroedura > Paroedura picta. The sequence goes on along the minus strand of NC_135371.1, from coordinate 130,439,643 downwards.
TGAAATACATTTGCCTAGGGTGCCAGCTGATTTTATACCTGGAAACCAGTGTTAGGTTTGGGGAAGCCTAATGTGCACCCTACTATTTACATGGAAAGATTCTACAATTTAGCATCTTATGGTCAGTAAAATCAAGGGCAGACAATTAGATTGTGAAAAATGAACAAATAGTGACTTTTGATTAAGTAAGCAACTTCAAAATAACATGAATACCATTAGAATTCAAATACAACTCCATAAAAGAGTGCGTTTACTAAAATATTCAAATGACAAGGTATATATAAGACAGAAATGAAGTCTAATTATTGTTACCAAAACCAAAATTATTATGAATATATATGCCCCCCTAATGTCCTGGAAACAGTCGCTTAAAAGATAAAAAATAGTTCACTATTAAGCCAATTCACTGGAGTTTAAAAAGAAACATTTGGAGACTCAAAATCCCAGGTATACATACTTAAAGGTAAAGGTAAAGGTATCCCCTGTGCAAGCACCGAGTCATGTCTGACCCTTGGGGTGACGCCCTCTAGCGTTTTCATGGCAGACTCAATACGGGGTGGTTTGCCAGTGCCTTCCCCAGTCATTACCGTTTACCCCCCAGCAAGCTGGGTACTCATTTTACCGACCTCGGAAGGATGGAAGGCTGAGTCAACCTTGAGCCGGCTGCTGGGATCGAACTCCCAGCCTCATGGGCAAAGCTTTCAGGCGGCTGCCTTACCACTCTGCGCCACAAGAGGCTCTTATAAGGATCACAAGGATGATTATAAGGATGATTATAAGGATGATACATACTTACATTCAGGCAAATCTTAGAAAGGACAAAAATATTAATTAAATCAGGTGAGTCATAGAATTAAAGTACTAACCCTTTCAGAGATCCTTTAGCATTTGGAAGAAAATAAGACATTAAGGTGTAATAGCGTCGTATAATTGTATGATTAATGCTACTAAATATGCAAACTGATTGTAACCATTTTGGCTATAATAAGTTTTCATATGGAAAACTCAGTGCTGGCAAATCGCCCACCATTTTCCCCGTATCACAGGAATAATTGCAAGCAGACAATCATCTACCACCAATTTTTAATAAAACTGGATTTAAACCATTACACTTGCGACTGATAAGTTCAGGTAAAAAAAACAAAACAAGAACAAAACCCTGGAATCTTTCAGTTTTCAGAGGCGAGTTATGCTGGCTATTTTTGTGATGAAAACAGCACAATCAGGATATATTTTATGATGGCAACTTTACCTAACTAAGATTCCTCAAAAGGAATCAGTTCTATAAACTTTCATCAAAATCTATGAAATAATGCAGAAATTACCTGGGGGAACAAAATGGTCATTTTCAGTTTCTTTACCCTGAAAGAAAATAAAACAAAGAAATATCACCAGCAACCTGAAAGACTGCCTAATCATGAACTTGCCCTACTGTTATGGTCACCATCAGGTGCCCTGTCTTGAGTGCCTCCCATCTTTGGAGATTAGGTGGATGGCAAAGTGGGAGAGGAAATTGTGTGTGTGTGTGTGTGTGTGTGTGTGTGTCAAATCATGCTACAGAGAAAGGAAAGAACAAGGCCCAGGCTCAACAAGACATAAGTTGTTTTACAAGTTCTAGTATGGACCTGATAGCTTTTCTGCTAGAGACAGAGGCCATACTAAAAGAAAGAGTATGAATGTTGGAGAACGAAGGTGATGAGCTATCAACTAACCTTGCGCAGCTTCATCTGTTGCTTATAAAAGTTATTCCATTCCTTTTTCCGATTCTCCTCATTGGCTTCATCCACACTACTACTGTCTTCATCATACCTGAGTAACGACCCACAAAGAATTAGCAACTGAATAGAAATGTGATTGGACATCACTTGAAAGACTGCTTAATTCCTTCTGAACTCACCTTGGATGTAAGCCTGAAATCTCAAATTCCCACAAACAGCAGAAGTGTAGCCACTGCATCACCAGACCTCTGAGGATTGTGGGTTCATGTTACTAGCTCATAGTTAACCTTTCTTTCAAAGTAAGGTTGACACATTTCCAGAGGCAGCTTTCAAGAACTCACCAATTAGAAATTAATTTCTTCATTTATCCCTGTTGCCAAGACCAATTAGCTACATATGCGAAGGCCAATCATGTCAGCACCAAAAGCATGCAAGTTGGATATGAACAGTTATTTTTAAGGTCACTTACTCATAATTAATCAAAACAAAAATTCACTATGCATAAGGAGAGCAGATTTATGGGGGGAAATGCATCACTGAGAAATAAAGTTTAAACACCTGGAATTAAATGACTGCTCTGTTTTAAATATAAGAATTAGGGAAACTAACAGGACGCAATAAACAAAGTGTTAAACAATACAAAACTAATAGTTCAGGATATTAACAAAAAAGTTTATTTCTGCAGTTGTCTTGGGGCAGTGTACACCAATAATCATTCAATAATTAATAGCTGTAAAATTATAAAATTGTTTAAAACCAGCATTATGTACCAGCATTAAAAATGGACTACAATCTTTCCATATGAGCCTCTTGTGGCGCAGAGTGGTAAGGCAGCAGACATGCAGTCTGAAAGCTCTGCCCATGAGGCTGGGAGTTCGATCCCAGCAGCCGGCTCAAGGTTGACTCAGCCTTCCATCCTTCCGAGGTCGGTAAAATGAGTACCCAGCTTGCTGGGGGGTAAACGGTGATGACTGGGGAAGGCACTGGCAAACCACCCCGTATTGAGTCTGCCAAGAAAACGCTAGAGGGCGTCACCCCAAGGGTCAGACATGACTCGGTGCTTGCACAGGGGATACCTTTACCTTTACTATCTTTCCATTCCAGTTAATTAGCCCCTAATGGAGGGGAGAGACCCACCTAGATGGATCGGGATGTACTGCAGAAATCTGCAGTACAAGGCCCTCATCTCTTCTGGAAGTTCATTCCATGAAGCTAGAGCCAGAGCCAAAAAGACCCAGGCTCAGGTCAAGGCCAAGTGCACCTCTTTAGGGCTGGGGAATATCAACTTCTTGGCATTTGCTGACCAGCACACTCTTTGGGGAACGTACCCAGGTATCCTTAGATACATCGGGCCTGAATTGCATATGCCCTTAAAAGTTAAGACCAGCAATTGAACTGGATTCAGAAATCCACTGGAACCCAGTACAGCTGCTGGAGAACTGTTCTTATGTGGGCCTTCCACAGCATTCAAGTGAGAACCCAGGCAGCTGTGTTCTGGACCTGCTGTAGCTTCCAGAGCAGGGACAAAGGCAGGCCTACATAGAGCAAGTTGCGGTAATCAAGTCTGGAGTTGATGGCCCCAATGGATCACTGTAGCCAAGTGTTCCAGAGCCAGATAGGCCATTAGAAGCTTGGCCTGGTTAAGGTAGAAGAATGACAGCTGTGCTACCCTAGAGACCTGTGCCTCCATACATAGGGAGCAAATGACACTCTTAGGTTCCTGGCCATTTGTGAAGCTGGAAGCTGCACTCTGTCCAGACTGGGAAGGTGCCCTTCCTGGTCTGGTCCTATTAGGTCACATACTAATATAGAAACTAAGCTGAGAACCAGTAGGGTTAAACACTTCCAGACGTCTCTGTTTTCACGAACCTATGCTTCAATTTTCCACTGAAGTTTTTTGTTGCGGTGTGTTAGTTTTTTTCTGTTTGGCAACTAACAAAAAGCCTCATAATGCTGCACACATCTTTCGGGGAGTACTTACAGATCCTGAAGTAAGTAATGCAGGGGTAGTCAGCCTGTGGTCCTCCAGATGCTCATGGACTACAATTCCCATGAACCCCTGCCAGCATTTTCTGGCAGGGGCTCATGGGAATTGTAGTCCATGAACATCTGGAGGACCACAGGTTGACTACTCCTGAAGTAATGCACATCTGGGATACCTGCAGTTCTCAGTAAACAGCAATGCCCTACTCATTACACTTTGACCAGTTTCACATTTTTAACTCAAGAACTAAATTACTATCAATTATGGGAATGTGCTTTTGCTATACTTTGTGTCCCCCCCCCAATTCTTTTAACCCTATTCTCCATTGGTCCCTTGACCTCCAAATCTACTGACATCTGCAAAGCTAAACTTTATCTGTTGTTCTAGCTGATTTTGAACTTCAGAGGTGACCTTATTTATGGGAAAGGCATTCTGGATCTTTGTGCCTCAGTTTTAACCAAATATTTGTCAGAAACATTAGCTGTACACTTAGTGAGGGGACTGAAGAAGAAAACATTTTGCCAACTGGATTTGCTTCTGCCAGGGTCAGGTTACCAAACACCTACTTGCTGAAGCCACCGCAGCCTCTTCTTCCTCCTTCATATAACTCTGGGTCCGATGAGAAAGCAGAGGATCCAATGCGGGTCCCGTTCCAGCGATTGGTACATTGCTCCAGTGCTTCAAGATGCCTTTTCACAGCTGCTGGGTTCTTACAATAATCACAGCATTTGTTGCACTGTGGGATGGCATCCCCAAAGTATTTGGCTATGGCAGCATGACGACAGCTACAAGGCAAAAATAAAACCACGTTTGAGAGAAAGAGAGAGAACTAGCAGAGAGTCTTCTTTGTCTCTGCAAAGTCTCTGGGATCCTTTACACCCCAGGGAATCACTTGACAAACCAGACTACATGGCTGCCTACGACGAACACAAACACAGGCAATCACTTGCCACAACTTCCTGAGTTACAAAAAGAGCAGTAGGACCCGTGTATTATGGCGAAGAGATCTAAGTGCGCTATGCAGCTACAACTCTGCCAACTGCCAATCTCTAGCCACCCACTTGTCCTCAAGACTCAAAAGGTGACCAAGAGGACAGAAATCCTGAGAAGAGTATTAGCCATCCCTCAGCTCCATAAAGAAGGGATGTGACAGAAATAAGTTATCAGGCAATGAGAAAAGATTAGAACGAAAATGCTCCCTGCCATGAGAAACAAGCTTATTAACGAATCACAGACAAATTATTGCAGCCTAAGATGGAGGGTGGGAAAGCAAAACTGTTTGGTTGGATTTTATGACTTTCTTCTGTTTAGTGTTCCTTCAATGGGAAAAGATTTCCTTCACTACAGAGTGGCTTTTTATGATAAAGTCTCTCTCTGAAAAAGTTTTGTTGATAAGCCATAAGGTTCAGCCCATTGGTTCCAGATCCTACCATATTTACTTGAAAGGAACATGACCTTGAATATAACAATTACCCTAAAGAAAAGGAACCTATACCTGAAAGCAGATGACCTTGAATTTGACAACCCTCGAAAAAAGGGACAAGCCAGTCACAGGTACACCCCTTCAACACCTCTGTCTTCCCACTCTCACTTCCCCACACATTGCAAGGACCCAAGGGTTCTGTTGTCACAGCAACCATGCCTGCTTGCACTGCCTCAGTGCCTCTTTACTAGTCCAGTCAGCCTGGAGACAGAAAATACAAGAGTGTGCACTGCAACATGGTCCCATGGGTTGCTTCCAGCCCCCTCCCCAGCCTTTCCCTCCCTCCATACATTGCCTTTAGGGCAATCCCTCTTGCCTTTCTCTGCAGGTGAGGCAGAGTGGCTCTGAATTAGCAAAGGTGTGGGAGTAGCAACTCTTCTCAGTAGTTCCCACCAATCACACCATGGGGGCAGTTTTCCATAAATTTGAATTCAAGTGTAAGATTTAAGAGGAGCCCCCCGTTTTAAAGGCCCTCCACTAAAGTAAATGTATCTTCTTGAATTCAAGTAAATATGATAATACTTGCTCAATAGTTTCACAAACTGTGGGTCAGGACCCTAAAGCAAGTTGTAACACTCCCTGGCTGCAAGGCCAGGAAGGAAGAAGAGCAGGATTGGTCCACCTTTTCCCAGTGGGGAGCCCCAATGGCATCAGAGGGGAGAGGTATAGCAAGTTATGTTTGTCACCTCCTAAACCCACAGCAGTTCGTGGCCAGGTCTGAGACAAGTCAAGTCTGTGAATGGCAACTGCCGGTGCAGGAGCTCAGCTTACTTCCAGCGAGCAGCAGCACAGGGGGCATTATCTCACGGACCCATGGCATTGGCTGATGGCCTGAGCCAAGCACCAATGGTAATACTAGTTTCTCTCTCTCAGCCCAACCTACCTTACAAGGTTCATGTGGGATAAAACAATGCAAACCAACTATGAAAGAAAGAACATTAGGGTAAAAATATGATAGAATGATCAGTCCTGACCAGGGGTTGCTGAAGAAAACTCAACCAACCTATATCCTTCCTTCTCTCCAGTACAGGTCTTCTAGGGTAAGCCGAAGAAATTTCCTATCCACTTTATATATTTACTAGGGGCAAAGCCCATTGTCTCCAAGAATACAACGGGTGCTAGAGTTTGGCAGTGGGAAGAGGGAGGAGTTGTCCAGTATGTAAGGTCATGGGGCTGAATGTTGAGGCCTACTGCACAGGGTTGTTGTGCAGATGAAACAGGAGACAAAAGAGCCAGTTTGCTCTGCAGAATAACGCTGTGCAGTGGCCTCAAACCTGCAGAGAGTTGCAAAGAAGAAAGACACATGGCTTGGCTGTGTCTAACCCCTGACCAGAGCAGTATTTTAAGTGAAAAGGGGCTTTTCTGTGGCCTCCCTGTCAGCTAACTGTTTGGCAGAAGGGGAAATTCCCCCCCCCTCAAAAGGAAGCCCCTCAGGGCTCCCCTGCGTTGCTCTTGGAAAGGCCTCCCTCCCCTCAGTCAGGGCCTGTCAGAGGCTACTTTGCAGCAGGCCTGAAGCGGGGAGGGAGAGCACTCTGCAGCCTCCTGCCAGCTCTGTCAGTGTTCTGAGGCAATTTGCAGTTGGACATGACAATTAGGACAGGCTAGGGGTGAAAAGGGCTGGCACAGCCTGCCCAAGCCTCTGTTCTCATCCCCCTTGGCAGCCCTACTGACCTCCTCTCCCTTTGGTGGTCAGGAGCAGACTGGCAGCCAGACTAGGCTGGGTGAATGGAATTTTGGTCTGTCCTGGTGAGGGGCCAATAGGAAGGCACATCGCGTGCCCCCCCCCCCCATTAGCTGCTTGGCCCTGGATGGACACTTGGAGGGCCCAATCAGGAGCCGCTTCGTGGCTCCTGATTGGGCCCTCTGAGTTTCTATCCTGGACAGGGCCCACCCTAACTCCTCCCCAGGTGGCCTTACCCTTTCATTTAACCGCAGGAGCGGTTAAAGATTATTAAATGAACCTAGGGGGAGTGGCGGGAAATAAATCTAATAACAATAACAATAACAATTATTATTATTAATAATAATAATAATAATAATAATTTCCCGCCACTCCCTTGCGGCTCATGGCGGGTCACAGTGTCTTAAAACCCCATTTAAAACCCCATTAAAAGACATAAAAGCACTCCCAACATGGCGGAAAAAGATAAGTAAAAACCCAACTCCCACCCTCACTACTAGTGGGAAGGAGAAGGAGGTCCTGATGACGTGTGCTTTAAGACCCCAGGGGGGGGGTGGTAGATCTATCTTGCCAACCCTGGCCTCAACCATATACCTGGCAGAAGAGCTCCATTTTACATTCCCCGTGGAACGTTGAAAGATCCCGCAGGGCTCGCAGCTCTTCTCGGAGTTCATTCCACCAGGTCAAGACCAGGACCAAGAAGGTCCTGGTCCTGGTTGAGGCTAGGTGTGCTTCCCTGGGGTTGGGAGTGACCAGTAAATTTTCACCCGCAGGGCGCAAGGCCCTGCGGGGGGCATAGGGCGGTAGGCGGTCCCTCAGATATGTGGGTCCCAACCCGTGTAAGGCCTTAAAGGTTTAAACCAGAACCTTGAACCAGATCCGGACAGCAATTGGCAACCAATGCAGCTGCCTCAGCACCGGTTGGATGTGCCGGTGCCAGTGAGGACCCTAATAGCTGCATTTTGCACTAGCAGAAGTCTCCAGATCAAGTACAAGGGTAGGCCTGCATAGAGCGAGTTACAGAAATCTATTCTGGAGGTGAGTGTTGCATGGATCTCTGTGGCCAAGTGTTCGGGGGACAGGTAGGGCACTAGTAGTTGGGCTTGCAGAGATGGAAAAATGCCTGGCTAGCTACTCTCTTGACCTGCGTTGCCATAGTCAGGGAGGCGTCAATGGTCACACCCAAATTCCTGGCCTGGGACGCGATGGTAAGTTGCGTCCCTGCCAGGTGGGCAGGCGCGCTTCCTGACCCCGCCCCCTACCTCCTAGCCACAGGACCTCCGCCTTGGAGGGGTTGAGTTTCAGGTGACTCAGCTCAAACCATTCCGTCACTACTTCCAAACATGTCGAATGGTTCCGGGGGAGAGTCAGGGTGAACACTGCCTCCTGATTCATCATCTGTCCTGCAAAATCTTATTTGTTCAACAAGACAGTGGCAACCACTTCACCTATTATAGTTCTTATACGTACCCATGTGAAACACACTCTGCCACACTGGCTAGTGTCAGGGAGACTTCCAACCTGCCTCGGAATGGGATGGAGAGGAAGCTCTTTCCCTTTACTAGCTCACTTGCCCTTTCTCCTGGGGCACATATGCTCAACACATTGCATCCCACCTTGGTCTGGAAGCCTTCCTTTTATTCGACCCTGAGATAGATCTGGTCCTGGCACAATCTTCCCCTGGAATTGATAAAGGGTGGTGGTCAATTAACTGCTCCTAGGCTGCTAATCTTACATTTCCCTCCTCTTCTTCCTGTTGCTCATGTTGGGAAACTTTCCTTCCCTGCCTCTTAAGCTGGGCTCAACCTGCCTGCAGGCTCTTGGTCCCCCAGGTCCATATTGAGGGGCCCTTCCCCATCTCCCTTTCTGCTGCTGTGGCTGCTTCCAAGTAGTCTAGGGCCCATGCTGCTACTGCCATTGTTTCCCTGCCTGGGTGCTTCAAAGTAAGGTCTCTTGGGGCTCCTCCTCCATAGTGTCTCACTGGGCGAGGGGGAGTCAAGTCAGGACAACACAAAGGCCTAGACTTGGACAACACCTAAAATTTTAAGTATGCATGTAAAATATGGCTTGCATTCACATGTTGATAGACATAAGCACCGAACAATGAGCATGTATTCAGTAGTAAACTTGGGTTTGCTTAAAGGTATCCCCTGTGCAAAATTGACGTGTGGTATAAGAATTTGACGTGTGGTGTAAGATAAGAGTGCCACTTTATTTTTCTAAAGTTTCTATATTACTGAATTCAATCCTGAACACTTGGCTCACCTAATATTTGGCAAGAAGCCTCATGGGCAGAGATAGTCCGGGGCCTATCCAACCTGTCTGGTCTCGGCTTCTGGTCCCAGGAGCCAATCAGGAGATGCACAGTTTGCTGTGTGCCTCCTGACTGCCCCCCCCCCCCAAAACCTGGCAATGCCACTTACCACCATTTGGCAGCTGGGTATCCCCATGCCGAGCAAGGCCTTTACCTTCCCGCTGCGGAGACGGTGACAAGGTTTTAGGGGTGGAAGGGAGGCAGCAGCCACTCCCCCCTGGAATGGACACCATGTCTTCCCAACCCCTAAAGCCCCACCACTGCCTCCATGGCGCACGGCAGGGCTCTGGGGGTTGGCAGGGAGTGAAGGGGGAATGGACACCGCCTCTCCCTGACCCCTAAAGCACCACTACTGACTCTGTGGTGCACATCGGGCTCTGGGGGCTGGCAGGGAGGGAGGGGGGAATGGCTGCTGCCTCCCCACAACCCCTAAATCCCCGCTGCCACCTCCACAGCGCACGCCGGGGCTCTGGGGCATCCTGAGGAGGGAGGGGGGAAGGGCTGTTTACACACACCCACATGCTATTTAAAAATACAACAGGCTTTAATTCTAGTTAATTGTGATTTAGGAATAATCTGATCGCAGAGTTTTATAACCATAAAATGTTTGGTTGCAGCCTCCTCTAGTGGCTTTTATGATGTGTTATAATAATAATACTCAAAACTACCAAGAGCATTTAAAGAAATACACATAAATATCTTCGCTTAGGATTCACACAGTCCTTTTCCCCTTTATATGAGTAGTCTATATAATAGTGTTGAGAATACCTTTGCCAGGCAGATATCTTGGCATGTTGCTTTCACTTGGAACCAAGCTTGCTTGGAAACTTTGCGCAGCTTACTCTGGTGCACGTTTGCCACAATCAGGGATTTAACTCTATGAAGACCTAGAACACCGGACTCAAGCTTTGTTCTGCTGCTTCAGACCAACATGGCTACCAACCTGAACCTATCTATAAAGCCCTGATATGCTGGTTCACAGCAGCCCTGGTGTTCAGTGACCCAAGTATGCAAGTAAAAGAGACTTGCCTTCTATCACCCAGGAGAGATACATAGACACTGCTCTCCCTCACCTTTTTGAGTAGTGATAAGCTAAGCAGCTCAACTGTTTGGAAAATGAGACAGAAGTTCTCAATGCCTATGGAATTATTATTATTAGGGCATTTACTTACCCGGCCAGGGAGCCTAGCTGCCACCTGCTACTATGTGCAACCTGCATGGGACAGCCTTCAGCTGCTGCCAGCACAGCCTCCTCCATCACTGTCATGGGCTCCTCCACCACCCTAGCTGGCTGCCCCACGACTGCCAGCTTCACGGCCTCTGCCATGGCCTTAGCGCCCAATAGTGTGGGCACGGCCAAGTTGGTGGAGGTGCGAAACTGGCAGCTGCAGTGCAGCCAGCTAAGGTGGTGGAGGACCCTGTGCAGATTTTTTGTTGGCATATGTTGGGGGACTGGGTTTTAATTTGTACTGGTTTTGAGTACTCTTTATTGGATTGTTTTTATGTAAATCACTTGACCACTTTTTGAGCTGCCTGGAACTCTTCAATAAAGAGCCAAGCACAAATGCTTTAAAATTGAGTTCTCCCTTGGTGCCTGAAAATTCCAAAACTAATTTTGACTGCCAAATGTGCAATTTTTCTGAATGTGATGTCTAAATATTCCCAGTACTTCAAATACTGATTGAACATTTTTCATATGTATGCAAGGGGTGGAGAATACTACCCACATAAACCAACTGATATGTGAAGAATCCCAGCATGGTGTTCCTATGGTATTCAAAAATAGTATGTAAAACATTGTGCACTATTTAGATTTTATTCAGGAGAGGAGTCAAACTTTCATAGACTTGATGGCTTAAAGTATGCAATGGGCAGAACAAGCATATCTCTGTGCCTTATGGGAAGGTATACCTCAGCTAAAGAGCTATGACAGAGCTGTTTACAGCGCAGGTCAGGCAAGCAAAAAGTGTGTTTAGAGCTTCAGTGGAGGGGGACACTGTGACAAAGATATCTTTATAATTCCAGCAAAAAAAAAAGAAAAAAAGCACTGACTCACATCACTCAGCTTAAAGAAAGCGCTCTTTTCACAACCAATGAAAGCCTACCGTGTTTAACTTTCCCTCCATGTCTTTCTCCACCAGTGATCTGGAAATGCCAAGGGTCTTTAGCACGTCAGTCTTTAGCTTTCAAGTCATATGGGAGACAATGTATCATTCCATTATGCTACTAAATATACAGCATTTAGGTTTTCGTTCAAAGCAACTAACAGAGAAGGATAAATCATGCTTACAGTGTGACTGAGGGAAAACTCCACATGCATATCTAAACCCATACTTTTAATGAAAAGCACCAGCTAGTGAAATGCAGACAATGTTTAGCTGCAGTGGAGAAGCCGTTATCTTGAGGTCACAGGCTCAGCCCCTGGCAGCTTGATTAGGAATGTCCTCGGCCGGAAATATTGCACAACTTAACCACTGCCTGCCAGGATGAACATTACTTGCCTAGACCGAACTCTGTCTCACAACAGGAGTGTATTAGAGAGAATTTATCTCTTTAATACTCACCGTGAAGGGACATTCTTCTCTGAGGAAAGGGAGACAGGAGCTACCCTTTTCAGCTCCTGTCTCCAGCCTGTGGGACTCTAAAAGCAGTCAATTTTAGTGCCAATTCTAAAAGGAGAACAAATGGACAAGACAGAACAGTGACACAGAAAAGAGAAAAAAAGAGGTAAGTAATATAGCTGAGACAGGAAGAGAATCTGCTGGGTATCTAGCTTAACAATTACTTTGGGAAGGACAAGATGTCCTCCTTTCCTCAAAGGACAAGGACCTTTCATATTGAGTATCCAATGGTCCATTCTCCCTCTGAGACAGAGAATATCTTGAGGGACCTCCCAAAGCAGCATCCTCAGTGTCCGCTGAATTGTAATTATTGATTGTGCCATGTCTGATAAATGTGGAAAGAGAAGACCATGTAGCTGCCTTGCAGACTTCCTTGACAGTGGCATACTTCACAAATACAGTATTAGTAGTAGCAGTCTTGACCAAATGGGTTGTGATTCCAGTAGGAAGGGAAGCTTGTGACTTTTATATACTTCTGCTACGCATGCTTTCAGTGCATTATTGATTGTCATTTCCTCAGGTCTGAAGGTTTCCAATATGCTACTGGGGATGAGCAGACAGCTAGTACGAGTAGCGCCAGAATGAATGAAGCGACTGGGCCAAAGCTGAAAGGACGCTCAGTTGTGGAGGTAACTGGTGGCGAAAAGACAGTCCGATGCTCTAAAGATTTTTATTCCATAGGAACCTGGAACGTCAGATCCATGAATCAAGGAAGCTGGACATCGTCAAACAAGAGATGACAAGACTGAACATCGACATTTTAGGAATCAGTGAACTAAAATGGACAGGAATGGGTGAATTTAATTCAGATGAACATCAGGTATAATACTGTGGACAAGAATCTCACAGAAGAAATGGAGTAGCCTTCATAATCAATAAGAGAGTAGGAAAAGCAGTCTTGGGATACAATCCCCAAAATGACAGAATGATCTCAGTTCGAATCCAAGGCAAACCATTCAACATCACAGTAATCCAGGTCTATGCCCCAACCACTGCTGCTGAAGAGGATGAAGTTGACCAGTTCTATGAAGCCCTACAACACCTTCTAGAGGCAACGCCAAAAAATGAGGTGCTTATCATCATGGGGGATTGGAATGCTAAGGTAGGAAGCCAAAAGATAACGGGGATAACAGGCAAGTTTGGCCTTGGAGTACAAAATGAAGCAGGGCACAGGCTGGTAGAATTTTGTCAGGAGAATACAATGGTCATAGCAAACACTCTTTTCCAACAACCCAAGAGACGACTCTACACATGGACATCACCAGACAGTCAACAAAGAAATCAGATTGACTATGTGCTCTGCAGCCAAAGATGGAGAGGGTCTATACAGTCAGTAAAAACAAGACCAGGAGCTGATTGTGGTTCAGATCATCAGCTTCTTGTTGCAAAATTTAGGCGCAAATTGAAGAAAGTAGTGAAAAGCACTAGTCCACTCAAGTATGAACTAAATCATATCCCCGACGAATATACAGTAGAGGTGACAAATAGATTTAAAGAATTAGATCTGATAGAGTACCTGAAGAACTATGGACGGAGGTTCACAACATTGTACAAGAGGTAGCAACTAAAACCATCCCAAAGAAAAAGAAATGCAAGAAATCAAAATGGTTGTCTGAGGAAGTTTTACAAATAGCTAAGGAGAGAAGGGAAGTGAAAGGCAAGGGAGAAAGAGAAAGATACACCCAATTGAATGCAGAATTCCAGAGAAAAGCTAGAAGAAATAAGAATGCCTCCTTAAATGAACAGTGCAAACAAATAGAAGAAAACAATAGAATGGGGAGGACCAGAGATCTTTTCAGGAAAATTGGAGATATGAAGAGAACGTTTCATGCAAAGATGGGTATGATAAGGGACCAAAATGGTAGGGACCTCACAGAAGCAGAAGAGATTTTAAAAGGTGGCAAAATTATACAAGAGCGAGCTTAACATCCCTGATAACCATGATGGGGTAGTTACTGACCTGGAACCAGACATCCTGGAATGTGAAGTCAAATGGGCCTTAGGAAGACTGAGCAACAATAAAGCTAGTGATGGCGACAGCATTCCAGTTGAACTATTCAAAATCTTAAAAGACGATGCAGTAAAAGTGCTACACTCAATATGCCAGCAAATTTGGAAAACTCAACAATGGCCATGGGATTGGAAAAGGTCAGTTTACATTCCAATCCCAAAGAAGGGCAATGCCAAAGAATGTTCAAACTACCGCACCATTGCACTCATTTCTCATGCTGGCAAAGTTATGCTCAAAATCCTACAAGCTAGGCTACAGCAATATGTGGACCGAGAACTTCCAGAAGTACAGGCAGGATTTCGAAGAGGCAGAGGAACTAGAGATCAAATTGCCAATATATGCTGGATCATAGAGAAAGCTAGGGAGTTCCAGAAGAACGTCTACTTTTGCTTCATTGACTATGCTAAAGCTTTTGATTGTGTGGAGCACAACAAATTGTGGCAAGTTCTTAAAGAGATGGGAATACCAGAGCATCTTATTTGTCTCTTGAGAAACCTATATGCAGGTCAAGAAGCAACAGTGAGAACCGAGCATGGAATCACTGATTGGTTCAAAATTGAGAAAGGAGTTTGGCAAGGCTGTATACTGTCGCCTTGCCTATTTAACTTGTATGCGGAGCACATCATGAGAAAGATGAGGTTAGAGGAGTCACAAATTGGGATGAAGATTATTGCAGGGAGAAATATCAACAACCTCAGATATGCAGATGATAACACTCTAATGGCAGAAAGTGAAGAGGAACTAAAGAGCCTGTTGATGCGGGTAAAGGAGGGGAGTGCAAAAGTTGGCTTGAAACTCATCAAGAAAACAAAGATCATGGCATCCGGCCCCCTCAATTCCTGGCAAATAGATGGGGAAGAAATGGAGGTAGTGAGAGATTTTATTTTCCTGGGCTCCAAGATCACTGCAGATGGGGACTGCAGCAAAGAAATTAAAAGACGCTTGCTCCTGGGGAGAAAAGCTATGGCAAATCTAGACACCATCCTAAAAAGCAGAGACATCACCCTGCCAACAAAAGTGCGTTTAGTCAAGGCTATGGTATTCCCAGTTGCAATGTATGGTTGTGAAAGTTGGACCATAAATAAGGCCGAGTGTCAAAGAATTGAGGCTTTTGAACTCTGGTGCTGGAGAAGACTCTTGTGAGTCCCTTGGACTGCAAGGCGAACAAACCGGTCAGTCCTAGAGGAGATCAGCCCTGCCTGCTCCTTAGGCCAGATCCTGAAGATGATCCTGATGATCCTCAAATACTTTGGCCACCTCATGAGAAGGAAGGACTCCCTGGAGAAGAGCCAAATGCTGGGAGTGATTGAGGGCAAAAGAAGACGGGGACGACAGAGAATGAGGTGGCTGCATGGAGTCACTGAAGCAGTTGGTGCGAGCTTAAATGGACTCCGGGGAATGGTAGAGGACAGGAAGGCCTGGAGGATCATTGTCCATGGGGTCACGATGGGTCAGACACGACTTTGCACCTAACAACAACAAAATGCATCTAAAGAAACAGTTTTGGATTGTTTACAAGCTGGTGAAGATAACTTCCTTCCAGCCCCAAATGACCACTCCATACAATAGGTAAGGGATGAACTTGATTTTAAATAATTTTAGGACTGGGTCTCTAAGAAAATCACCCTTTGTATAGAAAAATACCCAGACCCCATCATCCTTTGTGCAGAGAACTGAATAAATGCTAAATGCACATTTCAATTTAGCGTCTCTTTCAATATAACTCAAAGATACCTGAAAGAGCTGCACTGATTGAGTTGATGTGAATACTCCAAAGAGATTTTTGGGATGATGACCCACAGGTGCTCCAGTCTTTGTAATGGAATCAGTGAGCTCTTCTGTACATTTACAATGAATTCATGGTTTTGTGGACATTGGATGGCCACCTGTGTACCCAATTTCCTTTTGTCTTTGGGAGCTGTTTTTTTTATACCCCACATTTTACAGACAACCATCCAGTCTCTATGCAGACACTGTGACCCTTTTTCAAAGCTTGGATGGACAGAGGGTGATGGCCTGCCAACACAGTTCTGAGTTTTGTTCCCTTGGAAGATGGGGAGATTGGAAAACCCTTATCACATAACATTTGGTGACTAATTCCACGGTCCAGAGATCAGCCTGTGACTGCATCTAGACTTCCTTGAAGTGGAGTAGTCTTCCCCCAGAATCAAGGGGCTGTCGTGCTTTGGGATGTTTTCCATCACAGTCAATCTTTTCTGATTTATTGCTGGGTTGCCTGGATAATCTGGAGCTGAAATGTCCTCTTCTGAAGAAGGGTCTGGAGTGGTTCCAGTTTGATTTTCTTTGATCATGTTTGAATCTCATAAAGGTACGGTGGGAACAAACGGAAGAATCACCATTTGACCATCTGTCTAAGCATCTCAGTTTTGAAGGAGTTCCTTCTCTTTATTTCTGGTCTCCACTAGAATCTTATCCCGGCAGACCCCAAATAATGTGTCTTCCTAGAATGTGTGTGCCATCATTATAGTCTTGAGGAGAAAGTTGGCTTCCCAGACCCGAGCAAGAGGATTCTTCTTGCTGCCATGGCCAGAATCCATTGTTGCACCACTGCGAAGGAGGTGTTGGCCCCTTCTGTGAAATATCTACTGGACTCAGAAAGTAGCTGGAATAAATTCCTGGTCCATACAATAGACGCCTGGACACAACAGATACAGTCGAAGCTGCTTTAATTGCCAAGATAATTGCTTTGTGAACCTTTCTCAATGCAAAGTCTGCCTTTTTATCTAAGCTGTTGCAAATGGACCCGACCATCTTCCAGTAACAGGCCAAAGGACTGCAGAGTTCTTCCACACACACACCCCAATCTAGTCCCTGTGGTATTCCTGAATGCAATGGGCTTGGCCCCTAGTATAAGCCTTTCCTGATCAGTCAACACAAGGAGTTTCTTTGCAGGTCAGTTCGGAGGAGGATATCAAAATAATCATCTCACAAGCAATGGGAGATTTGGGTTTGTTTCTGCGCTTTTGGTGCTTCATTTCTGATCCTCTGTGACCTTGGCGATCCTCCCCGCTGCAGAGGAGAGGACATGCAGTAATGGGTTTAAACTTCAAGAACAACGATATAGACTAGATATCAGGAAAAAAATTTTCACAGTCAGAGTAGTTCAGCAGTGGAATAGACTGCCTAAGGAGGTGATGAGCTCCCCCTCACTGGCAGTCTTCAAGCAAAGGTTGGATGCACACTTTTCTTGGATGCTTTAGGATGCTTAGGGCTGATCCTGCGTTGAGCAGGGGGTTGGACTAGATGGCCTGTATGGCCCCTTCCAACTCTATGATTCTATGATTCCCTCCTCCCTGCAGACACTCAGCAAGTTCTACAAGATTTGTCTTTTCCTGCTCACTAGCACTGTTGTATGAATGCTGGATCTCTGCTCTTTTAATTCTATATTAAACTTTTAATTTTGTACCTACTATCATTGAAATGTATAACCTGCCCTACACTCAAGGACGCATCATCAGGGATCAATATCCATTAAACAAAGATAATGCATGATTAATCTATGTTACTGGGTTACATGCGGTCCTAAAGGCCATGAACTGCCAAACCCTGGTTGAAACGCCTCCTTTGTGTAGATTTGCAGAAATGCAGCCAAGTCTGACCACGTCCATTTCAAACAATTCAGCCTAATTGGTTTTTTATATGATAAAATTACCAAATAATCCAAAAAAACGTATGTTACATTCTGGGGGCATCCCTAAGTAAAAACCTAAAGACCCAGATGTTCCTGTACAACTGAAGGGCAGGAACCACCTTCCGATTCTTATATTCCTTTCTCTTTATTGTCAGCCGCTTCTTCACAGAACAGCAGTTGATTATTCTTTGGTAGACAGCAAAGGATTTAGAAGCTTGGAGAGAGGCTAATTCCTGTACTAAGCAGGCAAGAAACCCAAAGGAAACTTGCTCAATTGTCACAGGGGCTATAAAAACAGAGGAGAAACTTTGTATACAGTCAAGAGTAAGGCAGAGCTTGCAACAAGTGTGGGTTTCAGGAGCTTTGCTCTGGGGAGTATATACCAGCTGCAAATCTCCACTGTCTTCCCTCCCCTCTCCCTGGCGCTCATGTAACATGAAACTTCGCATCTCCAGGACGACCAACAACAAAAAGAGGTTCAGAGAGAGAGAGAGAGCGCGCACAAGCAAGCGTGCGCACACAACGCAGACACTGAAAGCAGCTGGCTGTCAGCATCAGGGAAAAGAGCAGCCGAGCAAGGAAAGAGAGGATAAAGAGAGGGTCAAAAATGGAAGGAGAGCTGACATGAAATGAAGACAACAGAAAGAAAAACACAAAGGACAACCATCTAACCCGGCTGCACCACTGGGGTAAGGCTGGCTTTTGCCTCTTCTCATCCTGCTACAGCGCCTCAGCAAAGGAAGGATTCCATTGTTCAGCTTAAGCCTTTGTCAAGATTTTATGGCAAGAGTTAGAACTGCAGGGAGGACACAGGATGGAAGAGCAAGAAGGTGGTGGGAGATGAAAACTAGTTGTTCAGCAGTCAAGAGTGTGAGCCAGCTGCATGCTCCCTTGTACGGGGCCCTAAACACTTTAACATCAGTAAGGGTGGGGGGGGGGGATGCAAGGCTGTTTTGTGACCCAGGCATGAGAAAATCTGAGACATCTTCCCAGGAATTGGCAATTAGTCTGATTATACAGCTGAAATTCCTCAGGCAATTGAGGGAATTCTCACCAAACTGTGGAATAATCATTAAAACTTTGTTGTATGTTTCTCTGAAGATAAAAGTTCTGGTTGAGCAAGAAAGCTACTATATTGCCATTACACACAACTAAGAGTGTGTCTCAAGATTAAGGAGTTTGTGCCAATTAGAAAACATTCCACATTCCTATACTTGTTTTTGGTTCTTCAGCACAGTTAGAGTAGAAGCAGCTGCTGAAAGAGGGCCCAGGCTTTAATGGAGTGTCAGTGAGGAATTCTAGGAGGGGTTGTTTATTTTTTCAAAATGGATTACTACAGGCAGTAGTTCAGTGCAGGTTTTTCTTGCTTTCCTGGGAACTCTGACACTTTAACCACAACATTCTCTGAACACTATTTGGATTGGGATATTCAGCTAGCATGCAAACAGGTCAGGGGATGAAATCTTTGCACAGAAACACAACCACAAGCAATAAAGGGCCAATCTAATGAAAATATATAGAACAAACTCAGATACAACTCTGATCCAAACAGCACTGTGATGGTATGGCATAACTGGCCCTGCCATCAAAGGCTCACTGAGTTGGGTACCTTTTCATAAGGTAATAAAGACATCTACAAGTTGGCTGTAGGGAGACACCCCCATTGACTGAATTCTTTATGCTCTACAAGCAAGGTTGCTCTGGTCCAGTTTTAAAACATTTATTTTCTTTCTTCTCTATACATAGGCTATAAATGTATCTACTAATGTAGATGACCACTTCATACATCTTTGAAGGAGGATCTGTAGCTTACAAAGGGTCATGCAACATGAAATAAGCTAGCAACAGTGAAATCCTAAACAGAGCTACACCCTTCTAAACCCACTGATTTCAACAGATTTAGAAGGCTGACATTCTGCTCAGGATTGCATTCTAAGTTACTACACGATTGTTCACTGCTTTTACTGCAGATTAATACATCTATCCACCTGGAATTTACTACAAATAGCCTTTGAGGTAATCCTGTCCAGGACTAACAAGTAACCAGCAGCAGTCAAACATTACAGAATCAATATCTAAAGCACAGCCACACAATAATTTTACTACATTTTACTCCAGTACCCCCCCCTCCTCCCCAGATGTAAAGGCTGTGACCGTTTATGCACTGGGAACTTCACTGCCCCAGCTCCCATGCAGGAGCACAAATCAGGGCAGATGAGGTGCACCAGGCCAAATGCTCCCTCGTGTGGGTTCAGGAAGAGGTGGGGCAACCTGACACAACTAAAACTCCAGCCTGCAACCCGGCATAAAACCTCCAGTGCATGAACAGTCTATGTGAGTCAAAGCTCACTTTGTGACAAAGTGAGATTTTGACAAACTGAGATCTGACTCACAACAGCTTATACCCTTGGGTAAAAAATGGTCTTCAAGGTGCTATTGGGCTCAAATTATGTTCTAGTATTGCAGAATAACATGGTTAGCAACATGAAACAATTTTTTTACTAAAATATCACATTAATAGAATTAACAGAATTTGCCTTTTATCAGGTTCTATGCAAGTCAGCCATACCAATACCTAATGCTAGCTTTTCTCCAGCATCTATCTTGCACAACCCACCAAATGAAGATTTCACAATTCACTGTGTCAAACAAGTTTTGAATGCCTGTCTGATAAAATATTCTGACTTTGATTAAATGTAGTCCTTATCTTTGAATAATTTTAACTCATGAGACATATCGTAACACTTTCTCACTTACTATCTTTCATGGATGATTTACAGGCCAAGAAAGGGAAGAGTTGTATCTGTGACAGGTCTTCTGTAAAAACTATTGAACATTCCTTTTCTTTTTCTTCTGTGTAATTCATTTGGATTTGAGAAGAAAATTTCTGCATCCTCATCTGGATAAGAAACGTGTTTGCTCTTCTAACTACCATTTAAAGACTCTGTTAGCAGGCCTGGATTTTAATATACCATTAGATGTGTGCAAATATACAGCTGCTGCAATAGCTTTATCATTTGTTGCCAAAGATGAAACTCTTTGCACTTACAATCAATTTGATCTAACTATTTCTGTGATACTTTAGTGCCATTTTCATACTAGCAGCACAATATCCTTATCCTTCCATGGTTCCTCTATATATTTGTGAAAAAGCCTGGGGGGGGGGTAGAATGTGTCCGGCTGTCCAAGTTGGAATAGGGCCAATCAGGGTGCAGCCAGTAAAGCTGGAAGCACACTGATTGGCCCTGTCCCTGCAGCTCCCGCCCTCTGTCCCTGGACTCTAGCCTCTTTGCTCTCAGCCAGCAGCAGATAAGGGAAGAGGGCCTGGGCAAAGGGTGGTGGTGGAGGGCCTGCTAACGAGGGCCTCTTGGCCTGCTGACTGCCTGCTAAGGAGCTCAGTCCTGGGCCTGCTAATGAGCTGGCCAGCCCCTGGCCACCTCACTTGATCTGGCTGCGAGCTGCGGCCCAAAGCCACCTTAAGCTGCCTGGCCGGGGGCTAGGGGAGAGGACCATTTCAAGGCCCGTTCTTAGGAATGGGCTTTGAAGCTAGTGTGTGTGTATGTGTATGTGTGTGTCTATATATATATATATATATATACACACACACACACACACACACACACACACACACACACACACACACACACACACACACACACACATACATACATATATATATATATATATATATAAGCCCCCAAGGCTTTTTCACAAATATATAGAGGAACCATGGAAGGATAAGGATATTGAGCTGCTAGTGTGTGTGTGTGTGTGTGTGTGTGTATACATACATACATATTTAGAACACGCATCATTTGAGGATGTTTGCAGGCAAACAACAAAATTATTTCCAAGTTATTTTCTTCCAACCAAAGATAATTAAAGGGAAATAAGCAGGAATCTAGTGGCTAACTTGCCACCCTGAATCATGAGGAAAGGTGGGATATAAGGTTTTAGTAAATAAATTAAGTAAGCCAATTTTATTCCAGCATAAACCTTAGCAGACACAAAAGCACGACATTCTTTTAGTCTTTAAAGTGCCACTAGATTACTGCTTATTTTTGCCATGACAGACCAACACAGTTACTGCTTCATAATAATGAAACTGATCACTTTCTCTAGGCAGAGATCTGAATTCTATGGTTCCTGTTAAAGACTCCTAATAGCTGGATCCCTTTTTTGAGAAAACTATTGTTTCTCTTAGCTGAGCACTGAGAGGAAAAATAAAACAATAATACAAAGCAAGCATCTAGGACCAACATCTAAGAAGTGAAAAACAGAGTGTTTTATGGTAAAAAATACAGAAGAGTTTGGCAGGGGCCTCATCCAGCAGCAAAGGGGAAACATGCAATTTGAAACATATGTCTAGGAATAAGAAGGCAAAGCCCTGGCTTGTGTTACCAGCTGTCATACTGTTAAAGAGGCCTCTCAGTATCCATAAAGCACAACTGCCAAGGAGAAGTCGCCAGAGGCCATGCGGCACTACACACTAGCAATTCACAGCAGGAAAAAAACCCTATGCTATTTTGAAGAAGCTGCCATAGAACAGTGACTTGCCTTTCTGCCCCTTTCCTCAAGCATATTACAGGCTGCCCCTGAATGGTATGCAGCAGATGTATTCACTAAATAGGAGGCATGTACTTCAAAAAGGTGGGATAAACTTAAAAGGCATCCTGGAGATGCAAGAGAAACATCACAGCAAGAAGAAATTGCAGGACAAACTGCCAACTTTAAACTCATAGGAAATGATATCCCTTACTACAGTTGCATGTGGTGAGGTGACATCCATCATCAGATTAAGGTAAAGGTAAAGGTATCTGCTGTGCAAGCACTGGGTCATGTCTGACCCTTGGGGTGATGCCCTCTAGCGTTTTCATGGCAGACTCAATACAGGGTGGTTTGCCAGTGCCTTCACCAGTCATTACCGTTTACCCCCACCCATCAAGCTGGGTACTCATTTTATCGACCTCGGAAGGATGGAAGGCTGAGTCAACCTTGAGCCGGCTGCTGGGATTGAACTCCCAGCCTCATGACAGACAGCATTTATGCTGCCTTACCACTCCGCGCCACGAGGCTCTAGCATCAGATTAGGTAGGCCTAAAAAAAAAAAAAAGCATTTATCCCTTCCTCTTCTGAGTAAAAGTAAACTCAGCTGCATACACACAAAGCTTCTAGTCTGGATTTAATTTTCAGTTAAGCTATTTTTATTATCGCAAACAGTTCCAATGGATTTTATTGCTACTCAAAAATTTAGGTGAGTTCATCACAAACTCCTAAAAGTTTCCTGCAGAGTCCTACCAGCCATCAAGCTAGTCCATCCGCTTTGTGCTGCAAGAAATTTAGATGCCTCAGTACATTCAACAGTAGAGGACCTCAACAATGTCATGGCAGTTTAAAGTTTAGATGTTAAGGGTGAAGAAACCATTTGTATGAAGAAGCATAAGTACGAAGGTTACTTGCTCTTACAAATACACTGTGATGTGGCAAAACAAAGGTACAAGCAAAAGAAATTCAACCACTCAAAGCCAACACTGCATTTCTCATGCCTGTGACTATTTCATCATATTCAAAAAACAACTACACGTTATTTGGTGGCACTGCAACATCTATGTAACTAACGAGGGGTTAGGCCCGCTTTGAAAGCAGGCCTCGGCATAGTGTCATCCACACTAGTCTGTGAGCACTGGGGATGGGAGGGTGGGAAACAACCTCCCCCCCCCCACACCTGCTGTCAGGGTGGAAGGCTTGGAGGTAGCTGGGAGGTGATGGCAACCACCCCGTCCCCACGCAGATGTTGTGAGTGCACGGGGATCAGAAGGGTCTCCACCGGTCTGCCAACAGTTCTCCTCACAACGCAGGGAAGCGGGCAAGCAGGTGGGGTAGAGGCTTGTGGGGGCCCTGGCCCCAGGTGGGCCACAGAGCCAGCAGAAGGCCCTCATGGAGGTATGGGGACAAATGGTTGGGGCAGAGGCTGGAGCATAAATCGACTGGCGTGGGAAAGCAGCACATGGGCAGCGGAGTGCGTCCGGGGAGGGCCAACCAGAGGGCATGCAGGTTGTGAGAAACACCCTGCACATTTTATTATATAGGGTGCTGTGGTGTAGTGATTTGATTCCCATTCCTCCACATGTAGCCAACTGGGTGACCTTGGGCTAGTCACAATCCTGCTAGAGCTTTCTTGCAGAGGAATTCTTAGAGCTCTCTCAACCCCACTTACTTCACAGGGTTTCTGTTGGGAGGAGAGGAAAGGAAAGGTGTTTGTAAACCACTTTGGGATTCCTTCAGGTAGTGAAAAGCAGCTTTCTTCTGCATTTCGACTAAATAGTCTCCTTAGTGTGCGCATAGCTAATGCCAGTAGCCAAACTATTCCTTGCCTTCAAGTAATCCTAGCTCTGCTAACAGTTAAACAGAGAACTCAGAAAAACTGGTAGTTCAGTTGTGGGGGAAGGCCATTCATCTGGCAACCCCTTAATATCAGCATAAGATATTTATTTATAGCAATTAAACATGTAGAGCTCCAAGGGGGAAAAACCTGAGGGCAACTGAATACAGGGCATCAATCATAGGTATACCACAATTAACCTAACCTTGCAGACATGAAGGTTGCCAAACTAGTTTTAGTGACATGGTATGCTGAATTCCTGCGGTTCTCATCACCTCAGTTTTAAAAAGAGCTGTTCTGCTGTGGACCCATCCCTGTTATTTGGGTGAGGTTCAAAAGGCAACTAACCAACTGCACAGATGGTAAACACTGGTGTTGGAATCTAAATCTAGAGGCTCCTTTATGGCTTACAGATGGGCAAAGTATTCTACACTGTACCTTCCTTGCTATATTTTTCTTCTCAGCAGCCTCCTTATTCGGTCCATTAGTCTTAACCTTCATGGGTTACTTGATGAAATAGTGACTTTTCTTTTCTGAGGTAGTCACCAGTGTAGGAGTGAGATCTAGTTCATCTAAGGTCAAAGTCTGTCCCCTGGACCATGTTGGTCATAGTTTTGCAAAAGGCACTATTAAAAAGTAACTGTGTCTTATTTGGGTGGCTTTGTACCATCAGTTTGTGGCTACACAGAGGGATGACAACTGTTTCAGCGACACAATATTCTCATTAGCGAACTCTGAAGAGCCTTGTGATTGTATTTTTGCTGGCAAATAAGTCCTGCTTTCCTAACAAAACCACTCAAGCAGCCAAAGGGATAATTCTTTCCAGAATTCAAATCTTTAGCCACTGCCAAGACAGACAGGCAGACACTCTGATACTGATTTGTTTCATGAGAGAAGGACGTTCTGGCCTTGACAAGCCTGAGAACTTTGAGGCTTTTTCCTTTCAATGTATAAAGATGAATGAATAATAACTAAACAATACCCACTGTCCTTCATTACAGTTAGTTTACCAGAAACAAAGCAAATATTCCACCTTTCAGTCTTTTAGAAAGATATTATCATGAAGTATAATTTTAAAGTTCAATGACGGAGAATAGAAATCACATAATTCAGAGCCACTAAAAAATGGAGGCAGACTATGGTTACGAGTTTAATCATAAATGGGGAAAAAATGACTCTAGTTACAGTTTGTCTTGCAAACTAAAGTCTGAGTCACAAAGTATGCTGAACAGATGTCAATCTTAGCCACCTCCTGATAATGGAACACAACCACAGGACAGGCGGCTGAGAATATCCTTGGTGGGATACCATATTGGAGGAAGAGATCTACCACACTATCCAGAACCAGATGGAAGTGTTCTGACAAAGCATTTAACAAACAATGCCTTCAATTATCCACCAGGTGACAGAGCGATATGGATGAAAAGCAGATTTCCAGACACACCATTGCATAAACAAAAATGACTGACTGCTCTGTAATAAATTTTCATAAGGATAGAAGTTCTTAAAGGTTTAGTTTGGGGAGGGAAGATGTTCAGTAGTTCAGGCAGTAGAACAATAGCTCTTAAGGTGTGGCATTTTCCCATTATGATGTTATGCAAAGCCCTGTACTTATTAGGCATGCACAAGAGGGGTCCTGTGCAACTCACAGAGAGGGAATCCCATCTCCCTTTACATGATGAGGCCTGGCTCATCTCCCTTCCCAATCCCATTCCCTTGTTGTGGAGCCTGCTGCGACTCCAGGCCCCCACAGTTGATTTTTGGCCCAGCCACTGCTGTGATTAGGCCTGCAGCAGCTCCTGAACTCAACCATGACTGCAGCCGGACCCTGAGTGGCTCTCGGACTCCACCATGGCCGGGCCCACTGTAGCTCTTGGACTTCACCACACAGCTGGGCCCAGAACAGTTCCACAACTCTACTAGTAGACTTACTTCCAGAACACAAGGCAATTCCATTGGCTGATTATGCACATACAAAAATATTGTTTGGAGGGGGGATTTAACCCAACCCCATATATTTTTTTTGAAGTTTAAGATTTTTCTGCAAATCTCAGAGGTCCCTTTCCTACAAATGTACAAGCAACCATAACCAAAAATTTCTATAATCTCCTTTGGAAAATCAAAATACTTTCTAAACCATGCTAAGGCACAGCCATGGAATATTCTGCTTTATACCAGAATGTTACAGTTCTGTTATCTAATGACACTTAGTGCAGCCTAAAGTCCATCAATGAAAGAATGCCTATGACAGATCAGCTGTGAGAGGATCTCCCAGCAGAAAATAAAAAAAGATACACATATAAACTGTACTTCTAACAGCAAGCACACCTGGTAGAGTGCACTGAGGACCTCACAAACTCCTTTAACGAGCATGCATTACAAAATACAAACAAATTTAAAGCATTAGAGAAAATTACCTGCATCAAACGGAACAAGTAGGTAGGTATTAAAAGTATTATTTTCTTCAATGCCTGAAATTCATTTGAAACCTACACTAAACAAGTAGAATGAGTATCGGTGAATTCCCATAACGAGAAGCTGATCAGGATTTGCAGTACTGCCACTCTGTGCCATTCTTAGACGCTATAACATTTAGAACATCTCATCAAGCAGTTGAAATCAAAGAATCTTAAGAGCAGAACCAAATAATTCTCTCTGGAATGAAGTTTAGAATATGGAACACCATTTAGCATATGGAATATACACACCTTCTGTGTGTGTTCCATATGCAAACACCCCAAGCCCTGCTCAGTGAATTGTCATTTCAGAGAGAAGCAGAGTTGTCAGAATCAGGGCATACTTTATTGCTACACCTCTTAAGAAATGGGAACGAAGAACTGGAGAAACAGCTTTTGATTTACCCTGTATGTATACTATATCAGGATATTCAAAACGAGCACAATAAGCCTCCTCCTCAGTGGCTGTACAGGAGTAGAAATACAAGGGCAGAATCCTGATAAACTTGTTCTGCTGATGATCTCATTACCAAAAGGTGTTTTGTAATGCAAAGTTATTAACTAAGCTCTCATGTACTCCTTTCCCCCACCTATGTTGTGTCTTAGAAAACCTGGGCTAATACAGGCAGGATGTCTCACGGGGACTTTCAGAATGAACTCTACACTATTGGTGAAAAATTACTGAACAAGTTCCAGAGATTACCAAAGGGGGATATATTGGAGATTGCATTCTTTTTCGTCATTGTCCTGTTCATTGGTAAGTAAGATGCTTTCCAGATGCTTGTTAAGAGTCTTTGGGCTGGTCAACCTGGTTACTTTGTTTTCAGGAGCTTAATGTGAATCAGTACTAGGACTTATCACTTGGAATGGAGCAGTTACTAGAACAAGTAGCAAAGAGGTTATCAACAACTGCCTCAGCACTAAGAATAGCAGTAAAATGAAAAGCAACTGCAGAATGAATCTTTTTCATTGATGTCCTGCCTTTCTGCCCAACAGGGGACCCAAAGAGGCTTAACATTGTTCTCCTCACCTCCATTTTATCTTCACAAACTATAGGTTACGCTTATACAGCAGGGTAGAGATTTGAACCGAGGTCTCCCAGATCCTAGTTCTTTACCACCACGCTGGCCGTGAACGCCAGTGAAGTAAATGCCAATAAAGACAGCTGTCTACTCTTTAAACACTCTGATTGTATGGTTATGGCTGTGCAAAGTTGTAAATACTCCTCAAAGTAACAGCCTTCTGTATCATGGTTATGTGGGAGTTTTGCCTCTAACAAAAACCAGCCAACAGGATTAGCAGTAGTTATAACAAGCCTCAGTCCCCATGAAGAATCAAAGTGGGGTCGGAGGGACAACTTGGAAATCTCCTTCTCTTCACTAAGCTGAGGCTTGACCAGGCTGACTCCCCCTCTTTTATTTAACTGATATTCAGCAGGTCTCAACAACCCATTGTTGAAGCATTTTCAGTGTGATTAGTACAGAAAGTATATTTTCCTGCGTACTTCAGAAGTCTCTAGAGACCCCTATACCCTGTTCTCTGTATGGTCAGGTTTTGCTGTTTTCATTATCTATGCAAGGACCTATGATTTTACTATTAGATAGAATGCTACAAACAGAAGTGGCCACAGTTTTGTCTATCTGTCTGTCTCAAACACACACACACATGTGTTTCTCCTTTCATCTTCACCCACTCTAGCTTTTCAGTCCCAAGTTTTTAATACTTTTTACTACCAGTCAAGTTGATATTCCCTTCACTGCCTTGGCCCAAGCCCTATTTTCTGAGAATCTACAGTTTTGATATCAGTCATGACAAAGATTAATCCTTATTGAGTATGGCTGGAACAATGTTTAAGTTTCAGAGGGTTGGAAGCCCAAATAAACAGTTTAAAGCAATAGGATACAAGGCCCAGTTTGGTCATCCCAATGCTACAAACTCTGACCATTAGCAAGTAGTTGATTAGGGTTGTTTGCCATTCAAGGGGACAAAAAACCCAAAAAGGTATAATGAAATCCCTACTGCACTGCAAAATGGCTTAGGTTCATTCTAAATTGTTAAACATTTTCAGGAACTAATATGCTCCCTCTTCTTTTTTCTCACTCCAGGTACAATACTTGTGATGACAATCATAGCCTGCAGCTTTTGCTGCTTCAACTGTGGGAGCCCAGATCCCAGGGGCAGGAAGATCCGTGTTGAGCCAGCAGCCCATAAGTGAGAATGCACTGCAAAGAGGGCGGAAATTCTAAGGAATGAATGTGAAGAGTCTGTTGTCAGCCACCACAGGAGAAACCTTGCAGAGCAGTTGACCAACAAGATAGCAGAAATTTGGATGTCAAGCTTCAAGCAGAAAAAAGGGGAAAAATCCTACGTCAACTAGGATTTTGTGTCATAGATACTGCATGACTATACAAGGAAGCAATACAGTCCACAGTATTTATCTCTCTGCCCTCAGGAGACATTCACTATTAAAATGCTAAACTTGCCATAGCTTGCCTGGATATGAATCCCAACATAAAACCAAAAAGAGCAGAAGCCTTGAACAATCTTAAGGAAACTTCCATGCTTGTACAAAAGGGAGAGTTGCAGGGAGATCCCGGACACCAGGACTCTCCGGTATGAACTTCCAAGCTACATGCAAATATTCAGTACTTAGCACAACAACTATAATAAGGGCCCTATTTCTTCCTTGCTGACCAACCATCTACAGCAAAGGACACTAACCACAGAATGTCTGTCTGAGTAATCCAATCAGGAGGTGGTGCAGCTTTGCAGTTAACATATGAGCTCAGTGACTAGGAAACCAGGTGGCGACAAAGCCCCCGCCCCCCCAAGATATGACAGCTGCCAAAGTGAACATGCAAACTATATGCAACAGCCACTGTCTAAGTAGCAATGAGAGTGAAATAATACCTAGTCCCCAAAACAATGTGTTGTTTGGTTTGTCCACTTTTCAGTTATTGTTAATAAGCAAACAGAAAATGCTTTGTTTTTCCCATTTAAAAACTTTGCTGCATTTGCTATAAACTAAGTATTATAATGAAACGGGAAGAAGAGATTGCCCATTCTTACATGTTCAGAATCTATAGCCAAACACCTACTCCGGAGGAAAAACTGTATTTTCCTATTAACAGTTTATATTTATGGCAGTAAAATTCCTGAGGTTTAAGGTTGAGAGTTCAAAAGTAAAAAAAGAGAAAGGGCAGGAAAAAACCTTATTTCTCAATCTCGGTTGGAAGCTTCTTAACTATTGTGACCAGATTTTAACATTGGTAAAGCGGGACACCATTGACCGTGGGGTTCGTCATTAAAAATTTGGTCTATATGGAGCAACAAAAAGTTTCAGAGAATGCATAGAATGCAAAAATAGTATTGTAATATATATTTTTTAATT
Organism: Paroedura picta; assembly: GCF_049243985.1. Classification (NCBI taxonomy): domain Eukaryota; kingdom Metazoa; phylum Chordata; class Lepidosauria; order Squamata; family Gekkonidae; genus Paroedura; species Paroedura picta. The sequence goes on along the minus strand of NC_135371.1, from coordinate 130,409,950 downwards.
TCAATGTTAGTACAATTTGCCAGGTACCCCAGATGTTCCTCCAAAAGTGGGACAATCTGATCACCTTATTCTTAACACAAGGGACACCAAAAAGGACGGGCTTAGCTCTTAGCCCCAATTACTTGTGTAGGAAAGAGATTTGAGAGACAACAGTGAGGGCAGTGTTCATTCAGAAAATATACAGAGCAGCTGCGCAACGGAATTATGACAAATGGCAAAGCAAAAGCACAGCCAAAAAATGAATAGTAAAGCTTTTAACTGTAAGCAAATTCTTTTCCAGAAAGGCTGCCCCTGTGTATGTTTCATTTCTGCTCTACTGAGCTTCAACGTGTACAAAATGTGTCTATGCAAGGGAACAGCAATGGAGCTTGACAACTGAAAGGGCAAACAAAAGAAGCAGAAAGATGGACTGTTGCCTCCAAACTTCTACAAAACGAACTGTTCGTGCTGTAATAAATGATCATCATCACATTATCTGTAACCAGTCCCTAATTAAGAGATCCTCCTACCAACAAATTCAAATAGTCCAAGCCAGAGCTTCCCAAACATATATACACACACACAAATGGAGGACCTGTAAGGACTTGGGGGCATCTCACTTTCCCTTCCCAATTATTTCCTCTTCCCTTTTCCTGTTTCCTCCTCTGATCTACCTAATTTGTATCCCCCCCCCACACACTCATTTTTGCTCATTTTGGCATTTGGAAATGGTGCTGCTGGCCACCAGGCCAGCTGTACTGTGGGATACATCACCATAATCATCATCATATTTGTTTCCTGCCCTTTTTCTCAGCCTCAGAGTGGGTAACATCAAGTACACAAAATCTTAAGAGGTAAAAACAATTCTGCCATTCAATGCCTATTTCTAATATTTCAACAACAGGAAGGAGAGGAGGCAGAGAATTTTTATTTTTTTTTAACAGCCCCAGATGGATGAGTAGGGCTTCAATAGACAGGCCAGTTTTGTTCATGGGTGTTTCTTGGGCCTCAACCATGGGCCTGGTAGAACAGCCCTGTTTTAAAAGCCTGTCCCGCAAGGCTCTGATCTCACTTGGCCAGGCCAACTAAGGACTTATGAGGGGCACCATACTTTCCCTTTTATCTCCTTCCCCATACTACTTCTTTCTACTTTTTAGAAGTCCCCATATGTTCTCTCCTCTTCCTGACTCCTTCTCTCCCACCCACCCACTAATCAAACTACCTTGTATCTGACCTCCCATCTGCTACTAAATTTATTATTTACTTCATTTATATCCTGCCTTTTTCTACAATGGAACCCCAAGCACTTACACATCATTTTCCTCTCCTCCACTTCATTCACACAACCACCCTTTGAGGTAGTATGTGACTGACCCAAGGACACCCAGTAAGCTTCTGTGGTAGAGTGTAAATTTGAACCTGATTGATCAGATCCTAATCTAAAACTCTAACTGCTATACCTCTGCCACAAATTCTGTTAAGTCTTTAAGGTGCTACTAGACTCTTGCTCTTTTCTGCTGCTACAGATAGACTATTGTGGCCACCCATCTTGATCTATACTACTGGCTTTCCTGCAATAGCTGCTGTCACATGGCAAATTGCATGGTATCTACCAGGCCTGGCCCTAATGTGTGCTTCTTCAAAGGTGAAAACAGTCTTGGAAAGGGCTCTACCCTTTCCCCAGTCTTTAACTTACAGAAAACAAGACCAGAATGCTAGCAATTACACTGAGGTTATCTAGCAATGGCAACAGCAATTATTTCCTTCTTAAAGTTAGGAGGAGTCTGTTTATGGCTCCAATCTCCAGATTTAAATATCTGCAGATGGGGCCACATTGAGAATTAGTTATATTGACTATACATATGCACTTTATTGTTGTCCAAAGAAACTACCAAAATATTACAAAACTAGTAAGCAAGCCCGCTGCAGGGAAATGCAGCGGGTGCTAGGACTCACCGGCGGCGGGCTGGTCGGCGGCGGCGTCGATGGCGGCGGCAGCAGCAGGCTTTTGTAGGCAGCAGGCAGGCAGGCTCCCTCGGGCGGCGGTCTGATGCGGCAAGAGGCGCTTTGCGCCTCTCGCCGCGTCAGACCGCCAGGGAGGGAACCCCCGGCAGCCGCGCTTCGCGCGACTGCTGGGGGCTCCCTCGGGCGGCGGGCTGATGCGACGAGAGGCACATCGCGCCTCTCGCCGCGTCAGGCCGGGAGCAGCTGCGCGCGGCTCGCAGTTGCTCAGGCTGGGAATCGGAGGGACCAATCGGCAGGCGCTCTGCGCCTGCCGATTGGTCCCTCCGATTGTCTGTCGTGAGGAAGGGTCCAACCCGGACCCTTCCTCATCACGGACAAAGCCCACCTCAAGGGGGCTTAACGAATTATTTAGTCCGTGGCGCCCGTGGCTGCAAAACAAATAGCTGCAAAACAAATGAAACTCAAATACTTTGGCCACCTCATGAGAAGGAAGGACTCCCTGGAGAAGAGCCTAATGCTGGGAGTGATTGAGGGCAAAAGAAGAAGGGGACAACAGAGAATGAGGTGGCTGGATGGAGTCACTAAAGCAGTTGGAGCAAACTTAAATGCACCAACTTCAACTTCAAGGAATGGTAGAGGACAAGAAGACCTGGAGAATCGTTGTCCATGGGATCGCGATGGGTCGGACACAACTTCACAACTAACAATAACAAGCGGCGAAACAAACAAAAAAATCCCCAACCCAATAACCATAAAAATAGTTATGTTCAGAAGAATTAGGCTCACTTACCTGGGCAAAAAATCCATCTTTTTAGTCTCCTATCCTATCATCAAAGGTAAATAATTTCATCAGCTCCTAGTCCCAGGGAGTTTTCTGCAGGCTAAGAGGCCTGCAGAAGACAGACCATTACAGGTGTATACTATTTTTCACTCTAAAGATAAGCTAAGAGAACCACCTTACAGAGAACATAAGAGTTGGGTTGGATCACTCATCTCCTCCAGCATTCTGTTTCAGACAAAGGGCAGCCAGATGCATCAAACAGAAGCAATTACTGGAGACTCCCAACCCAACCCAGAATACATTTCCTCAGAAGAGAGTCCTGTGAGATCTAGAGGGCTGCCTCATAAGTTTGTCTTTGATCACAGCCTACCATGGTGCACAAGGGGCCACTAAGGAAGCCTCTCAAAGCCTTCCTCCCTCATATTCAGCGTGACTTGGCTCAGCCACTCTCAATTCCACTGTCTGCACAGCAGAAGAGGAACCCAAACTCCAGTAGCAAAGCAGCAGTATTGAGTGAGGAGTCCTAATGACTATGGATGTGAAACAGAAATGTAGGGAAAAGAAGGTGGTGTACCACACAGGCCAGAATGAAAAGAAAAGGAAGGTCAAGGCAGGCAGCCCCCTCCTCCATTCTATGGTACAGTGGGTCTTGACACTCATCTCTCCCATGTGGCTCCATACTCCCTACAAACTTCTACAAGCAGGAAACCTTTGTCCTTGAAGTATCCAGGCTTTTCTCTGCTCAGCTGTGATCCAGACATGCTGTGAAGGGCAGCCTCCCCTTTTCTCCCCAGCTGACGTTATGTAAGGAGACTCTGCATCAGGGAACCTGACTACCAGCCTGCCCGGTGAAAAAGCCACTCAGATGAGACCAGCAGCAGGATCAGCCGAGGCACTGGGCCCCTGTTTCTCTCACTGGTGGCTTGAAGTGACCAACCAGGGAAGTCTACTGCTTTATGGAGCCCCTAGACCTACCACGTGGGGCCACAGGGCTCTGTGGAAGACATTCTGCGAAACATTCCAAGCCATCAAGATTTCTGTTCTGAATTTCTTTTTCCAAAGGGAGGCATTTAACTGCTTTAGACCTGCCCTGCGGCATACAAATTATATGATCAATAAAAAGCCATGAAAATGCAGCAGTTGTGCTTACAGGGATAGTATAATCAAAAGCTGTTTATCCATTATCTTCCTTTGTGTAATGCAATATAATGGGCACTCAATGCTAAGGGGCAATTAAAGCATCCTCTTCCCCTGTTTTCATGGTTCAAAACTAGAGGCAATGGACAAAAGTATCTGCCTTGTTAGCCTTAAAAGGCAATTCAATATGTCGTAACAGTTAAATCTTTCAATGGCTATTAGCAGTGATGGCCCAATGGAATCTCCCTGCTCAGTGGCAACATTTTTCTACTTATACACTGAAATGTAAGATTTGTTTCATAAAGCAACCACTGAAATTATCAAAAATGTTAACATTTCAGTCCTTAACCACTAATAACCCCTTACAATCTAGTCCACATAGATACTCTCCTACAGATTTTTGTTATGAAAATTTAGCATGTTAACAGTTTCTGGTCTCAGTCTTCTATACAAATGATTAACAGGCCAATATTGGAAAATCTATTCTGTGGACACAGATGATCCTTTGCAAGTTTTCCAAATTTTTGAATGTTTATAGCATTATATAAACAGCAACCAAATACTTATTTTTTAATTGTTGAAACATTTACTGTTTTAATTCCCAAGTTATGAGATGGTGAAGATGGACAACAATAGAGTGCTCTATTCACCATATTTCCCAAGGTAATAGCCTGGCCATGGACTGCTTGAGCAAAAGGAGAGCTGGGTAAGTGATTTTTTTCTAATATGAAGAACGGTCCACCTGCAAGTTCACTTCCCTCCAATCAACCTTTGCAATCTAGAAAGTGAAACAGCAGGCATTCCCAAGCATGTTCTCCTGAGGCTGCACAGTCTCCTTTGTGCCTTTCGAGGAGGATCAATCACTGCAATAGATGGATAAAATAAAACCTTTGGACTGTACAGTTCAGAATTTTGAACTGATAAGACCCACCCTCTAAAAAAAACTTAGTGGGAAGGAGAAGAGAAACAAAATATATTTGCCAATGTAATGTTAATAATTTGCTAGAGTACAAATAGACACGTTAGGCATTAAGCAGTTTCCAAACACACAACTGAAAGAAGTTTTTCCAGCAGGCAGAGATCCTTGCTTGAATTTCAGAGAGGAAAATTACAATCAGCTTCAGGTAAGAATTGTGTCCTCCTTTGCATCTGCATTTCAATGCATATTACAATCAGCGGGAGCTTTCTGTTGCAACTGAGACTGACCAAACCCAAATAACATCCACAAGTCCCCCTCAGACATCCCCTCCATGGACGGAACCAGTCTGACCTCTCTGGGTGCCTTTGCTAAGTTACCGTTCCTGTTATATCATTGTTGTTTAAGACCATTGAAATTGTGTTCTTCAGAACAACTGTTGGATTATTGTTGATGTATTTGACTATGTTATGTTAGGCCATTCCATGTATCCCCCTCGTGACATATGTAAGCAGCCCTGAGCTGTACGGAAGGGTAGTATAAAAATCTAATAAAATAAATAAAACTGGACAGACTGTCTCTTATACAGAAGTATATTTCAAAAGTATTTTGAGTATCATTGTGTCTCTCCTCCATTCGGAGGAAGTAGAGGGCTGAAATAAAGATCCTGCAGACTTGAAACTTTCTAAGAACAGGCCCTTTGCTTCTTCTATTTGTACAAGTCTGGATGAAATGACTAGTGCATAGATGCTCTTGCTAAAAAGGATTGTTGAAAACAACAAGGAAGCAATATATATCTAAATATTTTTTGTCAGGACAGATAAATTAATGACCGAAGCATGAGCCAGAGGCCTGAACAGATTTGTACGGGAGAAATTAGTTACATCCCCCCCTAATCCCTTGTTTGATATAACGTTAACAGCAAAAATTGTAAAAGCAAGCTAGACATAAACTCCCTGAAATTTAGCTGATGCTTCATTCTTTCAGTTCTCCAGTTGCTTCAGTACTGCTGCACAGAGAGAAATATAGTGAGGGACTAATCCACACATCCGTTCATTCAAAAGAGAACATAGCTGAGGAATTAAAAGTAATGTCCCCCTTTATTTAGATGTCATAACAACTGGCTTGTCAGTAATCTCATTGAAAGGTTGAAGGAGAACTCTGTTGTCTAAGAACCTACGATATTCAAGTAAGGCAAGGTCTTTTGTTCCTCATTTAAGCCACATTTACTTTGAAACTTTCCATTAGGAACCTTAGAACTTAAAGGAACCTGTCCACTGACACTGAAACTCTCAATTCACTGCAGGTGAACTGAGATACATAATGCTGGAAAGGGGGAAATAAGCTTCAACTACATAGTGTGCATGTAGTGCATATTGCTAAATATGAGGTATTTCTGTTCAGATCACAAAATGAGAAATGTTATACAGATGTCTATAAGCAATCTATAAACAATTCAGTTGAGCATCACCCAACAGCCATAGCACCTTTACAGTTAGTGTACAAAACAAAAAACAAAACATCAGCTCATCTACCTCATCTTCCATAGATGCATGCCTAAACACGAGGCAACAGTAAGCAATTGTTGTCAATATTATAATGGCTCCTAAGCACAGTTCAGGATGTTGCCTCTGACCCTTAAAACCCTACATGGCTAGGGGCGAAGAATATCTGAAGGACCATCTTTGCCCATATGTTCTTGCCTGTGAAATAAGATCACAGGGAGAGGCCCTCCTGACTGGCCCAAACTATCAAAAAAGCTCATTTGGTGGGTACACAGAGAGGGCCTTTTCAGTGCCCTACAATTACGGAACAACCTCACCAGGGAGATACAACAGACCCCCTCATTTTCTATGTTTGAAGGCAACTGAAGACTGTTTTGTTTAGGATTGTATTTGAGTAAACTCACCCTAAGCTGTGATTTTAAATGTTGGTTTTATGTTGTTGGAGCTCCATAAGGAAAAAAGGTGGTTAATAAATATTTTAAATAAATATTTTTAGTCCACTGCTGGGTTTTGGTAAGCCATCCCAGGAAATAACCTATACTTTTGTTGTCATTAAGGACTGCAGGAATACTGACTACGTTTTTTAAAATGCAAAGATGTTATTTCAGCAGAAACCTAGACTTTTCACTGGGGTCTCCCTTCACTTAAAACACTGGAAGATATATGTTGGCCAGTTACATTCCTTCTGTTCCAGCTGATTGTTATGCATAATGGACAATGAAAGCCAAACAATCCTGGAAAACAGATGTTACCAAATGAAGACAGTCAGAGATGTAACTACAGTAGAATCACCAACAATCACTGTCAATACAAAAAGGAAGGATGCGACACTCAAAATTATGAAACTATCAAAAAGTATCACTATTTAAATATGTGTTTGATGGCAATGATTTCCTCTCTCCCTTTGAATCCCCTTACAGGATAAGGGGAAGGAGCACCTACATCTTTGAGAAGTCAACACAGAAGGCAGAAAACAAGCTGAAACTTCCCCCTTGCATGTCCAACTTGTTCTACTGAGCTCTCATATCAGCTCCAATCCAAATGGAGTCTCAAGTTCTGGAAAGTTTGAAAACTCGGATTATGGCAGATAATTGGTCTCTTGCTGGGCTGATAGTGATAGTCATATTTTTTTCTACCATCACTGTCCTCCTCTTGTTTGCTGCTATTTTTGGCTGCTGCTCAACTCCAAGGAACAAATCATCAAGCATCATATAAAGAGCCAGAGCATGCTAAACTCTGCAATTGTGCGCTTGCCGCATTCTGACCTGCTTACACAGGGTCAACGAGCTGCTTTTTCACCCCATACACAAATCACAGGGGATGACCGCTACTGTGTAGAGTTACAGACTGCACTCATCTGCACTAAAGAATTATTAAACTGCCAAATGTCTGATTCAAAACAGAGTTCTTTTCTACAAGGTAACAGACAATAGGCAACCACTGATTGGAAGTGTGAGCTGTAAGAGATTTAAAAACATCCAATCATTAAAATGCATTGCTTTATATCAGTGGTCCCCAACCCCTGGTCCGGGGACCGGTACCGGTCCGTAGATCAGTCAGTACCGAGCTGCGGCTCCTCCTCGTCCTCCTCCCCGGCTGCTGCCTCGGGGGCTGCCCTGCCACCGGCTCACCTTTGGTGCTCTCCAGCGGCCGCAATGGCTGGGGCTCCCCTCGGTCTGGCACTGCGCAGCTGCTGCTGGCAGTACCCCCAGTGGATGGCGGGAAGTCAGGGGCGCCGGTGGGAAAGCAAGCAGAGCAGGGGCTCAGGCAGCAGCAATGTCCCTGCAAAAGACTACCCCACCCGGGCAAAAGACTACCCCCCCCCCCGGGCCTCAGTAAAATTGTCAAGCGTTGACCGGTCCCCGGTGATAAAAAGGTTGGGGACCACTGCTTTATATGACTATTCAAATTACCTCTCATACTCTAGATATTACTTAAATTGTACATTTATCTTTCTTCATTGTAAACAATAAAACGATTTTATTCAAAACTTGTTCTAGCTAACTTTTGGGGTTTCTTTTACATAACATTACACGTTATTTCATTTTAGTAGCCCACCACCCCTGACAACATAGGGTCAAGTAACCTACAATGTCATTGTCCATTGCTCCCAGCTGTTTTTGTTTATGTACAAAATTGTGACTAGTGAAAGTGGTTGTCCCTAATTTACAGATTTTTTTCTTAGGACTCTGAGAAAGGGCGACAAAAGTACTTCATGATACCTAATTGAGCATGACTGTTCATGAGTCCCAGTCTAGGAAACTGAGCAAACAGAAGAACCCTTTCAGCTGGGGAAGAGGAACTCTGGATCCAGTACACTGTCCTTGTACATTTATTTAGACATGGAAGAGGCAGATGTGCCATTATCTCCTCCCCACTGTTTTGCTACTGTGGCAAATAACCCGCTCTGGCCTGCAAGTTCTACTTCATTATGTCCTCCAAGTTGTTGGAGCTCCAATAGTTGGCTACCCAAGGTCTCTGCCTGGCACATGCCATCCGGCTGGTTTTCCCCAACAACTCCCTCTCTTAGTTCAATGACTGCCACCATCTGGCCTTTGTAGGAGTTCTCCGGAGAGGGCCAGAACCCCCAGCTTCCTCTCCCTATTCCGAGCCCCTGTCTCTGTGCTTCTCCACTAGTAATAAATAAAATCAAACCCTCTGTGATAGTGATCGAATGTGTTTTCTTTTCCAAGGGGGGCATATACATTCCAAGGGATTTGGCATATGTTTAATATGTAGAAGAAGAGTTGGTTCTTATATGCAGCTTTTCTCTAACCAAAGGAGTCTCAAAGCGGCTTACAATCACCTTCCCTTTCCTCACCCCACAACAGACACCCCGTTAGGTAGGTGAGGCTGAGAGAGCCCTGATATTCCTGCTCGGTCAGAACAGCTTTATCAGTACTGCGGTGAGTCCAAGGTCACCCACCTGACTGCAAGTGGGGGAGGAGCGAGGAATCAAACCTGGCTCGCTGGATTAGAAGTCTACACTCCTAACCACTACACCAAGCTGGCTGATGAATGCCCTTCTGCAACTTCTTTATGTAGCCTCAAATATGGCTCTTTTGAAACAATGAGAACAAAGACCATCTTCTGTCACTTCCTGTGATGTATTAAAGGAACCCCAAAATGTGTAGCTGGGATAGCTTTAAAACTAGAACTGAGGCAGGGCTCTATCAAAGCTAAAGTATGGTTGCATGCATTTAAAAACAGGCTAAGGTCATTTTTTTTTTTTACAAAGGATGGATTGCTCTGTGAACTTAATCAAAAATCAATTCTATTTCCACCGATGCAAGAAATAGGCAAAAAACAATCTTGTCTTAGCTCACCAATGGATGATATATTGAGAACTGGGAAAAGTGAACCCTTACTACCATAATGATCAAGAACTGCACAAAGGACCAAGGTTACTTCAGCTCAGTTACATGAGCTCAGACAGGATGCTCCACCCAGCTTTCTGGTATCCTTCCATATCCAATCATCCCAGCCTATAACAAATACGTAACAGTTCCTTGTTACTGCTTGCACATTTGAACACTGCCCCTTCAGCAGTCCTACATGGGAGATATTGTAATTTACCTTATCCGGAATAGGCTTTGCCAGTATAATTTGAAGAAGGTTGACTTCCTAAACCATATGCCATTAGAATGCCCCCCTATCACAACTGTTATTGTGAATTATGTATTAACCCTATTAACTAAATTAACCCCTACTGTTTAAAAAAATAATAAAGTCCCCTATCTGTTGGTGGATAGAGATCCAAGGACTATGCTGGCAGTGGCCAAGTATTTCTCCACCATATTTTTCTTAAAGAAATAAAGACTTCTTGACCACTGCTCAAGCACACTGGATCAAAGGAGCTTAAGAATGTAAAAGGAAATAAGATTTCCTTGGTTAGAATTTTAATCAGATCAGGTAATAAATCTAATTTCTTGATTAAGTAAATACATGTGGAGGACATTCCAACCAATCTTCTCACCCTACAATAATGCCTTGGTCTTCTCAGCCAAGTTTGTGAGAAAGCACACCTGATAGCGGATTGCCACTATGGAATAGTGGTTACCTAAAGACTTAAGCCAAATTTTCTGCTGTGCAACAAAGCTTGTGGGGTGACCTTGGACTAGTCGCACTGACTCAGCCAGCTCTCCTTATAGAGCTGTTGCAAAGATTATATTGGGACAAAGAAACCACATAAGTTATCCTGAGCAGTTGGGAGAAAAGGAAGGATAAAAATATACTAGACACCATTATGCTCTGCGGGTGCTAATTTATTGGTCATACCCAGCCCCAGGGAAGTGCACTTGGCCTTGACCAGGGCCAGGGCCTTTTCAGTCCTGGCCCCTACCTGGTGCAATGAGCTCCCGGAAGAGCTACGGGCCCTGCAGGAGCTTCTGCCATTTCACAGGGCCTGCAAGATGCAGCTCTTCCGCCAGGTCTATGGTTGAGGCCGGCGCGCTAAGGTAGATCTGACCCCCCCTTTTGGACCATTCTGTTGGTGGCTTACAATTGTCTCCCCATGTCCACCCTTTGAGTGGGGATAATAGGTATTTTTATGATTTTTTTCGTTGCAATATGTCTTGAATTGTGGTTAAATGGGTTTTAGTTCTTAGTTTTAAGGGTGATTTTATTGGTTGATTTTATGTATTGTACTGTGTATTGTACATTGTATTTGTGACTGCCATGAGCCTCCGGGGAGTGGCGGGATATAAACCAAACAAACAAGCAAACAAATCAATAAATAAAACTGATTAAAAATTACAAGATGGCAGAACTCTTAATTCCATATCCCAGTTGGATCTTTTCTTCTTATTACACAAGAATTCCTGATTCTCTAAACACAGCAGGTTGCAGCAGCTACTGGTTTTTTATGTGTCTTAGGATGGATTTAGCCCTAGTGGGAAAGTTAAAGAAATCTAAAACTTACCAAACCCAATATGATGAAGTAACAGGGTAAGGTGAAGGTCAAAGATCTCAAAAGCTATAAAGTATTATTCTTCGGATGCAGCATGTGTTAAGCTACAAGCATTTTCCCGTGTCCTTAAAGTTAAAATTCATTTACTAACAATGGACTCCCACTCCTCACAATAGGACTGGCAGGTGACTAGATTCTATCATAAGAAATGTCCACAGATATAAAACAAAGGTGATTTCCTAGTTAGCAAACATGTGTCCTCATTTCACTGCAGAAAAATGCCCTGGCCACTTCAACAAAGCCAGTTAGACAACAGTTACAGCCCAGCTTAGCCTGAGCCAGTTAGAACTTTGAAGCTGAGCAGGGTTGGCCATAGTCAATGCTTGGACAGGAAATAACCAATGGAGACTCAGATTGCTACACATAGGAAGACGATGGAAGACCACCTCTGCCTATTTCTTGCCTAGAACATCTCAATGACAACTTCACCATGAACTGGTTGTAACTCAACAGCACACTGCACTTCTTCCACTATTCTATAGTAAGGTTTCACTACCAGAATTAGGTACTGTACATTCCTGAATATTTTCAGCTTCTGTATAAAAGAAGTTCAGACTCTTGTGGGAAATACCATTATTATTCCAACAAATGTTCAGCAAGTTTCTCCATCAAGCTATTAGTTTCACATTGCTGTTCTTCTGAACAACTGAAGCCAATGAGAAATTCCAGAACGCATGACAACATACAGGATGAATGCCCACTAAATTGATCCAGAAAAGTGCTAAAACCATCTATGTATTTGATGCCATCTACATACTAACCTCCTCTTACCAGTATGCCACACTGCTGGGCAATAGCATAATAGACAAAGTCTTCAAAAAAACTAACTTTCGTAAAAATAAAAATTTGTTTTCCAGTTCAACCAAGTAATACCTTACCCCAACTCTCCACAGAAGGCCACCATTGCATCAAAGTCTGTCATCATAGCTTTATCCGATTCTTTCAAAGTGCCTCGCTTCTCCTGGGGAAAAACAAGACAAGACAAGACAAACTAGCCATATTCGTAAATAGACAGAAAGAAATGTTATATATCTCCAAACCAAGATCGAGGAGCCAAACTAGATGGTGGTAAACAAAGATAAACCTATACCGGGCACCTCAGAAATCTGGTGGAATGGGGGGGGGAGAAACAGTGGGAATTGGTCACTCCAGACAAAAACTTTGCAGAAAAGAAAGACTGTAGTGGGAGAAGTGCAGCTTGGTGTGACAACAAAGGCGTAAACTATAACAGGGCTGCTGAGAGCCACCATGCGCCCTGAACAAAGATTCCATCTGGGCCCCTCCTCCATATTATCCTGATCCAAACCAAATATCATAACAAAACAAATCACTTGGGTGGCTGCTATTATCCATCTAAATAATAAAAGGATCCATAAGTTCACCTGAATGTCAATTTGTGGCAGGCTTAACACAAAAAATAAAACTAGGAATCTTAAAACTGGCCACCAGCTTTAGACTGATCATGGGAATTCCAGGGCCAACAATGAAAGGAACTGGAATATCCTGGTGTCAGGAATCTCCAAACATTCTCCCACCCTATACTATTTGTAATGGAAGCTAAGATTGTGTAACGGTTAAAGCTGAGAAAGCCAGGTTCAGCTCCCCACTCATGCCATGCTGAGTGACCTTGGGCCAGTCATGCATTCTCAACCTAACCTACTTCACAGGATTGTTGTCAGGATAAGATAAAGGAGAGAACAAATGTAAGCTGCTTTGGGTACTTTTTGGAAAGAAAGCTGTAATATAAAGCAAATAAATAAGTTCTGTTCCTTATCTGTTACCACAGAGGTAGATTAATGTTTATTATCATGCATGTTAAAGATGGGGGGAAGCATTTGATTATGGGGAAATATTCATATGCCTGTTCATAATATTAACAAAAGCTTGTTCTTAAATAAAACACATTCTAAGTTGCTAATCAAGATAGGTCAGGAGGCAGTGAGAAGGAAAAATTGGGAGAGAATTAGAAGGGGTATAGATTGATAGCAGATCGTGAAAGGTAGGGAGTAAAATGAAGGCAGAGAAAAGTGCATAAAAGACCTGGGAAAAATGTGGAAAGAGAAGACAAAAGGTGTTTACAAAATGCTACCACATCCTAACAGGGCTGCCCCTTTGTAAGGCCTGGCCGTGCAGGAGTTGGGTGGAACTAAAGGAAAAAGAAAGCCATAGACATTATTAGAAGGCTGTATCCTGGCATTGACTATAGCATGCCCTGGATAGTTGCATTTTGTTATACTGATTGCTAAACTAACAGTTTTAGCAGAATCTGAAAAAGAGGAGACATTTTAAACATGTGGGGATTAGCTACAAGGAAGATGAAAGGGAATGTAAATAGGTTCAGGATGCTTGAAAGTTATTCAGTTTCATAATCACTGAAACTTAGATATGGTATAGGGTTAGGCCCAATACCATCAAATATAAGAGAACACCCATATAGTTAATAAGCAAAGTTAAGAAAATTATAAAAGGCAAAAAATCTTCCAAAAATTGACGTTTTGCCTGTCCACGGTATAGTGGTTAGAGCAGTGGTTCTCAACCTTCCTAATGCCGCGACCCTTTAATATAGTTCCTCATATTGTGGTGACCCCCCAACCATGAAATTATGCAAGTGTTCTTTCACAGAAATTAAACTGAAACTGACCAATAACATGAAGATCCATTGTTCATGATTGTATAAAAATTGGTTTTTTTCCCCAAGGTTTCTCAGTTCAGTTCTACCTCTTATCCCACCATGCCGATCCAGACAGACAAATGCTCTATCTCGATCTATCCCGCAAGGCTGTTGTGTAGATGGGATCCCCACCTGGCCAAGTTGCTTGCCCTGCCATCACCCCTGTGAAGGGGTCATTCGACCCCAAAGGGTTCCCAACAACCAGTTTGAGAATCACTGGGTTAGAGTATTGGATGTGTAGAACCAAAGGAGCATAGCAGTTAAAGAATCAGATTAGGATCTGGGTTCAAATCTTTTTTTAAACAAAGAATTTTGACTCAGGGTATTTATCATTCCTACAACTGCATTTCATAACAACTAGAAACTTTCTGGCATTGGGTCTTGATAGGGAATTCAATGTTCCACAAAGAAGCTTCCTCATGAAAATAAAATAACTGGAGAGTGATCGTGTTCTTCACGTGAATAACAAAAATCATAGCCAAAGGTATTGACATATATCCACGACAACAGTACTATTTAGTTTGTTTCACTGTTACCTGGAATCTGGGTTGAACTGGGCAACCCTGCAAACAAATCACATCAGTCGCTCTATGAGGATCTCTCTAAACATTGTGAGTAGGTAACAATGTAGCTATAAGTGTAATGTTGGCAGAAGATTCTAATGGGATCTGAAAAAGTATTGACTCAGGAGGGAAGTGGTGTCATGGCAGACAGCTCAGTGGACACCAGCAACAAAAGCAAGTTTTGTGATACAGACAGAATGGGCAGAAAAAGGAAATATTTCACACAATATGCAACTACCTTACTTTTATTGCCACAAGTCTGACCTAAGATAACTTTAAAGGGGAATTAGATTCATAGAAGATCGCTCTATCAAAGAATGAATGGAATCTCCCTTTTCAGAGGCAGCGTATTTCTGACTACCAGCTGCTGGTCATGGGGGCTAAAGCCTCTTTGCGTTACCAACTAACAGCTGCTGAGAGGCAGTAGCAGAAAAAGGCTGTAGCTCCCATGGCCTGCTCTGAGACAGTCTTGAAGGCCTACAAGCAGAGAATGGGGCCCAAACCTCTCCCTGTTGCTGCTTTGTAGGAGCTGGCTGGCCACTACATGAAACAGCATGCTGGACCGGATAGTCTGATCCCGCTCAGCTTTTCTTATGTTGGTAATACTGAAATTCCTAGGAAGTCTGTTGGAGGACATAAAGGCTTCTGCAGCTATGCATCTCTACCTAACACCTTTGTGTTCTTACTTTTAGTCCTGTTCCATATCCAGCTACTCTTAAGTGAACTGTGCAGGTCTACACATATGCCATGCTCAAGGCAGCTCACAAAACAAAACATTTATACTCAATTACCCTCAGTACAAAAATATACTGTTAAGCTAGGCTACAGACAATACATTTTGAAGCTGGGGGTTAACCCATCATAGGCTAACTGGACAGAGAACCGAACCATATTGAACAATGCTGCACAAAGCTCCTACCTGGAGTTTTGCAATTTCTTTCTTGATTAAGAAGCTGACTTGATCCCTGTCAGTCCGAGAGTAATAGAGGCGACAACAGGATATCTTCCCATCTCTTCCAGCCCTTCCCGATTCCTGATAATACCCAGCCATAGACTTTGCCAAATTCCAATGTGCAACAAATCTATATGGTGTAACAAAGTTAAGCCATTACATTCCAATACATATCACGTACAGGACTGAATACAAATACAAAGCCAGCCTAAATCTAGACCATGCTGTGACAAGATCCTTTTCCCTCAAGACCATCCCATCAATGAAAAGAAGAAAAATAAACTCTAGCAAGTCCTTCCAAGTCTTAAGGAACTTTTCTTTTTGCTGTCAAGTTGCAGCTGGCTTATGGAGACCCCATAGAGTTTTCAAGGCAAGAGACATTCAGAAGTGGTTTGCCACTGCCCATCTCTGCATAGAAATTACATTTCCTTGGCGGTCCCCCATCTAAGTACTAGCCAGGGATAAGCCTGTTTAGCTTCTGAGATCTGATGAGATCAGACTAGCTTAGGCTTTAAGGAAATATAGTGGAAAATAAAAACAATGCTTTACCCATTTGGGATGACTCTACACATACCTGACATTAGCTTTGTCAACTCCCATTCCAAAACTTATGGTAGCAACAATTACAGGAACTTTCTCCTCCATCCATTCATTCTGAACTAATGTTCTCTCTGCTGTCTTCAATCCTGAGAAAACACAAGGCATTATAATATCAAAAATAATATATCCTTATACTGTTTACAAGTGGTAATGATTTCATATATTTCACATTCACAAGTTGGACTTGTGTTCAGGTGGCTCCCAGGCCCTGGCAGGGTTGGTTCTGCCCCATAATCCTATTGTCTATCCATAGAGGTGGGGTTTGTGCCCATCTCTAGTTACTAGTCCCTTGGGCTACACATTAGAACTTGAAAATTAGACAATAATTTTGGTCACTGGCAGTCTTCAAGCAAAGGTTGGATACACACTTTTCTTGGATGCTTTAGGATGCTTAGGGCTGATCCTGCGTTGAGCAGGAGGTTGGACTAGATGGCCTTTATGGCCCCTCCCAACTCTATGATTCTATGATTCTATGAAAATGATTGAATTTAAAGCAGCTAAGATGAAAACCCATTTCATTACCTGCATGATAGGCTTTGGCTTTCACTCCCCTGTAACTTAGCTCAATAGCTAACTGCTCACAGACTTCTCTCATTCGGCAGTAGACAATGCCACAGCCTAAAAAGCCCTGCACAAGAGGAAGAAAGACCAGACAATTTCAAGTGTCATAAGAAAATCCATTAAGGGCCATCAATGCTACAGATTTAAGAGGTCAAAACAACTGACAAACAATGGAAATGGATTTTAAGTGCACGCCTTGTAGTTAGCTTGTACCTCAAAAACTCAATCTTCAAACTACAAAGGGTAGAAAATGCAACCTGGTGAAGATTTATTTTTTCTTCCCCCCTCTATTTAACTTAAAGTTGTAGTCCTTGCTTCTGTGGGAAAAGATTTAAGAATGCATAGGTAGTTTTTATTGCAGCACATACTGAAGACTTAGAAGGCAGAATGGCTTTCACTGGCCAAAGCTGTTATTCTCGAAGCAGCTCCATGCCACCCTAAATCTCGATTTGACCACTACTCTAGCTTCTTTCTTGTTACAGTAGTCAAAATATCATGAATATCCAAATTAAAGTTATAGCAACTGGATTAAAGCATTGTGTGGTGTTTGCAGGATGGAAATAAAACCTCAAATTGCTCTAGGACACTCAGCAATGAGGAGCTTGAACCAAACATAGAAAAACAAGGACATAAACCAGACTACCAAATGTAATTTGTCATATTTCCAATAATCACTTAGGTCTGTGAAAGCTGGATGATGAAAAAATTGGACAAGAGGAGAGCTGATTCATTTGAACTCTGGTGCTGGAGAAGGCTTCCGCTGACTCCACGGACAGCAAAAGTTACAAGGAAATACTAGAATGCATAAAACCTGATATGTCACTGGAAGGCAAAATAATGAAACTCCAGCTCACTCACTTTGGCCATATCATGCAATCCAACTTATTAGAGAAAGCAATTATGGTAGGATTGGTCTGTGATAAAAGGAAACCAGGCTGACAAAAAACACAGTGGTTAGATACAATCAAAATAGACACTGGCCAGAGCATCATACAACTCAGAGAAGCAGTGCAAGATCAAAAGACGTGGAGACAGCTGAGACATAAGATTGCTACGAGATGAATATGACTGAATGGCTAATATCATGATCATTGTTGAAATTTATTTTATAATGTTAAAAGTTGTGTCATTTGTATAGCTGGTTTGGAGCTGTACCACAAATAACTCTAATCTACAAGGAAGGAAGGATCGAACATTTAAAACAAATTAAAATGCTGCTTTGTAGAAATTTAACCTACCCCAGAAGTGTTCTTCTGCCCAAGAGCCTTCAAACAAAAATCTTTCAGGTTTTCATAAGGATCAGTTAAGAGCTCTTTATATTGCACATCATAGAATAGGTTGGACCGGAAACATGATGACTTAAAGGTGGCAACAGGCTGCTTCAGTTTAAGTGATGTTATAATGTCATCCTGAACCCGCTTGGTAGCTGTGGCAGTTAAAGCTATGCATGGCACATTGGGTACACGATGACGCAGGGAACCAAGCCGCATATAGTCTGGTCGGAAGTCATGTCCCCATTGGGAAACACAGTGAGCTTCATCAACTATCAGATAAGTGAGAAGATTTCGGGACACCAAAACTTCCAAAGTGGGCTGAAAGGAAGGGGAAGCTGCCATCTCTGGTGTGATGTACAGGAGCTTTATCTGAGGTTTCTCACTCATCAAGTCAGTAAAGATGATCTTTTTCTCTTGAGCAGAAAGTTTGGAGTTTAGAGAGCCTACTTTGACATTCAGTGACAGCAAATGATCCACTTGGTCCTGTGGTAGAAGAAAGCATCATATCCTGAAGTCAGCATCTTTTAACCTAAATAGTTGCAACAAAGGCTTAGTAATAATCAAACATAACCCACAAGTCTGACTTTTTCAAAATTCTCCAAATACTCTATTAGCTCATATTTTCTTGAAGAGAATTACATGGCACATTTCATTGGAAAGGGCCTCTCAACTTTTATAGAAATACATTATTGAGAAGAATTTACAGTACGTCCTCAGTCTTTCAAGTAGCTGGAGAACATCTTTTAAAAGCTGACATAAAAATGTGTACAATTTTCACTGGGTTATGTATATCAACACAAAATTGCACAACTAAATATAACACTGATCCAATGCCTAACAAAGTACTTTAGATAAGGTTGGACCAGCTAACAGAATATCTGTTTCAGTAATCTCACGTTTTTCTTTGGTCTCTGAATTGACCCCTATCAGTTTACAGATTCTTTCCTCTCACTAAACATGAGATGTTACCTGAATCAGTGCAATTAAAGGTGAAATAACAATGGTGATGCCTGATGCCAGGACTGCAGGAAGCTGGTAGCATAGAGATTTCCCTGCCCCAGTGGGCATACATATAAAGACGTCCTTTTCACCTACAAAAGCATCATTCAAGACTTTAAAATACATTACTCATTTACTCGAAATTTGCTCTTAGGGCCTGGATACAAAGTCCTTGAAGGAAAAACATATAGCACTTTTGAAATAGTTATTTAAATATGATATTGTCAAATACGAGAAAATACTTTTTTGATAGTTATCATCTAACACTACAACACTGTGCATTAGAAGTCCTGCACTGGAAAAACATAACCACAATGGACAGAGCACTTCTGGAAGCAGCAAACCTCAGGAACACTGCTACCAACAGAAGCTAGAAGACCCAGTTCAACAGTAGACTGTGCCTCTTTAAACAATCAAATTGATACCATTGTTAACAAATTCTGAGCAAAGAACTTCAATCTACCATCTTCTAGGCCCTAGCTGTAAATGTTGCCAATGGCGAATACCAACAATAGCAGTCTGTTTCCTATGGTTTCTTTGAATTGTCAAGGGCCAAATCCTGTATGATGGCAGTGGATTAATTCTAGATATGTGTGACACAGATTCAAATCCTTGTTCAGATAAACAGCTTGATAGAAGTCACAGTCTCCCAGTCAAAAGGGTTCTTTAAAAATTAATCCCACACACACACACATACAATGCATAAGAGTAGAAGCCAGAAGACACAAGTCTGGCTCAGGCTCTTTCACAAGGCTACTGCTCTTAGAACTTTAGCACTAGACTGTGCATCAGAGATTTTCAAAAGGGTTTTCAAGGATAACATGAAGTTCAAACTACCTACCTAGCCACAAAAACTGACATGTCTGTATTATGTAGTGCTGAAGGCTACAAGTGAATAGAAGTCACTCATATTTTGAGATCTCAAAATTTAGAACCCATGTACATTGGCAAATTAAGGGTAAAATCCTATGCTTACTTGCTGAACTTACAGTAAGGAACATACCACCAATGTAATAATTCCTGGGAGACAGGAACCAGAAAGATCAACACAGAGAACTTTATTTGCTCAAACATTCACTTATTCATCAAGCAGCAGTTCCTTGGGAAACTGATAAAGAGAACAAAAAGCCAGATAGGCCTGCAAATTTTGCTTTGGAAAACTGCTGCAAACTAAGCATTCTTTATATACTACTGTACTATTCTTTATGCTACTAATGCACTAACTTCCCAATGGTGCTATTAAAGATGATGAATCCAGGTGATTGTTCAGTGAGTGGAATTTGGTTTTCTGAAGGTGTTTTTACATCTAGCACAAGAATACAAATGTAATAGTATACCTAAGGAACGGAGATAAAATCTTTCACCTCTGTTATTGATAACAAAGAAAAAAGCAGCTGTCATTTACCTTTTGCCACAGTCATAACTGCCCTTTCCTGCAATGAAGTCTTGAAAGAATCAAACCCAAACACTTTTTTCAGAGTTCCTTGAACTCTGCCTTCCAGTCTTGCAGAAAAGCAGTCGTTCATCTTGCAGGAAGATACTAGGAATGATTCAAGGCAGGGATAAGAAAAGGATTGCAACACAATCAACTATTTCCACAGCAAACTATCCCCAAGACCTGAGTCTCTAAATGGTCCTATTAGCAAATAAGAGGTCTATTTGGCCCAGTATTCTTTTACCACAATCATAACCACAGTACCTGCATTCACTAATCTAGTTCTTCATACAACAACAGAAAAGTTAAAAACAGGGACAGGGTAGAAGGTTATGCAAGAACTAACAGACATAACTATAGCTAGTAACTCAAAACTCCATACTTTCTGGGCTCCCTTGTAACTCTAGAAGGGACAATCTTCTTTTCATTTCCAGAAACCTTTCACATCCGTATGTCTTTTTATCCTAAGTAACCGCCTTCTAAATCCAATCCCACGTTACTTTATGCTACCCGAAGATTCACCCACTACTATCAAGTCTCGGGGGGGGGGGGAGAGAAAGCGAAGAAAAGGAGCCCAACACCCACAATCGCACTACGCCTGAATGAACGACACAACCTTTTTATTATCCCTTCTTAGTACTTTCATGCTACTTCCTAGCGCAAAAGCGTCAGAGAATGGAGAAAAATCGAGACTTGGGAAATCCAAACCCTACTTCCGTTTACGGAGTAAAGTTTTCCCTGGCAGAAATTATTTCCCTTTTCAGGTAAGAACGCTCAGAGCACTCCTTCCTAGCCCCTTAGTAACAATATTTTAGTCCAAAGATTTCCACACACTCGACTTCTAGGTGTTCCTCTACGACCCTCTGAGTTCTTCCTATCTACATCTTTCCGCCATGGTTCTCTGGTCCTTCAGTTAATAGTGCGCGGATCCAACTTCCGGCAGCTGCTTACGCGGCCGGCACGGCTTGAGCGCGAATTGATGACGTCACCCCAAGTTTTCGCGAGGTACGTCGATTACGAATTTCGTTACATCACACGAAACAGACTCAAGGCTTTTTTCTCCCTCTCATCTTTCCTCTTAAGCTGTGTACGTGTGTATATAGGTGTGAGTGAAGCATGAAGAATGCGGAGGAACTGTCCCCCTGCTCAGCGGCTCCTCGTTACTATGACGACCGCTTCGCCCGCTGAATTGACGTCACTCTTGCGCGTCGGAAGACAACCGAGGGAAGAAGGTGGGACGGGGAAATGGCGGCGGCAAAGAAAAGTGTTCTTTCTTCGTTAGCTGTTTATGCGGAGGATTCCGAGCCAGAGTCGGGTAGTGAAGCCGGCGGGGCAGGCAGCGAGCGAGGAGCAGGCCCAGGTGGGGTTAAGGAGGAGAGGGAAATCCCACCTCTTTCAGATTAGATCGAAAGGAAGGGGGCGGTGGGTTTTTTCGCTGATTTCTCAGGGGTCTTCACTGGATTGGGGGAGGGGAAGCATTTGAGCACATAACATTGTTTCATACAGAACCGGGACGTTGCTTCGCGTAGTCCACTGTTGACTACTCTGACTGACCCGAGACCCTTTTAATTGAAGAGATTGGATTTGGGATCGTCTACGTGCCAACCGAACGCTGTTCACGCGTGCCTTCCGCAAGCATTTTTGGGAGTTTTATTTCTGTCCTCTTCTCCTATGATAAGCGATCCCTTGTGTTGTAGTAGTTAAGAGCTTGGAGAGGCCCAGGTTGAAATAAGTTCACTGGGTGACGTTGAGCCTACTCTCAACCTAACCTTCCTCATAGGATTGTTGTGAGATTAAATGGAGCAGAGTAGGATGGTGTAAACTGCTATGGGTCCCCGAGAGGTGTACAAGAAGTAAATACGATAAGCCCCTGCAATTCCACAACCTCTTTTCTTTTTTTTAAATGTTAAATATCTGTAATCATCAGATATGTAATCTTTGTCTCGTACATATATGGCAGTTTCACATGTAATGCTGCATCATCAACTTTGTTGTAAGGCATATATCTGTAAAGCTGT
Source organism: Paroedura picta (assembly GCF_049243985.1). Lineage (NCBI taxonomy): Eukaryota > Metazoa > Chordata > Lepidosauria > Squamata > Gekkonidae > Paroedura > Paroedura picta. The sequence goes on along the minus strand of NC_135371.1, from coordinate 130,387,625 downwards.
AATTTTTCTCACTTGTGAGACTGCTGATCTGAACATTTTTAATTAAAGATACAACTGGTGTCTGCTATAACCTTATAATTGTTGGGGCACTTTTTAAAGGATTTTTGGCTTCTTATTTAAATTTTTCAAAATGTATTTATTATTTATGCATTTTCTGTGTAGCATATAGTATTTTTGCAGTGTATGCATCTATTTCTGTTACTAAATCTGGATTTTCCCCCTTTCATTTTGCTTGGATTAGAGGAGAAAGGAGGCCTGGTGTCAGAAGGTTATGGAGAAGATGATTTCAGTAAGATGGATGGAGAGGAGGATGGTTATGATGAAGATGATGATGAAAATAGTAAACAGTCGGTAGGTAGACTTCTTTTTATACTAGCTAATTTGGTTCTTTGTATATGCATATTTCAGTTGTGCTGTGTGCATATCAACTTACAATTTTGAATTAACGATGAAACTGAAGCTGGCTGTTTTTTCCTTTCTCTAACAAATTTTCCTATATTGTGCATTTTTAATATGGACATGAGCTTGCTGGATTTATACACTTAAACCCCTGTATCCTTGGAATGCAGCACAAAGCTAGAGTTCTGTGAATATGCTGCATTATGTTATTAATGTCTGTTCTGTTTATACTGAAAGACTGTATATAAAACTTCTTTGTGGTGGGGTAATGTTTAAAATCACTTCATTCATTTCTTCTTTAGATAAAATATGTGGTATAAATATGGTTGTGAAGTTGTTAAAGTTAATGTTTTGCTTCAATTTTAAGAATGCAGTTATCAAATAATTTGGTTAAATAGCGAAAGAAGCAAATCAAAGAGGGATGGTTCCATGCCAGACCTGGATTTTGTAGAGGCTGGAGAAAAAGAGGTCATACTTTCAGACCATGCATACCATCAGAGTAGTAAAGTCTTCTTTGAATTAAGTTATTTTTTGTTTAACGTTGTGTTTTTATTGGCAGCATTGAACAGTGTTATGCACTTCATGTATATCAATAAGCAGGGGATATATATATATATATAAGGAATAATGGAGCAAGGGAAGAGTTGGAAATTATATGCCAAAAATCTCCATCAGAATTTTCTTAGAGCTTTGAACAGGCTGATTTCCGTAGGCCACCCTTAATTGTCATATAGCTATGCTCAATAATTTGTTCCTTCTTGAACATTTTTAGACCCCAGGACGCTTTTTGAAGGGTTTGTTTTTGTTGTTAACTTATAAAATCATGTTTCCCTGTATACCTAAGTAGGTAGTGATTCCTACCTCGACTGTGGATGGGCACCTTTGTACTGTTTTCACAGGGGGCTGCTAGTTTTCTATTCAATATTATAAAACTAATGGTATGAAAAAATAAGATTAACAGCACCAAAAGAAGCAAAGATGAATGCAGTTTGTTCTTTTTATCATTCTTATTCTAATAGTCCCTTTTTTCTCGCTGTAGCAATATACCCTTAGAAATATTGATTCCTAGTTTGTGCACATGGAGTTTAATGGTATTTTTTAAAATAGTATTGTAAAATTATCCTTGATAGCAAATTATAGAAGGTAACTATACCAATCATTATCCCAAACTTGGAACTTTGTTATGTGATTTCAACAGTTGTTTTCTGAGAACATTTTCAACTGAGTCCATTTGCATTTCTGCTTTAGTAACCTGGAAATAATTACATATTAGTAGAGTATGTGAAGTCTTGTCTACATGTATGTTTGTGTCAGGACATTATAGCTTACATATATTTTTGGCTGGATGAAGCAAAAATATAATTTGAAACAACTTTTCTCACTCATGTTAAATTGTAAGTGAAACTTAGCATGCAGGTGTACAGTGAAGTGTATGGGGAGAGTTAGAAAGTTAAAGATCATAATGGCACACTGCTTCCTAATCTGTTTAAACGTCTTACACCTGTGGCAGTTCTGATAGCATGGCACACTAGGGCCGATTCCACATTAATGGTGCCACTCTGGGGTGCTGCTGGTGCGTTGTGGTGGGGCAGCATACTCTGCCAATTCCTGTGTCTCCAGTTCCTATGTCTGTCACTGAAATGTGTCCCTGCAGGGATGTAGCCGCGGTGCAAAGTTGCCACTGTGTTGGGAGTGGCAGAGGAGTTTGCAGGGGGGAAATGCCCCATTTGGTACTATGGAGCAGAGTACGGCATTTTTTGTCACCTCTGCTCCACACAGGCCTCCGCCATTGGCCTCTGGAGCACTTAAAGTGAGGCAATGGCAGCTTAATACACGCTGAACCTGGGAGGGAGCTGGCCTAGCAGAGTGACATCATGTGAAAACAGGGTTTAGCCCCACTTCCATATGAGCTGTCTCCTGGCCTTTTCCGCCGGTGCGGAATCTGCCCCAGTCAACTTTCTTCTCATCCCTTCTCTTGGAAATTATGTCCCCCCCCCCCACACACACACACATACACAGTCATGTGCATGGAATTAAATCATCATTACAGCACAGGTTGCCTGTGTAAAAAAGAGGGTGCTACCAATCATTGAGGCCTCAGAAGGTGCTAATGAAAGTTATTTCTAGTCTAGCTTCAAAGCCCGATCCTAAGAATGGGCCTCTCCTGGCCACTGGACAGGCAGCTTAAGGTGGCTTTGGGCCACAGCTCGCAGCCAGATCAAATGGGGCGAGCAGGGACAGAGCTCCTTAGCAGGCAATCAACAGGTCGGGAGGCCTTCGTCAGCAGGCCCAGCCTAGCAGGCCAAGAAGCCCTTGTTAGCAGGCCCTGTTTACTAGGCCAAGAGGCCCTAGTTAGCAAGCCCTGCACCACGACCCTTTGCCCAGGGCCCTCTCCCCTTATCTGCTGCTGGCTACAGGCACTGAGGCGTCTGAGAGCAAAGAGGCTAGAGTTCAGGGACAGAGGGCGGGAGTTGCAGGGGCAGGGCCAGTCAGGAGGAAGAATATACATATTTCCTTCCTAGGCTTGGTACCTGTTCATGCAGTAATGTACAGTGAAGTCATTTGTTCTGGTCTAATTTTATAGATTTTGGGTATGGACTAATTTTCTGCAAGCAGTTGTGACTCTGGCATTGGATTAAGCTTGCGTAATGACATTTGTATGTGAGTTTTGTCATAAAGAGCAGGGGTAGTCAACCTGTGGTCCTCCATAATAATGTTTATATTTTAGGTCCTATTTAACACAGTGGCTAAAGTGAGACTCTAGTTATATCTTAAGCAGCCTTTTTTTTCAGGGTGCCGACACAATCAATCCTTGATCCTCTTTTGGATTAAAACCGTATGTGCCTAATGTAGAAAACCAAGTAGAAGGTTCCTAAGCACAAAAAAGACACATAATGGATTTGGAAAGTAATATTCAATGTGATCTTAAGAAGAATTAACCCTCTTCTAAAAGCCCTAAATGTCAGTAAATTTAGAGGAGTGATGCTGTGATTAGGATTGTACCTTTTGGGAGGAGCAGATTTATGTTACTGGAAAAGAGTGGCAGCTTTTGAGCATGACAGAATTTTTCAGGAAGGTCAAGTTAGGTGATAGAACTTAAGGGCAATGCTAATCTTGTTCTTGGGTGGTTTTAATCTTGAATTGTTCTTTTGGCAAGGTGCACTTGGAACTACACTTCGGTGGATACAAAAATCAGAACATGTTACAGCTGCTAGTATGACTAGATCTCTTCTGTAGGTGTGTCTGTTTTCATAAGGAGTTTGGTGGTATTAAACGAGGGTTTCACACAATAAATATATTGTTCATATCTGCATGGCTGGCATCTCACTGTCTTTTCCTCATACTTTATGCGGACACAGAATCTATAGGGATAGTCATTTTTAGTACTGTCTTGTCTGATGCCACTTTTTATCAGAATGGACTTTTTGTAATCAGCCAAGGGAGGGCAAGGGCCTATGAAAAAGCACAGCTGGACAGAAGAGAAGACACTGGGCCCTTTGCTGCATATGCAGGAACTGGGAAGCCCACTCCATAAAGCTTAATCTTGTAAATTCTTTGTCTTATAGGAAGATGACGATTCTGAGACTGAAAAACCTGAGACTGATGACCTAAAGGTATTTGGAAGAGTACTGCAATGGGGTGGGAATATACAGTGGCTCTTTATGGCATGATTTAGTTCATCGCTTGAGACTGTGGTTGTTAGCTAGTTGGTGCTGGTTCTTATGGGGGGGCAACAAATGAAATGGAACTCTGGAAAACTTTATGAATAGCTACGCATTTTAAATATTGGAAGAGGCAACTGGGATGAGTGTCTTCAGCATGAATTCTGGTGCTGTGTGCTCTGCCTACTTCCAGTGTAATTCAAGAAAATAGATGATTTATTAGATCCCTAAATGGGCACCTTTTTCCCCAAGTGTGCTCTGCATGCTTGCCTGTATAGTTTTTGGGATGTGCTCAGATTAAGATTTAATGAGTAACATAAATCTGTAGCAGGCAGGATTATTTTACTGGCATATAATGTGACATGAATCATGTCAATTAAGCAGGTTTTGTTTGGGAGGGTAACATGTTCAAATAGAATAAATTATATAGTATTTTTGTTTGTTTTAGTACATATTGTGAAATCTTATAAGCTGTCTGAAAATGAGTGGCACAACAATTTTAGTGTATGCTTGTCTCTGTTGCCAAAACATTCTGGGGTATTTTTTAGACGTAAATTTGTAGTTAGATTTGTAGTACAAATCCAGCAGTGAGGGGTGGCCTTCAAGGAAAAAAATAAAGTATAAATGCAAACGCTTGTGGAAAAGAAATAGCTAGCCCAACTGTGGTTGATTTACCTTCCCTATGAGTGAAGCTTAATGTGTCAGTAGCTCTTTAATGTGGGAAAAGACTTCATCACCAAGGCATGTAAAATTATGTACAATGTGAAGAAAGCAGATAGAGAAACTGTTCCTCAGTCTTTAGTAATGGTGCAGCTACGTTTTGCCAGAACAAATTGGTTGGTATTGTGTCCAGGGCACATGAAGTAAAGTACTGCTTCATTAAGTGCATGACTATGAAGTTCTTGGCCATAGCATGTTTTACTGATTTGTAAACATGGGTAGATGCAGAAAACAACACACAACTTCAGCTGTGCAGGTCAGATCAAAGCCCAAACTAAAATACTTATGTCACCTAACGTGGTAGAAAGGATATTGTAATCACCAATCATACATGAAACGAACAAGTAATGGATGAGAGTTAAACTCTGTTAAAGTAGATGAGGGGAGGGTCACATCCTATAAAAATACTGTTTCAGTACTATTTAGAGCCTTCACTGTTCTTCCTATGTAAGGGAGGTATGATACCAAGGAAAATCGTGATATTAGTGTTATATTCAAAGAAATGCAAAGGTTTGTTAGTAATTATTTTATTGGACTAATACCTGTAAAATCAGCCGACATGCTGTCTGAAGCTCTGACCATGAGGCTGGGGGTTCGATCCCAGTAGCCGGCTCAAGGTTGACTCAGCCTTCCATCCTTCCGAGGTCGGTAAAATGAGTACCCAGCTTTCTGGGGGGGGGGGGTGTAAAACGGTAATGACTGGGGAAGGGAATGGCAACCACCTTGTATTGAGTTTGCCAAGAAAACGCTAGAGGGCGGTACCCCAAGGGTCAGACATAACTCAGTGCTTGCACAGGGGATACCTCTACCTGTAAATAATTACTAATAGAGCTTTGAATTTTTTTAAATATAAAACTAATACCACAATTTTATTTTGTTTGCATCAGTGTTGTTTGGACAGAAAACTAATATGGCATACAATTAGAGTTTATCCTTATCCATGGTTCTCTTATATATAAAATCCTTATCCATGGTTCTCTTATATATAAAAGTGAAACTGGCCCTGGGGTGGAGCCAGTTCGGCTGTCCGAGGCAGAATAGGGCAAAGCTGGTTGGCCCACCCCGGACAGATCCCACCTGCGCTACCACTGCTACATCACAGACGTGGCAAAAGACCTTCCCAGGGCCAGGAGAAGCTCTCCACTGGCACAGCCGGCGGGACATGGCAAGAGCCTTTCCTGGGTCTAGGGGTAGCTCTCAGCGGCAGGAGGGGCCTCTTTGCTGCTCCTGGGCCCAGGAAGGGCTCCGCCGCTGTGAGAGCCCTTCCCAGGCCCAGAGGCGGCTCTACGCCACTGAGCCCCGTGGCCCATCTAGCTGGGGGACTGCTCTCCACTGGCCAACTCTTCTGACGCCGACGGCAGCCCTCAGACTCCAGGATCAGGTAGGCTGGGGAAGGGGGGGGGCTTCTCATTCTCTTCCCCTTACCCCTTCTCTCCTTTCAAAGCCCATTTTTCTAAAATGGGCTTTGAAGCTAATTTTCTAAATAAAAAACATTCTAAGTCAGTTCACACTCTTATTTAGAGCATCAGATAATTTTCCGTTTCCGATTTTTCTGGATAATCCGTATTACTACTTGAAATATGCAGAACCATATGTTAGCTGTGTTTGAAAGCCTGTGCCTGCTCACCATAATGTGCAGATTTGAAATCCAAAGCTTCATACCTGTTTTGCCCACTCAGTGGCAGTGTTTCTCTATTTGTTCCTGATTTTATAATGCCAGTTTCAATTTCTGCCTATTTTGCAAGTACCATCTTATCATTTGGCAGCCGTTGTAAGACAGATTGAGATAAAAAGTATGGAGAAAAGTAAATAAATGGGTGCAGGTTTGAAGAGGACATCTTTTACATTTCCAAAAGTAATAATGTTCACAATTACACTGGATTGTGGAATAGATAGGGATGACTATGCCTCTCCCAGCAGAATTGGATAAGAAAGGAGCAGTTGCTGCAAGGGGTTGCCCTGAGCCTTAATATACCAGCTTCAGTTGGCTAGGTGAAGGCAGGGCAACCATTCAAAGGAGGTAGAATAGGGTCCAGGGACTCCTTCCTAAGAGGACAGGTTAGCTCCTTCTGCTACCTAAAGGGCTACGGGAGGGTCTGTTAGTCCTTTCCCCTCTAGGGACTCTAGAGCAGAGGTTCTCAACCGCCTTCAGGCTGCGACCCCAACTGTGGGGGCAGCGCACGCGCAGGGTGGCGTGCATGGGTGCAGAACAATCTGGAGGTAGTGTGGAGGCAGCCAGTGCCATGGCGCCTCTGCCCGCTTCCGCTTTCTACCGCTGCCTGCCGCCATTACCGCCGCCGCGGCCACCAACCTAGTAACACTGCAGAAGGGGCCAGGTGACCCCACTTGGGTTTGGGACCCCAAGGTTGAGAACCACTGCTCTGGAGGGTGTGTGGACCCCTCCTAATTCTGGAGGTGTGGCAGATACTCACAGGACCCACTTGCACTTCATCAACCACTTACACTTCATCAGGTTCTGCAGAACCCTTCAACTTTCAGCATGTGGCCCTATGTGACCATTTCATTGCTCTTCCCTATTTCTGTTTTCCTTTTTAAAATGAAATTGTTTCAAAGGCAACATGATGCCCCCTTATCAGTGCCTGGTTAGCTGATCAATTGTAATGCAGTGTAATTAAACATTTATGTAGAGAGGAATCAGCAGTATCTGTGTCTTGGGATTTGTCCTGGTTTTGTGTGTCATATTAAACTTCCCCAAGTTTAATAAATTGCTACAATATCAAGTTCATTTGGTAATCCATACTGCTTTTATTGATCTGTCATAGATAACAAAGTTCAAAACTTTATAATGAGCTGCTTTTCTGATGAACTGCATGTGCAGTATGTATCTGAACAGTGTGTCCTGGTAAGTTTTTCAAGTTCAGACACTGTTACCAAACAGCCATTCCCTTTTTAGCTGGAGGGCAAGACTAGTACAAGTGGATCCTATTTTTTTAAATTTATGGTAAAATGACTGAAAATTGGGTGTGACTTCTGGTTAGCTGCATATGCATGCTCAGTGTTTGGTAATGGGAAATATCTAGGAAATTACAAGAATTGTCACATCGTTTCTTATACTAGGCTGTAGTTGTATTACCAGAACACAGCAGCTTGTTGAAACTAGAGAAATGTTAGTAATATTTTGTTGTTGTTTATATAGGGGATAGGCTGGATCCTTTGGAGATATTGTGTAAACACAAAACATTCCTCTGGGCCCTTCTGTTGGTAGAAGTGGGTTCTATTGGCATTGGAAAAAGGGTCTAATGCTAGTTGAACAAATTAGAAGAATCCCACCCAATATATATAGAGAGTAGAAATTATGTATTATCATCCAATTAATCTCTTTAGTGTTGTTAATACACTATATTCTATACACCTATACTGGAAACTTTTTGGTTGGCTAGAAAATATACCAATGGATGACCAGGCAGCTTTCAGAGCTGACTATTCTACTTCAGTGCCTGATCCAAGCCTAATAGGTTACTTTATGCTGCCTTCATGGATTTCAGAGCGGCATTTGACAGTATCTCCAGGAATAGGCTTTGGGCAAAGTTTGAGAACTCAATAATAGGCTGAAGACTCTACGTACTTATCCTCTCGTTGCATGAATGAAATTACCTAAAAGTAACATGCAGGGCTAACTCTCCACTAACATCCCTCTTGACAAAGGAGAAACTGCAGGGTTGCATCTTGGCCCCTCTACTTTTAAACTATTACATCAACATGTAAGAAATCCAGTCTTCCATTCTCCAAATCTTAACCGACAAAACAATACCTGCATTACAATATAGAGATGATACTGTTATTTTAGTTCTGTATATTATTAGATTAGATAGATGTTCAGTTAGTTTGTCTGCTAAAGCTGGTAACACTTGTTATTTAAGTTACATTAAAAAAATGGGTTTGTTCCTTGGAATTGTGTGTTTTTCAGTATGGTGAAAATCAGTCAAACATGATGGAAATTACAGAGGAGGAAAGAACTCCTTGTGATTTTATATTCAGCTAAGGAAAATGTTGTGTGCCTGCCCGGTAATCTGACTGAATACCAGGTTTTCTCAATCAGAGTTTCATGATAGCCCTGGAAGGGTTTCCTGAATGGCTGGGAGTTAAATGTTTTAACAAATTAAAATATCAGGTGATATGACCATATCTGGTCATGTTGACTCACACCCACCCACCCAATGGCCAATGATGGGCCAGGAGGGGGTGGGGAGGGGAGGGGCTCCAGGTAGGTGTGTACACAGCTGTACTTCCCAACCATATTCTGCAAGATCACACCACTTCTGTAGGTCTTCAAAGCCTGAAGAGTGCTTCAGGGGTTTATCAACAGTAAAAAAGTTGGAAAAGGCTGATCAAGGCAAAGGGAATTACCCAGGCAATTGCTGTGAGAATGAAGATGTGTGGCAGCATATAGGATCTTGATGTTGGAAGGTGGTGAGAGATAAATTATTGCAGATGTGGGGGAAGAACTGTGTGTAGTAGTAGTAGAGTAGGATCTGAGAGACTTGCATCTGAATCTCTGCTCTTCTTTGGAATCTTGTTGGGTGACCTTGGGCCAGTTACACACACTCTCAGCTGGACCTTCCTCACAGGCTTGTTGCCCTTTCCTTCATTTTATTATATATTTATTATAAGTTGCACTGGACCCCCCATCGCCCCCCTCCACATTGGAGAGAACTATGGTATATAAATATAGCACAGAAAATCAGTAGTGCTTGAGGAAAACTGCCTGTTGAATTTTTCTCTGGAAGTATCCCCCAAGCTCATGACTAATGGCTGCACTATTCTCTTAAAAGGAATATGTCTTCTAAAAATGACACTAAGTGAACTTTCTCAGGTTGCTTTGCCCAGTTAATATAATTTCAAATCATTGAAGTGATATACCATTGAAGCCTAGCCCCTATTCCCGATCTAGAAAAAGGAAACATAAGGTATTTATAATAAAGCTTCCTGAAGCTTGAAGAATTCTGGACCTATGTTTTATGAGCCTATATGTAATGGTGTTGTCAAGAAAGACCAGCCCTTCTTACACTATGCAGGTGGTGTTCATGGGATAATCATTAACTTTGTTCATAATTACTAGTCTGATTACACCGATACAAGCCAGTTAATAAAAAACGCCTTGCCCTTTTCAAGTGAATGTTTGGCACTCATGGGCTTGAATGTTTAGAAGCCTTTGAAGGAGTGCCTTTTATAGACATCCCCCATTTCAGGGTTGGATTGGAAAGCTGCCATGTTGGCTGCTTAGATTTTTTTAAAGGGTATTGTATGAGCAAAACACTGTGTTGCTGATGGCTTTCCAAGATAGTCTTGATACTCTCGGTCTTGATACTCTCAAAGGCCATGTTTACTTTTTGATGCACCTATGACCTCATTCATTCTTTGGTTTTAGTACAAGAGGGTTTCCCTATTAAACGGGGGTCTGCTAAACCTTCCGCTTAATTCATTTCCAAACTGGAATGAACTGCTGAATAGCTATTTTATTAATTTAGGCTGAAAGTCTGAAAAATTGATCTGCCTTGTGCTCTGCAACTGCCTTCTGCCAACTTGTTGAAGCTGCATAACCAGTGTACAGCAAACTTGTTAAAGCCAGGCAGTTATGAATCTGGTCAGTTCTTAGGTTGGAAACCTCATGGAAATCTTGGTTTAGCTTCTGGTCATGTTCTCTGGCAGAATACACTTCTACCAGTCAAAAGGGGGAGGGCAAAGTATACTTAACCATGCTATTCCATTGGGTACACCAACATCCCGAGATAGAGTGTGTGTGTGGGGGGGGGGGCACAGCAGGGTAGGCTGATCTGTATCAATGAAGGAGTGGCCAAATAATTTTTTAAAAATATCCCTTTATTACTTTCAGAATAAAATTGCATCATTAAAGCATATCAGTTTTAAACAAAATAGATCCCAACCTCAGGCAGTATTCTACATTTCTTAAATATTTAACTCTTTTACTTTTTTAGAAAGTTATGTGCTGATTTTTTAGCTGAATTTTATGTCCCCAGATAGAAATCTTATTCACAATGCGCTTGCACTTGTAGAGTGAGTTTACTTGGAATTTTCTCAAGAACATGCTGTTTTCCAGACTTTTCTTTTTGCTTTAGGCCTGTATCCCACATGCAGGAAATGAAGGTGATAGAATACTTTTAACAACAACAACAACCTTTATTGGCATAAAAAATAGGACAGATCAGAATACAGTCAGTTAGTTCTTAAGTTCATGCAGCTTAATTGCCATTTGTAAGAATTTAGCCACTTTATCAATTGTATCTGGATCCTGATTGGAGACAAGGAACTTACCTTGTACTTATCAGAGTAGCCAATACATTTAATTAAGAGTAAATCTAGAGCTTTAGCCCGAATAGTATCATATAAAGGGCAGTAACAAAAAAACGTGTTGTATGGTTTCTATAAAATCTTGTTTACATGGGCAGTGTCTCTGTATGTAAGGAATCTTCTGAAATCTCCCCGCCATAACTGCTGATGGGAGAATGTTAAACCTGGCAAGCATAAAAGCCCTGCGTTTTTGGGGAATAACAAGATGAGAAAAATCTTGCCCCACAAAAGTTAATAATCATATTAACTAGTAACTTAAGCAGTCTGTAAGATGGAAGGTCGGTGTCCACTTCATAAGAATCATAAAAGTTAGTTTAAGAAGTTATGTTTGCTTTAAGTTTAGACTTCAAACAGGATATTTTAAAGATAAATTTATTACAAAAGAAACTATAAAATAAACCCAATATAAAATTAAGAGGTAAAAAAGCAGTGGATTTTGATTTACCCTGGGGCACAGGAGTATAGTGAGAAGAAAGGCTCTGTGTTCTTATGTATAGCAACATGACGTACATTTGGGATAGGTATACTGCACTCTGTTCTCAATAAGCCATCCCCTGCCAAGGTGGTCTACTACATTGGTGGTGGGTACAGTTTTGAGTGCTAAATATTTTGCCTTTTCTTTGTGCAATTATGGATTAACTGCAGGTTTTAGATAACTTTACATGCATGATGATGAAGCTCACCACGGCTGTAATGATCTTTTATCAAATTGTAATTTCATAGAAATGTTTCTGTGGCTGTTTGTCACTACCTTCACTCAGCCTTATTTAGCCTCTGAAATAACTGTCTTTATATTCTGTTGGGTGTCCTTCAAGGAAATTGTAGACTTTTGCGGGAGAATCTTTAGTTTGTGGTGGAAGGTGTATGACCTCAGAAAGTAGAAAATCTGTTAGTAGGGTTATGTTCATGTTTATTTTATGGATAGCAAAGTCCAGATGTTTAACTAGTAACTGCCAACTATTGTGTGTTGAACTATCATTCCTTTCAAGGGCAGGCTCCACAAAGTGTCTGAATAGTTTGTATGTTGTGGCATTGCATAGACAATACAAAGCCTGATGGAAATTGAAAGAAGGCTTATTTCTTCCCTGCCCCCTTGTTTCAAGAGGAAATTGCCATGGCTGATATTGGCTCATCAAATTGCTTGCTTTTTGCTTAATGTTATAAATGTTTTTGAAATTATCTTCAGTGTATGTAATATTGAATGTCATCAATCCCTCAATCTTGTACCTTTCACTTTGCCTAGGATCCTTACTATTTTTGGTGAGATATAACATGGCTTTTATCTTGGCACCTAAAATACAGTTAGAGAACTGTTCTTTTTTTGACACAATTCTCTATAAGCCCTAGTATGGGAATGTGTGTACCACATGTCAGATTAGAGCATCACTTGCTCCTGATACATAGATTAAGGAAACTATGACTTATTGATTTTAAAGGGCAAAATGTAACTCTTATGCATATAGTGTTCTCTAAACAGATGCTTGGCTTGAGTGACATGGAATAGAATATTCCTTTAGCCATATTTATAGTGTTTTCATATTAGTCAAAATGTCCCACTGTTGGGAGGCATTGATTAGGCTTGTTTCTTGTACTTACCCTTGGTAATGCAAGAGTACTGCCTGATGTCCTGTATACCAGTGGTCCCCAACCTTTTTATCACCAGGGACCAGTCAATGCTTGACAATTTTGCTGAGGCCCAGGGGGGGGTAGTCTTTTAGTCACCGCCACCTAAGTCCCTGCTCTACTTGCTTTCCCGCTGGTGCCCCTGAATTCCCGCAGCCCACTGGGGGGTGCTGCCAGCAGCAGCTGTGCAGTACCACACCAAGGGGGAGCCCCAGTCATGGTGGCTGCTGGAGAGCACCACAAAGGTGAGCTGGCGGCAGAGTGGCAGGGCAGCCCCCAAGGCTGCAGCCAGGGAAGAGGACGACTAGGAGCTGCGGCCCGGTACCAACTGATTTACGGACCGGTACCGGTCCCCGGACCGGGGGTTGGGGACCACTGCTATATACCCTTTTTGCTTGTGGGGGAGGGGTGTCCCAAAGCTACTGTATTGTTATTTCAATGTGGACAGTTCCATCTTGTATGTTACCATTGAGTTTGTTCTTACTCTTCTATTCTCCCATGGCTTGAATCATGTTGATTATTTTGAATCATGTTGATTCAAAATAAAAGAAATTTTGGTCCATTGGTTTGTAATCTAATATTTGAGAGAAACATTTCAAAGATAAGGATCTATCTTCACAATTTTGACAAGTAAATGGGGAAGCAACACTCCCCTGAGTAGAGAAAATATGCAGGTTATAAAATGCATGCATCAGTACAGCTGTATTAAAGTCCAGTATATCTTTTCAGGTATATAATGAAGGGAGTTTTTACTCTCGAAAGCTTATATCCTGAAAATTATGTTGATCTCTATGATGCTAGCATCCTCAAATCTAGCTTCCTAGATTCAAATCTGTGCATTTTGAATATTGATTGGGTTTTTTAAACAAATCATTAAAGAAAATTTATTAATTCTTTTATCTGTATGCCTATGTGTTGAGATTCAGATATCTTACCAAATTTTAGCTGTATTTATTGCTCAGTTACTTATGGATCTTGAGTCTAACTAGCCCTTCCTGGCAATTACCCCCCCCCCCCTTCAACACATGCACACCTGTATATATTGAGTGAAGAAATTATCTTTCACTGAATCTGAAGACGTTTGTTTGCACACAAAGGCTTATACTTGTATTGGTCTTAAAGGTTCCACTGAACTGAAATTTCACTCTGCTGCTTCAGACCAACATGGCCATCCACCTGAATCTATACTAAAATCTAGATGTTCTACATTATATCTACATAGCTACCCTATGAAACTATCTTCTATGTGTGATGGTACTCATAATGAAAAAAATAGCTTTACTTGGTCACCAAGACAACCTAGCATTTCTGTATCCATATTTTCATGAAACTCTTACTGCAGTTTTATTCTTGGAGTCAGCCTAAAACCACTTTGGCTGTGTCATTAAAATGAACATTGTCAAATAATTCTTTTTTCATTTGGATGTGTCTTGATATTTTGAGCTGCTGTCAAATGCAAGTATTATTATGAGCAATATCATGGTTGAGAAAGGTAGCTGGAAGCCATGAAGAAATATTCTGCAGTCATACAGGTTATGTAAAAGTTTACTCAAGCATGTGTCTGCAGAAGGGGGGTTAGAAACCTGCCGTTTTTAAAAAGAACTTTGAGTCTCTGGATCCTATGCCATGCTCCAAATGGGACTGCAAAAAGCTATCAGTTCTGGTAATAATAGGAAACATTGTCTTTATGTACCCCTTGGTTAAAAGTTTAAGAGGAATTAAGGGAAAGTGTGACTAATGCCCCTTCTGCTATGAGTCATACATAGGAAATCTCCCTAGGCTATAAAGAATCAGCAACCTATACTTTCTGAGCCAATTCCAACCCTTCAGCTGCCTGCTAGAGGTTAGAGGGGTGTGGATGGAAGGGGGGTTTGTCCCAGTTGCAGAACTTGCCAGCAGGCCATTTCCAGGGCAGAGCCTGTAGCCTTGGCCTGTCACTTCCTTCTAAAAGTGGTTCTTCAGCAAAACTAGTTGCTGGCCAATCAGTAAATTGGTATATTATTTCCCTAAGCCCCTAAAGCTTATTAGTGGTGCTTACTAGATTTAGCGGTTAATCCAGAGTTGGTGGAGCGGGGGGAACCACTCTTGGACTTGAAGTCTTTCTATCTCCTACTGCTTCTTTCTGCTCAGTTACTTACATAGTGAAAAAGATTAATTATCCCTAGCAGCATTAAAGGGTACAGTTCACAAAAGCTATCCTGTTTTCAGATTTCGAAAAGGAGACATGTCCATTACGTGCCTACTTGTTCTTCCCTTACCAAGTGCAGGCTGTGACAAACCCTTGACTCCCTCAAGTGCTGAATACCACAAATTGCTGACATGGGTGTGGTGTGGCATGGCTTTCAAAAGGGTGGGGAAAGGTATTTCCATTTGTTATCTACCAGGGAAAAAAACTCTTTCCCAATGGCCCTTACTAAGGAGTCTACTGGATGGAGCTAGGTGGACAGACAGTTCTATAATACTGTGTAATATATCTGTTTTGTTAAGCATGTCAGAGTCTAACAGAAGACACCTGGCTAAACATGAAAACCAAGACTAGAAAGAGCTAATTTTCAGGGCTAATCCAGACTTGTCTGACTCTACTTTAATTTACTAGTGTAGCTGATGAATAAGTAGCGTATAGAAGTCTTTTTGTTAAGTGCTTTTATTGTGTATTGCGTATTGCTTTTATTGCGTGTAAAGTTCTCGGGGTAAAAATATGCTAGGCTGATAATGCTCAGATTCAGTGTGTGGGGAGTAAATCCAGAAAATGTACAGGGCATTTATTAGGTAATAAATTGAAATCCATGTTAAACTGCTAATCAGAGGCTTATCAGTAAATACTGCAGTCCAGCTAGAGTGGGCTGCAGAGATTCGATTCAATAGAGCTTTTTTATCCTTTAGCTGTTAATTGGTGGAGCAGGTTGTCCTCTCAGCCAATATGCTGCTATAGGTGCTGCTGGATTTTTTGCCTTGTTTATAATATGTTTCCACTCTTGGTGACTGGTGGCAGTAGTTTTGGCCATATGGATAGTCAATCTCTGATTTCTAAGGTCTCAATAGATAGAAACTGTGCAGAGCTCACGGGTGGCAACTTGGCTATCTTTTGCTTCATTTTTCTTGTAAACCCTCAGCCCTTACTCTTGATGGTCAGGCAGTCCTTATGTACAAAGTAGAATATATCATGGGGGGAAATGTGTAGATAGGAAAGGATTAACTTACTCTTGTTAAAGCTTATCTGCAAGAGTGCAGGGAGAAATTTCTGTCATTTCCCCCTTCTTGGAGCATTCCATACTGCTTAAGGGTCCGTGGTCTTCAGGAATGGCTTTTTAGGTGCTTGCTGGGCTGTATAATGAAAGGGTGGGGTGATGAGATTCCCCCCCCCCCTTGCAAACAGTGCTTCAATTGTAGAAGTTTTCATATATAGTACTATTTGGGCAAGGACCTATAACTGCTCTGTGTAACAGACAGGGCATAGTTTATCATTTGGTGAGCATCTCTCAAAAATGGCAGGTGAAGAGTATTAGCATATTTACGGATCCCCATTTTAATTCACTTTCATGGTCCAGTTTTCTTCTGTTCTGACAAACCTTGTTTGCATAAGTGCCTGCCAGTCTGTTGCAGTGGCTTTGTAAGTATAAATATGGCTGAAGAAGGCAGACCCTGCTTTTTGTTGTTTTAAGATATTAAAGATTACTGCTTGAGGACTTAAGTCGTCCTATATTGTTGTTCCTTCCTGTTTGCCTCTGGGATAATATCTTTTTGTTCTATCTTGTACAGTGTAAAGTTGACATGTTGGAAACCAGGATTCCTTCCTGTGCCCTCAGAATCCACAGAATAGTTTGCTCTGCTTCCTGGAATGGTTCCCCCAGAGACGTTCAGCTTTTCATCCCAAGTTTGGCATTTGCCCTGGTGCCTAGTCACAGCTCTGGCAAACAGGATACATCCAGGGGAAATATTATTTTTAGTTTTCTTCCACTGTTTTTACTCCCACCAGCACTGCTGAGAAGGGAAATAAACCTCTCCTTTTTAATTGTGTACACCATCTCCATGTAGTTCATACTTGATATAAAACAAGGCAGCTTCTGTATTTCAATTAGACAAAAACCAGTTGATGAGTAGAATGTTTCCTGCACTTCATGTCTTAGATTTTTGTTTCCTAAATTATGATGGCTTTTACTGTGAGTGGGTGTATAGTTCATTCTCTGATGTAGTGACTTATTGTAAAGTGCATCTATAAGACCTAACTACGTGTATGCATCCTGAAGGGATAATTTTGTTGTTGTTTATGCTTATTAGTGTCATTTCTCCTTGAATGTCTCCCATTAGGACCCCAGACTTTTTAATTAATATGCTAGCAGGTTCCTTTTAGCAGCAAAATTGCTCAATTAATCTACTAAGAATATCCATTGTTGAGTAACAACTAAACAAAGAATGGTTGATATTTTTAAGTATTGTCAATATATCTGGAATGCCTCTTAGCACCTGATTGTCCCCTTTTTTCTTTTCATGGAGAAGAAACATGCAAAGCTTGATTATATGGCAAACATGCATTTGCCATATAATCTGTATTCAATGTAGAAACTTCTGGTACATATTGTAAGGCTCAGTAAGCTCGGTTATAGGTCTGATAAGCCCTGTTGTCCTGCATGAATCAGTCATAACCACAGTACACGCCCCACAGTTTCTCAAAACTACTGATCTAGAGATATCAGCAATCACTCTGTTGCTGTCAAAGAGATGTTTGAAACTAACTTGTATTGCTTAAAATTTATGTAATTCAGTTTTTGGTAATAAAATACAGAGATTTCATAGACTTTTGGTTATGTCATTTTGATGGCCCTACTCCCCTTTGTTTTTATTTACCTTTCCTGATTGAGCCACCTTAGTGAAGTATTTTCTTCTTTGCTGAAGAACTCTGGCTGCCCCACCCTGTCACACTGCAATATTTTGGCCATTAGCTCAGCCCAGGAATTTGAGGCGCTGCTTTGAACTACTTAAATGCTACTTGAGGCATTTTGAAATTTAAAAATAACAAAATATTGTATTTAACGTAGAGAGGGAAAGTCAGGTGAAATCAGGTGTTGAAATTTCTGAGCTATAACTAGTATATGCACAGACTTTACCTCTTGTGTTTCAGGCTAATAATGAGAGTTTCTTTTCAGAATAACTGAAATCTTTATGTTGAGAGACTTTTGCTCCAGTATTTCCCCCAAAACACTTCAGCACACTTTGAGCATTCTCTGACTCTTTTGGTTTCCAGTACTCTACTCCTTTCTCTTGAAACACGAGTACTTGTCTCAGATTTATAACTGACGTTTAAGGCGTTCTCAAATCCAGCCTTTCTCAACCTTTTTACCATCGAGAAACCCCTGAAACATTCTTCAAGTTTCAGAAAGCCCCAGAAGTTGTGCAATCATGCAGAATATGATTTGGAAGCATAGCTGTGTACATACCCACCCAGGACCCCTCCCAACCGTCTCCAGGCCCATCATTGGCCATTTCGGGAAAGAGGAGAGAGTTGACATGCCCATATGTGGTCATATCACCCAATAAATGTTTAACATATTTTAAAAATATATAAAAAATAATTAACTCGCACCTATTCCAGAAACCCTTTCAGGGCTGTCAAGAAACCCCTGCTCTAACCACATTAGACCAGGGAGCTGTGGATTCTTCAAAGCTATCACCCTTTTTGACTGGGTAGGGAATTTTCTAATCTCTCTTGAAGATCTAATGCTTTTCCGTGACCCAAACCTCCTTGCCAACTTTCCTCCAACTTTGCTAAAGACCTCTGGCTGTCCCACCCTGTCACAGTATAGTATTTTAGCAATGTTAAACTACTCTCAGCTAAGGCCGAAATCAGACTCAGTCAAGGCAGAAATCTGATGGACTCTCCCCGCAACATGTAGCTTTCAGGTCTATCTCTACTCAGCTGATGCTAACCAATTGGATCTCTTGGAATAACCTGTCACTCCAGGCTCTCTAGCGCTGTGAAGAATTAACCCTTCATGGTCCTTTATCTGTTTACCCAGCACTTTTAAGCTTTTAAAAATGCAGTCTGTCACAGTCAAACATGTTCTGTAGACACAAGATGACTTCACTCAAGCTCTCCCCTTTTACTAACAGCTGTCCCCATGGTTTTTGACAAGCCACGCACTGAAAGTGGTTTCTTAAAATTCCAGTCAATGTACGGGTTTTCCTCTCTGTCTCCCAAACTGAAGGTCCTTAGGTAGAGTGTCACATAATATGACATTCTTAATTGTCCTTTCCATGTCAGCAAGGCACTCTTTCACAATGTGCTTCATTCTGAGACCTCCTGTGGTACATGGGGGGGGGGGAATAGTGGCTGCAAAGGGTTGATAGAGGAAAATAGAAGACTCCTTTGAGTGGAAGCTCTGCTTCCAGGGCATGTGCCTCTCATTTACAGCAGTGAACGAAGCAACCTGGAAAATTCCACAGCCTTGGTCCCCTCTTTTTTTTTTTAACAGCAAACAGCTGCACCCCCCTCACTAACAGAGGGAAGCTGCCTTTCCACACTATAGGAGGAGACTAAGCTCTTCTCTCATAGATGCTTAGTGGAACTCTCACCCATAATTCAAGGTTGTCTCGTTGACTATTTGTTAAAATAAGGAAGGGCCAATAAAGGTCAGGTCCTCCTCAGATGTTTGGAAAGCGTTCTATACAGGAATGTTAGTAATAAAGTATAGGCAGGAAGTAATAAATCATAGACACTTGAGAGAGAGCTATGGGTGACCTAGATACAATTGTATATTTATACTGGCTGTTGGGAAATGGGAAGAATACTTAAGCTGACAACCCACATGATTAGCTGACTTTTAATATACTTGGATGTCAGACCAGGTGACACTTGCTCCCTTTATCTGCAATGGAGCATGGATCTCTTCTTCCTGCCGTCTGCTCATTGTGTCTACCTCCCACCCATTCAGAATCATGATTTAAAATATTTTTATCGCTCGTGAGAGCAAAGAGAAAATTAAAAATGTGGGGGAGCAGGTCTGTAATGTTACTTTCTCATCTTTCTGGTGCAGATCGAAGATACCTGTCTGTAACAAGTGCTATTTTTATAATTTAAAAATACTGTTTAAATCAAAGCAAAGTTCATCCTTTAACAGATGTAAATCCATATTAATAAATCAGTTTCCTGAGAGTCAAAATTGCCTTTTGGGGTGAAACAGAATGTTTCATTATTTAAGGCTTTTAGGAATTAGAGTTGTTTGCTTTCCAGTGACAAGCATGGTATGAGCACACAGTTTCAAATCTGAGCCAGTGCAGTTAGGGGTTAAAAGTGCTGGACTTGGACTCAGAAGATTGGGTTCAAATCATTGGTCAGTCATGAAGCTCACCAAGCAATGTTCAGCCAGTCACTATTTGTTAGCTCAACCAATCTGCCTCACAAAGTATTTATGAGGATAAATGAAGCTGGTAGGGTCATGGAATGGTTTTTGATATTCTGTAGCTGATAATGAACTCCTGTATGATTAAGGACTTGTATTTCATACAGAGCCTGTACTGAACTGTTCTGTAAGGTGTTGACACTGCTGGCATCTTCATTGACTGCATCAGCTTTGCTGTCTTTGCTGATCAGCTTGTTATCAAGTAGGACAAAAGTGCTGCTATTAAGTTCATTTACAGAAGCGCAGGGGGTCTGTATAACAGTTCCAATACTAATGGTAACAATGTTAACCTATTAACTATGGTCCCATAGGTTGGTCAGTTTGGGATTTAGTTAATGGGGAGGAGTTTCTGGGGACCCAGTAGATGTTGCTGGCTCGGTTGACCTCAACCAAATGCCTGGCAGAAGGTATCTGTGAGGCTTTGGGAAAGCTGTGAGAGAAATTGTGCAAATTGTCTTCAGTATCCTCATCTTTGTTGTTACCTATAGTTGAGCCACATCCTTGATGTCAACTTCCACGTCACCTTTTGAGAGAGAGAATTGTATTGAGGCAATTACTGTATATGAATGCTGTGACTGTATGAAATGGCACATGAGAGTTATATGGCCTCCTGACTTTAAGTCTATGAACTTAAATGACTTCATGTAGTTATGAAAGCTTTCTCATGCCTTGGGCTAGTTCAGTCATGAAGTACTGGGCATACCTTTTCCTGCAGTAAGCAGAATTCATGTCTTCTGGGCAAGGAGAGCATTTGATGGCTGATTCCTTAGGAGGGCCTGCTGACTTCATTGTGTGATGAGTTAACTCTGACGTGCCCTGAAGACTACGCTGGCCGGTTTTGCTTTGTAGATTTGGAAAGCGGAGTGGAAACTAGAATTGCGGGGAAAATATTGTGCCTTTTCTCTACTTACCCATTAGCTAAACATAATATACAGTAAGCTTCACAAAAGAGGAGTGGAGCTCATCAGTATGATTGAAGGTAACAAATTGCTGCACAAGAGGAGCTAAGAGTTTCTTGATTCTGATGTTGCTTCTGCGTTCCCAGATAAGGGTTTTTATAGCTCTAGACTAGACGAGGAACCCATGTGTTGAAGTCTACAGGGACATTCAGTGATATAAACAGTGCACTTTGAATTGCAATTAATAAAGAAGTTGATGTAGAAAGTTGCCTCTCCGGTTGAAATATGGAATGAATTTTGCAGCAAAAGCACACAAAAAGCAGTGCCCACAGTGGACGTTTCCGTGATGGATCCCTTTGCCATCTATTGTATTCTCCTCCGTCCTGGACTGACTAGAGATTTTTAGATCAACTATTGACAAAAAGAGGAACGTTCTGCATTTTGCAACTCCAAAAAGAAAGAAATAATGAAGAAAGGATGGTGACAACAGTCACATTCAGTGAAACAATTAAATAAAAATATCCCTCCAAAACCATGAACACGAGAGTGTACTATTTTGCAATGGTGTAGAGACCCATACCATTATAACTGCTGCTGTTCTGGAACTTGATTTTCTTGGTTGTCAAATATGATATCAGAGATTCTATTTTCTAAATTCAGAACATTAAATTTTCTGAAACGTTGTACTTTGAATATTGGACAACAACTATCCCAGGGTTTATATGGCCATAGAAAAAATTAGCAACACAGTCTACTGCAGTTTTACTTAATCGGATGTAGGTGATTTTTTTTTCCTGCTGGCTAGTGGGAAATGGGGGAGGGCTTTCTTTTTTTAAAAAATAGCCCTGTGTTTGTGATACAAGCATTCTTATAGCCTCAGAAGTCCTTAGCAAAAAGCTAGTCATTGCTAGTACTAAGAGAGAGAGAGAGAGAGAGAGAGAGAGAGAGAGAGAGAGAGAGAGATCAGATCCTAATCCTTCACAGAATTAGACTCTTGAAATGTGTTGTGACCATCCTGAACTTGGCAGAGTGGAATCTAAATCTAGTTTATTGAACTTTGCCCCCCTTGAAAGCCCCTGCTTTGTCTACTTGGGGAGGGGGGGAGAAGCATGGTAGCACAGTCACATTGCTAGGTGACAAACAGGCAGCATTTTGCCCATTTTGACTTGAATGAATAGCTTCAGTGTGGGACTGAGCTAGGAGTATTCTGGTAGAACGTTGGCAAATCACCAAAGGCTTCTGGAGGAAAAGAAGATGGAGCCAGGATGCCGCCACTTCTCCTAACATTTGGCCCTCTTGTTTGGCATTAGTTTTATAAGCACTTCGGATCCTTTGTGCTTGCCCTTTCTCTTGGTTTGCCTTACTGTTCCCTTCTCCCTCCCTTTTAAGACTTTTGGCTTCTCGCACTGTGCCCTGACAGAGTCTCTCACGAACGCACTGAGTTAATTCTTTTCTTTCAGGGTAGTCTCTATGAAAATGTATGGAAATGCTTCAGTATTGAAATGGCAATGTCATTATGAGGTTGTGTTATTAGAGGAAGTAAGGTGACTGGTCCTCCGCTGTATCACTTTTCAAATCTATTTGTCATCAATAGCTCGTCTCTTGTGTATCTCTGATAAATAAATACTCTTTGGCCAACAAAACTATAACAATTATCGTTTGGAGCATCCCAATGACTTGTTAAATGCATGCTCTTCAGTTGACGAAGACATTAATCACTCAAGATGGAAAAGATCATTTGTGTTTTGAACAGTGGTGGAGATCAGTAGCATCTTGTATGACAGCTACCTCTTTGCAAGTTGTTTACCTTTTGAATAAACATTTTTAAGAGTATGAGGTCAGAGGGTCTTAAATGCAGCTCTCTTGGACCAGTACCTTCTTCTGAGACCATAGACATTGAGGACAATTTCTACATGTTCTACATTAATAATACTGGCAGTTGCATTTTAGAGGAATAGCAATCTATAATTGTGTAGAAATGGAGTGCTTGTCTGAAAATTATTCCTTCAGTGGCATCTTTATGGCATGTACTATAAAGTTGCTTCAAGAGTGATGTGGGTATTTTAAATTATTTTATTGCATATGATTATGATGTAATATATACCTTATAAGTCTATTTTGTGTCAATATTTGTTTCCTCTTAGGACTTTTCAGAGGTGGAGAAAAGAGATCCTCAGGAGCTAGTTGGTGAGTATAAATGAAACTAAAGCATGTGTGCTCATGTCAATGTAGAAAGTTCTTCCTGTTCTTGGCAGCGGAAAATCTAGCAATTAGTACTATGTCAAGTTTTCAGGAGGTCTTGGTTTTTTTTAATTGCAAAAGTAGCTGTGGAGAGGGTCACATGAAAATGTTCATCAAAACATCAGTCTTCAATCCATTCCAAAATTTGTATTTGCCTTCTTGTAACCTTACTGCTGTTTGAGGGGAGAGGGAACTCCTCCCCTTTTCTCAGACAAATGGGCTAAAGTTTCCTTTGATGAACAACAGTAGCACATTTTCCCATTGCAAATAATGCCATGCAGGAGAAAGTAATACACATTTGTATACAGGTATCATTTTGCCACAAGAGATGCTCATTCCAGTGCAAGAAAGCAAAAGCCCGGTCTCTTATGCTTCCATAAAGATTTGTGCATCATTTTGTTAAAGGGCGTGAAAAAGTGAGACACATGTCAGAGGGAGCAAAAGTATGTCTAGAACTTGTCTTCATCTATCCGTCAATTATATGCTTGGCAGAATTCTCAAGAAGGTTAATTACCCCTCAGATTTTTGAAATTGTATAAATCGATACATTACTGTTTTGTGGATGAACTTATAAACAAAAGATGAGGTGTTTACATATCTTACATACTACTAAGGGGTGGTGTTCAAGAAGATCCTATCCCAACTTAACAATGCCTTTTCATGCTATTCATGTACTATCGAATATTCGTGCTACTGTTAAAGTTTTATTATAGACTGCTATCTTAATGTTTACCTTTTGATTGTTCGCTTAATTCTTATGGCAATTTAGTATTCAGGATTTTTTTAATACTTGTATGCTACCATAAACATTACTTCTGTGGAAATGTGGAATGCACACAGTATCAGAAAGTCCAAATATGCTGATTTGTTTGGCGTTCTCAAGCCCACAAACAGAGGTCAGTTAACTGCAGTGGTCTTTCAAAGTTGGATGACTCAATGGCATGTTAGCGAGTCTACTATTTCTTTCTGTGCAGCTTCCAGTAAACCATGAATGCCTATGCTTCTAGCCAAAGGACTAAAACTGTTTCAGAGTGAAGAACTAGTTTTTTAGAATAAATGCTCTTTTTAGTGGGGTTTATAGCAGTTCTCAGAGTACTTCTTTACACTTAATCCTTCATCCAGACGCAGTGTAAACTGGACTTTACCACTGGGTAACTTGTGTAATCATCCATAATTTTCTTTAATCATTTAATTCTACCCTTATGGGTGCTTTCTAAACACTTTACAGATTGGAGAAGGCTCGCTATTGGCAAAGAAGTGGATACTTTCATACTGATTGTCTCATTGCTCTCTGACTCTTTATTGATGGGCAGGCATGGAAATCAATTGCCTACTCCTCAAATCAGCATAGAAGCAGCATGTTGGGAGGGATGTTCTTTACAATTAGTCAGCAAATATTTAAAACGTTACTCATATCCTATCTGATGGGGGGGGGAGAAGGGGAATCCTTAGAGACAACAGAACTGCTTTGTCATGGGGGAAATTGATTGACATGTTTTCCTTTTCCCCTATCTCACCTTGAGATGTTTAGTTGGAATCTGTTTATCTATAATAGTCATTTAACTGATGATCATCAGCACTATACTAAGTAGAGTTACATGTTAAGTCCGTTGATGACAACAGGCTTAAAAGTGTGCAATGCTGCCTTGGATGGTGCTTTAATTCATTTACAGGTAAGTCTTAAACAGGACAGTTGGCAGTCTAAGCTTTAGACTACTAACAACAATTTAAGCAGTATGGAATAGGATTATATGGGCTTATTACTCTCTGTGCCTTCTTTCCACAATAAGCAAATGCTATAAATGTTTGACATCAGGATGTACTTGCAGATATTTCATGAATTCTGCAACAAATATTCATGCAAAGATAGAAATTTTGTGCAAGCCAGGGGGATAACACTGGTTGCAACTTTTATTGGGGTTTTTGTGACTTAGCTACCAGCCTGAACAGCACCACAGAGGGAATGCAGGAAGTTGACTATCAGAATGATTCACCATTACAGGCACACCCAACCCCTGCCTTGTGAAGTAAATAATTATTCATACCTTGCAGCTATGGTTTGACTAAGATTTGATTAAGGCAGTAGAGACCGCAACAAACGCAACGGTGTGAATAACCTGGGGCTAAAGAGTAGTTAGAAATGCATCACTAGTATATTCCAAGATCAGCAGATAATTTGGATCTTTTTGCCCACACATCTGTTAACAGAATATTATACACAGCACTGCCAGACAACTTGCAAAGCTGTCTGTGATATTATACCATCTTTCAGTTCTGTCATCCAAACAAAAACTTTCAATCCTATTTCTCCCACTTGCCAATGGTTCCCTGCTTTCCCGTTCAATTCAGTTTGACTGGTCTAATGTTAAATGTTTTATATCGCAACAGTTTTTTTAAAGGAGATCCTTCTAACTAGTCTTCTTTTTCTAAAATGAAATAATGGTTCCTCAAACATGTTACTTGTATGCCTCTGTTAAAACTGAACACTTTTTGTTTTGTCCCCTTTTTCTGCACTTTTGAAATTCTTAATTGGATGCAGTTCGCCTTCATGTTCACTGGCTTTGTAACCTCTAACAAGACTGTGGTTTGTTATTAAGGGAGTTGTAGCCAGACTGTGTGTTTCTTGGGGTATGTTGGCAAGAGTTCTTCATAGAAATGCATTCTCTGGAAATGCCAAAGGACATCTCTTTGTTACTTGTGACCACTAGAGGATTTAATTCCAAACAGCATCCTGATGGAACAGCTTGGTGTGGGAGGGAAGGAAGATGCCCAAATTACTGGCAAATGGGGGATTAAGCTGAAAATAAGGTGTTTGCTTTCTTATGATCACAGTTGGACAAGAATGTAATGGAGCAGTACCCATGTCGCCTTTTCACAATATTTTTTTCTATTCATAGTTATCCTAGTTACCAGAAGGTTTGGATGGGAGGAAAGTAAAACTATCATTAGGTATATAAACATGGATGACAAAAGAAGGCCGCATTTTGACCTCTTCTTATAACAAGCCTAAGCATCAGGGCTGTGTGGATCCAGATTTTATTTGTTTACTATATGACTCACTTCCTACTTTTAAACAGCAGCCACCCCACAAAAGCCACTGGGGTGCATTTTGTTAGCATTTGCGACCCAGAACTGGCAGACGCAGGTTCAAATCACCACTCCGTTTTGGCAGCTCATTGCGTGACTTTGGACCAGTTAAATGTTTTCAGCCTAACTTACCTCACAGAGTTGTTGTGAGAATAAAATGGAGGAGTGGGGAATGATGTAAACCACTTTTGGTTTTCATTGTGTTAGAGGCAGAGTATAAATGAAGTAAATAAAAATCAATATTGAATTTGGGGGGCAGACAAAAGAGAGGGTGAGTGAGAAGGAAACAGAGAATGCTGAGGTTATGGGGGCTGCCAGGAGAAGGGAAAGAAAAAATGAGAAGAATGCAGAGGAAAGTGAGTTGGCCCCCACAAGTCCTTGCAGGTTCCCCACCATGCAGCTAGACCCAGCCCAGTGACTGACACCACACACCTTGGCCAGAGATTTCCCAGGGAAAGGGCCATTGGGGACAGAAACAGGGAAATCTGAAGGGTGGGGGACAGATAAAGGCATGTTGACGGATAGGAAGGAGAGAAGTAAGCAGGAGGTTCTGAGGGCTGGTGGGAGAGGGGAAATTGAGGTACCCCTGTATTTCCTTGCAGGTCCTGCACTTGTGAGGGTAATAATGGCCTCTCTTTCAGAGCAGTTATAAAGGTTATTGTAACAATATATGTGAAACATTTTAAACATGCTTGCCAGGTTGTTAGTATGATCTCTCAGTCTTCTCAGTCTTAACTGCTTTGTAGACTAATTGTAAAGATTACAATGAACAAGTGTTTCTTTCAGGAAAAGAATTTGATGTTCACAAGGGTAAATACTGCTGCCCAGAAACTAGAAGTGTTAAGATTATATTGCTATGAAAAATGAAAAATGTAATGAGATTCCCCCCCCTTTATAATGATTCCCATCAACCAGTCCATTTTTAAAAAAACAGCAACTTGTTTTTGAAGGCTGGAGCAAAACTTAAATTCACAAGCCTGAACTTTTCAAACCAAGATTGAAAATAGAACCTGATGCCAAGGGAAGGAGTAAAGCGGAGCTGACAATGCCATTTTGGAACACTGTCCCTCAGAAAGTTACCTTTTGCAGGGAAGCAGCAGGGTCTGCAGGGAGGGGGGTAGGCGGCGGAGCCTTCTCTGCAGCCCTCAGAGCAGGCCCGCCACATCCATGATGTGCCGGGCCTGCTTCAACGCCTATAGGGGAGTCGCAGGGAAGAGGGGCTGCTGTGGGCCTCGGAGGAGGCCCGCAGGGAGCCCAGGGAATCATCGGGGAGGGGTGCAGCCTAAGGTGCCCCCCTTCAAAGCCTAGTCTTATCCATATGTTGCCTCTTAATAATTGTGAAACAGCCTTGGGGGACGGACTGTCCGGCCTCTCCAGGGCCAATCAGGGTGCAGCCAGTTGCACCCTGATTGGCCCTGCCCCTACAGCTCCTGCCCTCCCTGTCCGAGTTGGAATAGGGCTAATCAGGGTGCAGCCAGCTGACCCTGATTGGCCCTGCCCCTACAGCTCCCACCCTTCCTCACCAAGCCCTCACCCCTTGCCTCACAAACATGCCTGGCTGCTACAGCCAGCCAGTCGGTGACTCCTCTGCTCTACTTGCAAGGCCCCAGGTAAGAGGCCTGGCCGGGGGGAGAGGGAGCGCTTCCCAAAGGCCTTGCACAGGCCCCAGGTGTGCTTTCAAGGCTTTTGGGAAGCCATCCAGCTGAGGGGGGGTGGGGGGAGAGGGAGCACTTCCCAAAGGCCTTGTTGCCGCCCCAGTTGTGATCCTTTCAAAGCCCATTCTTATGAACGGGCTTTGCCACTGGTTTAGTTATAATTTCATAATTGTGGTACATTTTAAATGACGAATGAGTAGCATATTCCTTGTAGTTTCTAAATGACTTTGCAAAGGCTTTGAAACTTTGGAATTGTAATTTCTTTTTTAAACTGCTTTGCAGATCTGTACGTAAAGCCCACCAGCCTCATCCTGATAGCCAATGATTCTGAAATTCAAATATACGTATGTAGCACATCAGCACTAAGATTCCAAACAACTATAGTCATCTAAATTAATAGCTACCCTGAGACAACTGCTCACTCTGCTCAGTATGCCAAATGGTACTCCTTCAAAATATATTGAATTACGTTTGAGTCCAGGGGCACCTTTTAAGACCAATAAAGCTTAATTCTGGATATAAGCTGTTGCATACTTCTGAACACTTCTTCATGCGAAGGCTTATAACCAAAATTAATGTTCTTAGTCTTAGAGGTGTCACTGAGTCAAAACTTTGATTTGCTGCTTCAGACCAACATGGCAAGCCATCTGAACTTGTAGAAGACATTTGTGTATAGTTTATACATTATTACTCTTTGCTTGTGAGCCAGATCGTTTAAGGTGTTCTAATGGTCTTCTGTCCATTTCTAGCATCCTTCTCTGAGCGAGTGCGAAACATGTCTCCGGATGAGATCAAAATCCCTCCAGAACCCCCAGGAAGATGTTCCAACCACTTACAGGTGATCCATTTCATTCATTTGCTTGTTTTGTTCTGCCATCTGAAATATTTTGTCTTTAATCACGATCCACAATGTTCCACAAATGGAATTCAAAGTCCCCCTCTATATTTAATTGCTCTTGCTTCGGGCAGCCCTGCAGATCCTTCCAGCTGATTTGGCTTTTTGAAACTGCATCTGTATGACTTTCATAGCTTTGCTTGCATTGATTTTTCTTATTTGTGATCCTTCCCCCCGAACCATCAATTTCAAATATATAAAGGCAATTCCATGATACACTGTAGCACCCAACTCATTTCTATCGTATATTAATTTTGTTGATGACTCTTCCACACATTCAGCATCAGTATGCCAAATGAGGCAGCGTGGTTTCAGAATGGCAGGTAAGTTTACACACTTGGTTTTTCATTTGTCCTGCAATAAGGCCTGACTCAAGAACATGCAGCTTCCTCTTAGCCTGGAACTACATGGGTTTCGGTGCCTTGGAATCCAAATTTGGCAGGAACAAAGGAATGCCCACTCTGCATAACGTTCTCACTTCCTCTCACCTGCAGCAACCTGAAATCCCCCCCCCCCAAAAAAAAATCCTGTTCATGGACAGTTAACAGGATTTCTAGATGTCTTGTAGTATATGGAGAGAGAGAGCTGTGTGGGGCCCATTAGATGCTAACATATCTAACATAGCAGTGACAGTAATTCTGCAGTGGATGGATGTTACATAGATCCTTTTCAGGAAAGCTGCTCTAGTAGGCCACATGCTATTGGGGGAGAGGGGGTGACACAACGCACCATAGTTGGACCATTCAGGTTCAAAATTCCCTGTGGTACCCAGTCAAGCAAGATGCATGCATTTAAATTTGTCATTAAAAAACTGTGGAGAGACAGCTGCACGTGCTTAACTGCATTTACTACCATTTGGAAGATACTGAATTGGATCCAGTGCAGCATTTCTGAGGACATATGGACTTCCCCCTGTGGATTGAGACTTATTTGGCTTTGTTCTCCAGCAGCAGCAGCTCAAAATGGCCTGCTGGAATCCTAGTCCAGTCAACAGTGAAGAGCCTCATAATAAACTGAGGAGACCTTCTTGTGTTTTGCTCAATAGTGGTCTGTCCAAACGCCCCAGTAGTATCATTGTAAGCAAACATAACTAGATTTAGTTAAATGTGGAGCTGGAAAAATGTTCCAAATGTACATGAAGCCAGCTCTTACTGGCCTGAAGAAATTGTGAATTTAACTGAAAATCCTCAAATGTTTATAGTTCCTGTGACAACTTAGCTCTTAATTATTTAGCTGTTCTTAGTGAGCACTAAGTTAACTGAGTATGAGACGGTGGCTGACTGAGGCAGAGTAGCCCATCAAAAGTTTTTTATACTTACCAGACACTTTCCTTCCTGTACTGTACACACCTGTATCCTTGAGTACTACTAAGTATCTTTACCTCTGAAAGCAGAGCTGCTACATGATTAAGATCAGCCTTCTATAATCATCAAGAGGACATTAGCATAACTTTGTGGTCTGGGACACGCATATCTGAGGGAGTGCCTATCGCCTCATGCTCCCTACAGGGCCTTGTGCTCTGTGGGTATTAATTTGTTGATGATTCATAGCCCAAAGGGGGTTTACCTGGCCTTGACCAGATTCAGGGCCTTTTTGGTCCTGGCACCAACCTGGTAGAATGAGCTCCCAGAAGAGCTGAGGGCCCTGCATGAGCTTTTGGGGGTTCCGCAGGGCCTGCAAGATGGAGCTCTTCCGCCAGGTCTTTGGTTGAGGCCAGGGTGCGAAAGATCTGGGGGGCCCTCTACACTTAAGAACAGCTCATACTTGGAATAGGCAGCACCCCAGGAGTTTCTACCCTGAGATGCTGGGGGTAGAGAGGGACGAGGCTGGGCTTATTATTTTTATTTTCTCACCATCAAAGTATTTGGGGTTTTTTTATCTTTTTATATTGTAATCCAACAACAACAAGGCTTGTTGTTATTGTAACCCGCCGCAAGACGATTCTTTGATAGTGGCGAGCAATAAATCTAAACCTAAAAATAATAAATAAATAAATAACCATGGTCTTATCTGCTTGGCTAGTTCATCTCTGTTGCATTTAACCATGCTGTATCAACTCGCTGGATTCAGCAAGTGCTTCCTTAGAAATCAGACTGCAGTTTTTTTATTGTTTAGGGCAATTGTCCAACTTTTTCCACTCAAGGCTGGGAAGTACAGCAGAAGTTGCTCCAGTAACACAGAAGCAGTCCAAGCTTTTGAGCCAAAATGATTAAAAGCAAAAGTGTAAATGTAATTAGGGCAATTAGTAAGTTAAGGCATCCATGGTTGTAAGACATGGAGACATATTTTAGCAAGAGCATATTAGTTCCCCTAACATGGGACAATTCATGATCCAACTGAAGCATCTTGTAGCTGGTGCTTTCAGTCAGTCAGAGTACTTAGGGTATGTCCTACAGCAGTACAATTTTCAGTTGGAATTCTCTAACTGCTGCTGAATTGTAGGCAAACAAAATTTGAGATCTCAAATCTTACCAGTTTTGCAGGCAAGAAGTGCAGGCTCCTTCAGTACACCATTATCTTGGCTCAGAGCTGTGTTTGTACTGGATTTTGCTTGGCAACAGATCTATCCAGCTATATGAATACTGCAAACTAAATCCAGAAAACTTTATTTTCCTAGTTATCATCCCAGCCTGTCTTCATGAGGCTCACAACTTAACTTCTGTCAGGAAACTAGCCATTGTTTACATTCTCTAATGACTTCCCTGTGGATGATGGATATAGAAGCCTGCATGGCTGTGATTGCAGCACAAAACACAGAATAGGCCCTCCAAATGATAAAGCTGCTAACTCTGACAGGAAAAACAACAACACCCTATCATGTTTCTGGTGCTCAGGCAGGAACTGCATGGATTTTCCTTCTGCATCCCCCAAAGTAGAAACTTGTGGTAGGGAAGAGGTGGGATCGGTTATGGTTCCTAATCAGGGGTAGTCAAATTGCGGCCCTCCAGATGTCCATGGACTACAATTCCTATGAGCCCCTGATAGCATTCTCTGGCAGGAGCTCATGGGAATTGTAGTTCATGGACATCTGGAGGGCTGCAGTTTGACTACCGCTGTTCCTGATAATTGGAGCACAGTGGCTCTTTGCTCAGCTTAATTTGCCATATCTTGTTTCCTAATACTTAGTTACGCTGCTTTCCCCGAGGTACCTTTTCCTCATATAGTTTTGAGTCCTCTGTCTTCCCATCTGTGCCCAAAAACTCATCACTATTTTCCTCACAACATGGAATGCTCATTATTAATTCTCTTAACATAGGTTAGGAGTGCTGTTTAACTTGTCTTTCAGTACCGAGATGCATGCAATGAATCTTCCCGGAATATTATCACTTCTTCATATTGATGACACGGCCCTTTTATCTGTAGGACAAGATTCAAAAACTGTATGAGAGGAAGATAAAAGAAGGCATGGACATGAACTACATCATCCAAAGGAAAAAAGAGTTTCGCAACCCAAGGTAAGAGTTCTTTTGAAACAACTGCGGTGTGCAAGAGTGGTCAATACCAAGTGTCCTAGCTGTGCTGTGATTAAAACCACCCAGACAACGTGGTTAAAAGTTTCTAGCCTTCGTAATTATTCATAGTTGTGCAAACAAAGTTAACATGGTGATGGGAACTCAGACTGAAGTCTCAGGACCCAATTTGGATTCAATTAAAGGTCTCAAAATGTCTGTGGAACTTTGATTTTTGAAGGACTGATTCTTTTTCTTCGGGAGGTTAATAAGTTCTGGATGACATTATTGCAGTAGACATAACACAAATTGTAGTCAAGTAGAATTTTTTCTTTATGCATAAAGAAATATGCAAACCAGTTGGAGCCCTGAATTTCCCACTCATATCCATGTGATATTAGACTATGCATGATTACAGCAAGTTAACTTCTGAAATGCTTCCACTCAGAAATGATGTAAGGAGTAGTGCCCTAGAAATTCAATCAAATAGTTCACAAAAGGAGAGTATTGCCTTTGAGACCAATCTCAATGGGTGATGGAATGGTTTTGTAGCTTATTGGGGTGGTTGGAGATCCTAAAGAAGTTTCCTGCTATGAATTTTTGTATGTCTCTGAGACCATAGTTTAAATGGTACATGGAATCTTATTTATTTATTTGATTTCTATACCGCCCTTCCATATGGCTCAGGGCGGGTTATATACAACATGGGGGGATACATGGAACAAATTAATATATAACATAAACAAATACAACAGCAACAATAAGCTAGATAACACCAGTTCAGTGATCTTAAACAATATAACAGGAACGGAACTTAGCTAAGGCCCTTAGAGAGGATAGAATGCTGTATTTCTTCATCACTCTCTCCCTTTCCAAAATCACCAACATGGATCTTCATGTCTCAGCCTAAAACAGGCCAGACTAGGATATAGTTCTTATAAACCTGCAAGTAGTTTGCAATGGTACAACGGAGGAGCATTCAGTTATATGTTTGTTTGTACAGAGGAACATTCAGTTATGAGTCCCCAACTAGCAGTTTGAAATAATGGATACCAAATAGGCATCAAGAGGACCTAGCGATGTTCGATTTGAATTCAGAGATCAATCAGTAACAGTAAATATATCTCACTATTTCAGTATCTATGAGAAGCTGATCCAGTTTTGTGCAATTGATGAACTTGGCACAAATTATCCCAAGGTAAGTAAAACGCGAGTATCTCGGGATGATTAGGTACAATTCATCACACCTACTCAGCTCCCTTCCAGTTTCATGTTTTCTTTGTGAAACCAGACTACTGCACCTAAGTTGATAGATGAAATCTATTAGATAACAGTGATTTGTTCACTTGTACTGAATGAGTTTTGATCCCAATGTTCAAGCAATTGCACTGTTTGGAAAGGGAGTATTTTCCTTTTATAACTACTAGTGTGTGTCTCTGATGCTTTTGGAGAATTTGAAACTATATGAAACCAGACAAAGAGTCCAAAGCACAGGGCTTCATCAATACTTTTAAGAGATGGAATTTAAGAGGTCTACCAGTTCCCCTGCCCTTCTTGTGCAACAACACATTTCTTGGCAGAATGATTAAGATTCTATTTTTCAAGATAATAAGCTTTTGTATGATGATTTTATTTTTTTCAAGCTGGAATTTTAAAATGTGTTATTAATTGAGATCCTTTATCTAACAGGAATTTTTCTTTTTCCTTCTCTTAGGACATGTTTGATCCCCATGGGTGGTCTGAGGATTCCTATTATGAAGCACTAGGTATTAAATATTAGATTTAAAAAAAACCTTTAGTGTTAATAAATTATGGTGGAGCTGTTTTCTTTACCTTCATTCCATTAATCTTCAGTTTTAAGGAGACATAATTAACAGCATGTTGGCTATTCTTCAAGGAATTTACTTTTTAATGAAACAATGAATACTAAACCAAAAATATGCATTTGGGAAGTAGCATACTGAGACTCAACATAAATCAGGACATTCTTAAAAATATTTTTATTATGCTTGTGAGATTCTTCTTGTTGAACTTACTGGGAATGTTTATCCCTTTTATGATTCTCTTTTCAGCAAAAGCACAGAAAATTGAAATGGACAAGTTGGAAAAAGCCAAGAAGGAGCGAACAAAGGTATAAAATATTGTACAATTAATTTTTAGTGTTTCAGTCTAACCCAAGAACTCAAGTAGGTGGGGAAGTAAGCTGTGGGAACCAGCCAATCAACCAGTCATTTACCATTTCCATTATGGAAAAAGAGAATCGGCCTGTAGAGCAACAGGAGAGGTGGGCTCCAGGGATGTCTAGTGATATCAGAGGCCATACAAACGTCTGAGAAAGGCTGCATAATAACCACTGGGGACCTCTCGAATAACCCCAGGGTTTTCCAGAACCTTGGTTGGGAATCCCTGGTCTACAATAGGGGTGTGCACTTGGATTTACCTGAGCTGAAAATATCCTCTCCAAAAATACTTTAATCAGGGTTCTTTTGGGTACATTTTGGCATCCTAAATGTGTCTGGGTTTTTTCAGGAAAACTAAAAATCTCAAGAAAATCCTGGATATATTCAGTAATTACCTGTAGATCCTAAAACAGTAATTAGTTCCCTTCTTTAACCTGTTTGTCAGGCTTCTACTGCAGTCCCATTAAAGAATACAGTCTGAGGACTGTGGCAGGGGAGCAGACTGTTCTTGTCGACTTAGCTTGAGGCTGGCTTTTCTAAGTTTGAGTCAAAGTTTAAATCAGGCTACAGGAGAAGCCAACCGCAAAAGCTGGTGTACTGCAGGAAGCAATCTGCTAGTCATGGTATAAACCATGGTGCACAAGAAAACATCCCAGCCAGGATCTGTGTGGGGCACGGAGAGGACTTCCCTGTGGCACACAGATTCTAGGGCCAGCTTCTGCAGCACAGTTTAAACCGTGTTGCAGGAGAAGCCATCCCAGTCAGATCTGCATGCAGCGGAGGGAGCCCTCCCCACAGCACACAGATCTTGGGGCCAGTTTCTCCTACAACAGTTTAAAGTATGCTGCAAAAGAAGCCAAGCCAGCCCCAGGATCAGGCTTTTAAAAAACAAAGCTATTTTTCTTCTCAGGTCTATTGGATCTGAAAAAATTTGAGATTCCAAAAAAAAAAAAATATCCTGGGTCCTAATACCATACTGATATTGGGATCTGAGATTTTTTTTGTAATACCAGGAGAAAATGCAGGTCCAATATACCTGAACAAAAAAATACCAATTTTAAAAAATAATTGCACACCCCTCATCCAGAGTACAATAGGTTTAAATCATAGAGGCTTGAGTTGGTTTTTGCTACCCAAATAGTTAACAAGGCCCATGCCCAGGTAGGTGGTGTATGAGATTTTCTTGGCAGTAAACATTCCTGTGGCCAATTTTTCCTTATCTCACTCACTCAACTTGCCCTTTTTGGTCTGGTTTCTGCATAATAATATGTGCACAGCTGTGGTTCAGTCCTCTTCTTCCATAGCCCTAGACTTGTTGGGATGTGATCCAGACTGTTTTGGTTTCTCTGGTTGCTAGGTTGCTGTCCGTAGAGTACAGTCAGTATAAGGCATGCATGTAGAGTCATGCATTTTAGAAGCTTTAATTTTCTTGCATATCACCTTGAAGGAGCATGGAGTTCTAGTTTGGGTTTTTTAAGTGCCTTAGGCAGATCAGAAAATGGTTGTGATTTATCCTTGAATAGTAGCACCATGCAAATGGTTTGGGGGCAGGGAAACCTCATGTCTAGTGCATTTATAGAAATCTACCAAATCTTAACAGCTGTGTTTTCATTTATTAAATCGCTAATCCTGGACAGAGTTGCCTTTCTTCAGCACAGCCATGAAAAAATATCTATTTTTTTTACCACGTTGTATTCTGATACCAGTGACTAAGCCTCACAAAGGCATTGAGTTAAATTACTTCCTCTGCCTTTGTAGATTGAGTTTGTGACTGGGACTAAGAAGGGAACAACAAATGTTCCATCTACAACCACGACAACAACCAGCACGGCAGGTGGAGGTAAGTCAAAACACCCTAACCTAACATTTGAGTTACATGTTCCTTGGAATCCAGCCACACAGAGATTTTATAATCCTAGGCATCTGCCACCCTTCCTTTCCTCTTGACTCTTGAGCAAAAGGGCTTGTTGGTGATGGCTCACTACATCAGAAAGCCTGCATGAGAGAAAGAACTTTATTTGGACACCAAAAGTCTGTAACTAGAATAAACTGTCCTGCTTCAGTAGAATTAGAAAAATTATTTGATTAGGGTCAGATCCTACCAGGTTTTCCAAAACAAGAGAAAGGAGCCTTTTTTGGTCACTGAAAAGACTATGGTGAGGATCATGGGACCCATCTGGAG
This sequence comes from Paroedura picta, assembly GCF_049243985.1. Taxonomy (NCBI): domain Eukaryota; kingdom Metazoa; phylum Chordata; class Lepidosauria; order Squamata; family Gekkonidae; genus Paroedura; species Paroedura picta. Next base: position 130,350,906 of record NC_135371.1, on the reverse strand, counting down.
AAAATCCATACCAAATATGACATTGCCTTCTGGCGTTGTCTTCTCTGACTTACAGGGGGCCTTAAGCAGAGAAAGACTAAGCACTCTACATCCTTTAGCTGGAGGTAAGAAGAGCTAGCTTTTCATACCCTGTTTTCATTACCCAAAGGAGTCCTAAAGCAGCCTACAAACACCTTTCCATCTCCCACAGCAGACACCATGTGAGGTAGGTGGAGCTGAGGGAGCTGTAAGAGAACTGCTCTGTGAGAACAGCTCTAAGAGAACTAGGACAAACTCAAGGTCACTTTGCTGGCTGCATGTGGAAGAGTGGGGAATCAAACCCAGCTCTCCAGATTAGAATCTGCCGCTCTTAACAACTACACCATGCTGGTGGGTATAAGCCTTTTGTATGAAAATATTGTGCTATATACCATTAAGCTAACCCCCCCCCCCACCAAAGAACTTTCTTTGCCCCAAATAGGTCTGAAACCCACAACCTCTAGTTTTAGAGACCAGTGCTGTCCACTGGGGACAATGGAGACTCACTCCTGCTGCCAGAATTTTAGATTTCCAGCAGCATATAAAATTAATCTAACACTGGTCTACCTTAAGTGCTCCCAAGCAGTAATTGCAAATAGTGCAGGGGATATGATTTCAGTAGGATTCATTTTCTGATTAGCTTATTTGGTGATGTGTAGTAATTTCTGCAATTTTTGTGCAATGTTCCGCAATGCTAAACTACATTCCAGTTGACCTTTAGTGTTCCTTTGCCTGATAAAACTTCAAAATACAGCTTGGGGGGGATCGCAAGTTTGAATGAGCACTCCACGTAAAATATTCCTTGAGGAGAGGGCAACAGCATGACAGGGGAAAGGCTCGACTTAAATCCTTTCCCCTTAAATATATCATCCTGTCATTGGGATGCATTTATGGCGGTGGGTGAATTGTGCAAATCCACGCATTCCTCTACTTGAATTCCAAAACAGGATAATTCCAGCAGGACTATCCCACATGCTTTTTTGCAACGTGCGGATTGGTTCTAATTAAGTATTGGATGAGTGAGGCCTCTGATTCTCAAATGAATGCTTGTCTGCTATATGTACAGATGCCCAGAAGAGGAAAAGCAAGTGGGATTCTGCCATTCCTGTGACAACAATAGCTCAGCCCACCATTCTCACTACCACTGCAACGCTGCCAGCTGTCGTCACAGTGACCACAAGTGCAAGCGGCTCCAAAACCACCGTGATCTCTGCAGTTGGCACCATTGTGAAAAAGGCAAAGCAGTGACAAGCGCAGTGGGAAACTTCCTGAAGCCTTTCTTGGACTCTACAATGCCAAAAGTGCCACCTTTGGGAGCGAAGGAAGGGTCCTGTTCCTGGAACAAAAAGACTATTTTAAAATGGACATGCCATGCTTGAGCAAGAAGGACTCCTAGTTGTCTCTACAGTTGTACATATTTGTTAGTGAGGCTCGTCATCTTTGTTGATAGAGAACCTCTGTACAGTGTTGCGTGAAATGGAATGGCGACGTGTAAGAAGAAGCTTAATAAGTGATCATAACAGGATCCTTAAATTCTGTGAGATTAGTGGTTTAAAGAGAGCCATGGGTATCGGCTATACTGAAATCAATTGCATCCCATACCATTCATCAGTGAGTTAACGTCAGCTAACTGAGCATCTGGAGCTCTCTGCCTCCATGAAATTACAGGCAAGCATGACTTCCTTGATCAGTACCATTACGAACAGAGACATCCCTGTATAAATTCATTTTGTTCTGCTTTCAGAGATCAGGCAATTTGAAAGCTTTGAAGTTGGGGAGATCTGACAGTGAATATCAACACTGAAGATTGTGTCTAGGTTTTAGGAATCATTACACAGCTCTCCTGGTGGGAGGGTGGTTGTGAAAGAAGGAAGCAGCAAGTAGAGTTTCCATACTGAGTACCGTGTTTTTTGTGTACTTTCAATGTCAGTATGCATGGTAGCTACATTGGTTACAGTATTTGGTTTGATGCCTATGTCATGCTATCAATTTAAATTTATATAAACTTTCTTACTTGTGTAAATTCCAAACCTTGCATTATAAAAACAGAACTTTAATTCTTCAACTTTAATTCTCCATTCTTTACATAATAACGTAAGATGTACTCAGCAGAGCCAGCAAATTAGGCATAGAGGCCTTTGCCTGATGCTGCATACTAGCATCTGTTTTCAGAAGTGTAAAGTCTCTGAATAGGGAGGTTCCCTTTAGTTATTATGGGTAGAGTAACCAATGATAGTAACCAATGGGTAGAGTAACCAATTAAGAGCCTCTTGTGGTGAAGAGCCTCTTGTGGTGCAGGGTGGTAAGGCAGCTGTCTGAAAGCTTTGCCCATGAGGCTGGGAGTTCGATCCCAGCAGCCGGCTCAAGGTTGACTCAGCCTTCCATCCTTCCGAGGTCGGTAAAATGAGTACCCAGCTTGCTGGGGGGTAAACGGTCATGACTGGGGAAGGCACTGGCAAACCACCCCGTATTGAGTCTGCCATGAAAACGCTGGAGGGCGTCACCCCAAGGGTCAGACATGACCCGGTGCTTGCACAGGGGATACCTTTACCTTTACCTTTTAACCAATGATGTCTTAACCCCTTTTAAAGCCATCTATACTTGTGGCCATCATTGCATCTACTGGCAATTAATTCCACAATTCAGTTACTCACTGTGTTAAAAAAAAGACTTCATTTTGTCTGCCATTAACTTCATTGGGTGCCTCCAAGCTCTAGAATTATGGGTGGAGAAAAAAGTTACCTTTAACCACTGTCTCATTTTTTTTAGCCATTGTGACTATGTACAGTATTCCAAATGAATTTAACATAGCTCTATATAGCAGAGCCTCTTGTGGCGCAGAGTGGTAAGGCAGCCGTCTGAAAGCTTTGCCCATGAGGCTGGGAGTTCAATCCCAGCAGCCGGCTCAAGGTTGACTCAGCCTTCCATCCTTCCGAGGTCGGTAAAATGAGTACCCAGCTTGCTGCTGGGGGGTAAACAGTAATGACTGGGGAAGGGAATGGCAAACCACCCCATATTGAGTCTGCCATGAAAATGCTAGAGGGCATCACCCCAAGGGTCACACATGACTCGGTGCTTGCACGGGGGATACCTTTACCTATATTGGAGCATTAGAATATTGGCTGTTTTATTTTCCATCCCTTACTCAGTAGTCCTTAGTGGGGATCATGTTTTTCCCTGCCACCCCCACACTTAGCCATCATTCTCACTGAGCTCTCCAGTACAATGTCTCTTTCCTTCTCAGTCACTATTAGTTCAGGCCCCTTCAGTATATATTTAGTCAGTTTGTTTTGCTCCAATCGGCATCACTGAACTTCATTTGCCTCTTTCTGTTCCACTCACCCAACTTGTGAAGACCTCCTTGGAATCTCTCACAATCTGCTTTGGCTTTCACTCTCCTCAAGTATATGGTATCACCTGCAGATTTGGCCTCTGTGCTGCTTACCTCCAGTTCCAGATCATGTATAAACAAATCAAACAGTACCATCCTCAGCTCCTATTCTTATGGGACCCCACTATTTGGTTCCTCCTCCTAAGAATTATCCATTTATTCCTGTTTCTGTGCTTCCTTCCATTTGATCTATAGTGACTGCTAAATTTAGTACTAGTATTTATCTGCCTTTAGATCTTTGTAGGTTGTCCAATCAACTGGATAGAGTTAAGAGAACGATGGGTTTCATTTAGGATCATCTGTAACATTTTTGGGGAAGCAACACCAGGAATAAAAGCCTGTGCTATAAAGAGGATATTTTCCCGCATCCCAACACGGTTTCATTTCACTCTTTCTGAGGCATAAAACTATAGGATAGGAGACAGATGGCCAATGCTACCTTTAATTAATTCCTAAGCATAGTTGCATGCTTCTGAGCTCATTGAGTTAAATGGACCATGAATGGAGGTAGCTGTTTAAGATGGCACAGCTAATGAGCTTCAGAGTAGGGTGGGGATCTGATATTGGGTCTTTCTGGTTCTGATCTTACACTAATCAAACAGGTGCTCCTTAAGGCTGTGTGCCAGCATACAATGCTATGGAAGTGCTGTGACCCCTATTCCTCATCCCCATTTCAATGGTCCTTTCAGATATCCTTTAATTTTTGCTTCCGTTAGTTCTCTGTATTAGCTTAACTTGCTTGACACTGGGTAGAATTTTTTTTTGAAAAATTCAAAATCTGATATTGTAATACTGCTTTGAAGTAAAGAAGAAATCCAGCCATAAATCTTTTTTAAAAAGTAACAGTATTTTGCCTCTGCTTATCAAAACAAAAGTGGAAAATTAGATAAGGGAATGCCGGAGTTATTTTTAAAAGCCAGCTGAAAAGTTCATAAAGTCATGCTTTGGATCTCTTTCTTCTCTCCCCCTCCCCCAATTTCTGTTTTGTACAATGGTGTTTTTGAAAGATTACTTGGCCGAAGTTTGTATTCTATCTCTAGACCAGCTGTCCCCAACCCCCAGTCCGGGGACTGGGACCGGTCCATTGATCAGTCAGTACCAGGCCACGGCTCCTCCTCGTCCTCCTCCCCGGCTGCTGTCTCGGGGGCTGCCCTGCCACTCTGCCGCCAGCTCACCTTTGGTGCTCTCCGGCGGTCGCCATGGCTGGGGCTCCCCCTCAGTGTGGCACTGCGCAACTGCTGCTGGCAGCGCCCCCCAGTGGGCAGCGGGAAGTCAGGAGCGCTGGCGTGAGAGGAAGCGGAGCAGGGGCTCAGGCGGTGGCGGCAACGTCCCTCGGCAACGTCCCTCCCCCTGGGCTTCAGTAAAATTGTCAAGCGTTGACCGGTCCCCAGTGATTAAAAGGTTGGGGACCACTGCTCTAGACAACCCAACCCCTTTAAAATGACTCAGAGCTGCTCCTTTAGCTGTTCTTTTAATTTTCTGGAGAGTCTTTATGCTCATATGGACAACCCTTCAAGGAGTCTAGATCCAAACCCAGATTCCTCAAGGCTAATGCATGCATTTTCAAACACTCCTAGTGTGCATGCGCATGAGCTTATGCATTGCAAATGCTCTATATGTGTGAGCAACATAATGAGACTAAGGTGGTTCATTCAACAACAGCAGGTTCTGTGAGCAGAGATTCACGGCTCCCCTAAGTACTCTGCTTTATGTAAGTTGCTGTTGGGTCATTTATGATTGCTCCCATAAAAATAGCCAGTGGCTCAGTTAAGAGCAAGCTACAGTTAAGAGAGAACAAGAGCCCATTAATATGTTGCAAATGAATCCGAATTACCCTGAACAATCGGACCGGGCAAGAGCAAGCGAAGTAGTCACGCTTCACCCCTTTCACCACCATCTCATACGCCCTCATAAGCGTGCAATGAGATGTTCTTGCCACCTCATCGCAAGTCTTCCGCCACACTCGCTCTAGCTGTCTAACCTTTTCCTTTCACAGCACATTACTACCATCACTCTTGTTCCCGAATTTATGAACACTCCAGAAACAATAGGCCACTGCAGCTTTTTCCAACAAGGATAGTCCAAGGATGGGTAAGTAAAAGTCATACTAAGTAAGTACTAAGTAAGTCATACTAATGCACAATGCAGAAATCTCGCACCCTGTGCCTGTTTATTCCTTACACACATTTACGTGGATCCTCCAGTAAGCTACTATATGGACAGTATTTCCTGTAGAACCACAGCCTCCCCCTTGACATGAGTATGCTAGAACAACCCTAAGTGCCACAGTTCACAAAGCTAGACACTTCGTGAACATAGCAGCAGGGCCACATTATGATCTCTGAATTCATTATTTCTACCTGCAATGGTTTATCCAGACAATGGGTTCGAAACCCATTCTGCTCTATTAGAGACTACAGCATAATCTTGTCTCAGTTCAGAAATAACATTAAAGAGGATAAGTGTTCCCGTTCTCTTTTAGTGAGCTTTCTGATACATGAAGGGGAATCTGTAAAAGGGTAGTTGTAAGCTCCAATATTAATCTGGTCCACTGTGGAGAAGTCAGTCCACCTAAAGTTTCCAGATAAAGTCTGAATTGAGGGCACCCTTCTATGAAATGAAGCTGCCAGAGAATATACTTTGGATCATTTCAGATGTCACGTGAAATCATGAACGGATCACCTGAAGATGGTCTGTTTCACTGGCTAAGTAAGGATGTGGAACCACGTTTTGAAGTTATTAAGAACAGTTAGTTCTAACTATGGTCTTACGTGCCATGCAAACATGGTCATCATAGCTTCTTGGCACTGCTTAGTGCACTGCGTGAAAGGACTGGCCCAGAAGATGGAAAATGAAATCTCTTGTCTCTCAGTAGCAATCTCTCCGTTCCTTTCCTCATCCTCCAGTCAGCCTAGCAATGGCTTATGCTCTCAAAGGCTTAGGAATGCCACCATGTTCCTCTCTTACATGCAGGAGTGAGGACCAATGCCAGTGGAGCCTTGGCTTGTTTACAGTGCCATTCTAAGAAAGTCCAAGAGGGCTTGCTCTTCAGAAAGTGTTCTTAGGACTGTACTCTTAACCACCTCTGCACTAGTAAAAGAAAATTAGATTTTCACAGAGATTGGCTCTAGAATTAATCAAACTCCATCATCCCATATTTTTAAAAGACATGCTGCCCAAACCCTTGAGCATCTAACCTAGGCAAGCTGTGATGTACGGCTCCCCAATGCAGGAAAATGCATGATGTATGCAGCTTGATAAAGACTTACTGATTAAAAAAACACGTGGGCATATTCTTTGTGTTCTGAAATCATTTGGGGAACATAGAAACTCCTGGAAAGATTACAAAGGAGCCTCTCTGCTAGTGGGTGCATCCGTATACATCACCAACTGTTTTAGCTATGCTGCTTAACCCATACATCGTATGGAAGAAAACCTCATGGTGCACGATAGCCATTTGAATAGATCTCTTGTGCAGCTACTGTCACAGAGCGCATGTCATCTGGAGAGCGGTGGGATCATTTGCACAAGCAGGATTTTAGTGTTTCCAGGCATTTCAACGTTTCAGGAGTTAGTGTCTTTTAGCTCAGAGGTTCTCAGTCCAGAGCTGCCTACGTTTAATTGTTCTTTCGCCTAACCGAGGTACAAACAGAGGATGCTGATCATTAAACATTGGTCTGACAGCAGAGGAAACAGAAAGTTGGAATGTGGTGACCTTTTTTCCTCTGCAGGCTGTTTGGGCTCAAGTATGCTGTTATCTTCGCTTCCGCAGCCTAGGAAGTCTGGAGGAAAATATCTAAAAAGAGGGAAAGTGTTTGGACTGGGGAAGGGGTGGCTTGGCAAAGGAACAAACCAGGTAAAGCCCTTTCTATAATCAGGCATCCTCCAATCCTGAAGAACTGGATTTATTCAACAGTTACTTGTTGCACTTTGGTTTTTTTTTAATTCTTTCCCCTTTCTTTCCCGGAGACCAAATAATCCTGCCAGCGAATCTTTGTTGCAGAAGGACGACTGGGTTGGGCTCTGCCTCAGCTTCTAGCGCCAACCCTTTTCCTGTGGGTGGGTGTCTTTTTAAACATGTTTGCAGAGGAGAAGCAGAGAGAGTACAGACTTGGCTGCCCGGCTGCTCTTGCCCATACAGGTGTGCATAACTCACAGGAATGCCAGACAAACCTGAGTCACAGATAGCCCTCCCCACACGCACGCACGCACACACACACACACACCTGAGCTAAAATAAAACTCTCTCTTCTGACTTCACTTGCTTGAGAGCTGTTCCCTTGGCTGCTACGCAACCTCTCCATATGCCCCTGGTGAGAGAAAGACAGGCAGAGGGAGCCCTAAACAGCAGCAGCTATCAGAAGGAGGGAGGGAAAAGGTGAAAGTCAACATTTTATCACAAGGACCCGAGATCCACGCAGAGGTATGTCAGATTCACAAGCTCTTCGTTCCCGGGGATTGTTAGCCTGGCTTCTCAAGGATTTTGAGAGAAGGAGCAGGCTGGGAATTGGGGGAAGGCAGTGCTGAATTTGGAAGTGGCAATGAAGTAGTGAAGTCCTCTCCTTCACCAGCCCCCACGCAGCCTCTGGAGGAATTTCTTGGCTTGGTGTGTGGATGACTGTTATTTGGATTGTTGCACAGGATTTGGACTTTGAATCAGACCCAGCATTAATGAGGTTGGTAGAATTAATTTATTTGTGTTCCCAGCTGTTGGAAGCACTTTCTTTCGTTTCTTTTCTTTCTCCGACTTATTGATTAACCGGAGAGAGCAGTTAAATGAGGCGTACCCAGATCTCGCCCAGGTAGGCAGCTGGCAGATGAGGGGTACACCAGCTGCGGTCCTTCAAGCAGGCTTTTAAGACTGCAATGGGCTCTCCCTTGTCATGCCGCTGGAACCTGGCACCAGTTGTTGATCAGCCAGTTTGGTGTTTTGGTTTTTGGCTTTTTAAAATGTTGGGCAAGTTTTTGTTTTTCTGGAGATGATTTGTTTCTTTTTTTTAAAAAAAAAAGACTTTTTTTTTTAGATTTGTGTCTTTTTTCTCTCTTCACTAGGGAAAGGTAACCCCTACGTGAAAAAAGGCTCATGCATTTTTTCAGCCCCTCAGAGGGCATTTAACGAGTGCACAATCAGTATTCACTTTACAATATACATTGTCTGTACATACTTTACATGCCATTAAAGGTTTTGATTGGTTGTATGCACAATCAGGCAGAAATTCAACCGGATACAACTGTCCTAGCATGGTGTTGCAGCTATGGGAGAGGATTTACATGTCTCTGCCTGTCATGTAACTGTTATGTTTATTAAACTCACAGGAGCTCTTATTCAAGATGGCAGAAGGAGATGTGTTAAAGGATTAACCATCTCATTAATTTTGGGTCTGCAGCAATTGAGAGGGATCCTATTTATACAGTATTAGGCTCAGGATGAGGGCAGTTTAAAATGTTGTGAGTGGTGTGCTTGCTGCTTAACTGACAGCTCAATGTCTGTTCTGCTTTTGACATAGTGTGTTTGAGGGAAAAGGCAGGAAAAGTGTGTCAGATTTGATCTGAAGAAGGACTTTCTAAAACATGACAGAGCTGAAAGTTACAAATGCAGAGTAAGAAGTACAATGGGATTATGAAGAATGGGTAACAAGATGCAGGGTGTGGTCAGATGTTAAATAGCTGATTAAATCTTATAGAACTATTTATTTATATATATGGCCATCAGTTTCCAAAGCTAGGGCTCAAATGTGAACCCTAAAAATAAAAATGCAAAGGGTGCCTCTTAATAAATAATATCTTTCCCCTCATAATTCAACCCAATCAGGGTTCAAAGAGAGGTTGAGGCACCATTTAGGGGGGCAGGGCAGGATTCTGCAAGGTCCATGTGCTCACTTTAAGTTAAGCTGTTAAACGCTGGGAGGTAACATTCCAGTGGATTTGGACTTCAGAAGAACTAGAGCTATGATCAGCATAGGATTTTTTAAAAAGGCATTTGACATGTATACCCAGCTAATAAATCATTCAGGAGGTCCAATCTGTGAGTTGAGCAGAGGTTTACTTAGCTCAGGGGAGTAGTGGCATACAACCTGGAAATGCCAAGGAAGGGAGAAAAGCACAAGCACACTCCAGAACCTATAAACAGCACCCTCCTTTCAGACACAGGTAGATCCCAGCACCTGTTGCTTTCTAGGTTAACCATTAGGTAACTCTTACCAGCTAAATCACAGAAGAATGTTGTTTTTTGCTAGCTAGTTTATATTGTTGGATGGGTGAAGTCTGGAGGAAAGTTAGAAATGGGAGCATGCTTTATTACTTGGGAGGAAGGAGACAGGCATCAGGGAGTATAAATACTTAGAGGCTACATGGGTACTGATGCTACATGTGCTAACAAAGGAATAGCTTGGCATTCTTGAAAGGAACCCCAAGGAATAGGTGGTTAGAGTGTGTTGAACAGAAAGTTCTTGCCCGGCTTGGAGGATTTCCACATGCGAGGCTAATGGCACCCATCTGGATGGGAAACACCATATTGGGGATAGTATTGAACGAGAAGGATGCTGTTACGATTCGTGCGACTGCATCAATTTTAGTTCGGATTTTAGTTGTTAACTTGGAAAGGATGGATGCAATGACTGCTTGTAACCACACATGATTATCTGTTCCTGTTTTGTTTTGCAAATTCTCACTTTGTTTTATTTTTGCTGTGCCAACAAAGGTTCTGTGTCTATGAGCATGTTGAATATGTCTGGCTTAAGATGTTCATGTTTTCTACTGTTTCCATGATAATACCAAGAACTGCTCACATTCTGCTAGGATTTCCTGCCTTTCCTAGTGGGCATTATAATGGCATTGCCATGTTCATACTTCTCACTTTGTTAGAAAGGAGATCGGTTGTATCTCATTGACATGGGATTCTTGTGAAAAGGTCATAGGAATCCAAAAGTAGTGTTGAGTGCGGATGAAGATATTTGTGTGTAGCTAAGTGGGCATGAAGATCAAAGGGATGGGACTGAAACACAGGGCCATTTCGCACGGCTTCAAAGTAGCAGAATGGTTGCTATTTGGAAACGCTACTAATTTGCCATAACCCACGACGTCGTAGACAATCTGCAACAATCCTGAAACCAATCAGCAAAAAGCGCTTCGTTGTGGCGCTTTCAGGGGAATCCAGAAAAGTGGATTCACCCTCCGGATAGCGATACACTCCTGCAACCAATCTGCAACAGTAGCGCTAAAGACCTGTGCGTTACCATTGTTGCTGGTTCTTCAAAGTCCCTCCCCCTGGCTCTCTCCTCCAAACTTCCGGCGAAGCGATCGCCATTTTTTTTTCTCCGAGCGAGCGGGGATAAACGCACCGGCGAGCCTCTTTCTGTTTAGAGGCTTCCCTGGCTTCAGTCCTTCACCTTTAGTCACTAAGCACAAACCACTGAAAAGCCCGTTTGCTGAAATAAAGTCCCTTTATTTTTTACAAATAAATTCAGCCAAAAATCGGGCCCGTGAGAGGGGGGGGGGATTTTTTTTTTAATCACTCGAGGCAGCGTGCAAACGATCATACAATCAAACGACAGCTCACATTAGGCAGCTGGATGGGTCTCTCCGTAGCAACGAATCTACCTAGATTCGTTGCTATGGGTCGTTTTTTTTTTTTAAAAACCTTTCTTAAAGGGAAAGGGGCTGTTTGGGAGCATGCTAACGGCTGCCCATTGGCTGCTTGACGGCCAGGGGCGGGACGAGCTTGGCAATAGCGCTTCCTTTCTAGCGATTTCTGCCGAGACCGGAAGCCTGTGGGAAACGCTAAAAAACGCAACTGATTCCACTACAAAGGCAGGTATGCATAACGACGAATTCCACTATTTTAAATGGCGATTTTTCATTCCGCAAACAATTTGCAACAAAGATCCCTGTGCGAAAAGGCTCTCAGTCTCCCCTGGAATGAATATATCGTTTTGTATTGTGGATGCCATTAAAGGTTTTTGTATTGTATTGTATTGGAATGAATGTGGGGGGGGGGGAGAGAACTGGCATGTAGGAATAACAGCTCTAAATAATTAATTGTGAATCTGGCAGAACCTCTTGCAGCTGGAATGGTGGAAGTTGCCCTGAAGAGAGATTTGTTTTCAGTGGCAGAGAGCCTTGACCACTTGTTTCTAAGATTACAGAACTGGGATTATAGAGGAAGTTATTCCATGAAAGTTTATTCTAGGATAAAAGTGTGTTAGTCTTTAAGGTGCCTCAAAACTGTGATTTGGTTTTGCTGCCCCAGACAGCTAGTCCTCTGGGACTGAGCTCTGCTACATATCCTTAGTGCTTGCTCTGTATATTGCATGGCATAATCTTGCAGATGAGCTGGCTCTGGTGCAGAAAAAATGAGTGATAATGTTGTTTATGATGGAATAAGAGTGTTGTCTGTACTAAAGCCTTTGTACATGCCTCTCACCACAAATAAATTCTCTTCTTGCAAGCATGTTCTGGTTTGTATTTTTATTTTCCAACCATGTAGCCCCACTGAGAAGGAGGGTACGTACATAAGTGGTGGCACAACCAATGTATGGTGACCCCAAGGCAAGTGAAGACCAGAGGTAGTTTGCCAGTGCCTTCCTCTGCAGAGTCTTCCTTGGCGGTCTCCCACCCAAGTAGCAACCCTGTTTACTTCCAAGATCTTACAAGAGTGGTCTCTACCATATCATTCCACATCCCCACGAAGAAGGGTAGAGGGCAGTATATAACTGGGATCACATCGTGTATGTACTGTCTCATTATGTGTACTTCTTGTTATGTTCTGAACATATTCTTAATACTTGAGGTTGGTGGTGGAATGTGCCATCAAATTGAAGCTGACTTATGGCATCCTCGCTGGGATTTCAAGGCAAGAGACGTTCAGAGGCAGCTTGCCAATGCATGCCTCCATGTAGTCTCCCATCCAAGTGCCAACCAGGGCTGAACCTGCTTAACTTCCAAGAACAGGCTAGCCTGGACCAGTATATATATCCTTAAAATATACCTAAGAATGCCAGCAAAATATCGCTCTAAAAATAAATAAATAGATTGAAATTTGGAATTCTTCAAAATTATACACACTGGAGTTAGAACTGAGATTTGGGAGAAAGAGACAGTCCCTAAAATCAAAGACCTCTGGCCTCTCAAGCCTGTGTTCTCTCTTCTTATTTTAGAACTAACTTAGCAGGGTTGGCTTGTATCATAGTGGATGAAGCAGATGTTTCTGAATTGCCAAATTCCATTTTATCTCTCAGCTGGTACAGGCAGGCACAGGATATCAATAAGAAAGTGGCAGACATGGTACGCTCCATCTTTTGCTTGGAGCCCACTATGAGAGACAGTGCCAAGAAGAAATCTAAGTTGCTTTCATCCCTGACAGTTGTTCAGGTGTAACAATTTGTAAGGGGAAATTTGAGTCAGGGACATTCCAATATGTTAGCTTCTGAATGCATAGGAATGCTGGCATAAAATGGAAGGAGTCACAGTTGCAGCTAACAATGGCTTTCCATCCAGGCCTATTTAGCATAGTTCAAGAGTGGGGGTGTTTCAGGTGTCTTAGTGGCTGGTAAAAGGAGTCTTCCTGGACTGCTCTCCGGAGGGTTATCTGAGAACCAAACAACCTGCAAATAAATTCATCCAGGGTTTCCAAGAGAACCAACACAGAACCCCTAGATGGAGACTCCCCCTGAGGACACTCTCCTACAACCTAGCCCTGACCCAAACATACTATAAATCTAAATTGCACCCCAGGGCCTCTTTAGCTCTCCCACCCCCAGCAGCCCTGCAGATTATTTTAACAATTCAGGGAATCTTCCATTTCGTTGATTCTAATCCCAGCTTCTTCTCTCTGTTCTAAGAGGAAGTTGGATAACAGCAGAATTTACTGCAATCAGACTACACAGCTGCGTGTGAGGAAGAAGAAATGTTATGAATGAGGTGCCCATTTGCTTACTTGTCTTGGAGATGAATTAAACGGGAATCTGTATCTCTACAGCCCTCCCACAGGTTTCGCAATATACCATTTGTGCCGCCTAATAAAGAATAAAGACCCTAGTTTCTAATTCTCATGCTCTGCTCTTAGCATCCTGTGTTCTCGGCTTCATGCCTGCCTTCACGCTTTGTATATTATCAAGCTCGGGACACTCTTCTGTATCTATCAAGCCCTCTTCATCTGCACACCTTTTCCTGGGTACATTATACAACACACCCTTTCTTCACTTTCAAAGGTTACAAAAAGCAACAAGAAGTGTAGAAATGCATTTCAGTTCTGGTTTTTATGCTGTCATGTCCCAAGCAGGAGCCTGCCCCTCTTGGGGTCTGTGAACTTCCTGTGGAGTTAGGTGCAAGTCAGCATTAAACACAAAGGCTTTTAAAAAGCTGCTTGAGAATGTATAGGCAGCTCCAGTCTTTGAATACAGGAGAGACTATTTACATTGCAGAGTTTCCTGTCCTTTTCCACAGGCCTGTTTCCTTTCATCTGTGCATCCCTCTGCAGTGTTCTAGTATAAGCCCTCCGTTTCTGACCAAATAAAATTGAGAGACATTCCAAATTTTGATGAAACGGAGGGGGGAAATACCACTGGAATGAACCATGCAGATTATCAGCTCAATGGTCTATAAATTTTTATGAGACTAAGTGCCTTTGGATATCCTTATTGTGCTTACAGCCTGCCAGGATGCTTGGCCTGCTCTAGTTTCAAACAATGCCATGAGGGTAAGGCTGTTCCCCAAGATTTTCATGGTTAATTATTACTGTGTTGGTTCCAAAGAGCAAGAGAAAGTAGAAAGACAGATAAGCAAGTTGATACTTTCCACTAAGCTAACTTCTGTAGTAGTAATAGCAGATTCCAAGTTTCATAGAGTGCCCATTCTTTGATGAATCATTTTGTTGTCTACGAAAACAAAACACATATTTTAAACTTCTAATTTTATTTACTCCTTAGACTGATAGCCCATGCTGTCTCACGAATTCTGGTTAGCAATGCCATCCTCCAGGTAGGATCTGAGGATCCTTGACATACAGTTCATATCCAGACTACAGAATCAGCTCCCCATGAAAAATGTATATTTTGGAGGGTGGGCTCTATGGCCCCGCACCCCACAGAGGCCCCTCTTCTTCCCAGGCTCCATCCCCAAATCTCCAGGAGTTCCCCAACCTGGATCTGGCAGTCCTCCTCTCCCTCCATCCCTAATGGCCACTGGGTAACCTGGCACCCCTAATTCAGGTCCATGGAAGAGGTAATCAGGGAGAGCTAGGAAGGAGCATGTTAGCCCTCTATCAGATCCAAGAAACAACAGGCAGTGTCCAGATCAATGACCTTTCTGCAGCAGCAGCAGCAGCTGCTGCCAAGCTCTTGGACAAGCCTGAATTCCTTAGTCTCTGTGCTTTGTGCCCCCATCTGAGACTTCACAGATGAAGAGAGAGGGAGAGAGAGAGAGAGATGTGGGCCTTGAGAAGACAAGACTCAGGAGGGGCGTGTGCAAAAACTCGTATTGTCCAGCCGAGCCCCATGGAGACGGAAAAAGCCCAAAGACAGATGGGGAGGGGCAGGGAACAAACACACTGAGTCCTTTCATATCTTCCGGGATTTGCGTATAACAAAAGAGCCCTTGTATTATTTGATTGTTGTAGCATTGGCTGCTTCTTGCGCAGCCCAAGGAAGAGTTCATCTTGCAGTAATACACACACAAGTTTAATGGCTGTAATAAGGATACAAAAGGCTAAAGTAATATGTTGGGGAAGGACAAAACACTTTCTGCGTGTGCCGGTCGGGGCTGGAGAAGGTTCTCTTTGCTATGGAGGTTTCTGGATTTTTCGTTCAATTTTTGTTTAAATTCAGTTTCTGAAACTTTTGGGGTAGAAATTGTAATTTAGTTTCATAGAAACATTAACTTGTTTCTGTGATTACAATTAGTACTGTACAGTTCATTTCAGACACCTGCATGTGTATGCTTTCCACGGTTAAATTCCTCTCCCAGTCTATTTTGCGGAGGGAGGAAATCTGATGCTTCATTTTAATTAATAGCACTTGAGAATTATGGCTTTGAACCTAAAAACACTTCTCTGGACAAGGGTCCCACAGAATAAAACAGGCCTTATTTCTCAGCTGGATTGCTCTGTTTCCACACTAGTGATATTGTTCAAATTTGCATTTTTAAAGGGTTGACATTTTCATCCATTTCTGTACTAAATCCTCTTCTTCAGGTGCAGACCCAAATTAGCCCCTCACTTGCCCTGCAGCAAAGGAATCCCCAGAAAACCTGACTTCATCTTTTCAAGAGGGTCTAATTGGGGGCTGTTCAGTGTGGAGATGAATAATGCACGCCATTTCAAGTACTTTGGGCCATTTCCTCATTGCCGTCCTCCCCCACCCCTTTCCTCCCCCCGATCCAAAAAAATTGCCTTTTTTAAAAAAGAAAAGGGATTATCCCATTACAATGCTGTTTCTAAGTTTTAAAAAAGCAGTTTTGCATAGTAGTGTTATAACCCAAGGTTTTTTAAAATTACATTCCAGACACTCTTGGGGAAGGAGATGATCAAGGGTGTGAAATGGTGAGATTAAGGAGCTCAATAGGGAAAAGCTGCAAGCGGGCACCATTTTGCAAAAATCACATTTTTTGAAAAGGGGAAAGGAGCAATGCATGATGGGAGGCTGCCTCCATCGGACTCAGTGTGGAAAGCATATTGCGAATTTCAACCTGGGAAATGAGGGGAGGAAAGCCCAAATGTGTATCCAAAGGAAATTCAAACGAGTCTAAGACAAGGTATGTCTCCTAATGCAGAAACAGTCCAAGTGAACCTATTTTCCAGCATTCCTCAGTCCAATTCTATATCTGCCTCATTTCAGTTGTACACAAATGCCACCTGAGAGGGGTGCTGTGGGATGGCCATCAGGGGCATCAAATCAGAAGGCTAGCTATGAAATCTCCATGTGAAATCTCTGAGATACAGGCCTCTTTGGTCCAAGCTATCCAAGTCTGTGTTCAGTCAGACAGTGATTTAGAACCCACCAAGGGGGGGGGGGTGAGACTCACTGGGAAGGGATTCCCCCCCCCCTTTCCAAGCCCAGTACAACCTCCAGGCACTCCAGCAGCTGCTGCTGGGTCCAGTGGGGAGCCCTGGGTTGTACAGCACAGTCTCTCAGTTCTCTCTGGTTTGTCCAGCATGGAGCCCCAGGCTGCACTGTCACTGCCACCCAGCCTGAGACAAGTGCATTTTCTGTGCTTGTGTAAAGAAACCTTTTTATTAATTTTAACTTCCCAGGGTATTTTCTTTTAACTTTCATATTTTTCTGCCCAACTAGGGAGTCCCACAAGTGTGCAGAAAAATCTCTTCAGGCTCTACAGGGCTCTGATCTTTGGGTTTAGACATCTGCAGATCACAGCCACAGGTGGCTATATAGATGGTCATATGATACAGGGCATGGCAGTAATTGCTTTAAATGTGGGAAAGGTTTAGACCGGAAGGAGTCTGAGCTTTGAACTGTTTTATGCCTTGACCCACCCTAATTCTTGGAAGAGTGGAAGTTGTTAGAAAAAGGTAAACTACTAGGGCCATTCCACACCCGTTAAAAATAGTGACACTCTTAATGTTTGTAAATGCCATTTTTTTGGCATTTTGCATGATGTCATGAACATCCAGCATGACATCTACAAACAGGCTGCAACATTCTCTATTTTTAGCGCTTTCAGGGAAATCCACAAAACTGGATTACCCCTGCCATGTAGCGCTAGCATTATGAGAACAGCCATGAGAACAGCCTGCACATGTGCATTCCTTTTGAAAGGCCGCGTGTGAGAGGGGAGAGCTTACCTTTTCAGCCTAGTGGTCAACTGACAGGAAGGTCAAGAAAAGTCCCTTCTCACTTACAATACTGCTGTGGCCGCTCTTGCTGCTGGAGGGAAGATGCAGTCAAGTCATGTATCTCTCCCCCCCCCCCAAAAAAAAAAACAGCCATTGAAGGCACACTGCACAGAGTTGTTGAGCAGATGAAACAGGATGGTGTTGCAAGAGGTACTTTTGCCTCCTGTTTCATCTGCACAACGAACCTGTACAGTAGGCTTAAATGTTTCTTCTGCACAGCAATTCTGTCCACCCTTCAAAGCAGCCATCCCCCCCCCCCCATGGAGCTGATCTTAATAGGCTGGGTGAGCAGCAATGGTGGAGATGGAGGGTGGTCTGCAGGCTAAGGTGGGGGCAAAGTGGCGCAGGTGTTTCCTACCTGCGCAATGGGCTTTGGGCAGCCCTTACTAGCAACATTTTTCTGCTATCGACTTTATTGCTAGTTTGACCTTAAGGACCCTAATAGAAACAGGCAGGGAATAATATCTCGAGTGAACACGTTGAGGAGTTCCCACACTGACAGGTGCAGGTCCTGGGCTTTTTTTTTTCATGTTGCAACATGATGTCCTTCTTCATTTGTTCACATAATGCTAACAGTTCATTCCTTCCACAAAAGAATGCTTTATTTTAAATCTAAAAAACAGGTGTTTCCTTAGCAGGACACTATTGGCACAAGCAGTTTCTCAGTGGGAAGGCAAAACAGCATAATTGCAGAACTTCAATGAAGGGCTAGTCAATTGCCGTTTTTTTTATTTGTTGATGATAGCAAAGGGCCTGAGGAGCCCCGAGTAGCCCGATCTCATCAGCGCTTGTAAGCGAAGCACAGCCAGCCACAGTCAGTACATGGGTGGGAGACCACCAAGGAAGCCTGGGCTTGCTGTGCGGAGGAATGCAATGGCAACTGGCAAACCATCCCTGGGCGAACCTCTTGCTCTGAAAACTCTGTGGTCCCGGGGTCAGCACAAGTTGGCTGGGTCTTGACGGCACAGTTATTTTTATTATCATAGGACTGTATCGTTCCTATCCAGCGCTCCTCATGCCCCCGGAGGATTTTTAAAAGCAGAAAAGAATTGCCCACAGATCCCTTGCAGGCAGGAGGGAAGGGAACAACAGTGATGTCTGCAAATATGTGGAGTATTTTTTTTAAAGATACTGTGTTATTTCTTTGTAGCGTTACCCATGTACCTCAAAATAAAGATAATGTAAATGGGCAGAGAGTCCTGAGGGTCAGGCAAGAATGGGGGCCAGGATCAATGCATATCAGGTACGAAAGGGAAATCAGAACAGATTAGCGGGGGCTGTCTGGAATCTCTGCTACAAAGGCGCTTTCACGCAGAATCCCATCAGCAATGAGCCTACCAAAGAAAACCCCCCTAGAGAAAATGCAGTCAAAACACCAGTTCAGAAGCTGCCAGTCACTCTCGCACAACTGTGTCATTAATCTAGCAATGAGGTGAAGGAACGCAACTTCTAGTTCTGTCTCTTTGTTCAACATGGGGATGGTGGGGGTGCCTGGCCTTTAGAAGTCCTAGAACCTGGTGCAAATGGGAATGTCACAGTGAGGTGTGATATATAAATTACATGAATAATAAGAAAATAAATAAATTGTGTCTAACTTTCCGAAATCAAAGAATTCATTCCACTGGGAGGGCAATGGCCTAGCGGCGATGTCATATGAATACAGGGATTAGCCCCCTGGTCCATATTGACATTGCCTCAGCCTTTTCTGCCCATGTGAATCGGCCTTTGTGTGACCCCTCTTGGAGTTGCCCCCCTCATACCAAAAGATACACCTGGTGTTCCACGTTAGCCTTCTGAAACCGGCTCCTCCACCAGATAAACCGGCTCCCCACAGCCCCTCCTCTGCCCCCTCTTATGGTAGGGGATGACATGTACTATGAACTCTCAGTGGTACTCAACTCCCAGATTCAGAGAAAATGCCCTACAGTATTTGGTAGCCTGGAAGGGGTTCCCTGACTCTGATAATGAATGGGTAGACGTTCGCACTCTGGTACTGGTAATAACAATTTCACGAGGCATACCCGTCCAAACTGGGTCCACAGTCTCTCCACTCCAGAGGTGGGTAGGAGGGAGAAATCCGTGCCCCCTATTCAGTTTGCAAATTTCAGTTTGTGAAGCATGTTTGTTTACTTATGTACTTGTTTATTTTATAGCCCACCTTTTCCACTGAGACAAGGGAGATTACAAAATATAAAAACAATGCTAAGAGATAATAGAAGTCATGATGAACAATGCAGTAGAACTAGGATTGATGGTGGTGGTGGTGGAGGAGGAGGAATGTGCTGACCTATGGCAACTCCACAGGATTTTCAAGGCAAGAGATGTTCAGAGGAGGTTTGCCCTTGCCTTGCCTTTGTGTCACAACTCTGTTTGGCTTCTGAGATCTGACCAGATAATATTAGTTTGGCCTATCCAGGACTAGGATTACAGAGTTAGAAAACAATGTGAGCGTCCAAATCCAGGCAAGATACACCATACTAGACAGAAAGTAAAACAACTGAAGGCACATGAAGCAGCCTCATATTGAATTAGATTATCAGTCCATCAAAGTTAGTCTTGTCTATTCAGTCTGGCAGAGGCTCTTCAGGGTTTCTGGCTGAGGTCTGTCATGCTACCTTCTGCCTGGACCTGTAACTGGAGAAACTGGGGATTGTACCATCCTGCTAATTTAGTTGACAGGTTTTTACTCCATCTTCCCATGGTTGCCTTCAAAATCAATTAAAAATTAAAGCAAAGTAACAAATCAAACGAATTAGTTAATGTTTCCATTTTCCACAGGGCTGAAATTGCAAAGAGCTCCATCAGGTTGACCTACAAGTCTCTTTTGGTGGGGCCAATTCCCAGGTCCTGGGCTTCCTTTCCCACTTGGAGTCCTTGTTGGGAAAATGGGGTATAAATCAAGCCAATCAGTAATCTCAAACGAACCCTAAGAGGTAGTTTAGAAAAGTTATAGTGATTTGGTCAAGATTACACAGTGAGCCTAGATTAAGGTTGAAAGGTCTATGTCTAATATTATCACCATGTGGTTCTCTTCAATTCCAATACAGCACATGCTCTTGGTGCAAAGGTTGCTAATTGCTGGACAGTGTTTTGTTACAACATGGAAAAGAATGTGTTTGCATGATGTTTTGTTCACACTTAAAATGTAAAAATTAGATCTCATGAGCCATGCTAGTTCATTTAAAAAATTAAACAGAAGCAATAGGAAAATGTCCAGTATATTAGGGCTAAAAGTCACAGCTATATTCTGAACTTTATTTAATCACAGATCTGCATCCACCCACTTATGAAGAATATAATCTTAGGTTTTGGTAATACTAGGCAGAACAATGGGTCAGTCTCAGTGTTCTTGGTGTACAAATCTTGGAGCTTCAAGAAGGGCCACTAAGCCATCTTATCTCTGAGTCACCTTTTCACTATCAAAAGTATGGGTATACCTGAATTCCCGATCTGGAATGACAGGCCCCCATGTGGAATGATGGCCCCTGGACGCAGCAGAAGTTTTCTGAGCTTGGAATAACAACACTGATTCTTTTGCAAGGGACCATCACATCACTCTGGGGAATGTCATTCCAGGCCCGGGACAATACTGCTACTCTCAGTGGCTATCATGTCTTTCCAGTCCCAGAGCAGTCTATCTGGGCCCAGAGACCTTTATTCTAAACACATTTTGTATTTTCACTGCTGCTTTTTTTGTGTTCTCATGTATTTCAATGAAACCCAAATCAATTGGCCTTCCTGGCTCTCATTATATTCGATAGGCCTTCAAGCCTTTGCCATCGTTCCCAGTGGCCAATCCTGTCTTTCATTTTACTACATCCTACAGAAGCCGAGTCTCCAAAATCAGCAGCAAATACAAGTCACGTGCTTGCTCCCAAGCATGCAGCAGCAAAATGTTGTGTGAAGATAGCAAGGGAAAAGCTGGGGAGAGGGAAGGGAGGTAGAGAAGGTCTTCATCCCACCCCCAAATATCTAGTCCTGAGGCTTGCCTCCTACCCATCTTGCTGGAGGATGCAAGGAGGAAGTACAGGTCAAGCCCTGCTATTACACGAGGCAAAGTGATTCAGCGATGCAAGGGAAACACACTCACCACCAGTGTGCAGAACTAGCTGTAGCCTATTGAGTGTTGGAGAAAGCAGGTGGCCAGTTGCTCCTGCGCCAGGTGCAAGCACAGGGAGAGGAGAACTTCTACAGTTCTTCTCTCCTTTTCCCAGTGAACCCACTAGAAGCCATTGAGCCCTGCCCTTGGCAGACTCTCATATATGAAGTGGGAAGGGGAAGGTTGCTTGCAGGTCTGTAGTGAGGGAAATATACAATAAAGATGCCATGGCCCCTAGTTTAATCATTAAAATAAATAACTGCTATGGGTGTCCAGAACAGGAGTGTGGAGAATTAGGAAATGGCCACTTAACTCTCTGCAGGCCATAGAACTTCTTCCCCTTGACTGAGAATCCATCTGCTGAAAGTTGTTTGGCTGTTTTGACATTGGTTCCCATCTATCCCTGTCTTTGTTTTGGTTTCTCACTCATAGCTATTTTAAAAAAGACTTAATTTCAAATCAAGCTTCATTTTCTAACAAGCTAACATATATTACCTGTCCCTCTCTTCCATCTGCAGCTTTCCCGTTTCCACCCCCCCCCCTCTAGGACAGGAAATGGAGCAGTTGCGTTCTCCTGGAGGCTGCTGCTGTTTGCATTGCCCGATTACCATGCAGGACAAGTCAGATCTGCCCCAGTCTCATTCTGGTTCCTGTCTTGTTCATTTAAAGGGCCTTCCAGACTACCCTAAACCTCAAACTGGTCCAAGAGAGATGAGAGAACATTTTTTATCTGGTTTTGTTCAGAGGAAGGGAGAAAGTCTCCCCCTCCCTATCATTCTCATTCTCATTGTCCAGAGGTGATTATTTTGCAACTGGTGGGTTTTTTTTAATTTCCCTCCTTTCCAAGCTATGTGCAAAGTGCTCAGTCCAAACTAAGCAAATCCTCCAGAGAAGCACATTCCTTCCTCCCCACCCTTCAGCTTGGCTAGGAAAAGGCAGGTGGAGCTTGCAAAATCTGACCCTCTTGATTCTGCAGAGCTCCTCCCTGAATTGTGCCATGGCTGGCAGCCAGCTTTCCAGGAAGCAGTATTTAAAATGGCTCCATTGAAATGTGTGAGGGGCTGGGAGATAAAGAGCAGCACTGATGGTGGGAGTGATTGCAGCTGGCTTAGGAGGCATAGCCAGTGAGGCCAGACAGGACATGGGCGTTTTGTCACAAACAGAGGCTCCCTCGGGGCCTTGCAATGTCCTCCCGGGTCGTGGCTGAATCAGTATGAGACAGCTAGCAATCCGAAGGGTGCATGGGTCCTCCAGTAGCTTATTTGTCTGCTGGTGCCCATCTAAGTTATCCCCCTCAACCCTGGCCATGTCTTTCAAGCATCGTATTTAGTGCAAGTTTTTTTTTATCAAGTATTATTGAGATTTATGTGTAGAACATAAGAGCCTCTTGTGGCGCAGAGTGGTAAGGCAGTCGTCTGAAAGCTTTGCCCATGAGGCTGGGAGTTCGATCCCAGCAGCCGGCTCGAGGTTGACTCAGCCTTCCATCCTTCCGAGGTCGATAAAATGAGTACCCAGCTTGCTGGGGGGTAAACGGTAATGACTGGGGAAGGCACTGGCAAACCACCCCGTATTGAGTCTGCCATGAAAACGCTGGAGGGCGTCACCCCAAGGGTCAGACATGACTCGGTGCTTGCACAGGGGATACCTTTACCTTTACCTTATGTGTAGAACGCTTTGATTCTAAAACTCCACCCACTTATGAATGTCACATAGTTCCCTAGCCAAAATTAATACTGTATACAAAAAAAAAAAAAAAACACCAACTTGTTAGCATCCATTTGACCATCTAAGATGCACATCTATGCTAGACGACACTGGGGGAAAAGGATGGGGAGCAATTTCCAAAAGTACATCTGAGAACTTTGTGGCATTTGGAACAAGCCCACAGCCTCAGAGAAAACACAGAATTCAAGACATTCCAAAACTGCTGTTTCTGTCCTTTATTAAACTTCCCCTATGCCCACACTGTCCTGGGGCTTACAGATGACTGCTTACTCAAATTAAAGATACAGTAACAATTTCCAAAAAACAAATGTTATAGAAACAGTATCAGAACTGTAGAGTACTTCACAAGTGGCAGCTGATTTCCATATTCTGATTAATTCCTTGTGGAATTAAACTATGTAATGTGCAGATGAAATAATTTTCCTCCCTGGATAAGAGAACATCCATATTCTGATGATTATATTCTCTCCTCTGTAACACTTTCAAAACCAGGAATCTCAAGTCTTCTGCTTGGTGGCCAACTTCCCAAAAATGTTGAGTCATTGGTGCCTCTTCCACTTTAATTTTGATTCATGATTTATGTTCAAGATTCTTGTTCTAATTTGTTTAGTGGTTTTTCCTACATGTTTTTTGGAACAGGAACAAGACCATATTATCCTTTTGTGTTTGTTCTTGTCCACTCTAGGTCTAAAGAAATTGTCTGTTTTCAAATTATTAACTCTGGCAGCTGCTCTATTAGTAATGGTCAAAGGGCATTCTGTTTCTACCAACGGTTATTTGAATTGTTGTTCTGGAAAATATTTTGGTTATTTCTTTGGTTATTTCTTGATTTAAACTGCTTTTGCTTTCAAGGTTACTTGAAAATTAAAACAGCAACACAAAAACTGTTCTTCATCTTGATGAAAGAGATAGAGTAGAATAGAGCAGGGGTAGTCAACCTGTGGTCCTCCAGATGTTCATGGACTACAATTCCCATGAGCCCCTGCCAGTGTTTTCTGGCAGGGGCTCATGGGAATTGTAGTCCATGAACATCTGGAGGACCACAGAGATACTCATGGGAATTGTAGTCCATGAACATCTGGAGGACCACAGAGAGACTATGTGCCAAACAGAAATCATCAGAACTCTCAGGACTACCATAAACAAGGATTCTAATTGTTTAATGCAACATTCTTCTTTGCAGGTGTGGGAACTGCAAACTGCTGGGAAAGGAGGATCAGGTTGGACACAACCTCCTCACTTTCTGAGACTTTCCATGGGAAAATGGTGTGTAATGTTTCCCTGTGTTTTGTCCTTCGTTTTGGAAGAAAAAAACTACTAGACTTTTGTGTATTGCCCCAGATTCAGGTCAGCTTTCAAAAAGGCTGTATGTATTGGCCTTGATTCAAGTGTGCTTGCAAAAGTGCTCCCTCTGCACTTCTGAGTGTTCTGCTGGGCTTCTCTGTTCTGAGTGTATTGCCCTTGGTTCAGATGGGCTTTCAAAGTGCCCCCCTCTCTGGATTTCAGAATGTCCTGTGGAGCTTCTGTGTATAGCCTGTGTATTGCTGCTGCAAAATAAAACAAAACCTCACCCTGCTGAGAATCTCTGGTTTTACAATGGTTGTGTTGCACCTACACTGCCACATTGGCACTGGGTTCTTCTGGGCTTCTCTGTTACATGTTGGTTCCATTAGACTTGCAAGAATGCTCCTTCTTGAATTCGTTGTACTGAGATTCTATGGTTTGACATTAGTTCTGGTAAGCTTGCCAGATTGCCTTATATAGTTCTGCATTGATTCCTGGGTTCTGCTTTGGTTATTTTGAGTTTATGTTGTTGTTGTTGGTGGTGGTGGTGGTGGTGGTACTAGTAGTAGTAGTAGTAGTAGTAAATTATTTATCACCCGCCCTTACCTGAAGGCTCATGACAAGTAACAACATATATAATAATAAATAAGTCAACACAAACACTATCATCATAAACATTAAAAATCATTGCTGAATTTACACTTAATTTAAAATAAATTATTCCAAGGCCACTGCCCCTGCTCTAGTGAGAGAGGTGATGTAAATATACTCTTTCTTTCTTTCTTTCTTTCTTTCTTTCTTTCTTTCTTTCTTTCTTTCTTTCTTTCTTTCTTTTTTTCTTTCTTTCTTTCTTTCTACCACCTTCCCTTGTGGCTCAAGGGGGTTTACAATGAAAATTTGTGGTACAGTACAAGGAAGCATCATGGTTGTGAACTTGTAACAATAGAACATTTGATCATTTAACAGTAGAATATTATAATTTTATAACTCTACAGTTAACTCTAATGTGGTCCAGCTTTTCATCTGTGGGTGCAGTTGGTGGTGAGAGGGGCTTTTGGGGCTCTGGTTCATTCCCTTGAAGCATATTTTTAATGTCCAAAGATCCAAATCCAAAAAAACCTATTTTTTGTACACCCCTACCTCACTCGCCTAAGTGAGATGGAATTTATAGTTGTTACAATCTTACCCCAATCTGGCGTGTCTCCTCCTACAATGATTAAGTATTTTTGCAGTGGCTTTAGTTGTTGCCCGTTGTATGCAGACTTTTAACACTGATGTCATACAGTTGGACAGAATGGTGACACCCTCAGTTAATTGCTTTAGTAAGTCTGTGTACCAAGCACTTCTAGTGCCATCTTTGAGATGCATCTTTATCCACATTTTCAGATTTTAAAATGTGATAATCAGGCAATCACTTTATAGCAATAAAATATAGCATTTTGTTGCTTTGAGTCAAGAGTGCACTGTGAATCGAGCCTGATGGCATTAGAATGCTATTGTTTGTTGAGGAAATTGAGGATGAAGACAAACATAATATCACAGCACATCTCTCAGCTGCAGTTGAATCTGGCTTCCTCTTGGCCTTGCAATAACAGATGCAATGACAAATGCTGGCTCAGCCATCAGTCTTGCTTCTCTCCACAGGCCTTCTTATTAAAGCATCATAGCAACATCCAGAATTTTATCTATTTGTCACTGTATTCATTAAAAAAGAACTAGGTATAAAAGTGATCTGGGTTTTCTTGGTGACTTCATAAGAACAGAGCTCCACTGGACTGGTTTCTCTGGCTCCATTTTTTAATATCTAAGCCTTGCAGAAGAAAAGTCCCTTTGAACTGAATGTTGTATGAGCACTTTAAAAGTGCAATATCTGTTTTTATCCTCAAGTTTCCCTGGATTTACGCTATCTAGGTTTACTTAGCTGCAAAAATGACTGATCATACACTTTATATATTCTCAAGTTCAGTACATGATATCTGAGATCCTGAAGAACAAAACTTTGAAAAAACATGAGACCTTATAGAAAGTGTGACAAATGTATGGCAAATCCTCAGGTTTTCATAACAATTTTATTGTATTTCAGTGTTATTTACTCATTGAATTGCTTCTTTACCTACTGAGCACTGTATCTTTCGAGCAAACCCTCACTGTAATGGAAAGGCAGTGAGAGAAGTTCCATGTAATACATACTGATAAGGAAATAAATGAGGACCAAGAAGGTGTTTCAAGAATAATCAAATATCTGCCGTTTTCAAGGTAAATTTTCCGCAGTGGTTGTTCCTCTCACTCGGGAGCAGTTGGATTACTAGCATCCCTACAATGCAGAGCCAAAGGCCGGGGTATACTTTAAATAATTTCTTTTCATAGAGGTATTGAAGTACCAATTCATTTACAAGTGAGAGGAACAACCACTGAGGAAAATTTACCTTGAAAACGGGAGATATAAATCCTTTTCGGTTGGATCCTGCAATAAAGCCACACAGAAAGAAGAGACCTTTTATCTTATTTTTCTTTATTCTGTATAAAGTTTGCAAACATTGCTAGTAGCCTTTGGATAGGATTTTCTTTCTTTTTGGTTGTCTACACAGTATGCAGAATCTGTGGATAGTTTCACCTTCAAATAGTATTGCAAAAGTCTGCAAATTAGTCAGTGAGAGCTTAAGCAAAATCATGGTTTTCTATTACCCCACTACTCTCTTCATAATATTCATATAAGTCCAGAAACATACCACGTTAATTACAGAAGAATTTTGCTGAGTTTCAGCAATTAAAATTGAAGGGTTAGACTCTAACTAGTATTTCTGTGGGCACAACAACATGTGGGCACAACACCTTCTGCACATGAAGTGTAATTTTCCTCTTCCTGCTCTCTCATCAATTATGTTCCTGCCTCTTGATTTTGGGAAGTATCAGGGGATTTTGGGAAGTATCTTAGGGAGGAATATTGTGCTGTTTTATGGATGGACCCCCAGAACATGTTCTTGATCTGTGGCTCTTTCCACATGGAGGATCTGCTGTGCTCTGGCACACAATGGAGTGGGGTTTCATCCTCCACCATAACACAATCCATCACATTCTATGGTTTCCAGTGGCTCATCAATATGTTTCCCACACCTGCTCCAGAAAGATCAAGTGAATTTGCCCACTTGGAAATGGAAAGGTACAGATTTCTGAACCAGCATAATTTCCCTGTACCTTTAAACCTGTCACTATTGCCCTGCCCCCAATGCTGGTGAGTTTCTTACCTTTTAAAAGAAATACATTTTCTACTGCTTTTCAAGAAGGCAGAAAGCAACACATGGTGGGAGAGAATTGCAAGTGCAAGGGGATAGGGAGGGAAGAATGGAAAATTTCAGTGTGGACATTCCCTTGTTGCTTTGAATGGTTCTGCATTTGCGGTGGCAATGACTCCATAATGGGGAAATGTCCCTATGTGGAGGCAACCTCTTTTTGCTTCCTGTAGAAAACATACTATAATACAAAGGAGAAAATGATTTAAGACGATTCCCCTCCTCAGTATGACCCTTTGTGCAGCGATGCAGTCTACAAACTCTTATTCAGAATACAACTCACTTTTCAAGATATGATTATTTGTGCTTATACATTTTGCAAGTGCGAACCAATCTGGTAGCTGACAATGTTTTTTAAGTGTTCTGTAATGACGCACGTGCCGATCACAGAAAAAAGCTTCATTTAAGGTTGCCAGGTCCCCTCTGGCCATGAGCAGGGGCTGAGGGTCGCAGATTTAAGTTCACGTTCTGCTTTCTTTTTTCCATTGATAGCAGTTTGTAATTGGGAATTTCCAGCAGCACGTTGAGACATGTTATAATTAGGTGAAGTCTTGCAAAGATGTAGCAGACAAGAAGAAACTCTGTCTTGCTGGTTCAATGTTTTATGATCAATTTCACACCATAGACTGTGAAGGATGTAAACATTAAGTTGGTAGAGGCCTGTGAGTTTATTATTCAAGAACCTGTGGCAGACTATAAACCATGACTTCCTGGCATTTTTCATGCCCCTCCCAACTTTTTTTTGTGTGCCAAACTGGAAACTGTTAGCACAATAGGAAATGGATGAAAGGAGAGGCTTGTTTTGAGAGTTACCTTGTTTTTCTTCTGCACAGTCTCTCATAAATCTAGTTAGGCCTCCAACCTCAGGAAAAAGAGGCACTTATTCTCACTGTGAATCATGTACACAAAGAGCTGCCTGCCTTGAATTAGCAAAGGTCTGTCCCAATGCAGCTCCATGAGCTGCTGATAAATACTATATGTAATAGAAGTCCCACAGTGCTTCTGAGTTCTTTCTTCATCAGCCAGACCAAACTCATTAAACCTCTGCTATTCCAAGAAGTACATTCCTGGTTTTGCGCTTGATTTCTGTTCTATTTATGTTTGCTTTTCCTTTGTTCAAGTCTGATAACTACTCCCCTCCTTTGAGGCATCCTAAATGATTTCATTGCAATTATAGTAAGGTTAATAAAGGTCAGGTTTGTTAGTTCAAGGTAAAGCAAATTCCTCAGCTTCTCTGCAATCAAAGATAAGCAAAATTACCTTTAGGGAGTTAAAGTACTGCTCCTTGCAAAACTTGCTGGCTATCTCCAGAAACTAGGCTGAAGCAGAGTTCCCTTAGAAGAAGAAGAAGTGATGGTTCTTATATGCCGCTTTTCTCTACCCGAAGGAGTCTCAAAGCAGCTTACAGTTTCCTTCCCATTCCTCTCCCCACAACAGACACCCTGTGAGGCGGGTGAGGCTGAGAGAGCGCTGATGTCACTGCTCAGTCAGAACAGCTTTATCAGAGCTGTGGCGAGCCCAAGGTCACCCAGCTGGCTGTATATGGGGGAGTGCAGAATCGAACCCGGCATGCCAGATTAGAAGTCCACACTCCTAACCACTCCACCAAACTTAGAACATGATTCAGAATTTGGGGCCTATTGAATGGTGATTCTTTGTTTGAACTGTACTAATTCATGTCATTGCTGCTAGAATTTTCGATGTGTTCCCTCAAGAACAAAACTCACTGCATATAGAAAAATAACATGGCAAGGAGACAAGTTCAGTCTAGACTGGTTCCTGACACACTAATTATCTATGTGAAAGGTTTTGTTCCGGAGGCAGAAACATATGCAACCCCACCCCCAAACATACTCTGCCGTATTCGTGATACTGTGAGGAAGGCACCTATGGTTCTGTCTTACAGATAGGCCTTCGTGTGAGTGTTTTGAGTTAATTCCATCCCTTATCCTCATGTACTGTTGCTACTGCAGAAATCATGATCACCATTCTACGTATCATACCACATAAAACCTTACCATCCTTCCGATGACATGCTGGGCCTCTGATTGTCCTTCTCTGGGGGACATCCCCCCAATAGGGTGATGGCAGTCCCCAACTGAGGGTCAATCAGAGGCCCTTCTCCACTCCCCTGCTCCTCCTCCCCCTTCTCCATGCAGTTTCTAGGAGCTGGGGATGGCCATCCAGTCATGCTGCACCCTGTGCCCCCATTTCTCTTGACCACCGGGAGGGTGGGGAAGGCTTTGTGGTCATTCTTTGCGGTAGCTGCGCCACACACCCAAGCCTCCTGACCATGGGGAGACCTGGTAGGGCTGTCTGGCCTAGCATACCACCAGACCATTCCTGTGCTGCAGGACCAAGGGTACAAGGGTAGAGGGGGAAGAGTGGCAGGGCTCCTGCAGAATGCAGCAGCCCAGCTGGCAAGCTTGGCTGCCCTGCTCTGCAGGGGCCCTTCTATCCTCCCTTCCTTCGATGGCCCATTTTAAAAACGGGCTTTGCTGCTACTAAAAAATGCCATGTTGGATCAGACCAGTGGTCTACATAACCCAGCATTTTGTTTCACATAACAACCAAACCAACCAAGTACTATGGAGGGCCAACAAAGCGGTCAATGGGTTACTCTGATGTTGCTGCCTCTGAATATGGAAGTTACCCTTAGGCACTATGATTAGTGCCCACTGATGGATATATTCTCCATGAAGCTGTCTAAGATAAAACCTGGTTCAGTCACTTCTATCACACAATAATAATATGGAGGTCTGACTCTGGAAATGTACTGCTGCAAGGCCCCAGTTTATTTTACTGAGCATGAGATCAACATTCTTTTCCAACGTAAAACGAATGCATGTCTAAAATAGGTTTGGGAGGATAAAGGCAATGCCTAGGAGAATCTAAACCTTACGAGGACCTGAGAAAGACTTTTAGTCATCAGGAGTGTGGCTTCAGTATACTATACAGCTTTTAGCCCTTAGCAGAAACAAAAGAAATAAAGGAAGATAAGAAAATACATGCATAATTTGGTCACAGAAGTCAGGAGGTTTGGTCACAACATTTAATATCTTTTAGGGCAGAGTTCAGGTAATCCTGTAGACATCTATAGGTAGATAATTGTTGACTCAGGATTGTTGAGAAATTCCATAACTCAGGTTTTCCCAGGTCACTTGTGTCTTCATGGAATAGTACACTCTGCACCTTTCTGCGTACCAATGTTTTTTCATGAAAAGTATTTCAGAAGAAGAAACATCAAATTTTACTAGAGAATCCTTCCCTTTCTTGCAGCTCACTTCATCCTTGCTTGATTCCTTGAACGTCTGCAACTATCATAGATGAAAGTGTCATAAAGGTCATAAGAAGAACCTTGGTGGATAGATCCAAAGGTACAGTGATCCAGCACTCTGTTTGAAAGGGCAGCTAGCTAGATGTTTCTGAAGGTCACAAACAGGGCATGAAGGCAATGCTCCCCTTTCCACATTATATACTTCTGAACATAGGAATTCTATTTACTTGTTACAGATAGACATAAACCTCTCTAATAATACATGTCATGATTTTTTAAGAAACAAAAATATCCCACTTAGTGGACATCTTTGTACAATGGACTCCATACATTAGTAGTAGTAGTTGAATTTATTGTGTATGGCCATATAGGCTGCAACAATATAAAATATATAGCAGCATAAAATAAGTACAAAATATACACAATATAAAATACAAAATTCAGATTAAAACAATGATACCAAAGACATTCTTGTTCTTGTTATAAAACAGTGTGAGACCAACAAGAAACCCATGGTTTAATGAAGCCGATATACCTGCTGCATATTTGTTTCCAAAACTTTTGCCTGCTTGGCTCGTAGCTTCCTCGCAGCCAGAGCAAAGAGTGCCACTCTATTAGTTATGGAGGGATGACCATCAGATAATAGAAATGAGATTTTTTTCAAGATCTGACGAAGAAGAGGGAAAGGTTGCTATAATCTTGTTTATAAATTAAGTTCTAGGTTCTTTAAAAATAGGGCAAAATAATCCATAATGTTGTTATGCTCTCTGGAACTGCGATACCACATAAAAAGAGGCGTAATTCTTTGGAATCTGAGCAAACCTTCCTGTAATAAAGGCCAACGGCATGGTCTGGAATCACAAAGCAGTAAAGGCTAGTCTGAGATTTTTTAGAAGTGATGTTAACTAAATATGGAACTCTTTAATGATTGGTCTTATATAATTTAGATAAAGGGGAGAACAGATTGTAATATTAATTGGGTATCATAGGAATGTTCATCTTAAAAATCCAGTTTCGTAAATTAAACCTGGGGATTGGTGAGGCTATCAAGTCTTCTGGAATTGAATGGCAGGAAAGATTCCATAGATTAAATATGTAATAGTTGATCTTTTCGGGGGGGGGGGGGTTGCTTGATAATCATGACAGCAGTTCCAGAAGGGTAACTGTGTTAGTGCATGTTGGCAGAATAAAGCCAGAATCCTGTGGCACCTGAACAAAACACGTTCCATCAAAAGCTTCTGTGGGTTGAAAGCAAAGTTTCCCTTATATACAGTGATAGTCACTTCACCGCTTATGGACAGCCACATTCATTCCATAGCTCAGGGGCAGCCATCAGCCCAAAGAGCCATATTTACTTGCATCTTTGGCATAAGGCCTGCACCTCAGGAAGCTCACAGCTTACCCATTCCTCTTGCAGTGCCTGTTTCAAGGTGTAAACCACCTGCTAACCACAAGCCCCAGTGAGCATGGGCTTTGCCCACTTTCCTGAATCAGATGATACATTAAGTGCTCAGCAGTGCCACATGTGGCACCTAAGCCACCCAGTGATTATCACTGCCTTATTATATACAATCTGCTGGAGCCCTTACAGCTCAGAGTGTGCCAATGACTACTTGTTTGCTTATTTGTGCTTGTTTGTGACTCTGTTGGTGTTTGTATTTCAGGAGCAGAATGGTCACGCTACTTCAGAAGTCATGGCCTTGGCTACTTCTGTTGGCACTGCTTTATAACACGTGCTTGAGTCAAGGAAACAGAAGTAAGTTAGCACCTTTTACTTCCAAAGGATATTAAAATGCATTGTTGTTTTGAAAGCATTGGTATTGAAACTAGTTGTACAATTCTGTAGACCACTTTATGCTCCACCATGGGAAAGGTGATGATTTAGTAATTTCTTGTGGCAGGAAGGGAAACATTTGCCTGTGAAAGTAACAGCTCACTTGCCATTGAAGTACTGGATCAGATGGTAGAATTCTCCGGCATGCATTGCAACCAAGTTCAAAATCATTTTGTATGTTAAGTGCAATGGGAGTGAGAACAGACCCTCTACACTCCCTTTCATGTCCCTTTCTAGATCAGCCTGGTTTCCCATATTTCTGACATGTTGCTTTTGTCTTCTAGATAACATCTGTGTCAAGTCCAGGGCAAAAAGCTGCACTGAATGTATGCGAGTGAATAAGGACTGCTCTTTTTGCACTGATGAGGTAGGAACTTCTCTTTCACAGAGTGTGGGCTTTCATACATCTCAGCACCAAACTTACCTGAGCTTTGGGCAGAAGCTTTGTTTTCCATGCCCTGGTTGCCATATTGATATTGATTACACAGAGGATTTGCTTTGTGCTGCTGACCTTGTCATGGCCCATCCCGCTCCACTAAGTCTGTCTCAGCTTGCATTTCTTCATCAGGAGAGGAGTAGAGAAACTTTTGATTCATCTTTTGATTCATCCCTCTTGTTTTTATTGACTCATCTTATAGTCCACTTTTCTGAGTGAGAGACAAATTGCATGGTATAACACACTGTACTCAAAGGGCACAAGCGTGCTAATAAACCATACAATAGGATTGGATTACAGAAATTAGAAACAGAGCAAGAAAGCAAGACATGATAGGTCAAGCAATGGATATAATCCAATTACAAAAGCAGAAAATAGTGAAGTGAGAACCTGATAATAACACAACGAATACATTCAGAGGATAGTGAGCTGGGGTCCTTTTCCAGCTCCTGCCCATACTTTGTATCCCCCGTGGAGGAATGAACATGAAGCTGTGCCACAGCCATGGCCAGCTAAAATGGTTAATCAAGTTTCCAGTTTATTCCAATATAAAATCAGTTTAAAACCTTGCCACATGCTACTTACTAAGATCTTTTTTTGTCTGCTTATTTATGTTTGTTTGTACATGGGATTTATATCCAACCTTTCTGTTCTAAAATAATGCACAAAATGGCACCAGTGGATTGAATATCTACCTTTGATGAATAGCAGCACAATGTATTATTTTGTTTGGTTGTTTCACATGTTTCTAAACTACCTCTCAATACAAAATTTTCCAAGCATCTTAACCATTGGCCCTTAAAATAAAGTTAAAAGGGCCATGTAGGTGGCCCTGTCTGGGCCCAGACAGAAACCCAGTGGTGTCCGGGTGGTGTCCGGATTGGGCCAGCCCCTGAAGCACCCACCTTCAAGAGCCAAGCGCACGGCCCAATCCAGATGCACCCAGCAAAGCTGGGTGCTTCCAGATTGCGATGGCCCTGCCACCAAGACACCATGTGGACCAGGGCCACGGGGTCGCTGGGAGAGAGTGGGCTGGGAATGGCTTCCCCACGGCCCGCCGATGTGCCAGGTGTGCTTGGCGGACCACAGGGAAGCCATGGGGGAGGGGGCTGGGGATGGCTTCTCCAAGGCCCAACAGGCACACCCGGTGCCTCTTCAGGCTGTGCTTGGCGGGCTGCGGGGAAGCCACAGGCCGGGGGGAAGGGGGCCGGGGATTGCTTCAGGCACAATTAACGCACATGGGGGAAATAGCCACGGCGGCGGAGGGGACCCTTTCAAAGCTCGTTCTTATGAACGGGCTTTGAACCTAGTAATACATAAAATCCAAAAACACAGGTTGGCTCCTAGCAGCTCTTTCCTAGTGGAAGCAAATTATCCCCCACCTTCCCCTTCCCTTAGCAGCTTTGTACACACCCAGAGTTTATACCAGGGACTGAAAGATCCACATGGTCAAAATGATATGAGGAAACTAGATAAGATCAATGTTCCTTCTTGCATCAGTTGAAAACTGGTAGGATCCAATAACAATATCATTAAAAACAGTAATTTAGAGCAGATAAAATGATAGGCAAATAGAGAGAAAATAATGATTAACAACCACAAATTTCACCTGGCGCCTAAAACCAAAATAGAATGCTCCCAGCAAACAAATGAGGGGCAAGAGATCCTATAAGCAGGGGACTGGAACAGAGAAGATCCTGCCACAGAGCTCCATTTGCAGAAGAGGCAGAAGACCTGATGGCCCCTAGCCTAATTCCGGGACAAGAGAGCATTCATCCCTGGCAAATGTTGCAAGACATATTTCAGAATATATATTTTAAACATGCCATGTTTTTTTTAATTCACTTCTGTTTTCACAGAACTTCAAAGAGACTCGCTGCAATTTCAAAGAAAATCTAATGATACTTGGCTGCAATAAGCAGAACATTGTGTTCATGGAAAGAGAAGTACTATCACTAAAGGTGAGTGGGAAGAAAGTCCAAATACATAGTTCACAATAATTAGCAAGCAAATATCTGGCTGGTAAATATCAAGTTAGGCTATATTTGGGTAATTTGCCTAGTGTCTGAAGTCAATGGGCCATTCCCAGGGTTAGGATTTAGAACTGTTCATAAAGACTTCTTGTGTGTTTCCTGTGAGCCTTCATGCAAATAGACGGGGAACCTTCCATGTATAACTGAATACACATGAGGCTGTCTTATACGGAAGCTGGTTGTCAGGAACATATGTAGAATGTCCTGCAGAGAACATTGGAGGAGATGTATATTTAACATAGCTTTCTGGTGTTTTTCAAATATTCTCCTCCAGTGTCCTGATTGGCTCATTTGGAGACTTCCTGCACCTTTGAGTACACTTCCTCCCTTCTTGCCTCCACAAGAGGCAGACTGACTGACTGAACAACAGAACAGTTAATTAGGTCTCTCTTCTCTCTTTCTATACAGTTGTTTCTCTTCACAATAGAACTATTTTATTCTTTTAAGCATCCTGGTGCTTCAACCTCTCTGCATATTCAAAATCTGCCAACAGAACTTTCTGCATGCCAAGCAGATGCTCTGCCACTGTTGGGAATTAATGGTCTCTTGCATGTGTCTTGCATTAAAACCAATATGACATTCAATTGTAAAACGTCTGACTGCAGAATACTGTTTTATCCTGGCAGGCATTTGGAATTGATACCTCTCTGAAGAGAACACAGGTATCCCCACAACAGATGTCCATGAAGCTGAAAGCTGGTGAGGAAGTTAATTTTCAGATGGAAGTGTTTGAGCCACTTCAATCTCCTGTGGACCTCTACATTCTCATGGACTTCTCCTATTCTATGTCGGATGATTTGGACAACCTTAAACAAATGGGCGAGGAGCTCGGTAAGAACTAATACTGTACCATCTTGAAAGCTACTATAGAGGAAATATAGAATTTTGTTACTAGATTGCCATCTCCCAAAGCAGATGGCAAAGAAGAAAGAGGGTACCAGTACTGGAGATATGCATAAGTTAATACAGCAGAATTGCAGAATTGTAGAAGCATGCTATTGTGTGCAGTAAATATACTACAAAAAGGTAAAACTTAATTTTTTTGAGGTAAATTCAATTCATATCTGTGTTGCAATGAAAGGAGGGAAAAAACCCTAAAGAAAACTATTATGAGTAGCCAGTTATTCCAGCATAATGTGTGTGCAAATAGCATGGCTTCTACCAGAGAGACCAGTAGGAGTACCCTGCTCCTTGCAGGGTCACGAGGAGAGAGAGGACAAAAGGCACAGGAAGAAAAGGAAGAGTCAAATAGAAGCTCCCAGGTTAACACAGAGGCATCCTGTTCTTTCATAAGATGACATATAAGCATCTAGCAATGTAGTACACCCCCCCCCCCAATTTCCAAGTATGCGGAGTTGCCTTATTCCAACGGCCAGTACAAAAAGTAATCCTAATCGCCATATTGAAGATGCCCAAGAGCAGCACCAAAGCTGTGTATTTGGCTACTGGTATACTTCTTCTTTTTTAAAATCCATGTCATTCACTATTAATTTACTACTATACAGCAGTGAATTCCAAAATAGAAGAGCTGCTATAAGCCTAGTTTTCTTCTGGGAACGAGTGACCATGACATTCAGGGCAGAGGAGTGTTAGAACTTCAACCAGCTCTGCCAGGACATCTTGACTGACTTCCTCTTTTCCTTCGTCTCAGCAAAAATCTTGAGGACTATGACTGACGACTACACCATTGGCTTTGGCAAGTTTGTAGATAAAGTTTCAGCTCCACAAACAGACATGAGGCCTGTGAAGTAAGTGATGATGGAGGAGACTTCTGGAAGTGACTGAACTTTGATCCACTGATTTCTTTTTTTATTCTTGTTATGTAAAAAATGTGTCTTGTACTGAATTAAAAGGAATGGTTTATTTGACCTACTACTAATGCCTATAGCAGGCTTTCTCAACCAGGGTTTCTTGATGAGCCTGCGAGGGTTTCCCAAACGAATGGGACTTAAATTAATTTTAATATGCTTTTAAAATGTTAAGCATTTATCAGGTGATATGGCCATATATGGTTATGTCAACCTGCCCCCTCCCCCAATGGCCAGTGATGGGCCTAGGAGGGGAGGGGCCCCAGGTGGACATGTACACAGCTATGCTTCCCAACCATATTCTGCATGATCGCGATGGGGTTTCCCAGAGCTGAAGAATGTAAAAAAGTTGAGAAAAACTGGCCTATAGATTCAAATGGGTAGCCATGTTGGTCTGAAGCAGCAGGATGTTTGAGTCCAGGAACACCTTTAAGACCAACAGAATTTTATTCAAGGTGTAAGCTTTCATGTGCATGCACATTTCCCCAGACACAATGAAATGGGGGCTTACCAGTTCACAGATATAAGCAGAGGATGAGCAATGAATTTGTATACAGCATAATGAAGATGTTTAACATATTCAAGGATGATACAGGAATACCAGGCTAAAGGTCCTCATTTGATTGCGTTCAACTCTGGGGAACATAATTCTGCACAGCTGGTCAGCCCACTTCAAGGAAGAGGATCCTTTGGTGACGTCCCCATGCTTAGGG
Source organism: Paroedura picta (assembly GCF_049243985.1). Lineage (NCBI taxonomy): Eukaryota > Metazoa > Chordata > Lepidosauria > Squamata > Gekkonidae > Paroedura > Paroedura picta. The sequence goes on along the minus strand of NC_135371.1, from coordinate 130,313,152 downwards.
TCAGATAGTGACAGGGCCTCCATTCATCACTCTCAGCATTCTACGACTGGGGATGCTTCTGTCCATTAGCCTCCAATCTTGACATATTTATTCCTTCACTATGTTTCCCTCCAGAGTTGAACCCAAACAAGTGAACTTTATAGCTTCTTATTTCTGTATCATCCTTTAATCTGTCAAACATCTTTATTATGCTGTGTACCAATTTATTGCTCATCCTCTGCCTATAAAAATGCAAACTTGTAATTCCCATTCCATTGTGTCTGAAGAAGTGTGCATGCACACAAAAGTTTACACCTTGAATAAAACTTTGTTGATTTTAAAGGTGCCCCTGGATTCAAACTTTGTTCTGCTAATTCCTGTGTTAGGGTTCCTACCCAAACCAATATTTCACAAGTGAAACTGTGACTGCATCTCAGTTTAGAAAATTTGCTCATATATGATATCTGTACTTCCATTCTTTTTAAAAATCTCACCTTGCAAAACAGGTCCTCCCCTTGCAGATCCTCATGTCCAGCTTTTGAATTATCTGCCTCACAGGTCTGATGAAATAGGATACATACATCCTTCTAAGCCCACTTTCAGTGAACTTCAAAGGGTATAATTCTGCTTAGGATGGCACCGGCTGCACTTCTACAGTCATTACCAGAATTATTACATACTAGGGGCAAAGCCCGTTGTCTCCAAGAATACAATGGGTGCTAGAGCTTGGCAGTGGGAAGAGGAAGGGGAGGAGTAGTCCAGTATGTAAGGGCATGGGGTTGTCATGTGTGTTGTGTGGGAGGTTGTGGTGGCATGGTGGCAAATGAGGCCATGGGTGTGCAGATATGGGTGTCAAGAACCTGTGGTGTGGAATGTTCGTTGATTGTGGGAGAGGGCTGACCTTTGGGAATTGTGGCATAGTGGTTACAGATGAGCTTTCCAGAGCCATGTCCTCAGATATGTGAAGGGAAAATCAGACTGGAGACTCTTCTTAGGGGAAGATTACATGGCAACCAATTCCCCCCAGTTCTGCGTCATTTCCCTTCTTGTGTGAATTAGGCCACATTCACCGAAATGCCCCTCTGCCCTAATACACATAGGGTAGTCACAGTACACAGGTGTCCACCCTGTTCCTTCTGTCTCCCATATTTTCACTGTTGGTAAAATGTTATGTGCACCACTCCCTACCAACTTCAGGCAAAAATGGCTCATTTGAAGGCTGGACTCTGAGGCATTGTACGATTTTGAAGTCCCACCTCCAAACCTCCAGGAATATTTCCAACCCAGGGGTAGCCAACCTACAGGTGTGGCCTGGAGAGCTCCTGGAATTACAGCTCACCTGCAGAGTATAAAGATCAGCTCCCCAGGCAGAAAGGGCTACTTTGGACAGGGTTGTGGTAGAGAAGAAACATTTAAGGCTTCCCACACAGGTTGTTGTTGAATTGAAAGACTTGAGGCCTACTGCACAGAGTTGTTGTGCAGATGAAACAGGAGACAAAAGAGCCAGCTTCCTCTGCAGAATAACGCTGTGCAGTGGCCTCAAATCTGCAGAGAGTTGCAAAGAAGAAAGACACATGGCTTGGCTGTGTCTAACCCCCGCCAGAGCAGTATTTTAAGTGAGAAGGGGCTTTTCTGTGGCCTCCCTGTCAGGCAACTGTTTGGCAGAAGGGGAAAGTCCCCCCCCCCGCCACAAAAGGAAGGCCCTCAGTCTCTCCTGCGTTGCTCTTGGAAAGTCCTCGTTCCCTCAGTCAGGGCCTGTCAGAGGTTCCTTTGCAGCAGGCCTGAAGGGGGGGGGGGAAGGGAGTGCACTCTGCAGCCTCCTGCCAGCTCTGTCAGGGTTCTGAGGCAATTTATAGTTGGACATGACAGTTAAGACAGCCTTGGGGCGAAAAGGGCTGATGCAGCCTCTGTTCTCATCCCCCTTGGCAGCCCTGCTGACCTCCTCTCCCTGCGGTGGTCAGGATCAGACTGGCAGCCAGACTGGGACGGGTGAATGGAATTTTGGTCTGTCCTGGTGAGGAGCCAATAGGAAAGTACTTTGCGCGCCTCCCCATTGGCTGCTTGGCCCTGGATGGACACTTGGAGGGCCCAATCAGGAGCCGCTTCGCCCTCTGAGTTTTTATCCTGGACAGGGCCCGCCCTAACTCCTCCCCAGGTGGCCTTACTCTTTTATTTAATAGGACCCTGTCCTATTTAAAGACTAGATACAGAGGCAATGCTTTTGATATCAGTTTAATATTGTTGAACAACTGTCCTGTTCTCCTTATGCCTTCAGGCTGCGTGAGCCCTGGAACAATGCTGACCCTCCCTTTTCCTTTAAGAATGTCATCCGTCTTACTAAAGAGATTAGTACATTCAATACGGTGTTAAGGGGGGAACGAATATCTGGCAACTTGGATTCTCCAGAAGGTGGTTTTGATGCCATACTACAAGCAGTTGTTTGCAAGGTGAGCACAAATAAATACAAATAAATAAAATTGGGGGGAAAAAGAAGCTACAGAGGGTACAGATCCTAGTGAGCATTACCAGGCCCCTAGCCAGGAAAAATATTGGGCATGGAGATCAAATGTGTACAGTAGTCGTGAGTACATCATTCCTCCCCCCCCCCCAATTAATGTGGAACATCTACTGGCGTGCTCCTTCAAACGGAAATGTAGACAGACGTGATGTCCGTTATCCTGCCTCAGGGAGCATGCCAGTAGATGGCCTGCAGCAGTGGTGGTGATGCCAAAGCAGTGAGGCCCAGTACTGAGGTGTGTTTGTTGCTCTGGTGCTGCCAGCTTTCAAGACCACTCTCACCATCCAAAGAGCAGGAGCAGCCTTGGAAGACTTGCGGGGCCGACAGCAGCAAGTGCATCTCATCACTGTGGCTCATTGGGCTGGTGCCGCCTCCGCTAAGCTTCTGAGGCTACTCCCATGCTCCGGAGAGCTCTGGAGAGCGAGAGAGGCCTTGGGAGACTGGCAGGAGCCATGGCAGCAAGCACGCCTCAGTGTGGGCCCCGGCTGCTAAGGCTGTGCCAGCCGCCACACCCAGGAGCCACACACACAGGTAGGGCAAGGGAGTGGGGGTAGAGGGGAGGAGAGAGTGGGCAGGGGACAAGGACATGCCCCTTATGTAGGTGTTCTACATAAGGGACAAGAATCCTTGTTGGTTGATTTTTTATGAATAAGCTATGATGTAGTGCAAGGTCTCTACAAGGGAACATTCTACAAAGAAGGTTAAGGGAGAATCCATTCCTGTATTTTCAGGTGATGAACACAGATGTATCAAGATCCCCCATCCCCATATCAAGATCCCCCATCCCCCCCCCACACACACACATACTAATATATCACTATAGAAGTGTCTGTTAATTCCTCTGAGCACAAAAAGAGGTTTTGCTAACAGACATCACAGAAGAAGATTTTTTAAATGGCCTATTTGATTCACAACACCATCATCTTCCATTGAACTTACACATACCCCCAAGTCCCAAACGCTGTTCTGGTTTGGCTCCACATAACTTGCTTCAAGTTAAGGATATCTCTAGGCACTCAGGCTGCAATAGGGTGGCCAACCTTTAGATACTTTCTGAAGATCTCTCAGAATTTCAAATGATCACCAGCCTAGAGAGATCACTTTCCCTGGAGAAAATAGTTACTGCAGAAGATAGACTCTATGATGTTACACCTTTTTAATGTCCCTCCCCCACCTTCCTCAGATTCCATCTCACAAATCTTCAGGAATTTCCCAACATGGAGTTGGCAACCAGAGTGGGTATGGGCTCAAACACATTTCCTTCTCAGCTTTTTTGCTTCATGCAGGTGGGAACAGAAGCTGAGCCCAGTTAAAAGAGAAGGATAAATTGTTGCCAGAACCAATACATTACAAGAGATTGTAAAATGCTGTGATACCCTGATCCCTTGTGGACTTGTGGTGCAGAACTCTTTCCCACCCACCTCAGGTGTTTCCAAGGGCCAAAACGGCTGCATGGTCTCGAGTTGGCTTGTGAAAGGGAGAACACTGTGGCTACTGCTGTCACCCACATCTGATTCCAACCACCTTTGAACATAGGGGCTAAAATAGGCCCCCCCACAAAGCTTCTACCTTAATGTGCTACACAGTGTTGCAGAGCAGAGGAATCCATGACTGGCAGGCGCTAGCAAGCTAAGGCAGGAAAAGGACTGTGTCACATGCTTCTGAGGAAGCACAGGGGAATCAGGAAGCAAGTGCAAAGGCAAAGAAGGCAAGAGACTCTGTCCCTCATTGGCAAAGCCTGGGAGGTATTTGGGAGGAGACAGTGCTCTCTCTCTCTCATTGGTAGAGACTCGTGACAGATTTCACAACCCATAATGCCGTTTGGAGGGACACAACAAATGATTGATGGGGCCATGCCCCTTTGTGCATCCTCATGGCTAGAGGTCTGAGGTAGGTAGGTATGTATCCCTTCTTAGCTACTCATCAAACTCTGAGGTCAGTGAGGCAATTTAGGCCAGGGCTTTCTTTTAATAAATAATATATGGTGGTTTGTTAGGAACATGGATGAGCTTTGGAATCAGATTCGAGGTTATTGGACCATAGATAGAGCTAGCCTGTATGCTGATTAGCTGCTGAAGAAAACAGAGAGCTAAAACGAATGATTGCAGGTACCCAAGAACTGAAGCAGAGTACATAGTCAGTTCAGAGAGCTGCAACTTGTCAACAGCTAGGAGATAAGAGCTAAGGAGACAAGATAAGTGAGGAGTGTTCCAGCACTGTTAATGAGAGCACAGGAACAATAAATGAAGTTCACATTCTCCTCAGCCATCCTAAGGCAAGGCAGTACTTGGAAATGATATTTAAGGGCTACTGGCTTTACTGGCCCTGTTGGTGGCCTGGTAAATGCAGAGACTACTGTATGTATCATGGAGTGGGTAGCTGTAGCATCCTCTTCAAAAAGTCACATGGACTGATTATGCACGGGGCAAGAACCTCGGGATGGTAGCAGCAAGGCAGCCCCGATTATGCATGACACTCCCGCCATCCCAGCCTTGGCCCGGCACAGCGCCCCGGAAGACTCATGGCAAGGGAACATGGAATCCCAGGGCATTTTCCATGTTCCATGGGATGCCACAGGTGCGAGGTCGGGACAGCGCCGTGCACACAATTGGCAGAGCCGGGCCTTTTGGCCTGGCCCTTCCTCTGACCTACTGTGTCCCTGCCGGGACACCGCATGCCCCTTCAGCCAGGGAGTCCCCTCAACCCCACCTTGGTGGGAGAGCGGCATGCCACTCCCCACCGTTGTGCGATGGGGCTCCCATTCCCCCCTCTCCCCACATAATGGGTCACGAAGTGCTCTTGAGCTGCTTTTAGACTGAATCAATGAAATTCTTTCTAAATCCTTGTGTTTCTGTATGTCAATAGGATATCGGCTGGCGGCAAGACAGCACTCATTTTCTGGTGTTCTCTACGGAGTCTGCTTTCCATTATGAAGCTGATGGGGCCAATGTTCTTGCTGGAATTCTGAGGAGGAATGATGAGCAATGCCACCTGGACTCAGATGGCACTTACACCTTTGACACCAAGCAGGATTATCCCTCTGTGCCTACTCTTGTGCGACTGCTGGGAAAGCAAAACATCATCCCCATATTTGCTATCACCAATCATTCCTACGACTACTATGAGGTGAATAGTGTCACCAGTCATGGAAGGGTTTATCTTTCATTATGGCAGCCAACATGGCACAAACTGGGGGGAGACGGTATCCTACTGTTGAGTGGATGAACTTATAAGAAGGATTCAGCAGAAAAATGTTAATTGTATTCTTGGAATCTTCTTAGTCACTACCTCTGAATGCTGGCACTAGGAGTTTTCATCTTCTCCTTTAGCATGTGGCCTAATTTGGTATCTTGAGCTACCTTGGAGTCCTCACTAAACAGACAAGATGCTGAGAGATCCATGACTGAATTTTCCCAGTATTTTAAAAATCTTTTAAAATTAATATATAACCAGATATAAATTTCAAAAGTACATTAAAAATATCAGATAACTGAAAACACTACATACTCTGTTGACATTATTTGTACAACCTTGTCCCAAAAGGTAATGGCCTGAATGCCTTGCCACTACATATGGAAAAAATTGGCTTTTTCTTTGCTACAGTACCAGCATTTAGTGTTCTCATTTTTGTTTAATTTCTCTAGGCTATAAATAATTTTTAATGTATTGATTACAATAGACTCAAGAAAAAGAGGAAAAGGATGTACAATAGTAAAATTCAACGTAATATATAAAATACATTTTGAAATTATCTCTCCCCACATTCTACCATCACAAATTAATCAATGACCTAATCCATTCTTTTGATTGCACTTGACCACAGAACATCAACCCTGCAGACACATTTATTATTTCGATAAGTGGTTAATTTCACTAGAATATAAATCTCTTTTATTTTCAACAACCACTCTTGTATCTTAGGGGGATTGTTTTGTTTCCAGTACCTAGCATATACCAGTCTGTTATCATATGCAATGCCATCATTTGCTGATCCTTACGGACACTAGGTAGATCATTCAATAGTAATACCTCTGGACTAGAAGAAATTGGTATTTGTAGCCCAATCAACATAATTTTGCCACCTTTCCAAAAGGTGGTAGCACATATGCAAACCCACTACATATTAAAGAAATCCGCTTTATCTCCTTTATAGAACCAACATCTCTTTCCCTTCACTGGCATATAATAGTTTGTTTAATTTTTTTTCAAATTCTGAAATATATCGTTTCCCATAACTCTCTGTCTTGTTATAAGAGATTACCTGGTTCTCAATTATCCAACTTTGAATTTTCCCAGAATTTTAAAGAGTTAAATAATAGCTACACGTAGTCTCAATCCAAATCAGAACCATGAAGGGAGGGGAGAGGGAATTAAATCATTCCAAGGCTACATAGTTTCACCTATCAAAATGATCTCCACTACATTATTACTTACTTTGAAGGGGGAAAAGAAAGGTGTCTGTAATTTTTTTCCTTTCCCATGGTAATAGCCCAGAATGAAGGACATTTTTGATAGGCAAACTGGGTAGAAGGATCAAATCTTCTTCATGTAGAATCAGCTGCAGGGGAAGAGGAGGGGGTCATCCTGCCCATTTATCTGGTCCCTGAAATTTCTCTCTCATTCACTTGCTCTGCCCCTAAGGTTGGAGGAGAGTTACAAACTTCCAAGACTGCTCAAAGAAAGAGGCAATTCCCAGATGACCATGGTGTCTATTCTTTAAACAGCATACACACACAAATTAAAACTTTCTCTGTCACTATTTCCCCCCCAGTGATCCAAGTTCAGTGAAAAAGGGTAGTATTGTTAGACTAATCCTGTGTATATATTAAAAAATTAAATTGATAAGCAATAGCGGAATTTGATTACCAAGGAAAGGAGGAGAAATGGTGGAAGGTGCAGACGGGAAGGAAGGGCCTTAATGTGGGTGGTGAAGGAATGGCATCAGGCAAAAGAGTTGGGGGGGGGGGAATATGACAAAATCTTTTTGTTTTTGAATTAACTTCAAGCTTCAAGATTGGAAGCTAGGCAAGGGGAAAACGGCTGCAAAAGCATTCTCAGAAAAAGGGAAACAGCATCAGAAAAGCAAACTGAGCACTGAAAGGAGGAAAATCAATGCAGAACAAAAATAAAACCCAATGGAGGTTTGTGGTGAAAGCAGAATATAGAGATGCACTGCAAAAGCATGGGAAGACCCCAGTGTATGAAAGGCCTAAGTCAGAATTGACTTTTTCTTGTACTCACTATCTACAATAACAAGATAAGGATACATTCTCAGTTACTGTGTACATAGGACTCTTATCATTGGTCCTTTGCTGTTCTCTCACTCTGGTATCCATTTAGTGGTCTAATACAATGCAAATATTTGGTTTATTGACTACCTTTCCCCCCCACAGAAACTGCACAAGTATTTCCCAATCTCTGAAATTGGAAGGCTGCAAAAAGATTCCTCCAATATTGTTGATTTGATCCGTGTGGCTTTTGAGGTAAGAAGATGCTTCTGGATGCTTAAACTCTGACAATTATCAGATGGTCTATTCTGGTATATAAGATAAATATCAGAGAGACTGCTCTGGCTGACCCAGAATACTTAGCATTCATACAACTGCTGTGGAATGATTTTAGCAGAGTTACTAGAACAATTGATTTTCACTGTAGGGTCCAAATCTGGGTCTGTCACTATTTATTCTCTTCCTTTACACTTAGGTAAGGTAAAATGTCTGGCCTGCTACCTGGGGGCTATTGACTTAGATCACTTTCCATTCTATTAATTTTCTTCCTTCCATCTCTCTTCCTAGCGTATCCGTTCCAAGATGGATATTCGTGCTGACAACTCCCCCAAAGCCTTTAAAACACAAATATCTTCCAAGTATGAAAAGACAGAAACTGGCTCATTCCAGATTGTCCAAGGAGAAGTGGTAAGCTCTTACAACCCATGTCTATGCATTCCTGGAGTGCTTTATAGCTCAGGAATAAAAAAAAACTCTTGCACAAGAGATGTGCCCCAAATTCTTTCTATATTAATGTATGTAAATTTATGAGGGGCCATATCGATGGGGAACACTCTCTATGCTCCCAAAGAGAATGCAGCTCCAAAACAAGGCAAAAATAAACCTGACATTTTGGTCACACTGTTATCATAATAAGTATAGAAAGGGGATGCTAATTGCAGGGGTGGTTTGAGTAGTTTAAATGTCTCTGGATCAAGCCAAGTTCAGGAAGGGACTAGATGACCCTGGAGGTCCAGCTTTATGATTCTATGATCCAAGAAGCTCCTGTAATACTGGATTGCAGAGATTCCTGAACTTGGCCTGCTCCAAAGACATTTAAACTACCCAAACCACCCTGGCAAATAGCATCCCCTTTCTATGAGTGGGTGTGTACACAGCTATGCTTCCCAACCATATTCTGCTCCTCCCCTTTCAACCCGCTCTAGGCCCATCCTTGGCTATTTTGGGAAAGAGCAGATTAATATAACCATATATGCTCATATCACCCATTTATACATTAAAAATTAATTAACTCTCACCCAATCAGCAAAACCCTTCTGGGATGGTTGAAAAACCCCAGGGTTTCACAAAACCCTTGTTGAGAAATCCTAGGTCCACCTAGCTAAGTGGAGTAGTAGTAGGATTTTTTGTTATTGTTAGGTTCTGCCAAATTGTTTCTGACTCATTGTGACTTTACGTCACTTTACCCACTTATGTCTTTGATTCTATTAATCCATCTTGTTCTTTGCCTACCTCTTCTTCAGCGTCTTTCAGTCTTACCAAGCATAACTTATAAGACCAACAAGGTGAACACATGTTCTCTCTTCCATGTAGGGCACATATGATGTGCGTGTAAAAGCTCATGAGCATGTAGGTGGAGTACAGGTCTGTGATCTTCCAGAAAAAGACCGGAAAGGTGCTATCCACTTGAAACCCTCTTCTTTCAGCAACAAATTAGAGATTGAAGCCTCAGTCATCTGTGATGCCTGCCCTTGTGAACAGGTACTTCCTCTGGTCCTAGTCTGATCTCTTAAATTTGTGTACAGAAGAAAATGTAGAAGCTGCCACTATGTTTCTAAAGACTACCTGGTTAAGCCTAAACCCCATGGCATGAGCATCAGTACCATCTCCTCTCTTCTTCTTTGCAGCAAAAGGAACTCACATCAGCTAGATGTAATTTCCATGGAGACTTTGTCTGTGGACAGTGTGTTTGCCATTTAGGCTGGTAAGTATTATACTTGTCTTGATGTACTTGAAGTACTATATTAGCCCTATCAGTAGGGCAGAGAAAAGGATTAGCTCACAGACATGACAAGCATTTCTGTACTCTTCAGGAAGTCTCCATCTAGGTGAAAGTATAGTTGGTAATTAAAAAAAAAAAAAGAACCACCCAAAATTGGCTAAGGGAGGACTGAACATGCGTATTGCCCTCCAGTAGCTACAGAATGAAAAGTCAGTTGAGTGCTTACTTTTTAAAAGGAAAATGTGTGTGTGTATGTGGGGGGGATTAGCCTGCTTAACGGATGAAATATCTTAGGTGTGGAAATTAGCATTGGAGGGACGTATGTTGTAAGACCCCCCCCCCCATCCGACAAGGTTTTAAAGGCTCTTACCATGGTAAAGCTAAGAGTCCCATGGAAGGTTTTAGTCAGGAGTCTGTCAGCTATGCTTGTTTCTGAGACCCACTCCCTACACCCCCATGGTCACTTCATTACAAAGAGCTACCAAGTCCTGTCTGTCCCATAGAACTGGCTATGAGAGAGCACAAACCACCCTATTTGTTTGCAGGCACCCATCTATATTTATTATGTATAAAGTGCCTTCCGAACCATGCTGTACAAGTACAATAAAGATCAGAATTGAAGACAGGCGCCACCCACAGGCACACAGCCTAAAGTTGCAATCTGCTGTGATATACCTCCCCACTACTACGACCAAAATTATCATACTTTCACCTCCTCAAGATGTCATTTATAGGCCTCTTTTATTCTTCTCTGCCTTTCTCCACGCCAGGCTAGGAGATACATGTAACTGCTCTGCGTCTTCCTCTACTGACAATGCAGCTTGCAAAAGACCAGGGGAAAAAGACCCCTGCTCTGGCCGAGGCATATGCCTATGTGGGAAATGTCAGTGTGACGACAGGGATCAGACCAAGCGTTTTGAGGGCATGTATTGTGAATATGACATCTTCCAGTGTCCCCGCACATCTGGGCTCCTTTGCAATGGTGAGTTAGACCTTACTGGTGGCAACCTTACTGTTTACAGTTCTTTTGCAAGATAAACTTCTTCAGCTGTGTTCACAGCTGGAAATTCTGGAGGACATCCTCATGTTGATAAAGGAACATTCCTAAAGGTGGTCTCCTCACATCTGCTACCATAATTCTAATGTCTGTGGTGACAGTTCTTCTGTCAGTAACCACTGTTTCCTCAGAAACGGTCACTTTGCATTTAGGACTGTAGCCACACTTTGTTGTGGAAAAGGACTACCAGATTTTCAGCAAGGGCTTCAAAGAAATGAATGGAAATTCTTCATAATAAACAGAAACATCTGAGAATAATTTTAAATGGCTCATGTGAATTTGGTGTAGTAGAAGAGGAAGAGTTGGTTCCTATATGTTGCTTTTCTCTACCTGAAGGAGTCTCAAAGCGGCTTACAGTCGCCTTCTCTTTCCTTTCCCCACAACAGACACCCTGTGAGGGAGGTGAAGCTGAGAGAGCCCTGATATCCCTGCTTGGTCAGAACAGTTTTATCAGTGCTGTGGAGAGCCCAAGATCACCCAGCTAACTACATGTAGGGGAGCGTGGAATAATTTTCCTGTGATTTGGAGAGAGAAGGAACCTCAACGGGGTCTAATGCCATAGGGTCCCCCATCCAAAGCAGCCATTTTGTCCAAGAGAACTGATCTCTATAGTCTGTAAATCATCTGTAATTGCTTGTCAGGCACCAGGACGGGTGTTTTCAGGTGTCATTGTGCCCACAGCTGCTATGGTGGGGACTCCTAGGATAGAACCAAGGAATGCCAGCTTCTGTGGGCCATGCTAGTGGTAATAGTTTTGTTATTTTCTGTTCACCGATCCATCATTAATATTATGCTCACAGTAATTGATTTATTACATTTTTATCTCGCTCTTCCTTCGTGGAATTCAGAGTGGGACGTGTAGTTTTCCCTTCTTTCATTTCACCCTCAGATCAGCCCTGTGCGGTATATTAGCCAAAGAGAAAACAATGGGTTGAGGATAAGAACCAGGGTCGTCTGAATCCTAGGTTAACACTGTAACTGCTATTCCCTCATGGCTAGGAAGTGAAGAAAAATATCCACATACAAACTGAAGGGACGTAGAGCAAATCAAGCCTGAATTCTCCCTAGAAGTTAAATGATCAAGCTGAGTCTTATCACATTATGAGGAGATAAGATTCACTGGAAAAGCCAAAAATGCTAGAAAATTTGGAGGCACCAAGAAAAGAAAAAGACCCACTATGAAATGGATTGACCCTATAAAGGAAGCCACAGCCCTGTTTAAAGACCAGAGTAAGGTTGTTAATGAGAGGATGTTCCAGAGGACATTAATTCATAGGGTCGCAATAAGTCAGATGTGATTTGATGGACGTGAACACACACAACCTTGTTTGGAAGCCACATAAATTATAGCACTAAGAATCCCTGTTTTCTTCCTCTGCACAGAACGGGGTCTCTGTTCCATGGGCAAGTGTGTATGTGAAAATGGTTGGCAAGGCTCAAGCTGTGATTGTACCACAAGCAACGAGACCTGCCTCACCAGCAATGGGGTAAGTAATTTGCTAGTCCTTAGCAGTCTAGGCAGCAAGGGTCCATGAATGAGGATATGCATATTTTTAAAATGTTTCACTTTCTTTTAGTCTGTACAAAATTACTCTGCATAATATTGTTTGGGGATGAGGAATACTATAGTATACCTTGGTGTCATCAGATCTTTAAAGCTAAGCAGGATTGGTTCTTGGAAGGGAGACCACCAAGTAAAACTCTGCAGAGAAAGGCAATGGCAAACCAGGGTTTAAGCACTTGCCTTGAAAACCCTGAGAGGTCACCATAAATTGACTTGATGGCACTTTACATGCACATGCATCTTTGCTCTTTATCCCAGCTGAGGTGTGTAATAATTGGGCATAATAATGCACTGGAGTATATTTGTGGTCACTGTTGTTGGGTTTGGTTGGTATCCACATCTAAGAGCTTCACCTTACCTTTATGTACATGTGCAAAGAATCTTAATGTATTTTAGTCAAGCCCTTGCCTGCTGTCTTGAATCATTCTATCGGAATCTTATTCCAATTATAAATTGCTTTGCTTCATTCTGTCTCTCACGGAACTGACTACATTATTATTGTGAATATGTTCTATTTGCATAGTTAAACATAGGTGTAAGGAAAGAGTCCTTCTCTGACCTGGGGTTCTCTTCTTTGTTTTTTTTTAAACAAATGTTTATTCTAACAAAATATTATTCCTCTTTGTTTTTAATGTTCTTCCTGGAAACAAAGCCAGAAGTCCAAACTCCATTATTTTAAAAAATCTTTGGATACAGCATAAACTACAAGAAGCATAAATAGTTGTCCTTATCTTTTGCAGTTAATTTGTAATGGACATGGGAGGTGTGAATGTGGCAGATGCATCTGTGAGAACCCTACCCTCTTTGTTGGACCCACCTGTGATATCACCTACTCCTTGGTAAGCTAAAAGGCCAAGCTGATGGCCATTTTTTATCTTGTATTTAGTGGCCAATATTCTTGCTTTTCTTCCCTAGGAAGGCGCTGTAACTCAATTCTAGTACCCATCTGTTTTGCAGGCAGAAGGTTCCAGGTTCAGTCCTTGGTATCTCCAGTTAAGACCTAGTAGATAATGTGTAACGTCTTCCTGAGAGCCTGGACACTGCCATTCAAAGAATACCAGTCTGACCTAGTATAAGGCAGCTTCATTTGTTTGTATTAGTTTCAATAGGAAGTCAGTTAAGCAAGTTGGACATGTAAAGTTGTCAATGGCTTCTACAGAAGCCTGGAGGTAAAAGTCCTGGCTCTTTAACAGAGGTCTGAGGAGAGCGTGCAGGTCGATCAATCAATCAGTCAGTCAATCAATCAATCAATCAATCAATCAATCAATCAATCAATCAATCAAAGGAGTGTTATTTACTGCGTGATGTTATCTATCTCCAAGCCATGGAAAGCTTCAGATATTCATTTTTACACACTAAGTCCCAACACATTTTTCTGTAGGCCTGTTGGCAACCTCCCCTACCCCCCCCCCCCCCCGTATACAGTGGAAGACAATTATGCTACACAAAGGCTTTCAGAAGACAATGCCCTGCTCTATAACTTGACCATTTCTCCATAAGTACATACTGCCACATCAGCATTCTTAAATTATCAATATTTGTAAAACTTTCATTTCAATTTTTAGCTGTTCCAGAAGTAGCTCTGAATTTATTGCCCCGTTACCTTGCGTTTTCTGGCTCAACTTTCCCTGTTTTCTTTTGGGGACTAACTCACAGTTTTCAAGTGTAGAATTCCCAGAATTGAATTTTGTTTCCCAGTGCCCTTTTGTGGTGTCAGCATTGCATGTACGCCCCATCCCACCAAGACCCCTGAACAACAGTCTGATTTTTTAAGCATAGTTTTGTATTATGAAGCTGATCTTTTAAAAACTTAATAATTTTACTGCATTATAAAATGAGCAATATGGCTTGATTCAGCTTTCCCCATGCAATTGCCAATTTAAGTTTCTTTCCTTTTTTTTTTAGTCAGTGGGTTCTGTTGCCTTCCTTTTTATATTCATTCTCTCCCCCCTTCTCTCCCCCTATAACTCCCAGTATATTTGTGATAACAATTCAGTATTTTAAACATCTGAATGGAATTAATTGATTGATTTGATAATCATGGAAACTCAACATGTGCAATATTTCCATGTAGCATGCTTCATAATTACTGAATAACACAGTTATGAATTGGTATATCCAGTTTAACAATTACAAATGTACTACTTTTTTTTAGGCATTTGTGGGAATCTTCATTGGCCATTTTCTTAGTTGATAACTAAGGAAGAGCAGATAACCTTTGAAAAGATGGCAACCATGCTGTTCCCTGTGATACATCCAGTCTTCTTTTACAATAACATTACTGTACATGAGCCAAAAAAGAATATTCTGTCACTGAGGAAATACATGAGAACACATTTAATTATTTGTAATTATTGAATAACATTATGAATTGATGTATCCAGTTTGACAGCCACTGGCCATGGCACAATACATCCAGATTTTTACAGTGTTATGTTATAACATTACTGCATTTGCACACAAAAACAAGAGGTTTTGTTGCTGACAAAGTACATGATGACACAGTCACACAGACCTTTTCAAAGGAAGCGTGGAACACACGGGGACGGTCAGATACAAATTCAAGGGGAAATTCCCCAAAATTAATGCCCTTTTGCAGAAGGGGTGCCACAAAGTGGTAGCAACAGCTGGGGATTCAACTTGCTGTGAAACAGCAGCAACTCCAAGCTGTGGAAAAGGTCTCGGCAGAAGGCCTGTGCATTACATACATTTGATATATTACTTTGTATATTTCCATTTTGATCCCCCATGATTGTCTGTTCTCTTCTTTCCATCATTTCTCTGATGAGGTGAATTTATATATTTCTCTCAAGCAATCATCCAACGGTCAAGCATTCTGTAAATCTCCATTCTTGTGATGTGCTTCTTTGACTGGATGCCTTCTTCTGTTGAAAAGGGCTTTCAGCAAGAGTGTGAAGATATGCGCAGCTGTGTTCAGTGCAAGGCTTGGAAGACTGGAGAGAAGAAGGGACAGGATTGTATAGGATGTCCTTATGATATTAAAAAGGTGGATGAACTGACAAAAGGTATGAAGACTTCACTGCCTGCTTGACAGTATAATATGGGCCAGTGTATACATTGCACTGATGAGAATAAACATTGTCCAGGAAAGGAGGTAGAGAATAGTCATAGCCCCAATTCACGCTGTTGGGTCCATCACATAATATCTACATGACAGCTTAGGTATGGGGGAGAGCTGTTACAGATCAGCTGTCCTAGCCAGAACTTCCTTATCTTGTGAACATTTTACTTATCAACTGAGAAATAATGATTCATGTTTTTCCTATAAGCAGTGATAGGCCTCTTCACACCCTCAGGAGACTTGTGAAGTGACTCCAGAATGGGCATAAGATCATGCAGCAGCACTGCATACTGACTGGCCTAGCCTTGTCCTGAGGAATTCTTGGCATACCAGTGCATTTATTTTCTTAATTTTATATGTTTACTAGAAAATAAACCCGCTGTCGATGAAATACAGCGGGCCCTAGCAGAGGGGGAGAACAGACTGTGGGGAAGGAAGGAAGAAGAGGAAAGGAGGAATGGGAGGGAGAAAAAAGGGCAAGGGGTGGTTGAAGGGATGGGTAGGAGGGAGAAAGTAAAGAAGAGAGACAGAAAGCAAGTGAGAGGGAAAGACAGAGAGACAGGAAGGAGATGGAGAAATACAGGAAGTCAGGAAGTAGGAAGGAAGAAAGGCAGGCAGGCAGAGAGGTAGGTGAAAGGGGAGGGGACAGGGGGGGTGTAGGTTGGGGGGGGAGAATCGGGAGGGGGAGGGGGGAGGAAAGAGGGGGTAGAGAGGAGTGTGTGCGTGGATGTGTGGGGTGGGGGAGAGGAAGGAAGGAAGGAAGAAGGAAGAAAGGAAGGCAAACAGAGAGATAGGTGAGAGGGGAGGGGCCAGGGGCGGCGGCCAGGGAGTTTTGTGTGTGTGTGTGCGTGTCTGTGTGTCTGTGGTCACTGGGAAGCGGTGGTGGGGCGAGGGGGGCGGCCAGCGGCGGTGGGGAATGGCCAGTGGGAAGGGACCCCAGGTGGGAAAGGAGCAGGGATGGGGCATCTGCGACGCCGCGTCCCTGCTCCTTTCGCGAGGGCGAGGGGAGGCCACTGGGAGTACTCACCATCGGGGAAGGCTGCTTCTCCTCGTGTGTGGTGAGTCCCCGGGCGGGGAAGGCGAGGCTGGGCCAAGCAGCCAATGGGGAGCCGCACGGAGCTGCTTGGCCCTGGAGTGACACTTGGAGGGCCCAAGCTTTGCGGCTCCTGATTGGGCCCTTTGAGTTTTTATCCCAGACAGAGCCCGCCTTTTCTCCTTCCCCTTAGGGCTTACTCTTTTATTTATTCCGCTCCGCAGGAGCGGTTAAAGATACCCTTTCTTTTTAGCTAGATAGTCTTGCAAAACCTACATTACATACATGTTACATTTTTTACTATGCTCATTGACGCAGGGCAACCCTTGTACTGATTGATTGTACTTAGGGTTGCCTTGTTTAGCAACAAGTGGGAGACTGGGATACGGGGGGGGGGGGCTTTTGTTGATGATGGTGTGAAGACACCTGTCTCGGAATTGCTGGAAATTCTGAGGAAAAAAACATAGATTCCTAGAGATGTGTGATGTCTGCTCTGAGCTTTCTCAGAAATTATGCCATGGCTGTCACCAACAAATATATATTTCTAAAAATTCTCCCTCCAAACACCATGGCCACATGACAATTGTACTTGTAACATTTTGTACAGGAGGTTAAGCCTTGTTTTACATGGGTGGAAGGGAACCTCTGCCAGTAGAAGTGTGTGTGTGTGTGTGTGTGTGTTGATTTTCACAGATTCTCTTCTCCAGCTATAGATCCTCACATTGTGCCCAGTACATTTCTGGGGGTCCTCTAGCCCCACAGGCAATGTTTCAGGCTAAAACAGGAAGGGGAAGATAGGGAAGTTCTGCTCAGTGAGTTGAGCTCCATTCATTGTTCTTTGAGTCTATTCCAGCATTGATAAGCTTTATGAGTAGTAAGGCTTTCTTATAAAACAAAGTGTACTGAACCACGTTTTTGTCCAAGGTAAGGGAATTCAACCTGCTGCTTCTTACAACATCCACATGACTTCATGCCAAACATATGGTGAATGGTATAAGCCCTGTGGATTGTTGAGGTAATTTCTAAGGGCCATTCTGCACAAACGCCAGTGTAGCCAAATGTATGCGCTATTGTAAAGCGCTACTATTAATAGCGGCATGTCTTGATAACGCACACAGTGGGAAAAAAGGCTCTCCCACTAGTGCTGTTTTCATTACCCACAAGTTTCCGGTCTTGCCTGAATCACTACAAATTTGTGGCATTTCTGCCGGCCTCTGGCCATCAATCAAACTGAAGAGCCAATGAAATCGATATCCTAGTGCCACCAAAAACCTCTTTTCCCTTAATTTTTGTTTTTAAAAACCGAAAATACAAGTGGCAACGAATATGTGTTTACTCATTGCTCCATAGAGAGCCATCTTTCGGTTTCTCTTCCCAAAACATACCTTTATCGGACAAAACATGCCACGCTCACGTGTATTTGTTGACACGCGTTTCCGTTAAAAAAAAACTTTTTTTTCGAACAATGACTGTGGGTAATATTTGAATATATATTTGAAGAAGGGTGCTTTCTGTTTGACACTGCTGTATTAGTTGTCCAGGAACTTCTGTTTAAAAAGCCGTGTGCTCACATGTTCGTTGCTATCGGCAGCTTGAAGAGAAAAAAAGCCTTCCCCGTCTCCCGGAAGGTTGGGTGCAGGAGCGAAGGAGGAACCTTCCTCCTACCGCTATATTGAGAATGCACATGTCTTTTTCGTATGTGTTGCAGGTTGTTCTCAGGAGTCAAGCGGTTTTTTTAGGGGGAATCCATTTTTTATGATTCCCCCAAAAGCGCTACATTAAAGCGATTTTTGCGGGAGTGTTGCAGGAGTGTTGCGGATTGTATACAACGTCATGCATAATGTTAAAAAAAATAGCATTACATAACAGTTAGACTTCAGCAACATTAGCACTGCGTGGAATGGCCCTTAGTATTTCAAAACAGTATATCTTCTTCATCTCTGGTAGGAGCAAAAATGTCATTGAACCTAGAAATTTCTAAGATGCTTTGGTGCCATATCACTGTTTTATGTCCACTACAGATGACAAGGTAAGAACAATTTGTTCCTTCCAAGATGAGGAGGATGACTGCATTTACCGTTTCACCAAAGAGAATCCCAGTGACGGAAGCAATGCAACTGTTCTTGTACAAAACAAGAAAGGTAAACAGAAGGGGGAACGGGGGAAGAGATGCTGTTGAATATTGAAGCAAGATGCACAGACTGTCTGTTATTCCTTAAGTCCTTCCCCTATTATTCCAGAGCATAGTGTTTTATGTATGTACTAGCTTCAAAGCCCGTTAGTAATAACGGGATTTGAAAGGTCCCCCCGCAGTGCCGAGCACACCCAGTGCCCCAGGGAGGCTGCGGGTGTGCTTGGGGGCTGCGGGGAAGCCATCCCCAGCCCCCTCCCCCCAGGCAAGGGTGCAGCTTTCCCATGGCTCGCCAAGCACACCCGCTGCCCTTTCAAGCACATCTGCTGCCCACGGCAGGTGTGCTTGGTGGGGCTCAGGGAAGCCATGCACTCGTGGGGGGAGCCCCCATGTCTTCCTGGTGCCACACCAAGCACAGCTGCCACCTTGAAAAGGCAGTGGATGTGCTTGGCAGACCGCGGGGAAGACATGGCCGGCACCCTCCCCTCCTCACCGGAGGTCCTGTCGTCGGGGTGCCAGTGAGAAAGGGCCTGCGCTCCCTGTGGGGGGGACTGGCTAGAACTCTGGCCTTCCAATTGGGCCCTCACCTGCACCGGCCCCACCCACTCTCCACCCACAACCCCCTTAATGAAATATGTTACCGCTCCCCGAGCGGTTTAAAGATAGTCTGGGGTCAACCTAGGCATACCTTAATATTGAAGGCATGACCAAAGCTATTAATCCTGTCTCTAGATACCAGTCTGAAAACTGGATTTCTGACCATGACAGGGACTCATCGTTATATATCTTGATGGTGGCATGCATGGAGAAAGTGCTTCAGCCTTCTCCCAATAACATTTTCCTGAATTGATGGGGGTTGGGAAAGGAGTGAAGTTGCTTCACAGTTGCAACACATTCAAGATCTGATTGGAGCACTGCATGGGTGGGAAATGAGGAAATTATGTATGGCTGTTTGCAGGACACAAGGGTGGGAAGTCTGTAATATGTAGAGAAGTTTTGATGAATTTCTCTGCCTCTGCCTCTCTCCCTCACACCCCTCATTGTCCCTGCCCTTGTTTCCGGTTTGGGCCATATGATCTCCTTCCTAACCATAAAAAGGTTTCTGTCATTCCAGAGTGCCCGGCAACAAGCTTCCTTTGGCTTATCCCCTTGCTAATTTTACTGATGCTGCTCCTGGGACTTCTTCTTCTACTGTGTTGGAGGTTCTGTGATTGTTGCAAGGTAGATCACCTTTCCACTTCAAAAGCTTGCAAAGTGTCATGACCTAAAATGAATGTTTTGCATCAGTGCTATTGAGTCTGGAGCCACTTGCCAGGGAGCCTAAGCAGTTTTCCTAGCGTAAAGCAACCTGAGCTAGTTCTTGCTGGGTTTCACCCCATCACTTTGAAAGTACCCAAACCAGAAGGCGAGTCTTATCACATCTTTGTGGGACAGATTGTGTCCACATTGTACACATCCTATTGTACCCATATAGGTTTTCCCTCTTTCAAAGAGGTCATTGATAATAATGATTTAATTAGATGTGTTTTTGATTTATTGTTACACTCTGGACCAAAATATCAGTGGAATTATAACTGATGTTAATCTTTGTTACCCAGGCTACATTGCTATGTCCTAGATGCAAAAAGGAACAATAGGAAGAGGTTGCTGAGAAAATGCAGCAATTATAAGGGAGATTCAGAATAGAACTCATAGGACTCTGGTGGGACCAGGGCACTGGGCTGTGCCTCATAAGAAAGAGGCGTGATCAGTGAACAGGCAGTGTTTAGTGGCCCATACTTTAGTTTATGCTGCTGAACCAGTACATGTAGTACATGAAAGCGGTATGGAAGGAAGGCTTGTGCACATATTGTGACAGAGGAAGGTTCCCGGTAGTAGATTGATGTGAAAAACTTTGCACACTTTATTCTTTTTTCATTTTATCTCTTAGGCTTGTTTGGCCCTGCTGCCCTGTTGTGCACGAGGTACATTTTCTTTAAATTATACGTGGTTTTTGGGGTGGAAGCCAGGAATGTTAGAATGGTGTGCTTACTGTAGGATTTTCAAGGGAAAGGGTATTGGTTTACTCTAGAATAAGGTTGACAACAACTGAGATGGTATAAATTACGAGGTATTGTCTTATATTGTTTGGCTAATAGTCCCATCTGCTCCGGTACTATCAACCTGAACTCTACTATATAAGTATTGTTCCCTGAGATTATTTTCAGAGATATTGAGAATCTGGGACCTCACACCATCAAACATATGCAGTGTCTTGAATTATGCACTGTATGAATAGTAAAAGATCAAGCCCATGGGATGATATTGTAGGGAAAAACGGAGTCACAGCTATTGATGGAGCCTTTAATGATATGTGTATGATGGATGGCAGCACAGCGGTGGTGTTCTGCATCAGTGTTCTGCATCAGTGATACTGATGTTTTCAAGCATATTTTTTATTTCTTCTAAACCCTTCTCTTGAGAAGGTAAGCAGTAGATTTTTATTACTGCTCAGAAAAAGTGCAGGGTGGGACTTTTGTGCACAGGATGGGTTCTACCTTGAGAACAAAGTCCCATTCTGATTACCACTTTGCACACATCCACATGGTACGACTGCAGTTAGCTGTAGGCAGTCAGTAAAACTCTATAGGGTACACTCATATTGCATGGTTTAAAACTGCATGTATTTTAGTATATCACATGTCCTGTGATCTTTTTAGCATGTACAATATTCTACATGCTAAAAGCATGACTTGTGACGCAGATAGTAAGAAAGGCCAATTGAGCATTTTTGCAGTTTCAGTATCCCATAGTTCATAGATAGCAAGGAATAGGTTAGTAGTGAGATAGTATAATAGGACCTGATGAGTGAGATAGTATAATAGGGCCACCTAGTTCCTTTCGCCCAACTAGAAATGCTAAGGGAAAAACACAGGGAAGGTCTATGACTCATGGTAGAGCATCATCTTTGTATGCAGGAGGTCCCAAATACAATCCCAAAGAACTATTGTTCAAAGGATCAGGCCGTAGGTGATGGGAAAGACTTCATCTTGAGATGCTGGACAGCCATTGTGGATGGAATGGAGATTACAAACCTTAATAGCCTCCATATAAAAGTAGCTTATTGTGTACCTTGTAAGGTATGAAGCAGAAGTAAGGTGTTCCTTCTTGGATAGTGAGCTCATCCTATTCCACTAAGTCAGTGTGAAGAATTATGGAAAAGTTCAGACCAAACTTTAAGAAGTGTACATTCTAACTCTACTACTTCTTCTAAAGGGCGCACTGTGGGTTTCAAGGAGGACCACTATCTTCTTAGGCAGAGCCTAATGTCCTCAGACCACCTGGACACTCCTATGGTGCGCACGGGAAACTTGAAAGGCAGAGACGCAGTCCACTGGAAGATCAACAACAATGTGCACAAGCAAGGCTTCTCTACCCTAGCTCTCAATCCCGAGGATATGAGTGAGTGCCATTTTTAAGAGATGGAGAAAACATTGGATAGTAACATTGGGCCTGTTATTGAAGCCAAAAATGGCAATCCTTGTCCCTTCAGAATCTGTTACTGATTCAGATTTGTGGTCATACATATGACCATCACATGAATGCTACCCCAGAATGCACATTGATCAGTTGCTTTCTAGAATATCCCCTAATGTCAAAATCTTTAAAATATATCAAATCTGAAAAAAATATTAGGCTGATCGGAAGAATCCTCCCTGGTTTCTACAAAGTTTCTACCATGAAGGAGTATTTTTTGACATTATTTATTTTTGCTATTTATAGTCTGCCTTACTCAAACAAGAGATTTCATCAGATGCATTCTTTGGTGGTGTTATTATTTATTTGTCATATGGCATGCAAAGTGTAGCCAGTAGATTCAAGGATTGTCTGGCAACCAGGCAAAAGACGTTCAGAAGTAGTTTGCCATTGTTTACTTCCACCTCATGACCCCTAGTGTTCCTTGGAGGAACTCCATCCAAATTCTGGCCAGTTTCCAAGGATTGGCCTTGCCTGCAGGACTATCAAGGATACCTGCACTGCTTTCCTCCATAGCTGACCCTTTTAAATCGTGCTTATGGGAATTGTAGTTAATGGACATGGACACTTTTCCATGGAGATAAACAGTCTTCTGAATGCCAAAACTACCACCTTTCCCCCTCTGAGGTATCCTGCTCCTTGTAGAGAGTGGGCAGGATGGACCACAGCAGACTGCAGGCTCCCATGCAAACTTAAAGCCCCCACAATACCACCCCTTCCCCTGTGAAGGTTTTATTTAATAACTGGCAAGCCCAAAACGGGAGCCTCTGCCCATAGCCTGAAGCAGCCCTGATTCCTCATTCTCCTGCAACCCAGAATCAGCATATCAGACTCATCTGCTTCGCAAGCTGGATAAACTTTCAAACAGACCCCCCCCCCCCAGGCTTGGTCACTGATCAGAGGTAGAGCTTTGTAGTCTCAGGAGCATTTGCAGAAGGCTGTGGAGGAAATACCATGCATGCCACGGGGGAACTTCTACTACTTTACATAACAATACAGTTGGCTCAGTTGCCAGGGCAAATGGCATGTTCACGTGATCACTGACAAAGGCAGAGTATCAGTGGCAGGTACAGGAGCTCCCATTGGTATACAAGGTACTGCAAGCAGAAAAGGGGAGGAGACCAAAAACACACAAACATTTATGCATAAAAAAAGACCATCCTCAGTGTTGTTACACAAGAAAAGTTACCGTAAAACAAGTTTCAGAAGCCTCTCTAAAAAAAACGCAGCCCTTGCAATGCAAAAACGAAAATAATACAATGGGTTTCATGCTGTGAAAAATTGTGCCATGTTAAGAATTAAAAAGTAAGATGTTGTTTTTGGCAGTCTTTTTGCAAGTTTTCTGTGCTGAATAATACACCCAGGTCAGTGCTTCTGACCTGGGTATTCTGACCTGAATGTATTTTTTGACATTATTTATTTTTGCTATTTATAGTCTACCTTACTCAGACAAAATCCTAACCCTTTATAAATGCATTGCATTGGTTTGTGTTGATGCAAGAAGGAGGTGGGTGATCCTCCTAGTTCTCCCTACTCACTGCAACCTTCTATGATGCGTGGCATGTTTGTTCACAAAACTCTCTTAATACCCACCACTGAATTTTCTGGGGTTGCTTGCGGAAGGGGAAGGCAGAGAAACATCCATCACCTCAAGGTGAAACTCATATGACCTAACCTGTGGGACAGGACTTCTCCACAACCCTACCCGTGTATTATCAAGAACCATGATATATTTTATTTATTTTGTAAAATTTATGTCTCACCTTTCTGCCTTCACAAGGGCCACCAAGGTAGTTAACAATGTCAAACATACACGATCAAATCACATTTTTAAAACCATTAAAACCAACACCCCAAAATACATCAGCATCGTCCTCTGAACCATTGCAGAAGGCGCCTTCCAGCCCTCAGCCCAGATAGGTGATCCAGAAGGATAGCATAATCTGTGGTACATGCCAGCACCATCTGAAATCTAGTGCTGATGCTGCAGATTCGCGAACTTGTCCAGATGCTTAGAATTTCATACATTTCAGAACCAGCAAATCTGAAATAAGCTTTTCATGCTATTCAACAAAATTATACCTTGTGATTGGAACCGTGCATACAATTGCTTTACTAAATGGGTTTTATGCAGTTTAACTGTGTGCAGGATCTCAGCCCCAGGATTTTAAGTTTGCATTAAGTACACAAAACAATCTGCAGTCCCATTGCTTTGTGCTTGCCAACAACCATGGGGAGAAAGCTGACTAATTTCATTATTTCTAGTTCCATATGGGTTGTCGCTCAGATTGGCCCGGCTCTACACCCAAAATCTTGCAAAACCAGATAGCCGTGAACACCAGCAACTGCAAAAAGAAGTGGAAGAGAATGTACGTAGCAGAAAGCAATGATGGCTGTCATGTTTGCTCTTAAGGGGTAGGAGAAAACACATTGGTAACTTCCACATGGTCATGATTCTCAGTGGCTGTCTTGTTGCTGCTACAGCTGCTGATTACATGCACTGGCAATAGAGCTTCCAGATGGTGGGCTTCCCCCTGCCTTTTCACTGCTCCAGCTATTTCCTCCCCTCAATGGATGAGATCTGGGGGAAATCTCCAAATCTCAAGAAATGCTGTACTGATATGTCAGGTACCCATTTTAAAGATTCCTGAAAAGCCCCCTGGTGGTATAGGATGGGAAATGGCTGCTGCAGGGGGGACCAGGTTGGGAAACTAGCCTGTATGTGGACAAAACTGGGAAAGATCTGAAGTCCAGGCACTCCAACATCGCTGAGCTCTTACCAAAAAAGATCATAGTAAAATAGGTTTTAGAAAGAATGTGGCAAAGCCAGGGAAAAGCTGGAAGTTACCTGAAAGTGCCATAATATGTTGTGGAAGCAGGAAAAGAAGCCATTTTCCATTCACATCAGAGATGTCCCAAAAAGTTTAGAAGTCACCAATGCAACCAGTGTGAGCTTCCTTTTCTTGATTTTGGGTTTAGAGGTCAATTGGGGATCTGCCTGGTAAGGGGAATAGCTGAAAATGCTCTCCCTTTTTCCACATGCAGAATTGGCTTCAGCAGATGGAAAAGAATGTTAAGAGTCTTCTTCCCAAAGAGAACAAAACCTGATAATTAACTGTGGCTTCATGGGTGCTGGGAGGGTATCCAAAATCCCAGGAGGAAAGAAAGTAATTAACAGCAAGAAAATTACAGGGAGAATTGGAACATTTGCTGTAGGGGACTTATTTCTTAGCATGCCCATGGGAAAGGATTTTAATGGGAAGCTCAGTTTCAGGTGTTCTTCCAATGGTGGTCCCTCGGTATTTGGGTGAGTAGAAATGGGATTTCATTTACACCACAACTTTTACATGTTTTGTTATTTCTCATGAGAATTCATAACTCTTTTTGTTCTCTTCGTAGTTGAGTGAGATTTACAGAACTGTCCCTGGAGCCCACAAACTTCGACAGACAAAATTCAGGTGAGTGAATTGAAGAGTGCAAGCAAAGAGTTGTGAAAATGCAGTGGGTTGTTGTTTGTTATTTTTTTAAACAGGGAAGAATGGTAACCATTTCAGAATGTAATTAAGTCTTGGAGATATAATGGGTGTCTTATAGAGAACTCTTGCATTGATTGTCCCTTGTGATACATAGTAAAGAGAGAATTGGCATGGGTTTCCCATTAGGGAAAATTCACCAATGGGGTAGTAAGAATTTTTATCACCTTTAGTTTTCGGTAGGAGGGACTGCTATAAACTGTATCTGACAGAGCAAACCAACAAAGTCCTGTGTCTCTCCAGAGATCAAAGTTATTCATCTGATCTGTTTTCTCCTCAGGTTACAGCCAAATTCTGGGAAACGGTAAGCCCAAAAGCATTAGAATACAGGTGTGGACATGTGGAAATTTTTCACTGCTGTGTCTGTTGGGGGGGGGCATTACCTGAACCTTAGCAAGTGTGATACCTGTCTAAAAATTACCCTTAGTTCATCCACTTTCTGCACTGCAGTATTCATGTTGTTAATTCAGTTCTCAATACTGTATGAGGGCAGGAATGGTCTTAGCCAATGGGTAGCAGGGGCATTTGTCTCAGATCCTGTGCTGGTGGGGGGAAGAGAAAAAAGAGCAGGCTTTGGCTGCCACTGTTTGCACCCATCCTGTCCCTAGCTCTGGCAGCCAGATCAGTATCCTCGTGGGCCTGCTCCATCTGGAGCTAGGGCAGCTGGCTGTGAGACTGTTCCCACTTACCTCACACGGGGTAAGACTGCCCTTTGCTTGGCCCTGGTTTGGTCCTCCCAAACCATTCACCCTATCCTTGGAGAAGAGGCAGCAGTAAGGTATATTAAGACATGCTGAAGACTTAAAACACATCAAGTTTAAGAGACTCTGTAGCATCACTCCCAAAATGATTTTAGTAAAAAGTTTTGTATTCAGAGTGCCCTCATTCTCTAAATTGTGGTTTATTCAACTTGTTCATAAATCAACCTCTGGGAGGTAGGAATGGTGGCTGACTGATTTCCCGTGAAGGAATGATATGTAGCTATAAACATGCCATCCAATATGGAACTTCAGTGATCCTTATATGGATATATATTTGGGGTGCTTCATGTCAGATAGTGTGGTGTAGTGGTTAAAAGTGTGGCCTCCTCCACGTGAAGCCAGTTGGGTGATCTTGGGCTCATCACAGCCCTGAACTGGTCTCTGTAATCTGGAGATGAGCTACCATTCTAGGGGATCACCAGGCCCCACCTGTTAGATGACACCCTATTTCCAGAGACAGAGTTGACAACCCTACGGTCACTAGTTTACAGATTAGGTGTACTTGAAAGTCAAGTTTGCACTGCATGGTTTGCCTTGCAGACACAATGTTTTGCTAATAAACTATGTGAAGCAAGCTTCATACCTATATTGTCCCCATCTCCAGGCAGGACCACACAATTGTGGACACTGTGCTCACTGCCCCCCGCTCATCCAAGAAGCAGATTGTGGACGTAACAGAAAAGCACATCTCTGGAGAGGCTTTCAATGACCTGAAAGTGGCACCTGGTTACTATACTGTAATTTCAGACCAAGGTAGGAGATGCATGCTACATTTTGGCCTGCTTTTTAATTAAGTTCCTTAATTCAACCAAGACTGAGGCTTGCGATGCAGATTCAGCTGACTGAATGCTCCTTAACAGAAAAAAAATCTCCTCTCCTTTAGCCTAGCCTTCTCCTTAGCTTTCAACGAGGAAGGAATGGTTGCTATTTTGTTTATTAGATTTTTTTACCCATCGTTCCCAGCAAGCTGGCTTGCGGCAGGTTACAACATTAAAAACCCTGCAATAAAATATAAACCATCCGTACATTAAAAACCTATCCTGCCATCAATGACAGCCCTGATCCTCCCTTTCCCCATATGTTCCGAAAACACCACCCATCCATGTAAGTAGGAGAAAGGCCTGATGACCCAACCAATCTGAGGAGGGGCCCCTGATCTTGGCTGTCACCCGGCCTCAACCAAATGCCTGGTGGAAGAGCTCCATCTTTCAGGTCCTGTGGAACTGTGAAAGCTCCATCAGGGCCATCAGCTCTTCCGGGAGCTCATTCCACCAGGTCAGGGCCAGGACCAAAATGGCCCCGGCCCTTGTCAAAGCCAGGCATACTTCTCGTGGGCCAGGGACCACCAGCAGATTCGTACCTACTGAGCGCAAAGCCCTGCGGTTCCTCAGATATGTGGGGCCAAGACCATGGATGGCTTTGAAGATTAATACCAAAACCTTGAACCTGATCTGGAATGCAACTGGCAACAGTCAGTCATGTGAATCCATAGCCTGGGGGTTGGTTCACATTTTACAAATACATATGGCAGATACATGAACTGTCAATTAGACATGAGAGTTCTGCACTGAACACTTAATTCCCAGGCACATACAGGCTGGATTTGGATCAGGACCATGGTATGCAGGGAGAAGAGCTTAACGTTTTCCCCTGCTTGCTATTTTCCCAACCTGAAAATACTGTGAGAAGCTACTGTTTGCCCTGGTGGTGAAACTTAAGGGGCCATTTCAAGCCACGGTCTGAATCTGAATTGGGTGAACAATAAAAGAGGAAACAAAATAACCCAACCTGTATAAACAAGCTAGGAGCTGAGCAGCAGAAACATATGCTAAATATTAAAATACAAATATTTATTCTATTCATGTGCACATTAAAAATTTAAAACATAAACATTAGTCTCACACTATTGCACAAATCTGGGGCAAGTTGACACATGGATGAACTACCCGATACAAAAAAACAGACCCCCAAGAGGGGTTAAAATGCATTTGGGCTTTTTGTATCAGGTCATTTATCCATGTGTCAACATGCTCTGGATTTGTGCAATAGTGTCAGACTAATGTTGATGTTCCAAAAATGTTAAATATGCACGTGAATGGAATAAATATTTGTATTTTAATTTGGATCAAGAAATACCTGGAGACTTTGAAGGGTGGAGCTGGAAGAGGGCAGGATTTGGGGTGGGGAGGGACCTCAGTGTTGTGTAATGCTATGGAGTTCAACCTGCAAAACAGCCATTTTCTCCAGGGGAGCGGATCTCTTTCATCTGGAGATTCTAGGGGATCCACAAGTCCTACCTGGGGACGGCATCCCTACTGGGAATTAAGTTTCCAGCATGGAAGTCCCATGCCCCTCGTGTCCCACATGAACTTTGTAACATGTGAATTAGTCTTAAAAAGATTTAGTCCAGAAGGACTAAAAGATTAGTCCAGAAAAAGTTCTGGACTAAAAGATTAGTCCAGAAAAAGATTTAGCACTTCTATGAAAACTGGAACTTTGATGACAGCAGAGGGATACTGTCAGAAACATCTCCTCTCTCCTCATGATTCCCTTCTGTCTCCCTCTGCTTCCATTCAACCGCAGATGCCCAGGGCATGGTTGAGTTTCAGGAAGGAGTGGAGCTGGTAGATGTCCGGGTTCCCCTCTTCATCAGGGATGAGGATGAGGATGAAAAGCAGCTGCAGGTGGAGGCCATTGATGTTCCTGTGGGGACTGCAGTGATTGGTCGCCGTCTTGTCAACATCACTATAATTAAAGAACAAGGTAAGTATGCTAATCCGATGGAATCCGATATGATTGCTCTTAACTCTTTCCTCCTTGTCTGTTATGTAACAACTAGAAGTAAAGCTTGGTGCGGTCAGGAATGCACCAAGTAGGGGCTTGGGGGGAGGGATTTAAAGAAAGCGGGTACAGAGAGGCATCTCTGTGAACCCAGCAGGGGTAGGGGAATTAAAGATGCTGCCAGTGTCTCTTAGCACCAGGAAAGGTGGTGGCCGGCTCCTTGGTCCCGATGCCGCCCCTGCAGGGCGCAAGGAGGCTTCTCTCCGCACCCTGCAGGGGGGGACTGAAAGAGACGGCCAGAGTCTCTCCCCATTGGGAGAGGCGTTGGTTGGCTCTTTCCCCGGTGCTTCCCCTGCAGGGTTCCGAGAGACTTTCCTCTGCACCCTGTGGGGGTGGGGGATTTTTCCTGGTGTTCCGAACTTTTGAAAGTCTTCTGGCAGGCGGGGCTTGCTCTGGAGTATTTGGAACGTTCAGCACATCATGAGAAATACCAATCACTCTTTATATAGATAGATATATGGTGAACCAAGACTACATTTTTAATTATGTGTTCAAAACTTGGACTCCTGAAAAAGGCAAATGTAAAGCCCTATTTTGAATGTTTTTACTGCTTTCTAGGTACTGAAATATACATACTGATGATGCTTTTTAAAATCTGAATTTTAGATACAGGCATTTTTGTATGTCAAATAGGAATGTCAATCAAAAATAAATACACTAGAACATTATTTCTCCAGGGTGACTGAACTTGCGTGTGTCTATGTGGACAGTGCTCAGGAAGACTATGAATATTTTGGGGGATATATACATATATATGATTCAATTTAAAAGAAAAAGCAGAGTCATATGTACAACCTCATGACATTGACTTCTACATAAGTTAAATTTCCTAGCTCATGATATCATGGCTCACCAACAACCAATGTGGAACAATGTGGAAGTTCATTTACCACCATCCTGCCCCAAAGAATCTATGGTATCCCAATTCTCATGTTCCTTGTAGGAAGGAGTAGAGCTGCTACATGTCCAGGTCTGTAAAATCATGCATCCTGGCATATTAATTCAGGGATGCCCATCATCTGCTAATCTTGGCACCACTGATTTCAGACTACAGTTCTTTTATTGGCTGTTACCATAGATGTTGTAGAATATCTTTGAGTGGTTCATGTATCTGAAAACTAGATGGCAGTAGAACGTTAGGAAGCCAGGTAGGAAAATATTGGAGTGTCACTTTTATGCTATGAGTATGGGCAGTAAATTAATCTTAATGTTATGCTTACATAAGAAATATTGTGTTTGTGCAGTGCTTGCACATAGATGCTGTATTACTATTAATAACAAACACCTCATTTTTCTTTCTGTTTAGCCAAAAGCATCATTAGCTTCCTAGAACCAACTTATTCTTACAGCCGCTTTGACAAGCTGGCGAAGATCCCTATTAGTCGTGAAATACTGGAGAATGGGAAGTCCCAGATAACGTACAGGACACGAGATCTCACTGCTCAGGAAGGCAAAGTAAGGACTGTGGAACCGTCTAAAGAGGAGAGTGCATTTCTAGCTATGCTTTGTCCATTAAGTGGCTGTAATTTTGTGCCTTGCGCCAAATGCACACATCACATGACACAGCCTGATGCTGCATCTGATAGGCAGTGCTGGTAGTAAACTTAGAATCCTGAAACTTCCTGTGGAGCAGTCAGTTCTTGCGCTTCCAGGTAAGAATGGGGAAACATGTTCCTATTGACTCTTCTAATAGGGGAGACAAGAGGTTGGGTTTATGCTCCTGACAAATTTCAAGTTCTCGGTGCAGTTAAATTAACCTACAGTTATCTTAAAGCCAGAATCTGCCTCGGAAATTCATCATGAATTAGCAAGTCCTATGATAAATGCCTCTTGAATGATCCTTTTGTGATACACCCTCCCCTCTCTGTACAAGGACCATATGAAGACTGTTCATGTTAATCTGGACTAGGAGGAATTATCACATAGAGACAGGTGTGGAGTTTTACACTCATTTCCCATTGCACGTAGGTCCTGACTCCCATTCAGACAGATTGCAATATCTGCATCTGTTCTACATTTTTTGTGCCACTTGTCAAAAATACTTGGAGCAGGAAATGGAGAGGGAAGGGTGGGTGTGATGGCAGGACAGTGCTAGCGAAACTGTCGTGTGTTTCGCTAGCACCCTCCATACAGGGTTGCCCCTGGTTGCTCACTGATGGGACACATGATTAAAAGTGGCAAATCCAATTTTGACAATTTCCCTCCTCCCAAGGCAAATCTGGCCAAAACTCAAGTCAGCCCCTGGACAGCCTCTGGTTACTGGCTGGTTTTAGAACCCCCTCCAATGACATGTCATTGGAGGGGGTTCTAAAACCAGCCAGTAACCAGAGGCTGTCCAGAGGCTGTCCACAGGCAGATTCCTCATGTGGAAACGGTCTATGATTCTATGGTTACAAAAACTAGAAAAATGCAAAATGGTATCAGACATGCTATGTCAAGCAATACAAAAAATGGAATTTAAAAAACCCCACTGAAAACAATGCTGTAAGCAGTTCTGAGTTTGCTACAACACCATTTTAACCCTTTCATTCCTTAAGTTATTTACTCCAACATGTTCCCCCTCAGGCTTTTAAAACCTTCAGCCTTACTCAATGACCTGATCCAGTATGGGCTTGTGTTGCATAACTCTTCCCCTCAACCCAAGAATTTTCAAGGGACAAAACAGTGTAGCAGGTGGTCATGAGTGCACTTGTGAAGGCAGAATACATAGGTGGCTGCCGCCGCCCACTCCCTTAGTTTCCAGCCACCTTTGAACATTCCTCCCCCTCCAAGCAACAATAAAGCCCCAAAAAGCTTCAACCTTATATACTGCTGATGAGTGGAATGTATGGTTGGTGTGAGCTAATAAATTAAGGTGTGAAGAGGGCTGAGTCGCATGTATCAGAACACACAAGTGTAAAACTGCTTTGTGGTGGAAGCAAGGCACAAAGGGAAAGCCAGGGAGGAAGGCAGCAGGAGGGAGGGAGATTCGTGGCCCTATTGGCAAAGCCAGGGAGGGAGGTGAGAGGAGGAAAGGAGGCTGCCTCCCTCACTGCAAAGCTGGGGAGGGAGATGGGAAAGTAACGACTTATGACACCAACTTCTAGTACTGATTGGAGGATCACGACAAATGATTGATTGGATACCACTGCTTTTTGCATTACCACAGCTACTGGTCTATTAGTAAAAGGTAAAGGTATCCCCTGTGCAAGCACCGAGTCATGTCTGACCCTTGGGGTGATGCCCTCCAGCGTTTTCATGGCAGACTCAATATGGGGTGGTTTGCCAGTGCCTTCCCCAGTCATTACCGTTTACCCCCCAGCAAGCTGGGTACTCATTTTACCAACCTCGGAAGGATGGAAGGCTGAGTCAACCTTGAGCCGGCTGCTGGGATTGAACTCCCAGCCTCATGGGCAAAGCTTTCAGGCGGCTGCCTTACCACTCTGCACCACAAGAGGCTCTTTAACTGGTCTATTACAGACTCCATTTTCCCATGGCTATTGTCCATTCTGATCCTGTGATTCCTAGCAAAGATTTCTTGATGGTTAAAAAGGACCTCATCTTACCTTTTTTCACCATTGGAAAAGCTGGATGACTTCAGCCCAATAAGACCCATGAGATGTTGTGTCTTCTGAAATCCCTAGTGATTGCAGTAAGATTAGTGCCACTATCTACAGTGAGAAAAACACTTATAGAAAATCTTTGTGTTATGTTCACTCATTGTTTGGCATGTTGTTTCTCCCCCCACAGGATTATATTTTTACAGAGGGTGACTTGATCTTCCAGCTTGGAGAGAAGCGGAAGGAGGTGCACGTGCCATTACTGGAGCTAACTGAGATAGACGCCTTTCTTCACAACAGGCAGCCAAAACAGTTCATAGTAGATCTTATTGATCCCCGGTTTGGGGCAAAAGTTGGCAAATACCCCCAAACTGTAGTGACAATAGATGATCCAGGTGAGTTTGGCAACTTCTGACAGTAAGAATCATTTGGTCGATGTGTCTGTAGTGTCTCTGAACACTAGCCTCTGATAAACAAACCAAGGAAATTTGGTCCATTATGCCAGCCTTTCTCAACTTTTTTACTGTTGAGAAGCCCCTGAAACAATCTTCAGGATTCAAGGACCCTCAGAAGTGGTGTGATTGTGCAGAATATGGTTGGGAAGGATAGCTATGTACATGCCCACCTGAGGCCCCTCCCTGCCCCCTCCAGGCCCGTCATTGGCCATTTTGGGAGGAGGTGGGTCGAGAAACTCTTCCAGGGCCATCAAGAAACCCCAGGGTTTTATGAAACTCTGGTTGAGAAACCCTGCATTATGCTCACCAGGTTCCATAGTCTGTAGCTTACATACTTGATCAGATGAACCAACTGAGCTCACATTCAACCTCTACTATGTTACTAATAAACTTCATTGATAATACCATACATGGCCTACGATAGGCCTGAGGTCTTCCATGGCAGAGTGAGGATTCAGAACTGGGCCTCCCAGTTCCTAGTCCAAGACTCCAACCACTGCACCGTGCTGGCATCCTTCATCCTCCTTATACACACCCTTTCCTTAAAACTATAGAGCATTTGTGAGCAGCACAAACAAAAACAGTGAACAGGTTCAGTTCCAATTGCTCTTAAGGCCCATCAGTATCTTTGCTCCATACTAGTCACCAGACTGATTATGTTGCCTGATGGTCAACCACAGCTAGCTATTTGTTTTTAATGTTCTGCCCTAGTTGCCAGCACTTGTAGATGAGTGAGGCAGCCATGATAGTGTAAGCTGTGGCATTCAAACCTGCAGCACTGACAATTGCAATCAAGTGCCTGTTTCTTCAGGAGATTTTTTTTCTCCCCCTCTGCAGAAGTTATGGATGGTGTAGCATCAATGACAGGCCTGGGTCAACTTCCAATGACTTCTAGAAACAGGCTTGGAGCACCCCTTAATCCAAACGCACAAGCTCTAAATTCAAGGAAGATCCGTTTCAACTGGCTACCTCCACCTGGCAAAGTCGCAGGGTACAAGGTATGGTGAGTTAGTGAGTAAGAACTGCCTGAGGATAGGAATATTATCCTACTGAACTCATGTCCTGAAGTTTGGTCTAGAATGACTCCACAGTATCACCCTCCTGTCCTTCATCCTGCTGCTACCATGGGATCATGCTACTTTCTGTGTGCACCGCAGTATGGTTAAAACATCCACTTTGGCAGTCCCTCCCCCGCTTGCTTGAAGCAGTCTTTCCCCGAGATTCCAATACTTTCGGAGGATTCAGAACTAGTGCGTTTTGGGAGGAGCAAATTGTTGAATGTTTTATGGTGGGGTGAATCTCACGTTAGAATCAGTGCCTCAGAATCAAAGTACACAATGAGAAGTGGGCATTCCTTCCCAAGTTGGCATTATGAAAAAGCATTAGCTCGCAATGGATTCGTGCAGGTCAAAGGGATTTGTGCAGGTCCGCCGCAAGCACAGGCGAGGGCTAGGTCGGGCTAGCCCACTGCATAATCG
Organism: Paroedura picta; assembly: GCF_049243985.1. NCBI lineage: Eukaryota > Metazoa > Chordata > Lepidosauria > Squamata > Gekkonidae > Paroedura > Paroedura picta. The sequence goes on along the minus strand of NC_135371.1, from coordinate 130,278,435 downwards.
GAGGAGCAGAGCTTTTGGGCCCGGCTCCTTCCCCGACCTACGACATCCCTGTAGGGATGTCTATTGCCCGTGGCTCTGTGGAGCTGACAGGGGCATCCCCCCGACCTTCATCATGGTGGGAGAGCAGCATGCTCCTCTCGATCCCCCCTGCCGCCGCTGCTGCGGTTGCGGAGCACTCCCAGTGCTTCCGGCACCGCATTGTGTGCATGGGGCCATGGCATCGGGGCAACCAACGTGTGCCAGGGGATCCCCTCCCCTGTGTATATGTGGGGAACAGTGGGGATTTTTGCCCCACCACAACAGAACGGCGGCAGCCCAGCGGGCTTCCTGCCATGAATAATAGGTCTAAGTGGCTTACAATCGCCATCCCTTTCCTCTTCCTACAATAGACACCCTGTGAGATACGTGAGGCTGCGACACTCCTGATATTCAGAACAGCTTTATCAATGCTGTAGCAAGCCCAAAGTCACTCAGCTGGTTGCATGTGAGGGAGCATGAAATCAAACCCGGCTTGCCAGATTAGAAGCCAGCACTCCTAACTAGGGTTGTGCATGGAATAGGCCATTCCAGGCCGACGCAGTCAGTACCACGCCGCAGTCGGAGGGGAGGTGTGGGTGCTAGTGCGCAAATCGGTGCACACATGCATATTTGCATATTTGCGCCGTTATGCACTAGCGCCCGTGCCTCTCCCCCCCCCCCCCCGCAGTGCGATGCTGGCTGCGTCAGCCTGAAACGGCCAATTCGAACACCACCGCACACAACCCTACTAACCACTACACCAAGCTGACTCTCAAACCAGGGGCCATTCCACACAATGGGCAATTTCGCTAAGTCTGAGCACTACTGAAAAGTGCTGCAATCAAAAGCGGCAGGTCTCGGTAACGCACACAGCCATTTCTATTTTAAAAAGGCTCTCCCACTAGCGCTTTTCTCGTAACACACAAGTTTCCGGTCTCGCCGAAATCACAACAAAGGAGGCGATATTTTTCCACGCTTCCTCCCGCCCCTGGCCGTCAATCAAACAGAACAGCCAATTAACTGTTGTGTTCAGACTTCCCTTTAAAAACTGTTTTTTTAAAACCCAAAAACACCTGTAGCAACGCATATTTGTTCATTTGATGTATCAGAAAGACCTTTTTCGCTGGCATAGGAGCTGGTGCTTAATCGTTTACACGCTCTTAAAGTAAAAAAAAAAAAATCCCCCCCCCCCGTACTATTTCTGGCTGAAATTACGGGCAGTGTCGAACAGGGGGGAAACTTTACAGACAATTGCTTGTGGAGGGATTTCAACCAAAGAAGCATCGCTTATTTGTTGTTTTTGCCGGTTTAAGGGGGGGAAATGTCGATCGCAAAGCTGGAAGCTTGGGTGCGAGAGCTTAGGGAGGGACATGCTTGCTACCGCTATATTGAGAACACACATGTCATTTTCGGATGTGTTGCAGGTTGTTCTCAAGCGTCTAGCTACAACAAAGCGATTTTTGCGGGAGTGTTGCAGGAGTGTTGCAGATTGTGTACGACGTCGTGAATAACGAAAAATAAATAGCATTACACAGTGGTAACACTTCAGCAACATTAATGCTGTGCAGAATGGCCCTAGATCTATAACAACTAGATTGGTGGTTTATCTTTGCTATTTTACAATCATGTGGATCTTCTGAAAGGGGAACTATTACATTCCACTGGGAAAATCTTGGGCCTTTTCGCACAGGGATCTTTGTTGCAAATTGTTTGCGGAATGAAAAATCGCCATTTAAAATAGTGGAATTCGTCATTATGCATACCTGCCTTTGTAGTGGAATCAGTTGCGTTTTTTAGCGTTTCCCACAGGCTTCCGGTCTCGGCAGAAATCGCTAGAAAGGAAGCGCTATTGCCAAGCTCGTCCCGCCCCTGGCCGTCAAGCAGCCAATGGGCAGCCGTTAGCATGCTCCCAAACAGCCCCTTTCCCTTTAAGAAAGGTTTTTAAAAAAAAAAAAAAAACGACCCATAGCAACGAATCTAGGTAGATTCGTTGCTACGGAGAGACCCATCCAGCTGCCTAATGTGAGCTGTCGTTTGATTGTATGATCGTTTGCACGCTGCCTCGAGTGATAAAAAAAAAATCCCCCCCCCCTCTCACGGGCCCGATTTTCGGCTGAATTTATTTGTAAAAAATAAAGGGACTTTATTTCAGCAAACGGGCTTTTCAGTGGTTTGTGCTTAGTGACTAAAGGTGAAGGACTGAAGCCAGGGAAGCCTCTAAACAGAAAGAGGCTCGCCGGTGCATTTATCCCCGCTCGCTCGGAGAAAAAAAAATGGCGATCGCTTCGCCGGAAGTTTGGAGGAGAGAGCCAGGGGGAGGGACTTTGAAGAACCAGCAACAATGGTAACGCACAGGTCTTTAGCGCTACTGTTGCAGATTGGTTGCAGGAGTGTATCGCTATCCGGAGGGTGAATCCACTTTTCTGGATTCCCCTGAAAGCGCCACAACGAAGCGCTTTTTGCTGATTGGTTTCAGGATTGTTGCAGATTGTCTACGACGTCGTGGGTTATGGCAAATTAGTAGCGTTTCCAAATAGCAACCATTCTGCTACTTTGAAGCCGTGCGAAATGGCCCCTTGTTTTGACTGGGAGTGTGCCTTAATGAAGGGAGACTTCTAATAAGAGCACAGTGCTCAGTGTGGTACAAGAAAGTAGTTGAAACTGAAGGGATGGCATTTGAGTGATTTCTCTTCGGGCTGCAGGTGAAATACTGGATCCAAGGGGACCCTGAATCAGAGGCCCACCTGCTTGATTCCAAAGTGCCTTCAGCAGAGCTCACTAACTTGTACCCCTACTGTGATTATGAGATGCAGTCCTGTGCATACACTGCTACAGATGAGGGACCTTACTCTGAAGTGGTTCATTGCCGCACCCTTGAGGAAGGTAAGTTGACATATTCCATAGTAAACAAGAAAGTTCCCTTGTGGTTTCCCTTCATGTTCACTTTTCATTTTATTTCACACACACCCACTTTGGGTTGCAGTAAGATGAGGGATTCTTCTTTGGGTATTGTTTGGGGGGGCTGCTTTTGGAGGGGGGGCTTCTCTGCCATTTTCCCCCCACATATACACTGGAGTTCTTTTTTGGTTTGAGGTTATCTGTTTTCCTTTACTGTCCATTAACTTTACTCCATTGGACCTGCTTCTCCCATGTGTCAGCTTGCCTCCCTGAACCCAGTCTGTAATGGGGGTCTTGGTACAGAGTTATTGGAGTGACTTCTCTTTACTCCCAGCTCACCACTTGAACTGCCCTGCCCCCGACTTGATTCTCCTTTGGGCATGATTTGTTTGAGTCAGCCTGCCTGCCTTCACTCACCCTACCTTGGGGGTCTTGTTCCAGTCTTGGGGAGTAACTTGGGGTGATTTTAGTGCCCAGCTCTCCATGCTTAGTTTGAAATCTCCCCTCAAATGACCTGTTTCTCCTCTGAGGGGCAGGGATCTATGGTTGTCTGTCTGCCTGTCTCCCTCTCTGGCTCCTACTTTCATTGGTACATCCCCATCTAGGTCTTCCTGCCCAACACCAGAATCAGCTGTACCCCCCTACCTGCTCCAACCTAGAGCACAAGAACATGGTTCCACTCTGCCATATGGAAGTACTTCTGCACACTGGTGACCTGTGCATGGTGGAGTGCCAGGTGTGCTGTGCCTATTCCCTGACCGACAACACTTGGCTACCGCCATTCTCCAGAGGCACCTGCAAAGGGCACACCCCAGTTTGTTGCCACTGATGGAAGGAGCATGGGCCACTAGTGGGAGGCAGAAGAGACCCACTCCCATTTGGGAAGGAGAGGTGGGGGTAGAGCAGACCACTCCAGCAGGGGCTCCAGACACTGCGGTTGAGACTGCAAGACAAGCCACACTCCAAAAGGTCATGCTCATGGGGATGCAGCCAATGCCAGGAAAAAGGTCCATTGTGGAGGACCTGGGCTTTCACCAGCTGATGCACCATGTGGCTCTACTCTGTGGTAGAGCTGGTCAAGGTTGAGCTCTCCAAAGCACAAGGCTGAACCATCCACCTAACAGCAGACATCTGGAACAGCCTCTCCCTCATGGCCCACTGCTGAGAAATCTGATTTGCTTTTACTTATAAAAAAATCTAGCCCCAAATCGGGTGATTATTATTTAGGAAACTGATTGGTTCTTAAATATGAGATAATCAATACTAGTGCAAATAAGCCAATCCGCATATGCATATGTTACGTCTGAAATAGCAAAATAAGAAGGCCAATCTCAACTTCTATTAAAAAGGAATTACTCTAATTTTTTGGTAACAACTTCAATTAACTGTCCAAGATAAAATAAATTCTGAGTAAACCAAATTCACTGACAGAAAAAAAGGGCTTGAACTCTCACTTTCTAAACTCAGCAAGGAGAGGTTAGTGATGTAAAAGCTACCACTTCAATTGGTTTTTCAATTTTTTTCTGCATCCAATATGCTTCTGAAGTGTGTTTTGCTGTCAACCTTTGTAGTTCCTAGTGAGCCTGGACGCTTGGCTTTCAACGTAGTCTCCTCCACTGTGACACAGCTGAGCTGGGCAGAGCCTGCTGAGACCAATGGACCAATCACAGCCTATGAAGTCACCTATGGACTTGTCAACGAGGACAACCGTAAGCATAGATGCTGTTTACTGTTCTTACCATGCAGCTATTCTGAAAGCTGTGAACTAGTCAGCACTCCCCCTCCCCCCCAAAAAAAAATTAAGAGTGTTTAGTGCACCAGTGAGAAATGCCATTCTCGAGTCTTGCAGTCATAGAATTGCATCCGATACACACCCCTCTGTCCCACTGATAAAGGAAATGCTTTGCCTTATTCTTGGCAGAGGTACTCTTAGCTATTCTGATGGGAAAGGACCTTGGTGATCTAAGAGCCACCTCGGTGAACTGATTGAGAGTGGCAGCCTGTAATCTGGTGAGTCGGGTTTGATTCGCCACTCCTTTTCCACATGCAGCCAGCTGGGGGACCTTGGGCCAGTCAGTCACACTCTCTTCACCCCAGAGTGTCTGTTGTGGGGAGAAGAAGGGAGGACAATTGTAGTAAAAAGTGGGGTACAAAAAACAGTTTTTCTTCCAGAACTAGCTATAAAATAAACAGGCAAGTCCTTCGAATATGACAGAGTTACTATTGTACCCTGAACACAGAATCATCACCCTTTTGCTTTAAAACACATTATGTTCTTGTGACAAATTATGTTCTTTTCCATCTATTGTCAAAATAGGGTTCCCCCCCCCTTATCTTGGGTTTTTTGTTTTGTTTTGTTACCTAAGACCATAGACTGGATATGATCTACCACATGCCTCCCTTTCTCACATACCAGTCAAGTTGCTCAAGAACATTTAGTGGAATTTGGCCAAGACTGGGTTATATCCATTCATAGAAGAACACAAGATAACACTTATTCAAAATGTAATGTTTAAAATGGACAATTAATTGTAACATCCACATAATTGCTGGGTTTAGTGCATTTACCTGATTGGGGCAGTGTAGGTTAGAATTATAAATAAATAATGATACTAACCTGATTCAAAAGAGCCTCTTGTGGCGCAGAGTGGTAAGGCAGCAGACATGCAGTCTGAAAGCTCTGCCCATGAGGCTGGGAGTTCAATCCCAGCAGCCGGCTCAAGGTTGACTCAGCCTTCCATCCTTCCGAGGTCGGTAAAATGAGTACCCAGCTTGCTGGGGGGTAAATGGTAATGACTGGGGAAGGCACTGGCAAACCACCCCGTATTGAGTCTGCCATGAAAACGCTAGAGGGCGTCACCCCAAGGGTCAGACATGACCCAGTGCTTGCACAGGAGATACCTTTACCTTTACCTTACCAACCTAAGATGCAAGAAACTGCATTCACAATAAAATATTCTTTGCTTTGCAAAGATCTTGTGTTCATTCCAGAGGGAACCAGGTAGACAAGGGCAGTTTGCACAGCTAATACAGCATGTAGTACAAATGTGGGTGACCCCCTAAGATGCTGAGGAAGCAATAGGAGAGGACAAACAGGGCAATCACTCTGCATTGCCCTTGGGTGCAGGTAAAATCCTATGCACAAATGAACCAACAGATCCACTTTTGCCGAACCACATTGATTTCCTTTTTAACATGCACACATTGAGAATCTGGGTGGGTTTGGAAGGCCAAGCAATGGCTCTGCTGTTTTCCACACACAGCTGGAAGAGAATGGCATGTGAGAAACAGGTCTTCAGTTCACATAACCTACCTACTAGACATGTGTGAATACTATTGAATTGGAACAAGGGAATAATATTCTAAATTATTTACATAGCTATCATGGGGTAGTGAGGGAACTAGTAAAAGAGAATCTTGATTAGCTCATCAGCACATATTAATACCTCGCTTAGTTTTGAATATTGCCCCAAATACAATTATTTCATATTAATGTGGTTTGCATAAATCTGGGGTGGAGAAGTATTTTGAGGTTGATCTATACCAGGGTTGCTAACCTTTTCTTTAACAAGAGCTACTTTTGAATAGTAAACAACATTCCAAGATACTCCCTCCCCCAAGCATTCCACCAACTTTTGTTATCTCCTACAGAAGGCAGAGCATCAGAAATTAAGCTATCAGCTACATAGCATGAAATATTTTTTTTTAAATAAAGCCTAGAGCTGAACTTTTCTGAATCTTTTCCTGGCCCTTGAAAGGGCTGCATGGGCCCTTTCTACAGGTAGCTCATAGTCTGCTTGTTGGAAACTACTCTTCAGCCTTCTGTTAATCAGAAGCTGGTTAATTTAAATGCAAAAGTCGCCATTACAAGTGGAAAGGTATTACATACAGATTTGTTTGCAGGACCTATTGGGCCAGTGAAGAGAGTTCTGGTGGAGGAATCCAAGAAGAGGATGGTTCTGATTGAAAACCTACGGGAATCACAGCCCTATCGCTACACAGTGAAGGCCAAGAATGGAGCTGGTTGGGGTCCTGAGAGAGAAGCTACTATTAATTTGGCCACGCAGCCCAAGCGCCCCATGTCCAGTGAGTTCTCATCATAGTTGCCTGCAATGAGCATGCAGTTGATTTGTTGTGTTTGCTAAAGGTGTCTTCCTTTGAATTCAGATATCTTACCAGGTCCATTATGTTTTGAACGCAGGAGGAATATAATTCTCAGTTGTCCCATTCATTCATTGGTATTGGTATAGACAAGTTTTGGTTATTATCGGCGATGTAATTCTTAAGAAGTTCCACAATTTTCCTGCAGTGCCCTAACCATTTTATTGGTTTTTTCATGTTAAAAACAGTTTGTGCCCTTAGCGGTTACGTCCTCTCCTACCATTCAACCCCAGTACTGAAACTATCTTGTTTTAAAAATAAAAATGTTGCTCCCTTGGTACAAAATCACTAGAGGCACTGCACCAAGGCTTGTGCTCATATCCTATTTTTTTTTAATGTACTTTAGGACTCCAGTCCATCTGACCAGGCAACAAGGCCCTAACAGTACTTTTTGTCTCCTTCTAGTTCCCATCATCCCCGACGTGCCAATAATTGATGCTGAAGGGGGAGAGGACTATGACAGCTACCTGATGTACAGCACAGACGTACTGCGCTCTCCGTCTGGCAGCAAACATCCCAGCGTCTCTGATGATTCTGGTATAATGCACTGCTGCATTTGACAAAAATGGGGGGAGGAACTTTTTGAAGCTTTGATTGCTGAACCTTCTTAGAGGTCCTTTTTAAAGAACTGGAGATGGCAGTGTGAACACAGAAACACCAACCTGATTTTTAGGGATTTAAAGGACAGTTTACTAGCCACATTGCAAACGGAACTAGTCCCCTCCCCATTATTTTGAAACCAAGAAAAAGTTTTAAACCTTCTCTAGTATCTGATACCTGCTGCTTGTAATTAATTTGGATTCTCACCCAAAAAATGTTGAGCAAACTCAACATTCACTTAGAGCCTTGTTTAAATCGGTGTACATGTGCTGCAATTGCTGTAACCTAGGTGAAAAGTGCTGTGAAGTCACAACTGACTTACAGTGACCCTGTAGGGTTTTTGAGGCAAGAAGAGGTGATTTGCCATTGCCTGTTTCTGTGTAGCAACCCTGGAATTTATTGGTGGTCTCCCATCCAAGTACTAACCTGAGCCAATTGATGGTTTCAACATCTAATGAAATTGGGCTAGCCTGGGCCAACCAAGGCAGGATGCCCTTTGCTTACTCAAGTGAATTATGTGACTAGAGCTATCTGCTGCTGTGCAGTTTGGAAAATGCACAATACTGATGGACTCCAGCACTTTGCAGTGTCCAAGCTTTAGGCCGGATAAAGATTCTTACTATAAGAACAAGCAAAGACCTTTGAGCCAGCAAGCATTTTGTTTTACCAATTGGGCCAGACTAGCCCTTCCTTCAATAGCCTCCTGTGATGCCCCATGGACTGATTCGAGATAATTTGCTCCAGGTCTGGAGGATGGTCTCCTCAAGACACTGACTATCTTTAAATAATAACCAAGTTATATTGTAGCTGATAAGAGTTCCAACATAAGAGATAGGGTTGAATTTCTGAGTATGCTAATACTCAATAGATTTTATATTTATTTATTTACATTATTTATAGTCTGCCTTTCTCACAGAGACACAGATTACATATAGTAAGTTAGTACAACTGACAAAATGGGGCATTCACTATCACAGGTATGGAACCACTGAACCACTGAAAGAAGTGAAGCATAGCAGAAGTACAGCTAAACGTTGCACAATAAGTGGTACAAAATTACATAATAGGATCCTATTTAACAACGAGTGATTCACAGCAGTATAGTTTGTAAAACCATTTTGATGGTACGACCCTTATACATGTGCAGAAAAGCCCTCTTGAACAGGTCAGTTTTGCTTAGTTTGCAGAAAGCTAGGAAGGCGGGAGCTTTCCTGACCTCCTCAGGCAGCCATTCCACAAGGTGGGGGTCACAAGGGAGAAAGCACACGTTGGGGCAGTTGTTGGTTTTGCCTATTTGCAGGGGGACATCTGCAGAAGCCTCTGCTGATATGCACAAAGTTGTTGTGGTGGGGCATAGGGAGAAAGGTAGTCCTGCAAATAAGGGAGGGGAGCAAGGCCATGAAGGCCTTTGTACGTGATAGCCAATACTTTAAACTGAGCTTGGCAACAACTGAGCAGCAATGGAGGATCTGCAGAATGGAAGTAAGATGCATGCTCCATATTTCATATGATGTCATGTCCATCATGAACAGCATGGGGGGGGGCACATTTTAAGATACAGCAAGGGCAGGGAGAGGAGAGGGAGAGAGTCATGTCCCACAGGCAGAAGTCCTTCTGTCTGCAGAAATGTTCCATTGGATCCATTGGATCCAACCAGTTGTCTACAAGTGAGTTATTAGCAGAAAAAAACTAAGTTGCCAATACACTGAGGTATGTAGTCAGGCAACCTGGAATGCTCAAGGGGCATGTATCATGCCTCCAGCTGCAGGAGGAGGCTAAAAGAATTGTCTTGAACTAATTTACCGTGGAAGAAATGGCCTTCCTTGCCTCAAATATATGATAGGGGTTAGATTATAGACCTAGCAATAGAACCTTTTTCCTAAACTTCAATAAAATAAATAAGATAATATTCTAAATACAAGAGTCATGTGGCACTGTGTAAACAAGTGGCAATTATTTAAATTGCACAATAATAGTCTTCAGATTGACCTACCAATAAAGAATTATTGGTACAGGCCACACTCCCCAAAATGTAGTTGTGTAGAGCCAATTCACTTAAGTGTGCCTTTTTACAGAATCATAAACATGTTCCATAATAGGACATAAGCCAGAGAGCTATAATCCATTTATGACTTTTGCACATAATTTTGAATATGGTTACTTGAAATTGATGGTTGTCAGCATACATATCAGGTGGCCACGTTGTACCAAAGTATCATATTTCAGCAATATGTCCAGTGAACAGAATTCCAGCAGTCGAAATTTTCCACTTAATCCTTTGTGAATATCTGGTGTTTATACATGCTCACTGACATTTTTTTATATATGGCTGACACCTCAAATATTATCTATAACAGTGGTTCAATTTCAGTTGAACTATTCATATGTGGTGTTCTGGAGGGTATGTAGCAAAATCTATAGTTGTATAGTCATAGTTACTTGTAATTTCTTTGCAAAAAGATTACTCTACAAAAAACACATTGGAAGTGTATAATCAGAAGAAAAAGAAGAGCAGTTTTTTATACCCACTTTTCTTTATCTTAAGGAATCTCTAAGCAACTTATTTTTAGATATTTATTTTTTAAATTTTGGGATTGATTCCGCACACAGGCAAAAACTTGTGCTGCTTCCTGCTTGCAAACATGCAGTTGTAAGCTGCGCATTTGCAAGCCTTCTCATGGAGACCCCTCCCATGTTTTCCCTCCGCCTTGTCATGGCTTTTTGTCTCCCGATGAGGCGGCAAGGGAAAACAAGTCAAACTTCTCTACCTGCTCCTTGGCTTGTCAATCACAGCAAGCCACCAATCACAGCACAACAGTTGTCTCAGGGACTCAAACTTCTGTCTCCCCCCAAAGCCCCCAAATTATTTTTAAGTGCACTTCCATGTTTCTATGCAGTAATGCCACAACATAAATTCATTTCTAAATTAAAAAATCAACGCTTCTGCGTTGCTATGGAGAAACACCACAACAATAAAACATCCCCCCCTTTTGGGGGGGATTTGTGGTGTTTCGGACTCTGTTTATGTTTGGGTAGAGTTGTGAGAGGCTGAACATGGTAACTGGACCCCAAAGAGTAAACATTAGGCTTAAAACAAAGAGCACGGACACCTACCTGATTGAAAGTGGCCTGCTTCATCATGTACCCCCCTTTCCTCGTTAATTCACCTTTTGCCTACCCAGCCCCAAAAAGACTGTGGACACGTTAGGGAAATTTTTACTTTAACTTATACAAAGTAGCTTTGTGTCCCATGGCAATGTGGGCCAAGGCATGTTTTAAAAAAAAGATTCTCGGAGCAGAAATTGGAGAGGGGAGGGTGGTTGTGAGAGTGGGCAGGGGCAGATTCTTCATGCAGAATCGGTCTACATTTTTAAAAAATTAGATTTCTTTTCCATCCTTTTCCAAAGGCTCACATTCTCTTCCACTCCCCCCAAAACACATCCTGTGAAGTAGGTGGGGCCGAGAGAGTTCAGAGAGAACAATGATGGGTCCAAGGTCATTTAGCAGGCTTCAAGTAGGGGGCTATTCTCCAGAATGCTGTTCTCCAGATTAGAATCCAATGCTCTTAACCAGTATACCAAACTGACTCCACAACCCATTCATATATGAATTTTGACAAAGAATGGTTTTGTGTATTAGCCCTGACTTGTTGCAACTTACCCTCTTCTGGAAGCCTGAAGCCCAGATCTGTCAGGGAAGAAGTAAGACGTAAGACTGTAGCTATGCATCATTTTGATTATTTAGAGCAGCGGTCCCCAACCTTCTAGTAGTCGGGGACCGCCTCCGATGGTTGGAGAGAACCGGCGGCCCGGCCGCCACCATCGCTCGCAAACGCGCATGCGCAATTGTCGCGCATGTGCGTTTTCGCCACTAGGTGGCACTAACGCACATGCGCAGAGCTCCCGCGCGTGCACGTTTTTGCCATCAGGGGGCGCAAACACGCACGCGCGACAGGTCCCCATGTGCGCGTGCTTCTTCCCCCCCCCCTCTCGCTGTGGGGGGGAGGAAGGCGCGGCCGCTGGCGGCCCGATACTATGGCCTTTGCAGCCCGGCACCGGGCCGCGGACCGGGGGTTGAGGACCCCTGATTTAGAGGCCATCTTTCCCCTATATATTCTATTATTTATTATTATTTATTTATTGGATTTATAGTTTGCCGCTCCTGGAAACCAGCTTGCAGTGGGTCACACAAAACAATCCGGACAGTAAAACCCATTAAACCCCCAATTTCTACAATATGACAAAATACCAACAGAAGGCAAGAAAAACTATAAAGGTAAAGGTATCCCCTGTGCAAGCACCAAGTCATGTCTGACCCTTAAGGTGATGCCCTCTAGCGTTTTCATGGCAGACTCAATATGGGGTGGTTTGCCAGTGCCTTTCCCAGTCATTACCGTTTACCCCCCAGCAAGCTGGGTACTCATTTTACCAATCTCGGAAGGATGGAAGGCTGAGTCGACCTTGAGCCGGCTGCTGGGTTTGAACTCCCAGCCTCATGGGCAAAGCTTTCAGACAGCTGCCTTACCACTCTGCGCCACAAGAGGCTCTTTAAGAAAAACCATAGCCCTCCTTAAAACAGGAAGGCCCTTACGAGGGCAGCTGTGGAGGGGCAGGGGGAGATGTTCAGCGCTAAGATGTTCAGGTGCCAATACCAAGGGGGAACCATAGCACCTGCTAGGAGCTGAGTCCTAACACTAAAACCTTAGGAAGGCGCTAAGCCACACATGGTGGTCATATTGTAGTTATTTAATCATTTTATTCTGGAATTCTTAACCTTCAAATGGAACAAGCATGCCTCATCTTACCCAAAGCATGAAATGGCTTAGATAAAAAAACATTTGGGGTTTTTGTTCTTGGACTTGCCTTCTGGATTCCATTTGAAACTTGGTTAGCCCTGACAGCCAAAGAAACCTGAAGCAGTTGAGTTCTGTGATCTGAGCTAACTGAGCATTTATATTTTGATAGGACCTTTTAAGGCACAGCTATGTACTTAAAAAAAATGTTCATGGAACCAACAGTGAATATATATTATGGAAATCCTGAAGAACAGACTAACATTAGATACATATGGTAACTGTGGTCTATGAATACTTCTCTCAGCCAAGTTAAGAGATCAGTGTGTTGATAACACAACACTTATTTTTGTTCCTGCCCCAAAAGTAATATGGTTTACCCTCAAAAGAAAATATTTCAAACACTAAAACTATCATAAACATTATTAAAGTGTACTTATTTTAAAAACTTGAATATGGTTTAAGGGTGTTTTGAGATTTCTGGGTTTTTTTTCAGGATAGTTGGCTGCTACCTGGCCATCCATTGCTTTGTACATGTGCCTACCTGAGGGATCCACTCCAGCTAATAGGGAAGACTGTACAAGAAAGAATGCTCACCAGTACCGTCTTTCATTTGGCTGCCCTATGACCGTTTATGCACTGGGAACTTCACTGCTCCAGCTCCCATGCAGGAGCAAAAATCGGTGGCAGATGAGGAGCACCGGGCAAAATGCTCACCGGTGTGGATGCAGGAAGAGGTGGGGCAACCTGCCATGATTAAAACTACAGCCTGCAGCCTGGCATGAAACCTCCAGTGCATAAACGGTCTATGTGAACTTTCATAGCAGTTTTCAGTTCTTATATCCTAACATAATCCTAAAGCCACAATCTAATACTGCAAGCCTGCCAAGAGTCAAAGCTGGGATTTTGTTGTTTGATATATTTAATAGCATTCAGACCCTGAAAACGGCCCTTTTATACCAGTGCTTTCAACTACCATCATAATCTTTTTTTTTTGTAAAAAAAAAAAAGGCAAATATTCTTGTATAGCTATGTATTTATATAATATTTGTAAGTAAATGACGCCCAAGTTCTGGTTTGGTATAAAGTTCAGTTACTCTGTATTTTCCCTCTGCCAGTTTGATGAATGTAGTGACTGAGGTTCTGTAGTTCTTAAGGCTTAAAATGCAGACAGTCTGGAAAGCCAGTAGTTAGAACTTTATATCAAGTGGGTAAATAGGAGTAACTATTCATACTTAGCATCCTCAGGCTGAAATCCTATGCACATGTGCTTGGGAGTAAGTTCCACTTGTGAGAAAATATGCATCAAAAGTTTGAGGCAAAGGAATAAATTGACAGGTGGTAGCAAGCGATTAAGGTCTGAATGTGTGCTTGGTGCCAACAGGAAAGCTTGATTAATCAATTCTGTCCCCAGTTTGTTTTGCTTTGTTGTATTGGTCAGGAGTTGAGTATTATTGCTAATTTATGTAGCCTCCCAAGTGCCAGGAGGTGTTTGAGCCTAAAGGTGTGCAGCCAGCTTGCAGGTGGTGGATTGCCTACTTTGTGCCCCTTCTCCTACCCTCACCACCCTTCCCACTGTGCCAACGCAAGTGCTTCACTTGTTCCAAAAGGCTCTCGATGGAAACATGTACAGCTACTGGGGGAGGAGCTGGACCTTCGTCACGTCGCCTGGAGGCTCCCAGCAGAATTGATTCCTCGTCACTCGGACAGCAGCTACTTTTCCTCGGATACAGAGGGTCTCCTCCAAGAGAGTAGCACCCACTCTGAGCTAGTGGACAGTGATGCAGCCAGCAGCAGTCTTCCAAGAAGTGTGACTCCCCGGCCCCAACCAGGTGAAGGACGACTGCCTCCCCAGTAACAGTCATGCCTCTCGTCCTCGTCCTCCTCCTCCTCGGGCCTCAACCAGGTTTAGCCCATGTAGCATTCCCATAGGCGTGCACTGATGTTGGCGTGAGATATTTGGCCATCTGGTAGAGTCTGCTTGCAATATGTTGTTGTGATCTGTTTTTGTATATTTAATGAAACACCAAGGTAATCGCTTACTTCAGGCCCAGAACAGGAAACTGCTAAAAGGCTGCATCTGCAAAAGACATGGTTCAGTCTAGAGCAAAGAAAAGACAAATACATTTAAAAACATAAATCAAAGGGGCATTATCTGAAGCCATATGGTAGAAAACATATTGGAGACAGCATTAACTGGCAGAGAGTACTAAAAATGTAAGAATGCCTTCCATGATGAGACCAAGATTAATATAACTCTGCTTTCTGCTTCCAGTAGAAGACAGCAAGGCACCACGGTGAAGTTCTCAAAGTACATGTGAATGTGATAGCCATCCCCATCCCCATCTCCCGCCAACGTTGGCTTTCCAGAGATATAACACTCTGCATATGGAAGCTCCGTTTAACTGTTATGTATACTAGCTGATGGTCGACTTTTTATATGAATTTGTCTAAGAAGTTTCATGTGCATAATCTGCTGACGTGGCAATATCTCCTCTTGCTCCATAACTTTGGAGCCAAATCTTAATATCTGGAATGGATGGTTATTTAAACAACATTTGATAGATTGTGCTAATTCTCTCCAGGATTTTTAATGTAAAATCAATTCAGCAGTAGAACATATGAAGCCACCGCCTTATCTGAGCATCTCTGTTTCTTTCTTTTATCTATTTTGTGGATCAGGTCATTTGGTTCTTTATTTCTTTTTTTATTATTATTTTTATTTTTGGATTTATATCTTGCCGCTCTCGACAATGCCTTGATATGCTTGAACTCCCTATGCTGCCCATTCTACTATCTTAGGCATTCAGTGCAAAGGGATAACCAATTTTCTGTTTTCCAACAGTAGTTCTGAATCTCCAAAATGTATAGAGAACATGGTAAATTTTGAAATCTTTCTGATGAAGTGTCACAACTCAGACTAATTAGCACCTAATGTTGCATTAACCTTAACGAAATGAACTTTTTCCAGAACACATGATGAATGGCCGGATGGATTTCACCTTCACTGGTGGAAGCCTGACTCGGACTGGAGCCTCTAGCTACAATCATCTAAGTCCACACATCCACCAGGACAGGCGGATAATGGGAACCTCTTCTCTGACCAGAGAGTACACCACTGTGTTATCTGGGCAAGGTGAGTGTCTGGTTGAATCTGCTCTTAACTACTCTAACAAGGATGTTCTTCCTTTGTTATTCTTTGGAATCCTTAATTCCAAAGCAAATTCTTACTCTCTTCGGCTGTTCTACATTTGCAGTGGTTGCAGAACATAAATTTGATCAAGTTGCAGCTAACAGCTACATAAGAAAGGCACACAGGATCAGACTAAGGGTCTATATTGTCTACATCTTTGTTCCAAGCAGTTGTGAGCCAGATGGTCCCAGAGAGTTCTTCACGCAGAGCATGAAAGCAACAGTCCTCCTATGGCTGTTCCCTCCGCCAATAACTCATATTCCAAAGAACACTGCCTTTGCATCTGGAGGTTCTGTTTAGCTTTCAGTGCTAATGGGTATTAACAGATCCACCCTACATGGATTTCTCTATTTTCTTTTAAATAACTTTAAATATATTAAGCTTGCAAAGGTGTTATGAAAATGATAAGGATTTTCTTTGGGGGGAGGGAATATCTCAAGAAGCCCAGCTGGAATTTGCCTTGTCCACTGCCCCAGCAATCTGAAACATCTTTCATTTTTCACCACTGTCCCAAAATGTGGGTAGCTACAGCCAATTAATTCTTCTGCTTACCAACTAGAAGAAATTCTACATATTTCTCTTGTTTAATAACTGTCGACATTTTCTGTGTCACGTACACAGTGGAATTTTGTCTCTGCTTCAGAAATAAAATTATTTTTTTCCTTTGTTATTGAAATGTCTTCTCATAACTGATATTAGGAAGTTGCATATTTAGTGAGGGTCCAATTTGCTACATATGTCAGCTGTAAAACAGCCATTCTCTAGGGTGAGGTAGTCTTCCACTTCTGGCAGAAGCTCTTCCTCTAGGCAGGCAAGGTCACTGAACCTGCCATTCCTGAGAGGGGTGGGGCTTCTCTCACAGAGCCCAGTCTTTGGCCATGTCTGAAGGCAGCTGGATGTCATTCTCTGCTCTCCAGAAAGAGCTGCAAGTCTGAGACTTTTTTTTCTCTTGGTGCTTGTTCTCCTGTCTTTGTTTCTTGCCTTTGGGAAGATCAGCTGGGAAAGGAATATCTTTGTTCCCCTCTCCCCTTCAGGCTGTGTTTTGGCAGCAAGAGAGCATTGGGCAGTTCCTACTTGAGAAGGAGGCTTCCCTCTCTATCGCCTGCACTGCTCTTGATCTCCCTGCTGTGGGGCCTCCAACCTTAGGGCCAGAAGCCTACCCAGTCACTCTTTGGGACCAGAACATCAGGGACCACCACTGCATAACACATGAGGCTCTCAAGCAGCATTTCTAAGGCTTCAGGCAGGTTGATCCCCTGAGTCTAGCCTTGCCACTAGCCCTCACTAATTGCCTGAATCCCAGGAAGAGGGGATCTTGCCTAAGCCCCAGGGAGATTTTGGCTTTAGTTTTGTTTAAATAAGAAATAAGAGCAGGAAAAAAGATGGTGACAAGAGCAAGCTTTTCAGTTCCACAGGATAGCATGGCTTCTAGCCTCGAGCTACCCTCCTCCCCCACTGAATTTTAGACTCAATAAGGGAAGCCATGACTTTGTTTCAGGTGGAAGTGATGTTCCTGGTGAAACTTCTAGGGATGAATTTTATTTGTCAGGAGGTCATCCAGTGGTCCAGATTTCATTCTTGTCGGCTTCAGAGGTTCCTACTACTTTTCCAGGAGACCATAGCCAATGAAAGGTTCAAAGTGGTGCAGCTCCTAGGGTCAATTCTTCAGAAGTTCTAGTGGTGCATTCAGCCTTCCAGATTCATGTAGGGATCTCCTCTAAGGGAATCACCAAGGGTGTAGATGATATTAGACGCTACTCTCTTTGGTTGGGGACTTCATAGACAAGGGAGAATGGCACAGGGCACATGGTCTCAGGAGGAGTCAACTTGAAGCAGAAATTTCTTGGAGCTCAAGGTGATACTTTTAGGCCTATTGTCATTCCAGAACCTCCTGTCAGGCCACCATATGTTAGTTCACACAGACAACATAACAGCCAAGGCATATGTCAATCACCCAGAGGAGGGGGGTATCAAAATCTCTCCATGCAGAAACAAAGCAGATCACGCAATGGGTAAAGACACACCTAAGATCACTGAAGGAAGTACATATAGCCAGTCAAGACAATATATTGGTGGACTGGCTCAGATGGAGAATTCTGGATCAAACAGAGTAGATGTTGACCAAGACAGTATTCCAACAGATTTGCCAAACGTTTGGAAATGTGGAAGTGGATCTCTTTGCAATAGAACAAAACAGGCAGGTTCCAAAGTTCATCTCTAGAACAAGGCCTCCACAAACACTAGATGCCTTAATATGCAAATGGCCAAATCAGTTACTCTGTGCCATGAAAATTCATATTAGGATGATTTATGCTAAATGGTTCTGAGAGCTGTAATATTGTACAGTAGTTCATGCTTGGATTATATATTTACATTCTTATTGTGTGTCATATCTAGTGTATTATGTATTTCAGGCTGCTTTTAAATTTGGTTTTAATTTATTATGTCCCATTTACCTCTGCTGGTCTTTGACCATGTTAAAGATCAACTACTACTACTACTCTGCACCTTTCCACCAACCCAGTTGATTCAGAGTATAATACAGAGAATCATAAACCTCCAAGCAGAAGTGGTGCTAGTGGCTTTGTATTGGGTTTTCACACAGACATGCATATCAGGGCTTCTTGTTACCTGACAATCATTGTACATAAAAGTACACTAGAAATTATCACTCACACACAATATGGTGTTTCAGAATGTGCCCTGACGATCAGGTGCCACCAAGGTTGAAGGTGAGCTATTAAGGTCATGAGCAAAATGATATATCCCAACTTTCTCCTGAAGCTCCATGAGGTAAATAGTATTCATAGAAATGTAAGTTACTTTCATCCCGTGTACCATGAAGAGAAGATTATTTTTGTTCCTTTCTCATGTTATTTCTTATATCAAGAAGAATTTTCTACCAAGTTCCCAAAACTTCTTCTGCCCGTGGAGTTGGCATTTATGACTTTTCTTGAACTTGTATGACTGCCTTCTGCCTTTAAGCATCCAGGAGCCAATCCAGCATAAGGACAAACCTTTCCTGTAGATTCCTCTCTGTGTCTGGTGCTTCATCTGGCATTGGTGCTACAATCTCTTCTGGTGTCTTCAATGGTGCTTCTTTCTGTCTCTCTCTGTTTTGCCCTATCCTGTGCAGACCATTCACGGAGGATGGGTTATTATGGCAACAGCGATGCTCAAGATTCTATAGTCCTGGCTGATGGGCCGTCTTGGATTTCTAAATACCTAGGTACAACAAATGGCAAAGCATTGCTAATTGACTTCTTCAATGCATGCCCCAGCTACAGTGAAATCTCATATAACTAGCCAACTTTTCCATTATGTGGAGCTCCTCAGTCCTTCCCCAGCTTTGTGTCCATCTCTACATGCATGTGCCAGTACATGTCTAACTTTCTCTCCATCCCGTCCTGCTCCTTCATCATACAAATTGTCATTTGTAGGCTGCTCTCATTTTGCTCTCAACAGCAGCTATCCAAGTTGGCTAATGCTCCAACTTCATGAGATGTTTGCAAAAGCCCCATGTTTTATCCTTAAGCCAGTTGTTTTGTTTGTATCTTTACCAGGCTTTCATTGAGAAGTGGCAGGGAGAACATTGTGAAATGTCCCTCTTGAAACTGATTTGCATTAACAAAAGATTGTGAAGAAACTGTTCTTACCATTAGCTACTTGAATGATCATAAATATCTTTAATGCTCAGAATTCCCCCCCCCCTTTGCAGTTTAATGGGATGGCTAAAAGTAGAAACCACAGGCTCTCAGCTATCAGCAATACAGTTTAGGACTTCCACAAATATGACTTTGCTTGGGAGATGATTATGCCGGTGAAACTGTTATGCTTCTGGGCATATGTCTTCCTGCCACTGCAGATAGCCTGTACTCAAGTAGCACTATGAGGGTGCTTGTTAAGATTGTTGTTGGCAACCTATATTGTGTCATACTTCTGATGTCACTGCAGACACTTCCTCAATCCCTTCGTTCCATCATACCTAGGAAGTATTTATAATAGGTGGAATGGATTCACCCCTTGAATTATTTTGTCCTTTAAAAATAAACAGTGCAAAGCTGTATACAGCAAATCAGACAATGCTTTCAAGTAGGATCCAACCAGCTTTGCCATTGGCACAAGAGAGAGGAAGGGTCACTCTTGATATCAGGCAATATTATGCTGGAGATTGTGTTACCCATATGGACAAAACAGATCAATTCCTTCATTCGCATGCGGAAAGGATGGTGACCTTTCTATTCCCAAAGAAAATGAAAAGGAGGCATATATTACTCTGTTTTCTGGAACAAGGCTCTCTCTTCCCAGCTATTAGCTGTTTCTGTGCTACTGCGTTCCAGGGCTATTTCTAGCCTAGCACTAAGTGGGGAGGCATTTCCATTGGCCCACAACAGGTTACATAGCTGGTTTACATAGATTGTTAATTAAAAATCACATGATTCTATTCATTTGTTTAGGTAGTTTCCCCCTACTTTTCTTCCCAACAGTGATCCAAAGCTGCTCATAAAAATAGTAAATTTTAAAAAGTCTAAAGTACAATTTAAATAAAAAAGAGACAAGTGAATACAGTGAATCATACTTCCCTGAGCCAGCCTGTTGCAGAGCACCTACTATGTTTAGGCTTACCTTTCCAAAATGTTACCTGCAAGAAAGGGGCAGAGGAGGCCTTACATAGTGGGCCCTTTCTCCAGAAAACAGGCAACTTCTTTGAGGTTTTGCTCTGCTTTGGCTTGTAAATTGGAGTGGGGTATTGTTTTAGAGCATCTTTATGAAATTATGCTCCAGTCACCCGTCCCCTGTTCTCAAAGTCCTTTCCCAAAGCTGCTTTGACTTGATCTTTTGTGGAAGAACATAGTCCAAGCATGTTATCACATGATCTGAGCCAAGTCTTTGAAGCCAAAGCCATTGTCAAACTGAGAATGAACCTTGAAAGCTGCTGTCAGTTGGGCATGCAGTTGCCAGGAATGTTCTCCTGCAGGTGATGGTTTGGTTTTCTTTATTCACGTGAACAAAATATTCCAGGGCATTCCTGGTGAGTTGGTAGTGAATAAACAGGGTCCAACCCCTTGTGTTGATAGGACTGACCTTGATCCCAGTACCACTCTGTTTCTCTGTGCAGGCACCTCAGGGCAAGCCACACAATCCAGGCAGCATTATGCACTCCCACAGAAAGCCAGGGGTCGCACTCACTCTGAAGAAGTGTTTGAGGCACTGAGCAGCCTGGACACAGTGCTTCTGGGTGAGTGAGCTTAACGTGGCCTCAGTCTGCACGGGGCTTTGGCATGCCCTGGGAATCCAAGATTTGGGGACAGGAGAAATAAAGAGTTTGCCAATTCTCCTTTCTTTGTCTACTGTGATCAGGAAGCTGCTTCACTGCAACTACCAGGCAGTATTCAAGCTGTTGCAGTTACTGGACGGTGTGGCTGTTTTCTGTGGCTGCTCACTTCATTATTTGTAGCTATCACTGTTTGTGTGGACTAGCCATTTACTTTGCAAAGGGACATTCTCCATGTTCTCCCTGGACACAGAAAGAGCATTCATGAGCATGTGCAAGTTCTTGGAACTTCTTGGAACTTTCCCTGCCTCCAAATCAAAGCTAACACCTACCTGTCTCTGCCCAGATTCCAGGACTCATCTGGATGTCCCTGACACTCCCACTCGCTTAGTGTTCTCGGCCCTGGGGCCAACCTCGCTGAAGGTCAGCTGGCAGGAGCCACACTGTGACAAAGAGGTGCAAGGATACAGCGTACAGTACCAGCTTCTCAATGGAGGTCAGTGAAGATCCCACTGCTGTTATTGTAAGGGAGAGATGGCGACATTCGTTTCTAAGAGAAGCCCGCATATCTTACTAGAAGCATAGAGATATTAGAGGCTGTCTGAACATTTATTCAATAATAACATGTACAGCAGGGGACATTTTTATTCCTTTTCTGAGATGGAGAAACACTAATAATATTGTTTTTATTACTTAACAGGATAGCCGCCAGTCATAGAGTAGGTGTCTGAACCAAACAGAAGTCAAGAAAGTGAAAAGGCTCATCATGCTTAGAACACCCAAAGCTAAGCCTGGGTGCTTCTGCTGCACTCTTGTATGCATATCCTCCAAGGAGACAGCACACCCATCTCGCCACAGTGAGGAAATGTCTAACTTTGGGACCAATTCCGCACGGAGGTGTAAAATGTGCTCCGTCTCCTGCTTGCAAACGCGCAACTGGAAACCGTGCGTTTGCAAGCTTCCTGACAGGAGACCCCTCCCGTATTTACCCGCCACCTCATCGTGCCTTTTGGCCTCCTGATGAGGTGGTGGAGAAGCCAGAAGAGAAAACAACCCAAAATTCTCTCCTCACTCCTCAGCTTGTCAATCTAGGCAAGCCACCTATCCCTTCACAGCTGTTGTTTTGTGGACTCAAATTTCCTTACACTCAGCACTGGCACCTCTCCTCCCCCCCCCCCCCATGACGCTGGCCACTTCGGGCTGGAACGGCCGCTTCGGTACCCTGTAGCACACAACCCTAGTTGCGATGTGAAAGAAGAAGAGCCCTGAAGAGAAGTTGGAGGAAATGTTAAGTCTAATAAGTGTCAGGGAAGGCATCTTCAACCTCTGTTCATGATGAGAAATAGGGAAAGGAATGTTCTGTGCAGAAGATGAATGTGAGATTTCCAAGATCATGCAGGCTGGGAATCATCTAAATTCCTTTTCCTTCAAGCACCTAATTCAAGGCATCACAGAAATAGTTGCTGTGTAGGCATAAGGTAGATAAGACAACAAGTATCACATCACATCAACATGGTGAAATATGGCGGGGGGGACTGTAGATGCTGCTAATTATTAAAAAGTTAAGGGTTGGGTGCTCAGTTGGAGCATAGTTGATATAGTCTTCCCCTATTCCTTCCAAAAAATGCTTCATAACACTTTACTGCATTTATTAGAAAGTGCTTCTTTGGCTGGAATAGCCAAGACTACATGTATTCTGACCCTAATTAAATGCATCTGGATTGAAATGCACACAACACATTAGTTTACTTAGTAATAAGCAAAATTCCTTCAATGTGTAAAGGCCTTTTTTTCCCCACATGGCACATGGGATTCATGTGGACTCCAAATTTTAATGCTATGTAGGAAATTCATCTAGGGGATAGTTCAGCAGTGGAAGTGGAAGCTGTAGTCTTCACAACAGTGGCTTGTAAAGTTGACCACTGGGTCTTTTTCTATCCTCTAGGAGAAGTGCACAGGCTTACTATTCCCAACCCTACTCAGAACTCCGTGGTGGTGGATGACCTGCTGCCAAACTACTCCTATGTATTCAAAGTCAAGGCCCAAAGTGATGAAGGCTGGGGTCCAGAGAGAGAGGGAGTGATCACTATTGAATCCCAAGTGGATCCACGCAGCCCTCTGAGTCCTGTTCCAGGTAATGTAGCTTTTATTATGTAATGCTACACAAGACATTTACTCAGCTTTATGCATTTCTGGTATGATTGTCTCCTCAGGTCTTCTTAGTTCTTTGACACTGATTTCAGGCTGAGCTTTTTGGGTGAGAGGGGTGTGTATCAAAGTAAGACTGTGGTTATTCTTCATGTGAGCTTTATGTTGTGGCATTTGGCTACTAGAACATATCAGGATTCATTTTGAAAGGTAGGTTTCAAGCATCAATGACTGCAGAGAATGGGGACATTTGTGGCAGTGTGTTCTGAAGGCTTGGAATCAAAACACAAGACTTGCACAAGACTTTAAAGCTTCACTAAGCCCTGTAAGGATAACTGCTGTTGTTCCACTTCAGATGTTTTTGTTCTGTCCCTTGTTCCTCCCTGTGATAATGGGAACTTGCAAAGTTCCTTCAGCCTGGTGGCTTGCCAATGGTTAGCCACTGGTGGAAGTTAGACAGGGGGGAGGGCAGGGTCATGAGGGCACAATCAGCTGAATACACCACTTCTGGAAGCAACATTAGTCCTCTCTAGGAATTGCTGGAAACTATGGTTTTTGCATAGAATTTCTGAAGATTCCTAGAAAGTCATTATGTCACTTTTGAGTGATGTTGCACCACTGGCAGTACACCCTCCTCCCCTAGTCATGCCAGGTGAGACATGGAGACTGTAACTGCAGCAAATCCAGTACCCATCTTAAAAACACATATTCTTGCTCCTAACACCATCAAGAAGCAGATTAAAAATCAACTCTTTATGAACAATATTATTATTTGTATATTCCTTCACCATGTGCTTTCCTTCATCCTTACCTTTATCACTTTAATTTTGGTTATAATAATCTGAAGACTGCAAAAAGCCACCTGCCTCATTGTTGGGTTGTCAACCTCAGTGTGGAGCCTGAAGTTCTCCCGGAGTCACAAATAATCTCCATACTACACTAATCGGTTCCCCTGGAAAAAACATCGTAGCTTTGGAGGGTAGACTTTAAAACATCACATCCCTACTGAGCTCCCTCCCCAGGCTCCACCCCTAAATATCCAAGCATTTCCCAGCAATCCTATGTCCCAGTGACATACGTATCATTTTTTGCATGTGTTAGGTTTTATTTAAGGTAAAGGTATCCCCTGTGCAAGCACCGAGTCATGTCTGACCCTTGGGGTGACGCCCTCCAGCGTTTTCATGGCAGACTCAATACGGGATGGTTTGCCATTCCCTTCCCCAGTCATTACTGTTTACCCCCCAGCAAGCTGGGTACTCATTTTACCGACCTCGGAAGGATGGAAAGCTGAGTCAACTTGAGCCGGCTGCTGGGATCAAACTCCCAGCCTCATGGGCAGAGCTTTCAGACTGCATGTCTGCTGCCTTGCCACTCTGTGCCCCAAGAGGCTCTATAGGTTTTATTTACTTGAGCCATTAACAGGGCCCATTCCCATCTCTATTGGGAAGGGTATTTGCAGAATGCTGCTGGAGCAGCGGACAAGTCACTTTTGCTGCTACCCTTAAAAATATGCTAAGTACTCTCTAAAAGACTAAAAGTCAGATCTCTACCCAAAAGGGGTTTATGGGACAAATGAACAGCAAAAGGATAAGGAAGATAGAGGGAACAGAGACAAAGATTAGGCAAATTGTAGTACACAAAAATTTATGAGAGCCAGTTAAATAATATAAGTTGCACAACAGTTTCATTAACTGAATTACAAAATGTGAAGTGAATATAACTTTCAATCTAAAATGTCTATGTTTTATTTGAGAAGCTGAATTACAAAAACTAAATTTATTTCATGCTCTCTGTATGCCACATTGGGTTAAATATTTGTTACTGGGTAAAATTCAGATCTATACTTTGTCTGCCTTATTCTGATGATAATGAAGAAAAAGATTGAAAATCACAAATTTTGCTTTACAGTGTGCAAAGACCAAACCTTGGTACCTTGTAAAAATAATGAAGGAATGCAAATTTGATTAACATTTCAGATTTCTTGAGAGTTTGCTTTGAAACTAATGTCTTACGGCAAGAGTTCACTGGGTTTTACCCAAATATTAACAATGCTGAATGTCAAAAAATGCCAAAATAAAAATTTATGTCATATTTTATTTCAATAAAATACACTTCCAATTTTGGCATTGATTCCATATCAGAAAGAGTAGCAGAATTTGCATACTGAATATTTTTAATTTTGTTTGAATCTTATATTCTGTATTCAAGAAATGATGTAAAATTCTGTACAACATTTCAGTTCAATTCTTGCTAGTTTCTTCTTAAGAACACTGACCTTTTGTTTTTGCTCATGTAGGCTCTCCATTTACCTTGAGCACACCCAGTGCACCGGGGCCCCTGGTGTTCACAGCTCTGAGTCCAGATTCACTTCAACTGAGTTGGGAAAGACCCCGCCAACCCAATGGGTCAATTCTGGGCTACATGGTCACTTGTGAGATGCTACATGGTGGAGGTACGTGGAAGCTCGAACTGAATTCCAGTTCAAATATGAAACCCCCATTGTTCTCAGAGAACATTGCCTGGGTGATATTACAAGACAGGGCAGTCCCAGCATATGCTAAATGCTGCATAAACCTTATCAACAATACTTGGTACAAACGTGTGACACCTTCCACAGCGCAATTCCTCACTCCATAATGCGATCTCATGATCCACAAAAATGTTTGTTTTAATTCTAAAATTACTATTCCATATTCTGCATTTCTGAAAAAGGTGTTCCTTAGCTATTCTCTCAGTCTCACTGACACAAAATAAATTTTAATTGTGAGGATAAGCTTTCATGTGCTTTAAGGTGCCAGTGGCCTCTGACTTTGTTCCATTGTTTCAGACCAACCCAGCTGCCCATCTGAATCTCACTGGCACAATCCTAGTTTAAGATTCAAGCACACTCCCTGTTTTAGAGAAGAACCTTAGGCATGACCCAGAGGCCCAGCAGTTCAGAATATTGCTTGAGACTGCTGCTCCAGTACTGCTTCTGATTGTCTTAAGACATTCTGCTGCGAGTGGGGGAAGATCAGTTTTTAGAAAGGTGACACTGGCTGTATTGCTATACAGTTCCAAACAAAACCCAGATGTAGGGTAGCTCTAGAAATCACTGAATACTCTGTGGTTTTATCTAGGTGATATCTAGCAAAAACTGGTGATATCTAGGGCTACCCTACATCACTTTTGAATTTTGCCAAAAAGTTACATTAAAATGCAGCTGATATTATGCCCCCCATGTCCCCACATCCAACCCTCCAGCTGGTCACCACGCGTGCCTTTGCTACCCTAGATTGGCTCCAGAAAATATCACAAGTGATCTGGACACCAGATAGTTAGTTACAAGGAAATAAGTTTCTATAAATACCCTCAGACATAATCTACAGTTTATCCACAAGTTTTCCCTCATGCTAATGTGGATTGCAGCCTCGACTGCCACTGGGCCTCTCTGGACTTCCCTTTGAGGTCCAACTTAAGCGTACTTTCGTGGGGGCTCTGCTTATCAAAATCTGCTTGTGCCACTGAATCCCCTCATACCTTCATTGTCTCATGGTAGAAGGAAGCTCTGATCTTTTATTTCTTCTTCTCCAAATTCTACTATTTTAAAATGTTTTTATTCCTTTAGGTGAACCCAGGAATATCTATGTGGAGGGCGACAGCCCAGAGACCACTTTGACAGTCCCTTACTTGAACGAAAATATTCCGTATAAATTCAAAGTGCAAGCCAAAACCACACAAGGCTTTGGGCCTGAAAGAGAAGGCATTATTACCATTGAATCTCAAGATGGAGGTATAGAGTTTCACCACAGTAGTTATAATGTTGTTTATTGTACCGTGAGTGTGTGCGGAGACTGCAGTTATCTGAAAGAAGAAGGGGGAAAAGCAACATTTTGGGGGTATACTAGGATAATATAGATCAAGACATTGAGCGTTTTGATTGTGACCCAAGAGGAGCTTATGGGAGAGAAACAGTTTTCTGATTCAAGATGGCACTTCATAGGCAATGTTATTTCTCTCGAAAATGTAAGCCATTGCCTTCTTGAAGGTTTGTGATACATAAAGGAACTTATAATAGAGTTGCCAACCCCCAGAATTACAGCACCCATAATTCTGAGGTCTCCCAGAATCACTGCTGGTCTTCAGACTGCAGAAATCAGTTATCCTTGAGAAAATGGCAGCTGAGGTCCCCCCCCCCCTTTCCAAACCTTTCCCCAAGGTCCACACTAATATCCAAATTATGGGCACATAATAAAAATTAGAAACATTGATAAAATCTCAGTTGTATATACTGCATAGTACAGTAAGTCCAGAATCAACATTAACACATGAAACATAAGGACCAAAAACCAGATGTGTTTTGAAGTTTAAGTGCACTTGTATAGAAATATATAATATTAGGGCTTGTTGGGAGGTAAAAATATCTAGAAAGTGAAGCCCCAGCTGATGTGTATTGTATAGAAGAAGGCCTAATATGGAGCCCACATTGTGAAATATTGTTCAGAAACCACCACTCTCGGAATTGCCGGGCTCCCATGAGCCCAGTTCAAAGAGAAGCACAATTGTTGCCAGCACCAATTCATTATCACCATTTCACAGTGCATTTTAAAATGTTGTGATGCCCTGACCCACTGTGGGCTTGTAGTACAGAACACTTTCCCCACCACCACACCAAGTGTTTTCAAGGGCCAAACCTGCTGATTGGGCACTAGCACACACTGTAAAATGGCCAGGAGTCTGCTTGTGAAAGGCAGAATACATAGATTGCTCCTGCCACCACCACCCCTTGATTCCAACCATCTTTGA
The DNA here is from genome assembly GCF_049243985.1 of Paroedura picta. Classification (NCBI taxonomy): domain Eukaryota; kingdom Metazoa; phylum Chordata; class Lepidosauria; order Squamata; family Gekkonidae; genus Paroedura; species Paroedura picta. Next base: position 130,250,565 of record NC_135371.1, on the reverse strand, counting down.
ACATTCCACACCCGGACTGTAATAGAGCCCCTACCAAAGCGTCTACCTTAATGTGCTACAGATAAGGAGAAATCCATGACTGCCATGAGCTAGCAAAGAATTGTGTCATGTGCTTCAGAGCACAGCGGGAGAAACTACTTTGTGCAGGAATTAAAGTGTAAAGTGAAAGACTGGGGAGGTAGGTGGGAGGAGGGAAAGAAACTCTCCCTCATAGGCAAAGGGATGGAAGGAGACATCCTCTCTCAATAGCAGAAGACTTGTGACAGATTTCACACAACCCCCTAGTGATGATTTGAGGGTTCGACAAATGATTGTCAATAATTTGGAGAGGCCTGCACTTTTGCACACCACCATGGCTATGGGCCTGTTCCCAGATCACAGCTACAGTAGTTTGTAGCACTGTGTACCTTAAAGGCTAAGAAGCTGAGCTATGACCCAGAAAGTCCCTGACTTAAAATACTGCCTCTACTAAGCCCTCAGCAAGCCATTATTTCTCATTCCAGCCCCACTTACTCGCTTCTGGAATACAGAAAGAACAATATCAGCTTACCTTGCAGTGTTGTCTAGTTAAGATAATGTATATGACATTCTTTGAGCTCAATTGCCGCATTATGATTTGTAGCAGTGATCCATTTGAAATATCTTCTTTGTTTTAAAATATTGAAACAATTCATTTGGATCATAGAAGGAATATTTCTAATAAATAAATAAATATCTGCAGGCTAGTAAATATGACACTTTCTGTAATACAAAGAAATAATTAAGGTGCGTTGAAAGTCACTTTGAAGGATCATGTTCTCTTTCAATGGTGTTCTTTTTTATTTCTCACAAACAATTTTTCCAGTGTCCACTGTTTAATAATCTCAAATGGAATAAGAAATGCTCTTCCAAGTTAAAAAAAAAAATTAACCTCTCTTTTATTGTTAAGGTGCTTTCTCTCAGTTTGGAACACAGCAGTTTACCAAGGAGGAAGTGTACAGTTTCCCCACAGACTATAGCACCAAAACCAGCATCACTCAGTCTTCACTGGATCCCTTATATACAGGTAAGAAAAACCCTGTGCAAATACCCTTAGACTTGCTTCTCCATGTTTCCTGTTGAGTTCTGTTGAGTTCTAGAAGACCATTGAAAGGGATACAAAACCTGATTCTCACCCCAGATCTGGGATCATCAGTCCAATGAACAAAACTAAGTACCAAACAAAATGTTATGGTGGCTATGGGTTCACGTTGTGGCTGCCACTGCCATTTTAGGCTAAAATTTGGCCATTTAAAAATGGTGCCGGAGGGGGGGAGGATTGCCTGTTCTTTCTATACCATAGACCCAGCCAGGATTAGGCCTTCAAAGCATTTTTAAATGGGCAAATTTTTGCCTAAAATGGTAGTGTTGGTAGCCATGGGTCAAACCTGCGGCTGTTGTAAAATCTAATTTAGCTCGAAAACATTGCTTCTAGTCATAGCTGCTGGTGGCTCTCCTCAGAAGAATTCCCAAGTTTCAGAAAGTTTGGACTAAGTGGTCCAATCCTATGGGCCCCCAAAGAAAGTGCTCAATGGAGAAAAAAATAGCAAAAAGAAAAACCCAAACAAAGAAAAAACAAGAAGCCCACCAGAACAAAATCAAAGGCTCCAAGAATCTCTGGAATAGCAACTGGAAGGGGACATTTTTGCAAGCCCAGCAAAATCAGTATAAACCCAACAGGACTGAAGTTAATCCAGAACATTTCTGCAGTTGAAACTGAAGGTGGGGTGGCATTTTTGCAAACCCAGCAGGACCAGTTCAATGTACAGAGTGCCCAGCAGAAGCCAATTCCATTGTGTCAATGCCTGCTCAACAGAACTGATCCGAAGTACAGAATCCAAATTCAAGCAAAGGGGAGGCTGGAAGGCCAGAAGAACCAGTGTCAACCAGAATCCAGTGCCATTGTGCAAATGCCAGCTCAACAAAACTGATGCGACACACAGGATCACACTGCAAGCAAGGGGGTTTGCAAGCCCAGCACAACCAGTTCAATGTGCAGAATGCCCAGCAGATCCCAGTGCCACTCTTTTGCATTGCAAGCAAAATAGGACTAATGTAAATCCAGAGGATCGCTGTAGTATAAACTGAAGGAGAGGGAACATTTTTTCAAGCTCAGAGCACAACCTGTACAATGTACAGAATTTCCAGAAGAACTCAGTGCCACTATGGCACTACCAGCTTTATAATGAATGATGATCTCAAATTTGAGTCACAGGAAATCCAAGTAAGAGAGTGTATTTTGCAAGTCCACAACAAGCAGTTACAATGTACAGAATGCCCTGCAGAACTCCATGCCACTGGCATTGCAAGTTTAAAAGGACTGATAGTGCAGAGCCAGATTGAATCCAAGCAAGGAGGGGAGGATTTTGCAAGCTCTGTGCAAGAAAATGGGGAAGGAACAAAATGAAATGCAGGCAAAGGGGGGGGGGGGAATCTCTTGAAACTGACAAGAGCAGTGCAAATGCCAATAGAAAACCCCAGAGACAGAAACAAAAAAGAAAAAAGTCCCTGATCTTCCCAGAAAATCCTAAATATATCCAGGATGCTTTCAAGATTTTTTGTTTGTTTTCCAAAAAAAAAATCACCAATATTTTTGAGATGCCGAAATATACCCTCCAAATACTGATAAGGTAATTTCCATGTATATTTTTAATTCAGGTATATATATGCATGCCACTAGCAAGAATAGAGACCCCTTAACGAAACAAGTATGACACTATTCCTGATCTAGATGTTCAGGAATAAATGTTCAGGTTTCTTGGATGAAACTTCGGCCCTCGACCCATACCAGTCTGGTTTCCGCCCTGGCCACGGGGTGGAGACTGTGCTGATCGCCCTCATGGATGATATCCGGCGCCAGCTGGATCGGGGCGGCTCCTCCATTCTCGTGCTTCTAGACCTGTCGGCCGCATTTGATGTGGTCGACCACGAGTTATTGGTACACCGCCTCGCCGGAGCTGGAATAAGGGGGACTGCACTTCAATGGCTGGTCTCCTTCCTCCAGAACCGGACGCAGAGGGTTGCGATGGGGGAGAGTATGTCGAGCCCTTGTGAGCTCCCTTGTGGGGTTCCGCAGGGGGCGATACTCTCTCCCACACTTTTTAACATCTACATGCGCCCTCTAGCCTAGCTGGTCCGGGGCTATGGGCTGGGTTGCCACCAATATGCGGATGACACCCAGCTCTACTTCCTAATGGACGGACGGCCGGACTCCACCCTGGATACATTTGCCAGCTGTTTGGAAGCGGTAGCTGGATGGCTCAGGCAGAGTCGCCTGAAACTCAACCCCTCCAATACGGAGGTCCTGTGGCTGGGCAGAAGAGGGCAGGACCAGGAAGCGTGCCTCCCATGCCTGAACGGGGTGCAATTAACATCTGCACCAGTTGCCAGGAATTTGGGAGTGACATTTGATGCCTCCCTCTCTAAGAAGGCTCAGGTCACCAATGTAGCTCGGACGGCATTTTTCCATCTTCGCCAAGCCCAGCTACTAGCGCCCTACCTGTCCTCGGAACACCTGGCCACAGTGATCCATGCAACGGTCACTTCCAGATTAAACTTCTGTAACTCGCTCTACGCGGGCCTTCCCTTGTCTTTGACTTGGAAGTTACAGCTGGTCCAAAATGCGGCTGCTAGGGTCCTCACTAGAACACCTTTGAGGGCCCACATTCAGCCGGTGCTTCGTCATCTGCACTGGTTACCAGTCTGTTTCCAAATCAGATTCAAGGTATTGGTATTGACCTTTAAGGCTATACGCGGCCTGGGTCCCGTCTACCTGCGGGACCGCTTGGTTGCTTATGCCCCCCGCAGGGCACTCCGCTCTGCAGATATGAATTTACTGGTTGTCCCGGGCCCACGGGATGTTCGCCTGGCTTCAACCCGGGCCAGGGCCTTTTCAGTCTTGGCCCCAACCTGGTGGAATGAGCTCCCAGAAGAGCTAAGGGCCCTGCAGGATCTACCAGCTTTCCGCAGGGCCTGTAAGACAGAGCTCTTCCGCCAGGCATATGGTTGAGGCCAGGGCAGCTCTCCCACTAATCCATCAGAGGATCCCCTCCAATATTGAGATCTCTAACATCGAGATCATGGTTAGATCTATTGTATTGGTGCCACCCTCTTCTGAACATTATTCTCTCCACCAGGCTGAACTAAGATCAGAATTGTGACCACCGCCGCTATATGTTATATGTAATTTTTAATTGGGGTTTTTATGGGGATTTTATTGTGTTTTAACTATGTTGTAAACTGCCCTGAGACCTATTGGGAGAAGGGCGGTCTAAAAATTATATAATAATAATAATAATAATAATAATAATAATAATAATAATAATAATAATAATAATAATAAACAAGAATGAAGCCAAGGTCATATCCTCAGAACAAAATGGGTCAACTGAATGCTTGTCTGAAATACAACATTGTTACACTACCATGTTACACTACACTACCATTTTCATTAGAGCAAGAGAACCTTTCTGTGGATTCAAAACTCTTGACTTTTGGGTTGAAATACCCAAGAAGCCACTTTCATGAGGTGATGTTAAAATGAATCCTGCAAGTCCACTCTGGTCAAATTTCTCTGCAGGGCAGTCCTATGCTTGTTTACTCAGAAGTAGGTCTCACTTTTTTCCTTGGGGCTGACTCCCAGGTAAGTAGGGCATGTGTCAATAGCAAAGCCAAAGGCCAGTATGCAAGCTGTAAAATCAATCCTTATTATGTCCTCTCTTGTTGCAGATGGCATGCTGATGACCACAAAGCGGGTAGAGAGTGGCAGCACCCTCACCAAACAAGTCACTCAAGAATTTGTCACCAGAACCATGATGTCTAACAGCAGTGGGTCATTCACCAGACAGACAGACAGGCAGTTCTTTGAAGGCTGAGTCCAGAAGAACACAGCCAAATGGACACTGGATTTCAACAGGGAATGATCTGAAGTGGGCCTACTCTGTGGGTTCAAATTCCAGACAAGCTCATACTGCCTGCTTTATTGCGCCAGCGTTAAAAGCATTAGCTGTTGCTTTGAAACTCCACTGGGAGGAGGATGCATGCAACCCAGGTGAAACCCCAAGAGCTTTAAAAAACACACACCCTGTAACTTGGTTATGGTGTTGCACAGCTTTGACTCAAGAACTTGACTGTTGCATTATTGGCTGTTCAAATATTGCTAGTGGAAGGCTGACCACATAGGACTAAACCTGTGTTCAAATCACCCCTTGATGCCGTTCCATTATATATATTTTTCTATTTGTGATTCCGTTCCTAAATCCACAGTCCCTTGTTAGCTCTATTATATCTACCAGCAAAAGCCATCTGTCACACTCTTTGTACCTGTTGAATTGCAGGGCAGCAGCATTACCTTGATTCCTCCTCAATTTCTGTGTAAAATCCCCTGCTGATAAAGTACGGTACTGCAGGAGCCAATTAGTATGTCAGTTTTCATAGCACCCCCTACAGTGCCTTATGGAGAAATGTTGCTTAAAGTGCTGTACAGTTTGCCTAACATATATATTATGTATTTTTTATAAAGTGTATTTTATCTCACTGAGCAACATGGGACCAAAATTCAGACACTGATCCTCAACATTTATAGAAGCAAACAGGTGGCCTTATAATCTATGCCCTTACCGTGAAAGCCCTAGAACAAGAGAGTTTCATTTTGAGTAGCCAGAGTCAACAAAATTTGCTAAATTCCACCCACCGTCCCTCTAACTTATTGGCAATCGTGGCCAAGCTGCAGAACAGGTTGATGAGAACTGGCTAGGTGAGTGTCATAGAACCTCAGTTCAGTCATTTTTGCTCCCCTCTGCTTTCTCAATTGGCAGCAGCAATTTAATTGTGCATGCACATTGTTTTCCATTGCCTTTACAATACAGGCATTAGACACTTTAGTACATTCACTATTTAGTCAGTCTCAGTGCTTCATGGATACTGTAGTCAACTATAGCATCTAGAAAGTGCAACTGTGAGATGAATGTCATGAACAAAAATGGCAGCAGCTACACAAGTTTTGTCTAATACTTCATTTTTGCAGTTCAGCTGCCCAAACATGTGGAACAAAAATTCTATGGATACCTGTTTAGATGTGTGGACATTTGCACAGAATGCCTCTCCTGAGTTTTGCTGATCCCTAAATACAATGAAACCATCTCTGCAAGCAGAACAGCAGCATGATGAAAACATTCTACTCTAACCTCCCTCTCCTACTGTTACTTGCAAGATTTTAATGTAATGAAACATTTTAAATTTTGACACCCTCCACAATATAGCTTGAGGTATTACAGAAAGCAATCCTAAACAGGTCTATCCAGAGTCTTACTCTGGATAGGAGTTACTTCCAGGAAAGGAGTTACTTCCAGGAAAGAGTTCTTAGGATCCGATGAAGTGTGCATGCACATGGAAACTTATACACAGAATTAAACTTCATTGGTCTTAAAAGGCGCCACTGACTCAAACTTTGTTCTTAGGATTGCACTGTTAGTCCATTATATCACTTATGTCTGCCCAACATGAGGTTCAAAAGAAATGATTTGTCCCAAATAGTCATGGGACGATAAAATAGTAGAATGTAGCTATTAAAAGTAGCTATTAAAAGACCAGAAAAGACAAACACGAGACAAAGACAAACACGAGAAAATGAGGGCAGGAATTACCCATGTCTTCAGTCTGCAGACAAGCTGCCTTGACCATACCTGTCTTTTTTACAAGTAGATGTTTTATATTTACTTATTTGCCTGTATTTACATATTTATATGTGTGCACATTTAATGATGCAATCTCTAAACCTGCCACTTTTCCCATTTCTAAGAATAAACCCTAAAAGAAAGGCCCCTGTTATGGTAATGGGTATCTTACAGGGTTGAAAGATTATGACTTTAAAGCCATTATTTCCTGTTGAACATATCTGTTCCCATAATGCACTGGTTTTCCAATGAGGGTTTCTCAGAAGATCAGTAATGAGGACATGTTCCTGCAAAAAGGCAATTCACCCATCGCTAGTGCTCTCCACACTGTATGACAGTCAGACCCAGCATGCTTGGTCAATAGCCTGCATCAACTGAGTGTACATCCTACTACAGTGTGCCCTGGAATCCACTGAAATGCACTGTGACTCCACAGCAGAAAGTCAGAAATTCTGCTGCAGACAAATATACATTGACAGTCTCTCTGAAGACAGAAACTTCACCATTGTGTTAACACAGCTGGGAAAATTCGACCCACTGTGTAGCAGTTGCCTTTTGATTGTCCTTTGCCTTTGCCTTGGGTCCTTACATAAATATCAGAGCCACCAACGGAATCAACTATTGATGTTTTGGTAATGAAAACAGTTAATTAAGGGGTTACTACATCATACATCTACAGGCCCTAGCAACAGGCTGGCTCCAGTGTTGGAGGGAGGAGGAATTTTGCTTGGCACAGCCTACAACAGCAGCTCAAATCTTCACAGGGGGGAGTAATGATTGCAACTCTCCCCCTCCCATGGGTAAAGGGGCCTTTGACCAACAGACCAAAGGTGCTGACCTCCAATCTAATCTAGTAAAAAACAGTTGGAGGGCTTTTACTTTTGTTAGAGATATACATCTGGATCGCATTGCACACTTTCCACTGACCCATTCCTGAAAATTAGGAAATCCTCCAAACCTTCCTCTATTAACTTTTCAAAGGGGAAGATTTCTTTGTAGAACTATTAGAGCACAGCCAATTTCCCAGTACAGCATATCACTGAATATAGACTAGCTAGTGTCTCTCCAAAGCTTAAATTACACTCTCTTGTAAAGTCACTGCTACCCGGTCGTAGCCCTTTTCCACATATCCTAGTGCTCTGTTCCAAAAGTACACACAGGCCTCCCTTTTAATCAAAGAACCCATTTGAAGGATCTGATCAGCCATACTTCAGCTGCATAGTGCTTTTACCACCAGTTAAAAAGAGAAGAGGGTATGCTTTCATGTACGTAACAGGAGAACTGCAATAGGATACAAATGCCATTAACGTAGCATACTACAATTGGCAGCAGTTGGTGACTTTTAATACATATGCAATGTGAAAATTCATGAACAGCTGATGTTCTGGATCAGATATTACACAATAAATATTTTCACTGTAGTCCAGGTTTTCTTTTTTAATTTCCAAATATATCACAACATAAAAACGCTGACAGCTTTGTCTACTGCAGGGGTGGCCAAACAGTGGCTCTCCAGCTGTCCATGGACTACAATTCCCATCAGCCCCTGCTGGCAGTTACTCATGGTACTTGTAGTCCATGGACAGCTGGAGAGCCACCCTTTGGCCACCCCTGGTCTATTGAGAATAAATACAGAGGTAGATGCTAAATCCCACTGATTTCAGGTCTAAAGGCATAGGATCAGGTGTGGTATAGTGATTAGAGAATGGAAGACTCTAATCTGAATCACATTTGATTCCCCACTCCTTCACATCCAACTGGCTGGGTGACCTTGGGCTAGTCGTAGTTCTCTTAAGACTGTTCTCACAGAGCAGTTCTTAAGAGGTCCCTCAACCCCACCTACCTCACAGGGTGTCCATTGTGGGGAAAGGAAGGGAAAGATATCTGTAAGCCACGTTGAGACTCCTTTATGTAGTGAAAAGCAGGGTATTAAAAAAACAGCTCTTTTGGGAGAATGCCTGAATTATCCTGTTCTTTTTGGCAATGCTCAAAAGGTTGGCAAGAGCCCTAGGCAGCAGCTGTTTGACCAGAGGGGCTGCTGTGAGTAGATGGGCTGGACGGAAGGTAAACATTCCTGGTGTCCATCAAGTAGCTGGCAAGTCTCACTGTTGATGTTGCCAGATTTCAAGGGCCTTCAGTTGCCTGGGGTTAGTGTATGTTGAATGTCATCAAGCTGCTTCTGACTTAAATCCCATGAAATGTTAACCTTCAAAATGCCTCCAAAATGTTGTAGCCTAAGCAGCCTTGCACTCAAGTCTTTCAAACTGAAGGCCACAACTGCCTTTGTTGAGTCAAGGCGGCTTATGTTAGGGGGTGATCATGGCTCAGTGTCGGATCATCTGTTTGGTATGCAGAAGAACCCAGGTTCAATCCCTGGAATCTCCCATTTAAAGGAGGAGGTAGTAGGTGATGTGTAAGGCCTCTACCTGAGACCCTTGGAAGCTTCTGCCATGCTGATAAGACAATTATGATAGACTAATGGTCTGATTCAGTATAAAGCAGTTTTATGTGTTCATGCAGAACCAGCCCACCACCACCCACCATGAAAAGATGGAAGGACAGATTCAAGCCAAAGGGCTCAAGTTCAAGAGCTAATCTGAGCACAACCCATACTAGAGACACTGAATGCGAAGTAATCTTACTATGAAGCTTTGGCTGAGAAGAATTTAGGAATTAGAAGACAGCCCAGTGACAACCAAGAAACTACATGGTGTTGCTATAGTTCAGGCTTTCTTAACCAAGTTTTCATGAAACCCTGGGGTTGAAGGCCATGGAAGGGTTTTCTGAATAGGTAGGAGTTAATTGTGAAAAAATTGTCAATGATGGGCCTGGGATAGGAGGGAAGGGGAAGGCCCCTGGTAGGGATATACACAGCAATGCTTCCCAGCCATATTCTGCATGATTGTGCTACTTCTGGGGTTTCTGGAAGCCTGAAAATGTTTCAGGGGTTTCTCAAGGGTAAAAAAGCTGAGAAGGGCTGCCATAACTGTATCCAATCCTACTTTACGCTGTGAAAACGGCCAAATCAATTATTGGCTCCTAGTACCTACAGGAGATACCTAGTATCTATCAGGAGATGAAACATGCTGCAGAACAATGCTCACTATTTCGCATCATTTATATGACTCTTCTAAAACCATCCTTGAAGGAAAAATGCTCTGATAATGGAGTCTCCAGTAATAACATCACAAGTTAACATTTGTCCTGAAAAAGCAACTGAAAAAAATCTCCTGTAGGGTTGCCAAGTGCCTGAGGAGAAAAACATCTTGGCCCAGTAATAGAGGCTTAATGAGCTGTTATTTACTTCCATGCCATAAAACGCTTTAGCTTCATTTCCATGTATTAAAGGGACAGGTCATTTCTCCCCAGGCCTGTTGGTAGCCCTGTACTAAAACAGTACCAGAAAACAGTATTGGGGGGGGGGGGGGGAGATGAGCATTTCTTCTGCCATAAAGTATAAGGTAACATAGTTTCTCTTTGGCCCTGAACTGATACACAGGAACACAAGGCAAAATAGATTTTTAATGACATTTGTGAAAACAATGTCAAGGCATTTCTTCTAGTATTGTTATTATACCAGAAACCAAGTTCTTTGATTTCCTTTAGACGATCAGGCAGGCAAACTGGCTCAGGCGGCAGGTCCTTGCATGGGGACTGGAAGTTCTTTCAAGGAAGATGATGTACTTTGGCGCCATCAGAAGCTTTTGTGCAATAGAAGGTTGCGGTCTGGCTGTATTTTTCCTAGTGGGTAAGAGCAAAAGTCAGGATCTGTAACTGTCTCAGTAAGCTGAGAATTCTGTGACTGTTTAGTAACAACCAGCAAAGCGGTGCTGTAAAGTGGTGCAAATCTGTTATCTCGCAGTGCAGTACAATTATCTGATAGCAATTATTTAGGGCCAACATCAGGCTTGAGCCTGAGGGGGGAAATGTCCTCTCCCTGGTAACTGCAGCCATTTCAAAGTGGGTTTGCCTTAATTACATGGAACGATGGACACCTATTTTGAGAAACGAACGGAGTGCATAGAGGAGGGGGTGCTTATTCCCCTCTAGCTGAGGTCCCTTCAGAATTGCCAACAATCTGGAGAAAAATGTTTTGCCCTTGAATAGAGACTAAATGTATTGAGATAGGCAGCTGAAACTTTTCATGGCACCAAGGTCAATGACCTCATCTGCTACATAACATACCACCAAGCCTCTGTTCAAGGGACAGGACCTTTCTTCTTGCCTCCAGGTTGTTGGCAACCCTATGTGTCAAGGAGTACAGTTCAGGGGAAGAAAGCATTCAGAGAGATGCCTTGAGGAGGAAAGCCTGTCGTGGAGCTGAGGGAGGGTAACTTAATCCATACATCCCTTTTGCAGTCAAAACCAGATCCTCCACCCTTGCTGCATGGTCAGGACAGTTCACAATTAAACAAACTTGTGTCATGTCTCCTTCTGCCATAAGGCAACCTACCTTCACACTACAAAACTGGCAGTGTCAATCTAAGCAGAGTTATGCCATTCTTAACTTGTTGATATCAGCAGGTTTAGAAGGGTACAACTGCTCAGGATAATAATGATAGCGCATTTATTTTTATTTCCCACTCTCCACAGTTGACTCAGGGTGAGTAACATTGGAATAAATACAAAAAGTATATAACAAAATAATCAAATTAATTCAGTTTTAAAATTATTAAAATGTATTAAAGGTAAAGGTATCCCCGGGGCAAGCACTGGGTCATGTCTGACCCTTGGGGTGACGCCCTCCAGTGTTTTCATGGCAGACTCAGTATGGGGTGGTTTGCCGGTGCCTTCCCCAGTCATTACCGTTTACCCCCCAGCAAGCTGGGTACTCATTTTACCGACCTCGGAAGGATGGAAGGCTGAGTCAACCTTCAGACTGCATGTCGCTGCCTTACCACTCTGCGCCACAAGAGGCTCTATGTATTCCAACTGCCTATTACAACTATGTATTACAAAATGTATTACAACTGCCTATTTTGCATTTTTAAATCTTCTGAGGGCTGGATGGCATTTGATCGATGGAGATTAGATGGTTCTCAAGCAGGGAGGCCAGAATTTTCCTGATGTTATTCCTGGCCTCAGCCAAAGCTGCAGCTATATGAACATCTACCTGTGATTAAGGCTATCTGTTGATAATATTTCTATTTTATCTCTCTGATGAGCTCACAGTATCATGTCTTTGTTCCTTCTGTCCTTATAATAAGCCTGAGAGCGACCCTAGCTCAATATCACCCAATTTACTGTGAGGCTAAGTGAGGAGTTGAACCTTGATCTCCCCAGTGTTAATCCAACATGCTGACCCAGCAGTTTCCAACCTTGAGGAGTCTGTGGGCACTTTTAAAATTTTGAGGGAATCCCCACAAAATGACTGCCATGGGGGCAATCACAAAACAGCCACCAAGGAAAGGGCCAATCACAAAAAGGGAACTTTTCAGGGGTCATTCCTCAGTATTTAGGAGAAAACATGTTTTGAGTTGGAAACACTTTTTTGAAACTGTGGAGAATTCTTCTAGGATGTTCTGTAAATTGGGTGGTCCCTTTTTTAGGGCACATATTTAGACACTGTCTTATGCCCACTGAAGAAGCAAGAATAGGGTGAAACAGACTTTTATCAGATCTTCATGTGGATGGCAGTGTGACAACTGAAATAAGAAACCAAGAGCAATTGTATAAACCTTATATGTATACTTCCTTAGAAATTGAATATCAGGTTTGTGTAAAAACATTTTGAATTTGATTTTGGGTTTATTGTACAAGAGTTTTTCTGTGCAGTGATTTCTGGTCTGCTGTGTAATCTCTACGCACTGTGCAACCCCCTTGTAGGTTTTATGACAATACCGTGTTCAGCAGTTTGCCATCAAGTGATTCTTCCACATACCTTAATGTGACTCACAACTTTCTCTGTTGCACTGGATTCAAGTAGAGTAACAGTACAACCTCCAAACCCGCCACCAGTCATTCTGCTGCCGTAAACGCCAGGGGCTTCTAAAGCAGCCATAACCAGCTCATCTAGTTCTGCACAGCTGACCTCATAGTCATTCCTGAGAAAGAAGAGCAAGTCACTTCTAGAAGGGAAGGTCATCACCACCAAAAACACATAAGGGGCAGCAATTTTTTTAAAATCTTGAGAAGAAAACCCAAGCACAAAATGGCACTCGTACAGCAGGTGCTCAATGCCATTTTAGAGAAGCATCATTTAGAAGGGAAGGGAGGCCATGGACATGCCCTTTCCCAGGCACAAAACTAATTTTTAGTTACATGCCTAAGGTAAAACCTTAAGAAACAATTTAAATAATTATTTCGTTCAGCACTGTATGCAAATACGGTCAACCCATTAGTACTATTTTTTGGAAGTAAAAAATTACATATACTAGGCCCCCCCCCTCCCCCCAGCAAAGCCTTCGCGGGGCAAGGGCTTCCCGGGGCCTCCCGTTCCCCCGGTCAGGCATCGCGCTCCCCCCCCCCCCGTGTTCGGTGCTGCGAGAAGAGCAGGGCTGTTGTTCTGGCCGACTTGAAGGCTTGCCGTCCCCGGCCTCCCCAGCCATGGGCCCTGCCCCATGGGTGGGAAAGGAGCAGGGCCGCCGCATCTTCAGCGCAGCAGCCCTGCTCCTTTCCAGCGGCCTCCCTCCCCAGCCAAGCCACTGCGTGGCTGGCAGGAAAGGAGCAGGGCCGCCGTGTCTTTGACGTGGCAGCCCTACTCCTTTCCCGGCGGCGAACCCTGTAGGGCCGGGCGACTCACCTGTGGAGAAGGCTCTTCTTCCCACGGCGACTCCCCGGACAGCCAAGCCGAGGCTGGGCCAAGTAACCAATGGGGAGCCATGCTACGCGCGGCTCCCAGTTGGCCACTTGTCCCTGGAGTGACACTCCGAGTTTTTATCACGGACTCGGCCCACCCTTTTCTCTTCCCCTTTAGCCCTTACTGCTTTATTTAAACAGCTCCTCAGGAGCAGTTTAAAGATAGAAACGGTTTGTCAACACAGTGGGTAAGAAAATAAACTGTGATTTGGAAGGTCCCTATTTCAGCCTAAATGCCTGTAAATTGTTCTGGGTGCCAGGAATCTGAGATCATGTACATGTGGCAGTTGGCATACCTGTAGGGCTGGCAGACAGGATAATCTATCTGCAGGAATGTCACATGTACACGTGGCAGTTGGCACACCTGTAGGACTGGCAGACAGAATAATCTATCTGCGGTAACATCACTAGGTGTGAAATGGCTCTAAGGCTCTTCAGTCTTTTGGGTATCAGCCTACCGTAAAGAATTGTGACTCTCCACCATCAGTTGCCCGAACATCTTGTAATCTCTGGACTGCAGTGCCTCAGCTGCCTTGGTAGTGCGTTCAATCTCCCCAATCACATGCCTGGCTCGCCGGTACACCTCCTCACTCATCTGGGCTCTAGAAGCTGCCCAGAAAGAAAAAATCAAATTAGGCAAGCTAGATTAAGGAATTATCTCCCAGGAATTACCTAGGTTACATAACTACCCTTCAGGAAAAAATGAGGTGGTATTCAAATTCTGGAATTAACCATACGTCTACAAGGACATCCCACCCCTATTCCCCAACCTGCTCATTGGCAGTCTTCTGACCGTCCCACAGTGCTTAGGGTTTGGAATGTAATGTTCCCAAAACTTCTGTGGGAATGTTGAACATGCATGAATACATGAAGCTGTCTCATACTGAATCAGACCACTGACCCATCAAAATCAGAGCTGCATCATCTCCAGACTGGCAGCATCTCTCCAGGGTTACAGGCGGCAGTGTTTCACATTGCCTGGTCCTTTTGATTAGAGATGCTGGGGAGTGAACCTGAGACCTTCTGCATGCCAAGCAGAGGCTCTACCACTGAGCCACAGCCCTTCCCCTTAATGACTGTGTGCAGACCCTGCAGCCAACCCTGGCTATCTTACAAGCTCTGACATGGAAAAACCTCCTATCTCTACCCCCACAACCTTTTATGGACAAGTCTTACCTTCTAAACTGGACATGTTGGCTTCTCTCAGGCTCACCTTGCCAAGCATCTTTGCTGCCTCTTCACACTGGCGCCGACGTGTGGGGTATTCACTGCCTGTCAAGGTGTGCCGTACATTCGAATTGGTGATGAGAACAACTAAGTTGGGGTCTGTTAAAGGTACCAGGTGAGTCTCCAGTGACCTGGACTCAAGGGACACAACAAGGCCACATGAAACAATTTCAAAAGTATGGGTCTTTTAAATGTTAGATTTCTATGATGAACTTTGACCAGTGTTGCCACCGAGCTTACTGGGTGACCACAAACCATCTGCTCTGTCTCCCTTGCTCCCTCTCTTTCAATTTCACAGGGATGTTGTAAGGATATAATGAAGAAGACAGAATCATGTATGCCACCTTCAGCTCGGTGGAGAAAAAAGATAGTAAAATGCTACAAACAGCATTTAAAATAGATGAAAGCAGAGCAGATATATTGTTCAGATACTGTTCTTAATCAGTTTCCTAATCAGGGGTCAAGTAAAATTAATTATGCTTTAATGAGATTCAGCTGAGCGCACTGGCATTAAGAGGAATTCGAATAGGGAAAGAAGAGAAAATAATTTCACCTAAACGTGCGTGATCCAAAATGTTGCAGAAATTAGGGACGTTTCTGTCAGTAACTGGAGAACAAAAGGGCAAAATGGCACACAACATTTAGGGCAAGGGGGATCACAAGTAATACCTGTAACTTTTTGTCTTCCATCAGACTCCTTCTGAGACTTCACCATAAAATCCGAGTCCAGTAGCACCTTTAAGACCAACAAAGATTTATTCAAGGCATGAGATTTCGAGTGCAAGCACACTTCCTCAGACTAAGAACTCGAAAGTTCATGCCTTGAATAAATCTTTGCTGGTCTTAAAGGTGCTACTGAACTCTGATTTTATTGTGCTAATTCAGACCAACACGACTACTCATATGAGCCTTCACCAGTTATTGTCCATAAGTAACATTAAAATCTTCCTTACGGGGCTAGGCAGCTCCTGACCCCTTCACTAATAATCATGGATGTAAGGGGAGACATGAAAATTGGGTCTCTCAGTAGACTGAGCTACAAATTACATCCTGACCTGCAGTCTATCAGCAAAGCATGGCCCTCCTTCCCCATCACAGAGATGAACTGGTCCATGATCCCACAAGGCATCATTGCAAAGGTGTGCTCCGCTTTCTGGCATGCCAAAGCCTTAGCTACTGGATCCCCGTCATCTGTGTCACAGAAGAAAGAGACATTCATAGGCAAACAAATGCTTCCTCTGCTCCATGGAAAAGGCAAGCAGGCTCAATTATGGCATGATGGTCTAGCCTCCAGGTGTGGATGAAGGACATGAGCCTTGCTGGATCAAACCAACACCCTCTTTCCCATAGGGAACAGACAATGGCTTTTGAGCAGCTGACAAGCTGTGCCTGAAGGTTGCTACCCCCTCCTGTTGTTTGTCTCTGACATCTGGTACTCAGGGGTATACTGCCTCTGAGGAGTTAATTCAGCTGACGTGGCTAGCAGAAGAAGAGCTGTTTTTTTTTTATATCCCACTTTTCAGTACCCAAAGGAGCCCCAAAGCAGCTTACAAACACCCTTTCCTTCCTCTTCCCACAACAAACACCCTGTGAGGTAGGTGGGGCTGAGAGAGCTCAAGCAGAACCGCTCTGTGAAAACAGCTCTTAGAGAACTGTGACTGACTCAAGGTCACCCAGCAGGCTGTGTGTGAAGGAATGGGGAATCAAACCTGATTCTCTACATTAGAGGCCGTCACTCTTAACCGCTACACCACCCTGGGTCTGTTACAATGGATTTAACAGGTACAATGGCTTTAAGCCATGAACCATTGTGCTTTTACCTGGACAAAGTTGCTGCAGAAATGTGTAGGTAGCCATCTCCAAGGATGCTGAACTTGAGAGACCACCACCCAGTGGAACGTTACTTGCTATGACTGCATTAAAGCCTGGGAGGGGTTCAGCTATAGGGGGACAGGAGGAGGAACAAGAGAGCTTTCAAAAAGCAGCAAGACCAGTATATATATATATATGAATTTTCCTATTAGTACTAGGCACCCCTGAAGTACTGCCTTCTCGGGGGGGGGGGGTACTCAGGGTGAAAGCACAACTGGACTAAGTCATTGCAGGATTCCTTTTTGGGAAGTCTGCTTTAATTGCCATCATGAAATCCCACCCACTGCCATTTGTGTAGCGTACAGGCTGGACTTTATCACATTGCAGATAAATGACTAAAATATAACTAAGAAAATTTACTTGAGAAATATCAATCACCTGTGCTCCGTTCCATGTATTTTTGCCAAAGGGATTGAAGGAGAAACTTGAACTTCTACATGCAGCAGTACAAGTAAAATGCAAACAAATGCACATCTTGCAAGGCAGTCCAAAGCACAACTGCACCCTTCCAAGCTCATTCACTTTGATGGGCTTCTATTTTGAATCTTCATTAGTCAGTTTGGTGCAATGGTTAGCATGTCAGACTAGTATCTGGGAGATAATGGTTAGAACCCCCACTCTGCCATGGAGGTTTGCTGGGTGACCTTGGCCCAGTTGGAAACTCTCAGCCTGGTTGTCACATTTTGTCTGAATTGTCTCATTTCAATTATGATCACATAGAGAGACACCCAGAATCTGCCACAGGCATTGTATTTGGGAGGTCTCGAGTTTATGTCAGGTTTTAGTAAAGTCCATGTTTCTGATCCATATAGGAGGACTGACAGAATTAGAGTCCAGAAGACTTTGGTCTTGAGAGAGATGTTTGCCTTCTTCCAGAGGCACCATTTGAGTGTAGAAAATGCTGATGTTGCTTGGCCAATCCTATTGTGGGCTTTGGTGGTAGATGACACTTTCTTTTCTTGCAGCAATGAGCCTAAGTATTTAAATTCTTTGACTTGCTCAATTTGGGCACCACTGAGGTATACATTTGTCGGTGATCCATCTGTTGTTATTACTTTGGTTTTGTCCACATTTATTTTTAAGCCGTAAGATTGGGTGATGCAGGCAATGTAATAGAGGATATTAGTAGACTGTATAAGCAAATATGGCACTATCATCTGCAAACATCAGATTTGTCAGGAAGTTCTTTTGGCCATATTGAACTCCATGTCTCCTCTTGAATACTTTTCTCATAATGGCATCAACTACTTAAAAATTAGGGGAGAGGCCACATCCTGTCTGGATGGTGAACTCCTCTGATAGCTCATTTTGAATCTGCACATGGCTTGTTGAACCATCATATCCTGTTCGGAGTAGTGGGATTATTCTGTGTCACAGAAGAAAGAGACATTCACAAGCAAACAAATACTTCCTCTGCTCCATGAAAAAGGCAAGCAGCTCAATTATGGCATGATGTTCTCGCCTCCACGTGTAATTATTTTGGGGGCACATTTTCAGTTTCTAGTACCTTCCATAGAGAAGGCCAGTAAGGTAAAGGTAAAGGTATCCCCTGTGCAAGCACCGAGTCATGTCTGACCCTTGGGGTGACGCCCTCCAGCGTTTTCATGGCAGACTCAATACGGGGTGGTTTGCCAGTGCCTTCCCCAGTCATTACCGTTTACCCCCCAGCAAGCTGGGTACTCATTTTACCGACCTCGGAAGGATGGAAGGCTGAGTCAACCTTGAGCCGGCTGCTGGGATTGAACTCCCAGCCTCATGGGCAAAGCTTTCAGACGGCTGCCTTACCACTCTGCGCCACAAGAGGCTCAAGAGAAGGCCAGTGGACACAGTCAAAAGCGGATTTGAAGTCAATAAAGACAATGACAATTTTCTTTCCGCACCCAATTCTTTTCTCTGCTAACTGACGGATGGTGAACTCTTGAACTCTTCTTAGGATTGCACTTTTGTAACTGTAAGTTCCTCCCTCATTCTTTTGCCATCCACAATAGTGCCGCTGAACATGTACAACTTTACTAACTGCAGACTCTCTCCCCATAGATTCAGAATGAAGGAATGGGGCTTTTTTCCAGATAGGACTGGGGTTTTGTACCCCGCTTTTTACTACCCACAATTGCCTCTCCCCACAATGGACACCCTGTGAGGCAGATAAGGCTGAGAGAACTCTGATAACTTTAACTGGCCCAAGGTCACCAATTGGATGCATTTGGAGGAGTGGGGAATCAAGCTCAGTTCTCCAGATTAGAGTCAGCCACTCTTTAGCACTGCACCACGCTAGCTTTTGCACAGTAGTTCTGAGCCTTGACATCTCTCATGGCGCCGCATTTGGAAGGACAGGCCACTGGCCACACCTTCTTTGACAGCACTCTGAAATAACATCCCACTTTAAAAAATCATGGTAATAGTGTTGTGCCATCATTAGCTTTGGAGTTGTACTTCAGAACTGTTCAGTTTCCTCACTGATCCATCTGCCATTCCTAGAACACAGCAGGAAATGGATGGGGAGGACTCTCCACTAAGGAATGCTATAATGTTCTTTCCTCAAGCTTGCCAAAGAATGTAGGAGCCCCTACATGAATAAAGACTTTACCCCTATAATGCTGGATCACTCCCTTGACATAATTTGCCCATTGAGGTTTTCCTGGTTTCAAGGCACCACCTTCCACGGGAGCCAAAAACTGCACTCTTTTGGGCTCATCCGCTTCTTCACTGGTCGTGATAATGGATATTATTCCATCTTGCCTTGGACTCCCAACCATCACAGTTCTCATATGCAAGGCCTGAAAACAGAGACAATAGCTGAATCTTCTATGCCAATAAAAAAAAGCAGAAGCAAAGATTATGTAAGATGTTTTCCAAATGGTATTTGAGAGGGCAGGTGGGAATGAGGACAGGTTGTTGAAGAGCCAAGTTAGGTTTGGGAGGAGTCCAAGAGTCAGAGGTCTGGTCTCTTCATGGATAATGTTTAGTAAACAAGAACATTTGTTTAGGGAAGTTACTATCTCCACCACCTAAAGTTTCCCAATGCAGCCACTAGGTCTACCAAGGTACTGACACGCACCCAGGGGTATGACTGAGAATACAACCATGTTGGGGCTACCACTGATCTGTAGCCAGTGAGAGTATTCTGTGGGGTCTCTGGCAGCCATTGCTAAAGATTGGTTTGAGCATCTCTGATTTAAAATATGCTTGTTAATACATGCAAAACAGCATGACCCAAAAAGGCTTTCACAGGAAGTCTTTCCACAAGAGCAACAGCATTTTGTTGCTCTTCACCTGTGGCTTCCTGGCTGGGTCTCTCCATTCTCCTCAGTGGTCACTCTGGCTGCTGTAGAGTAAAGCACACCTTTCTCATTACCATGATGCAAATAGACTCCCTCAAAGGGCATGGTGATATCAATGACACATAGCAACATTGTAAAAATATACTTACTGAAATAATGGAGACAAAATTTACAAAGGATTCACCGGGGGGGGGGGGGCACCACATCATAAACTTCCAGAAAGTGCTACCTGGTTTCTTTATTTGACACTTTGATTTAATAAAGTATATTATTTCAAAAATGTTTCTATTTTTGTATCTGTTTTAGATGAGTGACCCCATTATAATGAAGAAGTATACTCTACATATAGATATAAAGAAATCCAGTATGAGGAAAGATCCAATAATAGGGGGGGTTTTGCTCAAATTGGGATCTTTGAGTCTTGCTAAATCTTTTGGGAAACTTTCCTCCAGTTTTGCAAGAGAAATATTTTATGCTTTAAATATAAGATTAATTGTTCAAACATTCCTTGCCCTTGAAGTAGTAATAACTCTCTGTTGCTAGCAGGATATGGTTTGTAAAAAAAGATTTTATTAGCTGTTTGGTAGCTGGTAGACCATGGGAGGGCAGAAAGCTAGGATACACATTTTGTAAAATAAAATATGCAAAGTGAAATCATGCCTCTTATTAGCACTGAGGCATGCCCACAGTGAAAATGGTACGATGGGTAGGGACTTATGGGACTGCCCTAGTAGACAGACTTTGCCAAATTAACCCAAAACCAACAAGCAAACAGCGCCTGATTGTAGACTGAAAATGATCCAGAAAGGGTGGAATGTAGAGAGCAGCTTCACATGCCTTGAGGGTGGAGAATAAGCATGTTCCAACCCCTGAGAGTTGAGAGGTCCCTGGAGGGGGAGAGGTTCCAAATCATTCGCCTCCCCACTACTCCTAAGAGCCCCCAGTTTGTAAAGGTATAATAAATAATCTGGGAAGGGGAAAAAAAAACAACATGAAAGCAAACTCAATGTTTCCTGTTTTCTAGAAAACGTGTGCATTTTCTGAGACTCCAAAGCAGGGGTAGTCAAACTGCAGCTCTCCAGATGTCCATGGACTACAATTTCCAGGAGCCCCTGCCAGCATTCGCTACTGCATTCGCTGGCAGGGGCTCCTGGGAATTGTAGTCTATGGACATCTGGAGGGCCACAGTTTGACTACCCCTGCTCCAAAGCCTCAAGCAAGCCCTAGGGTCCCTACTTCTGTTCGTGTAAACCTACAACTACTGGGGAGACAGGTGCGGAAGATTAGCAGTTACAAAGGTGAACCGCGGCCCTCCTAGACCGATTACGGCTGTCCAGGGGGTAGGGTGGGGGCGGCCCTTCGTAAATATCTGTATTTCCTCCAGGGTAGGGTTTCGCTTCATTTTCGGGAACGAAAAATAAATTCACTTCCATGGGCTCGACCCCCCCCCCCCCCGTGTCCCATTTCTCGGCCAGAAATTCCTGGCCAGGAACTTTGTCCCTTTTCATTTCGTTTAAGGTCACTCGTCCCTTACCATCGGCAGCACGAAGCCCTGGTTGTAATCGGTGTGCTCTCCGATCAAGTTCACCCTTCCAGGTGCCGACACCGCGATCTTAGGATCCACCCCTCCAAAAGCCCTTTTGTACGCCCCGCGGGCGGCCGCCACGAGCGAGCCCAGGTCGGAGTCCTTGAGCCCCTCCATGGTTTTGCTTTGCATGCCAAATTCCAAGCGACTCTCGGGAGGCAGCGGGCCCTCCGTCTCCCGAAACAGGGAACAACCGCAACTACACGGAGCTGCACAATATCCGCGTCTCAGTCCCGCCTCTCCACGCGTCTCCCCTCCCCGGGCTACCCGCCCCTGGGCTTCCATCAATGCCCTCTAGGGGTCGCTAGGTTCCCTTCAAACCTCGCCTCTGCTGCTTCTGATTTTACTAGCCGTCGACTGGGCGGCTACCAAGGGTGGCCAAACTGTGCCTCTCCAGTTGCCAATGGACTACAATTCCCCTGGCAGCGCATGAGGGCGCATGGCAACACATCTGGAGAGCTACAGTTTGGCCACCTCTGCGAGTGGCTATACAGCTCTCCCCGCCTCGGAATTTTGATTGTGTACAAGGAAGCGACATTCAAAATGTATTAGAATTTTTTAATCATGGTTTTGGCAAGAATTTTATGTAGGCGATTGATTTCAGTGATCATTTTGCTCTAGAGTACGTTCTGCAGGAATGCTTAGAGTGCCTCAGATCCCTTAAACTCAGAGTGTAAACAAACTAGGGTTGCCAGCTCTGGGTTGGGAAATACCTGGGCAATTTGGGGGTGGAGCCAGGAGTAGGTAGGATTTGGAGCAGAGAGGGACCTCAATATTGTATAACCCTCACCCTCAAAGCAACCATTTTCTCCAGGGGAACTGATCTCTTTTGTCTGGAGATGAGCTATAACTCCAGGGGTACCCCAAGCCCCACCTAGGGACTGGCATCCCTAACAAACAAACCCTATACATTAATTGCATGCACTTTTGTTGTTGTTGTTGTTAGGTGCGAGGTCGTGTCCAACCCATCACGACCCCATGGACAATCATCCTCCAGGCCTTCCTGTCCTATACCATTCCTCGAAGTTCATTTAAGTTTGCACCAACTGCTTCAGTGACTCCACCCAGCCACCTCATTCTCTGTCGTCCCTTTCTTCTTTTGCCCTCAATCACTCCCAGCATTAGGCTCTTCTCCAGGGAGTCCTTCCTTCTCATGAGGTGCCAAAGTATTTGAGTTTCATCTTCAGGATCTAGCCTTTAAGGAGCAGTCCGGACTGATCTCTAGGACTGACCGGTTTGTTCGCCTTGCAGTCCAAGGGACTCACAAGAGTCTTTTCCAGCACCAGAGTTCAAAAGCCTCAATTCTTTGACGCTCGACCTTCCTTATGGTCGAAGTTTCCTTGGCCATACATTGCAACTGGGAAGACCATAGCCTTGACTAGATGCACTTTCGTTGGCAGGGTGATGTCTCTGCTTTTTATTTATTTGTTTGTTTGTTTGTTTATATTTATATATATATACCACCCTCCCCAGAGGGTACTGTCTAGATTTGCCATAGCTTTCCTCCCCAGGAGCAAGCGTCTTTTAATTTCTTTGCTGCAATCCCCATCTGCAGTGATCTTGGAGCCCAGGAAAATAAAATCTGTCACTACCTTCATTTCTTCCCCATC